>NC_046185.1:110586803-111786803 GCF_011004875.1 Balearica regulorum gibbericeps | reverse complement strand
AAGGACAGCCTCATCATCTGGATGTTGCATCTCCATCAGCGTTGTCACAGGCCCTGACAGTACTCCCTATCTATAAAGAATCTTTTCTGAAACATGGTGCAGAAGTAGTATATGTTCTTCCAAAGGTATGTACTATGTACTTTGCTTTCCTTTAAACTGGTGGTTGTTCAAAAAGTTATTGAAGAGCTGATTGGCCTCTCATTGTCCTCAAACCTGTCTTGAAGTTCCTTTAGCATAAAGCGGCAAACTGATCTGTGAAGGAGAGATGATATTTGGAATGGGCTACCAGGGCACTGCCACAAATATAAAGTATATTTTATATGGCTACCTTTGGCCTAGTGTCCTATCTGGAGTGGGCAAGCAGTCTTCCTACAACTCAAACTTGTGTCCAAAGCTTGCAGGTTGTCTTGTCTTCTGCTGTAACATAAACCAAAATGAGTAGCACAGACCACATAACACAATGTTGCTTACCACTACGTGCTTGTAAAAATCAGATGCAATTCTTCCAGGCTTTTCTCTGTTATGTGAAGGACATTGGATTCTGTTACAGATTGTTTTAACCATTATGTTTCAAATCCCAAATAAACTAATTTTATTAGAATATTCTGAGAAATAAGTAAAAACTGTGATGAAAGCAAAATATTTTTTCTTAGTTTTTTTCCAGAATGAAATTTTGTATTAAACCATTTCCTGTCTTCTAGGGAGATCTCTATGATCTTTGCAGAACTTCCTTTTCTACAACATCCAAAACTGGTTGAGTGGAAGCCATGTCTGAAGGAAGATCCTTCTTGTCAATTTTTATCAACCTGGTGAAGTAAGATTTCCCCCCTCTGCTGTCTTTTGTGAATGTTACAGCATCACTGATTTTGTCTGTAACTGGAAGCTCATTGTAAGTGAAGATATAGTTCTCAAGGAATGTATTCAAACCCCACACTGCTGACAGCTGTGCTGACACTGAGCAGATGTTGAAAAGGCTAGTTCTAGTGCTGACTTGTACTTTTACAGTCTTTGGTCAATATTTTTACTATCTAGCTCTTAGGCAGCATTATCCTGTCCTTCATTGGTACAGCCTTTAGCTGAGCAGAGAACCAGTACACATGGGTTTCATCATCAAAACTACCTGATTTCTATAAGCCAGCGTCCCAGCAATTCATTCTCAGGTTACTCAATACAATGTTGATGCAATAAACATCCAATTTCTGTTTGTGCTGAAGTTGAGTGCCCCCCCCCTTCTTGCCACTGTTCCTGTCTTTGTATTACTGTATATAGTGAGTCACTGGTTTGCTTACAAGTGCCGTAGAGCATCATGGGGAGTTTGCCCTCTCTGCTTAGGCTGGCATCAAGTGTTTCAGCAAAGATATCTTAGCAGCCAGGTTTGGAGAGCTGCAGCTCAAAATGAGGGAAGGAGCTATTTTGGGTGGTATTACTCCATTGCTGTTACAGAGACTGTGGATAAGCACGTATATTAATAAGGGTTGAATTTTGGAAGACACCAGATACTGCAGTGATGAGTGCCATACAAGTACCTAGATAAACTATTTTCTGGGAGGCTGCCAATATACCATCAAATGAAGTATGAAGTTAACACCTTGTGTTGCATGGTGGCTATGAACGTTTCACCCTGAAGAGGAGAAATTGATAACACTGTGCTATCAGCAACTTTAAGTTTTACTATCACCTAATGGAAAACCAAGTCCCCATAATGATGGTATTTGGCTACCAGAAAAATGATGAGATGGCATTTAATAGAATGAGGTTAAGAGAGGAGTCAATAACGAGTACAGGTTAATCAGTAAATAAAGAGAGCAGCATGCATTTAGATACAGCAATGTGTTGTCTGTCCAGAAGCATCTTCCATCAATAGCAATCTTTGGCATTGGGTTTGGATTAGGCTGATAAAGCACTGCAGTGCATATACAAGCAAACAGATGGGTATGTAAGTAAGTTTTCGGAATCATAGAAGTAATTAAGCTAACCAGTATATCTTTGGTACAGAGATAAAACGACAATGCAGCACCCTTATCTCTGCTTTTGGTCATAATATTGTGCATATATATTTGTAGTTCCTTTCTCTGCATCTGTCTCTCTTTTCCTTTCTTTGGTAACATTGTCCAGATCTTCTCTCCCGCTTGTGGGGCCTCACATTAGGGTATCATATTTTTTCCTATCTGGTGGCCTGTGGTTTGTCCATTCCTCTATCACTTGAGTGTTTCTATTTTGGTGCCAACTTATAACATCCCAGACTTCAGATCAAGGGTTTCTAACAGAGATATTGTACCATGGACCTGCTTCCTTCCCATTTGTGTTCATAAAACCCACCCCTTTTGTTCACACAAGGCCCCTGTGACGACTGTAGGAATTGTTACATGGAAACTCATACAAGGAAAATATTTTAGTGGGTTTCAATGGCTACATTTAGTGTAATAAATGATTTATTCCTCACCTCATCTTGTCATTTCTTCCTGTTTCTCATGGCTGAAGATAAGGAGGGCTTAAACCATATGACCACTCAGTGCTCCAAGGGCACTATAAAAATGCTCCACAAACTAGCATGTGACATTTCTTTGAAGTGCTGCAGAAGCTAAGTAAAAGGTATGGTGAGCATTGGTTTGTAGGCCTGAGAGCGTGTTGCAATATATACCACATGAAGGGTTTCCTGCTGATGGAGATATCTGTTCCAAAAGAAAAACAAGAGGTGATGAGGAGGCAGGATGTGGACAAGTAACTTCAAAGACAATAAAAAGTTAATGTTGCTAGGTGACAACAGGCTTACCTTTAGTGTGGTACATTATAAAAATCAAATTTCGAACAAAATGAAAGCATAAAGGCAGCATAACCTATGAAATGCACAGCTCCTAAGGAGAGCAAAAGAAATTCTATTCACAATTCTCTGTATATGCCTATATAACCTTTTACTTAGTGGATTGGATATTACTGTAATTTTGTTAATGTAGGGAATGACTGAGAGCAAGAAGAAGGGTACAAAATTGACAGAGCAGGGTCAGATAGTGTTGTCATACTAGTTATTTGTATTTTTGTGCTATTCCATGCACCTACTGTGCTTCTGTTAAAAAGAGAGTGCCTCTCTATTGTGCGAGCATGTTGGGAAGTCTAATTGTCCTTTGGGGCACTACTGTTATCTTTGACATAATCACCCCAGGATTAAGGGAAACCTGCAGGGTTCAAGCTCTGTTGCAGAGGGAAGGAGGTGGGTGGGGGCTCTACCTCTGAAATAAAGGTTGTGCTGGAGCAGATGCAGACCTATCTGCTCAGTGTCAGCAGAGACCTATTCTTTTAGTTTGAGACATGCTAAGAGCTAGTGACTCGCCCTAGACCCTCCATGTTTGCAAGAAGAGAGGAAATGCTGAATATCATAGAATCATAGAATCGTTTTGGTTGGAAAAGTCCAACCATTAACCTGGCACTGCCAAGTCCACCACTAAACCATGTCCCTGAGCACCACATCTATGCATCTTTTAAATACCTCCAGGCATGGTGATTCAACCACTTCCCTGGGCAGCCTGTTCCAATGCTTGACAGCCCTTTTGGTGAAGAAATTTTTCCTAATACCCCGTCTAAACCTCCCCTGGTGCAACTTGAGGCCATTTCCTCTCATCCTATCTCTTGTTACTTGGGAGAAGAGACCAACACCCACCTGGCTACAACCTCCTTTCAGGGAGCTGTAGAGAGGGATAAGGTCTCCCCTCAGCCTTCTCTTCTCCAGGCTGAACAACCCCAGTTCCCTCAGACACTCCTCATAAGACTTGTGCTCTAGACCCTTCACCAGCTTCATTGTCCTTCTTTGGTCACGCTCCAGCACCTCAATGTCCTCCCTGTAGTGAGGGACCCAAAACTGAACACAGTACTTGAGGTGCGGCCTCACCAGTGCCGAGTACAGGGAGAACTCATTTTCAGTTATTAGCCATTTAGTCTGGCAAGCCTGCTGATTGAGAAAATCTATCTGGATTTTCTTGCCTTTTGCCTTGAGGCTGTATTTATCTTGTCTTCAGCAGCATTGTCCATGCTCACATGCAAGTTCTCCAGCTAAGCGGTGCGTGTTGATTGTATTCACACTACTGAAGCTTTGAGGTCCCTGTGGAATCCAGCAGTCACATCTGTACTGCCCACAGGAGAAGTATCTGAGCATGTCCAGGATCCTCCTTTGTGCTTGAGTTCTCTTGTCATGGGAGGATTTTATTTAACACAACTAACAAAAATGTTTAAATTTTACTTAAAGAAACTAGAATTAAAACTCCATTTTTTTACAGTCTCTTGTTTGTCTGCTGCCTCCATATGGCAAATTGGGAGGGAGGGGAAAAAAGATAAGGGAAAGTGAAAATAAATGTGAAGATCAATGAGGAAGAAAGTCAATGAAGGCAAAAACCCCCCACCTGTGGGAACATGAAAAATACTCATTTTGTTTTTTCTTTTTTTGCAAAATATAAAAATTAAATATTAATATGACATTTTCACACACACACACAGAAGAACTCTATTACAAGCCTTATGTTGGAATTCTGATACATATTATTTCTTTGTTTCAGACTACTAAAGTGCATTTATATATTTTATTTGTCGCATGGCAGGATACTTTCATAGTTTTTTCCAGCTTTAAGCTACAGTGGTTTTGGTCTTATTGTGTCATTTTCTAAAGCTTTGTCATCTAGCCTCTACCGTTGTATTCCTCATAATCATAATTCCTCATAATTCTGTTAAAGCGTATATATGACACCATAACCAAGAAACCACTGTTCTAAGTGTTTTATTAGAAAAGGAAAGGAACAAACCTCCAAACCATAAAAGCACTTTGACAAATACCACTTAGTAGTGTATTTTAAATCAACTATTAATTGAAATCTAGATAGATAGCAAAAATAGTAGACAGCTCCAAGACGTGGAGTTCAGCTCTGTCTCATACTGAAATATTTTCTTGAGAATAACGTCTCTTCATCTGACTATTAACCATCTAAGATTTATGATGCCCTTAGTTTTTAATTTCTGTGTTTTTATGTGTTTGGATTTTGTAAATAATGATGTAGTAGGTAACTATAACATTGTTCCCTAGCAACTCTAACAAGTTTTTGAAACAAAACTTTTCAGTTTTGTGACATGTATCCAATTCATCTGAATTCTCTTGAGTAATTTGGGATAAATATGACACATATATTCAGATTTGGATTTTCTGTTGTGATACTACAAGGAAATATTCAAATACATATAGAAACACCATTAAACTGGTGACTCACTTATCATAACCAATACATTCAGTCTTTATAGGACACAAAGAATTGTAAGGCATTTTAGTAGGTAACATTTACCAACTGCAATGTGTAGTTTAACTGTCATTACAGTCTATGGCTCTAGCTTATCTGAATTGTTTGTGATTATACTGTTTTACATTGGTGACTGTACTCAGGCATCTACAACGTGTATCTCTCTAGCACGAGACCTGGTCACCCTTCTGCCTTTATGCATGAGTTAAGTGAGCTTCTTACACATATTTCAGATGATGATTTTGGCCAGTGCTGCCATAGTTCTGGGATCCAAGGTGAGAATGCAAGGAAAGAAGGAAAAAAATGCTTCACTGTCCCTCGGGGAAGATACTCACTTTATGCTGCTCAGGGAACCGAGGCCTGCCCTAACAAGGCAGTCAGAGTTTCTCCTAGTGGAAATGGAATAAATCCAATGGAGTCATCTATATGCTCCACACTTTCCTCACCCAGGCGTGTAGGAGTTGTGTCTGGGCAGACTGGGTACAGTTTCATTCTGTTCCAGAATTAGGAGAGCAGATGGGTGACTTAGAGTCATATTTCCCTCCCATCTCTGATCCTGTACTGAATCCAGATCAACATCTCTGTTTTCCATCTCATCACCCTTATTCTCTTCTTCCAGCCAGGCTAATTCTTTTCTCTCCTTCCCAGGCTCCTCAGGGAGATGATGTCTTTATTTCAACAAGAGACCATTACCAAAAGTTGCCTCTAGGCATTGTGATAAAGGATGAGTGTTGGTCCAAAGTTAGAAGAAGGTATGGAGTGTCTTTCTTCCCCTCCATCGTATTTAAGGAGAATGGAAGCAAACTTGTGCTAAACGCAGAATTTACTTGTTTGTAATCTATTTTAAAGAGTGAGGAGATGGCTTGTTAGAGTAATCTTGTACCCCTATTTCTACCTTTTCAAAAAACATTTTTCACCTTTTTGATGCTAAAGTGTTATGGGGAGACCTGGGGTTGTTTTATTTTTGGCTGTAGCTCTTTATTCCATAAGGCATATGGAAAACCTAAGGGAAAAAAAATGGAAATACAGGGTCTACCAGTTATCTATGCTTTATGCATGACGACTGTTCCATTGCATGTTCCTGTTGAGTGTTTGTTTTTATCTACGTTTACCTGGGTCATTTTTAAAACATGTAAATCATTCTTGTTACTATGCTGACTAATCTCCCATCAAATCTATTTAAATTAGGTGCACTACAGGGTAACTCTTTACTTGTGAGGGCTCTAGAAATGTAATCTGTTAAGATCTAGGTTAAATTTTATACTAAAGTTGTGACTAAACAATTTAGCAAGCAATCAAAAGTTACAGTGAGCCTCCTCACAGGCACTCCAGCATTCACTAACTTCTTCTGCGTGCGAAGTAATCTGTGCCATATAATAAGTACTATATAAATGCAACAGTAGTTTAAGGATAATGCATTGCATAAGATTGTGTACTTCTGCTATCAAAACTGGCTTCTACAGCCTTAAGCCCGGTCCTTAAAAGTAAGGTTAAGCAAGATTATGCTATCTGTGATATTGATGTTGTTGTTTTCCTCTGGATGCTAAGTACTATCTCTTATCCCTTAGATTTCATTCCTCTATCAACCTCACTACGTGATAGTTTATTGTTTCTGAGGCCTGTTGTGTCTAACATACTTTGATGCATAACTGCTACCCTGAACTTCCCTTTTAAGGCCACTCATGTCAAGGATGTATCAAATATGTCTTGTGTCACAGGGGGATGCCAGTGCTGTATGAAGTAGAGCCAACAGAGTGTAGAAAGGGTCCCACTGACAGAAATCAGGGCTCTGTCCCCAGCCCCCAACCCTGCTTATTTAGTCTAGCAGAATATAAGAACATATGCACAGACAAACTGGCATCCAATTACATTCCTCCAGGGTAAATAATTTATCAGGACTGATGCTGATTAAGTATAAATGCAGAGAGTGTCAGGACTCCAGGTGACACAGCAGTGTGTGCTGGTTTTTGCCTCCAAGGAGTGCAGGTCACATTTCACCCTTCACATCCACATCCTCTTTTGGGGAATATTTGTGGTGCTTTTGTTTGTTTCTTTTTTGTTTGGGAACAGAGCTCTTCTAGAAGAAAACAAAATCTATTCACGTAGGCTACAGTGTCATAGCACACATTTAGTCCTAGAGCATGTATTCATTAGGAGTTAATTACATTTGATTTGATCTTCAAACCACTGATTTTATCCAAGCCTCTTTATAAATCCTTTTGTTTCAGTCCTCCCTCTTGAATCCATTCTATTCCTGAATTTATATCTGTCTGTTTTAAAAATGTTCCAGTTTATTTCTGCCTTAAGCCCACAGGCTTTAAGCAAGTTAAAGGTTGTGTATGTGTACCTTTCATCAGATGGCAATAATTGCTGCACTGTCTAGGTGTATTGCAGGGCTTGGGACTCTAGTAGGTCTCAGGACATCCACGAGCTAGATTTTGTAACACCTGAGGTCCTGATGTGGATGTAGTCAAAATGTCCAAGCCACTTTTCAAAATGGATCTCAGCCAAATGATTCATTTGGCTCTTGCACTGCTGAGATGGGAAATGCCAACTGCTCTTTGAAATTCTAGGCCTAAAACACTGCATGTTGATACAGAGCATGCCTGAGCTCTGGTGATAGCAGCTACTTAGAAGATCTTTGTCAAATATACAGTTTAATTAGATTGCAAGTATATTCCCTACAGAGAGGACAAAAATGTTGGGATTGGAAATTGGAGGAGTACTCTCCTCTACAGAGAGCACAAACTTCAGCAGAAGCTGGAGCTACTAGTGGGTGTCCAGAGAGATGAGAGTTTTGACTACATGTGAATCACAGCAGGGACCACAGCTGGGGAAAGGGATGGGAAGGACACTAAACCTCTTTTTAGAGCTCTGCTGATCAAGGAGCTTTAATCTAGTTCTGCCAGGCTCACTTTTGGCACACTTCATGATGTGGCTTGGGTCATCCTTAAGTCAGTTCTGCTGTGGGCAGGAAGGAAAATGCCTCTAATGCACTGGAGTATTCTCTGCTGTATAGGGACCTCGGATGGAGGATGAACACAGTGATTTTTAATAGGTGATATTTGCTAGATGGTGTGCCAAAAAGTACGTAAATCTCAGAGGACCTGGCCCTTTTTAAAAGCAAGAAAACTAACTGAAGCAAACACAGGATATCTAGTATGGAACAACTGATAGGGCCATCAAAGAATTCCCCATCACAATATTTTTGTGTCCACCAAAAAATGACTACCTGGGCTTTCAGCTGTAAATTGCATCCCTCATTCAGATAGCAAAAACAACTTAGCATTTTCTTACAAAAAAAAAGAGAGACACTCCTTTCCTTATACTCTAGGTCTAGACACATGCAAAGTGCATGCCTCTTGGAGTCCAAGACACTGAACTTTTGAGTTACCTTCCTTTATTGCCCCTATAGCTCCTTATAAGTCCATTATCAAGAAATCCAGTGGAGCATGCAGAAGTGACTTCCAGACTCGTGGAAGAGAAAACAATTGGCTGTCTTCTAGCATGGAATATTTAGAGTAAGGCAAAACAAACTCTTTAAACTAACCAACAGTCTACCAATTGTTAGTTAAAAAGAAAATAATTAAAAATAGCTAATTAATATGACGTCATTGTAGAATAGAAATATGTGACTCTTGCACTGGTCTGCTTGTATTGACTAATGTTTTTAATCAGATGGTATCTGTACTGTTCCATTTTTTTGTTGTGTTAAACTGAGTTGACAGCTATGCTAGGGAAAGTATTCTAATGCATTCAATTGATGGGGAAAGACATAAGAGCTTCCCAAAGAGTAACTGGGAAGAAATCCTTTAAATAAATGTAGAAATGAGCTTAAAACCACAAAAATTTGTTGGAGCTAGTCTTGACTTTTCCCAAATATTAGGTATATTCAAATCTAAAATCCTGATCCTTCTCTCTTTGGAAGATTTGGCTGGAAAAAAAGAAAAAATCATCTTAGAGCTTTAAAATTTTCAAAATGTGTTTATGAAAACATTTTTGTTTTTCTAGTTTTTTTTTTAATTTAACTTCTCAACTCAAGTGCAATTTCACTTAGGATTCTTTAAATCTGAATGCCAAACCAGTGTTTTATATAAACAGCAACATTTTTGTTTGAAATTCCTGCAGTAAGCATTATTTTTTTTGTCTGAAAATTTTTCCCTATGAAAAGTGTTGGTGCCATATATGGGTTTTTTTCCTTTTTGCTGGACAATCTTACAATGCTAATAATTTCATCCAGCCTGTGAATTACACAGCTGCCAGACTTTACTGTCAGTCCCCCTAATTCAGGTTTTCTTGCTTCATGGGATTTGATTAATCAACATCATTATTTTTTTATTGTGAAATGTCTGTTAAGTCTGGCAAGTGTTGTAGCCTAAGTGAAGGCTAATGCTATCTAAACTTAGGATAGAAGACCATAAGAAATAACATCTTGATGAAGGAAAAAATAGACTCAGAACTTGCTTCTGAAATATTTCTTCATTTTTGTGTTTACATATAGCAGTCATGTTCATCACAGACAATTTAGAGGATGAGGAGAATACTGGCTCCACTGTACATGTCTCCTTGACAAGGTGAATAAGAGAGTGTCATTTCAAGCTAGTTGAGAAGAGAGTGTGGAGCCCTCCTGGAATTGGTACAAGGAAAGTCTGCGTGCTGCACAGGAGTCAGTCTTCTTTGGAAACCTTTTATTAGTACCAAGCAATAAACTAACTAGTGTGTGTTCAACATCATGAGCTACAGCTGGAGTGTTCCTCCCCCTACTCGGAGACCTGCCAGTAGGAGTAACAATTTTAAGCAGTAGATGGCCATGGAGCCGTTCGGGCCTGATCCTGCAATATCTGCTGTTGGAGGCAGCCTGTTATTCATCTCCTGTAACCTACAGTTTAAGTCAGTTTAGGTTGATGCAGCCAAATTACCTGATTTACCTTTTCTGTGGGTGGGAGAAGTGAACAACAAGCACCTTGCCAATGAGACACAGCAACCTTCCTGTGTTTCTGACCATTTTGCTATAGCTTGTAGCTGGTTAAATCAGCCTCAGTCAATAGTCACCCGACGACAGTATATGCCATTGGTATTCTCTCAGAAGCCAATTCAGAGACCTGCTCCTTGTGAAGGACTTGTAATGCAAAACCAGAGCTGTGTTGAATTCAGTATTTGAGTGGATTTGGAATGTTTTTTGGGGGAAAAAAATAGAGAAAACCATGACTCATTCTAAGACAGCCATAAAATACAGCAGTGCCAGAATCATAAACTGTTGTCCATGAATGTATCACCCATCTATTAGGGACAGACTTCTGCCAACAGCTCTGCCAATAAGAGACAGACTTTTGCCAATAATTTTTTAAGGTGGAACATGCTGGTATTTATTGCAGTTTGCCACTGGAAAGACATCATGGCATTGTTTCACATTATTTCTTCCTTCTTTCTCAGCATCTCTAGATAATGTGCTGTGGAGCAGTAGCCTTCTTGAATACGCTTCATGAGTACTAGAAGCAATAAAGGAAACACAGGCAACAGTTTCCAAAGTTTCCCAGAGGTCCGCACTGAAATGGGACCACCGGCAAAGAGGTAGTGTAAAAAATAAAGCATGCTTCAAAAAGTGGTGTGTCTTGACATCCCTCATAGAGGATGTTTTGAAAACCCAGAAAAATAATCTTATGGCTTAGCTGTCCCCTGTACTGCCTCAAAATCAATAGATTCATAGGACTGGATCTCTAGCTGAATTACCTTAGTTGTAAGCAGCAACCTGTATTTTGCTGAG
Organism: Balearica regulorum gibbericeps; assembly: GCF_011004875.1. NCBI lineage: Eukaryota > Metazoa > Chordata > Aves > Gruiformes > Gruidae > Balearica > Balearica regulorum. The sequence goes on along the minus strand of NC_046185.1, from coordinate 111,775,766 downwards.
GTGGGTACAAAATATTAGCAGTTAAGGAGTGAGTGGGATAGATCATTTTTAAGGGGTGTTATGTGTGCTCACACAGAAGGAAAAAAACCCGAACACAGACAGACAGACAGACACACAAACACACACACATCCTCTTCCAACCTGTGATAGTCTGCATGAGGCATGCTGGGGAATGAAGACTGTGATCATTTAGAGCAGCTTAAACTCAACCATATTTTCATAATGCTTGTGTTGGTTATCATAGTCTCTTAGAAAATATGGTAATGCTGAGAATAACAAGTGATAACTGTAGGAGGGACAAAAAAGCAAGTCTGAGAGCTGATGTAAGGATTCCCAGCTTCTTAACTTTATGGATGACATAATTGCTGTCACCACAATCCATCGATGCAAAGAGGCTGGAAGCAAGCTGGCAGAAACACAAATTTTTCAGTGACTTGACTGGTGGAATCATTTATTTAACTGTCCTTTTGAGCAATGTTAGGACTCATATAGTCTCCCCATAGAGCACATACTGTATATCCTCCCTATAAAATATGATGAAGCACAGATCTTTTTGAGCACATTAGCAACCAGATCCAAAACAAGAGGGCTATAATTTTACAGTTACTGTGCACAATCCATCCCCCCCCCCCCCATCCTTTTTTTGGCTGTTACTTTTTAAAGCATGAAATATATCCTGTAGTACAACCCTTCCTGAAAGAATATATTATCAGTGCTTCTGTGTAGTGGATGGAACTGTCTAAAGATTTCTGTTATGTTTCTAATTTTTCCAGTCTTTTTCAAATTGTTTTGAGAATGAGACAAATCAAAATCACTTGAACTGGGAAATGGAAAAGGAGGAGCCAGAATTAAGAGCACTATATAATAAGATTTAAATGACTATTAGGACTTTCAGTGACTTAACAATTCTAACAGAATGCTGGCTACAGTGCTTTTGATGCAAGGAAATATAAGACTATAAATACTTTAATTGCCAAAGCCAAGCTTCTTCACTGCTGTTCACTGTGATTCAGGACCACCTAAGAAAAGTGAAAATGGAAGTTATGATGACTGGTGTCTTCTCAAGTGTATAATGAGGGAAACATTGAATGAGACGTGGTGCTATCATCTTGTTACATCACTACTGACAAAGCTTAGAGAATTTGCATGCTCTAACACAGTGAGGTGAAGTATTTTTTTCCTAAATCTATGGGACTGGCAGAGCAGTGAAACAGACTCTTTTATTTATTTTCTTTTTACACATTTATCTGGGGCAAGGGGGGGGCGGGAATGAAGCAGATTGGCAAGAATATCAAAGGAAAAAAAAGTTACCTGTCTATTGTACTATGTAGGAGTGCTTATGCTCCTGTAAGCAGCCCAAGAAAGTGGGAAGAGCTGCTTTACTGTGGGATCTCCAGAGGCTGCCAGTTCCGTTTCTACTCCTAACAGAGTTTTCCAGAGGTCATAAGAAAATCAATATGTTTTAAGTAAGCAAGTACTCAAAGAGTTTTGTCTGAAGCTTACTGCCTCAGAACTTGTCTCCTTTGGCTGGGATTGAGATTCCATTTTCTTGGCAGCGAGTATGAAGACGGTAGAGCTCATGGAGCATAGGGAAACTACTCCCTTATTCCAAAACAAGCTGTAGAGATGGTATGGCAAAGCTGTAACTTCTCATGTCCCTTGAAGAAACTGACTGTTCAACAGTTGATGTGTCTGGGAAAGGAGTCTGACAGGGGGCCCACGTAAAAATACACAGTATTTGATGTTTGAAATGACAGGTGGCCGTCTGACTGAAGCCCCTCCTTGTCACAGGCCATGGGGACAATGTCTCGCACACTTCAGTAGTTAAAATTTCAAAAACAAGCCATGTGGTTCTAGTCAGGAGATATTCTGGTCCGTTGAGTGAATTACAAAGAACGATCCAGTAGGAATTGGCCTGAAATTCAGTCATCTATCATTCACTATATAACATGTTTTTTGCATTATGATTCATGCTGTCATTGGAATTGCTGTAACTATCAACTGATAGCTGACAGTGGGAGCCAACCTAAATCTCAGGGTAAACAGGGAGGGTAAACATTACTTTCAGAGGAGTTGTGCCTGCTCCTCGCCATCAATTAATTTAATTAGCTCATGAAATCCCATGCACTGTTCTTTGCTGTGTTGTCGAGGGAAGATGGGAATTTTAAAGGATGTGTAAGTCTTTCCTCCTGCTATGTGGCATAAATCAACCAAAGTTTGGGGTACAGGGGAGAAAAATAGGCTCCTAGAGTGAAATTCTGGTCAGTGCTAGGAGCTCTGCTTCAGTGAGGGAAGTCTCACTCCCTGACTTTCAGAACTAGCAACCAAAGTATGAACAAACTTCAAAGTTGACACTAAGGATAACCAGTTACATGTAAAAGATACTTAATCTTTGTGTTTCTGTGGAACAGACTGAGATAATTGCTCAGGTGAAATGACGCTTCTCAAAGGTCCACTATTTGAACATCATCGCTATATGACAGCGCTTACTGTGTTTTCTTACTGTGCTCCCTTTTTGCACACAAAACCCCTGTTTGCTGTGGGAAGAATTTTTGAAAGCCCAAAGAACGCAGGATCAGGTAGAAGTTAGGCATGGGCATACTGGCTGTGTTTTCAGAACATGATATATCATTCCCTTGCTAGTTTCTCATCATTCCTGGCTCAGAGAGTACACTTTATTCAGAGAAAGCAGTGTAGCTGGTATATGTCGTTGGGACATAGCCCAGATGTGTGTCGCAGACATGCAGCACGCAGCACTCTGCTATTTGTTTTCTGAGCGCTTGTATGTCATGGAACTGCCCATACATAATTCAGATGTAAGTGAAAGCCACTTTCCTGAGCTCCCTTGTTGATTCATAGGGTCTTTTTAACTTCGTAGAAGCTTGCAGTGGCAAAGGGCAAAGGTAGTTAGAAATGCCCTTGTCTTTCCTCCAGGTTGCATTTGTTTAAATTCCAGTTCCTAATCTGACATAGTGTTCTCAGAGCCATATCTTTTAAAACTTTCCAGTAATATTAATAGGCAATGAGGCTAACCTGTGTCAATTTTACATAGCAAAGGATTTTCTTAGCAGAACTTTTAAGTATATACACCACCATTTTTTATCACTTATCACTGTAGCATATTTGTTATATAAGAATGATGTCTCTTCATTCCTCCCACTGCTGCCTTTCATTCTTTGCCAATCTACATAATGATTTTGGAGGATGAATGAAGAAGCTCTGTCTGGGCTCTTAATGAAAGCTCCCTTTTTATCTTATCTTCTACCCTCAAAGTAACTTTTTGATACGTTTGTTTGTTAGGGAGGGTAAATTGTTTGCTTCAGCTCTGGTTTAATTATGATACTGAACTGTAAAAAAATCTTCATGGAAAAGGATACTTGGCCAGTGCCAGAGCTGGAAAAATATTCCTGCATTTCAACAATTCCTTAAAACTTGCAATTGTCTTCACCCTTTGGGATCGCTTTGTACATAGAATCTAGGAAAAAGTTTTTTGGCAGAATATGTGCAAAAAGAGCAGTTTGGACTTGAAATAATTCCCCTCAGTTCAGGTTTTAAATAGCTAATTTTATTTGGAGGTTTTGGCTTATTTTTTGCTTGCCGGTTTGTGAAGTAGGGCATAAGAAACCCAGTCACAAAAGTTCTCTCTTGTGCTTGATTCATAAATATAAGAGGATGATGGTCCCTGAATTTAAACCTACCCTCTGTCTGGATGTCTCTGAGTATATGTCCTTTTTCACCCAGAAATCTTGCTGAAATGGAAAGACTCTGGAAGTTTGTCCGGAGTGTCTGAATGTCCCACGTGCAGTGGGTTTGATCAGTCCATGAGGCATGTGGAGAACGCAGGCAGGTACAGGCTGGTGGTCTGCATTTATCCAGTAAACTGGGCTCAAATCACTGATGCAATGCATCAATTAAAGGTATTTAGGAGGTGCTGTGCATGCACCACTAAGTGCAAAAATAAACATCATCCACTATGGAGCTGAAATCCCAGGGCCACAGTCTAAGACAGCACAGCAACAACTGAAGCAGAGTGAGTGATTTGCAACAAGCAGTTCAGAAAGAATCTGCATCTAGCCAAATGGTGAAATTTATTCATGAGCTGAGAGACAGTATAGCGCTTTGAGACTTATTTGAACCCTATTCAGAGGATTGAAGTGATGCATATGCCTTATGCTGGTCCTCTAAAGAGGAATGAAATTCATCCAGTGTGAATAGTTTTGAATAGAGAATGAATATTTAAACCACATGGAGACAACTGATGAATAGAAAAAGAGAATAAATTATCTAATTAATTAATATTAGTAGTGAGTGCTTACAAATACTGCTCATCAAGGACTAGACCTTTTGTTGCTCTGACTGGGTGGGCCCTTGCTGGTTTGAATTATCTTTGCAAGAAAACAATCATCAAAGAAGGCAAAACATATTTTAAGAAACCCTTTTAATACAGCATAACTCAGAACAAAATATACTATTGTTGAATACAGCTATTATAGGCACAATTCTGAATGTATAAAAGTTAGCTTCTTGGCTTGAAAACAGAACAATATCCTATTCCAATATATTTTTTTTATTTATTATGAGAACTTTTAGTCAAATACAATGTATTTGTTTGTAACAACCTGGAACATAGCTAGCCCATAAAAGTGGAAGAGGGATCACAAAGCCAAACACTAATGCTTGAATTTTGTGAAGAAGTACTGAATAACGTATTTCTTTGTTTTTCATCAGTATTATAAAATAGAAAATCAACTCTCAAATGTAAACTAAGCAGAAAACAATGTAGAAGTTCTATACTGTAGTCCCGAAGATTATGATGCTGTCTTGACTACTCTTTCTGAATGTTATGCAACCCCCCAATTTTAATCACTTTCAACTTCTTTTATGTATGATACTCTCACTTTTAAATTTTGAGATTTTGTGTAATGCCTGAAATCAATAAAAAAGAGGTTTTAGGGGTATTTTAAATAATTTCTAAGTAATTTTTAAATTTGTTGATAAAAAACTTTAAAAATATGTTTGTACTTTAAGAACAAAGCATACATCATTTTTTTTAATCTGCAGTGTAATATTCAGCCATTCACACTAATAATTTCAAGAACTATATTGTTTCATTGAAAATTTTTTTGCACTTGTAATTTGTAAATTTTTACATCTTAACAAAGATTTTGAAGTATTTAAGTGCCCTCAGATCATTGGTTAAAGAGGAAGCCTGCAATCTTTTCTTTTGTTTTATGAACCGCACCCAAAAAAAAAAAAAGTATTTCCAGATGGAACTATTATGTTTACTTGACTTAATTTTTCATTAAATAAGTTATTCACCCCCTGTCCCTGTTTCTTCTCTAGGTTTCCCAGCTTTAGTTGTGTTCTGTCTTCCTTAGCTGACACCTCGTAGAGTGTAATTTTATTTCAGCGCGGTGCTTAACTGACACTTAAATGCTCTGTACTAACATCAGAGCTTTCAGTGATGTCTGTTACTGGCTCAGCTTTATTCCAAATGAAGTTACTGATTCCCCCCCCCCCCCCCCGCTCCTCCCCCTCCAGATTGATGGTAGCAGTTTGGCCATCATCAAATGAGCTCTGAAAATTTGATGTGTGTCTCAGCTGTACACTGTCAGAACAGTGGTCCTTGATATATCCTAAAGTAGTCATATTTGTGTTTAGTATGAATTAAAACTCTGGTTTATGTATCCACCTATGCTTTCTTCCCAGCTTCAGGCCAGTTGGCTGGGAAGAGATTTTGCTCTAGCCTCTTAATAGCTTTATTTTCCCAAACCAATTTCCTTTCAGCTAGATTTTGAGCTTTAATACAAGCCTTTGGTTTCAATATACAACAGTGTCATCATGTTAGCTATTGGCATCGTTAGCACTTTGCATTTCTTTGTAATAGCATTGCAATCTATGCAAAGCATATCTTCTCAATCACAGAAGAGACTCTGACCTGTGAACCAGGAAAAAGTCCATGTGCTATGATCGAGAGGATAGAGATTACAAATATTGCAAATAAATGGGTCAAAGATAAGGAATGTGCTCTGAAGTGGCTGTAGCCCCTCCAATAGTGTAGAATGTGAAGCAGAACTGAAGAGGCTGGAAATATTTGCAAGAACAAAGAAAGGAGGGAAAGTCGTTTAACCTTCACAGGACAGAAGCATGGGAGCTAGCAGGGAATTAACAGTTAGTGCGTGGATCCAAAAATCCTGGAGGGACCAGAGCACATAAGAGCAGGAACAAGAGCCAGGAGTGGAAGTGCAGGTTAGCGTCCTCTCCTCAACTTCCCTCCCATTGGCCGGCAGGAACCCTACCTCCAACCCTGCCCCCAACCTACCCCCTCTGCTCACCGCAGCATCCTGCCTCCCAGCTCCGGACTGTGACTGCATCCGGCTCCACTCGAGGGATAGACAATATCCTCCCTTTACTTCACATGGCCCTTTTCTTTCACCTGCTCCTGTTTTGTTCTTGTTCATCTTAGTTACTGACTCTGTCCTTCAATACCTATTTTTAATTGTTCCACATTATATTGCATTTAACTTCTGCATGTCTTAAGTCACGTGCTTTTTTTGGCTCTTCTTCCTTTATTGGAAAAGGCAGTGTTGCATAGTAGGTCTCTGATAAGCTGATAGACACGTGCTCAGAGTCAGTGATGCGATATTAATCAACCTGTTATGCAATGATTACGTATATCAGTACAGCACGAGTCATTCTTCTGCAAATAGTGCAGACTTTCACCTTGTTACCTTAGAGCTTTGTGTTCCTTTATTTTCTTGTTTGGGTTTTCGGTTGGTTCTCGTTTTGACATTATGTTGTGACATTCTATCAGAGAGACCTTTTAATTGTCTTCCTAATTATTCTGTTCCTTGGGAAAGTAAAAAAACACTGCCTTATACAGCTGAACTTCCAAATGTCCATGATGCAACAGATAGATAAAACTTTCTCAAATAGTTATAGAAGTCGTCTTTTCTTGTAAATTGCATCATGACTGCTTTGAAATCCAGTGGAAATAATTAAGAAGTGGCGAGAGCATTTGTTGCAAGCCCATCTTTAACATATTAAAATCACTCCTGAAACAATACTGGCTATGGACAAAAGGTAGTGTTTCAAGAAGAAAATACAGAAGAAAATAAAGACTTGGCCTGCCACTCCCAACGCATGCATGCACAGGCTGCCACAACATTTTTGTAGATTGTCCCATCTTGAAATCACCAAAATGCAAAATAGACACTTGTTTTATTTTCCACATTTGAAGTAGCTAGGTGATGTGAGAGACCTACTTGTTAAAAATGACTCACTCTAATATAAAGTGGACTTGACAAAAAGGTGAATGGAACTTTGGGCATCACTAATTGTAGACCAATTTATTGCTGGTGGATACGGGGAGATATGGTACCCCTAGCTTTTTGTCTGGAGTTTGCAATTAGTATAGGAACGTATGTATGAACATGTGTGTGGCAAGAAGGCTTTTTTCCTGTGTGAAGAGCAGACGCACTTTCCTAATGCAATGTGCTGCAGTCCTTGCTCAGAGGTGTAGGACTCCCATAGATAGATTGATCACTGGACAGTCTATGGCACTAAAAAACAGGAAAAGAAAAGATCTCTTCCAGTGTAACAGCAAATGTATTCTTAATGATTTTTCTATTAGCATCAGTGGCTAGTGAGGCCTCTTCATGGCCTGATTTAACTAACGCCTCGCGAGGTTCTGACAAGGTGGGAAAAAAATTTATAGATCTGAAATACTAACTGTGGGCAATAGTTTCATATTTAATTCCCAACAGCAGAGGTATAAAGGTCTATAACTCACAAGTGGTGAAGCCAGTAGTACTGTAAATTACAAAAATCCTATTACTCACATCTGAGCAGGAATGTGCTTTATTAGCGACTCCCATAAATTTCTGGACTCGATCTCTTACTGCTTTAAATACATGACTTAATTTTTACTTTGTTTTTTTACATGATTTTGTATATTTGGCTAGTACTGAAGGCAATGTAAGAAAAAGAAATTAGCTATGCCATGGTGAGGCATATCATTGCACATGTTAGGGTTTGTCTTTTTCTATGTTTGCAGAAAAAAGATTACCTATTTTCTCCGTTTTCTCATCTCATGCTGAGTTGTTGGGTTTTTTTGTTTGTGGAATTGTTTTTTGCTTTTTCCCCTGTAGGTACATGAGATCATAGATATCCAATCCACATTAAGGAACTTAACTCCTTAACTTGAGGACATTTTCCACTGACTGCTAAGAGGAATCTGCAGATTAAGAGAACCCTTGAGTTACCTGAGAAGGAGGACATTTTTTCTCAATGCAGCCACCTACTCTCTAACTGGGCCTTTATCTCTTGACACGATGCTGTTTTGAAGACATGAACAAGATCCGCAATTGTGATCCTGTTTGTTGCCTTTAGGAGCAATAGGTGGAATTCCAGGCCTGGACGGGGTGGCCACTCCCCGTAGATGCAGACCCAGTGTGTTTCCAGCCACATGAATTGTTTCCAGAAGTATAATGTAAAGTTAATTTGGTTCCAGGTCTGGGCTGAAATTTGCACTTGCCTTCTTTTCTGAAAAAACACTTCAACCCATATTTGCATCTGTAGATGCATATAATATTTTTGATATTTTACGTTTTTGAAAAAAAAAAAAAGAAAAAAAAAGAAAAAAAAAGAAAAAAAAAAAGGAAGAAGAAAAGTCATGCTAGAATATTAGGCTTTGTGTTTAAAACCAGCCATCCCCTGCTTTCCCTCTCCTCAGCCCTCCCTCGGTCAATAGTTTTGGATCCTATGTAAGTGCAACAGACATGACTGATTTATACAGGAAAAAATGTGGAATGCTTGCTCTATAATTTACTGTAAAACAAAAATAAAGTGCCAAAAATAATAGTGTAATACCCAAGATGATTACCTTTTCAAAGGGATATACTTTCACAGTAATTACTGCATGTGTAAAAACAAAAGGGATTTTTTACAGAACAAACTGGCTGATAGTAGTTTAACATATCCCATATGTAATGACTCCTCTGAAATCTTAAAGAATACAGTATAGGTCACATTATACTGCTGAAAACATGCATGTGACCTTTACTGAGGTAGTTATGGAGAGTCCACCTCATATCATTTCGCAGTTTTGAGTTATGTTGGTGATTCTGACTGCAAATGCTCATATATTACTGTGAAGATGGTTTTAATTGGACACGCTACTCATTGTAATCACACCCAACTGAAAACAAATTTAGCTCTCAGGTACATAATGGAATATATTACAGTTTCTATAATAGATTCCTGTAACTAACGTAAGAGTTTTGTAAGTTGCTCGTGACTATTTTATCTTTGATATACTACTACGGTAATCCCCCAGTAATGCGATAAACACAGATAGGATCTTATAGTAATGAAATATGGCTCTCCAATAACTATTTATGGAAAATGAATCACATTAGCTGATAGTACCATATTTCATTATCTTCTGCATGTATTCAGTTGGGTAGTATATAGATGGAAACTTCAGAATGCTAAAAAACAAAACAAAACCCACAAAACCCCAATCAAACAAAAAAATAAAACCCAAAAATACTAATGCAGGAAGAATATTCACTTCTCAGACCACTGCTGACATGACAGGACTTCACAAGTCCACAAGATGAGATAGACATATCAATAGCTATATTATACAAAATCAGGACTTATTTTCTGTTAGAGAATATAACTTGATTAGAGATTATAATACATAATCAAGGCCATAATTAAGATGGACTGAGACAGACACCATTGCTTTTGCTGCCATACAGAAATAGAGATTCAGATCTGGTGGAGACAGGAGAGTTGGATGGAAAAAACTGGGGAAGGTGATATTGTGGAAGGATAGCAAGTTGGAAAAATTATAAGAATGATCAACATGTGCTCCCCTGAAGGTATTTTGTTTCACCAGCAATGATGTCCAAGGATTGTTGTCATTGTGGGCAGTGTTAGATGTAATCCTCTGCTATAAAAATCAGATGTGGTTCCAGATTTGAGTATAGATCTGTATCCACGTTTTCCTAAAACATAAGGAGAAGCGGTGACTGAGTTTCAAACTACAGTATCTCAGGGCTCCAGTTCTTTATTGTTCTTTCTCACCAGTGGAGAGTTTTGTGCCACTATTCCCCATGTATAGTAGCATGCAACCAAAATCAATGCCAATTTTTTTTAGCATTATCTTTCAAAAAATTTCTTTTTATACCCTAAATATGTGGCAGCTCAAGTTTCCTCCAGTAAGGTAACTGGACATCTTTTTTTATTTTAAGTGCTACCATGCTGTAAATATTTTAAGACATCTGCTGCTATTTCAGCCAATTGTACCTGGTAATTTGAGAATGAAGCATGTGAGAACCACAGCATTATTTTGAACCCAATCAAAAACTTACTAGTTCATAGTATTTTACAGGAATTAAGCTGTGAAGAAAACATTTCTCATTGATAGAGTCAAAGTAGGTAAGATTTTTTTTTTTCAGTAAAAACTTTATTAAAACAGACAAGACATAAGAAGTACCTTACTAATTATCATCAAATTTCCTCTGCCTTGCCTCTCTAATTGCTTTATTTAATAAATGAAATGTGCTTAGTAGATTCTTAGATGCTTATTTGTTGTTTTTTTCTTCATTGTCCTCATGTAAATAAATAAAATACTGAATGTAACTGTTGATGAGGGCAGTGTTAGTGGCAGGACCTGGCTTTGTAAGCCCTTTTGTGGGCCTTTTGCATTGCTAAATGCAGGTTCTTGATTAAGTGTTTGTCTGAAACAAAGACATCTTTTCAGATATTTCCCACTGCTTTGTTGTTTTGCCTGTTAACGTTTGTCTGAATCGAGGAAAAGATTGAATTACCGGTGGTGGGCAGTAAGCTAACCCTAACCTAAAAAAAAAAAAAAAAAGAAAAAAAAAAAAGATGGTGTATATGAGAATTGCAAAACACTGGCATTGTGGCATTGTTTCTTTATTCTTTAAATTCTATATTTCTACAAAATACATCTATTTTTCAAGAAGGTGTAAAAATTGTATGGTGCATGTAATAAACAGAGGCTTGATTGAACCTCTCTAACCTCTGTATTTGAGAATTGCTTAGTAACTTTCTTACTTGGTTTCCACTGCTACTTGAGATTTTTGACTGCTGTACAGAATCTGGGAACATGTTTTTCTCAGGAATAAGCAACTGTCACAAGAATAAATATATTCATATCTTACATCAAGGAATTGGTGGGCAATTTTCTGTAACTATTTTTACTGTGATACTTTCTTCTATAATAAGTTTGCTGACAAGTTATTTTTTCCCACAGGAGTAGTAGACTCAGGGAAATTAGAGATGGCAAAGACCTATTAGGTCATCTTGTCAATTTTCCTGCCAACATAAGATTGCCCCTTGCAAAGAGATTTTTTCAGTATTTCTGTCTGCTGAGCTGTATAAAAAGAGTCAGAGTGTACATTTTCTGATATAATAGTAGCAGGGAACAATGAGGAGCTGCTATGTGAATTCTTTTTTGGGGCAAGGATGGTCAGAACAAGCTGGAAAGAAATTCAGGGCAGTTCTTTACAAAGTAAAGAATATTTAATGGTGAAGGAGGAGCAAGGAGTGAGTTTTTATTTACTTTATCACAAATTACCCACTTTGGGTAATGATATTTGGTTATTTTTATTTGCAAAATGTGCTTGTTGTGAGGTTCTGGCTGGACGTAGAAAATGTACACATTGGGCCCCATTCCTCTGGCCATTGCTCACAAAAAACTGTCCTTAGGAATGTAGTACTACAGATTGCATTGAGGCTAGTCATAGGAGTAGGAACTGTTTGTACAAATAATAGTTTTCAGCAATGGTTGTATTAGTTGTGGAAAAAAGTAATATTGAGAGCAGGGTAGCAAACATGTTTTCTGTTCTAGGGAACTTTTAATGTAATCAGAAATGTTCCTGTTGCATCGGGCGGGGGGGGGGGGGGAGGAAGTTGGGCTCAATGGATGAGACGGGAAGGAACTTTAAAAGTTTTGCATCTTGCCAAGAGATTGTGGGCATACTTGTGCACTAGCACAAACGCGCAGACCAGCCAACACCCCTGTGCTTAGGGCACATATCCAGCTCACTGCTATCTTTCAGCAGCCTCACGAAGGCTCTTCCAGGGTAGATCTCTCCAAGGCTCCTCATTGCAGCTATGGGAGCTCTTCTATGGCACTTAATTTTTACTTTTTTTTTCTGTGGGACACTTGCAATGAGAGTGAGTGCACCCAGTATAGACCGATTTAACAGTCTTACATAGGATGTGAGCAACTATCTGTAAAAGGAGCTCTGGAGCCAGGTCTCACATCCCCAGCGAGCACTGTAACCACCTGTGAGCTGTTGGCTCTCTGTGTTACTCACAGTTTCACTCTGAGACTTCAAGGCTATTTTTTTTCTAAGAAAATCACGTGAGAACGTGTATGTTTCCACAGCGTGTTTCAGCTTCAATGAACTTGCTCCATTTTTTCCATTAAAATCTGTTACACTGAAACATTTGCCACTAGCTCTATTTCTCCAGAATTCCGGCCTGTAATGTTTTATGCTAATAATACAAAAAAGGGTTTTCGAAAGCAACCTACATAACACTATTTTGAATACAGAAATTCTAGCCTGTTCAAAAAGGCAAATTCTGCAATACTAAGAGGCATCAAAAGTACCAAGCAGGTCTTTCCTGCAGCTGTCCCTTTCCTCAGGTGGTATTACAGTACATCAGTTTATATGATTTATTAGCAGGAAAAGGAATATTAACTTTGCAGTGACTAGCTGTGCTCTCCTTGCAAGAAGTAATGAAACAATGTATCTGGCTGCTGCAGATACAGTTGTCTCTGAATGGATTCAAACACCAATGTTATGGCTAAACACATCGTAAAAGATTTTTTCCTTACATATTTACTGTTACATGATACTTCTAAAACAAATTGGGAAAAAAATACATATATCAAACTGAACCCTATTCCTGAGTGTAAATGCCTCTGGTTGCATTCTGCTTACTACCTGCTGTATAAATACTGTACTGCTTTTATTTGCTGACTTCATTTACTCAGGAAGACCAATGCAATATGACATCATTCACATTATCATTTTCTCAAGTCCTTTTAATAAAACACTTAAATTTTTGCTACTGGTTATATTTGTTAGTATTAGCTTGTATGGCCTGCAATGGATTTTACATCATAATCTGCACTATGACTTTGAAATATGTGTGCCATAACTCCTTTTGTTTGTTGGGAGGTGGTTTTATTTTGTTCTTATGATTTATAAGTACTTGACACTATTTACGATAATATAAAATTCAGAATGAAGTCCTGTCCAAGTTCCAGATGAATGAGTGTCGAAAGACACAGTGTGTAAAATACATTGTAATCTTCATCTAAAAGTAGTAGCTGGCTTGGTATGTAAAAAATTCAGGAAACAGTGCAAATATTTAACATATTACTTCTTGGGTATAGTATGTCTCAGAATTGATACCTTATAAAAAAGATTGTTGAAAAGCAAGAATTACTAAGTTTTGCCTATGACCTTTGCAATAAGGATTTTTTTTAATTTTCTTTTTAGCTTTTGCTGAGGGCTTTTAACAACTTGATATTTTGAAAAAAAGTTTTAAATTCTTGTTCTTGTCTTGCAATGCTGCTTTATCAACAGATACGCATTATCTGCTTCTGACTGCATATATATTATTCAGTTCCTTTACCTCTGGGATCTCTTAAAAAGCTGTTTGAAGAAATCTAGCTATAAAAGTAGCCTCTTTGCTTGTTTCACTGGTTGGTTTTCAAAGCTGTCACCTGCACGGTCATTTTGAATTCAGGGGGAATTTCTTATCCTTTCATGGAGAATTGGGACCTGTTTTTTTCTAAATAGCAATGCTTCAACACATGCACATGCATACTCTGGACATAATTGCATTGCCTTTAGCAGTCCAGAGTACTAGGTAACTTAGAATAAATGTGAATCCAGATTTTTGTACCACCAATTTGTGAAATTGCTAACATGGATTTTGGTAAAGGAGAAGAAGCTAAGATTTGGTGAAGGGAAAATGGAAGGAAAGGTAGCCCTGGGTCTGTTGAGCTAAAAGTGTTAGATCCTTCCCCACTAATGTTACAGATTTCATTACTGTTTGGTTTTGGTTTTTTTTTTTTTGGGGGGGGGGGGGGGGGAAGGGGAAGGAGAATCTCATAGTGCAAAATCATGCAAAAAAAGAAGTGTAGGCTCCAAGGGTCCCAAACTGACAGGCTGACTATGAGGGAGCCCTGGTAATGCAGTTATGAAAAGGAAAGTGCAAGGTCTGTGTTGACTGAAAGAAGCATTTCTAGAAAAAGTAGCGATGTATAGTGCCACACAGCACGTGCTAGTTTTGTCCTGGTTGTGAAGCTATGTAAACAGCTGTAAAGCTTTCCACCATGCTTGAGGGAGATGGGTCTCAAAACCAGAACAAGTAAAGAAAAAAGATGTCTTTTTTCAGTCTGAAAACAGAAAACTAAGCAGAAATGACTAAAAATGCATGCAGTGGCTAAATGAAGTGGAAAATAAAGAACCATTGAGATAGACCAGAGAATGTATCATTATTGACTTACTTAGGATAAATTTAGGCAGGAAATTGTCAAGTTTCCTGACTATTATAGCACTGAGAGTCTTCCAGTGGGAGAGAAGGTAGAGCTAAAAAAGTTAACGTACCTCTGAGAGTGGGGGACTAGACATGATGGTGCAGGAAACTGCTTCCTACCTCCTTATCTATCTCCTGTAAGAGGAGAGTGAGGCAGAATTGTTGAGGATGGCAGGGACCTCTTGAGATCATCTGGTCCAACCCCCCTTCTCAAGCAGGGTGACTTAGATCAAGTGAGCCAGACTGTGTCCAGTCAGGTTTTGAATGTCTCCACAGATCTAGACTCCACTACTTTGCTGGGTAACCAGTGCCAGTGCTTGGTCAGCCTCACAGTATAAATGTGTTTCCTGATGTTCAGACGGCATCTCCTGTGTTTCAGTTTGTGCCCATTGCATGTGGTCCTGTCACTGGGCACTGCTGAAAAGAAGCCTGGCTCTGTCTTCTTTGCGCTCTCCCTTCAGGTATTTATATAAAATTATCTCCCTGAGCCTTCTTTTCTCCAGGCTGCACTGGAGGCAGCTCTCTCAACCCTTCTCATAAAAGAGATGCTCCAGTCATTTTAGTGGGCTGGACTCTCTCCAGTATGTCCATATCTCTCTTGTACTGTGGAGCCCAAAACTGGACTCAGCACTGCAGATGAGGTCTCACCAGTGCTGAGCAGAGGGAAAGGATCACTTTCCTGGACTTGCTGGTGATGCTTTTCTTAACATAGCCCAAGATGCACTTGGCTGCATTTGCTGCACCGTTGCATCAGCCTGCATGGACAGCTTGTCATCCACAAGGACCCCAAGATCCTTCTCAGCAAAGCTGCCTTCCAGCCAGTCCTCCCCCTGCGTGTACAGGTTCCTGGGGTTATTTCTCCAATATAGGACTTCTCAGTATTTTTCCCTTGCTAAACTTTGTAAGATTCCTCTTGGCCCACTTCTCCAGCCTGTTGAGGTCCTTCAGAGAATGACAACACAACTGTCTGGTTTGTCAGCCACTCCTTCCACTTTTGTATCATCTGTGAACTTGCTGAGGGTGCATTCTGTCCCAGTCTCCAGGTCATTAATGATGATGTTGAACAGTATTGACCCCAGTATCAACCCCCGGGGTACACTGCTAGTGGCCTCCCTCCAAGTGGACTTTGTGCCACTAATCACAACCCTCTAGGCCTAACTGTTGAGCTAGTTTTTAATCCACCTCACTGTCCACTTATCTAACCTGTATTTTGTCAGCTTTATTACGGAAGAGACCATCAAAGGCTTTACTGAAGTCCAGGTAGACAACATCTACTGCTCCCCTTCATTCATCAAGCTGGGCAGCTGTGGTGAGTTGACCTTGACCACCAAGCTGCTCTACAACTCCCCTCAGCAGGACAGGGAGGGGAGAAAAATAAGATGGAAAAAACCCTTGTGGGTCAAGATAAAGGCAGTTTTATAAAGGAAAAGCAAAAGTTGCACGCAAGGAAGCAAAGGAAAACAAAAGATTTATTCTCTACTTCCCATCAGCAGGCAGTGCCTGGCCACTTCCAGGGAAGCAAGGCTTCATTACACGTAGTGGTTGTTCCAGAAGGCAAATGTTGTAAATAATGAATGCCCCGACTTCCTCCTCCTTTCTCTTAGCTTTTATTGCTGAGCAGACATCATATGGTATGGAATATCCCTCTGGTCAGCTTGGGTCAGCTGTCCTGCCCGTGTCTCCTCCCAAGATCTTGCCCAGCCCACTGGTGAGGGGGGGTGAAATGTTGGAGAGACAGCCTTGATGCTGTGCAAGCACTGCTCAGCAGCAGCCAAAACCCTGGTGTGTTATCAACACCTTTTTTGCTACCAGTACAAAGCACAGCACTATAAGGGCTGCTGTGGGGAAAATTAGCTCCAACTCAGCCAGACCCAATACAGCACCTCATTATAGAAGGTTATGAGGCTGATCAAGCATGACTTTCCCTTAAAAAATCTATGCTGACTACTTACGATCGCTTTCTTGTCTTTCATGTGTTTGGCAATGCTTTCCAGGAGGATTTTCTCCATCATTTTTCCAGGGACTGAGGTGAGGCTGACCAGCCTTTAGTTCCCTGGATCTTCTTTCTTGGAGACAGGAGTGACACTTACTCTCTTCCAGTCTTCAGGAACCTCTCCCAGTCTCCATGACTATTAAAAGATAATTGAGAGTGGCCTTGCAATGGTATTGGCCAGCTCCCTCAGCTCTCATTTGTGCAACCTTTCAGGCCCCATGGACTTACGTATGCTCAGTTTAAGTGCTCTCTAACCTGATCCTCCTCCACTGAGGGTAAGTCTTCCTTGCTCCAGGTTTTCCTTCTGGTCTTGAGGGCAGAGGAGGGACAAATGTCAATATTGCAGTACTGTCGCCAGCACCTTCGCTGGATTTTGCAGGACCTCCCCAACAGAGCTGGCACTTAACAGGTGGTGAGGGAAAGGTGTAGGACTAAAGCAGGAGCTTGATAAATATTTGTTATAATTTCTCCTCTGTTAAAGAATGTTATTGCACCCCATTGTAGTTAAAGCAGATTAAGATGTGTTGTCTTCCTCATTTGCTCAAAGTGGTATCTAGAGTAACAGAAAAGTAAAGCAGGTATGGTCATACTACGTAAAGAACCTGCCTGTGAGGTAGAAAAGAGGTACTAGGTAGAATATCTGTGCAAGTGGAACAGGCTAGGGGAAACTCCATCAAGGGACATTTCAATGTTTCTTGTCAAACATATATATTACTTCCAGGCTTTTCACAGACTGACTCCAGCTCTTTCAAATCTGACCCACATATATGTTTATGTAAGATGAAAAGATTATTGGAGCTGTTTTATATTTCAGAACACAGTTTTGGGGATTTTATGTGGATGTTGTGATTCATGATCTTACAGACTTGGCAGTGCTGTAGCAGTAGACTTTTAATTTTCTGTTGGTCATTTATCATATTTAAGATATATACCTCAAAGCTCTATACTTAAATTAGTGGGACCTCAATTCAATTTGAAGCTTAGAACAGAAAGAAGAAAACAAAAAGGTTTTTTTACAACAGTTTTCCCCCTTGAAAAGTTTTAAAGTGTGTAAAAAGCAGAAGTTGTCTAATAGTGACATTGTTGTGGTCCAGGCGTTTCTGAGATGTAAAACAGCCTCTGTTGAAACAACACAGCAGTAGTGCCCAACTTGAATTACATGTAGAATTTAGGTTGACAATATGGAGTTTAATTGAATCATTGAGGGCCAAATCCTGCTTTTCTTGCTGATGCAGGTGGTTCCTGTGACTTCTGTGTGACTGTTCATGTGACTGAGGTACATTTTAAAAATGGTCTTTTGAAGAGAATTCTTTCCTCAGCAAACGTGCAATAAGTACTTTAAAAAAAAAATTACTAGATTTTAGTCCAACACTTTACTTATGAGATATTTGTGAAGTGTTGTTGACACTCCATTTGTGGGAGTAGCATATTTACATGAACAAAAGCTGCATGAGCTGGGTTTGATTACCAAAATTTGCTTCAAGAGCACCTCCTTTCTTTTCAGGGGATTTGCAGATTTACCATTTAAAAAAAAAGGGTGGGTGACCAAGAGCTTACTTAACTAGTTAACTAAAATACAAGCATGCACTGCAAAAATACAGCATAGTAGTATTTTGCTTTTTAGTGGGTTTGAATTTTACCTAGGTTTTAATCAGTAGGAGTGGTTCCTCAATTTATTCTTAAATCACCTTGTAAATTACACATTCGCCTCAAAGCTCTAGAATCCAAAGTGCAGTTCTGATGATAATGTATTTCCAAACTGAAAAGATGGACTGAATACTAGAGTATGTGATGTGTTGAGAAAGCTAAGGTGATTTCTTTCAAATTATTTGTTTCAAGGTGAATACACCTTACTGACCTTATTGCTGCTTTGTGCCCAGCACTTCAGAGCAGGACCCATTACAACTATCTTGCAACCTCACCCATTTCATACCGAGATCCAGAGAAAAGCTTTCTTAAGGTACATTGCAAAGTTGGGTCAGGTATTTAGTGTCCAGAAAACCTCTGTCTTCTGAGAGGAAGACTTGCTGATAACTTACCCAAACAAGCTGGATAGGTATTCCCCTACCATGATCCTAGTAAGTGTATTTACAAGGTCAGGTTTCTAGCAGAGAAAAGGAAGTTTATCTGGTGTTGATAGTACAGTAGGTTTTTACAGGGAGGTATTGGATTTCAGTATTCCCCTTTCCACCTGCATTATCTTTTACAGATACCAAATGACAATTGTTTGCTGACATTTTACTGAAGACTGAGTGAAAGAGTAAACAGTTGAGGGGAAAAATCCTTGCCTAGAGCAGCCAAAGTGGAAAGAGGGGGAAAAAAAAGCTCTCTTGGAGAGGTGGGGGTGCTAATAAACAAACATGAAAAATCATTCTTGCTATTGAATGTTTTCCCTGATATTTAAAAAATGTAAACCATTGCAATTTTACCGCATAGCTCATCTTCTGATCCCAATCTTCTGCTCTTTCACTTGTTTGGTCTTTTGCTGTCATTGTTTCTTTAAAACCTGGGATTTGTGGCCTTATCATATCTCAGGGTCTTATGAGAGAGTATTTTCTTGACTTTGCAGAGGTCTTTCTAGCCTGACAAGGCCAGCTTAAAAGGCCCTGAAATACAAAGGCATTGTTGAGAGGGCAAAAGGATTCCAGAAGATAAACTTTTAAACTCTGTTTTTGTTTTGTTCTGCTACTTTACCATGGCAAGATGCCTGGGCTCTTCTTTCGCTAAATGTGCAAGTAAAGCTAACTTGGCGTTTGCAAGCTGTCTTAAATTTTGGGCTCCGTTTGTCGGCTGCTAGACACCTTACCCGGGCAATGAACTGAGAGACAGAGTGAAACTGCAAATGCTGGTTGCAGAGGTTAGCATGTATCCCATCACAACAGCCCATTGTTTTTCTTGCATTTGGACTGGGTATCTGGTTAAATGTCTGGATACACTAGCCATGGACACCTGACTTTCTCAAGGACAAAACTTGGTGAAATGCAAAGGTGTGTTTAAAGCTCTGGCTTGATGAAATAGAAAGGCCGTGGCTGGCTGCTGCTAGTTAAGTCTGTGAAATCCATAGACTAAACCTTTACTTAAGAAAAAGCTTCCTCTCATAAGACTACTTCGTCTCTTCTTCCAGTCCTATAGAAACTAATATACGCTATACTGTGTACTGTATCTTGATATATACAGTAACATTTGGTACGGCTGATTTCCAAGGGCAACTTCATGAAAAGGTGCTTGTATTTTAAAAGAAGTCAAAAGTTAGTACTGGAGATTTAGTCAGAGTAGCAGGAGGATAGAGGTCGTCTTCATCTTTTCTCAACACTCCCCCTGCCCCCAAAGGCAAAACAGCACAACTGAAAAAGTTGTGCACCACCTGGTTTTTATATTAATATTACTTTTCATGCTGTTCTGCAGCTGTGAGCCCACAGAGGTCTGCACAGCTCACCAACGCCTGAAGCCCAGCTCCTCCACAGAGGTTTGGCTCTGTCGCTCCACTGGGCTGAATCTGAAGTCAGCAGAGGCGACTGATGCCAGTGGATGCTGGGTTTCCACTTTGCTTTCCTGTGAAACAGTGAGATTCATGTGCAGAAGTGTTGAGGGGACTTTACTGCAAGCTGCTGTGTTATGCTGCGAGACAGTGACCCCTGATTTTGGGGCTGGAGGGGCAGAAGCTCCCCGAGCATTGCAGCCCTCTGACAAGCATTGTACAACCACGCTGGACAGTGAAGCCTGCTTAATCCTGCCATACATAGTGTTATGTTGGCCAAGCATCTCTGTTCTTCAGGATTTAAGTTTTTGCCATATCCCTGTCTGGTTTGTTACTTGAGGTGACTCCCAGGATTGCAGAAAGGAATGCTTTCCTGCATGTGATGACTGCTATTGATTTTGGATGTTGTATAATCTTCCTTTTCCACCATTCCTACTGCTAGTACAAAAATGTTTCTTGGGGGAGAAGGGGGAACCAGAAAGAGGACAATTTGTTCTGTAAACTGTGGCACTCAGGACAGCTGTGTTTTGCCGTAGCTGCCTACAGCAATAACCTGGCTCCCTTCCCCTGTGCTCCTGATGGACTCTCCCACAGTATCTCCAATTTCTTTTGCACAAACCCCAGAGCTGAGCCCTGTGTATCCCCCTTTCCTTCCGCCATCTCTTCAGCATCCTTGCGTCTTTGCCAGTTGGCTGCAAGGCATCAGGTGCTGCAGGGTCTTCTGGTTGATGACTTGTGGATGCAGAAGGGCATGTGGGAAAGAGTCGTTGGAAGCTCCTGTGGGTGTCCCTGCTGTGGAGGCACAATCAGATTCTTCTCCTGCTCTCCTTCCAACCTCAGCTTTCCAGACATTTATGGGAACCTGATATCTTTGTGAGTCCTACCTTCCCCCACCCCTGTCAAACATAGTTCGAACCATCATATAGGTTCAAAACCGGGAGGAGAGGCAGATAGGCAGAGAGCATACTCATTCAAGCTTATTCCTCTGCAGAACTCAAGCTTGCAGTTCTAAATTTACAGAGTAACTGGTAGTGTGTTTGTGGGTAAGGGGTTAGGTTAACCATTAACAGGGGAGTGGGGGTTCATGTTCTACCACCCGAGTTATTTTGCTCAGCTGTGCACGTTGTCTCTGCCTCTTAGGGCCTGTTCTCAGATGATGACAGGCAGCAGCACTGTGCAGAGCCCTTTCACCTTGGAAAGAACATGCAGGGCTGCACTAGGGTTCCACTTGGCACCTTTCCAGTTTTGTTTCTGCAAAGTTGGACACCTATGAAATTTCCATTACATCAATATAGTAGTTTTTGCAGCAAAACACAGATCATTCAGCAGTGTTACAGAATTTGTTTGCACTGCCTTTTTTTTCTTTCTTTTTTGGTTGAAAAAATAAGCAAGCTGCATGGAAAGGGTGAACATATACCCAGGAAATAGTTTGCTGATAACATAGGAGCCTTCATGTCTGCTGGGTGGTGCCCTAAGTTTTCTTAACAAAGAAGTGAGTGTTAGTTCTTCAAATAAAAGTTACTTTTTGCACTCACGTAACTGAGGCTGAGAATTTCCAAGATGAAAAACTTGGCTTTTTATTTATTTTTCTTTTTTTTTTTTTTAAATGGGGCATAATTTCAGTGGGATCTCCTCTCCCTCCTGCAAACCCCTACCCCCCACATTGCCCTCCCCACCTTATGAGGATTACAGTATCCCAAAAACTCTTTAGCACTGTGAGCAAAGGAAACAGAAATGGCTTTGCATTATGAACTGAACAGAGATTAAGTTATTGGCGGCCTTGAAATAGCTCTTTCTCAACTTCCATTCCCATGAGGTTATCCACATAAAGTTGCTGTTTAGTACAGGGTCGGCGTGATGAAATTTATTTGTTGAGTCTCTTTGGTGCCAAAGCTTTTGCCAACAATCTGATCTACCTGATAGTGGTACTATTTCAGAAATGTCCAGTCAGTAAAAGAAATGCAGTGTCTGTGGAGTTTCAAAGACAGCAGTAATAAGTGGGATCAGAGCAAAGAAATCAAAACAAAAATGCCTCTCCTTTTAATAAAATAAATACATATAATAATTACTTAAACAATTTACAAGCTATGGAAAAGTAAACAATATTACTTTTTCATTTCACATGCCACCCCTGCCCCTAAGCATGTGGAATCTTTTTTATATGGCTCCATCAGTGTACTGCATTGGATGTGCTTGTGTCAACTGCTATTAACAGGAATTAACTGTTTGCTGTCACTTTCAGATGAAAATTGATAGCGTCAGATTAAATTGCAGGGGAGAGGCTACAGGACTAAAGGGTTAAGACAGTGTGGGCTGTGGATTTTGCACATGGTGTCTGTTTTGTTTCCTTTTGTTTTACTACATTTAAAGACCTCTCTGCCCAAACATTAGCTATACCAAAAAACCCACAGTACAGTATATCTACATAAATTATACATGAAATAAAGGCTTAGGAGATGAAGTCTTGCCGTTTTAAATACATATGTTGTAAAACTATATATGCTTTTACTTAGGCTCCAAACTGCAGGGGAGGGTTGTCTTTAATTTTGTTTTTCAAAACCTTTAATTACCAACATCAAATGAAATGATGATAATCTCCTCTTTGTTTAGTCATCTGTGAAATGAGTTTATGGTAATGGTTTCCTCTAAGTCAGTACCACATCAAAACCCTAGTGTGTATGGGAGTCGTGAGACTGTGATAACTACAGGCAATTCAATTTCCCATTTTGTATTTTATAAGGAATATTTATACAGGTATAGAGAAGCTTTCCACTCATCAGCCTGCCTTTATTTTGCTTTAGACTAACGTGAAACCTCGGAGGAGTACTTCATATGCCTGCCCACCTCTGCAGCTTGGCATGGATCACTTTGAGACAACCGAAAACACCCTTTGCAGTAGCCTCACTGCTCTGACCTCTGCTGTCCTACTGCTACTCCAAGGTATGTGATTTGATGATCATGCCTTCTGCTTCCATGCAAGTATTAGCCAAAACCATTTAAAAAAAAATAAAATAAAAGATGTCAACAAATTGCTTTCATGTTCTCAGATTCATGAAATACCGCATTTGCAATGCAAAGGCCTGTTTTCATTTGTTATATTGCAAAATAAATGTCTGGCAGGAAGTGAAGTTAGCCGTCTGTGGTTTCAAATCTCTACATGCCCAGTGCAGTACAATACACTGGCTGATAACATTATGACAGCTTCTCAGCCACTTCAGCTGGTCAGTGTGCTCTAACTTCTACGGAGGGAGTGTTTTACCTGTCAGTCCACCTCCACACCAAGGGTTGCTTCTTCATGACTGCCTGTTGCAGTCAAGCTGCTGCAGCAATCCTGCAAGACAGAGCCACGATCCTGTGGGTGCCTCACAGGAGAAGCAGGAAACATAATTGCATTTACTGACGCTTAGGGTTACCCCTCACTTGGTGAGCATGGATCCTGCCTGGAAAACATGTCTTTGCCTTTTTCCCTCTGGCCCTTTGGCTTTGGCTAAAGGGAATTTTCTTACATTTAAAGGTCTCAGAATGGCCTTAGAGGCTTTTTGCTTTGAGATGGTGTCTGCTAAAGATAATGCAAACCACATTCAACTGCCAGTACTTCATGCTTCACTTCTTAGAAAGAGCAACTCTATGGCAGGATTTTCTTTAGGCTCAAGTAAGGTAGGCACTAGTTTAAAGAAAGCAAACTCATGAAGGCAGCAAAATCATAGTGGTGATGAGGTGCTCCCTGTCAATTTAATGGTATAGGTCTGTGCAAGAGAGCAAGCTGCCTGGCCTTGGTCTTGGTTAACTGTGTATCCCAGCTGCTACCTCCAGTCCTAGTTGGTGCCTTGAGATATTTCTGCCCTGAGTCTTTCTTCACCCATGAGATGGCAAAATTTGGTGTTGCCTACATGTCCGAGAAGCTTGCAGCTGCCCTTTTGTAAGGCTTCACATGTTCGGGCAGCAAATTTGGAAAGTAAGGTGGAGAATGTGTGTCAAGTGCCTGCAAGGTGTACTGTAACTTTGTTTAAGATGGGTTAGGGTTCAGGGTGGGCCTCATAGTCACGGTTCATGCCAGGACTGTTTGTCATAATAGCAGTGCAAGGAACATGTACAGTGTTGTCAGTATTATTTTAGGAATTTAATCAAGGGCCATATGCTGACTCAGTCACAAGTGGATGATATGGATGGCTTTTCAGTTCTACTCTCACAGAAATTGTTCTCACTTCCTCTTTCCACCTATTTTCCCTATATTCATTTTATATGCTATCCACTGTGTTCTGATTATAATCTAAATGATTTTTTTTCTCTTTCCATCATGTCTTGATTGTCCCATTTTGGTATGTTCTTTTGATTGTAATTGGAAACCAGTAGCACTTTATTCAAACCAGTGGTGTCAGGGGGTTTGAAAAGTGTGCATGATGAATTAATTCACACATCCCTTATTCAAAGAAAGAGATGTCAAGTGCCAAAATTAAAAAAAAAGTAAAAATCAGGATTTCAGGTAATTTCAGATTTCTGTATTTTACCAGTTAACATCAGAGTAAGACAGCAATAAATTATTATAAAGCTTCTGTTAGTCACTCTCAGAATGGACACTGGTAGTTCAACTACAAGTTGTCCAACCCTTCACCCCTTTGTCTTAATGACAGACTGATTGGTATTTCTCCTAAGCATTATTTAACTTATTGTGTGTTAGATTTCCTGTGCCAAATCCTCTAGGCCTATTTTTGTAATTTACATGATAAGATAAACAGTATTTGTCTGCTGAGGAAGGTTAAATTGCATGCCACTTGCTTTATGTCTTATCTGCTACTTCAAATAAGATAGAGGCAGATTCAGCAGATGAATAATATCAGAAATTTATTTTTGTGGAATGCATATTGCTGGAGTTTTAAAACAAATAAACATTAAGTAGTCTTGAATGAAGGCTATTGATTTCAACTGTTTAATTCTCTGACTTCTACTGTCCTTTTCGTAAAGGTCTCTGCAAACAGGCTTACGTTGCCCAGCATCCTGGGCTTCCGCTGAGCCAGTGCTCCACTGCACGTAAGGCAAAGTATGTCTGACAGGCTAAGGGCTTCCCGATGAACACCCATGCCTGCCCTGGGTGATGAAACCCAGGGAAGTGGCAATAGACCTGAGATGGCCCTGAGTAATACAGGTGGAAAGGTGATTTCTTCTGTATCTTGGCTGTAGGCTCCAAAGACAGCGTGGGCACAAACAAACTGGCACCGCGCGGCCAGGCATGCTTGGGGATTCACAGCCACCCCACCTGCAGAGGCAGGAGGTCAGTGACTGCTGCTTCCTGGGCCTGCTCCAGCTTGTCAGATTCCTCCAAGGCTGACAAAGAGTAGCCACAGTCTTACTACAGGGAATGGGGGTCCAGGCAGCACCAATGTCACCTCAGAGAGCTGGACAGAGAGGCAATGCAACATGCAGAGAAAACCTCTGAGAGTCTGAAAGATAGGCTGAGGCTGGTGTCAGTCAGGTTGATCTTTGGGGAATTTGGTTGTGTTCATATTCCATAGAGGTGGAAAGGCAGAGACAGTGTATATCACCAGGTGGATAAGCATTAGTATTAAACAATAGCTATACAGCTGGAGTATGTTTCTCAGTAGAGATATAAACTCAATGAAACTCCAGCCCTCCAGAAGAGAAAGTGTGAGCTGGAGGGTGATTTGTTATTTCATACTTAAGTACACTTTGATGGGCAGCAAACCAGTGTGGAGAACTGTGCCACTAATATGCAAAAGTGCAATAAGCTGAAAAACCAGAGGCAGATAGCTTTTAACTCTATGTGCTCCCCTTGCCCCCATGCTTAAGCCCCTCCCCAGAATGATACTACATTAAAAAAAGGCTTGTTGAATACTGCAAGTCCAGGTATTATGGTGTGGTGACATTTCTCCTTGTAACGAGCTAAAGAGTTTTGTATCCAGTACAAAAGAAACATATTGAATTTTGTATTCATGGGACAGTATATAACATTGTTTGGATTTTTCCGTATTCATAAAACTGATAAGCAGAATTAGTTCAGGAGGATATTGTGCACTTTTCCCATTGAAAGGTTTGACGTGAGTACTAAGGGAAAGAAAAAATTGGGCAGTGGGACAGGATGAGAATTTGAAAACTAGAAAGTAACATGTTGGGTTATTCAAGTCAGAACCAAACAAATTGTAGTTACCAACTCCAAGTACAGCAATGAAGGGCTAAACTTCGTTAAAAACAAACCAAAAAAACCCCATGCAGCTGTCTGTTGATAATTGATCATTTCAAGACTGCAGTTTCAAAATATTTAAGAGAGCTTTGCCCTTGTCCTGGCAAAAATCAGGTTTTTACTTTGTTAGTATATATCTCACACTGATTTATTGCATTGCAATTGCTGTAGCTTGGCATGTATGTAGCTGAAGGCCATTTTTAGAATTATAGTGTTTAAATGTTTTTGTTTTAATTAATTTTGTGTTAAAATCATTTAGTGCTCGTTGGCTTGGATGCCTTTGCAAAAGACATCTTCATTTGTCTGTGTGATATTTCCTGGTAAAAGAATGGTTAGATAAATAAACAAAAAAAAAAAGCCAAGCACCAGCCAAGTTTTCATACTGGCATTCCTTTCTAAGTTCTCATCATCTTCAGACATCCCCTCAAGCTCTGCCATGGTATTGTTGATTTTGTATTACGAGAACAAGACAGGTGCCTGGAGGTGCTGCAGATACCATAGCTGGATTAAGGAAGCCTGCAAATTGTGGCAGCAATTTCCATTAAAGATTTTTTAACTACCATGTGGATCATGCCAAGAAACTCTTGCAAAATACGGATAGTTTGAGTTGTTTCATGTCTCCGGGGTGTGTTGTAAAATGGGATTCTGGGATTATTACCTTTAAAAAAAGAGTAACTGTCAGACAGACTAACCCAGGATACCCAGGATACTTGCAGTGCCAGTGGGACTCTGCTAGGCCAAGAAAAATGGCTGGTGGGCCCTTAAAACAGTCTCTTGTATTTTATTTTAGCAGATACAGGGACTTCCTTCTCATTTGCCAATATCCTTCTCCTGTAGAAGCCCCCTTTTGGAATATCTGCTATAACAGGATGCAGCCATCTTCTCAGGTGTCCCATGTTTCACTGCCTCACTTTATAAGAGTATATAATATGTATATACATGACACTTTTAAGGGGAGATAGTCTGCACCCTGAAAAAAGACTGAAGAAACATGCATATCAGCAAAGAGGCAGCTGAGATTTCCCAGAAACCAAACCCTGTATATTGCCTCCTCCTCCAGTATATTGTAGTGGGCAAATACAGCTGGGAAGCTGAGGTATTTTTAAAATCGCATCTTTAAAACTTTTATTGTTCAAAACAGGACTTCATGGAGACATCTGCCTCTCTTACCATTAGATGAGTCATGGCTCTGTGTTGTTTTGGATTTTTTTTTTCAGTGTGAGAATTTTGATTTATCAAGATTTTTGACCCTGTCGCAGAACATTTGAAATGTCAGGGATGTAAATTTAAGGATTATGTTGTCAGGGTTTTGTCCTTTAGCCTTAGGTTGGGTCCTGTTAAAAGGTTTTAAATGCTTCACATCTGTGCCATGGCAGAGGAAAACAGAACCATGCCTGGAGTATAAAGTGCGGTTACGGTCAGAAAAGTGACTATGTAAAAATGGCATGTTCTTAGTCAACAGATCTGTTCCCTATGTGTATTACCACTTTCATATGCATGTTTCACTTGTGAGAGTAAAAGTCCGTCATTACTTTTCAGTCCTTTTGCCCGTGGAGCACCAGCAGGGCTATGGGGAGCAAACGATATGTTGTCCTGTCTCTCACGTTATAAATGGAGTGATTAGTGAAATCCCAGTTGCAAAATCTTTGTTACTGGAGATGGAGAGGATGCATGAGCCAGCCTAACTTCCAGAGACATGGCTGACAGCGTAATACTGGTTAACCTAGCTTCCGCCTCCATGCCCGCCCCCCCCCCCCCCCCATGCCTAAAAAGAAACAAAACAAAACAAACCCCAGCCCAAAACCAATCATCTTTTTGGTTTCAAACTGAATAAATTTGATCTGGAAGTCATTGAGAAACAGTAAACATGAAACCCTACTGTGACATATTTACGGAGTGATATATTCGGAAGATGACCACACTTAAATAAAGTAAGTTCAAAGACCAGTAATCAAAACCAAATATGGTCAGTCCATCCTCCAAAAAAAAAAAAAAAAGATAGCTGAAACTCACATTTCTTGGGTTGGATGGATACTGGTATATGAATGGAAGTGAACAGATGATAAGCTGGTATGACTGAGTATGGAGTGGAAAAATTAGCATTAGAAAAACAAAAACCTTTCATGAAGAAAAAGCCTGAAGCAAAATCTATCAGTTGGCTTTCATTGTTCATGTTATTACTGTCCTAGGAAAACTAAGCAGAGAGCCTCTCCTCTTTTCTTCTCCTTGGGCTGCTTTAAGAGTTTGTAGCACAGTAGTGAACAAATCATAGTACCATAATTCAACCGTAGCGCTTTTCCACTGTTGCAAATGGCCAGCCCAGCTGAGGTTGCAAACTCTTTTTTCATAAGGCAAACTCTTTTTCTTATCTACATACTTCTGAACCACTCTGTCTCACCAGGTAGGGTGAGTGGCTACACATTTCTGCAATCCCAAAGGTTAAGTAGATGTGCTCTGGTTTGGGCTGTCTGCAATACCGATGTCAGGTAAGGATTTAGTTTCTTGCATTCTTGTGAACTGTGAGCTGTATCAGAGGTGACGTGTAGGAGGGTGAAAATTATATCTCTGGAACTTTCCAAGTGAATTTCCACATGTGGGAAGGATGGAAGAAACTGTAAATTGGAGAAACTTAGATTCACTTAAGCCCTTTTAAACTTTCTTCTAAATCCATTTCTATATCCTATTAGGTGATAAAATTTGAAAGCCTCCTTCCTATGCTGACATACTACTAGTTTATCAACTAGTATATTTTGGAGTGGGTGGGGAAGGAGGAAGAGACTAATAGCAATTTTGATTAATAACTTTCATCTTTCTTGCTTTAGAAATTATTACTCTTCAGCTGCCATGTGTTCTTTCCTACAATATTTCACTTGCACTTGTTCTGTTTTCTTCCTGGGATGGGAGTCTCAGTGGAAAGTACTATGTCATGTAAATAATATACACATGACAGTCTATTATTTTGTATGGTTATTAATCCCTGTGGAGTTGAGAGCTTTCTGGTTTGCCTTAATGTAAAATCCATAAGCCTGTTCCCATACAGAAAAAAGTACATGTTTTTCAAACTTATATTTTATAAAACTTAGAAAAGATCTTCCCTGAGATTGCCTGAGAAATTTTAAGAATCTTAAAAACCTGCTGATAAACTTTGAGATGCAGATTAGGATTCAGACAGGCTTAACTTTTTAGCTCTGTGTACAGTACTCACAGATATTTTAAAAATACTTAAAGCCCTGCTGTTTCTAAGTTTGGTGTGTGTTAATGAAGGCTTGAAGAAATCAATTTTAATTGGAGATGACCCCAAAACTGTTGTCCCCCTCATGAACAGGGAAATATCAAGGTAGGGAACTGGAATCAAGCCATCATGGAGTACAAAACAGGTGTTCCCAAGGCCTCATCTCATGTCTGTACATAAGTAATTCCTAATTCCTGCCTCCTTTACTATGTATCCTCACCAAATTCTTCACAAAGCTGCTAAGCTGGAAATGTGTGTGTGTGTGTGTGTGTAGTCGGAGTTTATCTAGACTTGGGATTTTCCTGAGAAGAGGTCTAAGTCATACCTATTTTACCGTACAATCACAAAATTGAATTTTCAAGGCATTGCAATTAGGCAAAATCAAAATAAAAATGCACTAATAAAAGCACTTTGCTGGAGACTGTTTCCACCCCAGCTTTCTACTTTCTAGCTGCTTCTTGAAAATCTTGCTGTTAGAAAATGGAAAAGAGCTTTTTTTTTTCTGTTTCCTAGAGTGGAATTTTCCTCTTTCCCCTATATTTCCTCTCCCTTTATTTTTACAATGGCTGAACTGTTCAGGCTAAAATAAAAATAAAAAAAATTAAAAGTAATTACCTGCAGCCAGAGGCTTGGCAAATATAATCCTAAGTGATAGCTGTCTGAGAAATCTATCACTGACTGAAAGCAAGAGCTGTGCTGTTCACTACTGTTTTTCTTGAAGCAGTTCCCTTTTCTGTAGGATCTCTACTTTAAGAATCATAAGTTTGTAACAACCATTATTAGATAAGTTTGACAGTATCTCCCTGAAAGAAAGAACTCGAGAGAAGTAAAATGAGAAGGCTATAAAGCAGAAAACTCAACAGCCCACTTAATGGTCACTCAAAAAACCAAAATGACTTGTATAAGGTCGAACAGGGAAAGCCTGTAAATATGCAGGGTGTGCAGTATTTTTACTAAAAATACATGTGATGTCCCGTAACTGCTTAATAATTCTTTTGCAAGCTAAAAGGTGATTGTCAGGAGGCCTGGATTCCCCTCTGTCTCTCCTGTCCCATGCACGCCCAAGCCCTACATTCCCTGCAGCTCGGGAGGAGCAGGCAAAGTGATGCAAAACCTGGGGTGGTCGGTCCCTTTGGAGCTCAACAGCCTCATTCCATTAACCCCAAAGAAGCAGTTAATATAGACAGGGAAGTAGGCATCGGAGGCTCACAACAATTCTCCAGTTCCCCCGCAGACTGTCCCTGAGGCAGTGGCAGTCTCTCTTGCTGTGTTCTCCTGTGTCTGACACACAGGTAAACCAGCTCAGGGCTATTGCAGCATCAGGACTTGACAGGCTGCCCTGAAAACGTTTAGTAATCTCTTCAATATCACATCTACACCATGCTGAATTCAACTCAAGATAATAAGCTGGGAAGCTGAGCGCCAAGGACATTGTCAAGACTACAGAACGAGGGGACAAATGCCCAAGTGCAAGAAGCGTCCTAGAAATAACAGCGGGAAAGCCATGTCCAAACTGCTGGCAGCGGTCTTTGTAAACGCTGCTCTTTGCATCCCTGAGTTTCACAAAGATCACACAGTAGCCAACACGACAGTAAATCTTAAAGACCAAATAAATGTGTGGTTTACCTCCCAAGGTCTCTCCCCTAGTCTTATTATCAACAACAATGGGGCCAGTGTTATAAAAACAGTCAATGTTGGCTAAGCCACTTGAATACCATTAAGAAAAATATCTCCCTCCCTGGATTACAACCTAAAAGGTTTGGAGGTTTTGACTATTTATTTATTTTTTTTATTAAAAGAATAATAATATATAGTTAGTATTTAATTAAAATAATATTATATGTTAAAATTATAAACTATGGTAGCAGTAGCTCCTATGAGATAACGTGTAAGCCATTATCTGTGAATAAACAAAAAGAAGATTAAGAAAAGTTTTAGAAGAGTATGTACTGTTCTTGTCAATCAGGCTTTTAAATGTTTGCTTTTTTTTTATTTCATACTTTAACCTCTCTGATGAGGAGGAAGATGGTGTTAAAAATAGTGGTGTAACACCTGCTCTGATATAAGTGTACATACCCTACCCATGGACGCGTATTCACATTTCTATTGGCAGAAACAGTATGAATTCTGCACTGACCTTCTGGAATTTTGCAATTTTCTTCTTAGCAGCAGCATGAGATCTTCAGGAAAGCCCCACTGGGGAATATTTTTTCCCTGTTCTTCCCTCCTTTTTCTACTTCTGACACCATCTGGTAAATTGGATTTTGGTATTTCTGCATAGCCACTCCTCTCATACTCTCGCTTCATACTCTCAATTTTTTCATTCCAAGATTCCCCTGCTCAGTGCTCTGCAATGCTCGTGCAAGCAGACTGGAATTATTCTTTTTTATTGGGTTACTAAACACACCACTGAGGATGTTTACCAAGGAAGAAAAGCCTGACATGAACCTAATAGACGAATAGAGAACTGGTCCCAGGTTTTTTAAGAGAATCTGGAGGGGTTTATATTCCAGAATTTCATCTCTGGTGAACAATGCACTGAGCTTTAATTGATTCCTGCACAGTGTGTTTGACTGATGAAAGGGACACTTCCCAAAGAAAAGCAGCCATCAAAAGTTTCACATATGTATGCGCAAACGGCCTTGGAACGATTGCAATGAGACTTCAGATCCTGCCCCAATTCCATGCTGAACTCCAATTAACTGTTTTACCAAATCCCATCTCTCATGATAATCATGACATCAGTCAGCTACACCCTGATTAATATTCCTTACCTCAAACTGTATCTGAAACAGGTTTTGAGTAATACAGGGAAAATTCTAGTCTCATTCTCAAGTAATATCAAAATCCTTTATTAATGAGTTAAAACAAATTCATGGAAAGCTAACTTTTAGGGTTGTAGTGGAAACCTTCTTACTGAACTGGATAGAAAGGAATTACATTTTATTCATGCTTAATTTTTTTTTTAAATGAAAGACAAAGACTTAATAAATCTGTTTCATCTCTGCTGTGTTACAGCTAGGTATCCGTAAGACTGTGGTCTGAGTAACATGTATTACAGGATCTTCTGATCCATGCCCTCACTGTTTCAGATTTCTAATTTTTATTTTAATTTGCTTATCCTTGTAAGGAAACAAGAATTAAGTAACTGGTCTGTCTGTACCTGTTAGTTAGCGTTCAGATCTTTCTGCTTCCTGCTCTCACCCATCCTGCCACACTTTTGGTCATTTAACTCTTGGTCATGACCAGCCAGACTTGGCAGGGAAATAGACATCTCCAAGATGGGGCCGTTTGTGCAGGTTTCTGAGCATGATCAGCTGAGCCCTGAGGGAAGGCACAGTGAGGGTGAAGCAGGAGGAGCAGGTGTTGTGGCCTCTGTCTGGCAAGACTTTCAGATGCTGGTACCACTCTGGACAAGCGGCAGGACATGTCACCTCTGAGGCATAAGAGACACCGTCTAGGCTGTCAGCGATGATATGGGAGGGAAGTGGGTTAATGCAAGGGGAAAATCTTCAGGGGACTAAAGGCACACATCTGTAGGGTGCAGGCTTCATTAGTTGAGCTGTACAAGAATGACTTTAAAATACCTCTCAAATTGACTTGGGTCATAAATACTTCAAAGAACTCATTTTTCCCCAGGATACTCAATTGCTAGTTTTGTCTTTGTGCACAGATATCTTTTAATTATTTTTCTTTTACCCATATGAAGGTTATTAAAGTAGTCAAGTACTTTTGCTCAGTAGTTCCATCTCAGAGGCATGTGTTTTGCTGTCAACAAGAAAAACAGTAGAATTCAAACCAGATCAAGTTCTTCAGGATTACATTTTTTTAAAAGATAACATGATTTTGATTTTAAGAATGAAACACACACACCAAAATGACGTTTAAAGCAGCTAGTGTAAGGTTTGGGAAACAGGTCAGGTTGACAACTTGGGAAAATAATGTAAGCTGTAAGCAAGCAGTTTTCACCACGTTGATGTATCAGTGCCTCTCAGTGAGTGGAAATCTAAGAGGTGGCATATCCACTGTGATTCATTCAAGCCCTCCCCTTTCTGGTAACATCGCCAAGGAGAAACAAAGCAAAATCATGTAGCACAGTTAGCCTTGTGGTGTCAGGAGCGCTGTCATATGTCATGTCAGGAACAGTATGATTGCCTATCTTCATAGCAGCCTGTCAGCAGTTACCACTTGGCTATTATTTTTGGTCACTACAACTGACTCAAATTCATTCCCTACAGACAGCAGTCTTTACAACTGATTCTGTTAGTACTTTGTTAATTTGTGTATGTCTTTATTCTTCAAACCTACAATAAAATGAAGAGGTTTTCATCCAGTACAAATTTTCATGGTGCCATTATACTTAAGTTAATGATTTGGCATTCTGGACGTGAGAAAGTTATTGTCAATTGTGAACCTGTCTCTCATATTGGTGAGCAGTTATTCACCCAATGTTAGTTTACCAGAATGGCTGGATCTGATGGAGTAATATGTAAAAACTCAAGAATCTGGTGTTCACTTTGCTGCATAAATTTGCTTTTCCACCTGAACCTTTTAGAACTTCCTGTCATTTCTAGTAATAATACAATGGTGAATTTTTTTCCTTTCCTTTTTCGCATAAGTCTTAATGATTTTCCTTGCTTGTACAATATGTAGTATTTTATGCAGTGAATTTTTTAAAAATACCTCGAGCTACATCTTTGCTCTATTTCCTGATTTAGCCATGGTACAAGTTACTTAACTTGTAAAAAAAGAAACTCCCTACCTGCAAGTGACTCTCTTTTTTTACTAATTGTACTAATTTTAAGATTCAGTTCTGAATATACTTAAAAATCTCAGTGTTCCAAATGGCTACCAGAAAGCAGCCTAACTTTTAAAAAGAGACTACTATGTAAAGATAGGTCATATCTGGGGTACCTAGTTCAAAGCATTCTCAATGAAGCAGGGGTTTTGGAAGGTATTGTCCCTTAGAAAATTTCTGTCCTCTTCAAATCAAGCATAAGACATTAACTGCTTTGAAAATTAAACCAATGTTTCCAGTTGCAGCTAGAAGCAGACTTCCCCAAAAAGTTCACAAAGAGTGGGTACATGTGAGATTTGTTTTGCTGGATGCTGCAGGATCAGGATGTTCTATCTCCTCATAAGCATCTGAATTTTGGGACTTTTTTCCAAACTAAGTTATGAATTGCAACCTGTTGGCTTTTTTCCCCCTCTTAATCTTTGTGTGAGGTGATTGAGAGATCAGATTGTATTTTACTGCAAGAAAAAAAAAAAGTATCATTCATAAGATAGTTACTTTCAGAGTAGATATATCATCCTTATTGCTGAAGCCCTATTTTAATGCAGTGGAGTGCTGTTTTATTCTGTGCGGCGTGATTGTATGGTGTTTATTCAATCCCTGTGTGTCCGTGTGAGTTTGGCGCTAATCAGCTGTAATTGCATAATTTACAGATGATTACTGAGAAATCCTCTACTGGTCTAGCAAAGACCTCTGCGTTGCTGGGCTCTGTAGTTTCAGGCCATCATTCTTGCGGTCTTCAGTCTTTCACAATCCCATCAGTTTGGCAAATGCCCAAAACGTATTTAGTCATGAACTCATTACTGATACAACAGGCAACACAGTGCATGAAACACCATGCAGCCCACAGCATTCCTAAATAATATGTTCTGGAATGCTTATCTTAAATTCCATCTTGTTATTACTTTGGCACATTTAAATAAGTGGACTTGTCAACAAATAACAATCAGAAGCAATGGGCAATGTTTCATTCAAGTTATGTCATTGCCCTCCAGATTTCATCGTCCATATGTGAAAAGCATTCTGTTCTTGGGAAATAAGAAACATGGGAAAAATTAATGCATTTTTTTTAGTATTTGACAGCAATTCATGTGTTTGATGACTAAAGGAGGCAGCGATACCAATCTAACACAGCAGCATTATGGTAGCAAGACCAGTAGCTTCTACCCCATACATCACCAATGAGTCACTGATCTTATCCAAATTGCCGCTTGCCACCAAGAGAATCCTTTGACCCCAGCTTGTGTGCAAAACCAGCAAGAGGCCATCCAGAATTTCAGAGGCAGAAAGCACTCAAAAGCAGCACTTGCAGAAAGTATGTTTTTGATGTCTCTGTGCTTTCTTGCATCCTTTTGTAAGGTATACAAAACAATCTTTACCTGTGTAAGCATTTTGGAACCTGCTTTGTTCACTGGAAGTTACTGAAAGTGCATGTCTGTAATAAGGACCAGTGGGCTCTTTAAATACATTGCTGAACAAGTAGAGGCTAATTTTCTTTGTGTGTGAAAAGCAGCAGAAATGTATATTGCAAACTGTGATCATGACATTTTTATATGCTTTAGAGATATAAAGATTTTGGTGAGATTAACAGCCTAAGATTTAAAGTGAGCCTTCACAATATTTTATGTTTTAGGAAGCAGCTATTCCAGTCATAGGATTGGGGCGGGGGGAGGAGGGAAGAGTGTGGGAAGGGGTGTGTGCATAACCAAGGGTCTTCTGAAAAGAGCAAGATGAGCTCTGTCTTGGTTTACACATTTTTAAAGAACACAGTGTGGTTTTAGGGGGTTGTTTTAAAATCCATATCAGAATTCCTACTCTGGGCACTGGGAAAGGCACATAGAAGAGTTAAATATGACATTGAACATGGTATGGTGAAAGAGAAGGCATGAGTGGGCAATAAACAAGGCAGAGGCAATACTGCTGATTCTGTGTGATGTGGAGTGTCATCTGTTATAAATACATAAAACGGGCATCCCTCTTTTTCTGTCGCTAGGAGTTATCTCCAAATGCAAAAATGCTAGAAGCAGGAACTGTTCTGGTATGTCCAAATAGATGCTATATCCTGACACATCCAAATACACTCTTAAAAAAAAAAAAAAAAAAGTGTAATTAAATATTTTATTATTCGCATGGTGCTATTGCTATTCAGAGAGGCAATTGCCTGCTTTGTCTTGGATTTTAAATGTTCCTGCATTGCTGTACTTCTCTTACTTGAGACTTTGCTTCCAAGTGATACCAATTTTGCTGCACTGAATCTCTATTTATGGCCAGTCCATGGCTGAAAGGAAGATTGACATTTTCAGCTATGCTGGGTATTTCCCATTGTAACAGCCTACTGTTTCCATAGAAATCCTTCAAAGTGTTTTAATAGAATGTGAGTAAAAAGGAGTTTTGTTGACACATTTATTCTGCCAGGTTTTAACAATCTGATTGATGTCTCCTCAATATTCACTTCTTTAAAAAAAAAGAAAGAAAATGCAGAAAACATACATGCTGTTTCCACGGCACTTTCGCCGTCCATTTCCAGGACCCTTGAATTCGTTTCTCCCTTCTCTTTTTTTTCCTCTCTACCACCCCTCACCCTATCATCACTCTGTCCCTGAAAGTCCTTTTCTACATAAAATTAGCACCAGCAAATCCACAGTGGTAACAGAAAGCCCTTAAATCAGACACTGAACATTTTATGATTCATCAGAAACTCTCTATGCCTCTGAATCAAGTTACTTACTAAATGGTGGCTGCGTTATGGGCAGAGCGAGATGTGAGTAACCCATGCCACGCATTGTCAGAACTTTTGGAGCCCGCTGGAGATACCCACGTTGAGCTGAATACATTTTGTTTTAAGGGGGTGTTGATTTAAATGTTGGATGATTCACTGCCTCCTGCTGTCTCCTGCAGTGTGGGCATAATACTCATACATTTGAATGCAGTGCTTTTTAATCTGTTTCATTTAATGTCCATCCTCCTCCTCTTTGTCACCGCACGATACCAGTTACCTTGTGAAATGTTCCAGCTACTCCATTTCATACTCCTTATCATGCTCCAAAGTTGTACTCCAGCCTTCCTAGGAGTCATAATTCTAGTTTTCAGCATCTTTGTTATTCCTGGAAGATATTATTACATATAGCCGTGTGAATCCTTCTCATGTCTTGCCTGCCTTTGCTCTGTCCACACAAAAAAGGATTAGTTGTCTGTCTTTGTTAAGTATGAACAGAAATAGATAATGATGGCAATGACACATATTAACTTGTTTTATAATTTTCTCACATGTGGAAATAAGGTGTTGGTGAGTCTGATGATGATCAATAGACTTTTTTAAAGCGATCAGCTGACCTATTTGTTCACGACAGCAATGAAATTATTATGAGTGACTTCTAAGTGTTTGTTCATAAACCTGAAAGATAATTTGAGTTCTTCTGGCACAGAATGAGTGGGTTCTCATTTTTTTGTACCCATTATGTAATTTGTAAGATTTCGAGCTAGTAACCTGCTAAGCAGAAATTCCTTGATCTGCCAGGCCCTACAATGCCCCCAGCCAGTGAAGCAGGAGGAGATTCCTTAACTAAGCATGTGTCTGTTTATCTATCTAAACCAAAATGCTTTCCTCATTTGTGACTGCCTCCAGTCATTGTGCATTTTACACATTGAGATAAGTTTCTGGGTGTCTCAGTCTAGGCATTTGGTGTCTGTTTAGACGTCTCCTGTAAGTCCTGGGTCATACCCCCAGCATTTTGCAAATGTCTCAGACAACAGGGTGCATCTAAAATGGCAGTAGCTGCCTATACTTGAGCACCTGAATTGTATCCCTTATTTTTAGCCAACATGAAGCATCCCTCATGAAACCCTTTATAAGTTAGGTAAATATAGGGCTCCTTCACTGCATCTTCAAATGACTTGTGCTATAAAGCTACCTTTGGTACTTGGATTCCATTTCCACTGGAGTGAATAAGACCCTTTTTATAGCATGAGTATCACTGGATCACAAATGCTTTGGATCCTGAAAACTTCTTGACTATCCTGTATTATTTTCAGTGTTATCAGAATGAATTGGTGTAATGAGAACATAAACCCTTCTGGCCACAGAGATTGGATTCTGCCTATCAGTTGCTAAATTCTGTTTGGTGTATGTCAGAGACCAAAACTGCAGCTGACACCCTACAAGGAGGAGGGCTTTGTGCATGTCTCTGGAAAGACAGGATTTAAATGTCTTTCTGTCACTTCACTAAGGTGTAGTTATTGCCAGGGGACTTCCACCAGAGTAACAAGCCTACCAGACACCATGCAGTTATTGTCTAACTAGCACCTTCATAGCACTCATTTAGGGTTTTCTCCATATGGCTTGCTTTGAGGCCTCAGCAGCAGTGAGTAAATGTATGGACTGCTTTTTAGTTGCAGGTAAACTAAACAAGTAGATTTATGAGGAAACTAAGTGAGGGAAAGCCTAAAAAAACTTGGAGAAAAATTGAGAGTAGAAAGTCAATGGAGGAGACTGACAGCAGATGTAGTTCTGGAGAAAGATCAATGCATTGTGGTTTCTTAGCAAGCCAATCCAGCAAATCTATGCAGCCATTACGTTAAGAAAACCAGGGAACAAATTAGTAGGTGAAAGATAAGGTATTGCACCTCTGTTCCCGTTAAAGGAATTGTTGCCCATTCAAATACTAAACACCACAATCTTGTCTTGTATGTGAACCCAGGAACCCAAGCATGCAGCCTTTTAAAGCTCTTACATCATAAAAAATGCTCAACAAATGGCAGCAAGTAAATGGTATAGTACAGTATGGGTGGTTATGAGAGCTTCCAAAACCTCATTTAGGGTCTTCTGAGTTGTCTTACAGTTATTCTGCTGCTAGAATTCTTTGCTTAGGGGATAGAAACAGCTCATTAAATTAAATGCAGCTTCTTCAAGATGTGACAGAACATAATGAAGTTAATAGTGATTTGGATTAAGGAAATTTTGATACTGATATTTTTGCTCTGACTGTTGGCATATATTGAATGACTGGATAATTCCTTTGCAATGAATAATGGATCATTTTGTCTAGCATACTGTAACATTATGCAAATTCATCACGCACAGCAGCAGTACAAACTTTGCTATTCCCTCTTGTTACATCTGGCCTGTGCTGAAATAGGGAATGTTGAATTCAGAGAAGGAAGAGGGTTGTCCAGGGTTGCAGGTTTTTGTAACGTTAAGAGCATGTCTAAAGCCAGAAGTTGTATGACTTTTTGTCAGATTTTCTGCATTCAGTCAGATCAGCATGCTGTGCAAGTTTTGCCTGCCTTTTGCTGTTTAAGCAAAATTAAGCTCATGTTTAGTATCAGTGCACAAAGTTGCTTCAGCTGAACTACAAGCACAATGGTAGTTACACAAGTCTAACGTCTCCTAACACAGTCTGTGCATCTGAATGTGCCATGAATTTTGCTATGCCTTGGTTAATATTGCTGCAGAACTTACACTATAATGCTTACCAGTGGCATGATTACTGAAAAGTGGTTTTATATTCTCAAGTGAAAACACACAATAGCAATGAGGAGGATTGTTGAATTGTACAAAAATATTGGGAATGGAGAGCATATTGATTTATCTGTGTTGCCTGGGGAAATACAATTTTGCACAATTTCAAATGATCTATCCAGAAATGAATAGAAAGAAAAAAGCCTGTCCCCAAATAGCCTGCAGATGAAGGCTGTAATTCAGAAGCTCTGAGGAATGTCAGTAGTGAGTATACTGTGAAAGTGCAAAATTTGCAGGCCTCCTTTCTCCTATTCACAGTGTGGGAACTCATGCTCAGTGGAAGCTATTCCCCACAGAAAGAGAGAAGAATGGATCCAGCCACTAACTAGGATAATTAGATCCTTCCCTACACTATTTTATTGACTTACACATTTGACCTACCACATAAATAAGTTTTGCCAAATACGAAAAAATGACTTTGTGAATTTGATGGTTAGCTAAATGATGCTGACTTCAAGCTAAAAGCAGCATATACGTTTTCATATGTGGAGCATCACAAAGTTCTCTGAGGCTCTTGCATGGAAGAATTGCTATCTGGAGTGCACAGCACCCTGCCACCCAAATCCAAGTGTGTGCTAGAAGTACCGCAGCTTCAAACAGGCAGATAGATGTGTTAAGTATGTCATCTTTGTATAATACTGAGAATGCTGATGCTACAGCTCTGTTAGCTGAGTTGAGGACTCAACAGCTAGGAAGAATAGAGGAAAAAAATCATTTAGGGAGGGAAGAACAAAAAGGAGAGCAAGAAGATGGGAGCTGGGCAATTGTACTGTTTTCTGAAGGAAAGGATACTTGTGTTTGCACAGAACAGGTAGGTAGTTAATTTGCAAATTCTCTGGTTTCTCCTCAAACAGCACAGTAAGAGCTCCATTACACATTCACAGATGTAAGTTTACTGGAAGGGTTGGAGAGAAGCGCAGGAGGAGATTTCTGTTTCTAAGAAACCGTAGCTGTAAAGAGGTACCCATCCTTGTGCTACCAGTGCTTTCTTCAAGGAATGACAAGTACTGCCAGGGGCTTACTGGATGGTCAGGGACCAAGGTCCTTGCTGCTAGGAGCTAAGTGGAAGGAAAGAGTTTAGGAATAGGCCAGTGAACTTTGTTCTTGAAATAATACTTAAATGAGAGCTGTTGTTCGAAATGCAGGCTCTCCTGTCTCTCAGGGAATTACAGGTGCCTCTTCCTACGCTGAGCAGTGCTAGAAAGGCTTCTGGGGAGGAGGAAAAAGCTGTCTCTTCAAAGTGTCATCATACATCGCCAAAGGGCACTACCTTTTTAGAGGCACTACCTGAAAGTATCCATCAAGGGATTTATTGCTTTCAGATGGTATTGCTCACACAATGCATTTAACCCTGCTCTGCAGCATAGCTCTGCCCCTTACTAGATAGGATTAAGTCCTTATCAGGGTTTGTGTACTACAATGGCCCAAGACTATTTTAGGAACCTCTTCCCTTGTGTTGAATCCCAGGCTCCACACAAGCCTCAGTCTGGGCGCAGGAATTGCTCATCTGTGGCTTTTTCTGCTGCAAACCAGTTTCATACTCTTAACACTTGTTACTGTCTCTTTTCCCTTCTGAGCTCGCTACAACCAAATATTAAACATTGCTGTAAGCAGTTATATTAAATAGGTCTGGCATAAAGAGCAGCACGAGCTACAGCAGAATATATTTTCCACATTTATCGGATGTTACTTCAGATACGTTAGCTTTCCACTACTAGTACCAAATACATGTGTTTTACTTGCACCTTCTTTTTTGCTTTGCTTGCCCTAAAGTGGCTGATTTATGTGTTTTTAAATAGTTGGTGTAAACAAATGCAGTACATGAGACCTTCTGCAGTACTTGTGAAACCCCTCCCAAGTCCATCTGTCCTTTGCAATTGTTCCAAGCCACAGAAAGGGGTGTGTGCGTGTGGATATAACTATATATATAGCTTAATAATAATCAAGCCTATACTTTTCCCATTAAATTGTACTGGAAACATCTCAGTTTTAAATAAGTCACAGTTTTAACACAGGATTTTTTTTACCTTTTCAATAAAAATTAAAAATGAAAAAAAGAAGGTATCATGAAAAGTTGCACAGTTTGCTGAAGAAATCTGAAGTGGATGTCATGAGGGAATGCACTGCTTCTG
The DNA here is from genome assembly GCF_011004875.1 of Balearica regulorum gibbericeps. NCBI lineage: Eukaryota > Metazoa > Chordata > Aves > Gruiformes > Gruidae > Balearica > Balearica regulorum. The sequence continues at coordinate 111,733,824 of NC_046185.1, read as the reverse complement.
GAACTGAGTTAATTTATGAGAAGGATAGGAAAATAAACAAGGACTGCAAATGGGGCAGTACCTCTTTCTTTTGCAGTAACTCGTGATGTCAAAATACCAGAACAATTTTCTTCTTAATGCTCCCATATTTCCCTCCTCCCCCTCCAGATGTGCCCCCCACCCCAGCAATAATACATAAATGAAGAATTTTAGGTATGTATAATTCAACAAGTGAGGAAACTTCTCTTTACAGTGTGACAGACTTGTTTGGAAAACAGGGAGAACTTTTCAATCAGATATTTCCTGGTTCCTTTCTGAAATTCATAATTTAAATAGCAAAGCCTCTTCAATATTTCAAATATTTGAATCAGAGAATTGCAACTGTGATGAAACGTTTATTGAAAATGTGGTCCTTTTTCCCACTGAAATTTTACTGCTGAGGAAAAGCATTGCCACTTTTTTCATCAGATCTAACACCACTTTATTTAACATGAAGTGAAACAGCAAATTCATGACTACTTGACGGATTGTTAAGCATTATTTAATAGGTTGTCTCAACTGGTTGGAATTTTTTTTTTTTCTTGTGTGCATGTGTGTTTTCAGTATGATGATTGTAAACTCCTGTTTAGGCCATGTTTTAATACAGCTAGTGGCATTTTGGGGATGAGATCTGAGCACCATTTAAATTAATACACATTTTGTCATTGCTGTGGATGAGACAGCATGCCTAAATAAATTCTTCCACAACTAAGTTAGACTGTTCCAAAGATGCAGTTGAATGCCTCTGTGTGATACTATAGAATTATTGGTTCTTTACTACCTAAGGAGTGCCATTTCAGTACTTACATATGAATTCATTTGCAGTTTTACTTCCTGTATGTTCAAAGATGTGATGTGCAAGGTCTATGAGCCACAGTTATTGATAATAATTTAGGACAACTCCACTGAAATATTCCAATTTTTTTGCGGACGGAGTTTCTTGAGATTTCTTTATGTCTAAATAGGATGCAATGAACTAGAGTCACTTCTCCCTCAAGATAAATGATGGAAGTGCAAATAACAATGTTGGGAATTGTTTTAATTAAGGATTTACAGTATCCTCACTCTTCTCAAATCTCTTGTTAATGTGGTTTTAGTGGTGGTACATGTTTCAGTTTTCCTCACATAATGCTGTAACTGAATGAAGCTTGGAAATGCACAAGGAGCATTACAAGAATTACAGAAATAACTAAAGAGGTGAGGAGAGAAGAGGGAAAGAACACACTGAAGTCTCTAAAGGGGAAAAAAATCCATGTTCAGTTTGATTTTTAAGGTGAGGTATTCATCTGTTCTTAATTTATCCACACTAATACAACCTTCCTTATTCAGCCCATCATCTCCTGATGAATAATACATGAATAAATATTGCTACCTATATACTTTGTGAATGCAAAAGTAGTTTATAATTCCCCAGAAAGGTTTTATTAATAGTACAGTGTTAACCACCTTGGTTTGAGTCATAATTAATTGTTACTGTATATTTGTGAAACCCAAGGGAATAAAGACAAGAGGAGGCAGAAGACAGGGAAAAAAAAACCCCACCACCCTGGAGTTAGTTGTATTAAAAGAATAAATTCTTTTTAGTCTGAGCAGGAAGCTGGTAATACTTGTTAATGTAGTCATTCTTTAAAATAGTCTTTCAGATGATTCAGTTAGAAATCTTCATTGTGCTCTAGCTATTAACAGAAACCACCTGAATTTCTGGATGGAAGTCCAGTGGAAAGAGAGTTACAATATCCAGAAGCCTCTGTAATGGCATGCTAAGTTTTCCATTGATTGTTTTCAACCCTCATATTCCCTTTTCATTTTTAAAATACAGTATTAAGGAGGGGTTGAGGGATGGGCAAGTTTGACATCTTACCCATTTGTTGCTTCGTAACCTATTAAGAGAAATATATCACTTTTAGTTAAAAAAAAAAAAAATCTAATCAGTAACATGAAGTTGTGGGATATACACCCTGTTAACTTTGTGCTTCATGCTGTCTCCAAAAAGTCTGCATAGAAAGGTGGCACAGCAGATCACTAACAGGAACAGGAGTGAAACCTGAATATGCAACATATCACTCAGAGTCCCTGTATTCCTTCATCAGTGTGCAAACTTTGTGAGTGATAAAATCCAGGGGACCTCTGGCAGCAAAGCAGAGGGAATTCTCCTCTGAGTAGAGCTGCACGGATTGGGCAGGGGAAAAATCCTGGTAAACAGTGGAAAGCACCAGTAAATAAATACAAATGTAATGCTCTGAACTCCTCTGAACCCTGACAGTGGCAATTCATTCCCAAAGAATACCTATTTGTCATTCCACCCACTGTTGTGCTATAGCCGACACTGAAAACATATTAGGAAAGTGTATGTAATGTTCAAGGCATCTTCAGGCTCTTTCAGATGTAGGAAAATCCAGACTGGGTTGCTCAACCACCTTTTCTACCAAAACACCAGCTGGAGAGGAGCTCCTAATTATTTGGAACTCAGTGTGCTAGTATGAGCTTGAACAGATGAAGACTACACCGAGCCAAATTGCCCTTTCACACCACCTTTACGCTGGTATAACATCGCTGACTTAAACACCATTACGTGACAGATGAGTGGGTCTGCATATCCGCATGTAGCGTGCAGAAGGAAATGAAAACTTTTTCTTTAAAGTGATCTGAAGGAGCTGTTGTGGGCAGGGAAAGGAAGAGCAAACACAAAATACAAGGTGGTCAAAAAACCCGAAAGCAAGCAGTTCACGGGGGAGGAGGAAGGCGGCTCACAAGGGGGACAGAGCTCCCATGTTGAGAGACCTCTGTGTGTGGTGTGCTTTTCCTACTGTCATGCCTCTAGTATGCAGCAAACACAGAGGAACGCTGTCAGTGTTTGCGAATGGTGATTTATCATTCCCGTACTGTGTTATGTCCAGGTTAAGCTGCATGAGCGCTGAACGTGCATACCGTTAAGTAATAATGTTCATTCAGGAAGCTGCAGAGGTTTCGGCAGCCACTTCAAAATTAACACAGATGCTTGGGAGGATTAAGGGGTACGGACTCATTTTGTTCTCTGTGAGAACACTCCACCCTATTATCTCTTGATGTGAATTGATTCTTGCGAGAATTTTCATGGAATCTATTTAAGGAAATAGAAATTTAAAAAATGAATCTTTCATGAGTTGTAACGCTGCTGGTTTCACTTTTCTTTAGCCCACTCTAGCACGGAATTGGCTGGATTGTAACACTTTACTATTTAAATTCATAGAGCTCTAGGCAAAATCTCAGGCAGAGAATATGTACATCATTCCTGAAACCACTGATGATAATTTTTTTAACATGACTTAATCAGTCTTTATATTTTCAGCAAGAAAAGCTAACAGAGTCAGACCACTTCATTAGCAGAACACACTCCTTGCTGTCTTTATCTAGCTCTCCAAGCTGCAGAGGGAGCGTTATCAAACCATTTCTTTACGCTGCAGAGCAGCATTACTCTTTGGAAGATCTCCAGCAGATACTGAAATGAGCCCTTTGGTTGGTGGCTCTCCACAGCTCTTGCTGCTTTCCTCTTAGTGACATGGATTCAGAAGAGAAGACTGTGCGTAGGCAAAGATTGATTTGACTCCATGCAAAAGCCTTTAAGCTCCCCAAGAAGTCCTCTCTCCTCTAAGAAGCCCGAGAATGAAGGCCCTAGTTCAATCAAGCTGCTTGTTAAATCCCTACCCCATCACTGGGAAGCTGAAAGTGAACAGTAGACTATTGTTTTTTCCAGGCACTGTAAACAGGTAAATGAAAATTAAGCAATCTGTAATTTAGAATATAATCTCAGGACTATAACCCTGCTAGCATTATTCAGTATACTTGTCAATTGACATAGACAGTATAGACAATGCACTGAATACGCTATTCAGGGCTTAGAGTTTCACCTGTGGAGAACTTACAGCCCCCACGTATGCCAAGAAAAAAATGTTGTTGTTATACATAGGACTACAAGGAAGCTTGTATTATCAAACAGGCAATAGCATGTCATGTATTTCAGTTTGTAAAACTGGCATTTTTAATAAAAGATGTCAGTTTAATTTAGAGCTTAAGCAGAGGACATAGGCAAATATTTTCCAATTCATTAAGCCACAGGCCCAAAGCATGGAAATAAATTCTTCTGATGAGCCCTGTCACCACATTGTAATTCCAACACTGCCATTTTCTGAAATTAAGCAGACCCATGCCACCCTTTGCTCTACTAATGTAGCTCCAAATGCTTCCCGAGAGTTTCCTGGGGCTGGCTTGAGGCTGCATCGTAGTGGGAGCCGTCACACAGGAGGCGCATTGGGAATGCAAGGGGTGTTTTGCCCTGAGTAACTGGTTTAAGGTAAGTTATGAGCTCATGAATCAGGAAAACAAGCTATTTTCAGTTCATGCTCTCTGCCAGATTCTCTTCTTGATACCCACTCATACAAACATAATTACTCTGCGTTTACAGCCCTGAAACAAGAGCAGGGTTTGAGAATCTCAATATAAGCTGTGGAAACAGCCTCAATGTAAGGATGAGGAAAGAAGAAAGTCACAAAATAAAGTGCTGCAGCTTCTGTGTGTTTAGGAGGGAGGAGTTCTGTCATGTGCTCTCTGTTGGAGGGGTTTCCCTTCTTTATTGTGCCAACTGGCAAACCTCTTAGTGAAACTTCTGTGTCAGTTTTCAATATTACTACCAAAAATCAGTTGGCTATTGTAATCCTTTTGTTTAGAAAATTGCGATCCACTGCAGAACAAAAGATTTACGTCATCTGCAAAAGTATGCCAGTTTGTAGAAAGTGCATGGAGTTTGATGTTTTGTTATTGTTGACGTTTTCCTCTCAGTCATTCATATTTATAAAGGAGCAAAATCTCTTGGTGCAGCTTGCCTGGTGATTGCATTCAGGTTAGACGTTTAGAAGCAAATATTGGTAAACTATAGCACTGTTGCTAATGTTAGATGAAGGTTGTCTCGTGTGGTGTGAACTGGTCACAGAGGTGGGCACATACCTTCTGAATTTTTCCTCTGTTTTTGTGAAACAATACATTGTGAATTGGAGAACACTTTGCTTAGCATAAATTGTGCAACAAATGGCTTGCCTCAGTGAAATGAAGCACACAGCTTAACCACAAAGATTAAAAATATTTGTTCTGTTTTTCAGATCTGGCTAATAATTACACAATGAATGGTGTCTTTGTTTCAGCCTCTGATAGATACAATGCAGGTATTTTGGAAAATACCTCTGCTCTCCTGAGACCCCACTGGAGCACTGCATCCAGTTCTGGGGTCCCCAGTACAGGAAAGACATGGACCTTTTAGAGCGGGTCCAGAGGAGGGCCGTGAAAATGGTCAGAGGGGTGGAACAACTCTCCTGTGAAGTCAGGCTGAGAGAGTTGGGGTTGTTCAGGCTGAGAGAGTTGGGGTTGTTCAGCCTGGAGAAGAGAAGGCTCTGGGGAGACCTTACTGGGGCATTTTCAATATATAAAGGGGACTTATAAAAAAGATGGAGAGAGAATTTTTACCAAGCCCTGTAGTGAAAGGACAAGGGGCAATGGTTTTAAACTGGAACGGGGTAGATTTATACTAGACATAAAGAAGGAATTTCTTTTTTTTTTTTTTTTACAGTGGGGCTAGTGAGGCACTGGAACAGGTTGCCCAGAGCAGTTGTGGATGCCCCATTCCTGGAACTGTTCAAGGCCAGGTTGGATGGGGCTTTGGGCAACTTGCTCTAGTGATAGTTGTCCCCTGCCCGTGGCAGGGGGGTTGGACTAGAGGATCTTTAAAAGTCCCTTCCAACGCAAACCATTCTGTGTTTCTGTGAAAATTAGACTTACTTTCTTTTATTTCTGCCAAGATACTGGGTCCAAAGCAAAAACCATGTGATCCAAAACTGGGCACAGTTGTCCTCCCTTCTGCTGCCCATCTGCATTGGCCAGTGTGAGTTCGGTCATTTTCTAGTAATGTAGATAGAAATGGTCTTCATTTCATATTAAGAGAGGAACTTTAATAAAATGGACATAAGAAATTATGTTGCAACAATGAAAGTGTTCTGGAGAGTGAATTTGGAATTAATCTTCTTCCAGTGGGTTTATATTGTGACCATAGAAAAAAGAGCACCATATACACAAATTTTTTAGTTATTGTTTTAGCAACTAATAATATAAGAAGAATTTGCAAAAAGTTGAAAATTTGAGTGTATGTTTCACGTAATTCTGTCCTAGGCTTAGGAAACGAAAGTAAGCTTATGTGTAGGAGTATTGTTTCCCACCGCCTTTTAATAAAAACAACTCAGATCTGTTTGCTGATCAAAATTTTCAGATGCTAAGTACTAAGCTCATGCTTCTGCCTAAAGTGCTAGAAGTTCTTTCTTTATTTCATTTGAGAGAGATTTTTTCTAAGGGTTTGTCCCAAGAGTTTTTTAATTTGCTCCATGATATCAGTGCCATGATAATGGAAACATAAGTAACATGACTGTGGTTCCAGAAGTAACCAGTGCTATGTTAAATAATACAGTTGTTATCCTCATAAGTATTTTAACTTGTCTTCAGGCATAGATCTAAATAGCACTGCAGCCCCAGATCCTTCAGAAAATATTGAAAATACAATAAATAGGATTGTGTTAGCTAGCCCACAGTAGAATAGTCACTGAATTTTACACTGCTCAATCTAATATTATTATTATTTACCTGTTGATACAGAAACAATTCACTATAGATCCTGGTTAGCAGGATTCTTATGTAGGTATCTAATTCTTCGCATTGATTCTCATTAAAATCAGTGAAAGTATGTAAATGCTTAAAGCTCTGTACTTTGAAATATTTTCTTGAGTCGACTTATACACTTTAAAGCAGTGGAAGTATTTTCACTGACCCTAGTAAGAACTGGATGCAAATACAAGGTACAATAATGACAACCATATTTTTCCTGTCAGTGGTATGTAGGGGGATCCATACTTGTCTTAACTGTGTGTATGTGAACTGTACATGCCTAAATTTTATTGTTCTATTCAACTCTTTTGCAAAAGAGTTGGTGTAGCTGTGCTAATATATTTTTTGTGGGAATGGTTTCAAGGAAGGAGATCTTCTTTAATTGTTCCTTCTTAGAGCAGTAAATAGGTACTTCCATCTTGGAGCAAGGAATGTCTGGTTTTGCTTGGTTATATTTTTCTATCCCCCAGCCAACATACAACCTCAAATATGCATATGCATTATGCATAGTGATTAGAGTTTACTTAGTAGAAAGCATGAGTTATATATTCAGTTTTGCCACAAAATAGAAGTCCTTTCTTCCAAAGGAATGTCCGCATTTCTGCTATGCCGATCTGGTTAGAGGGCACATGATTTCCTATAATTTTCGTGTTTTGTTATGTTTTTTCTTTCATCTTTCTTTGATAGTTTGTAGAGAAGCTTTTCTATTTTCTAATTTTAAATACTTCCTGGGATAAACTAATGGGATGCAAGAAGGAAGTTTGTCTTATTGAGTAGCCAAAAATAAACATAATTGGAAGTTTGTGGAAGGACATCTTACTGGTCTGGGTCTGGATCCGGATTTGTAGTTGTTGATGTGGTGATGTCTCCTGCAGCGTCAGGCAAGTAGGTGGAATGGGGCAGGTGGTGTAGCTAATTGCCTTAGTGTTTATCATGTCTTGCATGAGGTTTTTTTATATCAAGACACAGGATGAATGGATCATTAGGAGTTTGGCAAGAGTGTTTTGTGGGAAGAGTAGCCTAGAAGGAATACCACTGTAATAAGCACAGCATAAAATCTAAAGATAAGCAGAAGAGAGAGCAATGGCAAAACGCACTATTTGTATCAGCTTAAACTTCTGAACTCATAGTTTGGAGAACCGAGAGCGATAGTTATTATCTGTCTGGGATCTGCTTGGGTCACTGAAATCTTGTACCCACAGTCTGTGTGCAGACAAATTGTCATTGCTTTTCATCTAATAGACAGCAAAACAGAAATTTTAGGCCACTGTCATTTAGCTTGCTTGATTATGTTCACTGAGGTGATTTCCCAATATATGAAGTGGTTGGTTATTTCAAATCCTTTTTAACCTCCTCTCACTATTGCTAATAATGGAGAGGCGATTCGGTCATTTTGCGGACTTTATCTTCAAAAGATTTTGCGTATTTTGAAGTAATTTCTCAGCTTTGTTTTCATCTCTTTAGTTGAGCAGTATAGATGGACCCAACCCAGACATTTGCTGGATGTTACAGATGCATTCAGGAATCCCCAGCATAGGAAGATCTGACAGAACTGAACTGCAGAGCCTCCCTCCCTCCCCTAGGTGCCCATGCCTATGCCCGCCATCAGCCTCCACTGTATGTCTGCTTGTGCCACAGTTTGGCAGCACACATTCCACAATTTCTGCTAGCAACGTACTGTTTAAGCATTCTTCTAATGGGTGGCTTATGGCATTTTCATGCAAGTCACTGTACGTCCGTGATTCTAAAGAAGGACGTTGCTTGGTTTGGGCTTATTTTTCTCAGAAGAACATTCCTAACAAATTCTGGTTAAGACCTTCACTAGCAATTTTGTCCCTACTCAGGAAATTTTACATTGTGCTGACATGAATGCTGTTTTGGTTTGGTTTGGGTTTTGTTGGGGTAGGGTTTTTTTGTTTTTTAGTTACCTGTTACTTATGGTGAGCATTCTTCCTCTGTTACCACACAAAGTACAGTTTACAACAGTGAATGCTGTCAGTCCCAATATATAAAACCCCCTGCTTCTCAAGTACTTGCTCATTCAATTTTAAGGTTACACGGGCAGAACAGGAAGTGTCATACATTTGGGCTGAATATCATACCCACTGAACTGCTGTTTATTCTGAATATTTAGGAAGTACATGTCTATGTGATCTCTAGAACTCTGGTCCTTCTCCCTCTTCCCTCTTTCTACAGCCACCAACTCACCTCTCCTAGTTTTGTTTTTGATTAATCATTTCTCTTGAAGCCCTAAGTTTGGACTCCCCTTTCCCCTGCCCCCCCCCCCTTTTTTTTTTATCTTAGCTTTTGTACTTTTGACACAGACAGTCTTACTTACAGCCATCTACTTCATTTCATACTATTTTAATGAAACCCATCTTGCACAGCTACACAGGAATATCCAGCATTTATGACATTTTGACTTACTGAGATCATGAACAGTAACAGAAGTGGCAGAAGAATCACAGCCCCAGTGAAAACAACTGGAAATAGGAGTGAAAATGTGCAACTAACTGAACAACTAACTGTCCCCCCCCATCCCCTGCCCCTGACCTGAGCTCAGGCGAGGCAGAGCTAATTCAAAACTTCAGTTGAACAAATAATCTGTGGAAGATAAAAAGCAGCCCTTTGAAGTTACAAAATATAACTTATGTTCTCTTGTTTTCCTTTTCTGGCTCTCTTGGAGGCAATTCTCTCAGTTCATTGGAAATTGCTAGTCTGCATATTTTGGTATATGAATTACTGGCAACTATGAACTATGTCTTGCATAGTTATTTAACTGGAGAAAAAGGTTAATTGAGCAATTGAATGTAATAAAATTAGCCAGTGATAGTAAACACAGTGGTCCATAGGTCCAAGCTAAGAGGAAGAATTGATCTTAGAAAGCAGTTTTACATTGCTGGCATGAAAGTGTGGTTTAGCAAACACTGACTGGGCTCTGCTTCTTATGTTCAGAGGAGGAGAAACAATGAAGCATCATGTTATCTCATGTGAAAATACTATAATCCAATTTAACTTTGAATAGTATGATCCTAGTGAACAGAAGTCAGGTCAGATCAATTTGAGATCAAAAATTGTTTCACAAGCCCACCTCAAAATGTTAAAGCTGCCTTTGCCCTCAACAAGGGTATTTTGAGGATTAATGTCCTGTCAGCACTTTGAAAATGTAAAGTGCTAAGTATATATTATTATAACCCTTTCCATTTATTACTTTTATTGATGGTCTCGTGGTTTCCATGACGCTATGTTGATTTGCACGGGATTTTCCTGCAGTGTGCATTTCATCTCATGAAGAGTGAAAAAACAAATAGTTCTTTTTAGGCCTTGTGCCTTGTTGGATATCCTCCAGTTACTGGGGGACTTGTTTATGACCCACTATCTCTGTGCCGTGAAAGCCTTACTGCAATACGTTGTGCAGCTGTTTGTTTTCAACTTTGTTTTCTCAACTGTATAAGCCTCTGCTGCTACTGAGACCAGTGTGCTGCTCCTAACTGACTCCTAAGGGGTGCCTGAGTGAAAAACAGACTCTTACCACCCACTGAACTCCCCGTGGTTTTTACAGTAGGTGCCTTTTTCTGATAGCTGCTGCGGTGTGTTCAAGGAGTGGGGCTTAAGCCAGGCTTGTCAATCACTGGCAATCAGGGAATATCTTGCTTATTGAAGTTCAGTCCAGTTTTTTCAGCCTCTTCTGGCACTGGCATTACAGCAGACCTCCTGGTGGCCAAGCTTTTCTGAGGAAAATTCCAAACTTTATTTCAAAATTTTAGATTTACAGTTTGGCTCAGTAACATATCTGTCTAGTTCCCAGGCAAGTCCCCAGGTGGCATTTACTTTTGGAGCAGATTGCCTCCTCAGCTCTGCTTTCCTGCAGGCTTCAGGGATCAAGTTAGTCCAAGAAAAGCCAAAGGCGTATGGAACCACGTGTGCCTTTTGCTTCCTCCTCTGTTGAGAGTCTCAGCAGGGAGGTTGGCCCTGATCTGTCAACAGTGTTCCCTCAGCCAGCAGCGTCAGCCAGGTGGGTTTTCCTTGGCCCGCATCTCCCTTTAAGAAAAGACATAAAGAGGGTTGGAAGCCACAGCTGCAGGACAGCCAGCCCCCCTCTTAGACAGATGACCCTGTGACAGGGCACAAGCGCAGCAGGTTGGGCCAAAATGTGTGGGTGAATTACCACACAATGCAGATACCAAAGCTATCCAAGTCTGTGTTGTTGTCACACCTCTGACATCTTTAGGGCCTGCATCAGCTGCCATGCCTTTAACCATACCTCTCCCTGTCTTTCCTCTTGGGGTCCATGGTACATAGGGGTGGACAAAGTCAAAATGTGTTGCAAAGAGTCTTGGAGCTGCTTCCTCTTGTTACCTTTCATGTCTCTCGCTAAATCATATTGCAGACTGACACCTCTAGGGGAAACACAGACTCGTCTTCCTTCTGTGAAATACAGGGGGGGTTGTATCACATAGAACAGCAGACTAATGTAGGTTGGAAGGGACCTCAGAGGGTCATGTACTCCATTCTCCTGCTCAAATTCAAGCTAGGTCTGGTTGCTCAAGGCTGTCTCCAGGTGAGTTTTGAATATCCCCAAAGATGGAGATTCCCCTGCCTCTCTGGGTACCTGGTCCGTGCTGTACCCACCTCATGGTGAAGAATTCTTTTCTTATATCGATGCCAAATTTCTGTGGCTGGATTGTGCAACTGTTGTCTCCTCCTTTTGCTGTCCATCTCTGAGAAGCATCTGACTTAATCTTCTCTATAATCACATATTAGTTACTATTCAGCCCTGTGAAGCATGCAGTATGGGTTCTTTGCCAAAAATTTATCCTCAACATATTCTAGAGCATTTTCTTAGCTTAGTTTTGCTCTCTTGCTCAACGTAATGAGAGAATAGAGTGCAGAGAGACACGAGAGGGGAAAAAAGCTAGTGATGCTTTGTTTTGTTTACCACCTTTGCAGAATAAAGTAGGAATGATCAGTATTGAAAAAGCAAGACCTCAAATATGATGATTCCTGTAGACAGACTGCTCTCCAGTTCCACCAAAGCAGTTCCTTCTCTTAGTGGGAGAAAGCCCAGCTTTACAGACTGGAGAGAACAGTAAAATATTGTAGCTTCTTAAAATGTTTAAAACAAAAAAATCAAACAGCCAAAGGCTTGAACTTGATGCAACTCAGCTTAGAAGTCTGTAGCTCTGTGTTCTCTATAGGGAAGAATAGCAGGGTTTTCCTGACACACCTAAAAGATTAAATACATCTTGTTTATGTGCCTATTAGCTGCTGTAAGCCCTTCTCGAGCTGTTACTCCAGACCACTATGCCCGCATTATTGGTCCCAGCCTGCTGCCATATCTATTTGCAATAACTTGTCCTCCTCCTTCTGTGTCCACTCCACATAGCTGTGATGTGGAGAGAGACAGAAGTCCAGGAAGTGGGAAAAAATACGGGCAAAAAAGAGCCTCTTTGGCAGAGCATTTTTGGTATTAAAAGGAGAGAGAAGTCAGTAGGGCAATGACTGCTCAGGACACAATTTAAGTTCTTTTGGCACTGCCCCTTCCACAGAGATCAGGTGTCCCATCATGACGCTCAGAGTGGCTGACACAGTTCTCATCCAAGTCAGATGACCACAATCAGCTTTATCTCCAAAAGGAACTGTCCTGCTCCTGATGGGGAATATGTCCTATCTCTGTGTGTACTGTCTGCTGAGAGACAAGATAAACACCAAGACGTATACAGAAGAATTGCATGCAGAAGTAGCTTTCTTGCATAGCTTCGTGGGCTGGCGACTGACCTCTTTGTCTATCAGGATAGTTAACAAGAATCATCATGCAACCTGTCTGCATCTTGTGACCTCAGATGTGAGTTGTTAAATGATACAAAGTTCAGGAAGTGTCTTGGTCTATGTGTTCATAGTCCATGTTTTCCGTTGTTCCTCAGGGTAATGCTGAAGTAGGAAAGAAACCCAGAAGTGATGCTGTTTATGCCATGCTGTCTCTGGGGCTGTGACTCTCAGGCCAGGTGAACAAAACAGATGTTGAGACTTAGAAGTGCCAAAGAAAAGAAAAGGATCTATATTCCCTCCAGGACCAGACAGATTTGAAATTAATGTGTAAATGAAGTCGTTATTGCTCTATGGATCCCAATAGAAAAAAAAGGAAAAATAAAGAAGTAGAAGTTGTGGGGTTTGTGGTTTGTTTTGTTTTGTTTTCTGCATGATTCTAAGGCCATTGTTTAACTAATATATTATATTGGTGAAATCAAAGAAATGGGATGAACTCTCCACAGACACACACAAATGCTCAAACAGGAGGCTCCAGTCTCCTTCAAGAAGAGGAAATTATCTACAACTTACAACATTAAAGCCGATATCCTTAGGATATTGTTCATGTGTATCAAATCCTGCAATGTCACAAAACACAGTATATAACATTCTTTACTACCTGAAGTTCACAGCAGATGATACTGTAGTTCATGTGCTGTCAGAACATCTTTTCTAACAAGACTCTGCCATGTACTTTTAATTCTAATACCTAATCTTCAGAACTGTCATAGCACTCATTCATAAACTACAGGAGAAATATTTCTTGAACTTACATAAATATCAAAGTTCAGTGTTTTACAGTATTATTGATTTTGGGACCCATGGTACTAGAGCCATGTCCCACAACTTCAGATGTGCTGCGGTAGGTAGCTGGCCATCAACACATTAAATACTTTTAACACCACAAGATGGTCAAGACTTTTTTTTTTCACATTGTTTCTTTTTTCTTGTTTTCATATTTTTTTCTTTAATTTTTTTTTCCATCCACAGATCTTCATATAATGTATCTTGCTTGGGTATAAAACCTCTTTTTCCACCCTTCCACATATTTAGAGATGTGTGAGAATCCGATTGTTAAGAACTGTACATCCTAGTGTGAAGGAGAATAAGGATATTTATCCATGCACATTTTAGCATGTTGTTCTTTTAAGAAATAAGATTCTCAAATCTTACTTTTCACTGGAAACAAGTATAATCCTAAATAGAAATAATCATTGATGTCCAAGGATTGAAGTTTGTTCTGGAACAGAAGCAGCTCTTTGTGCTTTTTCCTCATGTTGCTGAAGTATAGTTAACATGATCCATGGTCTAGGAAAATATGTCTGAGTTAGCGCAACTATGCAGATTACATCAATTAGAGGGAACTTTGGGGGGCAGAGGATCCTCTGGCATCAGTGTCTTGAAAGGTCAAGTTTTGTGCCTATGCATCTAGCAGGTTGAAAAAAACCCCATGGAATGGACTTTAATGTTGTGTTACTTAATTGCAATACATTTTCAGCTGACCAAAGATTAATTTTCCTATATTCTTGTTTTGCAGAAAGGTTGAGATCTCGTTTATGTTGCCCAAAATCACTCAGAAACAGTTGTTCTAACTATCTAAACCCTTTGAATTTATTTCTGTAAAATACGTGTCTGCTAAATGTTACTAAAAGTGGGTGTTTGAAAAAGTTTATCTACTCTCTGGACTTTAAATGGAATAGGTGGCTTTGAATAGGCCCAATTTCTGTGTATTCTCAGGTTCTTGCAGTATGAGAGGAGTGACTGTAGGTTTTTGTCCTACCCGTTAAGCATAGGATAAAACAAAGTGGTAAATGGCAATGAGACCTTCTGCTTTGTGGACTATGTAAAAGCATTGGATATAGAGAATGAGAGTGACATATGACAAATGTGTGGAAGATTACAAAAATCTTCATATGCAATGCAACTTAGTTTGCTGTTTCCTTCTCAAGGGAATCCAGGCAGCGCAGCAAGACTGTCAAATCTGGATTATAAAATAAATTACATTAAAGGGAGAGGATAGCACTTGCCATTATTTCTGCTTTCACTATATTTGTCCAATGTCTGGAGAATGATCAAATCTCCTTCCAAATAGTAAAATCTTTCAAACAAAATAGCTTCAATGTATGTGCCTGTGTATGCCAAGATAGATCAAGTGCTTTATGAGAGAGATGCAGAAGTTCAATATATCTTTCCTTTTACCTTGTACATTGGAATGGCCCCAAGTTATAGGATCATAGAAATGGAAAAGACCTACTAAATTATGCATTTCCTTGCCAGTGAAAGTGTACTCTCAGTATATAGTATTTTCCATCTCAGGCTATTAGGCATCTATCCCTTCACTTGAGGACTCTATTCCGTAGCACAATAAAATCAGTGTTGAGAATTTTCCCTACTGCTCAGCCTAAAAATGGATTTGTTCATTTGTATTGCCTTACTCACACCTGTAAGCCACCCTTTTCTGTCCTTCCTCCGTGAGAGTTCAACCATCAAACTCGTGTAAAATGTCATCATATGTGCTCCAACCTCTGTAAAATCACCCAAGTGCAAAAGGAAAGTGAGAAATCTGTTTCTAAGCTGAACTTACGGACAAACTATTACATTTCCCATAGGTGAAATATTTTTCTCATCTTTCCTTTCACAAAATTTCTCAATTGTATCAGTTCATAGCTCTTTGGCCCAATTGTTATCTTTCTCACTGTCTTCCCAAACACTTAGATGACTCAGAGATGACAAGAGCAATTTTGACAGTCCAGTTCTGCGCTTGAGTTTATTTCAATAGGATTGCATATTTGTCTTTAGAAATTACTCAAGAGATGTGTTTCTTTCATGGAAGTGTGCTACCTTGTTTAACATCAGCTCCACTTCCTCTGTTCATGGAAATAGAATTAACTTAGCAAGCAGAAACCCTAGTGATCATGTTGTGTGCTGAGCTGGAAGAAGTTCCCCCACAACTCCATATAGTATATGTAGTTTCATGTGCTTTGTAACTTGTCTGTCAAATGGTGCCTTTGATCACTGTCTTATTCTTTCTTTTCATGCTTAAATTTAATCTATCCGAATCTTTCCCTTAATCTCTTCGTGGTAGGTAAAATGGACTGTATGCAAATGGTTAAAAAAGACATTTGAAAGGTACAAAGAAGAGAGAGGCAAACACTCTAAATCCCCTTGTTGGACAAGGGCTGTGAAGTTAATTAAAAAAAAAAAAAAAAAAAAAAAGAGAGAGGAAGCCACCACTGGTTTGCATGAGAATCTGTGGGATGGCTGCCCATTGTTAAATTAAGTTCATCCATTCATTTCCAAGTATTTTCGCCACACTACTTGCTCTACTTTTTGCAGTGGATACCAGCCAGGTTAAGGATTTACAGCCTTCTATGGCTACCCTTGCCAACACATAGATCTTGAGGAGGTGTTCAGTGTGTATAAAGAAGCTTTAAAATAAAACTTGTTTGCTGTAGGCATCCACTGCTTGCTGTCCTTGCTCCCTCTCTGCCCCTCCACCACCTTAATTTGTCTATGGACTTGGCTTCTTTGTTCTTTTGTGACTAATATTACCATCTGTGACATTACATATCAAGATAGCAATGCAACATATTAAGCACAGGAAAACCCGGAATGTTTGAGCTTGTCCAAGCATTTGTTGCTTAAAGCTCCAGTATTACTTGTAGCCACCTGAAGCATCCCAAAGTTTCTAAAAGCACATTGCAATAAATCAGCAGGTTTTTGTGTTGTTATTGAAATGGAGATATAAGACCTTATTGGAGCTGCCTTCTTGAAAACAATCTCAGCAACTTACAGTTTTATTTCTCACTAAGGGCTCATAAAAAAACTTTCACTATTATGGTATTAGCCTAACTACCAGTTAGGGCAGCTCACTTTGGGAACTCCTCAACTCACTTTTGTCAAGATCTCATATACTACAAGGGAAGCACCACTCCTGGATCAGACCCATGACCGCGGCCTGTGTGAACTATGCTCTTGTGCAGCAGGGGCCCAGCAACCAGGCAGGACCATAACCAAGTGCCTATCTCTGCCAACTTCTGTCCTTCCATGGATGGGGAAGGGGCAGCAGGTGTGGCGAGAAATATATCAAGTAAAAACCAGCCTGAAATGGACACGTCCCAAGATCCAAGATCAAAATCAGGATAGAGGTCTCTCCTCCTCCTGCTTCTTGTATAGTTCTAGACAGATTCAAATCTTATTTACCTAATAGGGATTGCAGTAACCACCAAGATCTGATATTCCGAGAGACAGTTCTTTCCCTCCCTTTGCTGATTCTTCAGACTATGAATTGCTTCACTGTTTATCTCAAAACCTGTACTCATCTGCAGACATCAACCTATCCAGCTTTTCTCTGCATTAATAATTTTCCACTTCAGGTTCTAGTTCCTGCATTTATTAGAATTGAATATTGAATAATTGTACACTTGACACTGTATCTTATTTGCATTATTGCATTCTACTTTTTTTTAAAAAAGTGCTATATCTATAGCACAGTAATAATAAAATAATGAATAATAAAGATGAACAGCATGGTTAGGAGCATTCTTGCATGCCCATATTTGAAGTCTGTTACTTCCTTTCTGGTTTATCCAAATTGCCCATTAGCACAACTGAGGTGGGAGCAAACTTCTTCCCCTTGTCTGCTCCGCCTGTAGCACGCACAGCTCCTTAGGGCTGAAGGGGTTTTGAATCCGCTCCTCATAGTGCCGTGCAGTTGGGTTGAGCTTATGCAGAAGTGATGATGGGAGAGGGAACAACCATCACCTGCAGTTAAGGTGGATCCAAAGCTGTAGTTTTTCCTCTGTTCCCAGACTAGATGGGGAGCCAGAAAGGAAGATTTGCCTTTTACATTAACTTCATTGATTTTGATTTGACCCTAGGCTAGGCCAGCACAGAGATGCATTGCCCTTGCCTCTTACTTAGGATAAGTTGTAAACTAACCCTGCTAAAACATCTTTACTGTGTTTTGATATACAACATCTGTGTGGGTATGTGTATTATAATGCAATATTTCTATATTAATTTTAGTTCTTCTGTGTCCAGACACTTATAAGTCTTTCCTGTCTTACATGATGAATATTCTACTAGTGTCCTGTTGAAAAAAGCAAATAAATATATTCTTTTTGCATAAGTCATAGAAATGAGAGAAATATTACACAAGACAGATATAAAAAGAACTATGATAATGTCACTCTTAGGATTCATTAATTTGATTAGGCATGATGATAGACTTAGAAAAACGTGTACTAGTGGTATTATTCAGAGGAAGGAAAAGGTAAGCTGGAGACAGGAGGAAACTGGAAGAAAAGGGCAAAAAATGGAGAGTAGACAGGAGGGAAAGGGAAAAAGTGTCTGCTTCAACAGAAATCTCCTCAGCTTTTGCCCTGGGCCTGCAATCAACCTTGCAGGGCCAAAATGTTTGCTAGTGGTGATGCCACTGACCTGTCTTTCACATGGGTACTGGGTCATTTATGACCACTACATTGATATGTTATGTATGTGGTACATGATTTATCACTAATGTAGGGTAAATGATCTTCCTCTAAACAGGAATTTTAAGGATAACCAATGTGCACACTAGACAAACATGTGCAGCCTCACACGTGTGCTCAGAGTGCACACGTAACACTATATAGTGCACACATAACACTATACATGTACGTTTGCATAGAAATTGACGGAGGTGCAGGTGTTAACCCAAGCGGGGTAACATTTTCAGTCTGTAGCACACGTGTTTGTCTATTGCATGCACATGTATTGAAATATATGTGTAACTTACTGTAGTTCTCTTCATCACCATAAGAGAGACAGGGTGATATAGAAAGTGTATTCAATATCCAGTTTGTTTATGTTATTCAGGTCCTATCTATTTCTTGTAGCTGATAGCTTTAAACCTTTAGTGTAAGCGAAATACTGATGTTATAGCTATGGGTGACTAAAAAAGACACGTTATTAACTTCTGTTGTCCACCTGTGTGACCCAAAAACACATTTTGGCACAGGCCATGGTTAAAGATGATGGCAGCTTCTGTTTCTGTGCTGTCTTTCGGATCGGGGTCCATGGGACCCGCTCAGCCGAGATCTTCCCCAAGGAGGTAAGGCTGGGCGTTTTGCTCAGTGGGCAGTAGAAGAACCCACAGCGATGAACCATGTTGCTCCACCACACCTCAGATGTTTTCCACCCTGCCGCTGGACTTGGGAGTGGGGCAGATGAGGCATGGGAGGCTTTCCCCTAACTGCGGTCGCTCCTGGCCCCGGGCGCCCATGGGGCGGCAGCAGCCCCTGTGGAGATGGGGCTGGGGAAGGCAGGTGCTGTTCCCACGACCAGAGCTCGGCTCCCAGGAGTGGAAAGCGGGGGTCAGGAAGTTAGCAAAGGTCGGCCAAGTCCCGCTGGCTCTTCCTAATCCTCATTTCCACCCACAGCCCCTTGAAACTCCCCTGATTCCTCCCAGTGCGGTGTCCGGGGGAGTTGCTCTACTGCTGCAGGATTGAATTTATTTTACTCGCTTCCAAACTATGCTTCTGCAGAGTCTCAAGTCAGCTTTGTTTCAGCTGGTGTCAAGCAACACACAGGAGAGATGCGGCCCTATTACACTGGTTTGTTTTTCTTTCCTTTTTTTTTTTTTAAAGCTTTTTTTGGTTTTATTATTTTGACAGGAAATCTTGCTCCTTTTTCTCTTGCATAAGTATGAAGTAACCCTGTGAAAACAAATACGGTTACTTCTTGTTTACGTGTGTAAAACTGAAAGGACAGTTTTGCTGATCAAGTTAGTTCTTGCTAATCTGAAGACTGGAGTTGTATAAAGAATTTATTTATTTGCATTTGTATGCTGGCCAAACCAAAAAATCAGCAACAATAAAAACATTTCTTTTGGTCCACCCAGAATTAAAATTTGTCAGATTTCTTGCCAAACAGCAAGAAACACACAAATTTGAAAGAAATGTCATTTCGGGTCAGAAGACATTTCATTTAGGCTTTTAAACATTAGTTAAAACTGAATATAGGTAAATGTCAAAAGAAACCCTTATAGCAAAATGAGAAGTGGAAAGTTTCTGTTTTGAAAACATCAGTATGATCCTTCCTGATATTTCAACATGTTTCTTTTGACCCAAGAATTTCTAATAAAAATTGTCCCATGTAAGGAAATTAGAGCAAGCTTTTTGATACTGATGATGCTTCCTTACAGAGGACTGGAAAGGTTAAAAAGCGGTTAACTAGCAATCTTCTTAGATATAGCTGGAGAATGTACTTTTTGGTTTTGGCTTTATACAAAGCATTCAGGCATTAAACCAAATTAAAATATATAGACTATAGTGTCAAGGGAAAGTTTTATCCAAACAAAATTTAAATAAATTCATGCATCTCGCTAGGTTAAAACATCAAATAAACAAATAATTTTGCACATATGTAATTGTCTCAACATTTTCTCATTTCTCTTCTGCTTTTAAAACAATAAGACCCAAATGTGGATAAAATCATCTTACTCTTCCCACTCAAAGTGAACAACTTTTTCCAAGTTCTTATGCTGAAAAAATGTGTTTCTTAGGAATTAATGATTAAAACTATATAGAATAAGTGTTTTAGTGCTCTAGTTAAGGAAAAATAAACAACTGCATTAGCTAATCTGAGTTCAAATAAACAGATGCATAAGCTGGGCTATTTCAAAGCAATGCAGAACTGAACAGAGACCATTAACACTCAAAACACTTCATAAGGTTCAGAGATGGTTAACCTCTTCAAAACAAAATGTGCCTAGATCTTGTATGGCTGCACTGAAGGAGTGAGGAATAACACCCCTATGTAGTGGCAAGCTGTAACTGCAGATTTGCTGAGCACGTACGCTGGTACACATGAACTTAATTTTAAAGATGAAGAGAACAAAAAATATGCTCTCATTTATTGCTCACTACAGCCAGCAAAGCTGACCAGACATAGCAGTGTCCAATGTTCTTTTAAGTCTTAGCAAAGAAATCTAAATTTTCAGGAGCTTTAGCTTCCACGTGCCAGAGGAAGCCCCTTTGACATATTGCCCAAATTTTGTGACATGGTATTGACCCTTGCTTATTCAGCGCTGTGTTTAAACGATTCATGGCTTGTGATAAAAACTTTCACGGTTTGTAGGAAAGTCTTGGCTACCTGCGCAGCTTGGTAACAGAGGTGGAAAGCATAAAATCTGTGCTTTGGTGCATTGTGGATTTTAAAACAGATCTCTCCAGATTGTCCCAGGTCTATGGACTGTTTCCACAACAAAAAATGGCCACAAAAAATGAGGTTTATATTCTAGTGTATTTATTTTGAAATAAGTGTGTGTGTGTGCGTGTGTGTGTTAAATACAGAACCATTTGAACTGGCAAAGGACCGAAAGAGTTGTATATAGGTCTCAGAACACACAAGAAATAAAAGGGCCTTATTAGGTGCAATGGTGCTGATACACAGATAGGAAACAAAAGACTTGACCAAGTCTTCATTCAAGCATTGTTTTGCAAATGTTTTACATTCAAACCAGCCTGAATTACTTGGTATGAGTTTTTGATTCAATCAGCTTTCTTCACAGTTCTATAAAATAATTCAGAATAATTGTTCAACTTTTAAAATTTTAGATTACTGAGGGAAAGGCGGAGACATTTAACACTTTCTGAAAAGCAACCAAACAAGAATTTGTTCCTCAGGAGTCTATCTGAGGTTTTACGCAGACTTCAGTACATGCCAGGAGAGGATTTTGGTGTTTTAGCCAGCACTATGTGATTACAGATAAGAGTGTACACATGATCAATAAGGTTTCCATTTACAGAGGTTGCTCTTAAAACCTTTACAATTGCCATTTGCATGTAATTAACATTACCACACGGTTTACAGTATTCCCCACATGATGAATGCTGCTGTAAAGATAAATAGGTGAAACTTAGAATTGTAGAAATTTAAATTTGTGTTTTCCTCAATATGGATTCTCAGTGCTGTGATTTAAGGAACTCCCAATAACAGCAGAAGCAGCAGGGGGCTTTGCATGGTAAAGGAAGAAGAATAATATTTCTTTTTAGAGCTCCTTAAAGGTTCTTAAAGCTCTATAGTCTGTACTATTATAGCCTAAATATTCTATACTATAACTCCAAATTTGCATGTTGTAGTAACTTTTTTTTTCTTATACAAACATCTGTTTCTTCTGTTAGAAGAATTCCACTTGGAAATTTCAGTTTCAGGATTTGATAAAAATAGCTGTAAGAACTCCTGATGTTTTTCAGGCCAGAGCTTTTAAACAGGTTTTCACATTTGCCAGTTTTTACAGCCCATTTTAAAAATACGTGCTAGTGTCAGAGAAGCCCAGCTGCGCTGAAATGGTAAACATGACTAGGGATGCTTCAGACTGTGGATGACCTCTTCAAAACACAGGAATGAGGTTTGACTTCCCAGGCAAGGGGAGAGTAGCACTTCTGGCACCCTAGGGACTTCCTGCATTGTCCTAGGTGGGTACTCACTTTCCAAAATGTGGCCCCAGGGAACGGCCACACCGCACTAGGAAGCCGTGAGCTACCTCAGCTGAGATGTGGTATCTCTGTATCACCCCACAGCCTGCAGTGTAGACAAGTCTTGAGTGTGTTTGAGCTGAATAAACATAACCACAAGCTAAACAGTTCCATTGTTCAATACAGATTTCCACTGTGCTTGGAAACTGAATTATAAATGCCTTTTCATAAAAGCATCCTAAGGGTAATGGATGCCTAAAATACATTGTCTCCATTATCAAGGAGTAGATTATCCCAGCTGAATACAAAGTATCAGAGTTTCCTGATTTGTATATAATCTACATTCTTAACATTTTCCTGGAGTGCTGTTAGTTTGGGTTAGTAGGACTTATTGTACTCTTGGTGTTGAAAGATGAATAGGCCTATCAACCGAACAGCATAATAAATTTGTTAGGCTGCGCATGTCGTGCTCCACCTCTCCCTCGTTCTTCATCGTGTATAATGTAGCCTAATGCAATATGACAGCTGTTAGCAGAAAAATGGTGCAGCAGCCATAAAAAAGTGATTTATGTCTTATTACCGAAGCAGCTAAAATTAAGAAGCTGGTGTTCGGGAGGGCAGCAAACAAGTGAAATGTGAAACACAGCATATATATATATTCATGAAACATAGGAAGCTGTGAAATGTTTAGACTGACAGTGAAATTCTCCCTGGGTATCCACCACAAGGTTGGACTAATAAAGGGGGTAATTGGTGGTGATGGTTGTGGATGTTCAAAATTGCCCACATGTCACAGCTGCTTATGCTGGAGTATCAGAAGCATGTTAAATGCATCTCCTGACATGAACCCAAAGATTCTTATTACCAAATGACATAAGAAAGCCTAATTTAAGGTGGCAGCTGGCAGAAAGAACAACATATCAAGCAGGAAAGTTGTTCTTAACAGCCACAATGTAGAGAGAAAACAGTGGGATGGGAGAAATAACGTGGGCCTCGTTCCCTGCTTCGTTTTTCTGCTGGTGTAAATCCACCAGTTTAAGGCTACAGTCATGGATTAGGGATTTCTTCCTGGATGCTGAAGCTATGAGCATCAGAGAAAATTCTGTATTTGCTTTACAACATACCTAATGTGAGTAAACGTGATCATGTAACATCTCGTCAGTTTTGTCACTGAACGATGTAACACATCAATCTAAGACACGGTGAATTATAACCACCACATCAGATCACTCCTTGGTTTCTGTTCAACATACACTGTGTATATATACTATAAACACACATATGTCTATGTACGTACATACTCAGGCTGCTGCTAAGTGTGATGTTTTTGGTTCAGTGGGTGGCACTCTTCCTTCTGAGTCAGTACTAAACTAGTTCTTTCCCCCATGGTGCTTAACGAGTAGTGGAATATGGTCAGGTCAGAGAGGTTAATAGCCCTACTTTTGTGAAAAGTGCCAGGGGATCTTTCTTAGCAAGCAGTGAGAACCTCACATTAAATACCATCTGAAAGACAGCCTGGGACCTGCTCAGAGACACAGATTGAGGTTGGGGTGTTGCTGTAATGCAGAAACAGGGGGAACCATGCTACACATTTAAGTGACTGAGTTGTCCTGCCCCCATAGATATTTACCAGATGCAGTGAAACTTTGCTTATGTGGAGTTACAAAATAATAACCAAGGGTAGTATAGCTGTAAAATACTAGAGCTTCTCTTTGGCATTTTAATTTAAATAAATATCAGAGAAGAAGCTTTCACCTGGTAATGTGTAGTCGTGTTATAAATGATCCGGGATGGGGATCTCTCAGACCCTTTGCTGTCTTACTCTGGGTGCAATGAGTACTGAGTGAGTTGGAGCAAGTGAGACCTGTGGCAAAAATGGCCACATTTTGTGCTGTTGCTAAAGGCCTTGCCTTGGACAACAATTCCAGTCCTTTTGGGGAAGGGCTATGGAAGTCCTGGTTCTTATGCATTAGATGTTCTGAATGACTTTCTAGCCACTGGGTAAGCAGGATTGAGGTTATTTTAACAGGATGTTTTATGTTTGGATCATATCCATGGCAAAGTGAAACAGCTAGAAGAACTCTATTTTGTGAAGCCCTGTTGGGCTTTTGTCCTTTGCAGCTCAGCGTGGCTAGAAGCTGCACACTGGCAGTTACGTGGGCCCCTTTGAGACGACAGTCACTGAAATTTAGCCATTAAAGAAGTTTGTGTGACTACAGGATTAGGTACAGATTTTGCAAATGCCAGCACTGCCTTAATGTTGCATTAGAGAGGCATTTGTAACCACACAGCATTTCTGTACCTAACTCCACAGAGACCTAGTAGGTCACTGCTACCACACTGAATTTTTCAATCACAATTCAAATCACATTCAGGTCCTCAACTAGCCATTTGCCAAGGGCATCAATGACGCGTTGTCCTCTAATGTACTGCTGACCAGTTTCCTCAGGTTTCAGCTTCATACGTGGCTCCTCTCCCCTCCCCAGCCTTTCTGTCCAATGCACAAGGAAACCCTTTTGCATGTGCAGAGGAGCCCAATCTCTGCTAGCCCTTCTGCCTCCACAAGCCACCTGGGGATCAAAGTACCAATCCCCAATACATCCTCATGTCTTGGAAGAGCATATATGATTTTTTGCAGCACTGCTGTATGCCTGGGGGAAGGAGCATTGCCTTCCACTGGGATGGACTGTCCTGCTGCAGCATCATGCCAAGGAGCTCGTGCTGCTTCTGCACCCGTGACTGGCTTTGTCTCTGCCCGAGCAGCTGGCACAGGGAGCCTGTAGCTGCTAAATGTGGTGAAATGGCTTAGGAATGATCTCGTCCCACTGAGGCAAGCGGCCAGAAGTGACGAAAAACATGTACCTAGCTCACTGGGAATTCTTAGGAAAAACACTTAGCAAGGAAGGCAGGATTCATCCCACTGCCTCTGTGGGATGAGATGCCTCATAATTGTGTCTCTTTACCATAACTGTTTTCACAAGCTGCTACTGTGTAATTAGGGTACCATACTTTTAAACATAAACTTTTTCATCAGTTTCTCTGCAATCTCTCTATTAGAGCATCCAAAATACTATCTTTACATTTCCAGTAAAAACTACTCATAAATCCTTCTATTAGTCAATATCGAAATAATATTGTTACCTTTGTTGTAAACACTGTTCGCTTACTAGCTCTCTCCTGAAAGTGTGAATTTTTTCAGATGTCCAAACTAGATGTTCAGACTAATTCCAAGCACACAGCAGTTTGTCAGATAATGAGAACTTACATTGGTATGGCCTGTTACCTGAAAAGATTCCAGAAACTGAGCACAAACCATGTTAGCAATCACTTCAGCTGTCATTGCTTAGTGGTAATCAAGGTGAAATGAGGCAACTTTTAAATAGCGCAAGGTAAGATTGCATAATAATTTAGGTCAAAAAGTGAGTAACATCTCCATAGTGAATGTAGAACAGCAAATACCATGCGTCACCGTCATCATTCTAGATCCTTTTAGAATAACCATTTCTTGCAGTTCGAGTAAAGCAAAATGTTAGCATTGCTGCCAGAAACAGTTTCTACAAAGAGAAATTTTGATGGAAGAGGATGCTTTGTATTTTGATGGCCACTGCTTAAAACATGTTTAGAGATACAAGGTACGATGAGTATACATATATTGGAAAGCTGAAGAACTTACTCTGTCATGAAGTGTAACAGCTTTAGTAACTGCAAGAGAAAGAAGAGATTCCTGCCCACTACAGAAAGATTTTTTTGCCCAATTATAAAAGAGCATGTGATATCAGAAATTGAAGCAGTGCAGGCAA
This sequence comes from Balearica regulorum gibbericeps, assembly GCF_011004875.1. Classification (NCBI taxonomy): domain Eukaryota; kingdom Metazoa; phylum Chordata; class Aves; order Gruiformes; family Gruidae; genus Balearica; species Balearica regulorum. The sequence goes on along the minus strand of NC_046185.1, from coordinate 111,708,059 downwards.
ATTGAAGCAGTCTGCACATCTTTGTCTCTTTTTTGGAATGGCTGTGCAGCACACATGGATCAAAGCAAAGGGTCGTGTGTGTAGCTGCAATCTCTACCATTTCTTCTTTTATGCAAAAGTGTTCCAAAACGGGGCAAATTTTGCCAAATACTTCTAATGCTAAGGAATTATCATTAGGTGAATGTGTTATTCTATATAATGGTTTTACCGAGCCATCATTTTTTCTTATTATATATTATATATCAGCTTGGTCAAGTATGCTGCTGAAAGAGAATATGTTTCTACCTGTTTTCTATCTTTCAGTGACAATCTATGCTTTAGTTCTGTGTCCTTCCGACTTTGCGTGAATCACTAAAGCACCAAATCTGTTCCTTTTCAACAACTACCTTAGTGGATGTAAGGCTTCCTTTGAGGGAAGCACCATAGCCACCTTGTTTACAAACACAAGGCATAGGGCCACATGTAATTTTGCATCTAAACAAATAAATACAAAGTTTATATGCAGCTTCAGTTCCCGATCAGAATTTTTATGCTGGTCTTCAAAACCTGTCTTGTTCTGCTTGCCATATCTTAGAATATTTCTCTGACCTCCTGCCTCTTTACTCTCTTGCCTGACAACTGTACAGACAAGCGCTTATTGCCAAGATCAGCCTGAGAAGTAGCTTTACATGCTCCTTCCACCCCAGAGTTTTCTTTAGTAAAACCCTGAACATCCTTGTGGCAATCCAAAATTAGGGAATTTCTTCAACAGACAGAACTGAGTTGTAGTGCCTCTATTTTCTGCTGGCTGAAAGTACCTGAGCTTGGGTCCAGACACCAGAAAGCTTTTTGGGGAGTGCTGTGCCTGTGCTTATGTACCTTTTTGCTTTATGTACCTTTTTTTGTGTGTGTGTGTGTGTGGGTGTGTGTGACTGTCTTCAAGTGCTCTATAATGAAGGATATTTCTGCCTTTGTTTGTTCTAGAGAGTGCTAGGTCCTGATTTCAGTTATATATGCCTACATCAGAAATAATCCTAATACAGTAACTCCAAATCTCCTCTGGTGTCCCTGAGATCAGGTCTGACTCACTTCTCCTATACCTAGTCTTTAAAATCAAATCTGTTCTTTTTCTCTTTAAAACTGTCATTATGTTCTACTGTACTTTAAAGTGTAGTATTACTTTGAAAAAAAGAGCGTAAAAATGACATTCCAGGGTTCTATATTTGTCTGACAGTTGTTTCTGTTGCAGAAGTGCTCATTTTATAAGTTAAAAAGCTCTTTCCTAACACCTATCCCTGCAAAATGCACAAGGTGTTATGATCCGAGCTGTTGTCACACCATCATCAGATTCTGCAACCAGTGTAGGCCATCTCATATTGTAAAGCCTCTGTCTGCTTATACCACCCTGTCTTCTTCAAATCATCCCCTTGCTGACACTGCCAGGCTCTTTGCATTGCATGGACATGTTACAGGTCTAAAGGATCACGTTATGCAAGGAAAACATACACCACAGAATGAAATGCAGCTCAAGTTTTGTGCTAGAATGGCAGGAATAACAAGTTTTAATAACAGTAAAACTTTAATTTTCTTACTGGATACAGGCATAGACCCACTTGAGGTCATTCTTTGGGGGCCAGGTTCAAGGCATAGCACTTTTAGCACAGAGCTCTGGTCACCATTCTGCTAAATGTACCAGGAAAGCCTTAATTTGATCTCAAAGGAGTGTCTAAGAAATTTAAAGCAGTACCTCTCAGTTTTGGAGAAGTGGTGATCTGTTCAGCTGCTCTGGCAGGAAATGCGTTGCTAAGGGTGCATAGGCAGCAGTTGGCAAGGGAAGGGGTTAACTGAAAACGGTGGATGTGGCATATTATGGCACCAAGCAAACTTCCACATCTTCTTGCAGTCAAAGGTCTGTCTTTCATTTTCTTTTATAAAATGTATCAAACAATTTGGCATTAAAAATACAACTTTTGTCATATTGAGAATAACAACGTGTTATAAGACAAAGGAACAAAGGCTGGAAGTTGATGGCAATTAAAAAAGGGGAAGAAACAAAGAAAAAAAATGAAGATGTGAAACAGTTGTGTTTAGTTTGAAAAAAAAAATCCTTCATCTTTCCCCTCCCTCCTTGTCTTTTTAATATACTTGCAAATGCAACATTTGGAAAAATCTACATGTGTCTAAATTTAGGCTTTGTGTTACTTTACTCTGCATTTCTTTATCACACTTTAGTCATCCATGTATCCTTTTGTAGAAAGCGTATGTGGCAGGCTGATGCATGTCTTATTTTATAAATATTTATTACCCACTGGTGTGTTCCTATCTTTGAAGTTATATCCACTTCTCCTTTTCAGTCTATGTTCCCTCCTTTTCCCTACTAAAAAAACCCTCTTGTCAAACAATTTTGTTTATGTGGAAATAGCATGAAGACTATTTTAATTTTGGTTTTAGCCTCATCTTTGTTTTAGCTTGCCTTACTTCCCCCCCCTTCCCACCTCCCTTCCTTTTCTTTTTAGATAGTGTAGGCCAGGAATAATGTAAACAACATAATCTCTGTTGCTGTTGCATGAATGCAGCAAGGCAAACCTGACCATTCATAAGCTGATTTGCCCATCAGTCTGTCTCCCAAGGGATGCATATTGCTTGTGCAATTGAAACAGCTAGGAGGACTTGAACTTGAGCTTGAAGGAAATAGTGACTGGCCTTTGAAGAAAGCACAGAGATAATCATCACAGGCTGTAGCTGCCCAGCCATGAGGATAATAGTTTTGTGATTTAACAGGAAGGGATCTTAAAAACATGTATTTAAAAAAAAAAACAAACAAACAAACAACAAACACCAAAAACCAAACACCAAACCCCCCCAAAAACCCAAACCAACAACTGGCTGCATCAGAAGGATAACCAAGCTGTCTAGTTTGCTGCAGCATAACTGTATTTCTGTCTTGTGGTGTTGAGTGAATTCTCTCTGTCTACACAGGATCAGTGTCTGCTCATAACCTGATCCTCCATGTTGTGCTGCCAGAGAGAGTATGGTATTACACTGAGGTGTAAGTGACATAACTAATGGAGAATCAGCAATGAGCTTTTCCAATCAGAAACATGTTGACCTAAAAATTATGTCATATTTTTCTTCCCTCTAACAGAATTGTATGAGGAGAGTTTGAGTGAGCTGGACTTTCTCAGCCTGGAGGAGAGAAAGGAAAAAAGGGGCCTAATTGCTGTCTTCAGCTACCTAATGTGTTTCTGTTTTACCCTAAAGTCTGCCATTCTCTTTCAATACCCAAAATCACATCTGCATTTTCCAGCTATACCAACTGGTCTAATAAACAACAAACCTTGTCTTGCCTAGTAATCCCTAATGTTCAGCTTGGTTTTCTTACTGATGCCGAGCATTTAGCTGACACTGTTTGTTATAATGCTCAAGTCCCTTTCCCAAGGGGCAGCATGTGAAGTTGGGATTGTTTTCTGCTACATGTGTCCTGTTTTACCTCTGTTACTTTCCAGTTACCAATACTGGTTTTCAGCTGCTCTTTCATTATTTTGTGAAGTTCTCCTGCAATTCCGTGCTACCAGCCATTGCCTTTGCTATTTTGATTAACTTAGTATTGTCAGGAGACTTCGTCATCTGACTTTTCATCCACCTTTCAGATTTTTGTGCTCATAGCACAGACCCTAATGCAGAGCCAGACACTAATGTCATCTCTCAATTTCTTTAATCTCTTTTAATTAAAACTATTAGCTATGTGTGTGCTGCCTTCTTTATCCCATGATGGGTTGGTTTCTTTAGTCAGGGTCCTCATAAATTCCTCCTAGAAAATCCAAGCTGACTATATCAGCTGTTTTCCTTTCCATGAACTTGTTGATTCCTTCAAAGAAATGAAACAGGTTTTCCACCTACAAAGCACACATTGATTCTTACTGCATTTATCTTACTTGACCTTTTAACTGATTCTTAGATCTTACGGGTTTTGCAGGGTACTCAGATTCTTTTCTAACCTTCTGTAATATGTTTTTAGAATTAACTTGCTGACATTTCTGTTCCTTTCTATTTTTCTCACTTAAATATGACTTTATCCTGCTGACCCATCATACTGGCTTTTGGGGTCTTTTTCAGGTCTGTGCCACTAGTACAGTGTCCTTAAATAGTCTGCAAGCTGCTTTGAAATATTTTATTCTTTCAGCTGTGCCTTTAGTTTCTTTAAGTTTTCATAGGCTTTTGCAGTGTCTCTTTCTGAAAACGCTCTCTGCTGTAGCGGAGGTAGGTAGAAAGAAAGAGGGACAAATATGACTTGACTTACCTTCTTGCTGTTGCAAACCAAAGTGCGGTGTAGTTACTGATTCAGAACAATACTTTAATAGTAGAGTCTTGAGCCAGGTTCTGCATAGCAGTTTGGGTTTTGTCTTGTGAATTCCCTACCTAGCTGTTCCCTGAAGAGGTCATTTGTGACAGTAAAAAATTTAATCTCTGCATCGTGACCCAATGTGACAGTTACTTCATGGGAGTAATTGAAACCACCCCCCTGTTTCTGCATTTCCTCTCCCTGCAGTCCCTCTGCTCTTCCCCAGGTACTGCAAATCCTCTCAGTACCCCGGCCTGGGTCACTGGCAGGGCAGGTCTAGTGCTGGGCTGCTTCTGTTTGGACCTGGAGTTTCTATCCATAGAGAATCTCTCTTATTTGTTGACATAATTTACTTATTTATCTGATCTCTCTCCTTCCTGCCCAGACATGTGGGGGTGGCATAAAGCTCCTGTGCCTGAGAGTATTTTCTTAGGCTATGGAAACATAAATGGAGAAGCAAAGCCCGAAGCCTAAACCTACAGCCAATTTCGCCACAACAGCTGTGTACAAATGACCAGGCTGTCCACTGAAAGCGTGAGAAAGGAGTAGGATTTGCATGAAAAGGTATGCATTTGAAAGCATAACAAATTTAAACCTGATTCATACTAAGGTAACTTGCCAGTGCTGAGACAGGCCTGAATTGCTTTTGAGGGTTGTGTCATGTGCTAGAAATTTCAAAAAATTGAAATAGTTTGATTTGTCACTTGTTAACCCATCTGTCTGCCCTGTGTTTAGACAGCTTTGTGGCCTCTGTACACTCTCAGGGTGGCAAAAGCAGTAAGTTTCTAATGCCTGAAAGTGGTGCTGCATCTTCTTCCTGCATTTTTCCATTTCTCAGGCTGGCATGACTGTGCAAAGGGCTGTGTCAGTGAAGTAGAAGACACACAGGTCAACTAAGATTTAGACCTTTGAATGGGCTCCTTATGTAGAAAGACCCTGTGAAACTGCATTCAGTAACTGGAGATTCTTCTACCTCTACCCTGATTTAGGTTATCTTCACATTTTTTTCAAAGTCATTCAACTCTGATCACTCTCATGAGGTTCATTAAAGTGCCCACATCATCTACCATCTTACTCTTTGCTCTTTTGTCCTCAGCGATCTTTCTCAAAAAATAGGACTTCATTTTACTTTCAGTTAAGCCATCCAGGTCTGTAATACCCTGCTGACTTCATTAAGATCAAGCCCAGGTCTATAAACTGCAACCTAATGCAGCTATAAGAGGCATTCTTGTGTGTGCATAAGTTGTGGAGGAGCAGTCTGCTCGAGAGCCCCTCTAGGGACCTCTGCTAGTATCTCTTGCCAACTTTCCTCTGAATGTTTTTCTTGTTGGAATAAAGCTGCTGTGTTGTTTTTGTCTGCTGTTATATGAAATTCTGGAGGCCATAACTCTGGTGATATACATTTCTGTCTTCTCAGAAACAGAGTAACTTTCTCATGCAGTAGAGACTGGATGAGTCAGACGTATTAAATAATTGTTATGCTGCTTTCTGATGTGGTGGTATAACGTGTACATTGAATTTGCCACTGTGTGCATAAGCTGCAGTGTCACTGTTCAAAGACAAAATAAACCCATTCCCTCTCACAGCCCTCGTAAGACAAAGACACATATTGTGTACTCATGCGGACGTTTCTCCCAACCCCTCCACTTCAGGTGCTCAGAGTTGCCAGGTGTCGGAGGGCAAAGGGAAACCTCACCATTCATTTAACTCTGTCCTGCAGCGAGGATTCGGGATGCTCTAGCACCTGATGATTTTCTGTGCTATTTTTCCAGTCAGTGCAATTCTAGCAAAGCTGATGAGAAGCAATGGTAGACAGGAGAGATGTGATCAAATGGTGACAACGTGCAATATAGCTCTTTTGAAACCATGAAATGCCCAGAGGTCATAGAAGCTGGGCGGCAGGTATTTGCAAGCCATTGATTTGATCAATGGGCTGTATTTCTATCAGCAGCATAAGGGAGAACAGTCACTCTGAGCCCTAGGCAGTACTTGAAATCAGTTTGTGGTTGTGCTTCAGGGAGACAGACAAACTTAAGTAAGAAAGAAAGGGATCACCGAGGGCAGCCATTGAGACTACCAAAACACAGGCTCTGTTAGCCCTGTGACAAGCATGGAAAGAATCATGATATACACTGAAACTAGCCCAGTGACTCAATAGCCCAAGCAACAGTGTGAAGATGTTTCTCTAAGGTAGGAAATCCATACTGAGTAGACACTATCTGTGTATCTGTTTTGCAAAATCATGTAGTGTTATCTGTATGTTATTAACTTGGTCTAATTTGTTTAGGAGAGGGTTTTTTCAGTTTTAGCAGATTGTTCTGCTCGTGCAAAAGGCAGCTCTTAGCTCTGAACTGTTCTTTTCAGATGGGGCATTTTCAACAAGCCTGTACAATAGCAACAGTTCTCAATAGGATTCTTAAAATAAAAAGAAAATCAAATGGCTGGAGAAAACGGAAAAAGTCTGGATTACACCATCCAGTACTGCACTATATGTCATACCAGAGAAAGGATAACTCCCCATTTTACCCCTGAAGTGTAAGCTTCATTTATAACAGGTTAATACAATAGTAGTTGGAGTCAAGTAGCCCTTATGATTTTATCCTCTTAATCCAGTTGGATTTGTCCTTGCTGGCAATAATAATAGTGATCATAACAAAGAAAGCAAATATTCCATCATGTCTTAATTATATCTGAAACAAAGGCTTTCTCTAGCTCTGATTGCATTGATTTGTCGAAAACTTATTCTCAGTAAGAGGAAAGCAATTCGCTTCCCCAGCCTTTGTAGAAAGGCTTTCGGTGCCTGATTATTGAAAGGCCTGCTTATAGCTGCGGTGGCCTATGCTTGAGCACCGTGCAAACAATCCATTTAAAGATCAACCTCAAAATTCTTGTTCCCTGATTCTCACCCCACTGGAATGTAGCACGAGCCCATTTATCACCGTAGGAATGCAATGACTGGTGAAAACCCTTCATAAGTTCACTTTACTTTCAAATATGAGGGTATTCAGATAATTTCTCACTCAGACCAGGGATCAGCTGCCTGCGATCAGGCCTCTTTGATCACTTCATCTGACTACTAATCAATTTATAAACTAGCGCATGTGAACTGGCAGCCTTGCAATTTTGTCTCGGTAATACAAATTCTCCTTTTATCTGTGTAAGCATCTAATTCTGGGTTATTCAAGGGAACTGTGGTGACGGTAGGTGAAGACCTAACAGCCTGCAGGCAAAGGGAAGTTGCAGTTGGCTTTAGCTTTTGTACACTGGTTCGTTTCACACGGAGAAGTGAACCACCTGAAATTCCGTGGCATGTAGGGCCATGAATTCAAATGTCCATTTAGCATAGTCACACCACAGAGAAAGGCATCACACTGATCAATCCAAAGAGGCACCCACATGTTTCACCTCTAAGGTTAATTTTTTTTTCTGTTATTTCCCAGCTCCCATGAATTTCCCAACCAGGAATGCATATTAAGGGACGATTACACAATGCTTGGTGAAACTCCCTTTATTTATTTCACTTGTGTTGTTGCTGCTGTTGTATAAGAAAGAGCAAAATAACAAAAAGAACAAAGTAAAATAAAATAGTAGCTGACCCAAACAATTTTAACACGTTGAAATCCTCTTCCAAATGCAAAGACTTCTTCTTTCTTTCTGCCTTTTCTTTGCATTGATTTGCACAAGCGTTTTCTCTGTGAGCCAAATACATCTCTGGTATAACTTCACTGAAGTCACTGGACTTACACCAGAGGTGGTTTTGGTCCTCTGTCCTGGGTAAATACAGTAGGAATAAATTGGTCACGCAGGCAGAGTGTCTGGCAATAAGTGCACTGAGTGGTCCTGGCAAACCAACATGAAAGATCTAGAATAAAAATCCCAAACAGGTCTTTTATTTAACATAGGGCCTAAAAATCTACTGGGAGCTGCTGAATACTGCCCACTAACTGTACAAAGTATAGGTAGCATGCCTTCCAAATATCAAAATACCAGACGGAATGCCGTGAAAATAAATAACTTCTAATATAAACAAATGAGAACATATCAAACTGTTACCTCTTTAAACATAATGTAAATAAAAAAAATACCAGTCCTTCTACACAATAAATATTAAGAAACCATTGACATAGTTGAAATGTACTCATATAAATTAACAACTTTAATTACATTAGCCAAACAGACATTGGTTAAAGCACTGCATGTAGTATGCAAAATAATAATAATAATAACAATAATAATAATATCAACAACAAAACACAAAATGATAAAAACAAAATAGGCTTCATAATATCTTGGCTTTCATAATTTATATATATATGTATATACATATATATATAGTGTGTATATATATACTGTAGAGATATATATAATATGTATACATACATATATATATATCTTCAACCCATCGTCAATGTATTGTTTTTGAAAGTATTTAAATACAAGGAAACCCATTGAGAATTAACACAGATTCACTATATCTCAAAAAATAAATAGCTATATAACCCAGAAGTGTTGTTTGTTTCTGCCCATGAAAATGTTGCTTATAGTTGTTCACGAAAGGTCAAATTATGATTTTATTTACTCGTACTGAAAGCCTTTTTACTCCACATGTAATGCAATGAGAGCAGATGGGGAGTAAAGATTTTTTCAGTGTGAGGAAAGTGATTAGCATCTGATTCTTATACTGATGCACACTAGTGACATGAGGTTTAACTTAAAGAACTTAATCATTTCCATCACATCTCTTCTACCTACACTCCACAAATAGATTTTGCTCACTTTATTGATGATGACTGGTAACTTTCTAGGAAAGGAGACCCTCTGAAATCAACAGCATTGCTTACAGAATAAGGCACTATTCCACACGAGTAACTATAGTCCGTAAAAATTTTCATTTTGCACATAGACTTTACAGATGCCTGAACTTCTCTGCCTCAGAAATATTGCTGGTAGCCTCTACGTGGCCTTGTGGTGTCACAGTTAAATGAGCTTGATGGCTTAAATCTCAACTAAATACAAAAAAAGCAGGTATATGTAACGGAGACCTATTTTGCAGTATTTTGGTAAGAGACTGTTTCTCTTGAAGTCAATGACAAAACTCCCATTTCATTCGGTTCTACAGGCCCTAGATCAGTATTCTGCTGTGACATGAGTGCAGAATAATTATAAGCATCTGTAAGCATTTCCTTTTCCTAAACCCCAAGAATACAAATACATTCAGCCCTCCCGAAGAAACTTCTTAACCTGCGCTTCTGCCGGTTTCTTAGGCCTTGTATCCAGTGAGCGTCTAACGTGGAGAGGGGGAAAGACAACCAAATGTGGTCAGTTGTGAAGCAAGAAGATTGTGGAGGTACTAAACAAATACATTTCTGTGATTAAATATATACTGAAAATACATTTTCAATATAAACAGGAAGTAGGTTATATGGAAAGAAATGTGTTAGTAGTTAAAAGCCTCTTTTTTTTTGGTATAGTCATACCTGAAAGGAGAAGCAATTTTTGAGACTGCATGCCCTTGAACAACTGTTTAAATATGGTAACAATTTCTAATGCTATTTTAAGTACATGCAGATTTAATTAAATCAAATTATTGGGGGTGGGGTGTTTTGCTGGAATCAGTCAGTCTTGATTAACATCCCAATTTCTTATTTTATTTTATCATATAGTTTTTCATTTCCCCCTACTTTGAATAAGTCTGACCACAAATCAAAACCCCATGACTGAATCTAGAGATTGGAAGGAGAAACCTTTAAAATTTGTGACTAGTATACACACAGAAATGAAAGCTAAAAAGCAGGGCTTAGGAACAATTACTTGTTTATTTGAAAACCTTCTTCTGTTTTTGGTGTATCTGTCATGAAACATGCTCACCACATCTAAAATCCTATTTTCTTTCCTCACTTGGAATTTGTCTCAGGCTAGTTTCGTGTTTTCCAGGGCCAGTTCCCATTCAGCACATAAAAATTGGTTCAAATCTCAGCATCAGACTTCTTTTTAAAGGCTAGTTCTGCTTTGGCCAGGAAAGCCGTGAGCCTAGGGCTACTCTGCTTGCAGCCAATGGGAGTTTTGCCATTGTCATTTAGGGGAAGGTGCTGGGATTTCAGGTCTCCAATTCTCTCTAACTAATCACATTTTAGAATAATTTTTACCAACGTGAGCCGTCTCACCTGCTTCCCTTGCCACTACATTCAGAGATCAACCATGATGCAAGCAGCCTGTTTTAAATAATTGAATTAAACAATGTTGGATATGGTGCCATTCATTCAAAATCCTTTCTCTCCCTTCACGCTGCCCACAGCAAAAGGAACTTGTGATTCACTCTGGTTTACCTTTACTCATGTAAGTAGTTTTACTACTCTTGTAAAAAAAAACAGTAGACATCCGAGAACCTGTTGATACCACTAAGGGTTCTGGGACAATATGTGTACAAATTTAGGCCGAGTCTAAAGCCCAGTGAAGTAAAAGGTACTCTCCTCAACAACTGTCACAGACTATGTCCCTGCTCCTGCTGTTCCAGAGCCTGGCTCTACTGCTAGAAAAATCAACAGTAATTCTGCCACTTGCTTCAAATGAAGCAGGGTCAGGAACTTGGTTTGTTTAAGTTATAAAGATAAATTAGTTGTGCATCTTTTTTTTATCTTTTTTTTATTTTAATTTTCCTACTAGCATTTGGTATCCCTCCCTTTCCCCAGGAAGAAAACATAAAAAACCCAACAAACTTCTGCAAATAATTTAAATCAGAAAGCCTTGATATTTTACAGAATATTTTAGTGACAAATTTAGTGTTTACCCAATTGTTATAATTTTCTTTTTTTTTTTTTGCAAATTGCAAACAAGTCTGTAAAAAAAATGCATTGTATAAAAAGTACATAAATGTATAACCCATTAGCTGTACTATGCAATCTAAATACTGTGGAATAAATTAGATAGAAAACTTAGCTATAAGCATGTATGTTGATATCTATTCAACGGAGGAAAGGTGGTTTTTTTTTCTTTTCTTTCTTTTTTTCTTTTTTTCTTTTTTTTTTTTAAATCTCTATCGATACATACAAACGCAGACATGCGCCCATGTGCACATATATGCACACACAGAGAACACTCACACGCACATGCACACACAAACAGTTTTGGCTGACAAAAAAATGAAGGCCCTGATTACACTGTTTAAACGTAGTTCTCGCCATGAAGGTGCTAACACACTATCCCTAGCCAATGTGACCAGGTTAAATTGTGCTATCTTTTTTTTTTTTTTTTTTTTAATTTTTTTTACAGACTGTGTTCTCAACAAGATGGGGAGCCGCGTTAGTGCTTCTTTCCGTGAGAGGCGTTTTGAAGCCTGTCCTGTCAGAAGGCAGCTAACAGAGGCTTGGTCCTGCAAACCTGTGAGACTCTGAAGCTTCAGGCTCAGGGTTATCAAACTCAGTGTAAACAGGGCCTAAAGGTTTTTCCCATTCCCTCTTATCATGTCCCCCTACCCAAAGACAACTGTTGTAACTTTAACATTCTTTTAAATATGACAGCGATAGAATTTTTTTTAAAAAAAAACCTATCTACCTATGCTCTATGGGTTGGACCTTTCAGGTTAGGTGTTGACACTGAAAATTAGGTCTTACAGGTAACGCGCAAACCCATTAAGATTTGTCATGCTAGAGGGTGGTGGTTGAGACAGCCAGTCTTATGCTGAAGATTGCATTTCAAACGGAAATCCTACCCCAACTGCCATTTTCTGTATATTTGCAGGGGCGATGGTGGGCAGGGCCCAAAGCTGCTTGCAGTTTTACATCATGACTTTCTAAGTGTACACCAGCACTTTAGGTTTCTCTCACACAAATACCATTTTGAATGTGTAGCCTCCCACTTGGTAGTAACAAACAAACAATCTTTTAACATACTGTGCTTTGCACACAACATTCATTGTTTTAAGAACATTAAAGTGAAGTCAGAAGTGCTTATACCTTGTGTATACATACATATATACATACAGAAATATATACATATATATATGTATATCCCTTGTATAAAGTTGTTTCCCAACAACGCACAGTTGCTGTGCGTCAGGGACAAGTCTTAGTGTTGTACATGCAAAAGAGTACAATTATGCTTAGATGGACCTTGGATCTGAGCACCTCAGATCCAAATCCCAGGGCTTTTCTGGGCTTACTTCAAATGGCAATTTTCTGTTGAGGGCACTATTTGAATTTAACTGGTTAACAGATATTCTAGCCTGAATGTAATCAACCCACTGACCCTTAATTCAAACCTTAACTTATTACAGGTGAATGGTACCAACCACAAACAGACTTTTTAGAGGCTCGCACAAATGTCTTTGGTGTATGTGTCTATTCATTTTAAGGTACAAAATAATAATAATAATTATAATAATAAAAATAGCTATTTTGTGTGCTGTAGCAGTTCTTGTATAGCTCACAATAAGTGCAGCTCTCAACCCCTCCCACACCCAACCACCCTCCCTTGCAAATATTTGTTAAATAAGGATTAGACAGGTCAGACACCATTGTAGTGCAAATAGTAAACGATTAAAAATTTTTTTTACAAAATATAGAAATGTTTGGCTCCAGTAACTGGACAAACATGTTCCTTTCAAGTATCTCTCACTGAAGATTTTTTTTAAAACAAGTTACTTCCATTTTAAAAAAAGTCTTTCTGTTTTTTTTTTCTTTCTTTTGCAGGTAAACAGTTTCAAACCAACTAGGTTGCATAGTTCTAACGTTGTAAGCACCTTTACAAAATGTAACTTTTATTCTTTCATTCGTTCTTTTTTTTATTCTGTTTTTTCTTCATTTTTTTCTTTTTTTCCTTTTTTCTTTTCTTTTTTGTAAATGTAGTGCAGAAGATGAAGGTGTATACACCTGCACAATATTGTCCCTTTACCAATGTTAAGTATATTTACGTGTATAGTGTCTGTATGTATAGAGATATGTATATAAATACATAGCCATATATATACATACAAACATTACACACCTACTCAGTTCCTCGGTAAATTTGGGGGGGGAAAGTGCCAGTGAATGTAGTGTTCATACACATGGCTTTTCAAGGAATTTAAATGACATTTTGGACTTAGTCCAAATTGCTGCAGGTTAGATGAGCTGCTACCATGGCTTGAATTGATGGGTAACTAGGGGAGGGAACATAACTCCCCTAGTAATAACTAATGTTTAATATACTATGTAATAAGATAAGGAGCATACTGAAAGGAAGGGGAAATCCCCAACCCATACCGCCATTCAGATGTATCTCATTCAAGCCCGGGTTCGTGAAGCTTTCTTCCTTTTTATAGCTGAAGTCCTTTCTGATCCTCCATAAGTCTTTTTTTTCCCTCTCTTTTCTCTCTCTCTTTTGTTTTTGCTTTTATTTCCGATGATTGTTTCATTCAAAAAAGGTTATACCATGTCTGGTCTTTCCTCTTCTTGGCCTTTTGATACGTTTTCTTCTCAACTTCATGAGAAGGCTGTTGCGCACACATGCGTCTACGAACAGCCACACTCCTCCACAATCATATTCTGTATGTCTTTCTTAATGATGTTCTGGCCATCATCATAGTAGAGCATGGACATGGGCCGCAGCTTGGTGGGCACACAACACGACTTGAGGTTGGCAAAGGGGCTATGGCCCCGCATGCGGTAATGGTTGATGACAGTGGAGTGGAAAGATAACGATGAACCAGATGTGCCTGCTATGTGGCTGGGGCACTCTCCTTCGCAGTAGTTGGCATGATAACCTGTAGGTGCAATGATCCAGTCACTCCATCCTATGTCCTTGAAGCTGACAAAGAACTGCTTCTTGCAGCAGATGTTGACTTTGCCATCACACTCCAGGCCTCGTCTCCGCCGCCGGTGCTGGCGGTCCTCTGAGTGCCGGGCAAGCATCATCAGGAAGGGCCGATGTGATTGCTCCTTCTCCTCTTCTCCTGTGAATTCTCCAGCTTCCTTTTCTTTCCCTTCCCCATCATCTTCCTTTTTCTTCTTCTTGCCTAGTAGCACCAGGCTGGCTCCAGTCTCTTGACACAGGTCACAGGCAATCCGCACATCCAGAGAGCTCTTGCCTTGGTCCAGGAGTCTCTGGACGCTGCTGGAGACAGGAAAGATGTGCCAAGTGCTCTTACGGGTGTCCACTGCCTTTTCTGAAATCAAAGTCTCACTCCTTTCACCTTTCAGCCCCCCGTCCTCGGTATCTTCTGCTCCTTCAGAGTTACTTTTTGGCTGCCGCTGCTGTTGAAACAGACGGATGGTGACTTTTGTCCTGCTCCGGTTGGCCTTGGAGACCTTCAGGAAGAGCCACACTTCAGCATGTTCCACCACCGATAATTCACTGCCTTCCTTGGAAATCTCAAAGTGCAACATTTTCTTGGCTGTGCCTGATTTGGTAAACGGAAATAGACAGGAAGAACTTGTTAGTATGTCTGCTTGCATTCTGTTAAAGAGAATTGTGTTACTGTCGCCACAGGCATGAAGTTCCTTTGGTTTCCTACTTGGCTCTTTGAATTTTTATGATTCTACTGTTCTAACCTTCCTTTACCTCCTCAGTTTGTCTTTTGTGAAAATTCTCTCTTTAGAAAAGTATTTCTTTCCCTGTTGTTTTCCACTATCATATTTTAACCAAAGCATTTTGTTATGGTAATGATATAGTCATTTATGTAAAGAATCTCAAAGCAAATAAGCATCAGTAGCTGCTAAGAGTTCATTTGCCTACGCTGTCTTTGTGATCATGGAGCTGAAAGGCAAAAAATGCTTTTGTGACGACAGTCCATGACTGTGTGTACTATACACATGCATATCTGCGCCTAATAGCTAAAGTTAGGGAGTGAGTTCCAGCCCTGCCAATTCTTTGGCAATACTTTTGAAATTATGTGGGAACGAGGTCTGCCCTTTATCCCTCCGTGAAATACCATTCTTCATATGCATTTTAAAATGAGTTGTAAATGTCAATTGTTTCAAAAACAAAGAAATACTAAAATATGAGCCTCAGCTTTGAGAGGTTTGCAGAGTTATATTGTAAAGAATTGCAAAATTGCAGCAGGCAGACTCTTCATCCTGTGAGATGTTAGCTGTAGATCCTGTTCTTAATTTAACACACTGTACTCGCTGTGATTATAGTAATGGTGAATACACTGAGAAATGAGCTAAAGAACTGTATAATTATGAGGATGGTTCTCTGGCATAATTGTATCAACTTGCTGAGATGTCATGATGATGATTATGATGGTGAGGGGGTGTTTCTCTGATACAGAGCTCATATCCCTGGCAGAAGTTGGAATGAATAATGAGGGCTGTTTAATGATTTGATCACTAGAGCATGAAAAAGTTAAGAGAGAATGAATTAGCTGGGGGGGTGGTAGTGGTATTATTTTTTTAAGAGAGGTACTTTTCTGTTTCCTTGACAAAAGAAAGAGCCATGTTGGCATCTTTTGTTCTTTCTCAGCACGGAGGTCAGGATGGACCGGGGTCACAGATTTTAAATGCACAGATATCTGACAGTATTCATAATTATCAATTTGTCATTGATATTATTCTTGAGCTACCCATGGTTGTTGACCCGATTCTCTGTGCAGTGCTTCTGCTTGTCAGGGAACCAGAACTTTGCACTCTAAAAAGGGCAAGTGGTGATCAAAACTGAAGTGGCTGGACACACACACAAAAAATTGCTCTCATGGCAGCAAGGCTGCTCTTCTTGCTTCCCATTGCCACTCAACTCCACTAGTATGGGCTCCCTGACCATCTCCTTGCTCCCCTGTTCTCAAGTGAGACGGAAGTGGGGCAAAATCACAAGAGGCATATATCATGTATTCACTTGCAAATTCAAGAGTTCCTGGTTTCTAAATTCTGTAGGCAGGCTGTGCTGCCCTTTGAGCTACCTGTTGCTTTCCTTCTCTGTGAAGTCCTGGCACTGACATGTTCAGCTTTCCCTGGTGGCATTCCCAGGTCAAAGAGACAGACATTTCTGAATTGCAGTGGCCAAAGGGCACAGTGTTTTGTTTTTGTTTTTGTTTTCCCTCTAAGTGAGAGTGTGAAATTGTAGACTTCAACTGTCACTGAGATAGGGTAACACATGGTTTCTGTTAACTGCTTCTCACAGGCTTTCCTGATGCCAGTCTCCGAAGTGAGCTACATTAATTTCTCAGGGAGCTACACGAACCAGTGGGACTGTGCCTCAGAAAAGGAAGTAGCTTATAGAAAAGACAGAGCAAGCTGACCAGTACTGTAAGGCATGGTGGAGTTACTGTTTTTCTGTTATTTTTTAAATAAGACTCATTCAATAATGACTGAAAGTTCATTAGTCAGCTTTTACCTATTTTTTTCTGTTCTGGAAATGAAACTATGGCAAAGCTGCCAGCTGTGTTGGAGCAGCGGGGAGGCGATAGGCATTAATCCCACTCCTGCCTGGGTTTCAGAGCATGAGGAGATGTACAATGACATTCCTCCAGTCCAAAGGAAGTCTGGTCCAAGAGGCTGGTTGCTTTGTACGTAGGGATGTTACAAAGAGTGTTCTCTATGAGAATGGATACTTCTAAGGCTTGCCAGGACCATCCAGCCAGCCTGTGTCTCCGTTCCCCCTGGCTTTCTCTTCTAAAGCAAGCTTCTGACTTCAGCTTATCCCTTTCCTTGGTACAGCCCCAATAAACCCTTTCTGAGGGGAACCTGGGCTTCAGTGGAACCTGAAGACAGGTGACCTGCCAGGAGTGGGTTGGTGCCTCCAAGACTCTCTGTCCAACCCCTTCTGTTTGCTCTCCCTACCTAAGGAAACATTGGGGGGAGAAAAGATGGTTTAGACCAAGCTGCAGAAATTGTTCTGGCACCAGCAGCCTTTTCCTAGCTGCTCTCTTTCCCTAGAGCTCACAGACTGATGAGGGCAATAGGCATATATTGCTGGGAAGTGCATTCTGTGTTCCTGAGGTACCAAGCTGGGCACAGACGGCAGTTCTGGCGCCAGGAGGGATCCTGTGCATGAGCAGATCAGCTGTGCTGGACGTCAGCATGGAAAATGGCCCAGTCGCATGCTCTGAAGAAAGCAGCCGGGGTGCGCGGACCTGGCTCAACAGGGGAAGAAGCTGTATGGCCCACCCGATCAGAAAAGCCAGACAGCCCTGTGTTACAGAATAACCTAATGCTGTTAAGTGCTAACGCATGATATTTCACATTTTGTTATTTCCATGCTAGTGGGAGTTGAAAATAGTTTCAAAGTGACATACCTCCAACAGTAAATATTCATGTTACCTTCTGCACTGGCCGGAAGCATAGCAATGCAGGCACTCTTGTTGACAGATACTACATGAAAGAAACAGGACCTCAAGAACTCTCTTAATTAGTTTTTCATCTGTTCCTGTGAGTGTGAAAGTTGAATTCTTCCTCATTACTGAACATATTAGAATAGTATGCTGAAAGTACCTGAGTACTTGCTCTTTCTTCACTTGAGGAAAGTGAGCTTGAGCAAGGTAGCATAAGACATGTCCTTATACAGGGGTAACAGCCTCCCCGTAGGTTGTTAGCTACAATAACAGCCTCTCTGGATGTGGCTAGCTGCACTTTTTATACACGAATGGTCGATTTGGATTCTGAAGAAAAAAAAATGCAGGAAGCTTATATGAGCCTAGTATTTCTGGACAAAACAAAATCCTGAGACCTCAAACGTGCATAGCTAATAAAAGGTTTTACCGCAATTGAAAAAACCTTTCCCTTTCACAAATCTTTTTAGGAGGAGACTGGGAACGGTGCAAAGTTGGGGATAAAAAGCATGCTTTCACATTAGGAAAAAATGAAGCTTTTCTGAATTCTCTCCACATTCACAACTAGTTTGTTATGATCACACAGCACAAATGGTATGAATCCTGCAGTTTTTATGAGGTCACTATGCTCAGACAAGCCTCATTTTGAAATCAGAGTTTGACCTGTCCTAAAACTGAATTGAGATCTCTGGATCTGGCTTATTATGATTACACATTCACTTTATAACAGGATCTTTATTTCCAAAAGGTTCGGTGCTGCAATAAAATAAATTCTTCAAGTGTTCTGAGACAAAAAATATCGCTGTATTTCATTTTCCTCAAATATTGCTTGGGGATTTAGCAGTCTTTCCTTTTTGGTCTGAGTTAATGACCAGGTTCAAAGCTTTGGAAATATATACTGTTCATCTAACTGAAAGTGAAAAGGAGACCTTCCTGAAAGTTGGGGATGGTATCACTTCCATAATTGCTTTGTTTATCCTCTTGTCCTGCCTTTTCATCTGCCACAGCTGATTTGCAAGGGTCCTTTTCCATTTCTAATCATCCTGCTCCTCCTGCCTGACTCCTGTGGAAAGACCCACAGCCCAACAGCGGTAATGCCTTCATCACTTCCATGCTCATATAAACGGCGATGTCAACAGCCTGGATTGTTATCATAGCAGAAAGCAGCTGAAAAAGGAGACGAGGGATTACTTTGGGCCCCCTTTGATTGCTTTTCCTCGTCTCCCCTTCCCAAAGCCTTGGAGAGGCCACCTCTCCGCTTTACTGCTGAGCAAAGTCCCTTCCAGGAAGAGGGCTGTGACGCCGAGGGAGCAGTCTAGCAGCGCGAGTGACACTGGCAAATGCTGTGAGAAATGGTTAAAAATGCAAGACCTAAGTAGTAGTGCATATATGGTAAAAGGTTTAATGGAAGGAGTTACTGAATGGAAAGAAAGTGTAGCATCAGTATATATAGCATGAGAGTTTGCTCAAATCTGTTTTTCTCTTCAGCGGTGCTCGCGCACCTTTTTAGGAGAGAAAGCTGAACATGCAAGCAGAGGGGCGCCTGCACAGGTACCCTCCTCTCCACCTCTGGAAGGGCTGGCTGTTCAGGGCTCACACGCGGGACTCTGCGCTCGGTACCTGCTCCCGAGTGGCACTTGGTGATGGGCACGGCGCAGGAGAGTGCGGAGGGACTGGCAGAGCCCTCGCGGCCCAGGCGCGGGGGGACGGGTGGGGGGCAGCCCTGCGTGGGGTAGCTCCTGCTGGGCTCACGGCAGGAGCCTGCGGCTCCAGCGCGCTCTTCCTCTGAGGCTAAAGATCCTTCCTTCAGTATCGCTGGCTGTAACTATGCAGTCGAAGCTAATTTATTTGCGATTTGCAGCGGGATTCAAGATCGAGCCCTGTTAGTTCAAGCTATGTACATATACTAGGTAGGGTCTAAGCTATACAATTAAGAGCATCTTTTTTTGAGTAAAATGCTAAGATACTTTAAATGACTTTTTTTTTTTTTAACCATATGCTGTTAAATTATGAAGGCTGTTTTTTTCATAATGAAAGTGATTATCCTTTCTGACATTATAACATGACTTATTCTTAATTTCTCTTAATACACAATATTTAAATTTTCCTTTGAAAAATGCTCACTGTGTAAGAAGGTGCTGTTACTTTAAATTTCCATGCTTCACCGCTGCTTAATTTTGAACCGTTTTTACGTTATACTGTAAGTGAACTGTTTTTCCATACAAAGCAAGCTTTTTTTTCCTTTTTTAGTTGCTAACTTTACTACTGCCTATGTTTAGATTTGGGGGAATTTGTACTGCGTGCCAATCTGTAATTACATTCAAAAGCATCCTTCTCTTTACTTCTCATTTCCGTTCCCCAGGAGACAGAAAAAAATAGGTTACTAGAAAGGTTCCTCTAAAGAGAGTGAAGAGAAGAGCATGGTTATTGAGAGATAATTGCTCAAAATGTTTACTAATGAGTGACCACTAGAGTTAGATGAATTGTTCACAATGTAGAATTTATTCAGTGAATTTAGCACTGTTATCATCTGGCAATTATCTCCTAGGCAGATTGATTATTACAAATGTGTTATTACCATGATTAGACATTGGCCGTTTCTGTGAAGGCATTGCAGCCTATGGATCGCTGGCAAATGATTTATTCTAATTATTCATCACCCGTCGTATGTGTCTGGTCATCCAGGTTGCGTACTTTCGTTCCTGCCTGACTGTTGCCTCTTACAAAGGCAGGAGCAATTGTGACACAAATAACAAACACCTTATCTTCATGTTCACCTACCCTTCGCTGCCAGCAAAAGGACATTTTTGTTGTAAGAAAAAAATAAACGAAAAAAGAAAACCAGGGGGAAAAACTATTCCCCAAGCATTCATGGGTAAAAAAGCGGCAACAACCTTATTTAAATACCTTTTCTTGAAAAGTTAACCCAAAGGGGCATTGACAAGGTCATTCAGAATGTGAAATAATTCAGTTCTGGTGAACCTTGACTCTCCTCTGCTATTTTGTCAGGAGGAAAGCACTTTACATCCCCAGCCTAGAGTTCTTTCCAAATTGAAAGCCCTTCCCCCACATGGCTTTAAATATTTAGAAACAAAAAAGGTGTTTGTTTGGTTGAAGTTTTTTGTTACTTGATTTTGCATTTACGTCTGAAATAGCTCAAGCAAAGTTTAGGGTCACTGGCACCAATAACATATTTCAAGGTAATAACAATACCAAGTCTTTGTCTTTCATAAAAGAGTAATTTTTAAATTTTTTTTGTAAATACTTGTGATAATTTGTTGTAAATTCTTAATTTAAGTGGATCAGAAGCTGCCAGTCTGTTTTCATTAAAATATTTAATTTGTATGCACTAAGGCCCAAATCCCAAGCCCACTGAAATGAATAGCAAAACTTCCAATTGCTTCCAGTAGACTTAGCTTCCATCCTAAATCTTTCTAGCAAAGCTCTGTTGCATTAAATGAGATTGCCTTTTCAGAGCCATATAGACAGATCTAGATAAAAGAACTCCTCAGCATGAATCATTTGATCATATGCAATGTGGATACCTCCTGCACACAGGAGAGCACATGAATGCACAGAGTTATCTGCAGGAACCTATTCATATTACAATGATGCAGGTACAGCTACACGGGTATATAAGCGTGTCTGCCTCGGCGTACCCGTACATATGGACATATGTGCGCTTATACACACATACCGGCAAATGCATATTCTGATATTCCCAACTGTATTTGCATACAAAACTGTATGCATGACTATACATAGAGATGGACACGTGCAATACTCTCTCTCAGGTATCTTTTTCTAAACTGGTTCCCACTTTCTCAGATTCGTCTGTGCTTTCTCAAGTTGTTCTCAAACCGAACAACCTCCCTGACTTCTCACATTTTGGTACAATGAAACAGATTAATACGGAATGGATTTCTTATTCTGGCAGTAACTTGCATTCATTTGCTAAACTTGAAATCTTTGATACAGTATGCCAAAGGAAGGAAAAAAAAAACACCCCAAAACCCAAACACCCAACACAAAACAAAAAACCACCAAGGGGAAATAGGCTTGTTTTTTAAAAGCCAAGGAGACTGCATTAAAAAAAGATGTGAGAAAATCAGCTCAGATGATGATTCACGGTCACATTTCTCAGTATCTTGTAAAAAATAATAATGATAATTTCTGTTCTCTCTAGATTTCCAGAACTTCTAGCATCCATCAGTTTATCTTTTTCCCCTTTGCATGTTCCCTTCCTGAATTATTTTACTTACAGTCTTCCACTCCAGTGAATCTCTGTCTTTTAAATAAACTAGAAGAGAGAAACAAGAGCTCCACTCAGAGAAGCTACAGATAAGCATAAAGATCTCTGGGATTCAGGATCCAATTAGGTAAAACAGGAGCTTGCAGGAAGGTTGCCTTGCGTGGAGCAAAAAGCCTTTGGAGTGTGCCCTCTCGTGGCCATTCTTTATTCAGCACGGATATCTGTACCATTAAATACACTGGCTTGCAAAAGAAAATTGATTAAATGACTTGAAGAGGCATAAGCGACCCATCGTTTTTTTCCTCCTGAACTGCCAGTCTGGATGTATAGCAGTAGATATCTTCCTAGGAAAAGGGGTGAGTGTGTACACACATGCATCTGCACGTGAAAGTAGGTATCACATGAGCAAGTCAGTTCACCTTGCATTCAGTATGATACAAAAAGGTAGAAACGGTCTAAATAGCTGTCAGACATCTCTTTTTTTTCCTGACAGCTCTCCTAATGATAAGCCTTTGGATTTCAGTATTTCCATCCAGTAATTCCTATCACCTTCTCGGGGGCTGATCTTAGCAACCCATTTCATTCGTAGTTCAGTTGCCAGGATCAAATTCACTTGGCAAAATCCCAGGTCTGCCTAATAAGCTATCTACTTAAAATAATGAAAGAGTTAGTAGCCAACCATATTTTATGAGCGTTGGGTATCTCAGTTATAGAACCTATTGGATTTGCTTGTCACAAAATTATATGACCCCTCTCCTCAAAAGACTATTTTTAAGACCTTGAAGTAACCCACAGAGCTCTGGCACAGCTACCCTCGTAGCAGAACTAATCGAGGTTAGTAATCTTAGTTTGATATGCAAGTAGAAAATCATTTTCATGTTTTACTTGTAAGAGTGCCAAAGGACAGTAGGGTGCATTTGTAAACTTTTGCCCAATACTCGCGGTCATTAGTTTTGCAAAGATCTGCCTGGATTTGTTAGCTGTGAAAACTACCTGCCAACTATTTTGCTGATTTCCTGGACATAACTACACCTGTGCTTCAGACAAGTTCACTGCATTTAGTTTCCCCTCTAACTGTCTGAAGCCTGTGCTCAGTTGAATTTTGGTCTGTTTTAGAAAATAACAGTCTCAAGCCAGAGTCACGTGCACAGGGCACTGTTTGTTCATTCACTCCATTTCATTCTATGTCTGAGGATACGGCTGATGAAAGATGGAAATACTACTTTTTTATGAAGGCAAGTAGTAAATGTGGCTTCTGAAAGGTAGGGGGAATGGCTGGTTTATGTCAAATAGTACCCAAAGGAACAAAAAGCCTAAAGTCTTATTTCTCTTTCCATAGACCTTTATTTGATACAACGTGAGATGTTTCCATTCATTTTCATTGATTTCCTATTGCCCTCTTTTGAGACAGAGTGAGTTTCACATTAAAAGCAGGAAGAACATTAACCTGACCGTGAGAGGAACATGTTTATTCTCCTGCTTGGTGTTTTAAAACGTGTCCATACTCTTACCAGTTCCCACGGAGTGAAAAGTGGGGACTGTCCATTTGGCTATATTCTATTTCTGTCTTTTTAACTCGTACTTCCTATATGACATGTCACTTGTCTTCTTTTTTGCCTCACTTTCCTCAACAGAAAAAATAATATTGCTTTAACATTTAACATGCAATACTGCTGGTGCGTGAGTGGAAGAGATCCCAGATAGACTTTACTTAAGTTGTGACAGCATTGGCACCTGTAAAGTATGGTAGATCCTCTGATGTTAGCAAGACACCAAATATGAATGCCTATAGATTAAAAATAGGTTTTAGTAGTCTGAAGTTACTCCACAGAGTGGGGTTATCATTTCCATTATAAGCCCAAACCCTACAGCTCGGTTTCTAGGTTGCTAATTGCTGCCCCCCTCCTCCCGTATCAAAGCCTAGCAGGTATGGGAAAAAGGGCCAGAGCTGCCCTGCTGCCTTGACTTCCAGGATGGGCTTAGCGTGAAGTTGGAGAACAGCAGCAGGAAAGACAAGGCATGGGAATACAGCGGATGCCCCCATCCTTCAGCTGTGCAACTCCATAGCATAAGTCTTCTTAAATTAATTTCGCTCGCAGTGGTAGGACGACGCTATGTAAATCAAACTAAAAGTGACATGTTAGTGTTGGGTAGTTTGTGACGGGGGGGGGTCGGTGGCTGGACTATTGGCCAGCGTGTGGGCAATGGCACGATTTTCGCTGCTCACGTGAGCCCGAGAGCCAATGGCTTCAGGAGCCGCCGTTGGAGGGTGTCGTACTGAGTAGGCATATATCAAATTCCAAATTCCTTTGTGTCAGAGCTCAGGAGAGACAATAATGTGTTTACAAATGATTGGGACTCACACAGTGAAGAGAAACCACTGCTCATGCCATATGTGTTTCACTGTGCTCAGAGCGAGCTGCTGAAAACCAGGTGGGGAATCCGACTCATAGATAGCTTAGAGATTTCCTTGCTTTTAAAAACTCATTTCTAAACTAACATTGAGCCGCCCCTGCTTCTAATGACCACTGGCATTGACACCTTCTGCCTGCTTTCTGAAGTGGAGGGGATGGAAAAACCGAAACGCCTGAGCTTTCATACTGAAAGAACTGATAATGTGTATATTGACAAGGACTCCGGAGGCAAGGGTTCCTTGTACAGTTGGAAATCGGACAGCCAGCAGGAATGTCTGCTCTTAAAAGCATGCACACTTCTTGTGCATGGCTTCCCTGCAAACAGAACATCTGAGTCAACAGGTTTTCAGGACTGGAAACTCTGAGTGTTGTCTTAATTGTTTATACTGCTGCAGCAAACTTTTAAACAAAAATGCTTGGAGTTCCTTTGCATACTTTGCCTACCATATGCTGTACCAAACAAAACAATGACATTCTTTTAAAACCGTCTTGGCAACAGGAAAAATGCTTTGGCTAGACAGCATCATAAAAAGTTGCTGTTAGTTAGATGATAGAGTTATTGCAAGATACTGCTATTGATGCATGTATAAACATACTCACACACACTAACAGATAAATATGCACATACATATACATTGAATTAAAACGGGTTCTGGTCCTATTCATGTAGGAACTAGACAGTAAAGTACAACTTTAGAGCTGTTTCCTATAGGCAGTTGATGTGAGTCTTAAGCCATTACTTAGTAAATATCTATATTCTGAGCTGTTACTGTATAAGAGTTAGGGAAAACAACTGTGAAAGAGTTCAAAATACACCCTACCAAGGTTGCATTTTTTTGGCAGGAGCATTTTAGGAACAGAATCTTTTTTTCCAGTATGCAGAAGTCTGCATTACAAATTGGATCAGCTACAGCAACTTGTCCGGTTCTATTGAAGTCATCTGACAGTCCCTGCAACTCTTTATTGCCGAAGATGCTGTGCTAAGTTAAAAAAAAAAAAAAAGAAACAAACCCTCTCACTTCTAAAAGTTAAAGCTGCTTCATCTGATTTTATAAATTGCACTATAATTTTTACATGAAAGGGTTGTTTCTCAAGTAGTTTGCAGCTCACTTTCTGTCTTGATAAACTCCCCAAAAGGCTTCAGCCTTTTTCTTTCACCATCAGCTCTGCAACCCAGTACTTTACTGCAAGTACTCTGGCTTCACAGGCACAGTTTGGAGGACCCCGCTGCAGCCTGACTTTCTGCTCAAGATTGGTTAGAGAGCTTCCTCCCTGTGTGGCTGTCTGTGCTTAGCAAGTGTAATCTGTAGCCAAGACTAAGTCAGAAAAATCAAATTCCTTCAGAGTCCCGTCCCCCCCATCCCATTCCTCCTTCTCCCTCCCCCCAAGTCTCATCCTACGACCTCGCAGAAAACATTATTGCTGAGGAGAAGAAAAGAAGTTAATTGCAGTTCTGGCACAAAGGATATTTTACAGTTTTGTTTTTCAAGCACTCACCTGATTCCGCAAAAGTGATGATTTCTGAGGTTTGCTCCACAACTTCATTCATTTCGGCTCTTCTTCCAACATCATCCTCTATTTCCACATAACCATCCTCTCCCACCTTTCCCACATGGAGTTTTTTGATGGCATTTAAAAGTGCTGCCTTGGGCACCGGCTGGGTGATATTAGGTCTGTCCCTCAAGTGCAACATGTTCAGTATGTGCTTCTTTACTGCTTCCACCATCTCAGGCTGTGAGCTGGGCACATCCTTTGAGAGCGTGGCGAGGGCACATGATGGGCAGTCAGTGACTGAACTGTGCCCCTCGGATCCTGGGGTTGGGGAACTCCTCACTATAATCCAGCAAAGCACCAACAAAAATCCTCTCTTCCAAAGCAAAGGCATCCTGGCAGCAAAAGTTGTTGTGATTCCCTTTTTAAAAGGCCCTGCTTTTCCTCCCCCTTCACGCACAGTTTTTTTGGGGCTGGTTTGGTTTGTTTGTTTGTTTGTTTGTTTTTCCTTCTCTTCAGCAAATTCTCTGGAACAAGAACCAAAAGTTTTCTGTGAAGTTTTGTTTGCAGGTTCCCTCTCTGAATGCAATAATTGCTGTAGATGTTTGTGGCTGTCAGGGAGAAGAGTTCTGACTCTGTCTCAGAGTAGGAGAGAGACACAGAGAGAGGGAGAGAGAGAGAGAGGACGGATTGGCCTAAAGTGAGTGAGTGAATGAGAGAGGGAGGGAGTTTTGTCTGTGAGTAAAGGCTATGATTAGGAAGGGGGAGGAACAGGCAGGCTGGCTTCCTTATGCTCATTGCTCCCCTAACACACACCTCTCTTCAAATATCACTACTCGTGGTTTCTGCCCTCCCCCCCCCCCCCAAATCTCTTTTCATTCCTGTAAATTTACTCTTTTTTTCTTTTTTTTTCTCTCCGTTTGACCCTCCTGGCTCCCCCCTAGCTGTCATTCCCCCTCCTTTTTTTGTCTCCCTTTTTTTTTTTTTTGTTTTATTTGTTTTATCCCTTCAACAGTATCAGTGGCTTAACTAAACAGAGAAAACATGAATGAATGAAAAGAGTGAAACCTTTTATTAACAAACACCTTGGTCTTGGTCCTGCCTGGTATTGTTAGGGATAGCAGGAGATGTTAAATAGCTTGTGAATGAGATGGGGATGAGGACAGGGGCTCTGAGTATTTTGGGCAGAACATTATTCTGCCTTGAGTAGAAGAGAAAAGATCTTTTCTGCTCGCTTCTAAATGCTGGAGGTTATCAACACTGGCAAGAGATCTGACGGGAGCAAAACAACACTGTTGTTTGGAGGGCTATATAATACATGATACGCTCTCCAGCTGCAATACGCCATCAGGCACTGAAAGCCTAAGCAGGAGTTGGTATGGCACATATCTGTGACATGCTAAGGTAGTGCCCTCGCACCAGAAATATCCCTACTTCTATGCTAAGCTGTGCCTAGAAGTTCTCAGGCAGATATATTTAGGTTTGGGGTTAATCAAGTAATGTCTGAAAAATGCTTTGAAGGTGAAAAGTGTTACATGTCATCTGGCCAAATCATACTCGCTCCTGACTCAGGCAAATCCCTCACTGATGCCAATAATAATTCTGTCTGAGGGAAGGCTGAGTAACATCTTCTACATTTGTCCCATTGTTATTAGAAGGCACTTTTTGTTTCATTCATTTAAACCACATAGAGCAATCATAATATTAGAATAAGACATGGGGAATGAAAAGCAATGTAAAACACTGCTAGGAGCTGGAGTTCCCTCAACCAAGGGTAGGTAGACCCTTGCCACTTTATGCCCATGAGAGTTTTGCTCTGCAGTGAAAAGGCATTCCCTGTGTCACTGCCATAGCTTCGTGTTGCCTTTACATTCTGTAGCCTGTCTGTTCTGTTCCTAGCCTAGCAAGGGTGAAGTTAGTAAACTCCCTCACATTTGAACTGGGTAATGGAAAATGAGAAAACTACAGCTGATGATAGACTCTAACTTTTGAGGTTCTTCCCGTCCGGACTTTGACTTGTACAGATTTTCTTAGAACAGCTTCTGCTTTTTTAGTATTTACCCTCTTTCTTTTCCTTCCTTTCACTCTCTCCCTCACACACCTCTGTCTTCTCAGGTGTGCTTACCTCCTACCCAGCAAATATTCCACTTTCACTATATTACCATCAATTATTGTAGTTTAGTGGAAAAGAGTAATTTATAAATATAAGCATTGTAAGGTCTCTAATTTCCGTGAGATGACTACAGGCACATGGGCTGAGAGACAGGCAAGGAATTATAGTTAGGGTAAATGAAACATACAGAAGTAATTGAACAATCAACCAAAGTTTTACAAATGTTATATATTGCAAGTCCTTTTCAATTAAGCTCTTTTATAAGTCTTTCACTGTTATAAGGCATCCACAGTACACCCTCATCTGTGTTTTACTGACCTCAGTTGCTATACTGTTATATACTGTTACACTTACAGGTCTGTCAGCATTATAAACCCTGCAGCCATTCTTATAAACACATCTTTGTAACACAAACCTCGCTATAATACATCTAAATTTCTTGGATCTTGTGAACAGCCCAAAGTCTGTTGTAATTATACGAAGTCTGAAAGTCAGCTTGAAATAGAACTAAAAGTTTAATTGGATGAAAAAATAATTTCAGATGAAAATATGCATTCATGATTAGATGTACTAACAGATGACATAATTAAAGGGGTTATTTATAGTTCTAATATAGCACCTATCCCAACAGTGTCTGATGAAAAGTAAGGGACAGGCATAAATCAATATAAAATACAGAAAAGTATATTTGGGTTCTTGCTGTGGGATATAGGTTGCTTGCCATATATAACAGGTACACTTATCACAGACAATCTCTATTACATATAGGTATAGCATATTTTACTTGCATGCCATGATGATGACAGATTTAACATTAAAGCATAACTTTCTAAAAACCACTGTTTTCTAAAAGCGAGTCTGCTGAGACCGCTGATATATAGTCCATTTGTACTTATATACATACACATATACATGTACAAAAATACATAGTGTTTGAATAAATATAGAAATGGTGGTTCAGACTCTTTCTATAAAATTACCTGAGCTGCAAAGCTCTGTATATGCATTCATTCAATATAGCCCTAACAGTATGCAACAGCATGCACAGGAATTAAAAGTTTCAGTTTTAAAAGAAAGAAGCTGGTTTAAAGTTTTACCTCTCTAGTCCTGACTCTCAGAAGGAGACTGCTGTATTGTGCATTAAGAACTGCTGAAGTTCCTCTTTGTGGTATTTATAATGCGAAGCTTTATACTGTACTTCTCATGTGTACACTCACATATAATGTCTGTCAAAAGTAAGTGGGACGGATCACTGTGCTGGATTGGTTAATCCTGTTACATCAGCAATTGACTGTTTTTCCTGTATGAGACATACTTTTGGTAATTATCTAATGGAAACTCCTAATTGTCTCGTATGACAAAATATCAACTTGTAGTGGTGATCTCTGTATCCATTTAAAGAATAGAACTTAAAATCAGACTGAAAGCAAACATTATGAGTCAGGAAGACACATTCCAACTTGTTTTATTGCATAGCTAGATATAGATATTATTAGATGTAGATATCACTGATTTAGTTCAAATACAGTATTTGCCAGCTACTTAATTACTAGTTTGCAAATTGTTTTCTTCTTCTTTCATACTTAAGGATATACCAGATAATCTATTTGCAAATTTGGATTCTTTTCAAATTCAGGAAAATGCATTTGATTAAGAAGCCTTTTGCTGTGGATGATTTTTTTAATTCAATCTTTTTATAAATATGCCATTCTGTTAACTTAGGGATCCCTGTAAAGCTCTTAAAAAATGAATCATATTGCTCTTGTCCAAGTCTCCTGGCTTCTTGACGTGCAGATTGCATCACACTATTAAAAACTGTTTAGACATCTAAAAATAAGTTACAATGAATGACAGGTCACATTTTTTGCTAGTGTGATATTAACACATGTGGAATAAAATAAAAAGCAATTTTCATTTCAGTTTACGTTAGTGAAAATCAGAAATAACTGTATGCCAATTAGGCAGTACAAAAGTAATATATATAAGGTCAAAAGTAAATCCAAAATACTTCTCCTTTCTTAAACACACATAATAGCTGGCTTTATGTGGTACCGTTTATGACAAATGGCATGATCATGCAGTCTTTACTCATTCAAAACACCCACTGATTACCAGAAAATCCCCATCCTTCAGATTTTTTTTTTTTTTTTTGGCCTGAATCGTACTTATAATTGTATTTTTATGTCCTGTTGGTAATGTAAGTTTAATCTGTCTTGGAATATGGCTGATCTGGATCAGGGAAGAAAGATTTAAAATTTTCAACTTACAGTGATACCAGGGAGTTCTTATAGCAGCATTGATTCCAACTGGTGTGTGTGCTGTATTCACACAACAGCTTTGGTAGAATGAGCAAAAAATCAGGAGTTAATGGGAAACATACGACCAGATAGGTTGTTTTGTTTCCCAGGTTTAATATGCATATAATAAGTTTTCAGGCTGTAACATTCTGTGGATTGAAGCCTCTTGAAACAGGTTTCAGTAGCTTTCCTGCAATCTGACATTGGTGGTTCTAGTTGTTACAAAGAACAGGGTTTTTTTACCTTTTTTTTTTTTTTTTTCCTTTCAGGAACAGTGACAGATATGCTTGAACAAACAAATAATGAGCATGCACATACCTAGTTATTTTAACGGGAATCCTAAAACTGAGTTTTAACAAAGGACTTTTCCAGCCTGGAATTCTGTTTTCCTCAGGACCAGACTGCATTTGGTTTTAACTGGCACCCTAAAACTCTTTGAAATTAGTTGCATACTGGTAGTGCAGTGACTGTTGTAATTTGGCAGCGGACATCTGCTCAGCAAGAGATCTTGTACTGCATTGGTTTTACAGAGAGTGGAAAAATTGCCCTGAAAGTAACGGAGTTATTTCTCCTTGGGCTCCGAGTAGCGCGGTGCTCCATTCACAGCAGCTGGTGCGACGGCTGCTGACCATCACACCGCTACTGATGCAGCACCCAGCCGGTCCGCAGCTTCTCCCACAACGGCAGCGGGTCAGAAAATTCCCTGTGCGAAAGTGTGTGGTCTGTGACAAAAAGAGAAGGCTACCTAGTGAAGCACAGCTAACATGTATGTGATTTATAGTGCAGGATAACTTCTGAAAGGAGATTAGGAGAAGTGAAAAGCATTATTCATTTCAGAGCATGCTCCTTATTGCCTCAGGGAATTTGTGTATAGCTTTACCAAAGGCCTAATGAAAGCTTTACTCAGTGACTAATTTTTTTTCACACCTATTTCTCTCTTTATAAATATTTTTCTCCCCACCCCTCCACTTCTTTTCATTTTGTTGAACACAGCAACACCTGCTGGCAGTGATCCGGGAGTACTGCTGGAAAGACCCACTGATCTAACTCTTCAGACCAGCTGCCATTAAGCATTGCCAAGCCATATTAATGAGCTGCCTCTATTTTTACCCCTTCCTGCCAGAAAGGGCAATTGCTCTTGGGAAAGACTGTAGCTGGGTTTTTTTTTTTTCCTTTTTTCTTTTTTTCTTTTTTTTTTTTTTTTTCCTGGCAGCTTCAGAATCCACATAATCATTGTTCATTTAGTGAAGTTGGGATTTCTAACTTAAATTCTGATACCACTGATTGAGACCACATAAAACACCGGAGTGATGCTGAGCCAATCTTGCTGGCTTGCAGGCATATTTTACTTCCCTGCTGGATCAGAAATAATTAAAGGAACGGGACTGAGAGATAAAGGTTAGTATTCTAGCAAACTTTTTTTTTTTCCCCTAATTGTGGATTTTATCTTACAAACCATTTAAAAAAAATGGCCCAATGCCACTTCATTATTCACCTAGTGGAGATTGTGTGACTTACCAGCTATGTTGGAATCCTGAATTGCACACAACAGTATTTGTGCATCTCCATTCCTGCTTTGAAGAGCCGTCACTAGAAAACACATTGGCACAGATTTCTGTGCAAATCAGCTGGAATCTCACTCTGTTGTACCTTATTTTACTGTAATAGCAAAAAAAGATATGCCAGAAACTTATATTTAGAAGTTTTATGTTTCTACTTTTATGTAAGTGGACCAATTAAGGCCAGTCTCGCTGTTGCTGCTAACTCTAATGCTTATGTGCTGTTTAGAGGGGCCAGTGATTTCAATCATAATTAGTGAGTGGGTCAAAAAATAAAGTTCATCTGAGGATAAGAACTTGGTCTAGAGGGTGGGCTAAAGAATAGCTTTCAAGTTCTCGCTTTTTTTTTTTTTTTTCATTAATGGATGACACTTTTTGCGGGGGGGCAGGATAAGTATAAATGCTCTGTTTGAAGAGAATCTTACATAAAGTCAATCTGACTAACAGAAATAAGTATGTTGATTTTCTTTCTAAACTATACCTGTGTCTTCTGCCATGTCATTCATTGATCTTTTTTCTTGCCAACTCATGGAACAGTAAGCTGTTTCTTTAACAGGTTTATTTTTATGTCTGTGTTATTTTAGCATATGTGTCGCAATTTTACACTTAAAAACCAGGAGATACGTATACATAAGCCAGGTGACACAGATGTGTGAGATGAAATGACACAAATGTGTTTTATAATCAGAGCTTGTTCAAAACTTTGCATTTTGGGGGAAAACCTATTTACAAAGAGAATTTTCTTGAATTTTTAGAGTATGGAGTTAAGTTATAACTGTAGAGGGTAGTCCAAAGAACTAAAGATGTTCACATCGCCTGTTCATTTGACAGGCAATTTTTCAGTACATTACCGGAAAAGTAATTTTTTTTGTTGAGAAACAGCTATGTAATGTGTAAAATGTCTTGAGTGATGCTGTCTTCAAAGATATTTCCAGAGGTTATGATTAGAGTCACATTGTGATTTAAACCAAACAGGGAGGGAGCCCCAGATGACAGATCCTATTTGGTTCCAAGTAGGGTGAAAAATTTATGGCTATAGTTGGAGCAGCATTTAACATTTATGGGTGAATTAAAGCTATTATTGAAAGGTAGATTCCATGAAATTAATTTGCATGCTGTTGAAAACTTCAACTGTTGCACAAAACATACATCGAAGTCATTCATTATGCAATTGTACTTCGATCAGTGGAGTTTTATCAAGGATATATTTGGGTCAGCTGCAAAATAACGGGGAATAATTTTATTTCTCTGACAAGCCCTGAATTCTCTGTTCTGTGTTTCTTTTACTACAGTTAGTCAAATCACAGCACACACAATGGTGTAAGTGCAGAGTCCTGTTATCTTTTAGCTTTTAGGGCCAATTCTTGATGCCACTGAAGCTAGTGCTGACTGTGGGACCAGAAGTCAGTTGAATCAAGCTTTGACTCTGAAGGTTAATATTAACCATTGGTGAATGGAAAGAGAAACAAGAAATTAGGTCCTAGATAAAAGCTGTTCAGATGATTATTCACTGATGTACTTCCCAAAGTAATATTGCCTGTGGATTTTAGCAAGATATACATCTCTGTTTGGAAGAGGAGGGCTGGACCCTTAGTTAATGTAAATTGGGGTAGCTCTCCTGACTTCAGAGACTGGGTTACATCAGTAGAAAATTTGATGTAAAGTCTTTTTTTTTAATTGAACTTCTACGTATTAATGTCTGGTTTTGGGCTTTTCCTTTTAAAAACAGATCCCAGTCTTCATATTATAAGAAAGGTCCAATATTTCATCTTGTTTTAGCTCCCTCGATGATGGAGATGATACATTTTGCCTATTATGTTTTGATTACTTCTAAATCTGCTGACGTGTGGGAGGGAACTGAATGAAGGTCATAAGCTTGCCATTTTCGTTGAGTTGAACTCAACAAGAAGTTACGCTGGCAAATCTTCCAAGGTAGTCCTCGTGCACAGGCCATTGGGAAAAGCTGCAGTGTCACACATTGACAGATATTCCCTCTCTGTGACAGTAGCCAGCAGAGAATTGGCATAAGTGAAATACTGAGGGCACCAACAAGTGGCTTAAAAATTATATGTTAATCTTGTGCATCATTGCTGCTTTGTCCATTGAGAATCCCCTGTGGAGCAAATCACTGTGGAAAAGTAAATACATCGTGCAGTGAAAATTGTAGGGGGAAGCCCCACTGCTTACAACTGTTTGCTGACTAGAGTATGAGATGGGGACCCAGGAGATCTGGATTCTCTAGCTCTGCCCTCGACTGCTGGGTAAGATGACATGTACCTCATTTCCCCATCTGTAAAAAAGAAAGAATCAAGATCTGTTCTGAGATCTGTGGGTCAGAAATGACAAACAAGTCCTTGCTGTTGTTTGGTTTCTCATGACCATTTGGGATCTGAACAAAAGAAGCTATAAGGGGAGGCAGGGTGCCGGTGAGGGCACAGGTACCAGCTGAGCTTGTCTGACATCGAGCAGAGTGTTGGTGCTCCCCACGCATTCTGCCTTTCCTTGGTACCACCTTGGTAACATCTTGGCATCTTTGCTGTCCTTCAGTGCTGCTTTCTGAGGCACCAATGAGCTTCTAGGAGAGGCAGTTTCTAGCCCTGCATCACACAGGAGGACCTGCTGGGGCTCTCCCAGGAGCAAGCATGAACGAGTATCTGTTTCTTTGCTGAAAATTTCAATCCAGCATTTTTGCCATTAACCACTCGATTCAGAAGGTCCTTGACTTGACATGATGTCCAGCTAAAGCACATAATACGGAGTGAGCAACGTCATGCTGTATTCTTACTGCCAGCACTGGTTTTCATGTTGGTTCTTTAAAATAGTGTTTGGACTCATGTCCAATACACAGGTTACCTCTGAGGGATGGCTTGGGGTTCAGTGATGATTTTTAGGGAAACACAGGAAATTTGTGAGAGCATTTCACATACGGGGAGGTGAGGAGAGTAAAATAAACAGTCATCATTTGTTGATGTAATGAAGCTGCCCCCCTTCCCTACACATACACACACTCTCACTCTGTTTTAACAAGCATTGGAGATGACCGTGAGTTTCCAGATTCAAATGTAAACCTGCCTAAGTTTTGAGAATTTATCTCAGAATTTTCCTCAAATCTGGGGCTACAACACTTGAGATTTGACTTGGTAGCACTGAGGTTAAGCCTTTGGAACAGATATGGGGTCCTCAAATCTGGATTTAATTCAGTAATCCACTTCCGTTAATTTTTCTAATGTGACTTCACATTTTGGAGTTGAAATTTTATACTTGTAGTTCAGTGCAGGTGAGAGCTGTAAGACGTAGGCAGTTCAATACCTGCTTGCCTGGTGTCTTTGCCTACAGACTACAATGTGCATGAACAATAAGGTTTAAGCTTGTTTATCAGTGAGCACAAAATTGTACCTGCCAAGCTCAGAGGTCTCAGAAATGCTTTTAAAATGAGCTTTTTAACGCCCATAACAGTTGGGGAAACAGAGGGTTGATGATAGGCAGCAGTGCTGGCCAGTTGCCTGGAATATCAGTTCCTCTTCAATAACTTTTGTATGCCAACTATGAACTTATAAACAGTTATTTTCTTTATTCATTGTCTGCTTATTGGTGTCATGCCCTCGTGATGACTCCTGCTAAAAGGGGTGACATGAGGTAGCTTAGAATAAAGTTTTTGTGTGCAAACAGGGCTCATCTGTGTGTCCATGCACACATTTTTTAATTGCTCCTTTGAAGCTGCCCATTCAGGGACAGTAACCAAGCATCTAGGAAGTATAAAACCAACAAAGAAGTGTTCAGATGTTTCTCATGAAGCAGATTCTTTTGGTTAGTTCTGGTTCTTTTTTTTTTTTCCCCTTAAACTGAATTTAGCTCCTGTGATCAGAGCCAAATTAACAGCTTTGAACAATAATGTAATCTGCTTGCTCACAGGAGAGGTGCAGCAGGGACAGCCACAGGACAACCTTCTTCACCCACGTTCTTGGGTACACAGAGGCTAGCTCATGCCCTCGGTCCAACGAGTTCTTGGGACGCTCAGCAGAGCTGCCTGCTGTGGTGTCTTTCTTTGATTGGGAGCTGAACTGAAAGACGTGAATCCTTTCATACAAATTAGCAAATAGCCAATCTGGAAGTGACATTCAGGGAAGTATTCCCAAAGGGTATCTGCAGCCTAGAGTGAGAGGGGTCTTGGAGGTATCATTTAGAGGTCTCCAAACATAAATTTAATGTGCAGTGGCAGTCGAAGAAGTAAAACGAATGCTGGGTGTTGTCAGGAAGAGTGCTGAGAGCAAAAGAGAGGGCACCATTTTGCCACTATATAAAGCCCTGGTGCACCCATGTGTGCAGTTCTGGTCTTTGCGTCTCAAGAAGGACATAGTAGAGTTGGAGATCCACTAAAATGATTAAGGTTGTGGAGCAGCTGCATAAGAAGAATAAATTGAAAGGCAGAGACTCTTCTGCTCGGAGAGGAGAAGGCTGAGAGAAGATACACTTGGGGTTTAGAAAATCATGAAGATGGCAGATAAGGTAAATGCCGAACTGTTATCCTGCAGTACTAAGGGGAACTTGTTGAAACTAGTAGGAGAAGATTTAAAACAGATACAGTGCTTACACAATGGAGACTGAGCTTCTGGGATTTGTTGCCACAGGAGGCTGTGGAGGCAGACAGTATCAGAAGATTCAAAAAGGTCCATAAAAAACTACCATAGGGAATAGGCAGGGACATATCCTATAACATCCTTAATACAACAACTGCGGATGCTGGGGACTTTGAAGGGACAAGCCTGCGGAAAGCAGCCAGGCTCACATTCTCTCTCCAAATAGCATCTACTGTTGCCACTGCTGGAATGAGAAAAGGGGTTAGATAGACCACCAGCAGGACCTTGTGGGGAGTTTCTCACGTCCTTATGTGGTAGCGAGGCGCTCTTGTCTCCATGCGGTGGAAAGAAAAGGAAAGCTCCTGAAGGTGATTCAGAGCAAGACCCAACTGTTCCTGCCCTGAATCACCCTCAGAAAAGCCTATCTCTCGCCATCAATGTCAAAGGAAACCTACCCTAGACAAAAGTTAATCTTGTGAATAACCACGTTAGTCACAACTGACACAGGTTGGGTTTGAACTGCTGATCTATAACTGAAAAAAGTGTCATATAGAAAAACTCAATCCAGACCCCTCACAGTCATTTTGGTGAGTGTTTTTTAAGAGCAAAACCACTGTATCAGAGCTCAGTATTACTATATGATTATTGGTTAACTTTGATCACAAGCGATTGCAAACATTTCCTCAGCCAGTCATGTTGAAGCAGTACGTCAAGCTCTGGTTAAGATGAAAAGTTAAGAAAACATCTTTTGTATATGTTAGACTGTTTTTTCATAGTCTCAAAGCTGAATCACTGGGAAAGATTGCCTCTACTGTCTAGCTGCAAAGCTGTTCTGAATTGCCCAGGTATGGCCAGACGTCCTAACATTTATGGGAAGCCTGCTGCATGTCACCGTCTGGAAACGGAAACAGGCTGTGAGGCTGGAATTGCAGGATGACATCTGACTCAGAAAGAAGGGTGAAAGTCAGGAGGTGATTCTTTTATGTAAAGCTGGCCCAGTAGCTTCCTTTGAGCACCCCAGCTCATAGAAATGAAATATCTGCTTAAGTGAGATTTTTGGTATTTCATTACCTGAGCTCTACATACAATTAGCTATTTATACATGCAAATATAGACAGTTTTGGACATACATTACTAGAGTTACAGATGATGTGAGACATTTTGAAAATCTGGTCACTCCAGGAAAATAAAAAATTGTTCCCAAGCGCATTCTGAGATTCAGGAATATGCTGAAGTACAGTAAGAACTGCACAGAATCTAAACTTGTCTTTTAAATGTGTTCTAACTCTGAAGTGAAGTATAAGGGATAAAATGACTGATCAGTGGTAGCATGAATACTTGGTATTCAGGTAGTATGTAGATCTTTCAGAAGTCAACTAATTAATCACCACGATGTCCTTTGAAATAGGTATGTGTCTTCTTTAACTTGGAAGATATGAAATGGGAGCTTGCTCACAGTGCTTAATTCGCTGTCCAGGGCTACCAAAGAAATCTGTGGTCAGGATGGAAATGGGAACCTGCCATGGTTCCCAAGCTTTTCTCCCTACTTGCTAAAATATGTTGCTACCTACTTATGAACTGTAAAACCATTCCAAGCTGCACTAAGCCTCCAACAGAAAATGTTTACAATACAGTTAACTGGTCTGTGGTTGAACATTTCAGTATCTGTAGTACTCCTCAGCTCATCTTCTGGCTGAATTTCCAGATATTACCATTGGGACCATTATTCACTGATTCAGTTTAGAAAATTCTTTTTTGTTTCCCTCACAAGATCTCTTTGTGAAAATGAGAAGAACAATGTTATTAGTTTGGATAAGTAAATCCTTAGCTTGCGTGCTCTATCTTTTGTTTAATTAATGTTCAAAAAGGGCATTTGAATTGTCCCAGCCCAGAGAACTTTTTTAGTAATGTAATGTCAAACCTCTGCAGCTCCCATTTGGAACTGTTTTCTTAGTGCTTGAGGGACAGAGAAGTTGAAAGTAGTGTCATATGCCCTTTTTATTATCAGTGCAAATGCTGTCCACCTCACATGAAAAAGTTAACTTGATAGAGTCCAAAGTATCTGACCTTCTCCCAGGGCACCTCATAGTTATAGTCAGGTCTGCACAATGTAAGTGCTGTTACTCTACAGGGGTAAGAATTCAATTTACACTGGCAGTGCTTTCACGAGAGCATTTCAGTTCAGTTGGTAAATATTTCCAGGTGGTCAAGTCTAATTTTAGGGGGGGGCAAATTTGCAAAGGTTAAATAGCAGGAAGGATTGCTATAAGTCTCTATCAATTTGAAAAAAGAAAATGTAATTAAACACAGCATTCTTCCAGAGATTAACCAGAGGCTCAGCATTCTTCATTCCGTGTCTTTTTTGCATGTTGCTGTTAAAATCCATGCTCCAAAGATGTGTAAGTTCCTCTTGTAAAGATATTCTGGAATTAGCAATGAAGGAAAAAGTTATTATAATACCAACAGATGAGGCAGAAAATGGAGATCATGCGGCTTTATGTTGGAAAGGCCATTGGGGTAGTTTTTGACTAGTTTTGAGTTTGCATGTATGTGTCTTTAATGAGGAGAGAAAGGCAAGACTTTGCTGTAGGCCAACTGAAACATCAACGTTAAAATGAAGCAGAAGAGTTAAAACAGTGGCTCCTATTCAAAGGTTCCACCAGAAGCATCCTTCCAGTTTCAAGGGCCCTTTGTGCCATCTGATGCAGTTAGCCCCTGGTTAGTCATTGCTAGAGAAAAAACCCTCAACAACACACAACTAAGTTTGGTCAGTTTGCTCAGCTGCTGTTGATGTCACTCCTTGCCCACTAAGAGTAAGTTACTGTAATAATCCTCCCCTTTTATTAATCATAACTTTGTAGAAAGCAAGAACTCGGTGACATCATTGTTGAAGAGGACTGGCTAACTCATGCTCAGCTTTAGTCAGCTTTGCTATAACATCTCTTGCATGTCATATGAAAATAATTACCAGCTCTCACTTTCCATGTCTGACCAATCATCCCCCTTTTTCCTCTTTATGAGGCTACAGGCCTCTGCCTATTTCAAACACCTGCTGAAGGTGTAATCTATTTAGAGATGAAAGAGAATATCTTTAACTGGAAGCTGCGACATTCCAGGGGATCCTCTTAGGATGAAGTCACTTGCCATACGAAAGCATTAGTGGTATTCATTATAGTGAAAATATAATCTTCCATAATATAACATCTTAAAGTGCTTCAGATACAGGCTGTCATCATACTCTGAATGTGATTTCAGCATTGGTACATTCCACCATGTATTTTCTGCTTTGCTTTTGTTTTGGATAACATAAAATGTTTGTCTGCTTGTACATCTATCTATATAAAATGCAAATAAACCAAATTTCAAGGGCAATTTTTTCATTGTTGATATTTTCGAAGGATATTTCATTAGTTATTTGCTAAGAAGCCAATGTCTTTCTAGTCTTGCTGACCTATTGCCTAAGACCCAGGAAGAGCTAGACTCTACCCTTCACTTTTAACCACATTTCAGTCACTTTGAGGCCAAAAGGTACCTTCTTATTTCAAAAGAAGTGCAGTTGAGAAGAGGAATCTAGACAGTAAGGGAGGGTTATTTCATTACAGCAAGCAATTCATTCACACTGGGGAAGGAAATACAGGCAGGACTTCGAGTTAGTCAGCCTTCATCTGTCAAAGATCAGGGAAAAGAGCAGAGAAGTAGCCGAGACTGAATGAATGGGAAGGACTGGGCAGACAGGTCAAACATACAGGTAGATGAATTTGAACAAAACACCTGACAATCTGAGATGGATATTTCTATAGTGTTTTTTTCCATATTGCCTGTTAGAATGGGTACATTTCCTTTTGGACATTTGGGGAGATTGGTCACAAATATATAACTTTTTTTCTAAAGATCTAATTTAATTTCTATTACAATCAATAGCAAAACTCTCTTCGACTTCAGCTAAACTGGAGTAAGTCTTGGGTTGTGCTTGCTATGGTCAACAGTCATTTCTATCTCTTCAACTTTGTGGTGTTTGAACTTATGCGAAATAATTGCAATGGTCTCTCTCCCTTTCCAAGTAGGCTGGGTAGTTCCTCAAGAAAACATCACATCATGATATAATTGCAGAATAATAGATTTAACATCATATGATCCAGCCTCATGTCCTACAAGATAAAAGATGTAGAATTTCACTCACTAATACCTGCATTCCCATAACTCCAGCGTGACCAAGTGCTGATTTTCACAATTATGTCCACTTTTGATAACAAAGATTCTAAGGACCAGGTACAACAGCATAAAAAATTCCTATCAGAATAATTTTTTGAATCTGAATATAACAAATAGAGGATGAGACAGATTTCTTGGTAAATTACATGTATGAATAATTGCCATTATTAGTAGGCAAGTGCACCTTAGTTCCAGTTTAAATTTAGCTAACATGAGCTTCCAGCCACTCCACACTGTCATGTGTTTGTCAGCTAGTTAGAGATGTTTTTACTGTCTGATGCCTTCTCGTACTGTAGGGATTTGGAAACCATCATTAAAATTACATCTTAACATTCTCTTTGGAAGGTTAATTGTTTGAGCTTCATAAGTTTATCACTGATGAGCAGTCTTCCCAGGTTAAGTAATTCTTATATTTTTCCTGAAACCGTTCTGATCTGTGCCCCTGGTTCCAAACCTTTTTTTTTTTTTTTTTTTTTAAAGTGTAGTTTCACAGACTGAAGAAACACCAGTTTCTTACTCCTTTGCAATACAATACAAAGAGCTTTGCTCATTTTGTTTATTTACTGTAACCTCTTAATTTTTTCCCCTGTGGTAAAAAGCCATATCCCATGAGTATGACATGTATTCTTTGTTGAAAGATGTATTGCATTGCTTTAAATGCTACTAAGACACCTGTAATGCACTTGAGCAGAACTTAGGAAGTTGGGTCAGCATGCAAGACAGGTCACCTATATAGATCACTGTCAACTGAGCAGTCTGTGCAAGTGATCTACTATTTTTACTATTACTGTGACACCAAACTTTCATTCCCTTTAGCCATTGCCAGGAATGATTTAATATTGTATTCCATGTTATGTATTCAAATTGCTATACTAAGTGACACTGAGACACTGGAAGGTTCAGTGGAATTAAAATGAAGTGCCCTATTCTATGCAGTTCCTCATGAATAGGTAAATTTATCAACCAATTGTTAGTTAGATATATACCCACTTAATGTCTCCTATGTTGATTTTACCACATTGATTTTGCATTCCAAATACTCATCGGTATTGCATGAAACCATGCAGATTGTTATTGTTTAAGTTTTCATTCTTTAATTTTTTTACCGAAGGATTCCATAATCAGTTATTTTGCCCTGTTCAGTGTCAAAGTGCCCAATGTGCAATATTGATTCTCATCCTATGTACCTGTTTTAAACTTAGGAAAGGTGGTTTGACTTAGCTGAATCTTTAAGAACCAGATAAAGTGTAATAAAACTAAGTCTTTTTTCTAATAATATGAATTTTCTCTTTATTTTATGAATATTAAAAACCAACAGTCAGGTGATAAGAGAGCACTGAATTAAACTCCCTTAAAATTGCTTGGAAAAATGCATTTGACCAGGGAATGGTTAACATAAATACATTATGGGAAACAACATGTGTAGTTATTGCTAAACTAGAAAGTAAACCATTGTAAAACATGCATGCAATCTCCCATTTTCTTTTTCTACAGAAAAATACAGAACAGAACTATTTATCATGCATGTTTGCCCTTTTTCTGTCATTATTGCTGACAGAAAAATTCCAAATAGAATTTGAACTGATGTATTGCTGGTGTTCCTTTTCTGCTTGATTTATAAACTAGTTGGGACAAGAAGTATTTATTTTTGCAATTAACACCCATTGATCATGGAGTTTCATTAATACTTTTAGCTTCCCTTATCAATTATTTGCATTCCTCTGTGTCTAATTTATATTCATTGAAATAGTATGCTGTTCAATATTTCAGCAGAATCTATGGTTTTAATAGGTACTAAGGGCTTTAGGAAAAAAAGAAAATCGTATCACTAAAGAACACCTATAAAATAAGGTGATTTAGAGGAATACACATTACTGTAGATAAGGACCACTTAACCTCATGTCAGTTGAGCGTGCTTAATCTTCCAGTCTGCTTAGGTTAACCATAAGTTGCCATAATGTTTAAATGTCAGTCCTTCTCAAGGCTGTCTGGTTCATATTTAACATCATGTTATTCATCATATATACCATTTTACCTAATT
This sequence comes from Balearica regulorum gibbericeps, assembly GCF_011004875.1. Classification (NCBI taxonomy): domain Eukaryota; kingdom Metazoa; phylum Chordata; class Aves; order Gruiformes; family Gruidae; genus Balearica; species Balearica regulorum. The sequence goes on along the minus strand of NC_046185.1, from coordinate 111,665,542 downwards.
TTCTACTCCAGTCTGTCTTGAAATATGCTATAACCTTTAAAAAGAAGTTGTCCATGTCAAGTTTGGACAGTGGTACTGGAAGAATGAAGGGAACTTGCACTGCTTCTGCCTGTGATGTACTTTGTTCTGTGCATAAAGCGTATTTTGGTCTCCAGGCATTAATCTGGCACCCTTCATGAATGCTAAATTCACAGCTGAAAAGGTTTAGCCTAGAAAATAAAGAATTCTGTATCCATTTCAAATCTCAAAGAAAATATAGGCAGTCAGAAGTTAATTGCCCAGCTTAGAATTTGGCTGGAATTACTTAACATGGTTATTAATAAAATTCAATGTGCCTACATTTGATAACTTGCCCCTATGTGACCTCACTCCAGTATTTGCATTCTTTCACATATATTTGAATATGTATTAGCATCATGCTGCAAAATATAATGCACCACCAAGCAACTTTATATAACTTAACTTGTAAAAAAATTTATTTTTTCTAGTATTTGCTTGATTTAAGTGAGTTTCTGTATGTTCATATATGATTACATCTACATACACACACATATATATATACACATGAATAGATGAGTATGATTTTTTGTGTGTGTGAAGCCAAGTGCTTCACTAGCCAAGTGTTAGGAAGTAACAGAAATGAGATGGACTTTTCAAGCACGTCCACATGGATTGTCCTATGGGGTTTGGGGTGGCATGTCTATTTATGCTTATTAAGCACAGTTTCTTTGGCCTGTATATGCAGCACAGATGCCATATGCCATTCCTTCGGACCAGACAGCAAGGGCAGTTAGTGAGCCTGCCCCAACAGCACTCTGCATTTTACTAATGGTTATGATAGAAGGGCAGAGCAGCAACATTGCATTGTAGCATTCAAGTAGATGAGGCCCACTGTTGATTTCTTAATTTAATTTAGTCATCTTATATAGTTATGGATGACTGAGACTGCTTTTTTTTCACAGTAAGGTGCATCCATCAGGCCAGTACAGCAGCCATCAGTTTGTATGGTGTCTTGCTAAATCTTTTCTTGTCACTTTTGTTGTGTAAACCCCCTTGCCAAGGGCTTTGCATCTTCTTTCAGTTTCAGCCTGTGACAGTCATTTAAGATTATTTTTGAGTCACTTCTGAGATTCTTTGAAAACAGCTTTCTGCTCTTCTTGAAACTAGTCTCTCTTTTTTTGCTACAAGACAGAGATTGCGCAGTAGGGGCATCATGCTTCTTAGACCTCGCAGCATGACCCAGGCTGTTACAACTCCTGACACCTCAGGCAGGAAAGTGCGCAGACCACTGGGAAGACTAGACGTTGGTCACACCCTTCATGCCAGTCAAGAACGGGTCAAGGGACTTCTGAGTTTATCAGAGGCATTGATGTTAAGTATGGCTGTCATCATGGGTCTGTGAGATCCACCAGCTGTTGTCACACTCCATGTATTTTCATTTCAGTGGTTGTGCGCTCAGTGCCACCGGATGTGGCATGGTTGGTACTGTGTCATAGATAGCTGACTCCTCCACCTGCTAAACTGACCGTTTCAGCCCCATCTTTTTCAGGGCAGAGCTCTCCAACTCCGGCACATTTCTAATGCTTGGCAAGCTGGGTATCACTCCTGACTGGCATCTTTGTTCTTGGGTATTTCTGCTTTGTATCTAAGGTTTAGAGTCTCTTCTGATGACAGCTCAGATTGCCAGTAATAGAACTATCATCGTAACCATCATCTCTGGCCTTTGTAGCTGCCTTTCAAAGTTTTTTTTTTTTTCTAGCAGTCCTTTGTTAGTCCTAACTATTCATAGGTCCCATTTTCAACCATTATTGCATCATATTCTCCTGGAGTTCCTGAAGACTTTAAAATGTCTTATTTTCCAGATGTTTTTCCTGAGAAAATCGCTGGGAAATAAGTTCTGTTCATCTTAAGGAGAAGTCTTGGAAATATCAAAAATTCTCCATATTCTGTTCTGGGACATCACTGATCTTTAAAGCACAATTTCTCTAAAAGTTCCTAGTAATTTCTGTTGTAGCATCATATCAGATATTTTACTGAAATACAAACTGTCCTACCTTTCTAGGAAATTGTCGTTAATATCAAAGAAAGATTTGTGGATGTTCTGGCACAAAGTACCTCTGATGAAACCCTGTCCACTTTTTACCTGTTTACTACTCAGCTGCATGTAGTTGCATGCTCTCAATTATTCTTTTCTTTAAAGCACTCCTGAGATCAGTCAAATGCCCTTTTTTTGCCTGGATCACACTTCCCTCCCTTATCTCTGGCTGCCACATTCAAAATTTGCCAGTAATTCAGTGCTCCCACAGCTTGACAGATTTACTAACAGATTGTTACCAGGCTTACTGTTTAACAGGCCAATTTAAAAAAAAAAAAAAAAAAACAAACAAAAAACAAACAAAAAAACCCCAAAAAACAAACAATAAAATGGGGTGGCAGTTACCTTGTGATTTGAGCTTGCTTAGCTGTTTCAGTTTTGGTTTTACTTCAGATGTGTCCATTACAAATTCTCATTTGCATTCACTCTATAATCTTCCCCTTTATGCTCAACAGCTGCATCTTTACTGAAAACTGAGGCAGCATACTCAATTCATTTTTGGAGCCGTATCTTAAGTCCTATCCCACCCTTTCTGCAAAACAATAATTGTTATTTTATTATTTGTATTGAACAAAAGACCTTTTGCTGTTTGCTTTAAGAAAAGTCGGGAAATCCATGAAGTCAGTGTGACTCAATATAACTTTTGGCAATTTTCTCTCTTCTTGACCTCCAAAATGTGGTCTCATTCATGTATACTTAGTTCCTTTGCTATAAAAGCATCTCTACATAATCCTAGTTTTCTTCTGGTATCCTTGTCCATCCAGTTAGATCTGGAGCCTTTGCCAGAGGTCTTTCTGGGTTTTTTTGGAATACAAGTCCATGGTTAAAGAAAAGTAGGTTTTGCGTCTGTTGAAGTCCTCAGGATGGGCAGAAACAGGTAAGGCGTGAAAGCTGTTAGCATTTTTTAAAATTTCCCAGGCTGCAACAGAATAGAAAATCAAACTGAAAATTCAAAAAAAATAAAGATTGGATGAAATATTCAGTTTATGGCATTTTTCTATTATTTACTTCAAAAATTTTTATTTTTTTCTAAATGTTCATACTATTATTGTTTGAGAATGTTATTTGAAGTGTTTCAAACCCCATTTGTCAATTTCTGAATGATTGGCATTTCTACTGGGACAGAAATTGCAGGTACTTTTTCTGTCTTTGTATCCCAGTAAAGAAATTCAGGAAAACTGCCCTTTTCTACTAAGCTCCAGTTTAGAGAAATCAACATTTTTGTCTGGGAAAAAACTTGCATATGATTGAAAATATTCCATCCAAATAATTTCAACTGAGTTTATTCCCCAGAGCTACATTATAATGCAGTGTCATGTTAAGCCACTACCTTCTGTCACTTGGCTGTCCCTTTCATTTGACAAGATGCAAGTTCATTATATGCTGTAGTATTCCCATTCTCAGGATTTAATCATACAAGCTAAAGTATAAAAGGTGAAGCAATTTGCCTTCTGGCAGTCCCACCATTCTGTATTGTATCCAGTTAAAGCACTACGGATGGGTCAGCATTAGATGAAAGGTATCTGCGTGAATGGAGGAGGCTGGTGAATAAGATGTTCTTTCTCTTGACAGAACATGTATCAGTAAGTCAGAAGCTGAAAGGATTAATACTGGGATAGAGATAATGTCCTTGGGAGATAAGCAAGGCCAAATTTCTGCCCAGTTGCAGTCACAAAGGTTCCCAGCTTAAAGGCACTTTCTACAAATTATTCTCTTCAGCCTTGCCTCTTTGACCAGTTCCTACTTGACAGTTACATCCCGCTGGTCTAACTTTCCATCACAGTTATACCTGCATGGTACCCTTCCCTACGCCTTTCTGCACAGCAAAGGTGTGATGATTAGAAGTTGTAACTCTTCACTTCTGAGCTAATTGCACCCAACTAGTGTGAAAAAGATTGTGTAGTCAGTGAAGTGCATAATGCTCAGTTTCATTTGTAGAAGGATCACAAGGCTTCAAAACTTAGTAACTTCCAAAAGTCTGCGTGGATTTCTAACACTTGTCCACTTAGTTTCACCTTTGCACTGTAGGCAAAAAAAAAAAAAAAAAGTATGTATACCTCAGTGAAATTTGAAATGTGTCCGTTATTTGCATGATCCATGGATCAGTGATCAACACAGTGTAGAAGTTCTTACATAGTGTGGAGTCGACATGCCTTACTGATTGTGAACCGAGTACGTTGTGCAATATAACAAGGTTCTTCTTTCCAGACCTTTTCAATGGAAGCTGGAAGTCTCCTGAGAACAGCAGATAGAGTGCCCTTCTTTTTACCATTGTTCAACTCCTAAATAAAATTCATTTATAGCTCTTGCTTCCTGACAGTAATTTGTAGCTTGAAACCTAAGACTTATAATTTGCACAACTTGATCATTTCTGGTCAGGGAAGTCTCGAGTGTGAACTCTCACAGAGGCTGAATTATCTCTGACCCCACAAGAAATAGTCCCTCCAGGTCACGGTTGAGGTCATTATTAGAGTGTTTTCTAAAGGCTTGTCAGTATTCAGAGCATATTGTTTGCTTGTTCTTGGGGGATTTAACCCTGCAAAGTGCTGAGCACTTCTGATAGATACTGAGCACCATCAACTTTCATTTGGATTAAGATAAAACTGAGGACACTCAATCTGTCTTGAAAATGTTTAGTATTTCGTAAGATTGAACCCTGACCGACTTTTTTTTTTTTTTCACTTTACAGTCCCTAAAGAATCCTAAATTTAATTACAAAAATTCTGCTGAAGCTCAAGCAGAGTGGACGCTAGTACATGCCAATGGTATTTAAAACTGTCTGTCAATGTAGTATTGAATTGCTCAATCTAGGTTTTAATAGCTTTTTCTAAATCAGTAAAAATATATTATTTAAATCCCATGTATTGTAAATGTAATTAAAATGTACTTTTAATGCAAGACAGTGCATGCAGAAATTGTTGGATATATCTCCTGTACTTAGGGGAAAAAAAGACATTGGGCTTAGGAGCTCTTTTTAAAAGTCTAGTGAGAGCTTAACATTTCTCTGTGCACTCCTTGAAATCAGAGATAACCAAATGATGAGATAAGTGGATAGCTCTTTTTTTGTTGTTTTTAATTCAGTGAAGGCCTCCCAGCGCTTATTCCTGTTGGAGTTGATGAACAGCTCTTTTGGGATGCTGTAAGCTCCACTCAATGTATTTATGGAATACCTTCCATTTACAGAGACCATTGGATCAGGGGAGAGAAAAAGAAGCAGTAGGCTTCTTTTTTTTCCCACTTCTGGACAGTTGTTTTGTGCTCTGTTTTGTGATTTTGGCAAACTGGAGCTGCTGGGATTCAGCCTGGCCTTAAGCCTTGGAGATAACATCCTCCCAAACCCTAAAGCTATCCAGTTAAAGGATCCATTAGCCATTACTTTTCCTTTTTAGATGAAACAGTCACACTGTGTAAGGAAGAGTTACTGGGAATGAATAGGAAGAAAAGCCGCCGTTCAGCCCTGCCCACAGAACAGCAGCATTTTTGATGCACTTTTTCAGCTATACCTTTAACATAGCCTCAAATGCTTCTTATATTTTCTTTACAAAGCCACTGACAGCAGATCAGTACACTGCCACGACACTCTTAAATCTTCATAGTACATATCCAGGTGTCGTGGTTTTACCCCAGCTGGCAGCTGAGCACCACGCAGCCACTCGTTCACTCCCTCCCCATCGGGATGGGGGAGAGAATTGGAAGAGTTAAAGTGAGAAAACTCGTGGGTTGAGATAAAGACAGTTTAATAGGTAAAGCAAAAGCCGCGCACACAAGCAAAGCAAGACAAGGAATTCATTCACCACTTCCCATGGGCAGGCAGGTGTTCAGCCATCTCCAGGAAAGCAGGGCTCCGTCACGTGTAACGGTTACTTGGGAAGACAAATGCCATTGCTCCAAACGCCGCCACCCCCCCCTTTTCTCTTCCCCCAAGCTCCTTATAAACTGAGCATGACGTCATATAGCATGGAATATCCCTTTGGTCAGTTTGGGTCACCTGTCCTGTCTGTGTCTCCTCCCAACTTCTTGTTCACCCCCAGCCATCCTGCTGGCAGGGCAGTGCAAGAAGCAGAAAAGGCCTTGGCCCCGTGTAAACACTGCTCAACAATAGGTCCATAGAACAAAAACATCTCTATACCATCAACGCTGTCTCCAGCACAAATCCAAAACATATCCCCACACTAGCTACCACGAAGAAAATCAATCCTCTCAGCTGAAACCAGAACACCAGGTCGTGTGAGTTGGCCCAGGGTTGCACTTCTGCTGTATGGGCTTCTCTAGCTTTTTCAGACCTGCCTGATGGCTCAAATACAGTGACTATAGTACTATTGATGGAAGGAAATGAGAAGGAGATACTGCCTGAATTACAGGCAATAACACATGCTTCCATCATGAGTTCCTCTCCTGTAAGGGAGTGGGAGGTGGATCTGATTCACACACTCCAAGCTAAATGGATTACAAGTTTCAAGGTAAAGAAAAAATCTTCCCCTGGATCAGAGTAGTGGATGCTGGGATATTTTTTTGGGGGGTGGTTTGTTTTTTTTTTTTTTGTTTACTTTCTTAGAGCAAAATTCATGCTTTATTTCTTAAAATCATTCTACCCTAAAATGATGATAACCCCCGCTACTTAGATGCTGATGGTGCTTGATGCTGTGTTCTTTCTATGGCACATTACAGTTCTGGATGCTCGTTATTATTCATCATCTTTCTTAATTGTGTTACATAGGAACTGTTTTATGGCCTGTGACATGTGGAGTAGATGTTCTATGCACTGTTTGCAATTAAACATCTAATTCATAGTAGCCTACAGTGCGAGGAACGGCTCACAGATGGTTCCAGATGGTCCTTTCCAGTTCTGTGTTCTCACGTTTCTATTATAGTTGAAGGGTAGCAGCAGCAAAAGGTAACTGGCAATCTCTGTAACCTCTTCTGTGGATTTACAGTGCTCTTTGATCTCCATTTCCTTTGAAGGAAAGAAGGAAAAATATCTTACTTGAAATCAAATGCAGAAATGAAGAGTGAAATAGAAGGTTAAAAAGAAATAGTATGAGAAATTATTTTCTCACAATTGGTTAGAAGGTTCTCACTACTGTATTTTTGTCATTTTGCTTTGAATAGCAGTGTTTTGCTCTGGCTACCAAGCCAAGAGCTCACCAAAAGTTTTCATCCTTCAAACAATATCTAAGAACAATGTATTGCCTCTTCGCTGGTATTAGTAGATTTAAATTGCATTACCCTGTGCATAGGAGAGTGTCAACATTTTCCAGAACTATACAGAGGCATGTCTATATCTATTTCTTTATCTGGATCTATATCTTACTAATAACTTGCATATAAACCACTCCATATCTTGCAAAACAGGCATATGACGTTTTTGCTGCTGCTGTATAAATACTCCACACTGATGTGCCCACATGCTTTACGTAACACACGTACATGCACTCTGACGCAGAGGAATGAAGCAACGTGGTAGGGGGAAGCCCCAAACCAAAGGGGGTCACTGAAAAGCAGAAGTGGGAGAACGACAGATCTGCTACAGGAAAGATCCCAGACCTTCTCTGCAACAAGTAATGCATGCACAATTACAACAGTAATCCATTACGCTGAGCGTACAGCTTGTCCATGTCGGACAGGCACACACAAAATATATCCTAGTTAGCAAGGCCAGGGTAGTACTGAAGAGCTCATTTTCCACATAGTGCATAACACTCAGTTTCACGCTCCTTTAGTCATTAGTTCTGGGGATAACGATCCAATTAAGGCCATATATGTTTGGAAGCTCCCACTTAGCGAAGTTCGTATGTCTATGTTTCTGTGACTGTGTCTGTAATTGTGACTGTACTAGCATTGGCGCCGAACAAAGCTCTAAATCCAGAATTAGGGAGATGCGAGATGGACTTTGGATTCAGACTAGAATTTTGTAGCTCAGGCCCATTTCTGCTGTAAGAGCTTGTGTGGTTGTGGGTGAAGTGGTGCTTATTGGTGTCAGGACAGGCAACTAGGTGTCTAAAACTTTGAAACAGGAAAGCCGAGGTGGCAATAAGACCAGTCTTGTGCTTTTGCTGGATCAGAATTTCTTTTTGATTGAAAGGCTTTGCTAGTGTCACTCCAGCATATTTTAAAACAAGAATTTCCTGTGTGCCAGCAGTTAGAAGGAAAATCTCTAGCCAATGGGTTAAAAGCTAGCCAACCTTGTAATTTATCAGTTTCAACTAGGGCAGCGTCTCCGAGCTGAGGAGAAGGTAAATCATGAGACAGTTGTCTCCTGAACTCCAGCAATGTATGGCAAATGAGGGGCTGTGCTGCTTTCAAGATTAACTATTTTTTTCCCTGAAGAGTGAATATTCTGGACCAAATCTGTGCCCCAGACCTGTTCCTCAAGGCATTTTAGAAAAGATAAATTTGGTCTGCTGTCTATACACTCTTTCATTTTCAGTCTTTCAGCCTGCAAGAGCATTTGGCTGGAGATAAAACATTGGATTTTTTTCTCCATTTGAATAACTAATGGAGAAAGAAGCTTTAATTTTACAATTGTTTTCTGACATGGATTTCATACATTGGATATTTTTTATTTTCTCCTCAGTCTGTCAAGGTCTCAAAAGTGACCTTGACAAGTGATTTCTCTCACTTCTTCTGGCTGTGAATAATCCCAGTTATTTCTGCACTGATGATTTGTTTTTATTATGGATTTCCTTGAGCCAAAGAAGCTTGAAATAGCAGCTTTTATCTTAAAATGTTTAAACTTGATTGAGTCACAATAAGTCTGTACCTGTCTGGATATGTAGATACATATCTGTTCTTGGCACCTACATGGTCTCCACTGATGCAGTCTTCAAGCATCTTGCAATCCTAGCAGGGTTTTATTCCCACTGCCCCTGCCAGGCAGGGAAGTATTAGCTATGTTTTGCAGATGGGAAACTAAAGTGTGGCACAGAGCGAATGGCCTGTCCAGGGACTCCTGGGAAGTCCAAAGTGCAAGTTTGGACAAGGTTTTTGCTCCCAGACAACAGTGTCCACTAGGTCAAGTTTATCCTTTCACCATATTATCAGAGCAGTTGCAGGAACAAAGTAAAAGCAACCTTGTTTATTATATGTTAACCCACTTTCAAGTTAAATTTGGCCCCTCGTAACACAGATAATGATTTAAATATAAGTTTATGCATGGAGAATGTTCTTAAAAAATACACCTATACAATCAAATCAAATTGATAGCTGAAGGCAAGTTGTCTTACCAGGCTGCAATAAAAGCAGGCTAATTAAGCCCCAGGGACTTCAGTAAACCAATTCTGGATTTATGGTGTTGGAACTTAAAGGAGTGAGTCAGCCAGCAGATGCACACCAGTGAGCAGCTGCGATGACGAGAAGTGACAATCCTTTGCCTGCTAGCCTTAAAAGAAACTTCTTGGTCGTTTCAATTGAGACACTTTTCTAGTTGGCCTATCAGCAAATGCCAAATTTACGGGATGGATATATACCATCAATTAAGTTGTTGATGTTCATATGTACAATGAATCCAGGAGTATAACCCATATATAATGTAATATAACCCATCCCACCCCCTGTCTACAGAGTTTGTAAAAGAAGTGTTAACAGGACAGTGTAGAGAGGAAGGCAGTGAATCGCTGGGGCTATCAGCTTACAGGTCCTGATATGGCTGGCTCCACTTGAGACTTTTCTAGTCTTTGTATGATCTGGTCCAAATGGACTTACCTGTCTATACCTTTTGCTTCTGCAGTGTGAAATGGGAATAAGGATGTTTAATCTGTACTTATCCAGCACTGAGAATCATGGAACCATTTGGTTTGGAAGGGACCTTGGTGGTCACTGCCCAAACTCCTGCGCAGAACAAGGCCAACCTTGAAGTTAGACTCAGCTTTAGGGTTAGATCAGGGGGCTCAAGGATGTCACCAGTTCTGCCTGATATGTGAGACCTCATGCATCGGATTATGGGTAGGGGAAGGGGGAGCCTGTGGGGCAGGGTCTTTTGCACATTAGTCCCTGGTACAGGGATGCTTCTGGCATCATGGGCACCACAGGAGGCCAGGGCATGGCACTGCAGGTGGTGGGATATGGGCTCCGCAGTCCAAAAGCCCCCTGGCTGTCTCCTTGCTGTGCAGGAGACATGCTAGGCCTGAAGGGAGAGGTGGGACGTGAGAGAGTAGCAAGAGGACAGGAGCCAGCACACTGTTACTCTTGCAAGAGCAGCTGCGGCTTCCCAACGTGTCCATCCCTATAGCTACTGCACACTGGGAAAGGGGCAGCAGTAGATGCAATAAGGAAACTCATGGCCCCCAGGAGTAAAACAGGGTATGAAATAGCCTTATTGCTCCCCTGCCCCAGTCGTGTTCTTCAGTTCCTGCCTTGGGGATGACAAGACGTTTCCCTTTGGCAAAGAAACTTGGCCTGCATGGTAAAAAAAGGAAATGCAAAAAGAGAAGCTTCTGCAAATAAACTGCAGTCACTTCGCCCCTGTAACCTACACCCTGACCACCTCTCTTCTGCGTGTATCTGCTTCCGAGTGCTAGCGAGCTAATCTCCGCAAACCGGAGCCTTTAATCGGAGCGTTAATTAGCTGGAAGTGCTGATGAATGCGAGTCCCCGCACTTGGTTGGTGTTCGAGCGCCCTCTCCTGGCGCGGGCCGCCCGGCTGGCTGCCCGCCCGTGCGGGGGGGCCATGTCCCGGGGAAGGCAAGGCAAGGCAAGGCAAGGCAAGGCAAGGGGCTGCCTTTAATCTACACTTTGGTGTATGTGGGTAGAATCCCATACTACATGTAGGATGTTGCTGAGCACTCAAAATTTGGCCTGGTCAAGTTTCCCAGACTCCATGCTCCTCTCCTTCCCCACCCACTGAAAATCTTCCCTTTTTTAGCTATGTTCTTTAGTATCTGAGAGAAAGGTTGAATGATTTTGCATCTTTTTCATCGCTGACTTCTCTGATGGTGCGTGGAGATAGGCATTAGCCTGGGTTTGCACCTTAGTCTTGCTCTGTCCCCTGTGAAGGAAGCATCATGAACTATCATTTCTTATCTCTTCCAAACACCTGATTCTAACAGTCCGTGCTGCTGCAGAGAGGCCCTGGACCAGTTAATCTGAAGAATTTAATGCTGGTTACATATTGGCATATATGGAAATTCTTCAGGAGCAGGCTTATAATTGATTTCATGGCTGAGAAGAATTAATGTATATATCTCACTGTTTTGACACCATGACCATTATTAGAGGATGCATAACTTACAAAGGCACAGTAGCTAGAGTAATGGTCTTGCAGTAAAAGTAATGATCTTGCAGAGCAGTCTGAGTATAAATATAATTTTCATTCATTTAAGCATCTTCTGCTACATTCAATAAACAAGACTTTTTTTCTTTCCTTCAAGCCATTCCACAAGAGATTCTTCAGCCTCCTGTAAGGGATGTGTTCCAGCAAGATAGGAGCTGCATGAAGAACCACAGTCATTTGCCACATGGACCAGCAAAGACTGAGAGCATCAGGAAAAAGGAACAACTTCTACATAGCTGTGAAAAAGTACCAGGATGGCCAGAAAAGGGAATTGCTCTGTTGGACACAGTTTGCTGTCACATGTGCAGGAGGTTCAAGGAAGCTGGGCTGAATGAAGCAGGAGGGTTCCTCATAGTCAGAGCACCCGTTACCATTGTTCAGCTCTCAGATCAAATGTCTAACATACTGTCTGCTACTATCTGGAGTCTGCTCCTGACTTTTTTCTGCTCACCCAAGGATCCAGGGAGAAGTCAGTAGTTGTGTAAGGCTGGAGATGCCATGTGGTATGCAAGGGAGTGGGAAAAAAAGCAAACCTTTGGCTTACAGGCCACAGAGTTGACATAGACTGAGGTTGTGGGCCAGCCACAATTGTCTTGGGACTGCTGTTCTCTTCTGCTGGCACGTCATCTGCTTGCAACAATGTGCTGACTGAGCCTGCTTGTCTATTGTAGCGCTTACCCTACCACTCCTTTGCCCTGTAGAGCATTTCTGTGTTTCAGTTGTGGATCATAGCAGCTAGTCTTGTTTCCGTCCCTCTTCACTCAAAAAGCAAACAGATTTTCTTACGAGCACAGATACCACTCTAGGGTGTGGAAATGTGCTCTTTGGGATCATTGCTGCTTTTACCAACCTGTGGGTAGTACCCCACATACTCTAGAAAGCTGCAGAAAGAAAGGTATGAGTAGTATGTCTTCCTAGAAAAGATGGTAAGGAGAAGTTAGAGATGAGCGTGTTTTATTCAGCGAGATCTCTGCAACTAGAGACTTGGTAATGCCGAGAGAGAAGCTTCCTTTGAGAAGGGTTCCAAAGTGCTTGTGGGACTGGCAAGTACAGCTAGCAACCAAGATGCCTATGGGTAAAAATGTGTATCAAAAGAAAAATAAAAAGAATAGCTTAGAAAAATTAAAGCTTTGGCTTCTTTTTCTGTACTTCCTCAGGAAAGGATATAAACTAGCAGCAAAATGTTCTCAGCATCAGCAAAAACTCTCATGCTCTCAGAAAGATCTGAGATGTGTTAAACTTCTGCAGATGCGAATTGAAGTCATATCAGATCTGATCGCTCAAGGAACTCTGTACCCTGAAATTTCACATGAAGCCATGCCCAGCAGCTCCCAGAATGGCCATCAGGACAGAAGGTTCTACTTATGGTCCAAAACATAGGGGGTTGTAAGCATTCTTCTTTCAAAAGTAATTTTCTTGCTGTTGTAGCAAATATGGACAGTCTTATACTGACAGCATGGGATAAAGAAATGTAACAGTGCATGTGGCCCCTTGAAGGACCTGTGGGAATAGCTGGTCCCGCTGTATAACAAAACAGTACCCAAATACTGGAAATTAGCCGAGAGCTACAATTCCCAGCTGACAGCCCAAAAGGAACAGAGAGGACTAGAGGCACCTCTTTTGGAGGGATAGGCTTTCAGAAGGGCCGAGGGACTAAGAGGCTGTTGCTAAGTGAAAGAGTTTTTATTCCCCCCTAGATTAATTTAAAAGGGCATTTCTGTCCAGCTTGCTCAAAAAAGTTTATCACACAGCTATGGCTTTTGTTGTCCTTGGCTAACAGAAAGCAAAACCAACCTCAACTGTATACTCAAAAAGAAAATTGTGCTTAACGTACATTTTTTCTCATCATCCCTCTGCTGTTCCTCTAACCTACTTTGGAGGACGATTATCTGGAGGTGACCTTAGATAATGTCATTGCCTATTAAATACTTGACCCCCCTACCAAGTGTAGCAAGAGTGATACTGGTTGCAACGGTGCTTTTTGTGGAGATTTCTGTGCTGCAGGAACAGGACTGCAATCACTAAACTTGTTTTACTCAGATCAGGATACAGAAAGCAGATGGCAACAACTTCAAGTCATTAGTGTAATGTTTGGCACCGCATTCTTTTTTTCTGTTTCACTGTCATAGCTGTTGCTTATTGCAGCACCCAAGACTGATTTTTTTTTGTCAAAGGGAGACTTTGGAAGAGTGAACAGATTTTACCTGGAAAAACCCAAAAAAACCCACATCACAACAGACAAGCCCATTCTTCCTGGCATTTTGCCACTTCCACAGGGAGAGCGGAGAATTTAAATCAAAATTTGTTGAAATAAATGAAAGCGATGGTTCAGATCTCAGCATTTCTGTCTGAGTGTTTGGTAAAGACGTGAAAGGAACTTATTTATATGAGCTGTTTCCCCCATCGCTAGTAAAACCTGGTCTCTTGATAGTTGCCACCATCCCTTGACACTCAGCTGGGTATGTGAGACAGGTGCGGGCACGAGAGTGCAAATGTGTCTGTGGTGCCTTTCTCACACACTCTTCCCTATTAGAGCTGTTATTACCTGTTTTATAACAGCAAATCTGGATCTCAGCAGAGCTGAGTGTTGCATTATGCTTCTGCTAAAATAGGGATGATGTCCTTCCTATCTGCTGAATTCTACTTTAGTGCCCACATCACAAATGATCCCCCCCCGTTGCAGTGAGAAACCACTTTTCCCTCTTGCTTCGCACTGGTGGCTAGCTGGGACGCCACTGGTTTTCCACACAGGCAGCTGGGTCAGCCATGTCCATGGTCTGTGGTTGAGAGCCTAAGCCCATTGTGACGTTTCGTCCTGACTTGAGACATCTTTGGTCTGTTCTCAGGTGGATAGTCTGGCTTGGCATTGTGGCTGTGACTGTCAGGCTGGAGGGTGGTTTTTCTATGTGTCATTCCTCACAAATTTTTTTTCTCCTTTGCTGTTTAACACAACTATAAATACACTATTTATCTACTTATGTATTTATGACCTTCTGAACATCCATTCAGTGGCATCAATGCTGAAGAAGCCAGTTCTGTTCAGTGGTGCACTCTGAAGATCCAGTCACACATTTTTACTGGTTTTTTGTGCTGTGTTTAAGGGAGTGAAGTTGCTGGGGGCTTTCTCAGCCATCTCATTGCCCTGTGAATGTTTTGAGCAACTGATATACCTCACTGGGTGTTGACTCAGTAACTTGAACTGCTGATATTCTTCGCCATGCACATCATGATTTGATATGCATAAACATCGACACTGTACTAATTGTTTATTAGTTTTGGCTTCTCTTTGAATTTTAGAGTAGGAATCATATTCTACGAAATAGGTTTTTAGGTCAAATTCTCTCTTGCTTTTCCCATAGTCTGTGATTTCATGAACTTGAATCATTTTTTTTTCATTTGTGTTCTTTGGAACTATTATGTCTTTTATCTAAGCACATATACCAGGTCATAACAAAATTTGTCTTGCCCTTTGCTAGCTTTTTTCAATACCTATGACACTGTTTTTCCTAAAGTGCTGAAATCATCATATTTCTCCTGACACTGCAAGGTTCTGTTCATTCTTTTCTTCCTAAAATGCTGAAATTGTGGGGATTTAAATGTTCTTCGCTTACTCTGTCCTTATGAAACAATGGATTTTATTTAATATGAAACTAGAAGGGAGAAATATGTCTATCTCTGTGATAGTTTTCTGACCCTGCAGAATGAAAAGGAATGTGCTTTATTTTCAGTTGGTGGAGATCTGTTTATTGCCTTGCTAAGCATGTGACCCACTTTGAAGTCAAATTATCTTCCATATCCATGTTCTAGTTGCGGCTAAAGACACAAATGTTTGTAAAATACATTTTCAATTAGAATGCAGTTAATTTATATAAGTATTGTGCTATATTTAAAGCTTGAAACGACGTGTCAAAATTCTCTATTTCAATACAGGCATAGTATTTGCATTGCATTTGGAGCAAATGGTGGCTGCAGTGTTGTTGACAGATGTTGGTATAAATAAATTACTGCCCTTCTTGGAGTAAGTACACATTCCTGTGAGAGGTGCATAAAAAAGAAAGTAGCTTGGTCAAACAAAAATATTTTGAAATAAATGAACAGAATTCTTGCTTATATGTATCTCTTAATGCTACACAAATGTTACTTTTTACAGGAATATCTTCAGGAAGGTGCAGAACATTCCTGTGTAACTTACCCTCAGCTGAAGTCACCCATATAGGTTAATGAGAATTACTGTCGTTCTCAAAGTGGTGTATTTGCTTCGGTGCTTCTCCACATCATACCAGAGAGCACTACGTGTTGCCGGGCAAAGAGTGCCAGTCAGTGACTTGTGAGCATTTCAAGCATGGATTGCATGAGTGACCTCATTCACGTGCCAGGATGGGAGCACAGGCCAGGGAGCACAGGACTGGGCAATCGTGACTGTGGGAGAAAATACTCTAGCAGGGATTGTTGGGGCCAGAGTCAGCACACTGCTATAGCAATGAGCTATAGGCATGATATGCAGCATGCCGAAGCAAGAAGATGCCTGAGCTAGTAAAAGGAATTGCTGCTGTAAATCAACTCTTTCTGCTTGGTTTCAGTTCCTGGGTAGATGGTGTCTATCCAACCAGATTTCAGTTCAGCGTTACGCCTCTCTATTATAGGGAAAGATTGTCTGTGTCTTTCAATATGACCAAACCTCTTTTGTAAACTAAATAATCAGCCATTATAAATTCATCACTTCATTCATTCCTCAGGGATCTCTGGTACTGATTTTTAGAGTCTTAATATTGATTTAACTCATCAGACTTTATTTTTAAAATCTTACAATTTCTGGAAATGTAGAAAATTTTTTCTTGAAGGGGGTTCATCAATGAGTTTTTAAATATATCTGCAGCAGGTTGGTCAAAATATATGAATGCTCTGTTTGACAGTGGACAGATGACACATGCATGTCGTTCCTCCTCTTTAGTAATATGTGCAACGAATACTGCTTTTTTATTCTGGGATGCAAGAAGAGGTTTATGAATCTGCAGCTATTTGTGGTGTTAGGCTTCATCCATATTATCAAGCTAAATTCTTATATTAGTGCTTAGTGAATGGAATTTCTTTTGGCAGATAGATCATTAGAATTATTGATTTGCATCTCTTTGTGTGGCTTTATTTTTTTCCAGATCACATAGATCTGAGGGTTGTGCTGCTTAGCCTCTCTGTATGTGATTTATGACATCCATAGCAAGAATCTTCTTAGCTAATTTCAAAGCTGAGCAAGTATTAATCCTAACATCAGAGATACAGCTGCATTTCTGACCTAAAGGGCCATTGTTTCATTAGGCCTGATTAAATACAGCATTATTCCAGTTTTCCTCTGGTGTAGATTTATATCAGTGTACAACTTCAGTAATGCGATAAATTAAAACCAGTGTGCCAAAACCTGATCAGCTGAAGTCAATAGCAGCAGTACTGCTGACCTCACGTAGCAGAATGACCTGTTTGAAAGAAGTTGCGATGTCCTCGTATCTCAACTTCCTCATGGCTTTTTGTGACTGAAAGTGGAAAAAGGCCAGCTTTTGGGTTTTTTTTCTTTAGCTTTCTGTATGCTCTTAGCAACGTGCTATTGTGCTTTTGCAAAACACAGTATATATCTGTTACAGTGTCCAGTTCAAAGGATACAGCTCTGCTGCCATTGTCTGTTTTGTTATTGTTTGCTCTGCATTCGCTAGGCCTACAAAAAGATCTGATTTACTGCCGTACTGTTACCCAACCGTGGCACATTCTTGTGGCTTTAACTGTTTGACATATCCTTAAGAATGGTTTTCATTTGATTTTTAAAGCATAATTGGTCAATGAAGGGAAGTTTACTGGCCCATATGCTTGACCCTTATTTAATGAATAGAAGCTTCTCCTGCTCTGTAAACCATTTGTTCCTGTTGAGCTTGCTAGCTGGCTTTTCATACTTTAAAGTGTTTTTTGGATGATGTAACATGGACTGTCCCATTTGATAGTGGGGATTTAACACCATTTACCTCAGTGCAGCTCTGACAGTTTTACCAGCTGAGGATTTGGCCCTGATCTCTGCTGCTTTAATTTCACACAGGCTCTCTTCCAGCGTCTCTGGTCAAGGTTAAATCAGCTTTTCACAGCAGTCAGAGAAAACATCATTGATTCATTCTATATTCTACATATGAGCCTTTATTTTATTCGTGTCTGTTCAGAGATGTCTATGTCAAGTGCCAAGCAGCTATCTAAACACTGAATATCTCCTTGTAATAGAGTTACACAGTTCCCTTAAAATGGTGTTTGAATTCCAAGTTTTAAGGCAGTAACATGAATCGGCCATATCACAGTGTCCATGGTGGCAAATGAAAGACAAAGATGACAAGAGGTGTGACACAGTTCCTGAGATTACTTTGCTGCTTATGTGTGTCATAACGTCTCTCATGTGTCTTTATCCTTTTGTCATGTGAAAGTGCTGTGTATGTACCAGTAGCAGGGCCGTTCCATGAAGAAATGTCATTAGGTACATGTGAGGAGCCTTCTCTGAGAGGAAAGGTATATAAACTGCCACAGTAAATTGTTCCCATTTTCCTGTTTTAGTTCCTTCCAACTGTAGTGGACTTTGACTAGATTGCTAGCTCCAGCCTTGCCGGAATAAAATATCTGCCTTCTCCAAAAAGTCAGGAGTGCTGTGCTTCAGAGAGAGCACATCATATTTATTTAGGGAATAAGCACTCAGCATAAGTGGATTCTGCCTAGCTTCTGGGAACCGGCAGCTTATGCTGGGTACCCTTAGTAACTCACTCTGAAACTTACCATCTATTCAATAGCATAGGAATTCCCATTTTAGTATCATGGTACCTATATTTACAGTGTTCACACCATATAAGATACATCATCTTCAGAGGCATCCACTGAATATGGGAAACTTGGATAACTCCAGCTGTTGTTATTGCTTTTAACCCAGTGAGCTTCTGGGAATTACTCCCACTGTCTCTTATGTTATGATAGCGCAGTGCATAGTTTTGTATGACATCTTGATTTTACTATAACTAATACGGAGTCCATATTGTAGCAAAAGATAGTTTTAATCTGATATATGAAAGAATAAGAGAAAGAAGAGGAGTGGAGAGATAATGTTGAAAATTTTAGAGATTTTGAGATTCATTGGCAGTGGTGGTTGTAGACCTGTTCGCCTCAGATCAATCCTGCATGAAAATGAGATTGGTCTCATGCTTACCCTAGCTTGCCTTGACTGAAATGGATCTCCAGCTAGATCCCTTTGGTAGATCCATGACAGGGAAATATTTGGATATCCTGCTAAACCATTTTGCAATTCCTTTGCGCCATTAGACTGATGAAAAAAACCCAAAACAACCACCGCAACCTGGGCCAAGATCTGGGCTTACTTTCCAGTTTCCATATGGGATACTTTATGGTATGTGAAAAATAGAGGAGACACCTGTTTCTATACAAGTTATGTTAAAGTTCTGCTGGGCTCATGTGAAAAACAAAATGTTTGCTATTGCATCCAGGACCAGTTGAGAGCTTGTGCTTTTGTGTCCTGTTGCACAGTAGGAATGATAATCCAAGCACGTCATTTTTGATTGCTGTTGCTTCATTTTCCACCTGCCTTAAATCTGCTTTGCTGCACACCAGCATCTCAGCAAATGTCGATTCCCAGGAGCCACGTCTGCCAGTTTCCTGCCATAACGACCAAACCACACACGAAGGATTCCTCCCAGTACGTGGTGTACTCATTTGGCCTTGGAAACACAGTCCCGTTGCACGGGATCATCTTTAGAGGAAGTCATTTAGGTTGCTAAGAGTGAAAGAGAAATTCTTAATGAAGAAATGTATAAGGTGTCACTGTTTAAATCTCATGAGCAGATCAGGGATATATTGTCCCTGTGTACAGCAGTAAGGCAAGGAACATTTTCTTTGCTGTTGCAAATGGAGAGATCACGACACTGGAAAGGCAGGGGGAAAAACCTCACATAAAACTCTTTTTAAACATCTTTAGCTTACAGTTCTGGTTTTTTTCTTCCTTTGCCAACCTGTTACTTTCTACATTGCCAAATTCCATCTCAGACTGATCACAGTGGTTTCAAACTGCTGTGTTCATACCTCTGCATGGGCACCTGACCCTTGAAGGGGGAAGCTATGGTACGTGGCCTCCGGCTTTCCCTGGTTACAGGTTTCAGACAGGAGGGTGAGTGCTTCTACGAGGCTGAGGAGCTGTAGCTGATCCTGAATGAACAGAGTCAGCAGCAGGAAGGATTTTGTATGCCCATTGTAGAACTGAGCAGTCCCTCTACCAGATCTGCCACTATCCAGAGCACTAGGGATACCTGCTGCATCAAGAGAGGCGTGACCAGCAGGTCAAGGGAGGTGATCCTGCCCCTCTACTTGGCTCTTGTGAGACCCCACCTGGAGTACTGCATCCAGCTCTGGGGGCCCCAGTACAGGAGAGACATGGAGCTGCTGGAGAGAGTCCAGAGGAGGGCCACGAAGCTGATCAGAGGGCTGGAGCACCTCTCCTGTGAGGACAGGCTGAGAGAGTTGGGATTGTTCAGCCTGGAGAAGAGAAGGCTCCGGGGTGACCTTATTGCAGCCTTCCAGTACCTGAAGAGGCCTACAGGAAAGATGGTGAGGGACTGTTTATGAGGGAGTGTAGTGACCGGACAAGGGGTAACGGGTTCAAGCTGAAGGAGGGTTGATTTAGATTAGATGTTAGAAAGGAATTCTTTACTGTGAGAGTGGTGAGGCACTGGAACAGGTTGCCCAGAGAGGTTGTGGATGCCCCCTCCCTGGAAGTGTTTAAGGCCAGGTTGGATGAGGCTTTGGGCAACATGGTCTAGTGGAGGGTGTCCCTGCCTGTGGCAGGGGTTTGGAACTAGATGATCCTTAAGGTCCCTTCCAACCCAAACCATTCTGTGATTCTATTCTATGAAATGTTTTGCACTGACAGTAGTTTCTTTCTTTTTGTCCTAATAGCAATGTTCAGCCTGCAGCTGTTTCCACTGCAGAATGCCTACATTAAACTCACTCACTCTGAAAGAACCAGTAGAAATCTGAATAATGAAAGTTGCTGGGGCCTCTGGGAGGTAAAATAATTTTAGGATAGCTTCACATGTTCAATGTATTTGCTGCTTTATGGATTATTTCCATATCAAATCTTTGTTTTCATAGAATTTGACTCTAGCAAAGCATGGGGAAAATTTGTTCTGTGAATCTGAATACCCTCAGTTCACAAGTTCCTGAACTTTAGTTGCTAGGAGTATCAAAATCTGAGCCAAGCTGAAGTGCAGCCCATTTTGTAGCAGGCAGAGCAAAACTCTTGATCTCAAACATCTTGGCTTATCCAAGATCCAAACTCTGGCCCAAGCTTCACAGCTTTTAGCCCATGTCTCATAGTGACATCTATGGTTCTGCTTTTGTCCAGAGGGTCCTACCAAGAAACCACTTGTCATGTCATTAATCCAAAATTACGTTTTTAATGGTAAGAGAAGCTTAGTGTTGCCAGAGGTAAATAGAAGATGTCAGAAGGAATATTCTCGTACACTTCATCGTGTTTTTGCTAGACTCATATTTGAGGCTCAGCTCCTCACCTCAGCTTCAGGCAGAGATTGCACAGCTGGTTCGTAGCAAAGAAGGGACATGCTGCGCTAGGTTGCTGCTAAGCAGAGAAAGTGGTTAACTGTGTGTATGTCTGCACTTCTGTCTCTCTGCAGTGTGTTCGTTGTTGAACTGGACAGCTATCATGGAAAGACCACTGGTTTTCTTCCCATGTTCTTTAACTGTAGTCACATGTGGCCAAGCTAAACCCCCACAGTGCAACTGTTTTTTCCTATTTACACATGTTACTAAGAAACATCAGCTAAGGATATGTTATTACAAGTTTGGGAATGACCCCATTCTTGGCACAGGGCCAAGCCAAACATTTTATTGCATTTAAAAAAGCAAAATGTGATAGAGGCAGTAGTTATAATTATGATTGGCAAGCAGAGGTGGAGTGCTACTATGAAACAGAAAGATGGGAAATTCCAATAATCCTAATTAATAAGCACAGTCATTAATTCCATCAGTGGGATTATAAAACAGAAATGTCTTTCTGTCTTAAGAGCAGTTTGGCCAGGAAAGGGAACAGGAGACAAACTGTAAAAAAAGACTGATTCATGGATCAAGGCACCTTGATATGATAAAGATGTTCACATTGAGATTTTTTAAAAAACTTGTTTTTCTTAGATTCATTAAGCTTCTTGTCTATAATAATGATAAAAATTTAAAACCAGAAATATGATGTAAGTAGCAATGAAACAGACCTAGAGGGGGGAAATAAATGATGAAACAGTCTTATGAAATAGACAAAGAAGAGTCTAAAAAACATTTAATTGTCTCTAAGCACAGCGCAGAATGCTTTCTCTTTGTCACACCAGTACTGTTGTAAGCAATTTCTTAGTCCTCCCCTTCTCCTGTTTACGTATACAAGAGGGAATACGTTGCTTTCTCTTTGACGGTCTGTTGTTAGAACATATGAACCACAACATTCTAGTAACAAAATTACCCTGTTTTTGTGGTTATTTTCTGAAGAGGGACAGTAATTCTGAAATGACTGTTTTCCTCTCTTTGTACTGGTTATTTCATTGTGGACTCTAAATGCTGGCATGAGACACACTGACTGCACTGGAGTAGAATTTGGAGGGGATGTTACTGGCGCACCCACTTGCACTGTTCTGCTTGAGAGTTTGTCAGTTTCGGTTGCAAACCGCTCCTTGCAGAGATTTATAAGTAGGTCATAAAAGTTCCCTCCCAGCTAAAATTTGCACTTCTTTTAAGTTTTATGACACAAGCACGAAATAGAAGTCTGATTTTTTCATGGGATATATTTCATCATAATGCATAAAGATTTACGCACTTAAATCCCATTCTTGTTTGGGAGTGTTACACATCAGACTCCATCCGCGTGCATCGGCATAGGGATATAGAGGCAAATCATCACCTGGTTGTCCCTAAACTCAGTGAAGCCCACAGAACAATGCTGATTTACACCAGCCAGTCTGGCTTATAGTCAGTGTCCTTCATTTGCTGGCTGCGGCCAAATTGGTTTTGTCAGTCCTTTGACAAATTTCAGTATACTTTCAGTATACTTTCTAAACTAATGGTGGAGGAGAGGGAGAATCCATGTCAATATACCTTATAAAGCTGGAGTCAGAACAATATATAACAGATATTAGAGTCTGAAATAAACCTCTTTTTTTTTCTCTATCAATCAGAACTAGCAGCCTGAATCCAAACTGATCGGCGCTAATGATGTCCATTGGCCTCATTCTTTCTGTGAAGAACTATATAAAGCAACAGCTTGAAAAGTGCTGAGTCCACAATATCCACATCCCCTTTCAGAGGATGATCTCCACTGTTATGCCAGGTACAAGGTTTATTACACACACTGAAAAATTGACATTTCATTTGTTTATGAGTTATATTTCATGTCAGACATAAGGATTTATGCAGTTTTTCCCTGTCTGTTACCATTTGTGGGCAAAAGCTGTGCTTCGGTTCATGAGCACCATTTACAAACAAGCACTGGCTGTAAGAGAAGCTTATGGGCTGTCGTGTCAAAGGTCCCCTTCCTTCCTGAAACTTTAGCAGACCTATCAGAGATTTATGGTTCTTTTCCAAGAGTACCGACTGTTCTTCCACAAACTCTTGGAAGATCTTCCTGTTTAGCCAGAAGCCAGATCTTCAGGTAGTTGTGGTGAAAGCTGTGGGCTAGACAATTAAAGGATAGTGTAGTTGAAATGGTGCCAAATCCATCCTAAGTATGGGCTTTTTGCAAAAACACCACAGAAATACTTAGGCTGCCATTGCACATTATGCTTTTTCTAATAACACTGTTGCTATTTTACCAATCCAGTTTTCAGGGATTTATTTCTCTTTTGTAGACACAGCCACACTGTATTTCCTTAGCCAATAACTAGGGCCATGTGAAATACTCTCTGTCAAATCCCAAACCACCAAACACCGGCCAGGTTTCAGTTTTCATTATGAACTTAAAATTCAGACCAGGATGGTCTGTTGAGGAAATGGTTTGTTAAGGTTCACAAACCTTGCAAACAAACTTTGGCCCTATTTTGATTAACCCCACTTCTAATGGGAGGAGGCATGTTTGAAAACCAGGTTGAAGATGGCTCCTCCTGATGCATTTCCCAGGTCTTTGGCTAAGCCAACCAGACAAACCAAGCCTCCACTTAGCCATCGCTTCTCAACAAAATTTGTAGCATGGTCTGGCACTCTTTACCTCTCAGGTGGTTAACCTATGTTGGAGCACAGCACTGAAAGAGCCATTTCAAATGATTTTGAAACATGCCTCATTCTCAGTACAGGCATGGAACTAGCTAATCAGAGCTGCATGGATATAGTGTTCAGGCTTCTTGGTCTCTATCCAAGGGTACTCAGAGCTCAAGGTTTTAAGTTACTGCTCAGTTAGTTATATATTCAGAACAGAATGACAATTTTAACTTCTAAATAAGCTGATTAGAAAACTCCCCTCACCCCCACTTTTAATGCTCTGAAACAACTCTCACCATTACAGCACTCAGTGTGTGGGGGGGTGTATGCATGATGGAGATATTTTTGCTTTTGTTTTTTGTCTCTCCTAGTGTTATATTCCTGAGACATTGTTTTATCACCAGATGAAAGCCTTGGCAGTGAAATATTGCCGTGTGGCTTACATTAGTGATAGTAATAGTCTGCTCCAGAATTACCCACCCAACATGCCTTTGAATTTGTTTGATTGAATTGACCCGTCGAGGTCTCAGACATGGCTAATCTTTGTTCTCTGGCAGACTGTCTTCGTTAGGACATGGCAGAATCCTGCAGAAGCAGCATTCTGCTGGGATAGTGTCATTTCACAGCACGCAGAGCTTACCATCAGTAAGTTTGTTACCTGGCAGCAGAGCGTGTATTTAAATGAGTGTTGGGGTTTTTGTTTGGGTTTTTTTCCCCTATACATGCTAGCTGCAAAGCTGGATTTCCTCATACCAGCTCATACTACACGGGAAACCGAAATAGGCAGACTGTACATTAAGGGAAATTCTAAGTCTGGGAGAGGCACTAAATCTACTATTGGTTGTGGCACTGTTGAAGCTAATTCTGGCTGGCAAGTATGAATGAGATTGAGTAATGCTGCAATCTGTCACCTCTCACCCTAGTTAGTGTGACAGCACTTGCAAGGCGTCCCATGTAAAAATAAAACATATCTTAAAAATGTGTTAGAAACTGGGATGAGGCGAGTTATTTGATTTGAAACACAGAGTTATCAAAGAAACCAGCCCTCTTTTGGTTCAGCTGTATGCATGGAGCAGCAGTTGCTTCTAAGAGTACTGTGGGTTTGTAAACTGTCCATGCAAAATATTTTCCTTCCTCTCTCAATACCTTAGTTTATCTATATATTTAGATGTCCAACTTTCCATTCTTGATGTTCTGTTCAAGTTTATTTCACTGTAATGAGTCACGTAAAAGAAGTCAAAAATTTTTTTGCTGTGTGGCTGAGAGGCTGAGCTGTTTCCATCTTAGTGAAAGGGGGAGAAAGAATGGGAAGACATACTTAAGAGGGAAGTAGAGGATTTGATGCATGTATGTCTAACACCAAGCATCAGAATATTATCTGCAGATTGGGACATATATTGAGCATAAAAACCCCCCATCTGAAATTGATTAAAATACATCTTTTGATCCTGAATGTATAAATTGATCTGTCACAGTCACTGCCACAAGGTGTTCTTGAGATTAAGAAGAAAATCTCAACTATCTTGGAAAAGGGACAATGTGTCAGGTGGAGAAATGATGAGGAGAGAGCAGGAACCACCAGGAGAAAGAAGGGAAGTGATAGTGGATGAGAAGATGGAAGAGCCTAGTGCCAGCTGGGAAGTGAAAACAGGACTAGGGCAGGGGGAAGAAGAGAGGGAGGGAGAGGTGTGTTAAAGAGGAGTCTAGATCATGAAGCAGGGGAAAACTGGAACTAACTGGCTGGGTAAAGATTTGAGGGCAAACAGCTGATGAGAAGGCAGGTATAAAGACTGTATGTGTTGGAACATGGGAAAGTGAGATATGGCAACAAGGAAAGGTAGATGGTGAGGGAAGTTGTCACAGAGCGGCAATAAAGAGTAGATGAGGAGCTACAATGTAAAATGGGAATTGACGCTGTCAGAACAATAAAACTAGGATTGGGACAAGAAAAGGGACTGTGCATAGGCATCCAGAGGACTCAGTTTTGTTAGGCAAGGAGACAGATGTGCTGGGAGCACCCGGTGGAAAGGTTTCATGAGAAAGATGAAATTTGGATCCTGAGGCAGCAGCAGGGAAGAGATTAATGAAAATAAAGCTGTGTCAGAGAAGGTGAGACAGGAGGACTAATGCTGACATGAGATAGACAAATAGCCGAAGAACATGGAATAGTACATGTGATATTTAGGTCCTCTCACAGTTCCTCTGCTGTCAGCAAAAGTCTGTTTAAATGCTAGCAGAGTGTGTGTCATCCCGCTTCAGTGTTGCCAATAAAGAAGTCAACAGCCTATTGCTATAAGCTATTCCATTAAATTAAATTACTTAGATCTGTGTGGAAAATTGATATGGTTGACAGTACAGTGCTTACAAGTAATTGCATGATGGAACTTCGGGTTTTTTTGCTTTCAAAAACATAAAAAACAAGCCAAATTGTACAGAAAAATATATTTTGGGAGTACTATTAGAGTTTCCTGTAAGCACCTGTAAGTTTTAAAATTTCCAAAGCACTCTGAACTTTGCAATCATGATTACATTTCCCTGCCCTATTCCATAAATTTGCTCTCTGATACCATCTTGAATTGTAGGCATACTGTTCTTTTGGGGTTTTTGTTGGGTATTTTTTCTCCACAGGCCATTTACTCACTGACTGCTTTGGGAGTGAATCAGGAATGAGTACTGGGGCAAGGTATTGTCTTTAATTCTCTTGCTTCATTTGTTACAACAAACCTGTGAGATGTATAGTGATGGAACAAGGCAGCTGTAGAAAGAAAAAGAACAAGTCATATGGCTACGATAGTTGAATATGGGCTCACACAGTTGGATTCTTTCCCTTTCCCTTCACCATTTGGTCCCTGTGCCTTGCCAGGCATCACACTTTTCCACAGGTGGTCACTAATTGTGTGCTCCTCATTTCTGAGGTCTGAACAGGAGACTCTAGGGTCTGGTTTGCACAAGTGCTGAGCGTTCACAGCTGGAACTGAAGTTAGTGGTACTTGTGTTTTAAACACATAAAGGACTATGTAACGTTATCCATATGATAAATTTTAAGGGAACTGGTTAGTGAAGTCAACTGGCATGAAAAATACAGGGATTTGAACATGGAGGAAGTTTGGAATTTCTCAAGTCAAAGGTACAAAACTATCTGTAATATGGATCCCAACAAGGTGTGTGGAAAAGACTTACCAAGAGGGCCCCAGCCCTAACTGCATGAATAACCATCTCAGAGGGGATATTAAGAGTAAGCAGGGAGCTTACAAGGGATGGAAAAAAGGATTGACCAGCAAAGAAAGCTATGTCTTAGATGTCAGGAAGTATACAGGCAAACTGAGAACTGCCAGGAATCAGACTGAGTTGAAATTAAAGCAAGCAGCAAGAAGTTCTTTGGTCATAGAAATAAAAAGAGAACAAGAGAAGAAAGGAGATGAAATTGGAATACTATATGAACTAAAGATATAGCAGGAATTTGATTCTCAAAGTATAACCCAAAAAAGTGAGCAAATACTTTACCTCATTTTTCAAATAAGGGTAATGATGGGCAGGATAACAAACAGGATTGAGGATGTGGAGAAACCAAATAAGGTAAAGCAAAATTCAAAATGCTTACTGCGATCAAGTGAGGAGTGGATAATCTCCACTTCTGAATGCTGAAAGAATTGTCACATGAAATTGCAGGTCACAGGCAAAGTAATTTAATAAATCTATAACAGGGCTGGGGTGCCAGGTAACTAACAAGAGCAAATGACACATTACTATGAAATTATATTTAATATTTCTAGTAAATTGAAAGCACAAGTTTAGTGCTGCTGAGAGGGAGGAAATCGGATTTGGGGAATTTACTTGCCTTCTAGGCTCACCTCCCTAATATGCAGCATTTTAGATTATATTTTAAAGATAAGGACAATTAGAAATGGTGCTGAAAAGAACTAAATTGCAGATGGGGTGTATCAAATTTTGTCCTGCCAGGATAATCTAATAACCAGGTTTGATATTCAGTGGATTTTGTCTGTGTGTACTTCACTGAAAATTTCTTGTAGATTATATATGGATAATATAAGTCATGAAGAGGCAACAGACAGGGTTTAACACTAAAGCTTCAAGGGTAAAAGGGTACGCAAGAGTGGCTGGTACTTACAGGTGAAGGACAGCTGGCAAGAGAACACAAGTGAACGTTTGCAAAGATGGTTTTGGTCCTTACCTACTCAAATATTTTCATTAATGATGCTGGCTCAGAATTAACTGTATGCTAATAAAATCTGCTGTTGACTTCAAGATGGGAAGCACTGTCAAAAACAGGAGAGATCCAAATACCATATAAAAAGAATTGTATGACACTCAGGACTGGACTGTTTGTGAGTTCATGTACTTAAAGAGCTAAAGCCAGAAATTTCTGCTCTGGGCTGAGAACTCATCAATTTTCCTATGCGTGAGGAGGAAAAAGGCCTGGGGTTTTGGATTACATTGTGACAACAAATGTTCGTGTCATTTGAAGGAACCCAGGAATTAGCAAATGAAACACTTAAACTATGTCAAAGATGGCATCAGCAAAGATAGGAAAGTATTAATACTATTTTACAAGGCACAGGTGAGATCCAAGAAGGGTATACCATGTGCAGTTTTGTCCCTGTGTGGTGAAGAATGATTTTCTAATTTAAACTAGAACCTATGTCTATCTAATGGGAGAAAACAAAACCAGCTTTGCCTACTTTGTCTGGTAGAAAAAGAGACTGAGGCAGGAAATTGTTAATCTCTGTAAATGCAAGTGAAGAGGTGGACCTGGTTTGAAGGTATGAGGGCAGTGAGAAGGAGAATAGTCAATAATGGATTTCAGGAAGAGTTCTCTAAGCTAAAGGAAATTAAGGGCAAAAGAATGCACAAATACAAGTTACATGTGTATGCATTAGCCTAGAAACTGGGATGAGCTTTGTGAGTATAAGAAGGCTACTGAAAGGCTTCTAGTAGAAGAGAGATGAGCAAAAAATGATGTACCACAGCTGCAGCTAGCATCCCTCTAGTGCATACTGACTTCCCTGCTGTTTTCTCTCCCTCTGACCGGCAGCGGTCTGGATTCCTCTCTCCAAGCTCCACGCAGGTTGCTACATGTTCCCTTTTAAATATGTTTGTTGTTGCCATGTCCTTTGTGCCAGTACTTGCTGATTTTCTGAGGCCAGACATTACAAGCACAATAGTCACAGAAGAGACAAGGAATCTTGTCTTGCCAGCCCATTACAGCCTCATAAGTCTCACAGATGTTCAAATATATTGGTTTTGAAATGAAACTCCCACTATGTGGTTGAATTATTGCTGCTAGTGAAGGACCTGCCTCCACCCTATCTGGCTTCCCTTTTTTGTTTAGTGGTGCTTTCATGGTTGTTTGCGTGACTGGCGTATCTTATTTCCAGTGCTGGCTAAAGCTCCGTGTTCCCAAATTCTGGGCTTGGATCCATTTATCGTGACACATGGACTTTCTGCACTTATTCCATAGTAATATTCATATTTTTCTCTACCTTTGTCTTACATTTGCCCACAACAATGGGCTGGGTTAAGCTTGAACATCCATCCCTAACCCAGTATCTCATTTCTGAGGATGGCCAGGGCCAGATGACTGAAGAAGGTTGTGGGAAGAGGGCAAATGTAGCGAGACTTCCTCAAAACACTCTTCAGGCTCCAGGAATTTGTGGCTCGGGTAATTCCTGAGCCAGAGATGGGGCCTTTGTTTTTAATAGCTCTGATGGATTTTTCTTCTGTGAATTCGTTCATGAATTTTTAAGTGCAAGTTAACTTGTGGTATCCCACAACATCCTGTGGCAAGGGGTTAGCTGGCTTTACTGTGAGTTAAGAAAGGGAAAAGCTACCTTTTTATTTGTTTGAAAAATACTTCCTGCTTTTCATTTGATGCCCTCTGGCTTGTATACCAGAAGAAATAGTGTGTAGTTGTTTCCTATTTACCATGCTTATGCCACTTGTGATTTTACAGACATCTATCATATTGTCCCTTAGGCTGAAGGATCTTAGTCTACTTAATCATTCCTTAGATGGAAGCCAGGCCATAACTTTTGTCAGCCTTGGTATCCTGTCTGTAGCTTTACCAGATTTATTAATTGTTTGGGTGTAGTGGACAGTGGTTTCCTCCTGTGGCAGTTTGTACTGGGATTTCGTATCCAGCCAGTACTGAAATGTGAACTGATAGCACCCTTGAATTCCCAAGAGCTCAGTCAGCTGGTGTTTTGGTTTTGAGCCTTTAATGTGGCTCTGTCCAGTGCTCCAAGCAGTGCTCTGAGCTGCCAGCTTTGCAGACCTCTTCAAGGTGCTTAACATTGCCCTGTTCCTTCCTTACTTCTTTCTGCCACTCTCTTTTCCTTGTCAATCCTTTTCCCTGTATGTACACATCCTCTCTGGCCTTCTGCAGACCCTTTCACCCCATCTTATCCCAAGTATAACAAGCATAGCTCTAAAAAATAAATCTCTTCCTAACAACAAACCTTACAATTTCAATTGCTAGCAGATCAGAGCCTGTCTAGTCTACCTCTCCCCTGGCTTCCCAACCTTTGCTTGCCAGCTCCTGGTCCATCATCACTTCCTACCTATTTCTTTGTATTTCTACTACCAAAGCCCTAGGGTGTCCCCTCCTTGCTGTCTCCTGCCCTTGCACTCCCTACCTATGCTAACTTCCCTGGCGTAGCCATCATAACTATTCCCCAAAGCAGCCTTCCTCGAGCTGATGATCTTGAGCACCTCCTGAAAGTGGAAATGTAGCCCTGTCCATGTTGCCAACACAAGAGCCACAGCTCACCCCCTCAGCCTGCCTCAGCTCACCTTTGCACAGGGAAGGGAAGGCATGGGAAGGCATGGGAAGGAGTAGGCAGCCGTCTGGTAGCTGCATGCACAGAGAGATCTTCAACCTAGCCGCAGCCTTTGGTCCTGTCAGCTTCTTATCCCGTGCCACCACTGGCTCAAAGTGAATGCCCTCATTTTCAAGTGCCTGTCAGAGAAGGGGAGAAAGCTTCCAGGAAGGTAAAAAAAGCAAAAATACCACCCTGGAAAAGGAGAGTCAAAATTGAGTTGCCTCTTTCCCTGCTCCTTCTTGCAGTTGTCTTGGGGCCACACAAGTAAGCTTACCCCCATCTGAGAGCTGCTGCCTTCTCTGCCCCACAGACTGAGGCACTTCAGAATATTCTTACAGTTTTCCCGGTTTTCAGGACCACTTCTGTGTGGCATCATTGTATGTTAATTGTCTAAGGCAGAGCTAGGAGGAAGCAGAACCCAGCAAACCACTGGGCCATGCATGTAAATCAGTGGAATCACCCTTCCATCTTCTGGTTTAGGCATTGCTTTTCTCCCTCTCTTTCGCAGGTCTGACCAGAATCTCTTCAGAGATCAAAAGATGTCTGGCTTCATCTTGTCTGCATTCAGATACATTAAACTCCTCGTGCTTGCTTGGGAATTGGCTGTGATTGTTATCATGTGATTAACTGGATAGCCTGTTCTTGTTACCTTTGGCTACTACAACAGGAATGTGGTGAACTACACGGTTGGTGCCTCTGAGTCCCTCTAGTTAGTGACAGGCTTCGTTCTTATAAGAAAACTTGGGTAGCTAGATTTGTGACAGTAATATTGAGACTTACGATAAATGCCAAATGCGATGGCATATAGTGGTGGCAAATACTCAAGTGACTGGCAATAGGTCCGGTACTGCAAGCCACCGCTGACATCAAGAACATTGAGCACTTTTGTCCAAAGCAATTTTGGTAGTACCCCCCCACCTTACTGGGGAGTGGAAGTCTTTTCAGCATTCTGCTGTGCACCCTTCCACCTTGCTTTGAAGGCTTTCTCCTGATCAGTAGACCACTGGATTATTTTGTGCTGGTTTTTGGCTGTAATGGTTGCTGTCATTTGTAGAACTACTGTTAGTGACTTTATCATGGCTAGATTTTGAGCTGCACATGGAAAGTCATTTCTGGTTTCAGCTTGTCTTGTATCTTCTTGAAATGTGGCTTTACATGATGGAGAATATTGAATAAAGTAATTATTCTTGTTCCTGTCTCACACCGAGAAAAAATTTCTGGTTAGTTGCATGATTTGTGCTGACCTGCTATTGGTGGGTTGGCCTGCCAGTGACACCAAACGTTGCACTCTAATATGCTTTTGTGTATGTGTTTGTTTCATCCTGAAAATTTGCACTGATTAAGAATTAGTGAACTGATAAATTAAACCAGTCTTGTATTACTTGCTTAATAATGTTGTATTTCCAGCAGACTGGAAGTAAGTCTGATATAAGTTTGTTAATCTAATATATTCATAGAAACCTTTTTATGGTGGTAGGTTAATTAACTGTAAAAGACACTTTAACTTATCGTTTGCTTGCTACCAGTCCAAATCTTTGCTGAGGCCAAAACTGGCATCTGTGCGAACTGTTTGCTACATTATTCCCATGGCCTAGTCATCCCTAACTGCCCTGAACCACAAATCATTTGCTCATTCCTGTTCAAGCCATCAGTCCAGCCCTCTGGGCTTTGCAGAATCCAGCAATAAATCTAGCTCTGATGACCCAGATCTTCTGAACCCTAACCTTAAAATTAAGGTTAATAGTCCAGAGACCCCTAACAGCAAGAGAATTAATCACAAGCCATTTGTCTCTGATAGCCTAGCTTCTAGTCCTACAGGTCATGCAGTACCCAACAATAAGACTATCTCTTTAGTCCTTGCTGTCGCAAAAGTAATCTGAATCCTAACCCTGACTTTTAACCCAACCTGAAAACCAGTATCTGATCCTGAATTAACCATGAATCTTTAGTCTGTGGTACAATGAAGAGATATCATTGGTTAGCCTTTGTGTTAATGACATCAGAAACTGAAAAATTATGGCTTACAGTTACCTGCTGTAAATTTCCATGCTAGCCCATGGACTCATGACAGCAAGTCTGAATGAGTAAGGATAATTTCTGGTGTTATTATGGTTAGAAATGCAACTGAAAGTAGCTGGCAGAAATGCTTAGTTTTGTGGCTGTGATAAGTTGACAGGTTATAATTAGGAGTAGGTCTGTGTATAGAAAATGAGGAACCAATGAATTAGCTTTACAACTGGATCATTTCCTCTTCAATGAGGCAAAGAAAAGGTCTGGAGCCAGAACCTTCTAGTGCTGGAAGCAAAGAAGAGACCTAGAGGCAGCATGGGCAGATGCTTCTTCAGATCTGAAAATACTGACCTGAAAAATCTAATCTTAAATACCCAATGCTGACCTGATCTTTATTCCAGTACCTACATAGAAACAATCCTCTCCAGCCTTGCAAGCTACAGAAAACTACAGTTTGTCTTTAAAACCCTAGACCTAATCTACCCTACCTCCAAGTGGCCAAGAATACTAAACTACATGGTCTTCCTGAGCTGTCCATCACCCTTTGCCTGGAAGACTTGCAAAATGAAGAATAAAAATTGTCCCATAGTGTCTCCTACTTGAAATCTTTCCCTATTCCAAGTGCTGCTGTTGTCTTAATGCAAGTATAGAGGCCAAGAACAGGTAAAGATCCTTCTGGTACCTTCTCTAGTGCTTGGTCTTTGAACATGGCAAATCTTCCATCCTGTAATAGAACCTGCTACGTAATAACAACCTAAAATACTCAGTCCGTGCTACTCTGAATGCTAAACCTAATTCAGCAGTTTCCCTACACTGGCAAGGGGAAAGGATGCCTTCTGATTTGGGTTTGAATATTAGTTGTTGTGAATGTTAGAATTTAGTTTAGGTTTACAGGTGGCTTCAGAAAGTGAGAAATTCTGTGGCTTACTCTACAGAGTAATTCTACTTGCCCAAATCTTGCAAGCCCCAAAGGACTGTTAAGGTTGCGGAGTAATGGCTTATAATTAGTTTAAGCCTATTGTAAGTCACAGTTCTTTCTTCAGGTTTGGGCAAGGCTTACAACTGAGGAATCCTAGCTTTAGCTTTATTACAGAAACTCTCAATTTCCAGTGAGGGAATATGATGGATGTAGCTACCAGAGACAAAAGTCTTACAATGAGTGTGATTCCTGCCGTGGGTTTCAGGCCTCTCCTTCAGGGTAGGGTTTAGGCTGTGAAGCTAGATTTGTTCCTTATTCTTACAGCCACTGAGAGGGTAAGATGTGGGGTGAGGTTAGTAGGGGAAAAGAAATTATGACTAATTTCTTATCCCTCATCAGACGCGACTAGGTTAAAATAGACTAGGACTAAACAACCTGCAACTCATGGGAACCATAAAATTAATTGTAAACTATTTGACCTGCAGGCTACTTACCTCATGTTGGTCATGTTGGCAAGTTCCCAGAATAAGAAAAGTCCCTGAAGTTCTAGACTTCCTCTCCCCCATCTTACCTCTTTCCCAAAAGACGGGTTCTTGAAGTGCTGAAATTACTCATCAGTTATTTTTTTCCTGCTAGCTGTGTCCTTCATCTTACCTGTTATGACTTGCAAGGTACAAGCGTAAAACTATTCAGAGACTTCCACCCCCTCAGCTTCAACCCTGAAAGGGAGGCTTGCCTCATTACAGAAAAAAAACTTAAGTAATTTCTGTCAAATGAACACATGACTCTGGCACAACTTGTAAGATTCAAGAGTACTATTGTTACTTTTTCTTTTCTGAAAGAAATTCTATCAGTACACCTAGCCATATTCCTAACCATGATCTGAAACAGAAATCACAAACCATTAGAGAAAAAAAAAAAGTTAATTGTGATCTAAGTCTTCCTGCTAACTACATCTCTCCATCTTTATCACAGCAAGACTTGCAAGACTCAGAAATAAACCTTGTTTTAGGTTTCTTCTCTTCCTGTCCTACAAATCCTAAGCATTTGAAAGAGATGCTTCAAAAGAAATTATTTGAAATTCCAAGGTTTTATATTAGAACAAGCTTTGTTGGTTTTCTTTTCCTAAAACCTGATTCTAACTATAGTATTCATTCTGAGCTGAGTCAGAGGCTAGACAGAAAAAAACGGTCATACACACTTTCTCCACACTAACAACTACTTTCTTCATCCTTCTCTACCAGCACCTGGCAAGATGTAGGCTTGTGTTTCATTCTAGATTTCCTTGTACTAAAATGCAACCCTTGAGCTGACCCTAACCCTAGCCTGAAGGCAGTAAAAGTAATTTGAGGCAGTTTACAATACAAACATATTTTACATTACAAACTCACATTTTTAAGCTGTATCCTTCACCTACTCATTTGAAATTCCAAGATTCAGGAAGAAAAGCAGCTCCTTGCTTCCTAATTCCAACCCTTGCCAGAAACACATTTGCTGTGCTGCTACTTTGTGCCACAGTGCCCGCAGGCAGCCCCATGAGCAGGTGAGCAGCTGGGGGAAGAGGGTGAAGTTTACTAAAGCAACCCATATGCACATGGGTGGCTAACTAGAAAGACTTGCCAGGGGTGATATTTATAGGAACACACATGTAACTAGTTGCTGCAGCTGCTCCCTGAGCATACGATAGGTAGTAAAGATGTCCTTCCTAGCTAGTTCCTAGTTTCATCTGCTGAAGTTGTCATGGGGGACCCTTTTTTCAGCCAATGGCAAATTAACTCCTCCTCCAAGGCACGTCGCCTTATTCTCTTTAGTGTCCTTTGTCATAAGACGTAAGACACCCAAACATATCTATATTTCCCTGTCCCCTGGTAGGAGGAAATGTGGAAACCCAAAGCACGCTCCACGGAGCTCTGGCCTTGAGCTCTGAGCCTCTGAAGTACAAAGGGACAGAGGTTGTCATGGCCAAGGGCCTTCCTTGGTGTCTGTACCTCACGTCTGGAGGTGGTGTGAGGGGCACCCAGAGGCTGTCCAGACTGGGGTGTCCACTGCCACCTCCTCCTCCCAGCTGACCATGGCATGCTGCTGGGAGCCCTGGCAGAGGAAGCATGCCAGAATCTGTGCTGAGAAGTGGGAGTGTTTCCTGCAGCGTCCTAGCTACCAAAGTGTGCCCCAGAGTTGCTTGACAGCAAGCCAAAATCACCTGTTTCTAGCAGTTTCATACTGTAGAAAAGTGTTTTCCAGTGTCCAGGAACAATTTTGTTTATTGATGTTTATGTAGCTTTAGAGATAAAAATTAATCTGTAGTAATTTCCTCTGAAGCCAAAGGTGTTGGTGGCTTAGGTTCCTCCTCATTCCAGTCCCCTTCCTGTCCCTGTCCCTGCAGACTCTGATGGATGCATCAGAAATCCTACCTCTCCTGTTTCTAGTTTCTGAATTCCAAAAAAACCCTAGGCCTGTCCCCAAGAGCAACTATGAACTACATCTGATTCTGCCCATGCAGACAGACCTTACAGGCAAAAAAGACAGCTCTTTCAGACCCTCCCTTCAAAACCTAGACTTTACCACAGCTTAGCAGCTCCCAAATGCTACAGACCTTCTGGCAGCGGTGGGCCTCATAGGATCTGGAAATAGCAAGTTATCCAGGGAACCTGGGACACTAATTATAATCCACTTTTCTTTGAAAGCTGTGCAATGAAGGATTGAACATAGTTCTCAGATGCAGTCATTTTGAGCTTTAAGCTGGTACTGTAGGTGTAGCCAGAACTAAAGGTGCCTCAGAAATAATCTTCATCTTTCACCCTTCCTTACCCTGTTTTGCAAGTCTTGAAGGATGTAGCAATAATGATGCTTTTTTCACCTCCACTTTTCACATCTCAAATACCAACACTCACCCAAAGCTATACCATAGCTTTTTGACCCCTTATCTCCTGAGCCATAAGCCTTTTGTCTATGCTGGCAGTGCAGTCTTTCAACGAGCTCTCTGCATATTGCAGGGTCTGGCAATGAAATTGAGTTTTTCTTTTTCAAACCCTAATGCTGTCAACAACCTTAATGCTAGTTTTCCCAGTCTTTCCATAAATCCTGACACCTCCAGTCCTCTCCCAATCTCTTCATCTGCTGAAAGCTGTTCTTCTTGCACTCTTTGCACTTGTATTCAGTGGCTGAGAATGTTAATTTCTGCATTTCATGTTCTTCCCACAGCATGTACACTGAGCCATGATTTTCAGTCTGGCTGTGTCCTGAGTCATTGGCTTATCTTGCATCTATGTACTTGTTCTGTACACTAATGGCTGTCACTGTTTTGATTTTTCCCTTGGACAGCTCCCGTGCTGTTGACATTTGTATGCGTTTCTCCAGGGTTGGAGATATTTCTCTTGACATTTTCTCCTGCAAACTGAAATCACATGTCTCACAAGCGATGCTGGTTCTGATTAGAGAATCTTTTTTGTCTCTGGAGTTACATGTGGATACCAGAGCTCTCCATTGTGTAACTCACATATCTAAGTTACCCTCTTCTTCTTGATTCTAGGTAAAACCAAAATACTTTGCCCACCTCCATCCCAACTCCAGTACCTGTCCACAGTATCTTTCTGCCTAAAATCATGTACAATTATCTATTATCCCTGTATTTCCCAGCCAAAGCACAGGGCATGAGATAGAAACAAATGTTTGCCTTATTAATCCTTACGGTCAGTTCTGTATTCTGGATCCATTTTTCCTTTGTACTGTTACAATGATTATGCAATGCTATTTGTCTAGAAATCCAGCTTTCCTGTGGAGCGAGTCATATTGCTTCTCTCCATAAATGTTGCCTTGTTCTCTTCTTAAACACGCACCCTTCTTCAGTGTGAGCGTCACTCCCCCATCACTTCCATCCTAGGTAATAAAATGGCAGGATTTCATTATCCTTCAATTAAAGAGGCTCTTTATTAGGACAAGCCTGTTCACAGATGCTGCAAGTCAACTCCAGCTAGCACTATGACTACATAACGCAAACAGACTGGTGCCTCCTCCAGACTTTCTTCTCTAGCTCGCACTCCATGCACATTGCTACATCTCTAAAGACTGAAGCATTCTACACAATTATTGGTATAGTTTGCACCCTTTTCAGAGGGTGTTAAGATCTCAGGTAGGAGAATTTAGCTTACAAAATCCTAGTTTGTTGTTTGGCTTACACAGCTGTTTCCATGGTTAACCCAGCCCAGCGGAAGCCATTTTCAGCTAGTTTTTTCAGTGACAAGATACTGTTCAGCTGAGATCTCTGATTCAGCTTGAGGCTGGGGGAAGGGCAGGGGGAGAAGAAAACAAAACAGGGTGGGGGTGGTGGAGGGTTTATTTCTAGACTCTAGTCCCGACTGGGATATAATTTCTGCTGACATCAGATCAGATCATTGATTCGAACACCGTTACACCCAATTTCTACCAGTTCAAGTAGAATTCAGACTGGCAGGCTCCAGCAAATACTCTCTGATAAATGCATTGATTGCATCTTTGAAAACAGCAATACTATAGTGGTGTATTTGGCCTGGTGTTTCTCGCAGGGGATTATGCTCCATTCACTGGTCCCTGAGCTGCCTCATTTTACAGAGAGGTTTGTTTCATGCAATCTGTGCAAAGTTCATGCAATGTGCCCTCCGATCGCTCTTTCCTCCAATCAGTTCCAGTAATTTGGCATTACTGAGAAGAGGTGGACATGTTTTGTTTCATTTCAAACCCACTCACACACTTTTGAAATGAGGAACAGAACTCCAAAAGGATTAGATTTGTTTTCCTTTTAAAGGGGGGCAAAATGCCAATTTGGGCTGCTGTGAAGAGAAGGAAGTCCTGAATTAACAATGTATGAGTTCTAGCTGTGGCCAGACACTCTTCCTCTTGACTGAGTTATGAAGAGGGGAAAAATCCCATATTATCAGTAGATCCCACTTCTTATAACTGCACCCTACAACTTCTGGAAAGCTCTCCCATTCTTCCCATTCTCCCAGGAAGCAGTTCTGCTGTGGACATAAATTGTAGTCCTCACGTTTATTCATTTCTGGATAGGAGCAGTAATGGCAGCTTGTCCTCTCTATAGCAAAGCAGTTGCTACATTCGTCTGCTTTGAGAGGTCTGTTTTCAGGAATCACTAACTCCTACTCATTTCCTTTTTGGGTTGTTGGAATCTGGAGCAGAGCAAGGGCAGTGCAAGTGGGGGAAGTTGAGTGAAAGAATTATGCCCAAGCCCTCTCTGCAACTGCTGTTGCTGCTGCCACTGCTGCCCAGGAATATAAATTGGATGCAGGGTAAATGGAGGATGTGAAAGGAGTATGGATGCCAAAATACTTAGCTACAGCTCTGGGTAAAATGCTTCTTGCCATGCCAGTAGTATGAAACTTTGTTAGGCTCTTTGGGAAAGCAGTGTCCTTCAAAAGCAGGGGCTTGGTTGTGTCAGAGCAAAGCCTGCGTGTGTTTATGGTGGCATATACCTTGAGTTTTGCTGTCTTATGGCACCTTGTCTTTGTGACTTTGCTGCTGCTGGATTTCAGAATGGGTGGCAAAGTCTTGTATGTAGCAGAGCAAGCCTGCTTTTCTTTCATTTCCTTCTCTCTGAACAGATAAAGAATAAAGCATTCACTTGCAGAGCCATGCTACTTTTTTCATAGCAGACAAAGAGAAGAGGTTTTGGAAGGAGGAAGGCCTGTGTAGCTCCCCGTGTGATGATTTATGTGACTTTTTTTTTTTTGCAGCTGTCCAAATTACCTCTTAAAAATCTGCATATTTGCACTAACTGTACACACCATTTGCCCCTCCACTTTGGCTTATGGTCACTGCCTCTTCCCACTCTGCAATGAAGCGGGGGCAATAGCAGCAGGGTTTGCAGCTGTGGCCTCATATTAGCAGAGGTGAAGCTAGGTAACGGTGGGTGAGGGCAAAGCAGCTGGAACGATGGAGCTATCTGCGGAGACAGCTGGATATCTCTGGAGAGCAGTAACTCCCTGCTCCCAGCTGCTGCTGCTGCCAGCATAACTTCTGTGCTCCTGCTCTTATTTTTTTCTTTCTCTGCTTGGGGCTCAGAAAGCTGAGCAGCAGCTCAGAGACTGCTTTGCTGATGGGCCTATAGATAGCATCATAGTTTCTTGTAGATGTGTGATGCAATCAGCAATGCAAACCTCTCGAGTGGAGAAGTCATGATTCAGGACAGCTTTTTTCAGAAGACGTGGCACCTAGATTTTGTTTCAGTTTCTTTATACTTTCTTTTTCCTAAAAGAATGCAAAGATTCCTAGGTAATAAGCTAGTTGCAGCAACCAAGACCTTGAGAAAGAAACACCAACTATCATTATGGATGCAATAAAACCTGAAAAACTTGACAGCCTTGACATGTGCTGGCCATTCTCCCTGCTCAGCTGAAGCAAAAGTACTCCCTGTGAGCTGCTTGGGTGTGTGAGAGGCAGTGTGTCAGCCTCAGTGTCCTGCAAGGTGACCAAGATTTAGAGGCTGGAGAGAGAGACGCACCGACATTTTCATTCTTCTTCTTGTGGGACCTACATCACCATTGCCGTTGTTCCAACAGAAGCAGTGGAGTAGGAACAGACAAAGGAGAGTTATGAGTTTTCCAACTCTCTCCAACTTTTTTCTTTTTTTTCTTCCTAAGCCTGGGATTTTATAAAACTCTAACTCCAAAATATATTAAAAGCCTGAGCTGCTTACAAAACCTCCAGCTCCACAGGGTTTGCTTATCCCTAGTAATTATCACTTAATACTTGGCCCAGCACAGCTATCTTTCAGTCTTACAAGGATAAATGTATTTGTTTCACTGCTATCTGAGCTCTTTTTCACCATCAGACTGAAACCTATAGTTTATTATTCCTGGACAGAGGCCTACACACACTATGTGTTACTTCTGTAGTTCCCTGAGTCAGTGGGAAATGTTTTAGTATTATTATCATTAAATATTTTGCCAGACACTGTGGTCTTCCAGCTTTCACATAGATAGGGAGGGAAGGGATGTGTGGCTAAAGTGCAGGCTTAGGAGATGGGAGGCAGGAGGTTTTTTTCCTTATCTGTGCCAAACTGCTTAGAGAGAAAATTCCTCTGCTAACAAGAAAGGTTATCAGGCCCTTAACTAGCTACTATCTCCTCATACTCGGGCTTCTCAACCCATCAAATTAAATGAAGCATTTCATGACCACAGGTGCATATAGCAGTAAGGCTCAGGCTCAAATACCCTATGCAATACTTCTTTGCATCATTGTTTCTTGGTATGCATAGAACAGTACAGGCTTAGTTCATATTTTTAAAGGAGAAATTAAAGGATCCTCATTACAAAGTTATTGATTTCAGGGGGTTTAGTACCTTCTCAGCCATTGTATTTTTTGTTGTTGTTGTTTGTTTAGATGTATTTAATCTAAAGGGTTAATCTAGAATTGTGAATAATGGAGTTTAAGTGCATAGGGACCAATACCAACTTAATAATGCTGCAAAAATACAAACTAAAAAATAAATTTTAAGCTCATATCTTTCAAGGTTTTAAGACTCTAGTTCAGAGTGGAAATGATAAGGACTAGGTGCTTTAATACCTACGAAGCCTTTAATTTATGCAACATTTAAGTTTTTTTATATTAATATTATGTATCACAGCATGTTAGTCTGAGAGTGATGTCAGAGCTGGGTGAAGCACAATATCACAGCAAAGTATATTTGCAATGGAAAATACACTAATTTCAGACTTCTGAATCCTCCTGTGACATCATGCTGGTCTCCTAATTTGTCATTCCTGGACAAAGACCCTGAAGCTTGTAATACTGTTTAGGAGAGTTCCCTTAACCACTGCCTGAAAACAGCGTGTGCCAGTCATCTCATTTGGGCTGATGTGTCTGTAGTTTCACCAGATATTCCCCACTGTTCAAAAGGGGAGGCTGACAGGCAGCACCAGTGCTGTCATACGGGCAGAAGAGCAAGAGGCAACATTAGCAGAGCTGACTCTACAGGGAATCAAGGATCCTAACTCCTGTAGCAGCGGTCTTACTGTGAAAGGCGGAGGGTTGAACCGGCACAACTCACTCAGAGGTTCACATCTCAAACTTTCTGTTGGACTGACTTTCAGTCCCCTGACCTCAGTCAGTTGCTCAACTTTGAAAATCAGGCCCCTTTAGGTACAATTGGTGCATATTGATTTCAGAGCAGAACTGGAGGAAATTCCAGTCTACTATATTACCCGTCCACCTGCGCTTTGGGAGATGTAACTGGACCAGGAAAAAACTAGGGCTCGTAGTTTGGCAGAAAGACTGGATGCAGGTGGATGTGGAAGAGCCGTACTGCCAAATGCAATAGGACGCTGATCCCTTCCACCCACCCTGCAAGCCGACTGCTTTTCCCCCAGCAACAGAGGCCATAAGGACCAGAAACTCACGCGGTGGCGAGCAAGTTAATAGTTCTCCTAATGGCCTACATGCGCTACATGCATCAAATGAAACGAGTATGAAAATGGTTCATTACCTGCCTGAGATCCAAGGTCAGGTTTTTCAAAGGAATTTAGGTACATAAAGTTGCAGGTGGACAGCTAGTAATGTTTACAAAAGCACTCGTGCCAGATTCCCATGGATTTCAGTATGGGTTAGACACATGGAGATGGAGTGTCTTGAGGCATCCAAGTCCTTTGAGAGGTGGAGT
This sequence comes from Balearica regulorum gibbericeps, assembly GCF_011004875.1. NCBI lineage: Eukaryota > Metazoa > Chordata > Aves > Gruiformes > Gruidae > Balearica > Balearica regulorum. Next base: position 111,623,497 of record NC_046185.1, on the reverse strand, counting down.
ATTTTGCATTTACTGCAGTGTCCTGCAGGGTGCATAAGGATTATTACTATAGAGCAGCTTGTGCGCTGTGAATCCAACATACTGGCTTACCCTGCAGTGACTTGTTCATCTTCCCATACCCAGTGGAACAAAATCTGTTACGTACATCCCACGTATCTACCATCCAGGGAACAATGCCTATTTGTGTTCTGGAAGCCTTCTCTTGAGTTTACTTTTCTTATTAAGACGGGAAAAAGATGGGGGGGTGGAGAGAGAGAGAGAGAGAGAGGCATCAGTGTCCAGCACACAGCACATTACCAGCTATATTGCCAATTAACGTGCCAGGATTCCCTCGCTCACACATGTTATGTTGTTTTGATGTAACTAAACGACAGTTGCATTCAGCTGCTTCTTTCTATGGAAAAAACATCTTCAAAAGAGCAGATGAGCGTGACCCCATTTCTGATTTTGTTTCCCGTTACTTTAATTGTATATATATTGAATGTATCATCTATCGTGGAAAATTGCTTTCGTCTCCGTAACATCTGCAGGACACTACTATGGCAAAGACTAGTGCATCTGCTGACGCAGCTTTTGCTCTCCCCATTTGTTATTTCATTTCACATTCACAAATTTCAAACCTGCGTTCCTAAACCTAGCCTGCTAAACCCACTGATTTCACTGGGAAGCGCAGGTGCTCAGCAACACAGCAGATCAGGCCATTTTTGTTTAGGTGTCTAGATACGCCTTTACTAGCTTAGACATTTGGACTCAATGTCTTTGCTCTGGGAGCATTAATCTTGCATCTCAAGTGTACACTAAATTCCAGTTTGCTTCCTCTGTCTCAGTCTGTTAAAAATTTACTTCCATGTTTTTATTAATACCATTCAGCAGAGGTTTTTTATTTTGCTTCAACCACACTGTCAAGCCACTGGTTGCTCATTGGTGATCCCAAAATGATCTACAAGTAATGTCCTGTGTATGCATCCAACGTTTATTGTTAGAAGATGGATGTAACCCTGATGCTGAGGCCAATACTTATAATTTCTTTGCATGCCACCCTCTACTTCTTGTAATCCTTGTAAACCAGAAGAGACTCTGGTTTGACAGCAGGACTGGAAGGTTTGTGCGATTAATACTGAAGCTAATTTATTCTGTGAGTGGCTCTGTTTAATCCCGTGACTGTCTGTGTGCAGCGCATGCATATCATCCCCGAATGCCTTGGTACACATGTTAACAATGGGAAAAGGACTTGGTGGAAGAATGTAACTTTCTAACTCAGCTGCTGCAGTTGGCAGAGGCTGTTCTTCCCTTAGTCCGCAATTTGTCTTACTTGATCTTGTGACTGCCTGTGGAAATGCCCCAAATTGTTTTTCTTAAATTTTCACCTGCAGGACTTTAAATTAGAGACAGGAAAAGCATTTCAGCAGTGTTGAAATAAATGTTTTTCTAATTGCATGCTTTACTTTTTTTTAACTGAATTTTTCCAGGCATTTGTTTAAAGATGAAAATACACTAGTTGGGAAAAAGAAGGAGGTAGGAAATTGCAGGGTTCCACATGATGGATTCTTTTAATCCTTTTTTTAAGAACGTAAAGACAGTTTGCTTCCCTTCAAACAAGCTGTCAGTTTACTCTCTAAAGCAAGTGGAAGTCTTTCTAAGAGCCATAGAGATCCTGGGATATCTGCCAGGGACAAATACATTCATGACAAGGTCCAGTACCTGGTCTTTACTTCTTGCCTTTTTTTCTTCCATGTGGTAGCATCACCACAGCCCAAGGGATGGATGAACCTTTTGAAGGCAGAGCCAAGATTAATATTTGGGACTGGGCCTGCAAGCCATTTTTACCCACTCCTCCAAGTACAAGCAGTTCCTTCTCAGACCCCATTAGTAACAGAATCTGCCCAGTGACAAAGCCCTGCAAGATAATGCTTTAGAAACATCCCAGATCTACACTTGTGTGTGCGTGTGTTTATGTCCTGGGCAAAGCAGGGAGAGAATTTTGGGTTTTTGCTTCTCCTGTTCTGCCACTGCAGAAGGGAGCCCAGCTGTCTGTAAGTGCTTTTCGACCAGTTTACGTCGGTTCAATTGCTGAAGGCCAGTTTTTTGCGACAGTAAAAGGTGGGGTTTTTTTATATATATGTGTATAGAGAGAGATAAAACACATTATATATACTTATAAATCTAAACATGACCTATTCTGGTTTGCTTAAATCACAGAAATCCCTGGGCAAAACAGAATCCAGGTTAGAGATAGTGAGAACATTTCCAGAAGCACTGAGCCCTGTCTTGCAGCTGCCATCTGAAAGATGCACTTGTATCCAGGTCCTGAGGCACCATCTCTAACAATGTGTGTCTGTAAATTCTTACAATATTTTGACTTTCTCCTATATTGTACATTTGATCAGATTGAGTTCCTTGCAAAAATGAATGGCTTTACTTTTGTCATATCTTGGACAAGTAATAATTATCAGGGAATCTATTAAGAAATAAACCAGTTTTTGAAAAGGAGTGAATCTGGATCATTATTAAAGCTCATAGTCTTTTTTTTTTTTTTTTTAACTGAATAGGTAATTTAGTTCAAATGTCTAAATGCTCACATGTAACATATTCAGAAGGCTCTGAGTACTTTTCCAAAAGGCATGCAGGTTTGCAAGTTCCTAAGCTTCTGGGACTTTTCACAGGAATTAGGCTTACTAGGTATTTTAAGAACAAAAAAACCCCAAACGAAACCAAACAAACAAAAAAATAAAATTGATGCTTCTGAATCACTTTTGGTGCTTTGCAAATGTTACATTCAAATCAGCTCAGTTCTTATTTTAGTCACAAAAGTTTATTTTTTCACCTTGAAAACTGGTATTCTTTTGGGGGGTGAGGGGGGGGAGCAAGGTTAACAGGTTTTCTGGTCTCTTCCATGCTTGATAGAACTGTCTTCTTTTTCTTTTTTTGAATCACAAACAGAATAGCCTTACAGTGGCCAGTAACCCACTTCTTGATAAAACGAACTAACACACAAGTATTGTAAATTCACCACAAGCCACAGATAAGAGGGGAGAAGCTTACATTAGTGCAAATGTAAACATGGATTTAGTGTTTGTACGTATTTAAGCCATTTACACATTTACGCCTCATTCCTGTGTGCAAACTAGGAGAATGATAAAATCTGCCGAAAGCTGTGAAATTGAATTTGAAGAGTCCTTGTAGATTTATTAAAAAACAACACCACTTCTCTAAGTTTTTCCATCCCTGGCTCTAATACGTCTGCTGGGTCAATCCTCTGTTGAAGTCAGTGGGAGTTTGCCACTGATTTCAATGGAAATAGATTTCGATTCTTCTGCTGTAAATCCCCTGTTAAGAAAATCCTACTGATCAGTAATGACTCATTCAGAAACAGAACTTGTGAGCTGTTTGAAAAAGCCCTTTTCTGTATTTAGCACTGCTTAAAATGTATTATTAAAAAAATCATATAACTAATTAGCTCAGGAAATAAAACTGAAAAGTTCCCTTTTTTTCCTCAAACCCAGCCTCTTCCTCCCTCTACCCAGCTCCTCCCCGCTCAAAAAAGTGAAGTATACAATAATGCCAGTAATTATGTGTTACGTGATTTTTATTGCTTTGCAATTTATTGCAAATGTTTTTGTGGGTGGTACAAAGTATTTGAACAGGTTTTCAAACTAGTCAGAAATTTATTAAATATTGGTGATTGTTATTACAGGTTGTGTTTTATGATCTAAGGTTGATTTATATATACAAAAACCAAAAGGCAACGCAGTGTAACTCTTTCAGCATTCTTCTTGTGGTAATGCTTCACAATGCACGGCGAGCCTCTCTGAGCTGAAGGGGTTCTACATAAGCTGAAGAACAAAACTGACCATTACTGAAGCAGAAACAAAAGCAAAAGTATTCTGCATGCCCTGCTGCTTCCACTAAGTCGAGTAGAGTTTGTAGATAGTCAGCATTTCCACAGAGTTATTTGCAGACTTTAGGATACCTGAACTTTAGATGTTGGATTCAGAATATTTTGCTAAACTAAATGTTGAAGATCACTTGAAATGCACATGTAGAAATAGCTTCCAAAGGAGAAGTCAAATAATTGCTGTTATGATGTATGTCTGATTAAACGTCTATATGATTCAGGGGAGGGCACAGGGCACATCATGTATAACAGCTAGACTATAAGGTCACCCAGATTATTTCATGACGCACACTTTTTAAACCATGCAGTAATGAGTAATAGTTAAAAAAGGACACATGGATGTATTTGCCCTGCAGATGTCCTGCAGATCCCAGGCCATCTAGCTGATTTTCTCAGAAGTGCTAGCAGACCCTCCATATCCTATCCCATTTCAAATACAGACCGTAACATCAACCACAGCATGCAAGGATTCCCCATACATCTTCTCTCCTCATTTGTCTTATTTTCCCTATTGGTCACCCATCAGAAATAATTCCCATCCTGACTGGTTTGAGAACAGATAATAACGAACAGCAAATAACCACAGAAAATCTTAAATTTGAACGGGATGTTTTCAGATAAATAAGAAACATGCTTCTGCCTGGGAAAAAAAAAAAAAAAAAAAGGAAATTCAAATGCAATGGCTGTTTATGTACATAGAGGTTTTCCTGACCCTTCTTTCCCCTCAACTGGGAGAAAACTGTAGATTGCTGATAAATTTAGAAATGGTTATTTGTTCCACCCTGGTTTATGATGGAAATTCTTGAGGGAAAAGGGCATGGCTGTTGCATGCACTGAGGTGGCATCACCTTTTCTCCACAAGCCTGGCACAGCTGAGATTATAAACAACTAACTTGCTGGCCCAGAGACTGGGCACTAATTTGTCTTCAACTGCCAGAGGTAGTGGTGGTTGGGAAATGAGTCACATCTCCCTCTGCTTCTGTTGTTGAAGCAGAGGGATTACCAAACTAATGAGCTGCAAGACTGTCTAGGTTTCTCAAATTGTAAAATCCTGAAGAAAAAAAAATATGCATGCGTTGGGCTTTGGGCCATCTCTACGTACTTGCATTGTAGCCAGCAGCAAAAGGTTTCTGCTTCATTTCAGCCTTCAAAACCCATGGGATTTTTTTTCTCACATCCTCAAAAGCAATGTAAAAAGATTGGTATTCCTAAGCGTAGAAGGAAGTGGTCTAAGTCACCTTCTGGACTGACAGGAGAGAGGAAAAATCACAAGACGACATATATTCAAATCCATGGTGGGCTGCAGAAGAATAGTTTAAATTTTGATCTGAGTTTCATTCTGGCCTTGAAAGCAAATCCTGTCTAAACCAGGCATGGATCCACACGGACATTTTCTCTTCAGCCCTTTCCCTCCATCATGCTGTGCCTGTCAGCATAATCCCAAACCTTGCCTAAATTAAAACATGACACTGTGCACACAGCTCTCCCCTAGGTAGCAGATGAGAGAAGTGTCCTATAGCTTAAGCCACCTTTGGAAAGTCTAAAAGCATTATACTGATGAAAAAAGGAAGTATCATGCTGAATGACAGTAGAGGCTTTTATTTATTCATTGGTTGGTGGAGATTTTGGTTCAAAAATTCTGTAGGCTCTAAATCTTTGGCACAAGTTTTAAGTCTCTGCTGAATACATTAAAAGACAAGGCTGTAGCAAAGAGGCACATCATTCCTTCTTTAGGCATTTAACTCCCATTTACATCAATGGAAATTAGATAATTCACACATCTGGTCCTCCATCTAACATTTCCAACTGTGTCCTTGGGGTGCTGAACTTAAGACACTAAAAAGGGCATATTTTTAATGCTAAGCAAGTCACCTTCAGAAGTCTAGGTGCTGTTACAGTGAATAAAATTTGGTACTCCGAAGTGGAGGCACCTAAAGTCCTGAATTACTTTTAATCTATTTTGTATCTTCATTTACTTTTCGGTAAATGCAGGCCAAACTACATACAGCTTCACTAGCTATATTTGTATCTTCCATCTTTAATTTCAGATTTAGGGTACATTGATAAATATTCCTTTTCTTAACTTTGAGGAAAGTTTCATTTCCTCCACTATTCCTTGGTCCATCCTAAATGTTCCTCTTCATATTTGCTATTTCCACTGTTCAAATTTATTACTAAAAATACATACATGCACGTGTGCCCATACACATACATGTACACCCGTAGTTATTGTTTAGGTGATTACACATAAGGGCTGTGCATTTTACTTGATATGGTAAAACCACACATGCTAAAATACAATTTTATTATGTAGTATTTGTAATGTCCATTTAAGCATCATTCTCATTATGTAATATATGCATTTCAGAATTACGTTTAAATTCAGCACAGCTTAAAAGGCAGACAATTACTTTTCTCTAAAGAACATATTCTTCTGTGGGTAGGTAAGAAAGACACTTGCTTTTAATTTCTCATCACAAATCATTCTTTTGAGTCTCTTGATAGTTTCATTGTTTTTTTGTCTTGAACACTTCTAGGCAGTTAACTGGTTTCAGAAATAAATACAATAATTTAGATGATGTCAAAACCAGCGTGAAGATCCACACACTGATCTTACAAGGCATTAAGTGGCCTGAGTGCAATCCAGAAAACACATTTATGTGTAGGCACACCCTTGTATCATTTGTGGCCGGTGACCGAAACGCCGAATCCAGAAAAACTGAAGTCAGATCTTCCTTTGAGCTCTGTAATGCCAGGGCTTCACCCTGACGATCTTTAATCAATGCATTGTGGGCACGTTGCCAGACAGCTTGGAAGAGGGATCTTATCTACAGTGACTTCCTGCTCTGTGACAGTACACCCCATGGCAGTGCCCCAGCAGGGATCCTTCTCCTTGAGCGCGAAGTGCGTATTTGGGTCAGGTAGCATGACTTTACTTTGTATCTTCCTGGACACATATCTAGGCATCATCTAGGCAGCTTGCTGGCTTGGCTCTGCCTCGGAAACATGCTCAGTGGCCTTTCTAGGTAGTAACTGTAAGAAGCCACCACGATGCTAAATTAGGACTAGGTATGCTGATCATCTTCTAGGTACTGGCCTTTCCCAGGGACATTTCTTTTTACACAGAAGAGTGGAGAGAAAAGGGCCAAGGGTTCCTATAGGGGCACGGCGAAGGAGAGCAGCTGAACATGGGCGAGATCTGCGTGAGAGTGTGGAAAACAAGGATGGGCTCATCCTAGCCCTTGCATTCACAGAAGGGGTGACTAAGCCACGACTTTGCCCTTTTTCAGGAGTCTATGATTTTCAACTGCTTTTAAGAGTACCCTGTCTGTGGTTCAGACATTCTTCTGCTTAAACTTTGCTCCTTGCTTTCCCATCATGTTGTCGTGGTGAGGGGGCTAAACTGAAAGTGTGGAAATGCTCCCCTGAAGCCCCAGATGAGTTTCCCAGAAGTGTGTGTGAGCCCTGGGGAGCACAGCGGGGCTGGCTGCCCTGCAGGGTTTCACCTCCCTGGAAAGGGGTCGGAGGAGCTCCGGGGCCACAGGGAGCACAAGGGGAGGCCATTTGCCTCAGAAATGGCTGGGTTGGAAGCAGGTGGGACCTCATGGATTGAGCCCACTCACAGCAGACTGGTGACCTTACACGATGGGACTGAGCCAGGTTGTGACAGATGGTATCCCTGGATCTGAGACTGGGTCCTGGCTCTTACTGTTTAGTTAATTAATTGGGAGGAACATACATATTAACTTGGTAAATTGTGAATACAGTATAAACCCCTCTGATTTTGTAGATAGCTTGAATCCTATGCTGGACTAAAATGACAAGTATAATCTAAATTGCTGGTAGATTTTAGTCGTTTTCTCCTGGCCCTTGTCAGTTGATTCGCAGAAGTAATTCTGGAAGGACACTGATAGAAGACCTATGAGCTGATGAAGTTTATTGGATAGGCAAGACTGATGGGATAGACATTCCTGATGCTAATGTGTACCTCAGGAGGGTTTATCTCTAGCAAGTCCTCATAGTAAAACTGACTTGGTGGAGTGTATTTTTCCATAGCAAACATTATCCCTGAAGTGACATACCTTACGTCAGGTAGGCTGGAAGTCTGATTTATGAGGCTACTTCCTGAGATGTTTTACATAATTAAGAAGGAAAAAGAGGCAGAAATACCCACCCTCTGCCGACGCTGGCAGACATCCCAGTGCCACTGGGAGAAATGGGTAGATTGGGTTTGTTGCTGGGCTTTGGGGTGCAGGCTGCCACTTGGGGAAGGGCTGTGCCTGTCAGGTGTAAACCAGCATTTTGTGGATCCGCAATGGCACAGGGAACAAGGGACTGCAGGGCAAGGGTGAGCATTGGCCATGAAGCCTTTTCTTATAGGCGTACCCTCCATGCCAGCAGCTCGCAGGGAGTCAATTGTCCCAGCTAAACCTCCAGAGGAATGTCCTCCTCTTTGGTTAGCTTCCAGATACACACACTTTAAAGCGTTTTTCTATCCCAGCAGTGCAACAAAAGGATCTTCCAGTCTCAGGGCAAGAGCCCCATCTTCTTCAGCCAATTCTTTTGAGATGTGGGTGATGCCTCTGTGCCAAGATAGTCCGTTTACCTCCACAGTGGCTTTTTCCAGCAGGTTTCCAGGAATGAGAAGAACAGCTGGAGAAACTGAATGTTATGCTTCATTGGTGGGGGGAAATTCTCTGTACTGCAATATTAGTACTCACTGCCTCTTGTGGTCACCAAGCACTGTCATCAAGGAGGTTTCAAGGGGCTGGTAAGGAAGTGGGATGTACTGAAGCTCTCACGCTTGAGCAATTCCAGTCCAGAAGGGTAATGCAGGGAGTATGTTTATCATGTAAACAGTGAACTGTCTGTAAAAAGGGAAGTTTTATGCAGCGATGGGAATGTGGGAAATGAGAAACCACAAATTAATGAGAAACCCTACCGAGGTTAAAGTAATTTACTGATTAATATTGATTTAACTTCGTTTGGTCAGAGTGGAAGGGAGAGAAGGCATAGCATTGCATGATAAACCTTTTATTGGCATGGGTTTGAGGTTATTCATAAGTGAGACTAACCCACATTAGTACCAATAGCTTATGCTGTACCATTCTACTAGGTATTTTGGATGGCCCACCTGGACAGTTGTGTCAGACAAATTTTTTGAAACTTTATTGGTAATCATCTCTATTTACCTGTAAAGCTCCAGTAGGGTTCTCTGGTATTTATTCTTTAGGGGGATTTTGGAGAAATAAATAAGTCACTAAAAATACCACGGTAGTGGTATTGTGACTAGAAGAAACCCAACTTTCCAGTCTGATTTTTTGGGACCTTCCAAGTATAGTTACAGATTTGTGTAGAAAAACAGGAATGTCCCCTTTCTATTCTGCCCACGCCTAGCCCTCAAGGTCATGAAGAAAATTACTTCCCTCCAATATCAGGATTTAATCTGATTGCTCCTTTTTGCCAAGGCAACATTTTTTGGGGACTGTTTTTCCAATTTGAGGAAAAGCTGAGAATGGTGGGATGGTAGAGGATAGCTTCATTTTTAGGAAGAGAGATGAGGCACAATTGTTAAAGGTTGGGTGGTTTTTTTTAGTGAACCTTCTGGAAATGTAGAGTTGATGCAATTTATGACAAAATGCCCATCACTGACTGTATAGATATTAGAATAACAACTTGTAGTCCAGTGCTATTTGAGATATGGGTGAGGTTTTTTTACCAGGATTGGGACAAAGGTAGAAACTTATTTTGCAGTGGAGTTCTCAGTTGTTTATTAAACCTTTGTCTGCCTGGAAAGTGCTCAGAAGTTTAGCTGTGACACTGGTGGTGGCAAAGAGAACAAGGCTCAGATCAGTGTCTCAAAAGCAGAAAGGTGTATTGGGCTCCAAAGTGTATTGCTTTGTCCTCCACCGTATCATACCCTCACGTGTGGGAACACTTCCCACATTCCAGAGCTGGCAGCAGTTTTCAAATTGTTAAAAAAAGAAAGAAGAAAAACAAGAAAAAGAAAAAGAAAAAAGAGAAAACCTGCCACAAAATCATTTCCTCCTTACTTTCCAAATGTGAAATTCTCAAATTAAAGTGGCATGTGCTGCAACAAAGACTATGTTAAATGCTGGATTAGTTACAAGATGAAGATCATTATCTTATGAATCATCTAGCAAGAAACGGGTGCTATATACCAAAGAAGATAAACTAGGGACTTCCCCCCCTGCAGTTTCCAATCAGAAGCAGCATTGTGCTTTAATTCTGGCAGGTTGCGAGATGCCAGACTTGTCACCATACCAATGCTGTTTTACACTCCTTGTGCAAACTGACCTGCTAATCTGAAAGACGAGCCTTCATTCACTGTATTTTATTATGAAGTGATTTAGAAAATTACAAGCTTCACTCCTGAATTTGCCAAGAGAAATTGGTGGTTTTTTCTAGATACCTCAAGATATTTCACAAACAATTTCAAATATTAGGGGCTAGGATCTCATAAACTATTGGATGTTGCATCTGCATTTGGTACATAATTTCATATAAGCCTACTTCCATCTGCTGTACCTGCCATATTTTCTCATTTCTTTCTCATCTTGGCCCCTTTTTTGCTCACTATAAGAGCAGGATCTTTAAATACTGTATCATCTATATAATTACATAAGCATACAATATTGAGCAATAGGGTTCTGAAGCATGACTTGCATGGTCACAGCAGACTTCTGGAAAGATGAACTAGAAAAATTATCTGACAACTGGGTGCTCTAATACAAATTCAAACAGAAGATAAACTTCTGGCTATAGAGGATCTTGATGAGCTCCAGGACGAAGGAGAATTGGGAAAGAAGCTTTCTTAGGAACACTTGCCTATCCTACCTTGGTGAGAGGTAGGAATGTTTGCACATGGAGAACAGGAAAAACGGGAAAGTGCAAAAACCAGCAACAGTCTCAACATTTCCAGTCTTCCGTAGATGAAGACAATAATAACCACCACACTATGGTAATAAGTGTAGAGTCATGATGACAGAGCACAATTTGACACCAGATTTGGCATACCACAGGCCATTTTAGGGCCTTCTGACTGCACTGTGTTTTAGGCAGCACTAATATGATGCTAGAGTATCTATGCTCAGTTGAAAGTTAATCAGGCTGTTTCATCTTCAAAGGCAAAATCTTCATTTAAATGCTTGACCTTCAAGATGAGAGCAAGTCTAAATCTTCATATGTGCAGGTACATTTATATATATACACATATTTTATCTCTTTATTCTAAAGCTGGCTGGACATGAAGAATTCAGGGCATATTTAACTCACACATAATTGCCATGCATCCATTGCTTCTAGCATGCAGCTGACTTGCATTTGACCAGTTCAACACATGGGAAAAAGAAAAGCTTTTTGTTGCATCTGTCCGTTTGAACTTGGCTCAGTTGCTTTTGCTTGTTGCAATGTAACATAATTTATGCAGTATTATTGTAAAAGTGAGGTTGAAAGAAATAAGAAAACTTGGAGTTGCTTCTGGAATTTTGTTCCTTTAGTGTGGTCATGTTACCCTTGTACTTTATGACCAAGTTGTTAATTCCTTGAAGTTACGATATCAATATGATCTGAATGTAAAAAGTTGATTTATTAACAAGGTAAAAGCATGTGAGAAAGAGACAATATTCCCCTCCAGATTACATCATATGAGAAAAAAAATAGCCATTTGGGAAATAATTGTCTCCTACACACAAGAAATAACAGAGGGGAATTTTAAAACTGAAGTGTCTGCACAGATTGAAAGCAAAACTTTTGAAACTATTCAGAACTCTAACAGATGACACATGCCTACAATGTTGACAATGCCTATCAAACTCTACTTCCAAATATTTTTAACTTTCCAGGTGATACAGATGTGTGGCTCTATTTCAGAGCATCAGAGTTCACAGTGTTTCATGTCTAGCAGTACAGTTCTGACTTTCTATGTATAAGCCAAGAGAATAATTTCTGGGTGTAAATCCAGCTTAGGTCAAGGTCAGGTCTGAGTTCAAAGAAGTCTAAAGTTTCAGTTCAGATTTGTTTACTGTGAAATCTTGCCAGACCTCTATTGTCCATTATGTCCTCTATGTCTTTTAACACAACACTTCAGTGATGGTGATTAATTCACAGAAGCCCACAAGGAGCCTCTTGATCATGTTTTACCACCTAATTGAAAATAAAGTTGAGAGACTTCTTTTCTTCTCATGATGCTGATGGAGAAGTGGTATCCCTGGGACTCATAAAAATGTTCCTCTCTGTACCACATTTTATAACAATAAAACTTCTGATGGAGAATACCCATCTCCACGTTCCATCTCCTCCCCACTAATGACACCTATTGTGCAATGCTCTCATTATAGTTATTGAGTCTTATTAATCTAAAAGCTCTGATAATCCCTGTATCTAGGCTGAGAAAGAGCTAGATACTTCTCAAGATTTCTGAAAAGTTCAGAAGACATAAGTGAAACATTTGGATCCATGAAAATACATAATCTTTTTTGCATAAGACAGGACTTTTGTAGGCCCCTTGATAAATGACTGACAGGTCAGCAATGTGATGGCTACAATACTGAAGTCACTCTTCTAGTGATATTTCTACCATTAGGTCAAAGCATCTCAATATTTCACCTGATATCAAACTGGAACCAAACTCTGTTTCCATTAAGGGCTGTCTCAGAACTGAAAATCCACAGTGCCTGAATCCAGCAGCCCCACTCACCTTCAGCTTTTTGCGTGTGATTCCCTCACTACAGAGTGCTCATGGGTTTTGATTCAATTATCTCCTTGAGATCCACTGTGCAGAAATAGCTGGAGTGGTGCTGTATGGGTGGATGTGTCTTCAGTAGTACCATTCATATAGTAGTTCTCAGCCTGAGTAATCTGTCAGAGTGAGGGCCTTTCGCTCTAGTTCAAACGTTCCTGAAATCCAGAGGGGGTCTGATTTCATGGGTCTAGTAGAGGTTTCTCACAAAAATAGAGGTATTTTCAAGATATCCAGAACCACAAATCCAGCTCCCATTGAATTTCAGTTTCCCTTACAGGTCATTACTGTTTTCACCACTCTATGGCAGCACTGGCCAAAATCAATCTTTTACAACTCCACTTCCTACTCACACTAAAAGAAAAAGGTTGGGGCATTTAATTATAGCTATTTATATTTTCAAAATGAGGAAGACATTCTGAGAAAGAAATTGGTTTTGCAGCCAATTCGGGGACCTTCTGTCTACAAAATCTGCTCTAGACACTTTCCCACCACAACTTTCTTTCCATTATTAGGAACTTACACTACGTTGTATTTAGCTTGGTATTTTGCCAAAAAATGTTCTTTAGGTCTCTATAGTACAAAATCTGACAGAAAGCATAACACAAGGAAAAAAAGGTATTTTTAAGTCCCTACTTTTTTCCATTTTCCCATCAGAAAAATTTTTAAAAAAATATTAGTAATATAAATCCATCTCTGTTCCAGTTTTTGCTCTGGTTATTTATACCCTTTAAATATGATCCATGTAGAGAAGTCCAAAGTTATTAAATCTGTTCAGATAGTCCTTCAATCTAGTCAGGAGCTGAGTGTACCTGGCACAGGCACCAAGTATTTCCGTTTGGTTTCTGAGCTAGAAGTAAGACTTGAAGTAAATGATTTTCTGCTATGATAATGATGATACTACCAGACGTCCTGAGTGGAAAAGGCCAGGGAGGTTCCGATCCTGACTCACGTTCTGATATTGTCTCTTTCTTTTTTACCCTAGGAAAACTCAGCTCAGATTCTGTCTGTGGTTTTCAGTAAGAATAGTGCTTTTCCCTTCTTCCCGCACAATTTTCCAGCCAGATTGACTGAACTACAGAAAGGTCAAATGACTTACTTGGAGGGTAAGCCATGAGTCAGTAGCACAGCTAGCATTGAATAAAAACTTTTCCTGTCCTCCAGTCCAACCACTAGACAACACACAATTGCTTTCATTGACCAGAGAGCTTTAATGAAGTCAGCATTAGCTGTGGTATATGCTAGCATGAGTCTCTGAACAGTGTTAGTATACATTAGTATGAGTCTGTGAAAATCAGTCACCTTCTACCAGCAATTCGTTTGCTATGTGGCAGACAGCAGACCTTGGGTCCCTCTCTTTGCATGCCTTGTGTCCTGTCTGTGCATATCGCTATTTGCACACTTAAGTCATGCAGCTGTGCTCCCATCTGCACTGGGAGTTGGTGTGTACAGTTCTATTCAGGGGCTGAACTACAGCCTTCGTTCTCAATCTTTGAGTCCTACAACAGGATTTCAGCTGCCCTTCCTTTATAGTCAAGAAGAGGGAAAAGGGCCCATTATTCTGTTCTGTGGTAATATGAGATCACGGTTTGGAAAACATTCAGAAACACTGGACAAGATAAACTCAACAATCTATTTTGACCTTAGGCTTTACCAATGTTTGCATTTAGCTGACCTATATCCATCTGCACATATTTTGGCAGATAGATGTCTGGAAATTTTGCAGAGTCTGATGGAAGATACTGTAAAAACCAGAAAATATGGCTGAAAAGGAGCTTGAGCAGGCATCTAATTTATCCTCATCTAAAGCAGGATGGGCTTTATCTACATCATTTCCAGCAGGCGACTCAACTTCTATCCTCTACCTTCCCAGGTAATCTGCGCTATCACTTCACAACTCATATTATTAGGTTAGACATTAAGAGAACCTTTATTGCCTTCCCTCATTGAAATGAGAGTGTGTTGCTCATGTATATGATGTAAAGCAATCAAAAATTGAGCTCATGCAATATAGAATGATATGTATTACAAAGTCAATGGTACAGAAGTAAATGTGTCTTCAGCAAGAATTCCCTTTCTCTTATGGTACCTTTTGCAGTACAAAGAGCCTTTCCCTCACACACACACACACACACACACCCTGCTTTTTACTGAATAATGCCTGGTTCTCCATTTCTCCTAATAAGGCTCCATTTACAAAGATTTTCCAAATGCTATTCTACACAACTGCCTGTGTATGTGAAGAAAAGGTAATAGGAAAAAGAAATAGTTTTCAAATGACACTGAAGATTTGAGTTTTCAAAGCCAGGAAATTAATATTGAATCATCTGACTGAATTTGCTGTGCTGTGCTGCGATGTTTTAGCTCATACGGCACACAAGATAACCACTGTTCAGAGACCCTGCAGTAACTCAGCAAAATAGGCTGAATGGAGGATGGCGTTTCTGCTATAAATCATCAGGTCTATTGTGTATGTGTGTAATAGACAGGACTTGAGAAGTGGGGAAATATGGGACTGTTATGGAATACCAAAAGGAACTTTTTAGCATGTTTCTTTTATTGATGACTGGTTGGCAGCTCAAAAAACCCCCCTCTAATATAAAGTCACCATATAAATTAGAAATGGAAAGAGCTACTATTAGATCATCTTTTCCATCCTCCTGTCACTGTGGAATTGTTTCCTACAGTGTGTTCTTGAGTGTTTTGTCCAGTCTTCTCTGAAATAACTTAAGCAACAGGGTTTCCATTGCTTCTCCTTGGAATCCTACCCCACACTGTAGTAGATCTTGTTAATAGGAAATGTTACTCTAAAGCATAAATTTTCCTGCTCTCAGTTTCATCCCATTAATTCCACTTATACTCCCTTCTCTGGTCCTAATCAATTCCTTTGCCTCTTAAGTGTTTATATCCTCCTAAGACTTATGGGGAATTATCATACCCCAGTTAGATATCATTCAGCCAAGATATGTGGAAAGCCCATTCTCTTCATTTTCCTTCAGCCCACATCTAAGCCTGGATCATTTTTTTCCCTCTCTGAAGTCCCTTCAGTTTGTCATCAAGTCGCCCTCAATGTAAGTTGAAGAGAGTTCTGGTCCCTACACTGCAGCCGGAGACGTGGCGATCGGGTTTCCAGAACACCAGCAAACCCCAACTCACCACAAAGTCAGATGTGGAAGAGTGGCCACGGAGACCACTCAGGAAGAAGAAGAAAATAAAGGAGAGTGGTGATTTGCAGGGAAAGAGCAATGTAAAATGCCCACAAAACTGCATAAGCAGTGGTCCCCGGGGGAAGAAGAAGAGCCACAGCAAACCCTTGCAGGAGTGCTGGGAGCTGCGCTGCCCCATGGCAGTGGGGTATGGCACCAATGGCTGACACCCTGGCTGGCAGCCCCGAGTCATGCTGGTGGGGTAGAAATGCCCCCAAATCACTCTGTGCCCACCCCACGCCGGTGGCGCCAGGCAGGGCCGGCGTCACCACTTTGCCAGCACTGCTAACCATTTCGCAGTGTCCTGCACCATGACCTCATGAGTGGCAGCAACCTGGGAGAGCGTGTGTTTCACAGATGGACAAAGCCCACTCTGTGTACAGGTTTTTTCCTTGTGGCTGTAAAATTAAGGAGTGGGAGAGAAACCTGGGCTGTATCAGTCTCCCGGTGGTCCACCCCCTCTGCCCAGCCCTGCAGATTGTCCAAAACGTTGTCATTTTTACCCCAGAAGGCAAGCAGGCCTGGGGTAGATCCAGAACGGATTACAACATAATCCAATTCACAGGGAGGGGTATTTTTGAAAGAGGATTATTTTTTTTTTTCTGGCTGGCTGCCAAAAATAAATAAATGCTGTAAGTATAATGTAATGTTTTTAGAGGGCATGGTGATGGAAAGAGAAGGCTCGTTTCCATATCCACATTAGAGAGCGGGGGGAGGGGGTAATTTGTTTTCTGCAGTGGTGTGCGAAGCAGTCTGAGGGTATGTAAGGTATAAATGCTGCTATTTCACACTGGAATTTCAAACACAGTATTAGTCCGAAGAAAGCAGTGCTTCATTTCTAATCAGAACAATGTACTATGGGTGTTTGGTCTGCATTTCAGCATCAAAAAGCCTCCGCCTGAACCTTTTATGACCTTCAGAGAGTTTTGCATAATTAGCTTGATTAAAGACACAACACGGTTTTAGCACCAGGGACCAAAACCCACAAATTACTGAGGATTGCATGTTTTGCAAAATAATACCATTCATGTGATTATTTGTTTTGCTCTAATTATTTTTGAAATATTACTCCATTGCTTTGACTTGAATTGCTGGTTGTAACAGATAGCCAGTTCCCAAATAAAATCTAAGTCTCTACAAAAATGTTTCCATTGCATGAGAAACTGTTACTGGATTTCTCTAATGTCATAGGGCTGAATTTGATGTTTGTATTAGGGATATGACTGAAAAAGGCCTGCAGTACAAATACTTTTCAGCTATGTATGCTGTCATTTCACTGGGCCTTCCTCAGACTTCGCTTTTACCATTTTGATTTTAGTGTGTTAATCTCAAATTTTCAGCATGGCAAATCCAATAAAAACCAGACCCAAAAGGTATGACAATACGTAGCTAGACTTTTGCATCCAGGTAGCATCAGGTCATCTTACAGAGAGCAGTTTGGGGACTGCTCTGATCAAGGAATCCACAAGATAAATCTGGGGACTTGCAACAGAGGGAAGTACTGCCCTTATGCTCCTTGGACCATGCAGGGTAGAAATTGAGTACACAGAGCATCCCCAAAGCATTGCCAGAAAGGAGATATTTGTCTATTGATATAAATAAAAGGTACCTCTTCGGCAAGGCGACCCACTTACCTCCTGCATGCTAAAATGGAGACTGCCTAGTGGTTTTCTCTCCACTCACACAAGAGGTAGTAATTTCCCACTGCCTGAGGGTGGTGGAAAGAAAAATGCTCAGAATGTCCCGAGTGTCCCAGGCCCAGACGGAGAGCTCTTTTATAGGACCCTCATCCTCTGCCAAACATCATTTTTCTGCACTGCTTTGGTATGGAGTGGCTGTGGATCCCTGCCCATCGGCTTGCCTTTTCTAACAGGTTTCCTGACACACTCCCTGTCCCTCAAACAAAGAAAAAAAGGAATCAGGCAAGTGCAGTTGGGTTCACACAATCTGTGTTCACGTGCCTATGTAGTTGTGTATGACCAAGCCTACATCCTGCTCCTCTGTCTGGTTTCCAGTAGCTTCTAGGCTGAAGAAAATGGCCAGCTACATTACAGAGCTTGCAAGGTCTTTAAAGTAACCCTGCCCTTGTCCACACTGTACCTACAGCCCTTACGGTCCACTGGCCTGCTGCACAGATTTATGCAACCCTCTGCTGTTAGCACACCCTCATTGCTGCAAAAGATCTCAGCTCAAGACCTTCATGTGTTAAAAGAAATTAAGGAAGTTGCAAAATCTGTTGGTACAATAATAACAGTGGGTGTTCTTACAGAAACCAGTATAAGCTGGTTGAGTGGCACATCTGGGATGGTTTTAAGAAGAAACTTGATTAATACCACAGATGACTGCTATTTAAAGCCACTCGTTTTGATGCGTAGTTTGGGGGAGGTTCAGTTTACCCCTAAGGAAAAAGCAGGAGTTAATACAGACTGTGAGCATACGTGCTCCACTGGGCAGTATTGATCACTGGCAATTTAGATTTGATATTTTAAAAGTGGGGAACTTGATTAGAATAAATACAAGGAAATTCCAGTGGGGCAAAAAGTGCAAGGAAAACAGCAGCAAATCCCTCTCCCCCTTAGATCAGAAATTTAACCTGAAGATCAGGTGAGACGATCTCATTTGGAAAGTAAAGTGGAAGAGATATAAATGATCAGTTGTTATGTGTGGTTAAAGAGAAATCTGCAGCAGCTCACTCTACAGGACTAACAAACAAACCACTTCACTCGAGGAAGGTGACATTTAAATGCGAAATGAACTGGGCCATGACAGTAGATAAAAGTAGGACAGGACATGAGCATAAGTCCACAATGATAAATGCTGGTTGTTGGATACCATGTATGACAGTTGAATGCCAGTGAAAGAGGATTTTGGAGCAGATAAATACATTTGTGTGTTGGCCCTTTGTTGTTCAAAGATTCCTGTTTCCAACACTCCACTTGCAGGGATGTAAGTTATGATCAGGGTTGAAGAGTCTTGAGCTGGAGGAACTTGGAGGAAACTCATATTCAGTGAAGTAATGGGATACCAGAGTACTCATCCAAAGGAAGTGAAGTGTGAAATAATAGGTGGGGTACTGGCACAGATATATTTTCTAAGTAATTAGATACAGGTGTTATTAACCAGCACTAGAAAGTCCACACAGTGACTATTTGTAATGGATCAGAGAAAGAAGCTGGAAACCTTTTACTTCAAAAGGGTAAACTTCACATGCATCCTTGGGAAAGTGAGGAGTGAGCTAGCAATGGAGCGAAGGACCATATTTGCAGCGTGCGGTTTACAAAGGACCAAGGCCACATAGACTCTGCTGAGGAAGTTCAGCTCTGCTCTTTGCCAGAGAGCCTGATCTGAGTATCTGTGTTCAGAAGTAGGTGAGGATGAGTGGTGAATCCTCCATAGCACGCTGGAAATTTAAACAGCCCTGTGACAATGTCTGTGTCTTTGCAGGTTGGGAGGGGAGGTTCTTCTCTTGGTATAAGAGAGGCTAAGATCAATGCAGCTTTTGGGATGAACAGATTTTAGGCAGCACTCAGTTCAGCATACGGACTAGTTGTGGCACCATATGGAAGGCGATGATGTTATAGCAATAGATGTAATGGATCTGATTGTGATCTGGCTTGCGCCAGTTCTAAGCAGATGCAACTCCTTCAGCTTTAATGGACTTACCACAGCTTCACACTAAATGAAGTGAAATGAGTTTTGGGTACAATGTATCTACATTAAGCAATGAAGGACTTGAGATTTGTGTGATGTCTTTTTAAACTTCTTTTTGTTTTAGTTTTCTTTAACTAAAGTGCTAGCATGTTGTGTGGGGAGACATTTTTTATTCTTATTAACAGTTGCCATTCTGTAAGCTGCGCGGGGGTTCCTGCGCAATACAAAGGCATGGTACTGCTCGGGCTGGGGAGCTTTGTGCCAGCTCTTCACTGAGGAACTTCACAGCAGTTTTGGACACATTTTTCCTCATTGGGAGTGGAGGGAAGAAAACAGAGCATGTGTGCACAGCAAAGGCAAACTTTCCAAACCTGGTTAATCTCACCGTACTCTTGCTGTGCAAACCCCGGCTGCTGTAAATGAAATGGAGCTGAGGGAAGCAAAAGCACAAGGAATAGAAGAAAGAAAACAAAGGAGAGAAGCAATGGAGAAGATGGAGAGGTAACAAGCTAGGGAGAGAGGAGTACCGAGCAGCAGGCAGGCTGTGATAGCAGCACTGTTCCTAGAAAAGAAGAAAGCAGAGGGAAATATTTCTTTGCAGATAAAAAAGACCTAGAGATCTGGAGCTGGGCTGCCTTTCCTCGGTGTGAGAATTTGCTTCCTGACAATCCTTTTCCCACCACTAGTCATCAACGTTTCCTGAGAATGGGTGGCTGGAGTCAATGGGCAGATGCTCTTCTAAAAGAGCATAAGTTTAATAAGTGTACGCAATTCCCCCTCAGCTTCTGATCAGCACTCAGCTCTTCCCATAGCTGTATAAATTAATATTGAGCAGCAGGTCGCTTGCCCTCGGTGAGCAACCCTGCATTTGGAGGGACAGGGAGGAAAATGGGGGAAGGTGAAAGGGGTAGGGAAAATGGGAAGCAGAAGAGAAGGCCAGGGCTGAAGAAAATAGCAACAAACTCATTCCACGGCCCTCGTCCTCTTCTAGCCTCCTGCTTGGCTGTGGCTGGAGCACATTGGATGTGTAGGCAGCACTTAGGACCCAGGAATTTGTATGGGCTTGACATTCGCAGGACTATGCCTTCCACGGTTGTTAGAGATGCTTTTGTCTTGTCAACATGGGAAACAGCCTGGGTAAGTCCAGGTCTGGGAGGCAGTCACAGATTAGGGCAATTGTCTTTGGAGTTCTCTGTATGGGCCAATGTAAATTTGAAAAGGACAGTATGTTACTGTTTTACTTTTTTTGGCCACAGCTAAATAAAGAAAATATGTTGCAAATAAAAGAGGTATCTACTATCAGCTTGGCAGGCTTAAAAGGTCTGATGATCTGGATAATAATCAGTTTGGGATTTCATTTTCCTATAGGCTGCTTTGATGAAACACGAAGAAAAATTGCCTTTTAAATGTTGTCCTTTGTGCAGAAAGACATTGCCGATTCTTTCAGCTGATCTGCTACTTTTGCAATTGCTTGCTGGCTGTCAAGTAGAACTCAATAGAAGACTGCGCTGCGACAGCACGGCAGAGGGGCTGGAAAGGCAGCCTGCAGGATGACAGCGCGTGATACCCACCTACCTCCACAACACCTCTCCATGCCATGGTAGTAACTCCACTGAACTGCACTAGTGTGAGACCGGGGCTTCAGCTGCACAGACGAGAAGTTTGAGGAGAGGCGTGATGCAACCACAGACAGCAGAGCAAGATGCACTGTGAGAGCGATTCCTCCACCGCTCCATCTCTTCCTCTTTGCATGCTCAGTCATTCTGCCCAAGTTCTCTGGGCCAGACTCAGGCCAGCCATCGGAAACAGCCCTGTGTCATTTCTCTTTCATGTGTAGCTGTTGGACCACATGACCTGTCAGAAAAGGCAGAAAAAGAGAAACTCAATGACAGTGCATGAAAAGGGGAAAATGACAGTTGAACGTGTGAAGTCCCCATGGGTCTTGGGGAACTGATGAAGTGGAACTGCAGCACAAGGCACATCATGTGAGTGCATTAGCCATACTTGCAGTCATTTGGGTTGCCCCAGCAGCCGCGCAATGCCAAGGGCCGGGGCACACACCTCTGCAACATTGCAGAAGGGAAAATACAGCATTTGTTCTGTTCTTAACTACAGTTGATGTCAATAGAGTCACAGTCGACCCATATGAAAGGAAAAGCTGTTCTGTTGTGGTGTTTGAATGTTTTAATCTCTTCTATAGTTCTGTCACCAATAACCTGCCTTTGAATGCAGCAACAATTCCCATTATACTTACCCCAGAGCAATCCTTAATGATATAATTTTTTCTAGTATGTCAGATGTTGCTAGGAACCTACTCCTCGGTGAGGACTAGCTATGTGGAAGATTTCAGCTCTTGGAGTTCAGCTGTTTTTAATTACCCACACAGATAAGTGTAGCCATTTATTTTCTTTGAACTGGAAAAGGTTGCTTTTCTATTTTTAACCCCTGAAGACAGCTCAGTAATTCAAATGAAAGTCCTCAGTCCAGAAATAACCTTTTTTTCCTTTTTGCCCTACGAGGACCAAACCCAGTTCCTCCAAGCTTTAACCCATACCTACTCAGTTCAGTTTAGTTATATTCGGGTCAAGTTTCCAAAGCTTGGTAATAACCATAGTATCTGAGACTCATCCAGCAGTGCATTGAGCAACAGGGCTTGCATTTGTCTTTTAAGAGAGAGTCCTTCTGCAGCAATGCTCACACAGAGAGGCACTGCTTAGTAGGATTCTTCACTGAGTAAGATGCTGCTCCACATGTATAAGGGTGACAAGATCTGGTCCAAAACAAACATGTATGACCAATTTTCCGAAAGAGCTCAGCATGTTGCCATTAATGTCACAATGGGGAGAGGCTGCGTGCTAAGCACTTAAAAAATCTGGCCCTTGTTTGGATGTGAATGGGGGCTTCAGCTCTTTACAAAATCTGGCTGCAATTGCGGGTGCTGAGTATTTAGGAAGCAGTGGTGGTCTTGCACCAGGGCTGCCATTACTCCCTGATTTACACCCTTGTCAGCCATTGATTTTCAGCAGAGTTACACCCTTCTGGAATTGGAGCAGCACAGTCAGGCTGCCATCATTTATAAACCACAGAACATATAGATAGCTTATTTTATTATTTTATTTTATTTTATTTTAAATTTTTTTTAAAGAAAATGTTTTTGAAATATTACCCTGTTGCCTGAATCCGGGCTGCTCCTGACCGCCTGCCAGCTCCCAGATTAAATGTAAGTCATTACGGAATGTTTTCCTCACATGGGAAAGACTGGAGTGGCTCGGTGTTAGTTTTGCCCTCCAACATTAATTCTAATTACCTCAAAATGCAAACATGTTTGAGTTTCCAGCAGATGACATTATTTTCTCTTTGACATTGGACATCAAAGAAAGAAAAATAAACATGGGACAGTGACAGCATTAGGCCTCTAGTCATTTTTCAGACTTTTTTTCATGTTCTGTTCCAGACTGGTTCTTCTTTAAGTCTTGTCTCGGATGTTAGGGAGGGGAAAGGTTTACAGACTCAGAGGCTGATGGAGTCTTTTCCCTTCCAGTTCTCTTTAAATAAGAGGGGGGGTGGGGGAAAGGAGAGAAACAGTCTGGTTTAGATCAGGGTTGGAGTCTTGGTTTTTAGAGACGCACACCTCCCCCAATATTTGGGTTATTTTCTTAAATTTATTTTTAGCTTTTCTTCTGAATGTTTATGGATGATACTGCTGCATTTAAAAATTGCAGTAATTCAAAGAGAACAGAAATTTGACAAATGTGGGATATTTTGCCTGTGTCTAGCAAACACAAGAGCAGAACCTCAGAATTTTGCAGATGTTTAGTACTTTGAAGACATCGTTGTTCGGTCAGGTGTCACTGCTGCTGAAAGCTGGTGTTGCCAGGTATTCCTTCTACAGAGCACTGACCTTTCAGACATTTCAAGTCCATAGGATTTGAAAATGAACCAACCAAAGGAACTGCCTCTCCTACTTGTCAGAGTTTGGGATGTACTACTTTTCACCCCCGTGGCTTTTGTGAAGCCGTGGCGCGGGCAGCTCCAGGTGAACCTTCGTGCATCCTGACACAGTGCCAGGATCCTCTCGCCTGCACCCAGAGCCTGCTTCTTCCCAGTTCTGTCCAGGCTCCTGGGGTGACACTGGAGCTCATGCTGGAGCCTCTCTCTGCATCTGTAAAATGGAAAGAATACCACTGCTCAAGCTGACAGACACCATGGAGACAAGTAAAGGCTCAATGATGAGAGACCCTGACTGTGCTTTGGTGAGGCAGGCTATAGAAAAGTCTATACAAGAAATCAAATCATGGGAAAAATTACAAAAGTCTCTTCCCAAGGACTGGGACAACAAGGTTATTGCAGGACATGGCTAAGATGCACTGTGCTGACAGAGCTGTGCAGGGGAGCTTGGACAACACATCTGTGCTACTTGTTCCTCACTTTCCTGAGCACTCACACTGACTCATGAGTTTTAAAAAAGGTCAGCTCATGATGGACACAGCCTACAGGAGCTGGCGTTGTTGCTGTGCAGTGTCCCGGTTCAGCACGCTCCTTTCTTCCCCGATGGAAAAATAGCTCCTTCCACTGCACGAGGCAAGGAGTCATTTTTTTATGACACACACTCACCCCCACCCCCCCACCCCATTTAAAAAAGTGTAGAAACAGATTCATTTTCAGTTAATAAATAACAATAAATAAATAAATAAATAAATAAATAAGCACTGTGCTCTGCAGTTGTTGCCTGCGGTGTGAGCGCTAGTGTTTTGAAGTGTTCTTGTTGGGATGCCACAAATGTTTGTAATAAAGCTGACTGGCAAAATCTTGGGCCAGAGCCCCTGGGCTGCTCAGCTGGCTTCACACCCATCCTCCCGACCCATTTTCCCTTGCTGTGTGCCCAGGGCAGGCAGCAGATCCCCAGGGGCCCTGCGAGGGCCATTGCCTGGGGTGGCAAGGCCGGTGGGCATCAGCTAGCCCACCTTGGGCTCCCTGCAGCATGTTTATCCTCACTCTGAGGCAATTGAGGGCAGTGGAAAGACACACTAAAATAATTTTTGCATCTCCCTTCTATTACTGCAGCGGACATAGCTGTAGCCTAGAGCCTGACGCTGGCAGGCTGAAATTTTTCCAAGAGATTTTATTTTGTCCTGCTGTGCAATACCTGGAAACTTCACTGTGACACTCCTTCTGCCAGGAAGCATTGTAAGAAGGACCATGGATCCTTTCACAAAAGGTAGAGAGAAAATACATGATTGAGGAACATGCTTTACCTTTCCAAAACCGCCTGCAGTGACTCTGGGAGAGGTCTAGCAGGAGACATCCTGAAGGGCTCTTTTGAAAAAGAGAGTACTGAAAACCTGCCCTGCAAAAGTCAGTGTTTCCATTTGGGCACTCAGAAATGAATGTACTTAAAATCGAGCTTTGTACGGAAATTTGAACCAGCCTGAATACTAATATTGGCAACAGCTCTGCACGTTGGTAGAGTGTACCAATCCTCTTCGGGCAGAGTGTATCATTTGGGGATATGTTTTCAAAATTAGATAACCAAAATATTCTTACAAATGGATTTGATTACTTTCAGTCTGTACAAGACCAGGTTTTTGTAAGGGAATGGACAACTGCCTGAGGAGAAATGGTGGTGGAGTACGTGAGTATCCTTTTTCGCACACATCAGTGCATATTTGGTATATGAGGTGGTGCTTACACAGTTTTCCTTTCACTGTTCAGGCAGCCAGTTTTTAAAATGTGGCCTGTGGTGTTTCTGTTTCTTTGATGTTTTCAGATGAGATCTAGTTATTTTAGCATGTCCATTATATCTAATTTTCTGCTCAGGACATCTCAAGGCTTCAGAGGAAATCTGGATCAGGTTTTATTTTGTCCAACCTATTTTACCCTATTTTACCTTTTTTCTCTAATTTAAAAGGAAGTTGTATCTTCTGGTAAAATGACATTCACAACTTCCTATTTATGATTTGAGAGATGTTCTTGCTTCAGAAATGCACATTTCTTCGTTTCCAGTTAGCAGAGAGTCTGTTAGCTGCTAGAAACATTGGGCCAATGAAGAGCAGGGGAGTTGTTCTTGTCTCTTCTGGATCCTGAGTGGTGGATAGTAGTCAGAGTTACATACACACATTTAGAGTCAGCCTGGTGCTTCACCCAAGGTCATAAAATGAGACCAATAATACTGGAACAGGATTGCATCTTCAGTGAAGTCTGAACCAGACACTGCTGGGACTCCACCATGGGAACAAGCCTTACCCAAATCAGTTTGTGCTCAAGCCGTTGCTGTAAATCAGCTGCACGCTTTGCAGGATGTAAGACGACTGTGTACGGCACAGGCTTGCTCATGAGAGGTACCGGGCACCCCCAAACCTTTGCTGGGATCATTGCACGTGAAGAGATGCTCAGTCATTCCTCAGGTCAAGTCCTCACTAAATTGTATCCCTAGCAACAACATAAATGTACAAAGCTGTACAGAATTATGTACGCGTGTGATAAGTAGCAATGTGTCCATTAATATTGCGTGACTTGGTGGAAGACGGATTTTTCTAGTGCAACTTCAGAAGTGCTTAGGACAACAAGATATTCTCTGTGGGAGCCGTCTACTTTCCACGTGGAAAATGCATGATGGGTTTTTGGGTAGGATTGGATATATTTTGCTGCTTTGAATTACTGTCTGGATGAGTCAAGCTATTTTTTTTTCATGTTTGATCTCTGCGGTACTGGCGAATGGTTATTTCTGCATGGACGGTGCATTAAAGTTCCTGTTAATGGTCAGGTTCTCTTCAGCTGCAGATATTCATCTTTTTAAATGAAAATAAGTATTTTAAAATAATTCCTCTGTTATCAATACCTATTTGGCAGTTTCACTCTTTGTGAAGCATATGTCTGGATAGGAGTCAGAGCTGGTTTTGGAATAGATGGCCTATTGCCATACCCCCTTGCTATTTCTTTAAAATCTGGCTGTAGTGGATCTTTAAGCCTTGTGGAGTTTTTTAGTTTTTTTTTCTCTCTCTCTGTTTCATGCCCAGCAGTGGTGCTTTATGCATTAACTAAGAATGTCTAGAAATAAAGATTAGGAATTTGGGAAACTGTAAATGTCCTTATCTCTGTTGCTGGTGTAGGTAGAATGAGTACCCGGGAGAAAAATATTGTTTTGCATGAGCTAACAGCTGCCGTTGCTGTAGGTACTGAGTGAGGCTGTGCTGCAGTCATTAATCTTGTACTCCTCCCGTAGTCTTTCACTAATGAGAAATAAAATCAAGAACATAGCTGTTTGGGGATTAGAAATGGAGACCGTGCCATTCAGGAGAGAAGACCCAAATCCACTACTGATAGTAGCTGAGCATCTTTCCAGATGAAGCTTGGTCTTCTGAGCTAACATCACTTAACTAGTAGTGTCTCTTGCAGAGAAATAGTGTCTAGGTGCTTTCAGTAGCTGCTGTGTTTTGGACAGGAGGTGACTTTCACATGCATACTCTTATTAACTGGAGGGGGTTGTACAAAAAACCATCTGTCGTGGTTTAACCCGACAGGTAGCTAAAACAACCACGCATTTGTTCGCTTCCTCCATCCCCTCCCCGGTGGGATGGGGGACAGAATCGAAAAGAAAAAAGGTAAAACTTGTGGGTTGAGATAAAGACAGTTTAATAGGACAGAAAAGGATAATAATAGTAATAATGATAATGATGATAATGATGATAATAATAATAATAATAATAATATACAAAACAAGTGATCCACAGCACAATTGCTCACTACCCGAAGCGAAAGCTCAGCTAATTCCTGAGCCATGCCACCTTCCGGCCAACCCCTAGTTATATATGCAGCATGACATCATATGGTATGGAATACCCCTTTGGCCAGTTTGGGTCAGCTGTCCTGGCTGTGTCCCCTCCCAGCTTCTTGTGTGCTCGCCACCTTCTCATTGGTGGGGCAGTGTGAGAAGCTGAAAAGTCCTTGACTGCTTGGCCACAACTAAAAAATTAGTGTGTTACCATCCTAAATCCAAAACATAGCATTATACCAGATGGTAGACAGAAAATTAACTCTCTCCCTGCCAAATCCAGGACACTATACCTTGCTGAACCTAGCAGCAGCCAGAGCCTGGTCACAACCGTATGAATGCCAGTAGAGAGCTCCAATCACAAGCTAGTTTATTATCCTGACCATTATCACCATGCAGCTAGTACACCAAGGAACGATTGCCACACGAAAAAAAATCATTATGATTTAGGTATTTGCAGACATGATATTTTATACTTGCTTGAAATTTTAAGATCTACTGGAAAGAAAAGCATGCCTTCCAAAACCAAAATTATATGAGAAACATGAACAATGTACTCTGTGCTGCTCTGTACTACCAGTATTTGCATAGCAGTCACTTGCTCCTATCTGCCAGAGATTTAGCTGGCAATATATCTACAGGGACACCTACAGAAGTTCTCCATAGCATGTTCAGTTCCAGATTAGCTCTTTGGGAAATGCCATGTAAGAAAGACAACAGGCAGTCAGGATATTCTAGTGATTTACCATGTGCTCTGTGGGAGGAAAGTGAATGCCCTGGATGCCTAGCAAGTCACTGTGTGTGTGCACTGTGTGCAGTGATACACCATGCAACCAGGCAGCTGTTTCACCCTGAGATCGTCAGGAGAAACTAGTTAAGGTATGTTCTGGTTCCTAGCCACTGGACCGTGTCACATGTCATGTTAGATGCATAGTGCTCCAGTTGTCCTATGTGGCCTCTTGACAGCCCCACTTCATAGAATACCTTTTTCACATGGCTTTCTGAGCACATCTGTGAAATCATGAATGGGCTACAGGAAACACAGACCAACCTAGTGGCCTTCTATGATGGAGTGACTACATCAGTGGACAAGGAAAGCGCTACAGATGTCAACTATCTGGACTTCCGTAAGGCCTTTCGCATGGTCCCCCACAACATCCTGCTCTCTAAATTGGAGAGATATGGATTTGATGGATGGACTATTTGGTGGATAAGGAATTGGCTAGATGGCCACATCCAGAGAGTAGCGGTCAACAGCTCAGTGTCTGGTTGGAGGTCAGTGACAAGTGGGTGTCCCTCAAGGAGCCATACTGGGACAAGTACTGTTTAATATCTTCATCAATAACATAGTGGGATCGAATGCACCCTCAGCAAATTTGCAGAGGACACCAAGCCGAGTGGTGCAGTTGACACACCTGAAGGGACAGGATGCCATTCAAAGTGATCTGGACAAGCTGGAGAAATGAGACCATATGAATCTCATGAGGTTCTACGTGGTCAAGTGCAAGGTCCTGCACATAGATCAGGGCAACCCCTGGTATCAATACAGACTGGGGGATGAAGGGATTGAGAGCAACCCTGCAGAGAAGGATTTGGGGACCTCACAATGAGTGTTTGCAGCCCAGAAAGTCAACCGTATCCTGGCCTGCATCAAAAGAAGTGTGACCAGCAGGTTGAGGGAGGTGATTCTGCCCCTCTACTCTGCTCACATGACACCCCACCTGGAAAACTACATCCGACCCTGGGGTCCCCAGTACAGGAGAGACATGGAGCTGTTGGAGCGGGTCCAGAGGAGGGCCACAAAGCTGATCAGAGGGCTGGAGCACCTCTCCTATGAGGACAGGCTGAGAGAGTTGGGGCTGTTCAGCCTGGAGAAGAGAAGGCTCCAGGGTGACCTTATTGCAGCCTTCCAGTACTTAAAGGGGCCTTGCAAGAAAGATGGGGACAGACTTTTTAGCAGAGCCTGCAGGTATAAAACAAGGGGTAATGGTTTTAAACTAAAAGAGGTAGATTCAGACTAGATATAAGGAAGAAGTTTTTTACGGTGAGGGTGGTGAAACACTGGATCAGGTTGCCCAGAGAGGTGGTAGATGCCCCATCCCTGGAAACATTCAAACATTTTGTTGTGGGAAGAAGATCTCTGACTGCCCATGTCCAGCTGATCAAATCCTCCTGGATCAGATACTGAGGACATGCTGGAAAGGGATGCATGAGCTGCGCTTCTTCCTGGCTGAAAGAAGTCCCTGCAGAATGTGCAGCTGCTTGGTGAGCGAAACAGGGTAGTTTATCCTCCAACTTCTTACGTCACAGCCAAGAGGCAAGCAGCATGGTTAGCAGTTGTGGCAGCTGCTTAACGTCCACCTTTAAATTGGTATTTGGAGTGTAAAGAAGGCGAGGCCAAGGTTTGCTAAATCGGATAAAATAAGGCTTCTACAGCCCTGCTATTAGGGATTCGAATTCCTTTTGATTTCAAATGCTTGTGAAAGGCAGAGCCTACGTCCATATTGTGATACCAAAGCAGTCTGGTTTTCAAATGAAATGAGCCCTAAATAGCCAAGTCGAAACTGAGACCTCTCCATCAAGCTGTTTATATAAAATATCAACAAAAAGCTTCCTTGGTACGTGTAAGGTTCCTGTTTGTTCGTAGTTCCAGTCCTTCCCGTAGCCTTTTCATGGCATACACATATTCCACCTGCATCTCAGTACAAAGTCTGTGCATGGACTAATGTTTCTAGTGGAGTCCCAACACCCACAGCTGAAAACACTGCTCATCTTTCAAAATGTCATTTAGTAAGAAACCAGAGACATATTGTCCTCTCAATATTACTGGCTTCAGCCTTGAACCATGAGAAGAAACCCTTCTATATGTAAATACAAAGATTGGGGCTGAGCCTGAGCAGATGGGATGGAAGAAAAAGAAGGACCCGTCTGTATTTCTGGGACAATAAAATGGTACCAGTGGGAAGCAGGACGTACCAACTACCTGGTTGTTGGGAGAGGGGGCAGCGTTTCGCAGCGGAGGCATGTTATAACGAGAAGTTCAAGGAATCCACTGTGATTCAATAGCTAGTTCAATCAAACCAGCTGAAACTGCCTTCAATACCATCCTGGACCAGATTTTTCAGAAGAATTCAGCAGCTTGGTAGCTAAGCCTTTTTGCAAAACATCTTGCCACTTATTGTCACAATAGAAGCTGCTGGATGCTGACCACTTCAGAGAAGCTGGACCAAATGCAAGATGCCAAGCACTTGAAACTCTGGCATTGAGCTCTGTGGAGAATTTGATCCATTATGTGCTGCTCCACTTCAAAGTGGGTAGCAGCTTGTGACAACCGTACAGCATCACAGCAAATGTCACTTTTTGTGCAAACATTTAACCAACAGAAAGCGGCTTTTTAGCATGGTAGTAAATTTCACCCAAATTCCAATTTGCTTTGATTTTTTTTAGAATTTTCACTGAATGGAAAAGAAATACTGGGTTTGGGCCTTTCTGATAAAAATATTTACAAAATTTTTTAGGGTAGCTCGGGGTGCAGGAATGACAGAGGAAAGTAATGTTTCCTCACCAAGTCTTGTTTGCTGTTTTCTGATACAACAAAAAGAACATTATTAGGACAAGTTTAAAACCAGAAACAGAGAAGAAACCTATTCTTCTGAGATTTTCTGTTGTTTTCTGCACAGATTCATGTTTTAACTTTGGGAGAAGAGAAAGAACCCACACCTTCTCAAAGGAAAGAGGAAGGCAGTTTAGCACAGACTTAAGAGCTGCAGTTCAACTCTGCAATCTGGGTTCAGACCCATCTCCAGCTTTCAGTGTAATCTTTCTTTGGATATTCTTTTTTTTTTTTTTAAATCAAAACCAGGAATTATACAGCTGTTGAGATAAGAATAATTAAGAACAATGCATTTCCTTTTAAAGTTCCTCAAAGGATAACCCCTAATAAGATGAATTGAGCGTCTCATTCAGGCCACACACAAATGATGGCTCATATTTAGTAACAACATTTTTTGGGGCAAAGATAAGCTAATTTTGCTCAAGAACAGAGGGTGGTCTTTAAGCCTTGCATTTGTCAAAGAAACAAGCACTTTTTTATCTATTGCATATAATCTTCCACAGCTCAAGAGGAATAATGTAGGGGGAGGGAAATTCAGACAGTGTATTTATGTTGGAGCACAGGCCTGAGCATTTGAACAGAGCATAAAGTTAAAGTGACAATGGGCTAGATTGCAGAAACCTCACGTGCACTCCGAGACTTATATGTGCTGACGCTGTTGCTTCTGTAGGTACTCAGCCTTGCAAATAAGTGCTGGATGATCTGTGATCTGGGTGCAACAGAGCTCATGTGGATTTATAAGGAAACTGAAAATCAGTTTTTTATAGCTATCGTCTCTGTTGCATTTCTTAATGCCCTTTTCTTTCTATGGAAAAGACTCACTACTGATCTACACGCAGCCTCAGCAACATCATCACAGTGGAAGTGAGTCTGCAGGATGCCGGGAGATCCCTGTGGTCCTCTGCCCCCCTCCCCAAACCTGCTGGGATCTGTGCCCCGTGGGTCCTTAGCACTGGATGGTCCTGCTCTCGCAGGATCCAGAAAGGCACAGCCAGAAAAGGAATTAGGGCTCACGTGGTCCCTCTTGTTCTGAACGCCCTCTAAGAGAGTGGCTGAATTTGCTCTCATGCACACTAGTGTGAGTCCAGAGAAACACAGTGAGGATGCTCCTTTGTGCAGGGGTTGGAGAGCAGAGCACAATCTCGTGCCGGTTCTCCATGCTCGTGAAACCGGCCTCGTTTGGAAGAGTTCATGGGGGAAAGCCTTAATATGGCAAAAAGGCAAGACATAGTGCAAAACATGCCACTGACAGGTTCTCCTCCTCCCCTCGAGACATTTCACCTGAAAAAAGAGAAGTACCAGCTGGAGTTATAAATGATTCCAGCTCCTAATTGCCAAATGCTTCCCCTCTCCCCTTTGTATCTGTTACAGATGCATCATCCACATATGAATGTTTCCTGGAATTTGGTTCCAGAGATTTGAGCCTGTGAAGTTTTGAGGCCAGGCTTACTCAAATGGAACTCCCAGGGAGCAGAAATTGCTTCTCTGTTTAAATCAAGAGGCTTATCAGGGAATGTTAAACGATTTTTTTACAGCTAAAAGTCAAAAGATCTGACCAATCTTCTCCTTGTTATTTGCTGCATAGCTTTCAAATTAAAAAAAAAAAAACAAAACCAAAAACAAACCAACCAAACAAAAAAACAACCTACCCCAAAAAAATCTCTTTCCAGTCCCCCTGGTCCCCCAGACAGCCAAGTTTGTTCCTGTCACCACCCTTCTAATTTCTGGAAAGACCCAACTTGGCTAGAGAGATCAATGCAGGATTGTTTTACACCAGCCCAGATATTTTGCCTGCTTAAGCAGAATCTAAAAGAGTAATAGAGCGATCTGTTAGCCAATCAAAGAGCATTCAATCAAGCAGTGCTCTGCATTTATCCAGCATTTTTCAGCGGCAGCGATTAAGCATTCATTGATTACAAGCATTAATTAGGTCTAATCACGTGCCTGCAAATGAGGTGTTATGAAAACATGAAAATGAGTGCTCTGTTTTAAAATGGACTTTGGTGGTGAAGGAGAGAGGCATCTCACAGGATTCTCAGGAGTCCCTCATGCACAAAATTCATAAAGACAAGGTACTCATCACCCCCCCAAGAATCAGGCCCCACTGATCTGTCCCAGGCAGGGCTGTCAAACATTAAAGCCTCTGATTTTGTTTTTTTGCTGAACTCCAACCACTGCTCCATATTACCCCATTATAATGAAAGAGAGCGCAACAGGGGAGAACGGGCAAGTGAGCCAGAGGCCTGGCAGCACTGAGATCAATGGCACGGCCACCCCGGCCAAGGACCACACACTGAATGGGCAACTGCCAGGCTCAGGAGTAACTCAAAGCAGTTGTAGAGTTTGCCGGACTCCGTAGTATTACCTGATACAATTTCGCTGTCATTTTTAATGCAAGGGTTGTGTTTTTTTCTTTTTTTTTCTTTTTTTCTTTTAAGGCAATTCAATTTATACATATGCCTATACGTGTTTAAAAGGTTTTAGCTAAAGGTGAGGTCACTCAGATTGTGCCTTCGGCTGAGTAGTAGCTTACAAAAGCTCTGTGAGCAACTGTATACCTGCCTGTGCTTTCTGTACCTACTGGGTTGGTATTTGATGCATACGTAGCGCGGCTATAAGACAATGTCTAAATACATAAAGGGCTTTTCTTTCCCGAGCCTGGTCCTGCTTTTCACAACCTCAACCTTCTTGTTTTTCACACTCCTCCATTCCACCCTAATTTCCATTGTTTTATCTCACTCGGCTCTTTCTGTCCCTCCCCTCAGCAGGACACACACAAAAAAAACAACAGGCAAAGCCTTCATTTTGCAATGTTGCAAAATTGGATGGGTTCGTCGGAAAATATCAAAAAACCAGAAAGGAAACCCAGTCCTTTCTCCCAGCGCCCACGGCTTGATTCCAATGCCGAGAGAAGAAAAGACTGCAAGGCTGCATTCGCAAGGGCTGGCATGGATACCTGGCTGCATGGCTGCAGGGCTGCCAAATTGCTCCCAGGGAACAGCATGAATCATGAGCGAAGCCTGGATCCTCTGCACAGCATGCACACGCTTAGCTGTATGCACTTGGATGGTGCCATTCACATCCCTACGCCCACTCTTCTGCTAAAAGTTAATCAAGGGCAAGGAGGTGGGGAGACCCGACGTGGTTGCATGAGTAAAACCAGTAGGCATGTAAATCCCACAGTAGCATGATACAGATCGCACTGTCATCCCAGTCTAGCCTGCTCCACCCTTCCTCCATGGATGAGGGTGGAAAGTAGATGCTCAGACTGACACTTGCTCAAAGGCTGCTCCTGGTGTTCAACGTGGTTTGCACCCAGCGTAATTTACGTGCCCAGCTTCTTTTGCATGATGCAGCAACCCTTTCAGCGGGCAGATGGGAAGGCTCACGGCCCTAACGTCACCGGTCCCTGCATATTCAGAAAAGACTACTTAAAAGCATGTTGCTTTGGCCCTGTCTTTTCTCTTGCCAGCGTAAATGAGGAGGAAGGTCAGGGGGTGTAGCGCCACTGTAAACCACAACATACAGCCCAGTATGTGGTGGAAAGGCAGTCCCTCAACGGGGGTGATAATGATTACGATGGGGTATATTGCAATTAGGATACCGGAAGCGGAGTCTTTCAGCAGAGAGGGTGCTGCATTAGCTCCAGCATTAAAGTGGTTGCAGTAGTATACGAGAGTAATTTAAGAGGGAAGGGAAATCTGGGCACCAAATGGTATGGCAAAGGACCCTTTAAAGCCTGTGAGCTGTGATGATGTGCAAATGGCAGAGCACAGATGCTGACATCCTTGTAATACTGCAGGGAGGTCCAAACCAGAATGGCTCTAGATAAACTGCTGACCTCTTCCTCCTGGAGGTGGTCCCTCCTGGACTCATGGGCAAGGCAGTGGGCAAAGCAGATCACGGAAGACCTTGCCAGTGCTGCTGCTATTGCTCAATGGCTGAAGTGTTTGGGAAATGCATGCTGTTTCTTGGCACGGCAAGTAGGGTGGCAGCATCTGAGCCTCCGCTTTCTTCTGTCAGTGTTTAATGACTCCACAGGTCTCAGTGGAGTTGCTTCCATGTAAAACTGGCACATCAGCAAGCCAAATCAGGCCTCAACATCTGTAAAGCTGGATAGGTTCACAAGGATTTAATTCCTTCTTAAGTATGTACAAATCACATGGGATGACACTGCCTAATTCCCCGCATTTCTACATAGCACGGTACTGTCACTATTCACTGGGAAAGAATTTCATATTTGCATTTTCCCAAATGCAGTAATACTGACATTTCTCATCTTCTCCTAACACTCAATAGCAATAACTTTTCTCTCTGTCTCTGGAGAAAAAGGCCCATATTTTCCATATTGCATCTTACTGTCTATGAGGGTCCTTGTCCTGGTTCTATATTACCTCTGCAGTGAAGTGGAGGGTAAGTGCATCTAACCATATATATTTAAAAATTAGAAATAAAAGCAAACACAGGCTTTTGCCTGTGGCACTCATAAAGCTGCAGGCCAAGCTGAAGTTCTGCCTGCAGATATCTATTGGTAGATGTCACCAAGTAAAACAGGCACTGGAGAGCAGATCAGCATCCTGCAATGGATGCCTCAGTTACTGACTCCACCACCAGCTCCAAAGCTGGGAGTACTACGTAGCCACCAGGGACCAGGACTTCTTGTCTCAGGTGCAGTACTAATAACCTGGCTTTTCTTTCAGTGTCTGCACATGGATCCATGCTGAGAGATGTACCAGCACCACTAAGGGCGGTAGGTCTTGCTCTGAGGGTGCAAGTAGGGTTTTCCCCTTGAAGAGACATAATAAGTTTTAAGGTTTTTTACTTAGAAAGGTTTGTGTCCAGGCAGCCTCAGGAAAGAAGGGGATGTGCAGGAAGTGTGATAGACTTTGTTCTTTACTTAGATGACAGTTTAGCTCAAATGCAAGAATAGAGTCATATTTTAAATGCCCTAGGGTGTCCTTCCAAGTTCCAGTAGAGGCCATGTGTCAGCCCCGAGCTGATGCCTGATGTCCTGCCAGGTACCCCAGAAGTGCCATATGCCCATGCTGAGGCAGCTAGATCTACTTACATGGATTTCACACTGCAAAAGCATTGCATAAGTGTTGAAGAAACAAGTGGGTTACATGTGGTAGAATCAGCTCATTTCAGGGCAGGTACATCTATGATTTAAGGACCTGACCCTGCTCTATTGGTTTCTCTGTCAGTGCACGAAACAGTCTCAAAGGATAGCATTTGTCAATGAAGGTGTGACATTGGTACCCAGAAGAGACTTTCTGTAAGGGTTGTATCACTAGAGGGTGACCAGGAGCTGCACAGGTGTTACCCATCCACCCGCACTCAAACTTGCCCTGTCCCCTAACCAGGCTTCTCACACCCAGGAGAGCCAGTCTCAGCATTTAACCTGAAGGAAATCTTAAAGTTTCTTCTCAGCTCGGAAACCCTGATCTGTCAGTGCAGGCAGTGGTAGACTCATCTCCTCCTGTTTGGAAACCTGGTGAGGGGGCGTAGTGCCACGTGGAGGCAGAGGTGCATCAACAGTAGGGACTGCTGTGCGATGCCATCAACCCTGTGTAAAGGCTGCATCGTGCCTACAGCACAAAATTTTATGCAAACATGTTTATGTAAGAAATCATACCTCCAGGCCCGTGTTTGCCACAGAATGCTGGGGCCGTGTTTCATTTCACCCTGGAGTAAAAGGCTGTGCTGGTCTGGAGCGGGGTCATTCCCAACGGTCAAGAGCAGTAGAGGAGGGAAAGTTGGCTGTGGTTTTTGCTCTGGGTCCAGCTCCCAGAGGCTGTGCAGATCCTGTACCATTAAACAAAGCTAAGCTCATGAGCTACACTTGTGTTGCTATTGTCTTTGCTGCTGTTTTTGTTGTTAATACCTTGGCTGCTGCTATTATGTCTGGTGTTTTTAGCGTGGCAGCCAAGAAAACAGCATTGACTGAACAACCTCAAGACAGCAGAGGTTGCCAGGTTGAGAAACCCTCTGATCCTGGGAAGCAAAGCGAGTGTCTCTCCTCACTTCAAGGCTGTGACCTGTGTTGGCTTTGGACCATGGAAACCCACACAGCCCTGTGGCTGAGTGACGACCATGGTAAGTACAAGTATTAATGGCGGGTGCTTGGGTTTGATTATACTCTTTCATAAACCACACCTGCTGAAGGTGAGAGTGTAGGCGTTGGACAAACAGGCTACTTGAAAATACATAGCCACTAGAACAGGGGAAAAACAGTTGGTGTATTGCGGATTTTTTTATTTGCTCTGAATTATTCGCAATATCAGTGGTTTCCTGTGACATCAAGCTTCTGAACATTGCCTGATTGCCATAAACTGCAGTCCATCCAATTTTCCATTCCCGCCTACGCCCAAGCCACAGCTCATCCGAAAAGCTGCTTCTGCAGAAGATGTGTACCGGCTGGCAGCCGAATAACTGATAGAGGGGGGTGACACAGAGGCACCTGGTATGGGCCACTCAGCACTGGCATGGATGGATCCATGTGATTTCTTCCATCAAATTTCAAGAGAAATGATGGTAAAACAGCTAATGAGTCAAAGGGAGGAAGTGAGAGCAGAGGCTAACGAAGAGTGTGTGAAAGAGAGAGCTCTGTGGACTGCTCTGCCTGTGCCAAGAACCGGGGAGAGTTTCTGTCAGCTGGTTGGGAAAGTCGAGCAGCTGGAGAGTAAACTACTGTCTTGCCTGCGCGTCTGTGTGTCCGCAAGCACCACTGCCCTCTTTTGGGTGGAATTAGACCTGTGTGTCTGCTTCCTCCACCAGCACAGGGTCCTGTGTTGCCTGGGTGCAAGGAAGAGGGACTGCTCCTGCGGCAATGCTGACAGTGATCCTGCCATGGGGAGAGCTGAGCAGTGGGATGCCCACGCAGGGAGGCTCTGCTCAGCAGGGGTGCTGGTTGACAGCACCATGGCCGTGGCATTACAGATGTGGCATATCAGTCTGCCGGCAGGCTCTGAGCCAGCTGTGCCAGGCTCCAGCTCCTCGGCGGAGCCGTGCCACCGCAGCCACAGTTCCTTCAGGCAGTGCTTTTCCCCATCTCCGGCACTGCTCTGTCCTGTCATCTGCCGTGCAAGAGGAGCAGAAGAATGGCTGAGCAGTTTTTGGCTCCAGCCTTGCCACAGCCAGGTAATTATTTCAGGTGTCGCATGCTGGTGCCAAGTTCTGCTGAAAACAGTACATCTGAGACCTTCACCATGGAGGCGTCAAAGCTTGTTACACTGGGGCAAGGCAGACCTTGAGCTGAGCTTTCCTCCTTCATCCAGGTGCTTCGCTGGAGGGCTCCTCCACAGCTGCAGGCACTGTTGTTAGCAGAGGCATGGATTCAGGATATGGGTCAACCTACTGGCTCAACATATTTGGTGGCCTGTGTCCAGCAACATTCAGATCTTGGAGGAAATGTGTAGTGGTGCTATTGGTCTCAGAGAAGAGAACACATCCCTTTGAGGGCCAGCTCATGCCCCCGGAAGTATCTGATTACACTTAATTCAGCTTCTGCAGCTATGAAATTTTATCATGCCCGGTCACAATCTGACAAAGTCCTTACAGTGACCTAGCCATAAAATTTGACTTGATGAGTGACACTTTTTATAAGACCAACTGTTTCATTATGAAACTTTTGAGGTTGGAAAAAAAAAATCCCAAACAAATAAGAACATGCCACTATTAATAAAGCCGTCGTGCATTTTTACATATCCTCCTTGTAGCAATTGTGGCTGCGTGTAAAAGGCAAGCATGCCTTATGATCGTGAGAGAGTGGCTAAAAAGCATGAGTCACACAGTCGAACCTTGTGACTTGGTAGAACTAAGGAGGTCTCCTTAAAGGCAATTTGTGGAAGAATTGGAGAGAAACGCAATTTCTCAAGGTCAGCCAAAGGCTAATGAGCGCTCTTTCATAGTGCGATTGTATTGCCTGAATTTCTGTATTTCAAAGCCAGTCTAACTACTTTATTGCTGAAGCACTGTAACTGAAGAGGCTGTAATAATATCGACGAGTAATCCTGCCAGAATCTGAGATGGTATTCAGCATAATATGAAACATTTTCTCCTTGCCTGGACGAGTACGGAACAAAGAGTTAAACAAATGTGTGGTTCCCCCGAGTACCACTTATCTTTCTTCCCAAAGGGCATGTGTACAGATGCTTTGTAAGTTGGGTTGTCAACAGCTGAGGCTTGTGGCCAGATTCACATGTTCTCCACCTTTTTGCTTGTGAGCTGCAGGAGACTCATCTCCAGAGGGACAGTTTTTCATAACTTAATTAGATTGGCGCCATTTGCGCAGCTACGGTTTCAGGTTGGCTCAGCTTTACTTCTGCTCCAGCTCTCTAGTTCAGGGGATTACAGTAGCACTGAAATTGGTTCTGAACTAAACGTTTGGCAACCACCTCGGGTCAAGGAGGCAGTTCGTGTTACTGCTGTTGCTAAATTAGAAATAAATAAATAATCAATGTGCGGCCCTTAATGAGAGACTAAGAATGAGAGACAAAATGTTTTTGCAGCTCTCCACTTGGTGTGTACGTAGGAATACATTGCATTTTTTTCCCATGAATGAACCACTCTAGTCTAGTAAACCACTTTAGTTAAAAGAGAGCAAACTCCAGTTGCATCCTCTTAGCACGGATTTGCACCATGCTTCTTTCAGTGTAGCTTTAATCAGCTGGGAATCTGGTTGGGCTAACCAAAAATCAGCCAAAGAAGAAGTGTTCCCACTGGAGTTTTCAGTGGTTTAACTGAACCAGTTTAGAAATGGATCGGAGTAAAATCACTGAGATTTTTAGCATGGAGACAAAGCCCTTAGCCTTGACTAGCTATATGCTTCATGCTACTAAACTGCAACTCAAAAAAAAAAAAAAGGAGATTTACAGCAGTGAGTGTAGACTGGAGGAAAAGAAAGAGCAGGGCCACCTTTCCAAGCTCTATGCTTAAAACAGGCACCTCCTGCCTGCGATGTGCAGATGTTCGTTACAGAGAAAAATCTACGACTATATGGGCTCACTTCCACTCCCTGTGAGCCACGGAGACCCACAGCCCACCTTGTCCCCCCAAGCTCCTCGGCATGGCTCATATGGCACGTGGGCCCACTGAGGTTGTCAGGTTTTACCTGGGCAGCTGGTAGCCAGCAAACTGCATGCTTGTGACGTCTTCACCAACTTCAATGATGGATTGCAACCCATCCCTAGCAAGCGGTTTTGAAGAAGCCAGCTGATAAATAGCACTTTAACAGGAGCCAGATGGAATAAATGAAAAGGTATCTGGCAAACCCTCTGTGAAAGAAGAAATGTAGGTGTTTGCAAAGATGAAGAAAAATGACCACTCCTGGTAGAGAGCTCATAAGAGCAAAAAAAAAAAAGTGTCTTTTCATATCATTTCTGAAAGCAAACCAAAACACAGACAAATCTAGAGTCCAGATTTTCTTACCTGGATATAAATAAATTCAGTTAGACCTTGCTCTGTCCAACTCCAGATATTTGGTGCAAAAATTCTTCCTGCTACAGTACTCACAAGTCTGGGTTTACCTATTTACTGTGGGTAATGATTGCTCTGTAGCTTTCCACTTTCTCTGTGATATAAGCCATTTGTGAGCTGGAAGCAAACTGTGGAAGTCAGTTAGTTGCCTGTCTGTACTACGGAAAAAATACTTTATAAATGGATTCAAGCCTGTGCTTTTTTGTGACCTGTTTTAGGCAAGTGCTCTGTTCAGGTTCTGAATTTTTAGGTCATTGCTAGATCTGTGCAAATGGCCACATGCATCATTTGCACCAATGCCTGAATCCTGACCTTAGGAGAGAGCCTGTTGCACTGATTTGTCTGTAGAGGGTAAGGTAGGACATTTGTGTTACCCAAAGACAGGTAAATCACTTACCTGGCACACACCTGGTCTCCCTGGGATCCCTCGGAAATCATGGAGGGGAGAGAGACAGAGAGAGAGATGGGCCCCTCCGGAGGACAATTCAAAGCAGACGCTTAATTTAGGTACACTGAATCATCCCCTGCAGGAGTTTTTGTCTTTCTCCGTGGACCAGGCAGAGGCTAGAGAGACTGGCTGGTTGACTCAGCTGACCACAGTTGGTAGTGTGAAATCTCTCCCTGCCGAAGCCAATGAAAACATCAAGAAACAGAGCCATCCACGACCTCTCTAATTTGCTCGTTCTCATTCTTAACACTTGGTGCCAACTCTCATTTGATCTGGTTTGAATTTTCATCCCTGAGCTGTTGTGATGGCTTTCTCTGCTAGACAGAGCAAGATTTAGTAGGGACTGTTTCTGTCCTTCACGCGGAAATTGAGGTGCCTCTGAATCTTCCTTGTGATGACAGGAATAAACTCCTCTCTGAAAGTCTCTCACTCAGATGCAGTTTTGCCATTTATTGTGTGGGTTTTTGGCAGGTTTTTAACACTTCTTTGGCAGTCATGGCTTGCAGCCGCAGCCAGCACTCCAGGGCCAGAGAGCAAGGCTGCAGTGCCCTGATTCTCCTCTGCCCCCCTTTCTCCTTCATCCCACCTCCCGCTCCTGGCCCAGGGCAGAGGGATATCGCCCCGGGGCTTTTCCGCTTACCTACAGCTCAAGCCTCTCCTATAGACTGGTTTTTCTAAACCCGAGCTTTTTGTAGGATGCCTCTGGAGACCACTTTGGCACAGCTCTCAGGCAGAAGACGACACTGATGAATTTTAAGTTATCCATTTCCTAATGGACTAGAAGATAACTTGCCTTCTCATATAAAATAAGTTCCTTGCCACTCCTTTCCAATACAGAAGTAATACGTAACTATTTCAGCCTTTTCTGCATCAACGTTACCGGTTTTGCAATTTCTGTCTACCATTGCCAGGATTATTTTTTCTTCTTAATGTATTTTTTTTAACTCCTTGTTCTTCCTAAATACATTCCCCACTGAAGGACTGTTTCCATCAAGGCCCACAGTTTCTCTCACTGCTTTTCTGCATTTCACAATGTGATCAATATTCTTTACTCTTTTTCTCCCTTCTTTGTTACCTAATTAATTAGTAAATTCCAGTTGCTGCTGAATTTGGATAAGCTTTTAGCTTAAGCTCCAAGCTTGATTGTGGAGGGTTGACTAACTATTTTATTTTTATTATGCCTCTACA
Source organism: Balearica regulorum gibbericeps (assembly GCF_011004875.1). NCBI lineage: Eukaryota > Metazoa > Chordata > Aves > Gruiformes > Gruidae > Balearica > Balearica regulorum. Next base: position 111,581,487 of record NC_046185.1, on the reverse strand, counting down.
ATTTTCATTCAAATTTCTTCTATTTAGATTTTGCATCCTAGCTAATTTGGCTTGTAGTTCTCAGAAACTTGGGGAAACATCTTTGATACAGCAGTTAGGTATTTTAATCACTACTTGACAAACTCCTGCCTTTGCGCGTACAGAATGTAATCGGGCCATAATTAACTGTCCCGACGCAACTAGCCACTTCCAGCTCAGGAATCAATCAGCTGTTATCTGCCTTAACAAGGTCCATAGTAAAGTCATTTCCTTCTGTGTGCAATTGCTGTGTAGGTATTATCTGCTAGCTTTAGAAACTCTAGGCTGTTTCACCACTGGATCAATGGGACCTGACAAATATTTTTCTCAAACTAAAGTCACCTGTAACAACCAACACACATTTGTCTTTCCTGTGTAAAAGACAGCTGCTGAAGGAATAAATCAACCTTTTCTTTTCCTTGGCCAAGCAATGTTGAAAGCTCCCCATATTTCCTCTTGGGTTTTCTCTATGAGAGCAGTCACCCAAATTCAAGAACCCCTGCTCTCTGTGAGTCCCCAGAAGGCGATGGCACCCGCTACACATTCCATTCCTGATGAGATTACAACATCCTGCTGTTGGAGGTTTTTCAGCCCAGCCAGGCTAATGCCACTTTTGAACCTCATTTTCCCTCACCAGTTACCCCAACTCCCAGAATTAATATTCAAACAGCTGGAAAAACAGTTCATTCTTTGAGTTCGTTATCAGATCGGCTTGATTCTTTTTTGCCATGCTGAATTTGAGATTCCTCTCTACTTGCCTCGAGTGGCTAATTTAAAAATCAGCCAGAAAATACAGCCAGGAAAAGCCAAGCTCCTTGGTCTGAGACACGAGACACCCCACTCTGTCACTGTTGCTTAGGTACTTTTCTTCTTCATCCCCACTTCTGGCATTCCTGCACACTTCTATATGCAGAGGATACCCTTAACACAAATAGTTACAATGCTCTGATTATACAAAAAAGTAAATACTATGGATGAAACTTTTTGAAGCTTTTCTCCTGGTTTTTTGGCTTGCCTAAAGAACCTAAAGAGCTTTGGTGCTGGCTGACAACAGCTAAGTGGTTTATTAAAGTGTATTTCTGAATGAATAGCTTTGTACATCGAGCTTCTAAGCTGTTATGAAAGTCCCAGCGAGCATCACCTTTCAACATTTTACAATCTTTAAAAATCCAGCCTTACGGATTTGGGGTTTCAGACTAGGCTTCTTCCTAGCATGGTGATGCACATGCTGCTGCTACCATACATATGATTAAACTAATCCAGCTGTGGAATAAGATTTTGCCTCGCATTTATTTTTTAACAAACTTTTCTAGCCAAATAGGACTTTAACTTAATTGCATGAGTTTGTAAGTAAGTGAAAGAAAAACACATACATGTGGGGGTTTTATTTACTAATTTTTAGATCTATGTAGACATTTCTATTGTTATTTGTAGTTTACAATCACAATTGACACTGTTGTTGATTTTTTCTTTTACAATGAGCTTGCAGTTCCCTGCAGTTGTTTCTATGCAAACTATGTTTGATGTGAATATGATAATCCAACTTTAAAACTGTCTAGAAAGGGAAACAAGAAACTGTGTGTTTCTGGTGGATCTGGTTTTGTGTAAGCTTCACTGTTCATGTCTCAAAATTGCATGTTTCTAGTGAGGGCTTCATTTTTTGTAAGCAAGTAATGGTTTTTTGAGTCTCTATTTTGTGCACTCAGGTTTGTGTATTATAAATAACTTGATTTTCAAAAGGCATTAACCATCTAACTTCTTGCACTCGGGTTGCTTTAAAGTGTTTCAAGTTGAGCCCCATAGAGCTGAAGCAATCAATAACTATTGGTTGTTCCATTGTTTGTTTGTTTTTAATCAAGACCCTCATTAGAAGTATGTGAACATTTTTGTTTTCCATTCTTTTTTTGAAATGAAGCCAGATATCAAAATCTGGAAGCCTTTTGCAAGATAGAGCTTCCACTCTTTGTGCAGTTCTCTGGTTACTTTATTGTGAGTGCCCAAGATGAAGTCGTGAAAAGAAGAACAAAGTAGGAATATTAGAAAATTAATTGTGCTTTTCATCATTCTCATGGTGTTTTAGCCATTGGTATGTTATGCCTACAGGTAGTGGATTTATGTGATTTACCTTTAGCCTGGCTTTGGACCCCTTTACCATAGTACCTGGCGAGTGTCTGAGCACCTGGGCTCTTGAATGAATCATCCGCACTGGCTTCGGAAGTAAACCTTCTCAGCAAAATAGCAGCAATATCCGGACTGGCCATCGGTTTCTATTCCGTTCAGCCTCAGCTGATATATTTCATATGTTTTTGTAGCTGAAGCTGGGCCAGGACTTCTCTAGCTTTGACAGGAGGGCTAAATGAGAGCAGGGAATTTTATGTGCCTCTTCCCACAGCATTCCAGTAACCGTGCAGGAAGTCATTGATCAATGGGATTTAGGCAACGTGCACGAGAAAGGTACGTGTGTGGCCCGGTGGCCTTTGCAGCATGTGCTATGACGACACCACCCTCTGATTCAATAAACGGAGGGGTAAGAGACTAGGTGGTAAGCCACACACACCACGTTTATGATGCATCTCTGTAGCCAAGCGAATGCAGTGTGGTCTGTTTTTAAAGCCCGTTCTATAAGGCTGCATGTTTCTTACTAATGCTATGGTTTAGATGTGGTCATAGCAGAGCGATTTTCCTGGAAAATTGCTTAATGCACTGTCACAAACAGAGGGCAAGTTCCCTGACCCGGTGGCTCATCCTACCCCGGGAACAGGAATAGGATCTGACCTTTGGCAGATCACTTAGATTTGTTTTATTGTCCTCATTTGTACAGCTCCTCTGTGCCATAACCCAGGAGAAGATCTGAAAAGCCATGTCATCTCTTCAGCAGGCTGCAACGCATTCAGGCCACGCAGCACAGCGGGAGTAAAAGAGCTGGTGTGCCTGCACGCTTGAGACAGAGCTGTTAGCAGTAATGGTTTTGCAGGGTAGCTTTGCCCCAAATGAAGTCAAACTCATTCCTGGGATAGGTTTACTGACCTTACTGGAGCTGCGTGGGAAGAGTATTTATCCTGTTGTCATCTTGGGTATGCTGTGGATATAGACAGCAGGCCAAAAAAAAAAGTGTTTATCCAATAAATGTATTTAATTTGTTTGTAATTGCTTTAGGGTGTTAAAATTGCCATGGAGAGGTCTTCCAGGCCTCTACCTGCCTACATTGTACCAGGAGCTGTTATACTGCAAAGGAAACCTCACTGCAGCAGTTCGTGTGCATCAGCATGGGAGGTGACAGTCTGATTTTTCATCTTTCCCGTGCCTCAGTTTCCTCATTTGGCCTCATTATGTGGCTCAGGGTAGGATGCAGCTGTGGCGGGTGGACAGGGAGGAGGTTGGTGTCAGTTCAGTGGCTCTGCCATTGCATGACTCGGAGCATAAACTAATGAAGTAAATCTGTTTTCCTTGTCTTTCTTATCTGTGATTTTCCACATACAGAGGAAATGGAGAGGGGGAGGCAGTGAGAGGTTGTTATCATGCAGCGATGAGACAGTCTGTGGAGAAAAAAGATGCTACTCCTTCAGCGATCCCAAATGTGCTCCCAAATCTCAGAAGAGATGAATATTTCAGCTGAAAGAGTCAGCTATGAAATAATCTTTTCCCTGGACACCGAAATAGTTGTCATTATTGTACAGCATCAACAGTCCATTGAGCTGAATGGGGGCAGCCCGTGCAGAGCTAGTGTTTCAGTCTGTCCACCTGCAGCCCAGTAAATAATGGCGAGGATAGTTTACTGTTACAGAGGGATCGGAATTGCCTGGCTGAATGGTCACAATCCAAGAAAATGTGTTTTAATTTAGCTAAATGAAAAGTAATACATCTGGGAACAAAGAGTTCAGGCAGTACCTACAGGACAGGAGACTCTGCCTTGGAAAACAGGATTATGGGGTCATTGTGGTAACTACCTCCACAATAGCTGCTGGTTCAGTGGGGCTAAGAGGGCTCAGCTGACTCTGGGAACCTAGAAGCAAATCATGGGACTCAGGGATGGTAGAAGCATGGGCAGGAACATCCCTGGGCTGCAGCACCAGGTGGTGGTCTTCACCGGGTGTCCACATTATTAAGAACATGGAAACACGAGGGAGGGCCACTGACATGGCGGCTGGGAAAATAAAAGCCTTTTTGTCATGTAAGGGTTAAAGTGTGCAACCCGGTCACCTTTTCTAAGGCAAGGTTCGGTATGTCTTTGTGACACTTTAATTCAGCTGTGACATGAGACCTTACTTCCTAATGGTGGGTAATGCTTACCAGGCAGGAGATGGTAAAATCACCTCAGGGGGTTACCTGAACAGACATGCCTGAGTCCACCATAGGAGAGAAACTCTCCAGCATGGGTGGGTAAAGTTTGATTGGGATTATCATCTCTGAATTTTCATTCCTGTCCCTTTCTGTCATGGTGGTGGAAAAAAAAAATTAATAATTGGCATTTCCCTCAATTTGCTCATTGCTGCAGCTCTGCACTGAGACAGCAACAGTGCCCAGCCTTCAGCTTTAAGGTTTTGGGCCACAACAGGCCAGAGACTTTTCTTCTCCAGTACAAAACAGGCTTTTCTTCACCTTCTTCTGAAGCATTGGAAATAGATGGGGTAAATGCTTTGGAAGGTGTGAGCTGGTGCAGCACAGGGGGTTGGACCAGATGACCTGTAAAGGTCCCTTCCAACCCAAACCATCCTGTGTGATTCTGTGACGTCTCTCCCCTTGGGACCTGCCTGTGGTCCCACCTGTGATTGCCACCTCCCTGAGGACTTGCTGAGCTTGGGGGAGGTCTGCATTGCCCTGCCACGTGGCCTCTGAATCACCCGCCAAAATCACTCGGGCACATTGCATCAGCCAGTTCCCTGCATTGGTCTCTGCTGGTCTTCACCTGTGGCACGGAGCAGCTTCACTTTCAGGGGCCTGTGCTGCCTTACTCTAGCTGAAGCCTTCGGGCTCACCACCGGCACTGCTGACCGGGCTGTGCAGCATGGGAGCTCCTATCAGTCGGTCATAACAGGCTCATCATCAACCCTGAGAGCTAGGAGCTCAAAACGTGACTTTGAAGGAAGCGTCTAGTCATATCAAACAACAGGTCTAAAAGTGTGCTTTTCTCTGCGACTAAAGGACATGAGATCTTAAAATATGCAGAGAGGGATCAAGGCCACATAGGCAATATTCCTGGCATGGAGTCCTACATTATTGCCATTAAGTTTGATCTCTGTGTTGTCTCATCTACTTCTTCTGGAAGGCAAGGCAGCAGCTGGCTTTCCCAACCTTCCTTAATGACCTTCTTTCCCATCAAGGAGTGCAGAAAGATATTTGATGCTATGGCAGAATTTAAGTTTTTGCGGATTGCTTTGTCCCACCACAACCGCAGGCTGGCCTCACCTACAGAGTTTGAGCTACAACTTATATTTCAACTTTTCCAGCTTTAGACCTTGGGTTTTGGATCCACGCTTTAGCAAGAGGAAGGCCAGCTGAGATGAAGAGGTCTGAGTCCTGCTCCAGACCTTCCCAAACCGTGGGAGTGCTCCTCTTGTGCAGCTCTGATCCGGACCCATCTCTAAATATAACCATAATGCAATAAAATAAAAAAAAAAAAAAAAGAAAAAAGAAACCAAGAAATAACTGCAACCTTCCATCCAACAGTGGTTGAGTTATTACCGCAGTTACATCACAGCTGAAACAGGTGCAAGGAAATAAGCCTCCCAAAAGTTTCTATTCAGGAGGGAAATGACTGAAGAAAGCAGAGGGAAAGGAGGAAGGCGGAGGTAGGGGTAGGAGCCAGGGGACAGAGCGGAAGTTGTTTCTCTTGGGATGTGGCCAACTTAGTAGCTGTCCAAACCCAGGAGATGTCTTGGATGCTCCTTCTGTTACTGTCTTTGCTTTTTCCATTTTCAGGCTGCCCGCTAGCAGAGAGCGTGGTAACGCCAGTATTGTGTTGCCCTCTGAATGCCCTATTGCCTGGGACCTCCACAGCTCGCTGAACCACGTTTAGGCCTGATGCAAGCAGACACACATCCTTCCGAGCAGATTTTGTGCAATTTTCAAAGAATCCTTCAAGGACTCATCAGCTCAAGTAATCCTCTCTGCCCCAAAACTATGGGGAAGGGAAGCGATTATGAGAAAGCTCATGTTCCTCCAGCAGCTGCAGTCACTTTGGGTGGGATTCATCTGACTAAACATAGATGTCTCCATCTGAGCTAGTCACGCTAGGCTCCCTTTATGGAGGAGAATATGGGGAAATACAGGCACAGCTATGAGTCATCCCCTCCCCAGGTCAGTGTCTAAAACAGGTCAGGCGAATCTTGCCCATTTCTCTTCTTTGCTTGTAAAAGGAGCTGCAACGAAGAGGCCAAGTCTAAGTCTGTAAAGTTAGATGAAGCCCATCCTTTATCTGGTGTCCAAACCAAATGATTTGATCTGGGACCGAAGGGCCAAGCTACGATGAGGGCATTGCCCGCAAAAGCCGAGTAACCACAGCAGAGTGGGGTAAATTGGCTCAGCTGGAGCTTATTTCACTGTGGGACAGGAGGCAAGGAGCCCAACGCTGGAGAGGAAATGGCCTAAGAAAAGTGCCTGTAAAAGGCACCGTGGGATGTCACCTTAGTGCCAAGACTATGTTTGTTTTGAACCAGAGCAGGTACCTCTGCTTTTCTGTTTGCAGGCTAGAGTTACTGCCTTCCTGACATCACTGCAACTCACTGCGTGACCATTTACTTCCCTGCTTCCGGCCCCTCATTCCTCCTCACCTCTCCTTTCCAGACTTCAATACAGTGGGGCCATCTTCACATCCCCATGGAGCATTGGGGTGCTGCTGAGTGCTCACACCCCAAGACAGGCCTGGAGCAAAGGACGTTCACCGTCTAGGGCTCTTCCAAGTGCCATGGACACCTGGGCATCTTCCAGTGGGACGCTGGCTGTCTGCGCCCTGTGCTGTAGCTCCTGATGGCTCAGCTCTGTCCATGTCCTCTGCCCAGCCGCCTGGCCTAGCGCTGAGCTGCGTGTTGAAAGAGAGGAGCATTTCCCATGCTACGTGTGTGTCAGGGACGCATGGGGAAAGGAAGTTGCCAGAAGCACCAACTAAGTTACTTTATGTTGTTATCTGATGAGAAAAGTAATGAAGTAAAATTGCTTTCAGCATGCCATGAGCCAGCTCCTCTGTCGAGGGATTACTGCTGAAGACTCTCAAGACCTTATGTGCACCCATGACTGTAACCCCATGAGTAAGAGCATGAAGTATGCACGCAAGGTAAATAATAAATGGTTAGAGGGAGCTGCTCCAACTCAAATTCCTCCCCCTACTTTTCTCTTTTCCTTTCTCACCATTGAGAGACAAACAAAAGCTCAAGTGATGTCATGGGGCAATGCATTTGGCAAGTTTCTTGCTGCTGCGTCCCAGTACATGACAAGCCTGTGTATTGACAGTCTTTGCATTTGCAGAGGTGGCACATGCAGAAATGACAGCAGAGCCCGGCAGTACAAAGCAGGGTGCAGAGGAGAGATGAGGCTTTTCAGATCTGCTGCAACTGGTTCTGCTCAGTGCTAACCTGAAGCTAATGCGTGGGCCAAGTGCCAAATTTTCAACTCCCTGCTGTTGAACTGACACAGAGGGGCTGGGGCTGTAGGGGCCTTTAGTTTCTCTCCCAGGAAAATCAGAAAAGTGAGTTAATTTGCTTAAAAACAGACAAACAAACAAAAAAACCCCCATGTGTGTATACGTATGTGTTTGCACATGCACGTGATGTACTTTGGAAAGACCTAAGGAGTGGAAGTCCTCAGAGACTGATGTGGGGATTTAGGAGCTCTCCTGAACTCAGGACTTGGGTTCCTCAGCCTCAGCAGCACACTGATGGACATTTTTGTGTTGGGACTTTTCAGAGATCCCCTTTCTCCAGCTGCTAGGCAGAACTAGGGTTGTGGTGCCTTTAAACCTGCCAAATTATTTGTTATCAAGGCAGCTCCTTGCTCTGTGCTTGGATATTTCTGGGAAAGCCAGCTGGGAGGTAAGGAGAGGTATGTTCATTAAGTGCCCTCCCTTGGAGTTAAAGGGCAACCATGTTCCTGCTCCTTCACCCTGCTGCAAGAAGCTCACTGGGACGAACAGAATGGTTAAAGGTGCGTGATGAGAAACAGCCTGGTAATTGCATTGCCCCCAGGGTGGGGTGGCATCGGGTCACAGGTATGGAGGTACAGCCCTGGGTGAATGCCGGTTCTTGTTCCCTCCCTCTGGCCAGCCACTGGCCCCCTCTGGAAAAGAACGTCTTTGCTCCTCGTTCATTAAGTGCCTGCCTGTGGGACTTGTGTGTTCAAGCCAAGCGGCACAATCTGACCTGCCCTGTGCGATCGAAATGAGCTGTCCCAGATAATCACCTCCTTCACCAGAGATGCAAGCGCATGGGGTGGGATACCCAGGGACCCCGCGTGCCTGTGCCCCATGGCTGGATTGGTACCAATGCCTGTTAATAGAAATGGAGGGAGGGATTAGGAGGGGAGAAAAATCACCCCAGTCAATGTACACCTTTCTTTCTATCTATCATCTATACTAGGATATGGGTTTTTTTGGCTGCAGAGAGCTGAGTCAACCCCACGCACCTCAGCCCTCTGTGCCACCCAAACGGTGTGTTTGCCTCACACAGAGGTGACCAGCCCGTACGAATTTGCTTCAAGGTGCATTCTCTAGTCCCGTGCTTTCAGCAGCTTGGCTAAGAAGCTTGCAGCTTTCCTGAAGGCAATGAGGGGCAACAGCTGAAACTGTGGATCTGCTTCCTCCACTGAGAAATACATCCAGAAATGTTTCTCTATTTCAGTCGACTGAAAAAGAGAGCTGGACTGGACCCCGTGCAGCTCTGGGCTTGCAGCGCTCCAAGAGCCAAGCAGGCATGTAGGCACTCTCGCTTTAAGAATTGATTTCCTAAGTGAACTGTCAACTCCCGGTGGCTAGAAAAATCTGCAAACAATTTCTAGTCACTGAACAAAGCAAATCTTTGTACTGTGCTGTAATAGTTCATTATTAAATAAAGGCTCCTTTGTTAGTCTATAAGAAATGGTGTGTACTCCGCCGCTCTTCGCAATGTGCCTTGGTGTGACTTTGCAATGCATATAAAATTGTATTTCATCTCCCGTGAAAAGATGACATAGTAAGTTATTTTAATTTCAGCAGGAAAAGCACAGGGTGAAGCAAAGCACAGCTCTGATGACTGAACTTTATTATTGATGCATTTGATTCACGATCGTATGAGAGGACCCGGAGACTGGACTTTCTCTCATTTGCAACAGGGTAAATGAGGAACAACATGGGTGAAATTACTAGGGAGGAGAGTGAAGGAAAACTTTAGCAGCTGCAACTCCTACAAGTTGTGTTACTTACTGGGCTGTCTTTTTTACAGTTCCAGGCTTAAATGAGTCAAAACAGGAATCAAAGGGCGTCAGTGTTTTCCTATCCAGAAAAGCAAATGTGTTTCCAGCTCCCTCCCTTCTTTCTTTTGCTCTGCACCCAGTGAGCTCCCGGTAATCTGCCAGTTTTGGCCCTACAGCTGCAGAGCCCCGTCACCCAGCTCCACGGCTGCCTGTGTCACACGTTGGTGTCGCTTTGCGGCAGCCCCGGCCGTGGCACAGCATGGCAGCTGTAAGCCCATTGCACGTGGGGGGGGCGGGGGGGGGGTAGACCTCATTTCACGTGTTCCTCATCCACATGGTCCAAAATGCTTCTCCTGTCACCAGTTTTGAAGCATGGGATCCCCCTCACGAGCCCTTAGGCTTCAACTCTACTAAGCCCAGTGTTTTCCTTTGCGTTTCATTCCAGCACATTTTGTCAGGCTGTGACCTTTTAACCAAACATGTCAGATCATCATGTAAGCTTGCAGCCCCCCGTAGTTTTTTTCTCTTGCGATGTTTTGCACCGGGGTTGGCAGTGCATGAAGAGAGCTGTAGTTTTCCTGCTCCTCCCTTCCTCCGTCAGCCCATCAGGGCCACGTGAAACCCCCAGCACCGGTGCTTCCCGCTCAGCTGGAAGAGGCGGCAGCCAGGGCCAAAGCGGGCGTTGGACAGATGGTTTCTCTGAGCCCTGCTCACTTTCGGCTTTTGGCTGGGCTGTAAACAACGGGGCTTTTCCGATAAGCGTTCAGCCCAGCTCAGGCTGAGGCTTCTAACTCCTGTTCTGCGGGTGATTCATATACCAACTAATAATAGCCGCTCCCGGCCGTGCCAGCACAGTAACTGACCATGGAAAACTCCACAGTGCTTTGGGCCGCCGGCCCATCAGCGCTCCCAAGCTGAACTGCCCGCAGCTGGTGGTTTGTCTTCGAGGGCAGCGCTGCGCGGCTCAGTGAGAGGCTGCAAACCGTCCTGCGGGCGTTGCAGCGAGCGGTGCCGATCCTCCGGCCATGAGCCCTCCGGCCGTGAGCCCTCCATCCCAGCGGCAATGCCACCACCGGGCTGGTTTGGGAGCAGGTGGGAAGCGGACTGCTCCTCCTACTTTACATACAGCAGTCAGCTCAGGTAACTGCACTCAGCCTAACTACCACCCCTTGCCCTTCCAGGGCAAAACTGTGGTTTTCTGTATTTGCCATCCCCAAATGCCATTTGGAGCATCTGCAAGAAGCTGCTGCATGGCTGGCAAATTCCTTTTGGTGGCAGAGCTGCTGCTGGCTCTGCCGCTGCGAGGCAGCGGGAGGTTTGCTGGGGATTCGCGTGTCTGGATGCTCCCAGGAAGGAGGAGTGATTGGCAGGGCAAAATAACACTTGTCTGCACCACTTTATCCCTTGCTCCCGTGCGGTTTGCCCTGGCTGATGTTTGACCAGCTAAAAAGGAAGGCAGGAAGGTGGCGGTGGAGGCTGGAGAGGTCTCACCCCCTGGGAATGTGCGGCCGAAGCCTTGCCAGGTGATGGGTCTACGTTTTGCGTGCAGACCAGAAGTGGGGCTGGGGAAAGAGCGAGCAGCGCATCAGTACCCTGCATTACAGCCCCAGTCAGTTAATTAAGCATCTCACTTCGCACGGGGACAGCCGTCCTGAGCAGAGCCCACGGAATGGGAGCGGGATGCCCGGGCTGGCGGGGAGCCTGTCGGCAGCCAGGACGGCACCGCACAGTGAGCCGGGACTCCCACGGCGTGGCAGCACTGAACTGCTGATACAGCCTTGGGACCTCTGTCTCAAAGATGGCTCTTTCCCGCTGCTTCAAACGCGTGAGCATCGCTCCGGCCCAGGGGGACAGCGCAGAGCTAGGGCAGATAGGTCACTGCTGAGCCCTCGGACGTGAGCATCAAATAGTGGAAGAGGATTAACTAAAAGCCAGAAAGCCAACATGTGATGGAGCTGAGAAGACGTGTGTGAAACAGAGCGAGACGCGGCAGCACGGCAAGCAGTACCGCAGCACGAATCAGGCACCCGGCCCCACTCCCCAGCGGAAGGACGGACACAAAGCAAACCCCTTCCCTCCTACCATCAAACCCTGCGGCTGCGAGCGGGGCTGCCCACACAAAACCTCCCGCACATGTACCCCGGCCCTTCCCCGCTGACTTTAACTGGCGGCCGGGCTGGCCAGGCTGTGCAGGACGTGCGCTCCTCAGCCGGCACCGCTGCCGTGCCACGGCTCCCCAGCTGCCCGGCGGGGCCCGGCTTCCCAGCAGTCCTGGGGACAGGGCCACGTTGCCGTACCACCCACGCGGCAGCTGGGGGGATTTTCCTCACAGGCAGCTGGCTCATCGTTTCACTTTTGCCATTTGTTTGCCTTTCAGGAAGGTTTTCCTTTCATTCCTGCCCTGACCTAAGCTGGAGCCGGGGTTTTCCAGCCCCAAGAGCAGGGTGGCATGGAGCAGCTCCCTGCCCCGGCTGTGCTACGTGGGGAAGGACCCGAAAGCCGGGAGCCAAGGTCCAGCTATGCCGGCACCAGCAGTGGTGAGGCAGCTGAGGTGCTCACCTCCCAAGGGTCTCAGACACGCGTTTTGGAACCCTCCTGTATTGCAAAAGGCATGAAATGGTCCCTGGGTGCAGGGGAAAGACCTGGCCCTGGAGGCCAGCTGCAACAGCCCTCAGGACATCATACATGGCTGCAGCCTTCAAGCACGCCCCCGATTCGAAACTGGGTTGGCCCTGTTTTTGCTGAATGCATGTGATGTCTCTTAAATGACTAAATATTATCTTTTTTATTTGCTTTTCTTCCTCTAAATCTGATGTTTTCATTGCAGTGGACCAGCATTTACGAGCAAAACACTTAATGCTCAGCAAACACACCACAGTGGCACCAGCAAATCAAAGCAATGCCACTATCTAGAGCACACTGGGAACAGCATTTGGGCTCTTGATTTTTAAGTTTAGTGCAAGAGCAGCTAGACACGAGCTGACTTTCATGTGCCCATATGTGTCTCTCTTAAAGCAACGAAATTTGCATCCAAAACTGATGGAAACTGTAAAGTTTTCAGGACAATGGTGACAGAAAACTCATCACCTGGTATAGGAGCGGGGAGAAGAAAGCCTGTCACTCTGCAGCTTACTTGAAGGAAAATACATTGTTTGAGAACATGCATAAAAAAGGAGGACGGAGTTCAGCAGTGCTCCTATTTAACTGGATAAATCAAAGCCTTTACTACTTGCTTCAGGACAGTAGATTTTTTTTTTGGGTGTGATTGGCAGCTCCTCCACAATGAAAAGTCCAAAGAGATTTTGTAATTTCCTGGGCTTTCTGCAAAATGGGGCCTTTTGCACCAGTGCTTCTAAGTGAAGCTTGGCAGAGGGGGTTTGCACCCAAGCTGCTGAAACTACGGGGAGCTGCTAAAGGCAGAGCTGAGCCTGCAGCAGGCAACCCCAGACCCCAGCCGTGTTTCAAACAGAAGATGCAAAGGCTGCGATCACAGATCCCAGCCAAAGTGGACATCTCGCATCTCAAAAGAGGCCCTGGCTTCAGCATCAGCGGAGAGGTTGCTGGGCAGAGGAGGATTCCCTATCGCATGTTGCTGGCCAAGCTCCAGCCCTCTCTTTCTCTGCTGACGCTCCAGATAAACCGGAGCTGGGCACTTTCCGGCCACTTGTGCCAAGTAGAGCTCAGGTGAAGACTAATTAAAACCCAAGCTGTTTCAGGGCATGAAAGTACATGCTATACTGGTTCAAGACTGCACTCCACAGAGCTAAGAAGGGCATTGCTGCCTCCCTAATTGTGCGGCTAGCCTTTGCACAGCTTCAAGCATTTTCTGTAATTGGGAGAAAACAGCAGCAATCTCCAAGGGACCAGCCAAGGAGAGGAAAAAATAGCATGTAATATTTTTGTTTTTCCCCTACACCACAGCCCAGTCTGGAGAAGAGGAGGAAAGGGCAGGGAGAGGCATCCAAGGCAGGGAAAGGACCAGACACAGGGCAGGTGTAGGAGCTGTGCCACCGGGCCTGTTCACATTGTGCCAGCCTGCGGCGAGGCCACATGGTGGGCATGGGTTGGGGACACCGCACTGTGGACTTCAAAGTGACATAAATTCCTTGAATTTAGCAATAAAAGAAACAAGCATGGCATGGTGTGTCCTCAGTAACAGTGCCCGAAGGAGCTGGGTCAGTAGCGGCAGCTTGCCTGCTCCAAGGGTGATGTGAAGAGGAGAGAGCAGCCCTGAAGGGACTGGCCGCGCTGCTGCTCCTCATGTGGCTGCAAAGGAGGGCCTGACCTTTACGACTGCTGGGAGGTACTGATCCCCGATCCCCACACGTGCTGCAGCACACCCTGCCATGTACTGCGGCCATGCAGACCTCTGTCTTCTGCTGCCCCAGCAGGTTACCTCTGTAACTCTCTGGTGAGAGCTCAAGTTCAGCTCCTGCAGCAGGATGATGGGATGGGGATGCCTCTGCCCATGTTTTCTTTTCTTTGAAGCTTCAGCCCAAATGCAACATTCTGGCAATACCATGGCCATGGGTTCCCACAGCCAAACTCAAAGGAGTTTACTGAAGTCAATGGAGACCAGATTGGCTGGGGGCTGAAGTGGTCAGCAATGCCAGGAATGAGACATATCTGCCCTTTCCCAGTAACAGCCTTTTAGGCAGATAAAGAATTTGGACAGTGAAAACATTGCCATGACCCTTTGGCACTGCAGGATGTGCTGTAGGTCTTCAAAGCAAAACTGCCCCAAGGCAAGATAGGCAAATTGAGTTTTTCCTATGGCTTGGGAGGGCTGGCTGCTCATGGAAATAGGAAGTCTTCCAGCAACAAAGGTGCAGCAGGAGCGATGCTCAGGAGTGGGGAGGCACACGTTTGCCAAGGTCTTCCCTCAGGAGATACTGCCTGGAGCCAAGACCCTTTCCCTGCCCACCGCTATAGGTGCCTCTCCTTTGGGGTTTTCACTGAGGGTTGTTATAGGAACTTAAGTACTCCTGTGCATCCTGGTCTGAGCAGCTCCCTGCTCCAGCTCACCGTCACAGAGCACAAGGGCTCTGAGGACATTGGAGGATGCTCAGGTACAGCAGGAGTGGGGTCGTTCAGCTCGGCTAATTAGTGCTACTATTTCTGTCTCTGGCCTTTTCTCCGTTTGTATCCATCCATCTGGGGCTCTTTTCAGTCGTTATAGAGCATTCCACCCTCTTGATTTTTTTTTCTCTCTCTTCCTCTGTCTTCCAGATTTTTGCCACTGTTTCACGTTGCTGTCCAAGTTATTTGTCTTTTCTGTCTTGCTCTGGTCGTGGGAACATTAGTAATGTTTTTGTGTAAAGCAGGGTGGCTTAGAGACCGCCTCGCAGACCTGACAGCCATCCTAGCGCTGCTGGCAAAGGCTGGAGCAGCTCAGCCAGCCCCTGGGAAACAATCCTGTTTATGGTTCATCGCCATCTGATCTACCCACGGCTTCTCGCTCCCGCCTGGGCTCAACTGTGCCGCTGCCATGCTCGGCCGTGCCGTGCTGAGCCGGGCGGGGAGGTGCAGCCCAGTCCGCTCGCTCCCCGCTCTCCTGCCGCAGCCGCCCCGTGTGTGGCTGCGAAGGGAAGCGTGACTCACATGGGCCTCCCACCCATGAGTAACAGTGTTGGTCTATCACGTCTCAGCCAGCCGGGGCAGCTTGGAGGGAGGGCGGCTGCTTCCCTGGCGAGGCATGAAACGGGTCACTCCGTCCCTGGGACACGGGTGAAACCAGGAACCAAGATTGCAAGACATGGCAGCTATAAGCAGCCTCGCATCAGATGCAGGGCTGTACCCCACGAGGGGGGCAGGCAAGGAGGTACACGTGCCGGCAGACATGGGCTGCAGGGATTCCTGTTAAACACCGATGTCTTCCTTCTTCCCAGCCAAAACCCGCTCCTTTTTGCCTGGGAAATGCACAAGGCCAGTTTGAAGCCAGCAAGGGAAGACGGGCAGAGATGGTGGGAACATGAGGGGTGGAAACACAAAGCAGTTATGTGCTTCTCAGGGTGGAAAGAGGCCCAGGTTATTAAATAGCAGGCAATTTTAGCATGAGTTATTAATATTAGTTGTTTGTACTGGGAAGTGGTGCCTAGGGGCTCCCATTGCACTAATCATGTAACAAAGCCATGTTCCTAACACAAATAGCTTGTGTTTCAGCCTGCAGAGAACAAGTTGTCTCCTTCCCATTACCTCCCCTTTGAAAAAACAAGATTGCACAGTCGAGCCCACAGAAATTGGGAAAGGAAAAAAAATGACACTGAGCTGTCCTACGGTGCTGTCGCTTACCCCCAGCCAGCCCAGTAACTCCACCAGCACCTTGGGTCTGCACTGCCCCTGTGGCTCCCCTGCTTCATTCCCAACCGCAGCAGGTCGGGCCTCACTGTTATTGGCGATTTTTGTGTTGCCCGTCTGTTTGGTTTTTGGGTGTAGTAATGTCACATCACCTGTTTAGGATAGTGGGTGGGCAGTGGGGTGGGTTTTTTTCCTGCCTCGCTGACCGTGCTGTGTATTTCCATTGTATTTTTCAGGCTGCAAACTGCAGTTCTCTTGAGCATGTGCCCCTCTGAAGTAAGAAACCAATTTAATGTATTCAATTAATTAATTTACAGCCTTGGCACTAAAGCACAGACTAAAGGTCAACAGCATCCACTAATTTTGGACAATACAAACCATGACTGCCCTGCTATTTCTTGTTCTCCTGAGGACTTGGCATTATTTTATCACATGGAAACACAGGTCCTCCTGCCCCTGGCTGCAGCTTTGCACACACAGCTCTTCGTCATCCCAATCCCAAGTCAGGCTGGAGGCCAGAAGGAATGCCCTGCGGCCCCAGCCCTTCCGCTAGCAGTGCTCACCTCTGCAAACACTGTGCCTGACCTCATACAGCCTGGCAGCTTCTTCATCTGCACCCTCAACACAGCAACCAACCATGGTGATGAACGGGGCCAGCGTCCCCATGGCATCTCCTGCCCTCTTGATATTTATCCTGATGTAGATCCAGCTGATGGAGGAGATACAACTAAGAAACGAGCATGCATCAGGATGGTTAAAGGTAGTGGCCTGATACCACGGTGCAAGGAGCACGGAGAGGGCTGGCAGTCCAGACATGTGAGCAGGTGTGCAACCCTACCAACACTTGTTTAGCACGATGCTCTGAGCGTGTACGTGTGCATGGCTTTACTGTGCTTGTGTTTAAGAGGTGGGAGTCCCTCATGTCCCACTAGACGCAGGTGGCTGGTGAGGCTTGGAAATGCCGTGTTCACCTCTGAGCCCAATGGTCGTGCTCTGTGGTCAGCATGGATCCTGCTACTGACACCCCCAGCCCCACAGGCCTGCTCGTTTCCCCACTGCTCCGTCGTGCCCTCGTCTGAGGTCTGTCCCATCCCCACCCCTGACCTCCTGCTGGTGGAGGAAGCCAGGCAGAAGCCACTGTCACCCCTGCAGTGAGCTGATGCTGGAGCACTGCCAGACTCTGGGAGGAGTTTGGGTTGCAGCACACGAGATAAGGCAGCATGGCCACCATGCTCAAGCCCCCTGTCCCGCTGCAGGGTCTCCTTCACCCCTACCAGACCACTCCCAGGCCTCTCCTCCTGCCTCACGGGCTTCTCAGCTGGGCATGCTAACACCTCTCCCTCCCAAACCTTAATCCCTTAAATTGTGCTAGAATGACAAAAGCTTAATAAGGGCTGAAGAGTGACCACAGAAAAGCAAAACCACCAACAAAAAAAGTTAACATGAGCAAAAAAAAAAAAAAAAGTCAGGTTACCTGCCTTAGCCTTGGAAATGGCTCAACCACTCTGGCCAAAGCAGGAGTAAGACAGATGCTGAGCACTGACAGCTCAACATAGCGGTCCAGGTCTTGCCGAGGTACAAGCAATTAAACCAACAGGTCTTGAAATGAGAACGGCTTAACACCTTAAAAGTAAGCAGCGCTACAACTTCTTCTATACTGTTTGCCACAACTAACTTGACATCACCCATGACTGCTATACTCAACAGCAACACTCACTAAGTACATCCAGCTTTGAAGAAGACTGCATCTAGTTCTTCTGCAGACCCACCAGAGTGGACACCTACAGACTGACCCAGCCAGAGGAGCTTCTCTCCCCCCTTCCTGTGCTTCTTTGTGGGTGGCCGAGCCTTTGCAAGAGACCCTCGGTGAGTGAGGTACGAAAACGCAGCCCCCATACAACAGCCCAGAATCCAGCGCAGTTTGGCTTTGACCTCTGCAACGACTGCTCCTGCAGCAGAGTTAACCAGGTCGGTCTCTCCCTTCCTTTCAAACATTTTATCTGCGTGATGCTGCATTTGCATTTATTTCTCCACCCGGCACCCCTCAGCCATTTTTTCTTTGAAGAGAAGGTAAACACCCTGTTTTGCTTCCCTGTCAGTTTTTAAAATGTGAATGAAGAGAAGCAACGGGCTGTGAGGAAGAGACAGAAAAGCGAGTGACCAAGAGTGGAAGCGATACATGTGCTGATTGCATCCAGGCTTTCTACCCAAAGGAAAAAATAACTCCCTTCCCCCAAGGAGATACTTTAAAAGCTGAAAGCTAAGAACTTAAGTACAAAGGCTTTTGTGTTTTTATTGACATTGTAAGAAACATTTTTTTTTTTTGCTTTGTTACAAAAATGCTAAGTGGTTCTGAAAGCAGAAGTACAGTTTATATGTACACAGTGCTACAGACCCTTCAGATCAACCTAAGGCTCAAGAAACATCAGATCATAACTGCAGGTTTATCAAATGAAGACCACTAAGGCCCGTTACAGCCGAACACTATTCCTACCGTACGTAAATGTATTTACATGGTTGTTTTTTTTTTTTTTTTTTTAAAAAAAAGGATTACAAGCTTTATTAAAAAAAACTAAAAAAGAAAGTGGAAAAAAAAAGAACACATTTTTATCTTACACATCTGCAGGACTGACAACAGTAACTGTTCCATAGGAGACATTCCACCAATCCAAGGACAACAACACGTGAATACCAGAGGTTTACAAGACGTTTCGGACACTATTAACAGTGGTATGTGCTATTAGCTGAATGGCGAGTACAGCCTCATCAGAAAAATTTGGCAACACATCTTGGTCCCTCTCTTTTACAGGATCAACACAAAATAAGGCACATACATTGCGAGAATATAAACACTGCTGTTCAGAAGGACGAGCCATTGCGCAATAGGCGTGGGCGAAGCCGACCGGCCATTTCATCAAGGGGCAGGGGGGAAGCAATGACTGGAAGTGAGCGAGCCAGCCAGCATCCTAATGCACGTACCATTTGGGGCCATTCTCCAAGGAGAGAATAACATCATCTGCCACGAGGATGTACAAGGCCATCGTACACACCAGCAAAGCCCCTCTGGGACCCCACTGACTTCTCTGCAAAAATACCTTTCCTCCACCCGGGTGTACCTGATGGATGAACTCTCACCGGTGACTCCCACTTCGTGGAAAGTAAAACTGCCTGGAGAAACATGCGTGAGTGAGGTGGGTGCGCCCAAGGCCAACAGCAATGGATCTGGAAGATCCCCAACAGAGCCATTAGAAGAAAAAGGGATTTAGACTCAGGCTATGTCCACTGCAATGCTTTAAAAACCAGGGAATTCACAATATTTTCTGCATTGTCTAGTAGTCTAGGGTGAGTGGTGTGCTTCCAACTGCTATGGCAATGCCAAATGACGCACCAGATGATACACAAAAGCAAGCTTTGGCTCTGTAACTGGATGAGCAGGAATAGAGGGGTGCCAGTAAAACCATGAGCAATGTCGGTGGGACTTTCCCCAGACTGCCGCGCATTGAGAAGGAAGTTGACAAGTGAAAGCTGGTGCCCAGTCTGACAGTGCCATGCCCAGAGAGCCCAGTCTACCCTACTAAACACAACCAAAACCCAAGACAGCTGGGCTACGATGCATTGATACCCTCACAGGTATCAAAACAGGCTCTTTAGCATAAACCAGAAAAGCATGAGAAGATATGAGAAGCTGAATAGTGGCACACGAACATAAGAGAAGAGGCACATACGCTTAATGGTGAAAATGATAAATGATTTGCACAAACTCGTTGGGAACATGGTGGAGTCTCTGGTTCTTCGACTCTGCCAAATCAAAGTGGGATGCCTTTCTGGAGCATGTGGTTTCGGCCAAGACACACTGTTGGCCCAAGACAGGGGTAAGTGAGTGACGAAGGTTTGTCAAATCCAGGAAGGCAGATTAGCTACTCAACCAGTCCCTTTTAGCCTTGAGCAATATGACTGGCTCCTTCTAAGCTCTGATGGATCACATCTGTTAATAGCTTCCCAGCTTAAATTGGACCAGCAAATGCAATTATGAACTGGAAAATTGAGTTTAAAAAAATAGTTTTTGTTGGGTTTTTTTTTTAATGTATTGGCTCTATAACAATAAAAGGCTCCTCTCCCAAGCCACCTACTCCCAAGCTGGTCATAAGTCTCCCTGTTGAAATTGTTTATAAACATGTAATTGATGGCTTAATAAACAGCCAGCAATTGGTTACCAAGAACCATCTGAAACACGTCCAGCACAGCCTTCCCTCATGCATACGCTGCCGTTTCTCAGCAGGGGTGTCAGCTGTATCATAGCACTGCAACGTACAGCGCAGACACCAAAGCATCCCTTATCGCCCGGTGACCTGCCCAGCCAGAGGCATCCCTCCTCACCCCGGCAGCAGGGCCGGGGCACGGGCTGCGTACAGGCAGTGGGTCTCTACAGGGCTGCCTCTGGGCAATGAGGGAGTGATGGGGAGCAGCTCTGCCACGTTGCAACAGCAAAGCAACCATTTGCCGTGGTGAGCAGCGCCCGACTCCCAGTGCAGGCCAGGGCCCGCTGCAGGAGGGCTGTGACAGCTGGTCATGGGCAGGGAGGTTGGGAGGGGAACGGGCAAAGGGCAACGAGCAGGACGGGGGAATAGACATCCATGAGACAGAGGAAGGAAGAAATGCTTGCTAAAGATACAGAGAAAGACAGGAGCTGGATGATGATAAAAGCTGTAGGATATTTACATTTGTCTTAATTTCTGACATTCCAGCTCACAGTGCAAATCACTTGGTACATGCTGTGATAAACCCAAATACGGCCCCAGCACTGGATTCCTATGTTTTCCTACTGATTTACAGCTTCTTCCTCTGATTCTAACAGCTGTAAATAGATCAATGTTATCAGACAGCTTCACTTAGGTTGTATTCCTACACATTCCTCAAATGCCATGCCCTGAATCAGCTAGTATTTCACCTTTTTTTCTAAAACGTCAGTCTTGTAACTGTTCTCCATCCCAACCTGTTTACCCAGGCGCACTGTGTATTCAAGGGTGCAGACATGGAGCCCAGCACAGTGAAAAACATGCTAGAAGAGCCAGTGCTTATGGAGTAAATGCCGTTCACCTCTACCAGCGAGTAGCTTCATGATCACAGCGCGTTAGTTTCAATTTTTGCTGGTGTAACTGAGCCTGGGAATTGACCCACTGGTTTGCCTTAAAATGAAATGCACGTTGGTGTCACCAAGTTTAGAGAGGTTGGGTTGGTCTTTTTGAGTTTTTGTTAGTTACGCGACATACTTGCTGTTCTGCTTGTTTCTTTGCTATTTTTAATAGCAGTTTAAAATCTCTTAATTTTGTAAAGCCTGGATACAGTGGAAAAACATTTAAGATTATCAGATGGCTTGCAATTGCTTTGATTTATTTGGCTAGTCTGAGAACTGGGCCATTCTTTTTCTACTTGTTTTACATGCCATGACCAGGATGCTTTTGAAGCTGTAACTGTGTGTTATGTCAATGAGCATTTACTCATTTTAAAACATACAATCCATCCACAAAGACAGATGTGCTAAAAGGGACGTACAAGACAGTTGTGGCAAAAGAATTGTTTATGCAAATAAGAACCAGTGGCTCAGCAAATTATGTCTCCACAATTTGTATTTTTTTAAAAAACGGGAGTCCCCAGTATGGAATACTGCAATTTTGTTATTTCATTGTATGAAATATTCCATAAGACCCTGATCATCTCTCCACAAATGTGGTATGTAATGAAGGGATCATAGACTACCCAAATCACCAAACAGGCCCATAATTTTACTATCCAGTCATTTAAAAATGAAGACTGAAAAACAGAATACCAAATACTGCAAAAGATGAGAGTTGGCCCAAGAATAGCTTTCTGGCCTCCTCCTTCCTCTGAAATGGATTAAACATGACACAATCTCACTGTCATTATGCAAGGCAGTGACATCTATCTGTGTGTGTGATTACAAAAACCTTAAACATTTGCTTGGGATCAAAGGGCTGATGGTTTTACGTTTCTTATTTGCTTGAACTTCCTAATTTCTTGTGCTCCATGACTCTGAAACTACAGCCTAGGATTACCATGTCTGTGCATTTCTAAACTGGTTGTCCACCTCAGTGCGATGTATCCAATGCATCCAGAGAGTGTTTTGTCACTGTACGGTCACTTCACATTGTGCCTGGTTATTTTGTGCCTATATGTTTAGGGGGGGGAAGTTACGACAGTTTTATGAGGTCTAGTTTCTTTTGAGTAACAGAAAATTGCAAAGTCATTTCATCAGACCTTTCTTTAAAAAAAAATCCCAAAACAAAACAAAAACATGCACTTCACACGTTTACATTGGTTTAGAATTAAAAAAAAAAAAGAAAAAGGAAGCATACAGACATTCAAAAAAGGGGGGAGAGAGAGAGAGAAAAGAGAGAGAAGGGGGGGGGGGATGGGTGTAGCAATACTGATTCAAAACTGAAATGGAAGACAGTTTCTCCCTAGAACACTTTAGGGTTTTCAGAGTCCTTATTCCATAAAAGGAATATACTTGAAACACATCCCATTTAGGTGAGATGAGATTGCTAAAATACATACACAACTAAAAAATATGAGTCTTTTTTTCCATCTGTTATCTCCTAAGGGTTTGTTTTTATTTTCATTATGTCTATTGCATAACAGCAAGAAACTTGCTTTCTTCTGCAAGTGAGGTCAACAAAGAGCTCATGTCCCCAATAGCCATGTTGGTTGTGCTTACGGGCATAGCTGGGAATGTAAGAGACGCTCGGGGAGTGGTGAGGCGTGAGGAATTGCGGGAGAGATTCTGAATGATACTTGGGCTCAGGGCTCCTGAAATTAAGCTGACATGGTCCCCATCATCTATGATAGCATCAAAATCAATGTGCACACCCTCTAGGCTGTTGCTGTCAATGCTGTCAACTGTGCTCGACACTTGGTTAGCCCCCGGGGAAAGAAGCTCGGATGAGTTTGCAGTCGCAGTCCCCTGCAGCAGGCAGTTAGCTTCCGAACCAAAGAACGAACCTGTTTTCATAGCTTGGTGGCTAAAGCCTGTGGTTTGGTCATATAACTGACCAGAGTAATTCTGCACGTTAGAGCAGAACTGCTGTGATTGACCTTGCATCTCCATCTTAATGGTGTTTACCCTGTACATCTGGTTGCCATCACTTACATGTCCTTGCTGTTGTGCCAGGTTGTTTTTCAACACGTTTTGCCGTCTGTTGCCGCTGTAATTAGAGCATGGCTGGTAACTTTTGGTCACCAACAAACCCGAAGGCTGGTTACCAATGGTGTGAGACACCGGTGGACAACTCTGCGGCCCTTGATACAGGCTGCTTCGTGAGGTAGGACTAACCTGCCCTAGCATCATTTGACTGGATTGATTGACTCCCTGGTAATGAACGCCATCTCCAATTGGTTGGTTTTGCAAATATTCCTGTTCCATCATATTCCTGTTCTGTATCCCATTTGTCATACTGGTGGCCTGATCACTGGATGCCATGGGATGGCCGAAATTTTGCTGGTTCCCACTCACTGGCACGTTGCTGCTTCTCAGTTTCTGCCCTTGAACCGCCATGCCACAGGAATTGTCCATTGCCCCAGACATCATTGCTTGCCTGCCGATGCTTTCGCTGTAAGGCTTATTGGGCTGCACACCGAAAGAATTACCAGCTCCGCTGCCAAGAACCATATTTTGCTGTAAACCATAGGAACCGTTGTTCTCCACCAGGTTCTGATAGTCACTCTGCTGGGCCACGTTGCTTCTCTCCAGATTCTGCTGCTGAACCATCATATTGTTATACAGTCCGAAGGCCCGAGTCTGCTGCACTGCTGAGCGCTGGCCACATTTCAGTTTCGAAGGAGATAAGTCAGAACTTCCTGAGCTTACTTCGTTCCACTGAATGGGCAAATCGCTCTTGTTTGCCTCGGAACCTGCCTGCTGACTGCTTGGTGGAGGGGCTTGGTCAAAGTTGCTGGGGTTGTTGTTTCCTAACACTGAGCTGTGATGCATTTTGTTGCTGTCTAGGACATTGTTCAACAAGTGGTCGTACATGCCCTGGTTCTGGGAATTCAGATACTGAACCACGTCATCTGGCAGGAGATCCTCATCGTTCAGACTGCCACCCGCTTCCATCGTAGCAGCCTCCAGGGCGACGTTCTCACTGATGCTCGGAGGACAGGGGGAGCTGAAGCCGCGGAAGACGCCACCCTCAGAACGGGTATAGTTCTGAAGAACAAGGTTGCGCTTTTCCATGGATGGAGGCAAAGCAGGAGGGTTAAAGCTATTAAGACTGTTGAAACGCTGGAGTCTAGGGACAGAGAGGTTGTCAGAGGCCATTCTTACTGGATCGCTGGCTCTCCTTGTCCCGTTTCCTAGAGCATCGTGAGACAGAAAATGCCTCCTGCTGTAACCATTTGCCCCACCATCACTGCATCTTCGAGGGGCATTCACTGGAGGCAGTGGAGATACTCCGGGCTCCCTGCAGTCACCCAAAAGTGCCATCCTTGTTTTGAGGCTCATCCTCTCCATGTTAGGCAGTGGAGTTGGTGGGGGTCCACCAGTAGCTGCTGCATATTTCGCTTTCAGCCTGTATTGCTGGGCCGGGGTGAGGCTGAGAAGACTTGGCAGGTCATCACACTGGCTCGCTTCACTGGAGCGCCGGGAGGCATCCGTTGAGATGGGGTCATAGGAATCTGCAACACTCACGTTCTGTGGTCTTCCCTCCACCTGGGAGGCATCGCTGGACCTCCGGCTGGAGAAGCAAGGTGAGATGCCAGAGGACCTGCGGCTGCTCAAGTAGGCTGAACTGATTGTGCTAGTATTGCTGTCCCTCCTGTTCAGCATGTTCAACACAGTGATGTCCGTACTTGAAAGTTCGTTCCTGTTTGGCAGAATAGTCATGGATCCTCCTACGCTGCAGCTGCTGTTTGACTGGGTACCTGGAGATAAAATTCACAGTTAAACAAACGGGAATCACCCAGAAGCTGGTACAGAAAACACCCAGTAAATAAGTAAGGGGAGTACAGAGGAAGAGCCTGCATCATCACAGCAAATCATAGTAGTGCTCTTTATTGAAAGAAGTAGGGATAAAAACTGTGTCCTTAGGTTAAAAGCTAATTCAGAGACTCAAGGGTAACATTTCAGTGTGAATCCCAGCACAAAATTTATAGGCTATAGCCACAAACTGTCATCAGCTGGTGTAGTCCTCTGGCCTGCAGTGCAGCTATGCTGACTGATGTGCCAGAAGGACACATTCGTAAGGGAGCTTTTTATAGGCAAAATATAATTGAACAAGCATTTGTGTGGAATGGCAAAATATACAAATTGGAGGCTATTCAAGGTCATTTTTAAAACTTCTTGAAATATTCTTGAAATAACTCCTAACAACTGCAAAACATCTTTGCTGGTTTCCTTGTTTTGTTTTGTTTTTAAGTAAACACAATACATTTCTTAATTTTACATAGTTTCTTTCGATTGACTGGGTTTCAGAAAACCTGGGCTGTCACTGCTGGGTGGAGTGCAGAAACCTACGGGC
Organism: Balearica regulorum gibbericeps; assembly: GCF_011004875.1. Taxonomy (NCBI): domain Eukaryota; kingdom Metazoa; phylum Chordata; class Aves; order Gruiformes; family Gruidae; genus Balearica; species Balearica regulorum. The sequence goes on along the minus strand of NC_046185.1, from coordinate 111,556,261 downwards.
ATGTTGTAGGCAATGCAGAGGCAGAAGAGACGTTCATTTTGGCAAAAACAACTATGGATCTTCAGAGTTCAATCTTGCCTTGCTCCCATTCATGGATACCTGCCCTTTGTAGCAGTACTCTCTGTATGTATGATTACTTGTATGGGTGGAAACAGTTTATTTAAAGGGCAGCCCAACACATCTAAGCAAAGGGTGCCTTGTTAAGGCCTCACCTGAAAGATTTCCATACAATAAATTGGCAGGTATTTATTTCATCTGACTTGCCACAAAATAAGACAGGATTCTGTTGATCTTGGGTCCAAACCTTTAGGGAATATTTGAAACGTGATACACGGCTCCCCTGCTGGCCTCCCTTCTGTGAAGCATGGGACTATCAGACTTCTCTCAGGGTGGGTAGTAGGACATGTAATGAGGGGACAACCTGAAAGTGATCACTTTATGAACCATTCTCACGCTGCTGAGTTTCATAAGGTGCACTACTCTTTTGCAAGGGTTGCAACATTGAGCTAGCAAGCAATGAAGGTAAGGACAAAAAGTGTTACCACTCCTGTTACATGTATCTTACCATTTCCTATGAGAGGCGGCAAGGTCGGGGCTTTGGAAGGTGGAATGGGGTTCAGCCTTGGAAGCATTCCATTAACTTGTTTCAACCTTTCTAATTTCACTTGCTCCATCCATTTGGTCCCTGTCATATTCCTCCTGGCCTGTAAGCCAAGTGCTGTGGTGGCTGTGGAAATGGTAGAGTCCATGATTGGGGTTTCATCGATGACACTGAGGTCTCCTACACTACCGCCACCGGTCAGAGTAAGCTCGATCCCATTGTTGGAATAGTTGCTGATGGGGGACTGTTCGCTGCTGCATGTAGACTGACCACCAGGGCTTGGCTGAGATGTCTGTTGGAGTGAAGTGGGAAACAAAAGAACGTGAGGATTAAGAAAACAATGTTAACAAAGAACTTGCAGCAAATGCAGGTCTAAATGGGGCCAAAGAAAACCAAATGTAAAGAAAAGTTTAGCATTAAAGGATGATGGTGATCATTCATTGAGAGGCTTTCTAGAATATTGATTGTAGCTGCAATGAATGCTGTTGCAAAACTCAAGGTTAAAATCCACTTTAATATCTTGCTGATATTATACATTATATCTACATGAGACATTTATTTCAGTTATTCCCGTAATTGTTTCGGTCTATCACTTCATGTCATTTGTAAGCCTGTACGTATGGATGCTCTGTTTTGAGTATGCACTGTTCCCAACTGAAACTGCAGGTCAATAAACCAAATCAGAACTTGGCGACATTACGAGGTCTAATTTACACTGCTACGCTTGCAGCAAGCAAGCAAACAAACAAGACTCCAACAACACTGGAATCTGGGGTTTTTTTAATTAGACTTGTGGCTAAAGAATGCAAGTATTTTCCAAGCTTAAGGCTCATTGTTACAAGCAGCAGTTGGCCTGAAATGTTGGCATGTAATGAAACAGGGACAAAGCATCAGTGCAAAAATACTGTACCATATTATCAGCATCCTGTGACCCTAGCAGCATGCTCTAACTTATACCATCTCTGCCCTGAATCAAGGCAGCAATGATCTACTGAATCAAATCCTTCATTTCATTAGAATTTAAGAATTTAAATTTAAGAATTTAAGTACACAGTACAGCCTGCTAATCTATGGGGATATCAACCACCGCAATAGCTTCTTCTTTCTTAACAGCCAGTGTTCCCTGCTGCTCTAGCAGAATTCTTGCTGTAGAGAAACACGGGCTTGATTTATTTTTTATACTCATAAAGTTCTTGTAAAAGAATGGGAAAATTTCTCTAACAAAAAAACAGACAGATAGACCGACAGGCAAAACAGACAGCAAGACAGACAGAAGTCTCTGGACATAATCTCTTACTGTAGGTTGTATCAGTGCGATCACAAATCTGTGAGGCATGCAGTATCATTTTGCTCCCAAGAACAGTTTCATGTAAGTATTTCACTTTGGGGTTTTTCTTGTTTGTTGTTTGTTTTTTTGGGTTTTTTTCCTGCCAGCCTGTGAATTTTTTTGCACATTTAACTGACAAAAGCCGGCTAGAATTTCTGAGGTAGCGGTGACGGCTCTCACTCTTAACATCAGTGAATGAAGACACAGATTCATGGCAATATTGTAGCTTCATATGCCCCTGAGGAGTCCATTAAGATGCAATAACTATTTTATTATTTCTAAGTTGAATGATGATACTTAGAATTTATGAGGCCACACTGAGCATGTTCATTTCCAAACCCTGGCCATGGCAGATTTGGTGACAAGAATAGAAACAACTGTTATTACGCAGAAGAGTTTGTGCTTCTGGACAACAGCTCCACGCCATATGGAAGATGAGTATTAATGGTCAGAAGCCTGTTCTTGTAGCCATGTATCATGATCACAGTAAGGTAGGTTACAGAAGTAAGAACTGTATTATGAGGAACATACATTTCTAGATGTGCAATACAGAAAAAAATGGACGTCTCATCTAGAGGGGAAGGTACAAAGACATTTCTGAAGACATTTTACCAACATAAGCCAGATTTTTCACATGTCAAGTGTTGCAAAATGCTCACAGCACATTACATTTGGGAATGAGTTTGATGGATTGCACATTACTAAATAAAGGAATGATTGGACAGCAGGCAGAAGGCTAAAATAAAGACATAAATAATGTTGCAATAAGAAAAACAGCAGAAAAGTTAAAATGCCCTCACCTTATTACCCACTGTCCTTAGGAAGTTAGAACAAGACATTTAAGAGCATTAGACAGAAAAGACATTGGATTAGTTAAAAACCAGAAAATATATCTTAATTCATACAAACAATGAAAAGCAGGAAATACGGAATTGTTTTTAGAAGATATTTTTCAGTGAAAAATATTTAATACTATGTAAGCAATCAGCATTAATACCCCTGTCCTGCAAATTTTATTCATGTTAAAACCATCTATGCTCAACGTGCCTCAATAATGCTACAGATTTACCTAGCTAAGCAGGAGGGGAATGGGGTTTTTTCCTGTGAAATCTAAGGTAGTTATCACCAAAGACAGCAGAGGATCTCCTTCAGACTTCAGTGGGAGTTAACTCTGGGCCCCCGGAAGTTTCTGAATTCAGAATTAATACTCCACAGTTTGGGCATAAGCCTTAGGCACAATATAGCAGTAACTCATATTTCAATGAGTAATCACTTTGAATTGCAGCATGATTAACAATATGAGCAGAATGTGGAGGGCTCATATTTATAGTCCCCAAGGGTTGTGTCCAGATGAGTCGTAGACCCAGATGTGGGAGAGGATGGAGTGACTGCCTTTGCTAGTTTTAACCCTTGTGGAGATGATAGATGGCACATGAAATGTAGGCAAATGAAAGAACAACTTTGTTACTTAAGGTAGCATGTCAAAAATGGAATAAGGTCCTTTCAATGTTCAAGGCTATACTGGTTTAATGCAATACATTAAGGTAATCCATTGAAAAGACCTGCAAACGCTGTTATTCAGCTCAATTTAGTTAAATTGGAATTAGGTTAACTTGGTCAAGTTAAATTAAGTATCAGATTAACTTAAGAGGTCACATCACAATAGAAATCAAATGTTATCAAAAGATCTCCTCCTGCTGTTTGAGAAAGTCAATTTATCCTGCTTCAGTTTGAGCCATGACCCGACAACCTCAAGCCCCTAAAATCTGATTGTTTCCCCAAGTTCTCAAAAAATTATCATCATCAATATCATAATTTTAGTCTTTTGGACTTGGGTTTTTTCACATTCTGGCTTTGAGCCTGCAGAATTCACATTCTCTTTCTTCTGTAAACAGGAGAGTGAGGGGGAAAAAAAGCCTTTTAAAAAATGAAAGCTGTGATTTTTCTCATAATACACTGATTCCAAAAGATGGAGCTTTAAGAGAAACAATTATTGTGAGAGTTTCCAACACTGCACTTACTGCATATTGCACAGACTAGATGTAATCTTTCTATTTGCTATTTCTTAGGCTTTAAAAACATTTTACAATGTAAACAAAAAAAGAAAACCTCACAAAACCCAACCTTGTGAGCTAGAGATTACAGGCTTGAGCATTTCATGATGGGATTCTTAACTGGTTGCAAGAAGAAAAAGGACAAAGGGAGCAGCATGGTCTTTTGCATACCATTGGTTTTTCTGACTTGACCGCTTTCACTTGGAGGCATTCTTCACGCTTTGAGGTAGTGTTGCTGAGGTCCTTCTGCTCACCAATTGCACCCTGAGTCTGATGGGCTGGTGACCGGGTCTGAGAGTGGCTGCCTGGGTCTCTCGGTGGCGGAGGCCTCGGGTGGATATCTCCCCGCTGCTTCTTGGTGACGTGTGCCTCCGGGCCATGCACGGTCTTCACGTGTTTCCGGAGAGAACTGGGGTCTGTGTAGCGCTTTGTGCAGCCCGGTATCTTGCAAACATATGGTTTCTGCCAAGACAGGAAAAACACTTAAATTAGATTCAATTCCACGTGGGACTCCTGAAGAGCTCCTTGGAGCACAGCTGGTATTACTGTTATATGCTTTCACAGTGAATTTGTTATCTAATTTATGGTCTCTACAGTGACTGCATCTAGTCAAACCTATTAATTAGCTTTCGTTTTGAAGGTGCCCATTAATGCCGCATAGTTTACAGAGAGCAGAGCCTCTCATGATATGAACTGGCACAGTTTTGACTTACTGTAGCAGAAGAGTCAATGGAGCTATGGCAATTTATGAAGAGTGCCCTAATTTTCTACCCTGTCTGTTGCCCTCAGCAGTTTGATACCCTGTTTGTAGTATGCCCAGTAACTACTCCTTGACATCCAGAGGCAAACAACCCCCTTCAAAACATGTTGGGACATTTGTTCAGGCAGGATTATCTGAGGAAGCATTTTTCTCCTGGCTCCTTCAGATCACCAGTATAATATCAAAGCACAGGATACAGTCCTATAAGCATGTTCATGCTGCAGCAATATATGTACTAGTACTATTAGTGCTATTAGCACAACTAATCACTCATTTTTTTTAAAACCCATTTCATTTGTCTGTGAATTTCTCCAGTTCACTAAGCAATGTAGAATAAAGTAAATTTACTGTCTTATAATTTAAGAAAGACTTTGTTCTTGTATTATGAGAGGATTAGAAAGAAGAGTTGAGCCCTTCCTAAACACTTCAATTGCCTCAGGAAACAAAGTATCATTCACTTACTTACTTTTATTACTGAATTGTTTCCAAGGAGCTACTATTTTAAAGTGTTATTTATACTAGCCCTCAAGAAAAGAAGAGACCATCATGCAGAGTTCCTCAAAGGGGTTCTCTGTTTGCTTACACATGGCACTGTGGAGCCTTTGACAAATGTAGCTTCTTCATGGCAGTCTAAGGCGTGAGCCTGCTTCCACTGATGTCAGGGGGGAAAAAACCTCCCATTGACTTGAACACGAGCCAGCAGTGCGCCCAGGTGACCACGAAGGCCAACAGCATCCCGGCTTGTATCAGCAATAGTGTGGCCAGCAGGACTAGGGAGAGATCGTCCCCCTGTACTCAGCACTGGTGAGGCCGCACCTCGAGTACTGTGCTCAGTTTTGGGCCCCTCACTACAAGGAGGACATTGAGGTGCTGCAGCGTGTCCAGAGAAGGGCAACGAAGCTGGTGAAGGGTCTAGAGCACAAGTCTTATGAGGAGTGTCTGAGGGAACTGGGGTTGTTCGGCCTGGAGAAGAGGAGGCTGAGGGGAGACCTCATCCCTCTCTACAGCTTCCTGAAAGGAGGTCGTAGCCAGGTGGGTGTTGGTCTCTTCTCTCAAGTAACAAGAGATAGGATGAGAGGAAATGGCCTCAAGTTGTGCCAGGACAGGTTTAGGTTGGATATTAGGAAAAAATTCTTCACTGAAAGGGTTGTCAAGCATTGGAACTGGCTGCCCAGGGAAGTGGTTGAGTCACCATTCCTGGATGTATTTAAAAGATGCGTAGACATGGTGCTTAGGGACATGGTTTAGTGGTTGGACTGGCAGTGCTAGGTTAATGGTTGGACTTCATGATCTTAAAGGTCTTTTCCAACCAAAACAACTCTATGACTCTATGATTCTATATGGCAACTGCTTTTAAATCTGTCTATAGGTTACCTACTTACAATCAAAATGGCACTGCAAGGAAGTGCTGAATTGGGTCTGCGCTTTCCACAATATTCATGGCACTCCATCAGCACACATTGCCTAAGAATATTAGCCTGTTTCATTGTGAAATAATGATGAATGAATGAAATTTTTCATTTGCCCTTGCTGCTGCACCTACCAGAAATGATGGGTAGGAGAAAATTTTTCTTGGTGACTTACTGGTAGACATGAAATCCTGATCATAAAACATAGGCAGTACAAGTTATGCCTTTGAGAAGATCTTACTCAGCAATCAATCAAATGATTGGTTCAGACAGTGAATGAAAAAAAAGCTCAGTCAGCTATTGGCAAGACTTCAAGAATGTCCTTCTACATCGGTGACAATTCACAAAATTGCTGCTGGTCTTCAGTGCAGTTGTTAGTTGGGCTGCTAAGAGCACACACTGCAGGGATGGGGTGAACTTGAAGATGTGCAATGGTCTCTGCTTCCCTTGTGACTTGAGACGCTGCAGACCAGGGGACAGGAAGTGTCCCAGGAGACTCTGCCCAGCCCTAGTGAATGCCTGCAATAGACCTGACAGACAGCTAGAGAAAGATATAAACCTTGTGGAAATGGATATAGCTACTATGGTTTCCACACCACACAGTCACCATGCTGGTATGTCCTGCCCTTCAGTGCTTCCAGGGTTAGGCTAGACGTGAAGGAGTATAGGGACAGGTCAAGGAGGAGAGAATGGGCTCCAGGATATAAGACTGCGATGATGTACCTCCCTGTGTAACCTGAAATGGGGCAATAAAACAGGGACGAGGCATAAAGATGATGTGATTCCTGAAAGAGGGGGCAGCAGTAAGAGGAGACACACAGTAATACAGAGGTGTCACACTGAGACTTCCAGAGATGGCTGTTATTGCCATAGCAGGTTTGCCTGAGAAACATCAAATTCCCTCCACTGCATCCCTACTCTGTGAGGTCTGTTCAGGATGGAAAGAAAGAGTGAAATAGCCCAGAGAAGAAGGAAAAGGCATAACTCAGAACTTACAGGGCAAACCGTATTTTCCAAACCCTGGAGACTTCTCTGTAGCTGTCAGCAGCAGCCAAAAAGGATGCTGCAAGCTGCCGCGGGAGCCGCCAGGTGTCACCACCGACCCAGGCAAGGGGACAGGCTCAGGCTGGACCAGCCCCTCCAGCTCCGGAGGGAAAAACAATCCTAGCTTTTCAGAAACCAGGATCTGTCCCTGGTCAACGCGCGTCTTTCCATTAGACTCTCTCCTTTAAACCTCTCTTACACTTACTAAAATGACCCACTGCCTCTCTAGATCCATAGAACATGGGAATGATGGTGCTGGTGCTGAGGGTTTCTGTGCCTGTCCTCTGTAATAAATCGCATGACCACGTTGGAAGTCTGTTTGATGATGAATTTTATTATTTTTTTGAAGCTGTGCTTTACTTACCTCATTGGAATGAGTCCTGTTTTGGTGCTTGGCCCTGTCGGACGCATTGGAGAAAGCTTTGTTGCAGCCTTCATGTTCACACACATATGGTTTCTCTCCAGTGTGAGATCTCAAGTGCGTTTTCAAGTTTTCTAGTCTGGAGTAGGCCTTTGTACAACCTTCAAACTGCAGACAAGAAGTAAGTATGGATTAATTTTAACCTTTGGACTTGCAGGAAATGGTAAAAGCTGATCTATAAAAGTTTAGAAACTTTCCAAGCCCTCATAACCTTGCTCAATGTAATTTTGTTCTGATTTGTTGGATTTTAATTTTACCCAGGCAAACCCCATCACAGCTCAAGTTAAAATGCTTCCAGCATTATGTAAATCTTCTCTTACAGGAGAGCACAGAGTTTGCGTACTTTGTCTAAGACAGAAATCCATTGCAAAGTCATTAGGCGGCTGGTGGCCAGCAGTAATACCCAGCTCTGTAAGAGAAAGTGCTTTTAAATAATTAAGCAAACTGAGCCCTGTTTAATAATGGCTTTTGGGGCTTCTTTGCACTTTAAACTTGAGGAAGTGGGCCAAATTATCCAGCGAATCCCCTCTTCTCAAGCTCTTGTCATCTAGGCGAGCTGGATAAGGAAGCAGACATGCTAGTCTCTTCTCCAACAAATGTCTGACAGACAAGATCAGGGAACGCAGCGTCTGCACCGCTCTGTTTCCCGCACAGCCCCAGCTCCCCTGTCTGAGCCTACAGCTCAGCTGCCTTTACTCACAGTGCATTTGTGTGGCTTTTCCCCTGTATGTCTCCTCATGTGGACCACCAGCATATACTGGGCTTTGAATGGTTTCTGCTCCCGGGAACAGTCCAGCCATCGGCACACAAACTCTTTCTTCTCACCATGTATATGGTCATTGTTTATATGCTGTTCAGGTAGAAGAGAAATTACAGCTTAACAGAAATGTAACATCATCATCAGCCTTACTGAACTTTGAATTGGAACGGCACCAGAGGCTCAGGTGTGAACCAGGATCCTGCGGTACTAAAAAAGTAAGAAGATTGTGCTCCAAAGCGATCACTGGGTTCATATTATAGATCTCACTGGAAGTTCGCTAAGGCCCATGAATTTGTTTCTACTGATGTCAACAGGCTTTTGATCATTCCTCAGGGATATGGGTTGTTAAATGGATCCTGGATAATCTCATGCACAGCACCACTTGCATGATTCATATTGAGTAATGCTTTCCTGGACCAGGGAAGCCTTACTTAAATGCCACTCAACACAAACAAGGTTTACAAAATCAGGCCTTTAAAAACACATCCTCCAACCTGAAAAATCAACAGAACTGTTAAATCCCATTTCCACCACAACTTTTACCTCACCATATTTTCTTTCAGTAAATGCACTGGGTTAATGTACATGTTGTGGCAGCAGAACCAAAACCCTACACACTGCAGCAACTAAAAGCTCTGAGCACAGAAGCATCCATCAAGCCAGCTTTTGCCATTGCCAAGTACAGATCTGCCTGAAAGTCTCTGGGAGCGACACCTGCCCCATGCCTGTTGACACACATACATGTCCCTTGCTCTGGTCAGTGTCATCTGCGTGACTGCATCCAGGGACAGGCCGGGGCTATCTACCTTTTACTCTTCCAGAAAAGTAGCTTGCTCTGTTCCCTTCAGTAATATCCAGTTCAGCAGAGCATTTAAATATGGATTTAATTCTCACTGATTGTGCTTCTGAGCAGAAATGGGCAGATGAATCAGGGCCACCCTCAAGTTTGGGTTTGGGTTTTTTTCAAGCTTTAACTGTTTGAATTTTTTACACAGCTTCAGAAAGCAACAAAAGCACCCTACACCTGGACTTTCAAAGGTTTATGAAGGCTGGAATTTCAGCTGGAGCTACCTGACTCATCCTCACGGACTCTTGGAGAAAGCCTGCCTCAGAGACTTCACCATTTCTGTACTTTCTATCACAGGTTGCTAGCTGTGCCACTAGATGGCTGCATTTCTCAGCAAATGCGATTATTTCCATTGAGGTATGAGACAAACTCCTTCCAGAGTTAATAGGGATGAAATCTGTATCTGCTCTGTAAGTAGCTCACAGAAAAAGCCAGCCGTACAGAAACTCAGTAGTTCATACTGGAACACAAAGAAGATAATCCTATCTTTTCTAAAGTCCTGAAAACAATCAGAAAACCAAATAAAATCACTTATGTTCACAATTATGCGGCATCGCCATGGCAAACAGATGTGCGCTGCCCATAAAAGATGACTGATCTTTTTCTCTTTCTGAAACTTTATTGCCATTTCTTAAAAGTTGTGATGGGGCGCAGAGCACATGAACAGAGCAGATGTGCTGGACAACATACAACACATAATCTTGCAGGAGTTCATGTTTCCAGTGCAGATCTCTAGTCTATTCGTACTACACAGGCCTGTACCAAAAGCATACAGATGCCCTGCGCTGTGAAATGGCATCGGAAGAGTACAGTGAGGTTAATGTGCACTCTTCTTTCCTGAAAGAGAAAGAAATAACAGGACCAAACTCAATGCGTTAAAGTAATTCTCGGCCAAGTCTTCCTGTAAACATTACAGACTATGAGTTATTTGGTTAAACCTACACAGTCAAGAGGGAAATGAAAATTGAGTGTGTGGCACAGGTTTTTCCATTTGATACAAAAACTTCAAGGCTGGTTCAATCAGTTCACAACAGCACTTCCCTCTATCTCCTGCTGTGTGGACACTCAGGCACCATGGATGCTCCTTCAGAGAAATTCTCCATAGGACACTGTTTCTCTTTGTCCCTGCAAATGAGCTTGCTCCTTGCTCCAGACCTCTAGCCTTTATCAGTGTGAGCATCCTCTAAAACTGGCCTTTCTCATGGGCATAAAACTCCCTTCCTCACTCCCTCCCCAGCCCAGGCTCACTGCAGCGGCTGACAAAGCTTGCCCAGGAGGGTGACTTGATCATTCACCTCTTTACGTGAGTCCACTGGCTCATCTGTCAAGTACCTTGTGATCACCTTCAGGTCACTGCACTACTGTGCCCCTCCATACTCATCTGCCGTGCCCTCTTATCCTGTCACTCCTTTCCTACTCCCTCTGCTCTTCCTACAATCAAACCTTTCTTTGTGCTGTTTTCCCTCGTTGCTCTGATGCTCCAAGTGGGCTCTGAGAGATCACCTACAAAGCCATCTCATTGTCATTCAACCCCTCTGAGGGCCCTCATCTTCAGGTCAAGCCTAGAAGAAATGAGCCCATGACATCATCTGCTAATCTGGGTAATTTCTTTAGCTCTCAGATGAGCCGCTCAATTGGGTTTTGGAGAGGGGTGATATTTTAGCAGACCTATAAATGCACCTGAATACTGGAAGGCTGGTCTGGAAGAAGACACTTGCTAGACATTAAATTAGCACAAGTCAGAGGCCAACAGCAGAAACCAGCAGTGCTCTCAGGTAAGGAGATTCACAGCATTTACAATCCTAACCACACAGGGTCAGATTCAAATGCCCTCACATGCTCAAGTTATGATTTGAAAACTGATCAGTCATCTGCTATGGACGTGTATGCAGAAATACAAAACACGAACTAAATCTACACTGGGATTTTTTATCGTTATCATTTGGCAGAAACAATGTGCAACATTTACAACGTGTTGAAAGGAAGAGGGAGGTCTCACTGTGTAAACAATGGCAATTGGAAAAGTTCAGAAGTTTGTCAACTCTGGCATTCAGGTTCTTTGACTCAGATAATTACCTTTGGATTTTGCATGGTGTTTTTGGCTCCCTGGTCTCTATTATGAGAGGGAATGAATAGTTTTGAGCTTGTAAAACAAAGAACAGTCAGGAATAAGAGTATTATGCAAAGCAGAAGCTTTGGTACAGTACAATAAGGATTTATAGGGTTTCAATTTATAATCTGTTTGTAACCTTATTACACCCATGAAATGTCACATTCCAGGGACTAGATCAGAAGGATTTTTTTTTTCCTTGTGAAATTGAATTTTGATGCAGTTTCAGGATGTGAAAAGGCTTTTCTGTTAATTTTGTAGGCCCAAACCTGCAAGTTTTACTTACACTGGTAATCCTTATTACAGTAAATAGGCACATGAAAGCCAATGATATTACTCCCTAGTGTCAGGTTTGCTAACATAAGGCTCTGAAGCACCAGCTCTGTATTATTAAGAATTTCCGACCTGAAAAAAAACCAGCCCCCACTAAAAGCTGGGATTCTACTAGCTATCTCCCATTGCACACGGCTCCGAAAAGCTGCTAAACAGGGGTCATTTGCAGAATACCAGTCACTTTCATGCCACTTCAATGCTCATTACCAAACCTCAGTCTGTGCTGGCTCATTTTCTTTTCTTTAAAAAATGTTGCTATTATCATTTGGCTCCAAAACACCCTAAAATGAACAGAGGGAGCTGACCTAAATACTGATTTTGGTCTCAGAAATGCCCTCGCTTTTAAGGAGGGAGCTCTGAGATGGATTTCAATACCAGAGCAAAAAAAAGCCACCAAATTCATTGAAATCAAGGCTGAAGTTGGCCTGTCATCTCTCCTGGGGAAGTTCAAAAAACAGAGGTAACAGGGAGCACAACCTGAAGTGACCTGGAAGCATAAATGCTTACATGGTAAGAAATACTATCAAAGAAGGGAACACCTTACATCATACATGTTCTCATATAATCAGCGCACACCCTATGTGCAACTCCATCTTGTAGGAGATGATGCGAGGTGACACTGGAGGTAGGATCTGCAATAATCTTAGTGTTCCATTTCCATCCTCCACGTGTTTTTTTAGAAGAAAGGAGTATCTGTGCATACCCTAGCTGACTACTTGGTACCCATTAGCTATTCAATACATAAACAAAGGCCAAATGTGCTCTCACAGTAGTCAAACAGCAGGAGGAAAGCTTCTTCATGCCAGTGGAATGAGTTAGAAGCAACAGGAAAAAGAATGATTGTCACCTGCAACTGAGACTGCATCTGAAAGCAAAGTGTTATTTGGGGGATAAAGCAGAAAACATTTGGAAAATCTCCTGATTCTGTTTTCTAACCTAGCCACACTGCCCTAGCGTATGCTAGGAGAAAACTGGGAAGAGACCAGAGTGTGTCAAGTTAGTGGCACAGCGGAAGGCATATCACCATTGCCAAAAACTGGTTTAATTTCAATTATACGATAACAATTTCAGACTTTTATCTTATCGCAGTTATTTCCCTATATTTTAAAAATTTAAAAAGTAGGTGCTAAATAACTTCTCACTAAATCTCACTACTGACATCAAGCACAGGCAGCATTTAAGCCACCCTCTAGCACAAATCTCCCCCTGGACTGTGCTGCCACAGAAAGTCCCTCAAAACAGCAGAGCCGCTGCATTTGCTGTGTAGGAGATGACGCATGAATGGCGAAGAGGCATCGCAGTGGAACGGCTAATAGACGCAGCTCATCCCGCAGCTGCATGAGGGAGTCGCGGAGCCTACGGGCTGCAGAAAGGACACGTGCAGAGATTGTGTCCGGCAGTAACAGACTGGATAGCTCTGAGGCTGGTTTGGAAGGGGATTAGCTGTCCCTGACCTGTAAGTCCTGCAGGGAACACTCCTATTTGCATAGGGGATGTAGATTTGCCCTTAAGCCCACATACAGTTAAGAAAGAGGAGCAGGGTTTCTGCTCATCGGGCCCATCCCTTGCTGTGGCAAGCCCTGCTACACATAATCCCAGTCACGAACAGAGCAAGCTTCATCTTCTAAATACATTGGTGATCTGCTCCCTCTGCTCCCTGTGGAATGCTCTTCTAGGAACTCACTCCTCTGCTGGTTAGCAACTAATTTCTAGCTTCGATTTATTCACAGCCAATTTATACTCATTTGTTCTTGTGCCAACACTATCCTTTAGCTTAAACAGCTCTCCGCCCCTGCACGGTGTTTCTTTCCCTCCCTTCCCCACCCCAGCAAACTGACAGCACTCTCCTCTCTGCCTTCATTTGCTGGATTAAAGAGCTGGTTCCTTCTGGTCTTCTCTAGGATGACCAAGTCCTCATTCCCCCTCTTACCCTGCTTTGGCTTGAGGTGTGGAAGTCCCTGTGTCTTGCCTGTCATTTTGTTCCCAGGTTCCTCATTGCCACTTCCAGGACTGTGTTAGTCCATCTCTCCTCAGTGCTCCTCTCAGCCCTACTCTTCATCTGCTCTAGTATGACTTCAGCCTTCTCAGCCAGAATAGTGTGAAGTATACAAGAGCTCACCAGACTTGACGTAACAGAATTCAAACTTCTCTGACCTAGCTTAGTTGTCAGTACAGATCTCTCCTTCACTTTGGACTTGAGACCATTACCAAAGCATCCGAGTATCTCACAGCTTGTGAACGTACCCCTCCTAACAACAAACCTTGGGAAATAGTATTTACTGCTATGGCCACAGTAGAATCCAAGATTTAAGGACCAGGAAAGCTAAAGCCTACATACACAGAAGTATTTAGGTCTCTGATTCCCACTGAAAGTAGTCACTTGTTCATGAATGATGTGCATACTTTTGAGGTTCTTGACCCACACGGTTTCCTGAGGCATCTGAATGATTGTATGAAGAATATCAGCATTCAGCAAAGTGACAGGGCAGCACTTAAGCAAGTAGCCATGCCTGCCTGCTCCCCAGGGATGCAATCCATGGCTCATCACTGCTCCTCACTACCATTTTAGGTAGTCAGGCAACTAAGAGATGACATCACGCAAGCCTCCCTACCATCTCATTAACATCTTGATAAAGATTAACTCCATGATCCACGACAAGATGGACAGACAAAAGCTTTGTAGAGAAGACAGGGTATAAAGGAGGCCCTGGTGAGGCAGGAAATGTCCTGTGACAATAGAAATCCTGTTGTGAGGAGGAAAACCCTGCATCTCCATGGAGGGAAGTCTCCAGCAGACTTTTCGGACACTTTCCCATCACTGCAATCGAGTCTCTCTAACCTCTGTGACTGTTAGAATAATGCATGCATTTTAATTTCCTCTTATCTCTGGGAAAATAGGTATGGGTCCCTTCTGTCCTTTCCCTACTGAAGATCATTTGCAGGCACAACAGGCTAAACAACCACAAGAGACGAATGTCTCCTCCCTGCTGCATAAGTCAAGAGTACGCTTTTGACCTCATGTCCTTAGGGTGGCATAAGTACTTAAGCCATTTTTAGTTCCTGAGACGGAAGAAGCACTTAAGCTGCTTTACACCTTTATGGTGGCATAAATGCTTAAGCCGCTTGCAGTTCCTAAAGCCAAGTCAAAGTTCTAGCTATACATGAAGAACTCTGCATTTCTGCATAGGCACATGCCTGTGGAGAAGCTCAGATAACTATCTCCACTCCTGCTTCCTTTCCTTTGGATGCATTTATTGTTATTCTTTTACAGTTCTAGAGGCTGTCTTGCATACTTTATGGAAGATTTAAGAAATGCTGTTGTGACAGATCTCTGCTAACGCTGATTAGCAACACGACAATTTATACAATCCGCTGATCTGGCCCAAAGCAGGTCAGCACCTCGACAGTCTTGACACCTTTGCTGAAATGGAATACCCACAGTTAAAATCAGCTGGATCTTAAAAGCACTGCACGGCATTTCCTCTGTGTATAATGAACGCACTAAATACTCTGTCTGCACACTGCACTCCTCACCCTTCAGTGTTTGATCTTGTAATTCAATCACAATACTTAATTTTCAAAGTTTTCCACTATCAACAAATGAAGCCCCCCCGCTCCCCCTAGATTTGGTCATGATTGTAACCCTAAATGAGTACTAGTGGCATACAACATTTCAGTCATCAGATATTTTGGGGTTACATGTGAGAAAGAGGAGTGTGACTTTTTTAACAGTATTAAAAAAAAATAGGTACCACAAATGTTTATAACTCCCATGTGACTAAAGAAGTTTTACTCACTAAGAAAAAACCCAAATCACCAAATAAAGAAAGTTTCAGTCAAAAGCATGGTTATTTCAGAAAGGACTGAAATATGTGGAAAATAGGAAATATAACTTATGCTATTTTACAAACAATATATGAACTCTGTGTACATGACTGTTAATACTTAATTGTAAGAAAAAAGAATTAGACTTCAGTCAGCATTTCAGCTGAATGCATGCTTGAAGCTCATTTATTACTGTGCCGCTCTGGATTACCATCTCTGTCCCTTGACAACTGGCAATAGCAGTCAATGAAAAAAGGGAGGGATCAAAATTAGAAGCCCAAGTCAACTGAAAAATAATGATGATTTATAACTTGAGACAGCCCACAGAAGTAGATGGACGAGGACGACAGGCATAGAAGAAGGGCAGCATGGAAACCAATGCTGGAAGAGAGGATGGAAACAGTAAGAAAGGAGGAAAGTGGCAGGAGGGTGTGGGAATCACATCATGTTCTGGCCGCGCTGACACTGCGTGGTTGTGCCCCGTAACAGCTCATCACCTTTTCTTAGCAAGATGTTGCTGTACTTACACCACCATTGCTTCAGTAGCTCATAAACTGCTTATTCACCTGCCTCGGTCCAAAGGGCTTGGGCTAATCTGGCTGTTTTGACTCCAGCGTCTGAGGGAGCGTTCCCATGGGAAGGGCAGACTGCGTGGAACCCCAGAGATGTTGCAGCAAACGGTTGGGACCAACAGCTGTCTTGGGCCAGCACAGCTGCCACTGGAAGAAGACTGGGTTTACAGCCATATTTAAAAATGTATTAAAGATCTGGGGTCAGTGGAATACATGGAAAGAGACTGTTCTTGTCTCATGGCGCATACAAATTTGGAAGCAGGGAATGCAAAAAGACCGAGAGCAGTCAATCTAATAATAATTAATGAACATTTGCATTTTGTGGAGTTTACTATAAGCCCGAACAGGAGTCATCTTTTTGACCCAAAAGCTGTTTAACCAAGCTATTGTGAATCAAATGATTTTTTTATGTATGGGCTTGGAGAAGTCTTGTTCTCTAAACGTGCAACTGTATTACTAATAAATAGGAATATGCTAATTCAAAGGACACAACCCAGCAGGACTGTTTTCTTCTCACCTCCCCGTTTCAGCTGAAAATATAGGTCTGATTATTTTTTTTTCATCTCTCTGCACTAACAGCAGCAATAAAAGTTCTCAATCCCCAAGTTAAAAAAAAGCTGTTTTCTTTCTGCTTCTCCTTTTGTTCTCTTGCAATAAATTCTGTAGTTGTCTTTGTTGCCTATCAATAGGTTAAACATATCCAACTTGTATGTTTAAATGCTAAAGACAGAGAAGTCCCCAAGGATACGTCAATCGTTGGCTCTTGTACAAAGAAAATACTGTATTTTGCTCAGAAGAGCTTTCTGCGGCAATTTAAACACAGTGAGACAGACACAATATCCTGGAGAGAGGAAAACCTGCCTTATTACATTCCTGACCCAAGAGAAAGGATCTGCCCTTAGGACATAAAGAGAATCAGTGGGGGAAAAAAAGAGAAAAGTTATCTAATCCTAAAAATAAAGACAGCGGTTCATAATACAGCATGACCTTCTTTTAATCTCTGATATAGTAGTTATACAGTATGGATATGATATAATACCAACAGGGCAAACACAGCTTGCTCGTCAGGCTGGGAACCGACTCCCTCAGCCTGTATCTATGATTCTAGGCTTTGGACAGCTTTTTGGTAGGCTTTGGGATATTCTGTAAGGCAATGGAACTTAGGGGATATTGCAGGGATTCTTTCCCAATAAGATCACATCTTGTTCTTGTTTCATTTAATATACATATATTCACGTATACAGTACAGTTAAGTCTGTTAGCAGCAAAATGCAGCTCCATCAAGGGCAATGTTTTACAGCTCTCCCTTGATTTCCTGTGTAAGAGCATGCAGCTATAAAGCAATGGGCAGAAATTGCATCTTTATTTCCTAAACCTAAAAATTTAATAAATGACTTTCTGCCAGAACATCAACATAAATGTTGTGGACGTTAATCATTCCACTTTTACAATGGTAGGAAAGATGCTCTGATGACTCTCAGCTTTGTTTCTTCTCTGATGTTCCGCTCCATAACTGTCTAAAATCAAGTGCCGTCTCTTTCCTGAAGGTTGGATTCTTGTATTACTAGCTGGGAGGTTAATAAGTAAAGCTGGTATTTTACAGGAATTCTAGCTTTCTTTACTCTTTTTTTTTTTTCCAAATGTATGGAAATAATTTTTCAGTGAGTGTTGCTGTGATAACTGGGCTTTGCCAGTTCCACCAGCACTGATGCTCTGTATTGCATTTGCCTTTGTTCAAGCAAGGTATCACTGCTTCAATATTTTGTGATGCTACCAAAAAAAGAAAGCTCAACCTCTCTCTGCAACCACCTGAACCTGTGACCTGCCCAAGGACAGGGCTAATTGCATGTGTGAGGGACCTGCAGCAGAGAAGTGAAGGAACTGAAAGTGGAAACCACAAACCAGGTGCTCAAGTCAACTGTTCTCAAGCAGGGATGTTTTGGTTGTCTCTGCCCTCCAAGGGTATGCTCTGCTCTCCTGAGAATTGCTGAAGCAGGGAAAGATGCAACAGGGTGACCGTGAGGATGACTAAGTTCTTGGGGCACTGGGATGAAGGAGCCTGTAGGGAAGAAGTGCCCCCTCACCGCTCCTGAAAGAGTACAAGGGGCCAACTGCGAGCTGACCACTCCTGGCATTTCTCCCAACGACCTTCTCCTACCTGTCTGCTGTCTGCACTGCTTCCCTGCTCTGGCCGTCCTCCCGCTTGCCTCTGCCGCAGTGCACTCCTTGCACAACTCCTGCAGTTTGTACTACACGCTCCACATGGCTGCATGGATGCTGGTAAACTCTCCTCCAATTTCACTCCAGCAGCTTTCTTGGTGCGAACCGTGCATGTTTGGACGCACAGTTTGAGAGCTGTGCTGACCATGTAACTGCTATGCTAACAGCAAGAAAGCCTTTTGCTGGAGGGTAATCCCTTTTGGAAAAGGCAACCTGACAGGTAGGACCCTATTACACCTTTCACCTTCACCAAGACTTTAGCAGTGCACAGAAATCACTTTAAGAAAAATAATCTTACATATCCATGTTTGGCTTACTTTTGTGTTTTTTATGTTCTTCACATTTAGGTCCCCAAATTATACCCACATTTTACCTGTTTTCTGTGGAAAGGTCACATGAGAAAAATCTGGGCTAATTGTGTGCCTGCAGCGTAAACCAAGAGATCGAAAGAGACTAGCAAGGAGAAAAGCAGAGGGAGAAAGAAGCCAGGCAAAGTGTGCACCAGTGATGGAGAATTCAAACTTGGCGCTAAAGGCCAGGGCTGGAAGAAGAGACTGAACAAAGGCCGCTGGCTGAAGGGTTTAGGTCCCGCTGCTGACTGATGAAACTGTGATGTTGGCCTTTACGATGCAATAGTGACTGAAGGTGGTCCTCTCCCAAATCGCATACCCTAGCCCTGCACTGATGATCGTCAGCCTGTTTGGCCGGCTCTCCTTCCTTCCTTCTCCATCACGCATGCACACAAGCTCTCCCCGCAGGCCTTCTGAGAGCTGGCTACAGGCAGCAGTGCTACAGCTTGGGATGCAGGAAGGATTCCTCCCTTCGGGAAACAGCTCTACGGCATGACTGCAAGGAGGTGCAATGCCTGTTTCTGCCATAAGCTCACAAGAGAGGCGATCCTCATTGCAAAGAGCTCCACGTTCCCTGCAAATCTGTTACACATTCCTCTCTCAACCTAGTCAAAATAGTAGTGCGCAAACAAGGGCAGAGGTTTTCCTACAGTTGGATGGGGAAGAGGGTAAAGACTGGCCTGAAACCAAACATCTGCCCTTCACTAGGTCTGAGATTACCAGTGCATGTTGCCTAGAAAATGCACTGTTTGACACCTTCTAGGAGTGACTGAATATGGAAGGAGAGAAAACCACCTGAGGCTCAACTTCAGAATTTTCTGCTTCATGATCTTTGCATGTAGGGATAAAAATTGATTTTACATGCAACTGCTACAGAATTTCTAGGAAAACCAAATTTAAACCCATTAAAACTCCCCCACAGGCAGTACCCAATGCGAGCAATGGCTGACTTCCATCTTTACAAATCTGAACTCACAGCTGTGTACAATCTTTAACAAAAACATACGTGAAAAACAGGCCTTACCTTAAAAAAAAGCCCCAAAACCTGAACATCCCGACACTATAGCACTGCTACAGATGTTAGCGTAACACACTTAAAAGCATATATTCTATTCCTGGATTTTTCTCACCGGCAAAAAAAGACCACAAAAGACTCCTGCCAGCACACTTGAGAAGGAAGTCATCATAAAGAGGCATTACTATAAGGCATTTCATCTTATTTGCAAATAGTATGAAGAATGAAAATACCGTCCTGGTTTTGTAAGAAGCACACACGAGGCAGAAGAACTAAATACTTCGGATGTTTTCCCACATTGCTGCAGAAGACAAAAATCTATAGGCCTCCTTCCTGCCACCATAACTCATCCGAC
Organism: Balearica regulorum gibbericeps; assembly: GCF_011004875.1. Lineage (NCBI taxonomy): Eukaryota > Metazoa > Chordata > Aves > Gruiformes > Gruidae > Balearica > Balearica regulorum. The sequence goes on along the minus strand of NC_046185.1, from coordinate 111,536,258 downwards.
TTCAATGGAAATCAGCACCTGGTGTATATATTAAACCTGAAATTAACTATTCTCCCCCCATATTGTTTGGCTTTGATAAATTCCAGCCATTGCTCCTAGATGAGACGCACAGATCTTGATTCTGCTCACTGCTCTGCTTGCACAGGCTCCTGTGGCAGCCCGGAGCCCATTAAATTTGACTGGGTCCAAACACATGGAGCTCTCTGCAGGAGCGGGGCTTTAGCAGCTCTTATAGTTAGTTATTGAGCCGTGGGTTCAAACCATGCTCAAAGTAATAATATTTTCCTTTAAAATAGGACATGTTCACAAGAAAATAAAATGGGAAGAGATTTCTCATCTTCATACTCCACAACATAGACCAGATTGGTGGAGCCAAGAAATAAATGCTCAACAGTAAGCATGCCTTGAGCCAAAAAAAAAAGGAAGTAAAAAAGTACCCAGCAAAATATCCCAACAACTGTGGTGCACCAAATGAATATATAAAGCCAGAGCTGTTTTATAAAAATTGTATGGTTTTAATGACAAAAATCTGTCAAAATTTACACGGCCTTTCAGTGCACGAGTTTGGAAGTAGACTGCAAGCAGGTTAGTACCAGCAGGCTCTTTGAGTTAAAATGTAACCATATATTACAGCAGCTTTATATCATTTTATATTAGCAGAGACAAATCACTTAATCCCATGAGCCAACTTATAAACATATGAAAGGCTATAGCAAGGTAGAACAAGGAAAAACTAAAAAGTACTCTTTGAATAAGATTTTGAAGTCTTCCAAACTCACAGACCAATACAATGGGCCATCTATCTAAACAGAAGGATTAGCAAAGTACCTGATCCTTTACAAAAAAGTTAAACCGTTGCCGCCTTTTACTGAAAATCCTATGCTCCTAATGAGGCGAAATAGCAAGGTAAAGGTCAGACAATTAAACGGGATCTGCTCTCTGGAGTGTATTAAACATATGGACAGTAACACCAAGTATGTAGACAGGACTTGCTAAACAGTATGCACTTCATTTAGTTCAACCTTGGACCAGATTTTGTAAAACTGTGCACTTTCTTCTGGTTTTAGTACTTTTTTAATGATTACAGCACAGCTAACGTTGATACACTTAAAATGAAAGAAAAGATATTCCCTCAGCAGGATCTTCCTGTGCAAATCAATCAGTAAGTCTTTTTAATTTTTTAAAAGAGAGTCCTATGCTTACCACATGGACACATACAAATTGTCCGGATCATAAAAATACCAGTGCTTTATCTGCAGAAAGAGACTGTTGAATAGAAGGATTTTTTTCAATAAATGCACTTAGTGTCTCCTCACACATAATCTACGAAAGCTGCAGTTCAGATTAGGAGATAACGTCTGATCCACTTCTTAGAATGAAACGCACAGAAAACCCTAAGAAAGTCAGGAATGTAGCAACTTAACAACACACAACACTTTTCACAGAACCAAAGAAAACTGATGGCAGTGATAAGCATTACCAAAATCTTTACTAGACGATGTATGTTTTAACATTTGTTTAATCACAGAGGAGATCCTGGTAGAATTAATACAACATTGGTGGGTGACAGAAGCAGTGGTGTGTTGAAGCCATGACATCACGACTGAACTGGGGAAGATATTTCGGGCACTTCCTTCCTAACATCTCTAAGACACATTTCTAACAAGCTTCAGCACATGCAACAGTTTATTGCTCCTCTGAGACCTCCCTCGGCTTTTTTCCACTGGACATGCATTTAGAATTTATGTTTCACATCTGCGCTAGGCTTGGTCATCCCAACCACATCCTAGAGCAAAGTCGGGGTTAGCAAAAGCCTGTCACGTGTTAGAAGTTAGTCACTCTTGTTGCTCCAGGGAGCAGCAGCAGAGATATACCTTCTTTCATCTCTCTCTTGCCACGGGTTAACATTTTCTATTCTCTCGTATGTACCACAGACAGTCTTGTGTTGTAGCTAGACTACAGACTTGTTTGAGCTGTTGGAATGAAAACTGTACAGGATCTCTTAGTAGTACATGAGGGTATCACCTAAGGCACTTAGAAAAGAGCCAAGGCCAATTTCTTTTCTGCCCTGCATTCTGCACACTAACTTTAATTGACTTGCAGTGAACTTACAGGTGATTCTGGTAACTACAAAACAATCCTAAATAGTCTGGTTTAACTCAAAGATTCATCTGTTCTCCTATATACCATTGTGGCACCATCTGAACGGCCCAGACTTGCACTGTCGGTCAGCCCCAGAAGTCTGCAGGAGTAAACCAAAGGGCAGTCCTGTATCTCTCTAACTCTCCCTCATCCAAAAACTATCAGAGCTGGAGCCTGGCGCCTACAGAATGCGATATAAAACACGCTTCTTTGTTCAGGCTTTTTTTACTAACCGTAAGTGTCGGAATCCCCTTGGCAATTAATTTCCTGGCTGGTAATCCCTTGGCTCTGATCCACGCGGAGAAAGTGGCAGCACTGGAGGGAGGTGTGCAAGGCACATGCTCCGGCTTTAGAAAATGAAGTAGTCTCTTGATTTAAATGACAGTGGCCAAGCCTGAAAACTTCTGTTTGCCCCCACATAATGAAGTAAGCTACGCTCACTGTTAAACACTCTTTAAGCCTAATTTATTGTGGCAAATGGTCAAATACTGCAGTTAGGGTTTACTTGATTATCTGTGATAAAATTGGAAATGGTTTAGGAACAAGAAAGATATGCAAAAACTACTCCAACGGTAGCAAGATACAGAAATATACACTGTATGATAATTAGCACTGATAACACTTTAAAGGATAAAGCCTTAATTTTACTAACTTTAAGAAAAATTACACTAACAAAAAAAAATCACATACCCACAGTGTATTAATTTTCTATATTCTCAGCTCTCGTACAGGGGTACAAAACTCTTTTAGTAATCCTGCCTAGTGCCGGTAACTGGCAAAACAATCTACAATGCACAGCCCAGAGCTACAGGAATGCCCCTCCCTAACAGCCAGGCCAGGTGGGCTTGATCAGTCTTGACATATATATTGTTTAAATCTTCTCAGACAAAAGGACAGAGAAGCTGTGTGGGCATAATCCCTATAAGTGGCCAAACTCTGGAAGACATTTTGACTAAGTTTCCTTTAGTTTTAGACAAAGGCTCTCCCAGGAGAAAGAAAGTTGGTACCGTGCTCACATGTACTGTGAAGAGAACAGTGAGATATTATCTTTTTAATTAACGCAGCCTAAAGTGATGCAGTCTTAACTGAAGCACTCCAATCCCGGATGCTTCAAATTAGGAAGCATTAGAACTAAATAAATACAGGAAACCCAATTGTCCTTTGCACTCCGGAATGCTAAAAATACCCTACAAAACCGTATTGGATCTCCCAGGATGCATCCCCTTTCCACATCATCCTGACATGGAGGGCCTATCCATAGGCATACCTTAAACAATGATCATAAATAAAACCAGAGGCAAGGGAAGAACGGAAGGAAAAAAGGACAGTAGTAATTTTAGGTACGAATACTTGTGGAGCAAGCTCTTGCCCTCACTGAAAACACTCTGAGAAAGGTTCCTGAATTCAAGGGGTGTTGCCCTCATCGGGCAGAAATCACTGCAGGGGTAAGGTGCTAACTAGAAGCAAAGCTATGCTGTGCTTCTCTCTGAAAATTTAGTGAGTTCCTACCTGCCACTGTGCTGCTGCTGTTCTTTCTTTTAGTGCTTTCTTGACACATGTAGGAGAGGATAAAAGCCTAATGGGTGCGAGTGTCAGCACAATATAAATTACTGCAAGGAAAAACTTGATGCATGGGTTGGGATCTGAAAGAGGAATGTCCACCATTGTTTGTGATTATGGATCACATCACAATCTAATAGCAATTTTTATTTAATCAATAATTTCCATGCTGAACAGACAGCCCTGTTACAGAGAATCGACAAGCAGGTACTGATAGCGACAAGGCTTGTTATTAATCTTTACCCTGCCAAGATATCAACCAAACTACTGTAAAAAAGCACCACCAAGATGGATTTAGAGTAGATCTTTCTTCTTCTTTCTTTTCTTCTTCTTTCTCCTTCTCTTTTTCTCTCTCTCTTTCTTTCTCCCTTCCTTTGCCTTTCTTTTCTTTTTAGCTACACAGGCACATTACTGTTTTTCCTTTCCAGGTATGTAATGTTTCATACACTTTATATTCTAAGTTTATTTGAAAAACCTGGGGCTTGAATTACACAAAAAGGCAATTCATATTAAGCAATTTCAGAAATCAGTGGGACCTAGCCCAGTGCTCAGTGTTAGCCATTATAGGCTAATAAATCATACTTTCTCTTTGAGATGTCAATCGCCAAAGTGCTTTGTAAAAATGTTGGCATCTGTAATTCAGCGAAGCCTTTTCATCTTGAAATAAGATGCTCCAGACTGATAACAAGAATAATCCTCTCTTGATCAAAAAAAAATCTGCATTTTACCAATTAAAGCTGCTGCCAGAAGCCAAACGGAGCAGCGCTGAGACTCCACTGTAGTTTATCTCTGCTAAACACAAGGAGGGATACAGTTAGAGCTTTGTTTCATTTTCAGCTTGACTACTTTATCTCATGGAGAACTGCAGCATCTCAGCCCTGCGATACACGTAAGAATGGTATATGCAGACCTCATACCTACAGTGCAAGCCACCAGAGGACCCACTCCTGACAAAACCACCACCCATTCATTTTATAGATTAGGCACCCGACACCTTGAAGAAAAGTCATGCTCACACAAAAGTTTAAGCACTGGAAAACACTAAATTTGTTTCACTACGATTAAAAGGCTCATCTGCTTCTTTTTTTTCTTTCTATTAAGAGGTTACACAAAAAAAAAAGAAGACTGCAAAAATGAATCTGTGCAGCCCAGCCCTCTCAAAACCAAATGCAGAAGCTGCACTTGTGCCTGTATTTAGCTTGCCTGTCCCTGCCTCTGTTCGTGCATGCTGATCTGCCACTTCTGTCTGAGAAAAAGCACTTCCACACGCAATAGCTGGGCCAGCACTCAGATTTCTATTCTTCCAGGCATCGCGTTTCTATGGGCAAACCTTTTGAGTACGATATGGGCGGCTACGAGGGAGAAGACGGCACTTGTGACAAAGATAGGAAGGTGGGCTGCACTATGGATAAAATCCTCTTCACTGGGAGGCAACAAAAGCAGCGCAGACATGCCACACCGAGCAGGGGACTCCAGGAGGTTCGAGGCAGATCTTCCCCTGGTTCACCGTAATAACCCAGGCTACATAACAGCAAATCACTTAGTCAGCAGTAGCGAGGCAGGAAAAAAGCTGCACAGAAACCGCAGCTCTGTCCAGGCAAATCCGCTTTGTCCTGGCAAAAGCAGCAAGCAGGGAGTTCCCTCTTCTCTCTTCTCCACGATGTGCCTACAAGAGTCAGGAGCCGAAGAGCCAACTCAGTCTGCAGCTTTACTCTTGCCTACTCGTTCGTCACTCAGTCAGCACGGGCTCCCCTAGGACTTGGCTGGCAGCTTCTTATCCTACACTTCTCCCCAAAACTGGAAGTCACCTATGAAATATCACTAACCTGGAAGAGTCCAGTAGCTGAACTTTCAGGCAAAATAAACATTTCAAATAAGTACGTATATCCACAAACCACCTCACCAGTGCTTTGTGATTAAAAGCGTGGCCAGAGACCAAACCCTGCTCCCTGCCACACACAGCCCTTTCCACTCAAGTGCCCACTTGTTCCAATTTCAGTCTAAATGGCTAGAGTAACTTCTCAGGGCATAGGAAAAACACTGTTCATCCCTACCCACAGCAGTGAGAAAGAAGTGCTATTGAAATGGCATGTCATAGTTTAGCAACCTCTTTCAGGGACACCAATTCAAAGACAATGACTTTGGCAACTCATATGAACAGCAGCCATAGGAGCATCAGACTAACAACAAGTTTTCCTAATGCTGTGAAAGAAATGTTAATTACAGAGGAATTAAAATTAAAAAATGATTACATTTCTCTCTCTAAATCCCCTCTTAATACTTCACAGATTAGGCTGGATTTATTTTTTTGTAAACCTTTTTCTCTATCAAAAAAGAAATCCCCACTTTTTTTTTTTTCCCCCTCCCCTTCTCCTCTGTGATTCATCAAAAGCCAGACTCTAGGTAGGGGAACTGCCAATGTGCTTGTGCAGAGGAGTGCTTAAGAGGACTTGAGCCAAAGCACAGCTAGCCTTTGGGTCAAGCCCAGAGTGAATGAGATCTCTTCGCAAGGCAGCACTGCTGACTTTAACACTGCTGGAAGGCAGAGGGCATCAGGGTGGCTGGCGCTGAACAAGGATATACTGGGAAGGCAAACAGGGGCCGTGCCAGACCCCGAGGGCCACTGAGGCTACAGAACAGCAGTGAGGTCCGTCTGTGGTTACTTAACCTTAAAACCCGACAGCGCTTACATGGTTACCTTTGATGGGGGGGTTAAAGACATGCTTCATTTAAACAAGTCTGCATTGGGTACCCATATGGAAACAAACAGAAAACGAACATGCGCTTAGGGGCACGGATCTGCTCACTAGCTTTCCTATGCCATTTAATGAATTGCTGGCCTACAAATGATGCTACCATTCTGGCACGGTTTAAAACTATGGGCTCAGCAGCCTATAATCCAGCACGATAAGGTGGTGCCATAATTATAACTCAGCCTTTAAACAGGCAGCGAGGAGAGGATTTCAAAATCTAAAAACTTCTGGATGGACATTTGTTATGACTATTTGCTATAATCTGTCCTCCTTCTCTCTCCTCCCCCTTGTTCTGTCACAGCTATGAAGATCAAATATACTGAGGGGATGCACAAACTGGGAAAAAACCTTTCCATGGCACTTGCTTGCCTCTAAAACAACTCCCTGCCTTATCCATGTTGTCCCAAGCCCTGGGCTTGTCTCACATGAAGAATGGTTTCTTTTGTCCACAGCGTTGCTTCTCCAAATATGTATTAGGGTCCAGACACCACTGAGTAAAAAATAAAATAAGATGAAATAGAATAAAGCCACCAACAAAACCCCCTTTGCTGTTGTACGTAAAACATTCTCCTATTGTCAGGAAAAAAATGATTACTATAATGGATTTCATGTTCTTATCTATTTCTTACTCTTTTCAATTTAAAGAAAACATTTCTGAACCTTTCAGGGCAGTGGCTGTCACTGCCACGCACAATGAGCCTGCGAACAGGCTGAAGCTTCTCTGTGTTACTGCACTAGAGCCAAATAAAACTATAATGAAAATGCACTGAAAACTGCCTCTGCAAAGAAGAATTAAAACTTAAATAAATCCCTGCACATATGTGGAGACACATGCAACTGGGATGTGTAATTACATGGCTTTGGAATTGTGAAGGGACTTGCTTCACATAGCTGGGACTTCACCTGCGTCACGACCAGTTGCAAGACCGCCTCCAGTGCCCAGAGAAAAGAAATCACTAATGCACAGTATAATCTGCCTTTTGGGGCAGCTGTGTGTAATTTCCTCCTTTCAGGCACAGATGCCTACCCACGCAGCTGCGAGTAGCACCCTGTCAGCTTTGGCAGCTCAGGGCTGTTTGCTCATGGGGCCGTTTCTCCTCCTGCAAGTGGTGGGCAATGCGTGACTCCCACGGTCATTTACAGTTCTACCACTGCAGCTACTACTCGGGGGAACTGCTCTAATCTGGCTTATTCTCCTATTGCAGTTGGATCTTTTTTTAGAGAAGAGAGGTGCAGCTCTCTCCAGTCCTTACCTACCGCTCTCCTATGGGACAGGAGCTGAGGGAGAAGCCACAGGCCAAGGGCAGCATGGTAGCAGAGGGAATGAGACTTTCAAAAGACTATTGACTTTGAGTGTCCTTACTTTTGGGCATCCAAAATGACCTACTCCAAAGAGGTCTAGTCCTTCAGAGAGCAGTGTGCTCCTCACCTCCGGATCAGACATCTTCTTAAGTGTTTTGAGGTGCACAGCATTGATAAAGGCACCCCACATCACTATAGATGCTGCAAAACCCGAGGCAGGGCAGGCTGTAGACACACCCCAGGTTTTATGTAGGTCTCCATGGATCGCTGGCCAACTTCTGCCAATCAGGGCTGACCCTTAAGAAACTCAACCCAGGGAACTTCATGTAATGGTTCTTCTGGGTATCCTCAGTGCACTGCGATTACCTTGGGAACACGTGGGTACCTGAGAAACACAAGAAACTTTGCTTTCGGCTCGGGTGCGATAAGGGAGCCTGGTGGAGCATTACAGCAGCTGCCCCAGGGATTGCTGTGGGAGCGCTCCAGTCGCTGGGGCTTTGCAAACAGGCAGGAAGACCTCTGCAAGTGAAATCCTGAATGTAAGCCATTGCTGTCAGTTTAGGGCTTTTTGATCTCATCTAATCACATGTAACAACAATGAGGGAATTTTATTGCCGTACAATTAAGGAGAAAACACTAACAAAAAATAGCTCTACAGTTCTTCAAGCATGTTTTTGAATAAAAAATAATTATCATCAAGGCTACACAGCAAGGGGGATGAGAAATAGGCAGCACTGCGTTTTTCTGATTGCCATTGTATTAATATTTAACAATAACTTCAGTCATTTCCTTGAAGGATAATTTTCTTAAACAAACTTTTATCTTTAGTGTCTAACCCCTTTGCAATATTTTATTCTTAAACTGATTTCTGGGGGAAAAAAAAAGACAAACTGCAACAAAAAGCAGATTTATAAAAATATACAATATCTTATTAGCTTCTGGGCGCTCAAGTGCATTTATCACATATTTAAAACAAACTCGAGCTCAGCTAAGCCCAATTATAATATCTCACTGGGCAGAGAAATTAATTAAACAGCTGAATGATAAAGACCCCAGCAGCAAACTGAGGCTTTAAAATAAATAAGATCTTTTTTATTTTCTTTTTCTTTCTTAAGAAGAAGAAGTGAAAGAAAGAAACCTATAATACACATGTTCAAACAGTAATGTAAGCAATCTTTTCAGGAGTGCGACGCACTCTAAATAAGACTACCTGGCAGGCGAACGCAGTGGCGGCTCTAACGCAGCTCTCCAACTTTGTGATTTCCTAATGTGCAACACATGCACCCGTTTTGTACCAAGTTCAAATAACCCTGGGATCCCAGCAGTGCAGCTCAGCAACTGAACCAGAACAAGGGCAGAACTTGTCAGGATTTAAGAGCTTTCAGCAAAACCCTTCAATTGCAGCCGGTACCCTATTCCATAGAAGGATATCAATTATAGATAGTGACTTGCTTTAGCAGGGCAGTCAGTACTGTCAGACGCTAGATAGACAACCATGAAGAATCATGAATCTTTCTATTAACTGTAAGGGGGGGGGGGAGAAAAGGATGGATAGGTGCTATAAACAAGGCAGAGCGTCTGAATGGTTTAACACCTTGCCTTTTGGTGTATGTATCATGAAAATTTAACCATGCTGAATTCTAAGTGGCACATATTGCTTGAAAATAAGAGCTCCCACACCAAAATCACTGCGGTGTCAAACCTTTCTGGGTGGGTCAATAACGATTCTTTTATGTAGCTTTTTAGTCATTTATTCATAGCAGCCCAGGTTCTGTTCATAAATTCAGTCAGAGAACACTGTCTCTTGGGGCCTAAGAACACTTTCGCTAGTGCCCACATTTTAAACTAATAACAGGAGGACTTTGCTACACAAAGCAATGCAGAAAAATGCCATCAAATGCCGACTATTGTGCCCAAAATCGCAATTTCTGCTCTAAAGCTATATCACGTATTCAGACACAGGTGCGTTTGTATTTGCTGTTTCATATATGCTATATCACCCATTTAATGCAGATATTGCTAGAATCTGATTCACTTACTGTTGATTTCAAAGTAAATCAGGTCCCATCATTCCTAAAATATAATAAAGCTATCCTCATGTGACAGAAAGACCAGAATATACACAAATTCGTATTTACCTCTTTTGAAACACATGCTTGTGTACACACCCTATACATGATGGGAGTAATGACATCTATAATGTGAACTGTGTGCATTGTGTATTGTGGAAAAGCTCTTCTGAGCTCTGCTCAACCTGGCGTGACTAAAATTCATGCTGAGGTACCTAACCCTTTAGGAAACGAAACAAACAGCTAGAAACATGCTTCAATCTTTTGCCTAAACACTGCAGTTCCTCTAAAATTCCAGTGCTTTGTGATGCAAGGCTTGGATAACAATCTGTTCTGTGCCATCAGATGTTTTGGGTCTGGTCTCTTACTTTGTATAGCTACAAACAGTAGCTTTATTCCCCTGAAATAAACTCTACATTCATTAAAAGACTTACTGCTAGCCTGCATAGATCCTGAAAATTTAGCCACCTTCTACATTCTTTAGATGTACCAGAATGCTTTTTAGGTCTTTTTTCTGAAACTCTGCATTTTAGAAATTTCTCTTCCCAGCTGAACTTCCAAACCCCAAGGAACCAGTTTAGAGAGTTGTACAGGTGAAAGAATACCCTAAATACTTCCAAGGCAAATATAGAAATCCATTTTCCCTTCTACTGAATATATGCTACATACCACATACTCAATGAAGTGGGTGACAGAGAAGGGGTTTCTTGCAATCCTTTGTCAATGTCTACATAGCTCACTCTTAGTTTCACTGCACAGTTCACTTGACTACCCTTAGTATGGGCAAGCAGGTGTATGGACAAAATTTGATGTAGTGCCGTATCACATGTAGATATCTACCCTACTTGTGAACACGTGACTGTAGCTCACTGCTCATGCTAATCATCCCTGCTGAGTGTCAGGCAATACAGGGATGCTGACACGTTATCTGGATGAGTCTTGCTTGGGCAATTTAAGCCTTTATTGCCTTTATCTATGCCAGTTGCCCCTGCCTTGGTGATTAGTAGAGTCAACAAAACAGGATGGTTATCTATACTTTTGATGTCCCAGGTGGGAGCCCAGCACCTTACTTCAAACCCTGCTTCAATTTTGGCTGGAGCAACTGAGGCTCTGCTGAGTCTGCCAGCAGGCTGGGATCACCCACAGAGCAGCAGCGTGTACAGGCAGGAGAGGCAACATGGAAGAGCTCTGCTGCAAGATTTGAAGGCTAATATCTATTATCCTGCAAAGCCTTGACCCTGCTGGGAAGCATAGCATGATCCTAACTACATGCCTACCTGTACACCAGCTAGCTCACGTACCTCCAGACAGCACCAAATGGCCTCGGAGTCACAGAGTGAAGACCTCATGCCCATATCAGGACCATTCCTCCTCTTGGGTTTGAGCAGCATTTAGCACCATGGGACTCTAGGCTTGACGAGGCCTCCAGCTGCTACTGCAGTGTAAATATTACTGAGTAAAGGATGTACTCACAGCTCCAAGACACATGCTTTCTCTGTGTCTAGTAAATGCGCACACATGCACACACCAAGTCAGGAACTCATCCAGTGCAAAGACACTGAGGTAAGTGCAATTATGGCAATTTGTACCTACTCGGATTTACCCATGAAAATTTCAGTAGGAGGCATACATGAGCCACATCAGTGAGGAGATTTTCAAGGGCCAAACTGCTGCTCATGGACTTAACGCTTCTGCTGGAATCACACACCTAAGTAAAATCAGGACTGCCCTACTGTGAAGCCCTACCGAGATCTGGACGTCATTTCCCTAGTTGCTGCAGGTATGCAACAGATGGCTGTGGCAATCAAGGGCAGACAAAATGTGGGAGAGACAGACCGGGATGAAGGGCCAGACTTTCAGAGTTAGATGCCTAAAGCCCTTTGCAATTCTAGATAGAAATAACTTGCTCAAGTCCCCACAGCAGGGCTCTGTCAGAGCAGGAAAAGAAATCACAAACCAGGGCCCCATGACTGAGTCACGCTGACTCTTACAGTGTGATTTGTGCTACTTGAATGTGATGGTTGCGATGATGATGATGATGGTTTTATTGTCTTTGGGGTATTGAGTCAGGACTTGCACCTCGTAATCTTAAATACCATCATAACATATCTGAATCCTGAGCCCTGCCAAAAAGAACTCCTTGTATCACAGAAACATTTTAATCTCTCTTTTTTTATGTCTAGAGAAACCCAATTCAGATGTTGCCATCATGCAGAAACATAAAAAATACACGTTTTTCAGAGAATTCTGCTGTTGACCCTTATAACACAGTCAGATTCGCAATAAAAACAACACTAGAAAAAACAAATGCATTTTAAAAAACCCAAAACAAAGAAACTATCACACTGTCAATTTAATTCACCTTAAACTACAAAACATTAGCTATTAGCTAACAGGTACAGTGGAATTCAATTAAATTTTATGTCTAAAACTTAAAAAAACCCTCTTCTGCTTTTTCATTACTAAGGGCATCTTTATTCTGAATTTCTCTTTTAGCTCATATATTTTGGTGTAAATTATTTATTGTCGTCACTGGGATAATTTCTGAATATTGAGAAAGGTTTGCCAGGCATCATAAAGCCTCGGCCTTACAATTATTAGCAGATATAAAGATATCTGCGCCTGTGCAGAGTCCCAGATTATTATTAAGCCCCAGATTATTATTTCCTTCCCTCTCTGGAATGAAATGGGATATTGAGAAAGCTGAGGTACTCAACAACTTTTTTGCCTCAGTCTTCACCAGCAAGGGCTCTAGCCACACCACCCAAGCCTCAGAAGGCAAAGGCAGGGACTGGGAGAATGAAGAACCACCCACTGTAGGAGAAGATCAGGTTCAAGAATATCTAAGGAACCTGAAGGTGCGCAAGTCCATGGGACCTGATAAGATTCATCCGCGGGTCCTGAGCGAACTGGCGGATGAAGTGGCCAGGCCACTCTCCATCATATTTGAGAAATCCTGGCAGTCCAGCGAAGTTCCCACTGACTGGAAAAGGAGAAACATAACCCCCATTTTTAAGAAGGGAAAAAAGGAAGACCCGGGGAACTACAGGCCGGTCAGTCTCACCTCTGTACCTGGCAAGATTATGGAGCAGACCCTCCTGGAGACTATGCTCAGGCACATGGAAAATAAGGAGGTCATTGGTGACAGCCAGCATGGCTTCACTAAGGGCAAATTGTGCCTAACGAATTTGTTGGCATTCTATGATGGGGTTACAGCATTGGTGGATAAGTGAAGAGAAACTGACATCATCTGCCTGGACTTATGCAAAGCATTTGACACTGTCCCACATGACATCCTTGTCTCTAAATTGGAGAGACATGGATTCGATGGATGGGTGACTCAGTGGATAAGGAATTGGCTGGATGATCACACTCAAAGAGTTGCAGTCAACAGCTCGATGTCGAAGTTGGAGACCAGTGACGAGTGGCATTCCTCGAGGGTTGGTATTGGGACCGGCGCTCTTTAACATCTTTGTCTGTGACAGGGACAGTGGGATTGAGTGCACCCTCAGCAAGTTTGCTGATGACACCAAGCTGTGTGGTACGGTCAACATGCTGGAGGGAAAGGATACCATCCAGAGGGACAAGCTTGAGAAGTGGGCCCATGAGAACCTCACAAAGTTCAACAAAGCCAAGTGCAAGGTCCTGCACATGGGTCAGGGCAGTCCTCAGCATAAATACAGGCTGGATAGAGAATGGATTGAGAGCAGCCCTGAGGAGAAGGACTTGGGGGTGTTGGTTGATGAGAAGCTCAATAAGAGCCGGCGATGTGCACCTGCAGTCCAGAAAGCCAACTGTACCCTGGGCTGCATCAAAAGAAGCGTGACCAGCAGGTTAAGAGAGGTGATTCTGCCTCTCTACTCCACTCTAGTGAGACCCCACCTGTGTGCAGTTCTGGGGCCCCCAACATAAGAAGGACATGGACCTGTTCGACCAAGGGCAGAGGAGGGCCATGAAGATGATCAGAGGGCTGGAGAACCTCTCCTCTGAAGACAGGCTGAGAGAGTTGGGGTTGTTCAGCCTGGAGAAGAGAAGGCTCCAGAGACACCTTATAGCAGCCTTCCAGTACCTGAAGGGGCCTACAAGAAAGCTGGAGATGGACTGTTTTCAAGGTATGTAGTGATAGGACAAGGGGTAATGACCTTAAGTTGAAAGAAGGTACATTTAGATTAGATATAAGGAAAAAATTCTTCACTGTGAGGGCGTGAGACACTGGAACAGGTTGCCCAGAGAAGTTGTGGATGTCCCCTCCCTGGAAGTGTTCAAGGCCTGGCTGGATGGAGCTTTGGGCAACCTGGTCTAGTGGAAGGTGTCCCTGCCCATGACAGGGGCATTGGAACTAGATGATCTTCGAGGTTCCTTCCAACCCAAACCATTCTGTGATTCTATGATTATGTCAGTTGGTTTGTTTGCATGGAATCAATTGCAAGACCAACACTTGATCTTTTAAATGTGTCCAAACCTTTGCAGCAGCCGTTCATAGGGCATTTCTTCCCAAAAAGACAATACGACACTGAAAAAGACTCTCCTCACATTTCATCTTGGCCTGTTAAAATGTTAGGGTACTTTTTGTGCAAAATGAGTCCAAAGGATTCTTAAAAAATGTCACATTTTTGTCATTATTTTAGTTTGTGATAGTCTTTAAATTATTATTTTGTTATTGTTACTACTACTACCTAATAATAACAAGAAACTGAAAACACATCTTGATGTATAACTGCAACACCAAGAGGCGTTGACACTCCAGGAAGTAAAAGGTGGCATTGCTTTACTAAAGCCATCCTTGCAGCACCAGTTTATGGGTTTGCGTAGTGCTTGGAAATATATGGTGGGGTTTTTTTATTTATGTTGGATGGAAAAGTACATTTTTTAACAAGTTATTTCAGTAGTATTGGCAACGTTATGCAATAGATTTTGCATGATCTTCAGGAAAGTTTTAAAAAAGTTTTCTACAATAAATACGATTCTGACACAGTGATCATTTGCTGAAGATGTTCCTCTCTAATCAGTACTAGGAATTCCTTTTTTCCAGAGTATTTAGATATGTTCTATGATGCTGGTAATTAAGAGAGGTACTGCTAACTAAGGAGGATGGAAATGGATGGGGTAGGGGGGTGTGTTATACTTGCCAGGTTATATTCTAGATCTTGATCATTTGTTTTCTAGCTTACAATACTACAAAATAGTAAAAATCATTTCTTCTGGAGAAGTGGCAGAGAGGAAGAAAAAAACAAGGCAGATATATACAACTAATATTTGGTGTAGCATAAATAAGACCATACAGTTGGCTTTTGCTAAAAAGACTGAAATAACTCAGTCTCCATGTATTTCGCCAAATAATCCACTTCAGTTTACACACAACAGTAAATTGATATCAAAAACCTCCTTAGGGAAGGGGAAGAATTTCCCTTGCCCATTTCTACTGTTACCGTCCCTTTTGGGAGAAAAAAATCAAACTTGGCTAAAGGTTAGTAATAATTCATGTCCAGCTTACTATTACTCAATAACTATCAAAGTCTCTAACTCAAAATAGCGTTTGCTGGCTTACAGGATCAGAGCCATTACAATCTCTATTGAAGACTTTATTGAATTTTACACTAAGCTTTAGCTGACTGAACAGGTCAAGCACTGTGGCTCTGCGTTTTCTTTATTCTCAGAAACTCATAAACCCCTCTCCAGTTTGCAGCACTGTTAGCTAAGAAACTTGACTCGGCACGGGGTCAGAGAACCCGACCCCCATGAAAAAGGTCACGTAGTTTTAAAACCCAGTTCCTGAATATCATTAACTTACATGCACTAGCTGTTCCTGCGTGTCAAACTCCCGGGAACAGCCTTCCCAGTGGCAGTTTGTCTCGTAGACCACTTCAGGCTCCTGTTTGCTTTCATCTTTGTCCCCTTCCTCTTTTACCAGGGTCATTCCTTCTGGCTGTTCCTGGAGAGAGGAAAAAAACAGGGGTGAGGAGAGGAAAGAGAAAATTCTGAAAACGAGGAGGAAGAAAAGTGAATTACTTCAGCATTAAAAGAAAGATGATGGGGGTGTTGAGAGGGGATTATTTTACTCTCAGTTCACTCTGTTACTCTGTTCTACAAAATACAGAAGCCTAAAGCAGGCCTGGTAAGCCAGAAGCCATTTGCAGACTATATGTCTGAAATAAATTTGTCCTCCCCAGAAGTACTTACTGCAGAGAATTTCTAAAAAAAAAAAATTAAAAAAAAAACCCCCTCCCTTTACATTTCAATTAAAAGCAAATCATAAAGGCTTCCCTCTCCCCATATTTAAGCAGCTCTTTATTTATACACTTGCTCCTTATTATTCAGTGGCACCAGAAGTAAAACAGGCACTATTAATATAGTTGAATTAATTAGAATTTTATTTTAGTACAATGGTTAGACACAAACTGATCACTATTAATCCAAAGTGTGTTTTCATTGTTAATTCAATGACAGTTTTGCACAGAAAAACCTTTCCAAAAGCACACTGGTAATTTTCAGGCTGCTTGTCAGTCTGTTCTTGCTCATAATATGTGCATGGAATGGGTGAACAAGGGAAGAGAGTATTTCATTTTGGTTTTTGACTTTCTGTCTTCAGTTCCTCAAGGTGCCTCATCCTCCCCAGCTTGCTATGGGCTCAGCGTAGGAGTCAGACGTTAGCATAAAAAGTTGATTCAGATTATGCAGTCACGCTATTTTTCCATTTCAAACCTGCTGAAGGATTTAGACGGACTTCTGCTTTGCTTTCATGGATTCACTCACAAGATCAAGGCTCTGATTCTGATCTCCCCCAAGTCACTGTAAATCAGGAGTCACTCTACTAAAACCAGTGGCATTGACAGGTATAGAGAGTATAGCAAACAAGACTGGAGCCTGACACTGAGACCTCAGTGCAGTACAGTGCTAAGACCTGGTAAAAGGCAACGTGGCGTAAGTATTTTTGCTGAACAGAGAACGCATCCTGAATAAAGACGTGAATGTTTTTGGTTTGCTTTTCCATAGCGAACAGAGGGTTAAGCATTCTCTGACTGATCAGAGGCACCTCTCCATCAGCCTCCTTCCTCTCTACCCTCATTCTGCAACAGACCCTGTACCCCAGCAGCCCCTCACTGCTCGCGTTTAACCCTTGCTACCGTGAGCTGAGGCTGCCCGCGTGTGCACGAGATGAAAGGCTTATGACTGTAACCTGACCGCCATACCTGCACGCTTCCTGCACCCGGGCTGGGGAGGTCCTCGTCGGGCTTTATCTTGGAGCGCTTGTTGTGCATTGGATCTCCAGTGCTGCTCACTGCAGATTCGCTTGTGGGTTTATTCTGCTGCAGGCAAGGTTGTTGTTTTTTTTTTTTTCCCCCCAAAAGAAGACAAAATTAGACTGTGATAAATATGTAGCTCCAAACAAAAATATGCAGCATCTGCTCAGCAACTTTATTTGGAGAAGCTACACTGTTAATTATATTGGATATGCAATTACATTGTGCTTCAATTACATAGCATTAACTTGTGGAAGAGCTGCATCACTCAACCTTGTAATGGAGCAGGAAGGGAACAGGAAGGAGGGCATTTAGTATAATTCCTTATTACAAACCAACGCTGTTTTTGTCAGGCCAGGGAAGGGTAGGAAGAACTCAACTTTCCACATAACGATGACTTCAGAAAGACAATTTTGAAAAACAAAATCACTGCGCAGTAGTTTGAATCAACCCAAGAAAAAGATGTATTTTTTCACACTCGGAGGAAAGGTTTTTCACTTTACATCTGCACCCAAGATCTCAGCTCTTTTACCACATTTCCCATTATAATGGTGGATAGAAGAAAAACTGAACACTGGTGTGAGACTCTCAGCTGAAAAATCCTAGATGAAGCCCCGGATTCTCCCAAGTCAATAGCAAAACTACTGCTGACATAAACAGGCCAGAATCTTGTTTTTCTCTTGTTGTGCTAGACTGAACACCATTATCTACACTGCAAATGGATCTTGTAGGAATCCTGAGATCTTTTAGAGATATCTGCACTTGCATGGACCCCACAAAAAATCAATATGCTTCCTACAGCAGTATGTTCTGCTTCTACATTTGTAAAAGCTAGCCAGGAGATAAACAGTTCCCAGACTGATAAATAACCTATCCCAGGTCATCTGGAAACAAAGAGCACTAGTTAATAACAGGCAAACCACAAACTGTGATAAACTCCACATTATGGGCCCGATTCACTGCTGCCGCATCTCCAGTTTTGAGAACACACCTTGTTTTATTGAAATGATTAATTCAAACTCAGTAAGTCAAATTTTGCACATATCAGAGATAAAAAACTTCAGACCTCTGCATTATCTTTGAGTTCCTCTGTTGCTCGCAGACTGACTCACTTTGAGTTACTCACACCTGTGTTAGGAGGGCAGAATACGACCCTGTGTATATTATGGTCAGCCTGATTTGGAGGTGAAGCTGCTAATCTTTAAAATGTTAGTGTTTTGATGTGGTTTTCTCCTTTTTCTTACTCCTCACCTCTATTAAGTTCCTGTGTGAGATCCAAGAGAGACAGTTTGGAATGAGAAGCTGCTGCGGCACGCTGAAATATTTATGAGGACTAAAAAGCACGCTACCAATCAGGAACCACACATACACTCCTGTGATTTATAATAAAGGGACTGCAAATGCTGTAGCTGCAAGAAAACTGTTATCGAAGGGTCTTTGTGACAGTGGTGATTAATTGCCATCGAGACAATGTCATTTGTTTCATTTATTTCATTTTTAAATTAATGGGGCACAAAGGTTTCTTTTGTTGTCTCTCACCTGTGTGGACTCAGAAGGTCCAGAGCTGACCTGGACAGGGTTCAGGACACTGGGGATGCCGGGGATAGGTCTCTGGGTAGGAAAAGTTGGAGCAGGATGGATGAGTGGAGGGCTGTGTCCAAAGGCTGAACCTAGGGTTTGCTGACGACTTATAATTTGCTGATGCATTTGCTGGAGGGATACCGGTGTAGGAGGGTATGTGAAACTCAGAGCAGGGCTGAATTTTGGAGAAAACAGAGGAAGAGGAAGGAAAAAGATGAGGGTCATTACAGTGTGGAACCTTTAAAATATACTTGATATATTTACATTAATTGAAGTCAGGTCCCTCCCTCCCCCTCGCATCTTTCTTTGTGCCCCAAAGGATGAAAAATCCTGGTTTTAAATCCAGAGTTGGCCTGGATTTACTAGTGAGTGCAAAAATGATACCATAACAAAACATAACATTTTTTCCTAACATTTACCAGGAAACCACAGAAAGCTGACCGAAATAAAATTCAGAAAAACTGAAATAAAAGGCAAGCAGTTCAATAACAGCTATTTATTGCAATAACAAACTTTATATAAAGAAAAAGAATGGGTGCCTGCATGCTTTATAGTACTTTTATTGATAATGCAGTTCCCCTGTGTTCGCGTGTATGAAGCAGTTCCTTTAATCTTGGCTCATGCTACGCTCTTTCATATGTCTCTAGATCTTATTACAAGAGGAGAGAAAATCAATTGGTTAAATGTGTTCTGAACACCATGCTTGTCATATCACTCATTTGTTTGCAAAGATGGAAAGCTCGGTTCATCCAGAATGTCACCTAAAGAATTTCCATCAGTGCCGTTTGGTTACAGAAACTGATGGATTAACCTTTCCCCTCTGAAATTGGTGATCAATGAGTTTCAATGTAGAAATATTCCAATGGGAAAGCACTTCTCCTTCTTCCAGTTAAACAACATTAAATGTCTATTAAAGCCCATTATGCATGTTAATACCTGTCATCACTTCATTACTTCACCGTATTTCCCAGACTACAGTGACTTTGGAGGAAATTACACTGCCATCTAAGGACCTATTTTGTGGGTAGTGCCAAAGCATTCTTTGTGTCACACTCGAGAAATAAATGGTGTGGGACTAAATCTTCACACACAGGAATATGAGATTCTCCTGTAAACATTTGCCAATAACATACAATTATATAAGGGGAAAAAAAAAAGAAAAAAATGTAGCATTTTTTCCTTATAAAACCACCAAACAACCACAGTTCAAGAGAGTCATACAAATTTAAAACATTAAGTCTTAAAAGAAAGAGGTGTGAGCATAATACCTTTTAAGAATCAAGGCTTCTTCTAATGTCAAAAGGGTATATTTAATCCAAATTTACAGTCTGGAGTCTTAATTGCTGTTGCTGTTAAGTGCATTAACTGAAAATACTGCGATACAAAAGGAACTAAAATCATTTCAACCATTTTAAGTAATAATTCTACAGAAATTCTGTGTTCATTAATCTGACTATACATTTTGTCTGTTTGACTACAATCCGTAAAGAGACAGCTTCAATGTGATTACATTACTATTATTCCTGGTGAGAACTCTGCATTACAATAGTTTGCCCATTTAGGACAGAATATCATTAAGAATACCCTGGGAGAATTTTACTGGTCTTTGAGGAACTCTCTTTTCATTTTGCATTGTATTCTTTTTAATAAAGGGAATCAGAAATGTAGTGAAAACAGTAATTGTTCACAGCAAGAGTTAGGGAGAAATCAGTAATAATATTCAGTTATTGCAGCTCTATAGTCCCTGCTAGTGTTCCTGTAAGCAACCATGAATGATTACAGCACGACTTAGCTAAGGTAGCCACTATGGATGATTGATAGGACATTAATCAAAAGATGCATATCAGGCTCAGAATTTGTTCACAAGCTTTCTCCTAATAGCTGATTTCATGTTCACTGAGCTCTATGCCAGTTTGTTCAATTTATTCTTCAGTGTACAAGCCATTCATCAAAGAACACAATGATTTAACACCCCTTTTCCTTTTTAGTGAACAAATATTACTAAGTGTAACTACTCTGGTCTGTTCATTAAAGAACATACAATTACAATGTCATACATGAGGCTAAAACAATGCCTCCTTACTATACCTGGGTATTTTTTGCTTCTATATATACACTGTGAGTTCATCTCATGTACTTCAAACACTAGACGGCTCCATCCTAAAGATGCTATCAAATTCACCAAGATCAACAAATGCAACATACAAACAATTTGGATAAAGTATTTTATTTCTCTGGTTAATGCCTATGACATCTTCACCCACCAGCTGAATCAGTTTAAAAGAAAAAAAAAAGTGGACTGATTGCATTGGGAGCTCCAAGTACCTAGCACCCTTGGAAATACAGCATGGTTAATTTTTTTTTTTTTTCCTTTCTAGGTGTTTATGCATGTACAACAATACCTAGCTTTGCAAATCCAGGTTCAAAACTTTGGCAACATTCTTCAGATCCTACATGGTAAAAAGACAGACTTACGATTCAGTCACAAGACATGACTGACTTAAGATCTCAGCTCAGAGATGTAGATCCTGCCCATCACTGCTCTGTGACTACAGTTACAGGAGCACCTACATCTAACATTAATTTTTTAACCTATCCAAAGTAAAAATGCAGCAGATGCCTTCCAAACAGTGCAGGAGGGGGAGGGGGGAACTGCTGTGATCGGAATATATTTTTACCTCAGCAGGAGGCTGGTAAGGTGCCAGTGACTAGAGACTCAGGAAGCTGGATGCTGAAGAGGAACCTTTGGCCTCAAGTAGGAAACAGACTGTAGAAGCCCCAAGACATATATGTACAACCTGCACTTAATGCAGCTCACTTGTATTTACTGGAGTTTGGCAATATTCTTCACTCAGACCCTCCAAAGATGGAAAAAGACTGCTGTGTCAATGGGGTATTTTTGGTCAAGCATCTCTCCTTCACATTCTTTACTCCATTTAGAGCAACACAAAAAAGTGATGATACCTCCCCAACAGCAAAATGTCTTTCTAACTAAAGGACAAAAGCAGCTCTGCTTTAACAAATACAGAAGCTAGTTTCTCTGGCCTGCAGTGACGCATCTTACACCAGTACATTGCAAGCGCTTAAGTGTTAAATAAGTATATTTGCTATTCCCCTCCATATATAAATAAAAATGGCTTCCATCAAAAGGACAGATTTTACCTCATAGAGATGTCCTCTTTACCTACATCTGCTTTAATGCCATATGAGCCTCCAGAGGAGGATGCTAAGCCAGGCATTGCCAACTTTTGTCCAACTTGCAAGTGACCAAATTTGTAGGATACAGCTGAGGAGACGCACATCATCTTAGCTAGTGGCTCCTACTGGAGAACAATGACACCAGCAGCAGATGCATTAAGAAAAAGCTGGACAGATGTGCTAAGGAAAGGAGGAATCCTTATTTTAGTATCTTTCTTTTGCCTCGTGCTCAGCAGCAAGCATTGAGTCTGAGGTACTAGGATTTTCCTACGGAGCCTGGCAACTTGCACTTCATTCCCTCAAAACTTCAAACATCTCAGGCTGAAATGAAAAGGAGATGGTGAGGGAGCAGAGGAACAGCTAGCACAGCTAAGGGGAGTACTCAGAAATGGTGACAACAGTTCAGCCACCAGGGTGATTTCTTAAATAGTTCAAATAGCTACCTTCAAATAATTCTCTCCAGCTGTTTCTACAGAGCTCTTCATAAGGCAAGATGACCTGGCTGGGTTTAACGTCACTCGCATGCAAGATGCTGTCACAGGGCAGCCTGGATGATTTTTCTGATCTGAAAAGATCAGAAGGATCTGAAGAGAACAGCAGGTGGCAGGCCTTTCTCTGCCTTTCAGAAACCATTCAGGCTGCTCAACAATAAAGTTGATGTTGTGGGCCAAAAAGAAGAAAAAGAAATCAAAGCTCGCAACGTTGCTAACATGGAACACTCTGTTGGGAAGGGGAGACCTGGATTCCTGCCCTCCTTCCCAAAGTTTTTAACATACTTTGTTCAATAACTCTTGAATACAGGATGTGTGAAGAATCCCCGTAGCCCAGAGTCCCCTCAGATTCCTCTGCCTTGACCAGCAGCTGCATGCCCTCTTGCTGGCCCCACCAAACTCGCATTGCTTTCTAGCCAGGAGGCCAGTATCAGCAGGAAGGGTGGGCAGTGGCCTTGCCCAGCCAATCCAGCCATGTCTGCTTAGAAATGTGCACCAAGATGGCACTGCTGTCACTCAGTAGCTGGCTAAAATTCATGCCCAAAGGTGGTCAACAAGACCTGAAAGTAATCATTTTAAGAATCCAGAACCACTAAAACCAACAACCAGGTTTTCCAAAAGTGATGAGTGGTTTCAGAGGCCTCGATTTGTAGCATGTTTCTTTTGATATACCTTAAAGGGGCTGCATTTCACACAAAGGGTACTCAACACTTCCAAAATCCAGATGCCAGAAGAACGCAAGATGCCTGCCCCAAATGTTCACATTTTCAAAACACCAGTCACTTCCAAAAAATCTTAGATTCACAGAAGTCTAAGTGAATTATGAATATTTTTCTTCCATCTACCTACTAAGAAATGAAAATCTACACCACTGGAGGGAATCTGATTTGTATTTCTGTTACAGACTTTTTTTTTTAAACAAAGTAGAAAAGGCAAAAAAGAAAAAGATGAATGCATGTAAGACCATTAATAAACTACATGCAGGTTACCTTTTTAGTTTTTCCGTTTTATGGGGGATAAAGGTTAGAAAAAACATGTAATACTTCTGTTTAAGCATTCAATAACTCATATACACTGACAGAAAAGCCCATCAGCGATATCATTTATTTTTCCATACTGTGGGCTTCTGTGTCTGTCAGTCTGTCTCTCTCTTTCTCTTCTCCTCCTCTGCGAAGTCTCAAGCTCCCTTCATCGGAGGTAAAGCAGGGCAGTGAACTACATTGCAATTACATGAGCACATCAAATTTTAAGGAACAGACTTCAAGAAGAAGAAAAACAGACATTATAATCAAAACCAAACTTTGTGGCTACTTTGTGGCTGTCCTACTAACAAGGTCATCCAGTTTCTGGTCACAGCTGCGGAATTTACCGCAAAACAGCTGTGCATTCAAGTCAGGAAAAATTCCTTCTTTCCTATACATTGCATAGGTGTGCCTAAGGAGGCAGGCTGACACAAAAATGCTGAGGAAATCCCAATTTTGTGAATACTGTGAGGATAGTTTCATTATATCACGATAGTTTTCTTCACAAAAACCGTGAAGATACTTTCCTCGTATCACAAAACCTATGCAGTTTTGCAAGATCCAATGCATTTAAGTCTTGGAACAGTAACCAAGTGCTTTTCCCCTTTCTGGTTCTGCTTTGCAAGATTTTAGGAAAAGAGCTTTTCAAGCGTGTAAACCAGGGGACATTCAATAAAAACCATAGGTGAACAACTTAAAAGACATTGAAAAAAGCATTGGTGGACTTCTGCAACAGCTGCCACAGGAGGCAGACAGAGCCAGCAGGTTCATGTGGGACTAGACAAGTCCAAAGACAACAGGTCCATAAGGAAATACTAAAAGGAACAAGCGAGGGCATATGCTTTAGGATATGATCATCTAATGATCATTGATCACCTTTCCCTTCACAGTCTCTTTCTTTCTTTCCTCTTTTGCATATTTGAAATTATTATTATACCTTCTTCCTGTCCAGTCTTCTCATCTTTAATCTGGACAAACTAGGTGAAGTCTATTTTAACTCATCAGTATAATTTTTTAGACCTTTGATCATTTTCCCTGTCTTTCCTTGTAGTCCTCCCCCAACTGTCTAACATCTTTCTTGAAACAAAACGTACAGAACTGGTCACAGCACAGGAACATCTGTCATAGTGAGGAACACTGGCTCCATCTACACCACTGTGCAGGACAAGGCTTCAGGCCCTTTGGCTTGAAGGGTGTTTGATGTCCAGGCAGTGCATTCACAGCCCAAGCGTTCGCTCTGTGAAGGAGGGTGCACCCTGCACTGCAAGGGGGCACACAGGCCCTTCCCAACTTTTGGCACTCCCAGATCACTCTGTAGCTTCCATCATTTGTTCTTGCCATCAGTGACTGACACTAGGCAGACCAAAGTCCCTCCAAAACACACCCCAGGTCATGAAGGGACAGGTAATTTGTAGGTGGTCTGGCTTTACGTTCAATAAAGCTGACCATCAGATATTAGGATAACACCATGGCTTCTTTTAGCTCATGCTCAAGTAGGTACAGATGTCACTACTTCGTTTTATTCTCCCTTAAGAGTTGCATGAAGCCTGTGGGCAAGTGAAACTGAGAAACCAGGGTACAGAAACCCACTAACAAGCATTGAATGAATACCTGGACACACTGAATTCAATGGAGTTTCTATCCTTTCCTTATACCGAGCCGGGATTTCACCTTTAGTTTTTGATTTGGATTTTCAAAGTCCTTATTTATTGTTTAGGAATGTTGATAAGGAGCAAACAAGCACCCTTCCCATTTTCCAAATGTACCCAGCTACTCTTCAGGAAAGCAACCCTAATAATTCTTAAATACTTCTGAAGAGAGATTGACTTCAGCAAGTCCTTAAGTGCTATCCTAAAACCTGGGTCCTACAGACATTGCGATCTTAACTGAAGTAAGTCATAATACACGTCATAATTAACAGTGACCAAACTTTTCACATGCTCCGATGCTCTTTTTTTATAAGCAGTGATGTAAGAAACCACTTCAGTCATCCCATGGTAAATGACATGTAGGAGCCACTGTCCAAAACATGGAACACGTAAGTAAGGGTGGCTGGGAGTTGAGCAATGGGTGCTGAGGAGGGTCTGCATATACAGAAGTTTACATATATATTTTGATGGAACTATGTATATGTGTAATATGCAGCCAGGAACACTGCACAGTCAGATGTAGAAAACTGGACAGTCAGCAGGAAAGACTCGTAGTCTGACCCCAACACAGATGTAGAAGAGAGAAAGCCAATGAGTTCTCCTTGGACAGGACCTGGAAGAGAAGCAGCAGCCAGCAACATCATGAAGAAAACTGTCTCCTGTTGTTTGAGTTGGCAGAATCAGGAATTTGTGTACATTCTTTGTAAACAAACAGGAGTGAAAGAGAAGAAGTTTCCAACTCTGTCTTCTATTTCTCCTCCTGATGGAAACAACCTGCAAGAGTGACTGTTGACAAATTGCTCAGGTCACAGGAGTGACAATGCACTCAGCAACCTCGCAGCCCTGAAGAGATTTGTGACATTCTTACTGCTTCGAGTATCTTAGATGCAAAATGAAAACTAAATGGCGTTACAGGAAGGGAGACTATAAAAATGCACTTCTGATTGGAGCATTTTACCCACAATATATGTAACATTTTTAGTAATATGAAAGAAGAGTTTTGCTTTAAATCCTGTTCTTTTCCCTCTACTTCCTAACTGACAACACTGAGCTTTGAGTAGACAATGCAGACAAGTCATCAGCTGCTTTTATGGCTTGTCACAAGTACAGGGGAAAACACTATCAAACTGTGACTATGAAACCAGACATGTGGTCTGATCTTAAAGGCAGGTATGAGACTTGAAATCCTTTGAAATAATTTTTCAAGACTGACTAGGTTTCACAAATATCCCTCTGCATTTGTAATGTTGACACATTTCATTAAAAATCACTAACTTAGAGACAAGTCATCTAACTGAATTTGTAAAAAGACATATCCTGCATCTAATAAAGGATAGCATATATTATACTATTTTTTTTCAGTTTTCATCAGATAATAGTCATCGTTTTACAATTGTATTTAACTCACATGCATCATTGCCTTTTTTTTCACTTTTCTATTACCAGTTTAAAATTAACAGAGTCTGTGGTTTGTACTTTCTCTTCAGCTTACCATATTATCTATTCTGTTTTATCTGCTAGACTAGGTGAAATTTTTCTTCATGAATACATTGCCATATGCTGGAGTAAAATGGAATAGTTTCACTGAGAGGAACAGAGCCACACTGATTAACCTTATATGCTCAGACAGCACTGACAGCTTTGTCCTTCGCACTGGGATATTCCTCTTCAGGTATCCTTAGTATCCTAACTGGACTTTGTATTAACAGTGCCTTGCGGAATTCATCTGTGCTCCCTCCATGCAAGCTCATGGCACTTCTGATAAACATCATTTTGAATTAAATTCACGGCTAAGTATTTTTGGGTTTCTAAAACTGGTAGCATTAATTACATTGAAAGTGCTAATTAATACTTGCTTTTAGGACCTGGAAATGAAGTAATGAAGTGTTAAACTCCAGCACAATTCTCTTAGCTCCAGAACTTTCCTGGAATTAATAATGCACTGGGTCCAATAACTTTAAACTCTTTGAGTAACACTGAACCAGTCTGGAGCAAGTTGCTTCAAATTGACTTTTAATCACAAGATCTGTGCCATACACGTTTACATACATACATACATAATCACACCTGTATATATGCGTATCTGTACATGTAAACGTGCATGCAACATGCGCCTGCATAGTATACATTCTTTATGTTGCTTGACTTCTTACATGATACACTTTCTGAAGGCAGAAATCTTACCATTCATGTGTATTTGTGGTGAAAAACACCCACCACTTTCTAATGCAAGATGCAGGTGATCTGCAAAATAACCTCCCTGAATGTGACCATCCTATAAGCTATGTGAGCTTTCTATACGAGGCTAGCTGCAGAATTACATTTCTACAGAGCCTGAATTAGATGCAACTTTCTGTAATACTGACAAATTTCATTTTTATTCACTTTGTAGCACTTCTCTGCCATTCACGCTTCTTGAGAGAGGGTGTAAAATGAAGCTATTATGGCACGATAGAGCATTATATTCCCTTCTTTAGATTAACCATACACAGTACAAGACCATGGAGAATAAAGCCCTGTGCTGCACGTATGTGACATGTCCAGTTATAACAGGACCTGTTTCAGCGGGGTTTACACCTGGTCTGAATTTGACTCAGTCTGAACTGCAATTAAGCCTTCATTTACAACATATTACATGCAATTAACTAGAGACCTTTTAACGCAAGAAAAGCTTTCACTCAAAGTCAGCTTTGCTTCTCACTTAGGCAGATCCCAGTAAGAGTGATAATAAAACAGCAAAGCACCTGTAATGCTCACATAATTAACACACTTTTTATACTGTACATCCTATCATAAGGAGCTTCTTGCAAAACATCGCTGAATATATTGCATTCTTCCTGTTCTACTCTAAACATGTCCTTTTTCAGAGTCATTTCATTAAGCAGCATTTGATTGTGTCCTTTTACACAAATTACATAAATATATAAAGTTAAAGCTCAAGGTAAGAATTAAGCAATTGTATTTTAGTAAAAGTTAGATACAAATTCTCAGATGAGGTCTTCTGTTTTTTAGTGCAATTGTCAGCAATCTGGGCATGGAGTCAGCCAATGAAAAAATGAAATCTGCATATATGACAAAATTATTTTGAGTAGCGTGGTGAAGAGCTAAGAGGTTATCTTTAGAGCCAAGTATGCTAGTTGAATGAGCAATACTGATAGTAAGATGTATATCAATACCGAAGGGGAGTCTGAACTACTCATACGCTAGTTCTAAATTAGCTGACCCAACTCACGAGAAGCACTTGCTTGTGTCAATGCAGAATTCAATGGAGGAAGGAAAATCTGATCAACGTGAAGCTATGGCAAAAACATGTTAAGACAAATGGAAACAGAACACACCAGCATTTGAATTGCTGGTCCTCTTCTGGAATATTATTGCATGTAGTAGAGGAAGACTGTTTCAGACAGTATCGGCAGAAATGACAATGCAAGAAGCCTCTAAAGAGCAGACTGAAAACAACCACTTGCTTCAGAAAGATGAATAAGAGGAGACATAATAAGAATATATAAAATATTGAATAAAGAAGGAAGACTAAGAACATGAGGGCTCCCTGTCTTATGACTATGAGACATTCTGTTAAATTCAAAACCTGGATAATTTAAACCTGATAAAAGGATACTCTTTGCTTTTTTTATACAGTGCATAATTAGACTGTTGAGGTCTCTGCTAGAGATACTTTCACTTTTCTCTGTGATAACCTTATACCTTCATTTGTATATCTTGACTCTGTTTTTATTTTTCTCTTTGCTTTTCTCTGTGTGTTTGCCAAGGGAAACTGGAGAAATTAATACATGGTCACTTGTCTCTAGATATAAAGCACTTCAGAGAGGAGGGCACTGACTAATTATACAACAAACGCTCTATACAAGGAGCTTACATGAGCATAGGAAATCATTGAGAATCCAATACCTGCTTGCAGAAGCACTGACTCTTGTCTTCCTCACTGATGTTAATCCACTGCTGCCTAAACTCACCCTACAAACCTGGCTATCTTTTCCTACCACTCTTTGTGAAAGTATCCTCACCCCCATTCCCTGATGCTCAGCTTCAGATCAGCCCAGAGCAAACTGATGTGAGCCAGAACAGCCAGGATCTGGCTGTAATTAACCACACTATGTTAATTGCTCCTTCCTGTTCTGATGACATCAGGGAAGCAGGGGCAGAGCTTGGGGCGGGGTGGGGGAAAAAAGTGCTGCTGTGCTTTCTCAGTTTCTTTTAAACCTTGGAAGAGTGCCCAAAGGGCTCCCATGCTCACATGAAACTGAATTTTAACATGTTATAAGATGGCTAAGGTGTATTCTCAGTTACATCTGCCAACCAAAGAAAGTCTCTTCTAGTAGGTGAACTACTCCTGATTTAAACACCTTGTAGTTGACAGGGAATTCGGCTCATTTTCTGAAAACTTACTTTGTAAATTTGGTATTGTAGGGCTCCTAAGGGACTAGAAAAATACAAGGGCTCTGAATTTCAGATCACATAGAACATGAAGTCCCAACCTCCTGTGTTTATTAAAGACCAGCTAATCTTTTGTAAAGGTTTTGAATCGGTACTCTTAATATCATGGGAAGTGATTACCCCCTCTATACTCACTCTAGGCCATGCTGCCTCTCAAAAAGAAGTGCTAGTGAAGTGCAAAGTCTAATAATTGTCACAGGTAGAAGACATAACATTAAGTACATCCTGACAAAAGATTAATAGCAGGGGTGCTGCACTGCAGGACTGAGGCAGGTAACCAAATGAGTAAATGTCAAATGAAGGATTATCCTCATTTGATGCTATTTCATATGCCTCCTTACTGCATAATCTCTCCCAGCTGAAACCTAAACCAGGTGTTTTCAAATGCACAAAGTAGAAGCTCTACCTGGTGTGCTAAAGGAGATCCACTATTAGCTGTCAGCAGGAGCAACATCTTCTTTTCAAGTATTCAGCCAGTACTCAGGATACAGCATTACGCTGCCAGCTGACAATGACAAAGCGCCCGCCAAGTCAAGCCCTATCTGGATTGTGCTAAACTACTATTATTTATTATTCAAACTGCAGTAGTACCCATGTCAAGGACCAGAGCCCTTCTCTGCTTGGCTCTGTAAAAACAGAGCCCAAAACGTGGCTCCTTTAATTTGATTTAATCCTCAACATCCCACAGTGCTCATACAGAGGGTCCTATACTGAAAAGCTGTGTGAAGCACAGGATGTAATCTTTCAGCCAGAGGATGTACTTTTGTTAGTCAATGCAAAGACCAGTCAGGTCCTGGAGACACTTTCTTAACACAAGTAGCACCTTTGCAAAAATAGGTTAAAAGAGCTTTGAGGCAACAAAATCAAACATGCCAGAACTAAAACTGCCCATACCCTCATGTGCTCACTCATTAGCCTTTAATTATATGACCATGCACCCCTTTTCTTCCCTGTAGGGTTCATACCTCATTCAGTGCACAAGATGCACAATAGTTTTCAGTGAGAGAATCTCTGGTATTTTTCTTCTTCTTGCCCAGAATATTGCTCATGGGCCTTCTTTCCACTGTATTTAAACCTTTGGTGAATACATAATTACTGATACCCTCCTGAGCTTCTCTACTGCACTCATCACTGTACAGTCTAAGTGCTTCACAAAACATTAATGCTTTCAACCTCCCTCTGAGGTGAAGGGGAAGGACTCTTGTTTTGCATAGGCATGCGAATCAAAGAAAGACAAAGGTAAAAAGCGCCACTCATTGCGGTTGCCCAATTTCAGATATGGAGACCTGATCTCCCGGGTTAGTTAACGTGAAATGTTCAAAACAGCTGTCAGTAGCTTCAGGCCATGGCTGTGAGAAATTCCGCTCCTCTGCAGAATTAAGAGTGGTAGGCTGGGCTTCCAGAAGAGAAGCTGTATGAGCCTGGTGGTCACTTCTGTCTAGTTCAGTTTGCCCAGCATCAGGCTGGGACTGTGGAGCAAGGTCCACCTTCCAGGCAGCAACCAACCAGGTAAGAGGCTCCCTCCTCCTGTACAGCTGCATGGGACAGGTGAGGCAGGGTTCTGTGGCTCTGACTGATCCAGAGAGGATGTGCAGCCTGTGCACTGAAGCAAGCAGGGGCCCTGTGAAAAAATACTGTGCAACCCTGCAATTGAAGATGGTATCAAAGCACAATCACAAGGGGGCAGTACCTTCATTCTCCTTAATGACCAGCTTCTGCATGCTTGATTTTGCAGGTTTTTCTCTCTTCTAGTGAAATCTTATGTGGTGTTCTATGTAAGTATTTTGTCTCAGCTTCCTTAACCCGGACAGCTCCTGGTCTGACTCCTGTCTCCTCTGAAGACTGCTTTCTTTTTTCACAAGGCTGTTATGGCTGGGCAGACAGCTTAGCCTCCACAAGCTTCCCAAGGAGGTACCAGATTAACAAAAGCTGCAGCTGCAGGAAAAGGTCCTCCTTCCTCTCTGTGGGCCCTGGACTTAAACAAGCGGAATGCTTAGTCTATGTAACACATGCTAATAGAAACCTCTTAAGGGCTTATCACTTGGCTGAATGGGACAATTTCTCAAGAACAGCAAAGATCTTATCTATAGCATCTAAGCAACACCCCTGGCAAATTTTATCTTCTCAGTGAAAAGGTAGCAAGAGGGCTTTTAGTTTGCACAGGAAAGTCTCTTCCTCCCTAACTTCATTCTGACAAATGAATAACTTTGCTGACCCTTTTTGGAAATACCCACCATTAGATAGGTATCTGCCAAGTGTAATCTATTTGGGCTAAGTTAAAAGTGACTGGAAACAAGATGTAAAAGTAGAAGGATTGTGTAATGTTAATGCGACTGATATTGCCTAAAATACAAATCCT
This sequence comes from Balearica regulorum gibbericeps, assembly GCF_011004875.1. Classification (NCBI taxonomy): domain Eukaryota; kingdom Metazoa; phylum Chordata; class Aves; order Gruiformes; family Gruidae; genus Balearica; species Balearica regulorum. The sequence continues at coordinate 111,504,436 of NC_046185.1, read as the reverse complement.
TCCTGTCTTGCAATTCCATCTAGTGGCCTGCTGAACTGTAGCATTTTCTTGCAGGAACTCCTATGAGATTTACCTGCAAGTTTCCAGAAGCTGGGATTTTACACTAGGAAAAGTTTTTTCTACACTTTGATCACTGTTGCACACAGGATATTAAATGGGATGAACCTACAGTTTGATACAGTACAGCAGTTCTTGTGCTGAATTCATTATTTACAAGACAGTGAGTTGGAATAAATTAAGTTTTACTGATATCTCATTGCTGTTTAGTCTTGGAATTTATTAAAGCAATGAAATGTGGCTCAGGTTTAATACCTAATATCACTGTTTATTTTGGTGCAACTCTTCTATAGACAGGTTCAGATGGGAGAACTTAAAGGGCACCAACAAAGGTGAGTTGCAAAGCTGGAAAAAGAGCCAGCTCTCTCCCTTTCCCTCCTTTCCACCAGGAAGAATGGAGAGGTATGTTTCCAACTTTTCATATTGAACAGGCATACTCTTATCAAAAAGAAAAAGATTATTAATTCAAAATGGTGTGAAATTTTGGACTATGCATGCCTGGAAGGTATGACCAGGAAGTGCTGAAAGCTTCAGTCAGCCATAGGCTCAGTCACATAAGCCTCACTCTCTTCAGTGACATCAGTTCACAAGACTCACTATTCTACTCCTTAGCATTCAGTCTCTGCCCATAACTCACACCAGTTCCACAACTGTCTTCAACAAAACTATTACCCTGACTCCAGCTTTGCAGGGATGGCCCTTAGGTTTGTGATTCTATCTGTCAAAAACACACACCAACCATTTCCAGCTGTGGAAGAAGAAGAAAAGGAGGGAAGACTTACTCCACTGTAGAGATTACGCCAACTTTCACGCACTATTTGCTTTACCTAAGTTACAAGCAATGGAAAAGGAGATTAGTAACTGAAGTGCCATCCCATCTTAATGACAGTGGGGATAGTACACCTCCACATAGTACATGTATTTAACAGATGTGGTCCAAGACTGCTGCCAGCTATTGACATAAATCATATTCCACATTATGGAGCTTCGTAATTGGGTCTGTGGTTGCACAGATTGCAGACTTGTATTGCAGAGCTATGATATCATACCTGTGAAACACTATACAGCTATTCAAGTACATCAGAGCTACAGCACAACTATTTAAAATAAATGCTTAAAAAAACCTGACAGCACTTACACTAATACCAAATATTTACAGTGCTGTCGCTTTCAAAGTTTGGCCGGCTTATGGTTTCTAACACACCAGTCACATGCCCCATTTTCTCCAAAAGTGCAAATCCCTATCACCAGTTTTTGAAGTTCTAAGTGTGTCATTTTTGCTGGAGAGGCATGTTTGAGCCTCGCCAAACACGGGTCTTTTAGATCTCAAGAAATTGCTGTAGGGACTTGCTCCTTTGCCTCATTGCAAATTGAAGGTGGAGGCTGCTTTTAAGCCAGAGACCAGCAGTATTCTTTGTTTGAGCGCCATAATGCAAACCCAATATTTTCTGAGACTTTGGAGGTGTGGGGGATTTTTTTTTTAATACTGAGGGAGCTTTTCCCAGTTAACATATAGCAATGTCACAAATACAAGAATGTTCTTCAGTTGCATTTCCATTTTTTCCTGCTGCTTCTCTTAATTTTCTTCCACTCCCTTTTTCTGCTGTTCTTGGTTTTGCTCCCCCTCCCTGTGCTCAGTTTGCTTCCCTTTCCTGTACAACTTCCGCCACTTCTTCCCTTGCTACTCTGCTCTTCTGCCACCAGAACAACCATTTTTGGCTGTTTTCATGCATGCGTAAGTGAAGTGACCAAGTGAAAATCACAACATTTCTAATGATACTGGATGACAACAGTACTTCCTGGGTACCAAAAAGAAAAAAAAAAGAGATAATTTAGCCACAAAAAGTCTAATCTTTCAATATACCTTGGAGATGAATACCAAGAAGTTCTAGCCAAACATTTTAATTGAACAGTACCACATGTCTGTGATTTATTCTCTGATGATTGTAATGTAGGAACATTTCACTGTCCATTATATCTACAGCCAGAAGAACCCGAGTGAATTAAGTCACAAACCTATCCTAGAGCTTCCTCCCTTAAAGCAGATTCCCGAGCACACATACACACACCGTTACTGCTGGTCAGATGGAGCATTACCTGCACTGGACAATAATATGCCAAAAAGTCCCTTGTGGTTACCTTTCTGAGCAAAAACAAAAAAGTATTTTGAACTTTAAATTACGCTGCAGTGAACATACATTATAGAAACTGCAAAATACACATATTCACAAAACAAAACAGTTACTTAAAGATGTGAGCATATATTCATATTTGCATGTGTGTGTATGACACATAAATGAGAATATACAATACAGGTAGAAAATGCTATTCTTACCTTATTGCACTTGCAGATAAGTGGCCATAAGAACCACTGGCTGAGGAACTGCTACGAGAATTATTGAGAATTGTGACCAAGGAATTTGGAGATGTCCGTATCATGGTCTGAAGGTCAAAGCTGTGATCAGATAGGGGGGAAATGGACAACGTACGCTTTCGGCTTGGTCTAGCTGACAACCTCGGACTCGGAAACCTGGCGCCTGTTATGTAAACACAAATAATTATCCACCAGGGTACTTAATAGCATTTATTTGTTATCAGTGATGGGTAGAGGGAGTCTCAAGACACCAACAAACTGTGACAAGCCCACTCTCTCCACTTGTGATCTACTGGCTATGATTGAGGAAAATTAGGAAGAAAAATCTATCTTCCTGTGGCTTACCTCAGGGGAGCTCTGTTTATTAATGTGCAAGCAAAATGATAAATTGCTAAACAAAAGGAAAAGACTTTTATGAGTTATCCCTCTCATTTCTGGTGATTTATGAATCTGATGGCTTCTTAGACATTCGCATCATTAATTCAACCATGAGCAATGAGACAGTGGTTCAGATCTGGGCTACCAGCAAACCCAAACTCGCATCACTTTAATACACACAGTCAAAGCTAAACTTGTAAAATACAGTGTAGAAATAAAGAGGCAGTTTTTCCTTTATTGACTGTAATTCTGCCTCATTGATACTTGAAGCAAAAGTAAAAATCAGGACCAAAAAACCACTATAAAGGCCAGCTCTATCAGCAGACATCAAATCGACATTCACAGCATTAGACTGAGAAACAGTAGGCTTTATGTGAATTTGTCCAGGATCCCATGACATTCTTGTGTTGGGGTGTACAGGGGCCTCCAATTGCTAAATTTCTTTTAAAATAGAGATTAAGCTTTTCAAAGCAGCAAAGAGAAGGCAACCATACAGATACCATTTAAATAAATACATATTACAATTCTAAATTTTCTGTGCTGCTCTGAAAATCACTACCTCTTCTGGTTTATTTTACCATGTCATCCCAACTCTCTGCAGTCCTGATGGAAGATATATCACCTTAAATTTCTTCCCTTTATTTAATTATTTTCAATCTCAGTTGAGATCGAGGAGAGAATTAGCTAACTCACTGCGTACTGAACTATTTCCTTTAACAGTACTGCCTCTTTTACCTCTTTAATCCCTTGAACCTGCAGTAAAGGTCTAAATCCTAACGATCCTGACAGCCAAGGTCTTGGGTTTGATACCTACTTTACAGCTACTTCTCCCAGAGTCCCTGACATTCTCTATAGCTTGCTAATAATTCACAGTTGGCCACAAGCCTCTATTATAGGTCTGCCTTTCCTAATGCTTGCTCACATCTTGGTGCCCAGGACCATTTTTCAGCAGGGTATTTAAACTTACATACCTAGCATTAACCAGGAGAAGAGCCCAACTGACTCCACTTAGACTCAAGGACAGAACTGGATTAGAATCTGCCATTATGTTTTCCTTACACACCTGAGTTGGTTGCCCTTCTTTCTGTGCATGCTTTCCAAGATTTTCATCTGGTATTAAAAGCTGCCATTTTATTGTTACTGTGTCTGTGATCAGATCTCCATCTACAGTCCTTCTCCTAATCTGTGCTTAGATTTGCCTCAACTAGCCAACATGTGTGTCAATTCTTTTTGGCATCTGGCTAATACGGAGGTTTTTCCTTCGTGCTCTGTCTCCACAAACAGGCCTTAGCCCCTACTGCTTCAGTCTTTCAATGAACATTTATACTCTTGATTCATCATTTAAAACTTAGGCATAGCCATTTACTTCTTCCTAAAAGCTATTACACATTATTTTTATGTAATCTGTTTTATCTCCTTTTTATGAGCTTTCTTTTGTACTGTGTCTGCTTGATAATTTTTTAGTGCTGTGCTTCATATCTTTCAAAGGCAGAGATCTTTTATTTGTGCTAAAGTAAAAACCAACAATGATCAGCAGCTATAAGAAACTGCAACATATTCAATAAGGAAATACAAGATACATGTCATGGTAAAACAAAAACAGTAATACTTTGCGCTTACATCTCTCATCCACAACTCTCCTCTGCTGACTGTTCAGCCAGCATGAATGAGAACGCCTTTGAAGTCAGTAGTGGTAACGTTATTTGCCTCAGGTGAGGATACAATTCAAGTACTTTATTGGTGAATAAACTCTGTTATCATGGTTTTACAAGAGGGTAGCTATGTACAGGTGTTCCTGGTTAAACAGTAAGTAAGGAGGACAAGGAAGACCTGCTAGACATTGGCTGACCAGCAAAATGAGATGTTACTTGAACACTGCTGCCACAGTATCATGTTACTACCAGCCATCCTAGTGGTGTGCTATACATGACAGCAACCGCTTGCAGTCATGTGAACATAATTATGAACCCTCTGTTTTCCTCAGGCTGATGGGCATACACCTTATAGTGCCAGCAAGAAGGCAGCAGAGGTGCTCAGTGGGAACAAGCATAGCTCCCTCTCTTTTGATAAGCAAGACCTAGTTAAATTTCTGTATTTACAGTTGAAAGTCACTGTGTGCTACTGACGGCCATGTGTGAACAGTTTCAAATGTGATTTCCAAGAGAAACACTTTTGAAAAATTACCTCTTATGGATCTGAAGTCCAGTTTCGAATCTGTACAACTACAAAGGGATTGCCACTTTCTTGAGAAATTCATTACAACCCTGCTAAACATGGACTGAGGGCTACTGATGCTAACTAGAGACGGGGTACATAGGTTTGATCAAAAAAGTGGAGCAGTTCTTAAGAATACTAGCACCTGAGCATCTCTGAAGCTAGACTGGGCAATAAAAGCAGGAGGTAACAGTTGTGTTTTGCTGCTTCTGTGATCAGACACCATTTATTTTATGTGCCACAACCACCCACGCAGACTCGTTGGTACTCCAGCCTGCATCTCAGAGAGCACTGAACAAGCATTACCGACAACAGTTCGAAGCTCTTATAGTCTTGGAGAGAAGTATGGTCACCCTCGACAGATCACATAGGAGGGCAATTTATACTCCCTGCAGTGCCCTGCAGATTCTCAAAAACTGCAATGACTGACTTCCTCCTCTTCCTTGCCTTTTCTGGACTGAGCCCATCTCCTTTACCCCTTGTCTAAGTTATACTACGGCTCTTGTAAGAGCGCCCTCTCAACCCACTACTGCTCATTAAACCTCCCCCTTGCCTGCCAGCTGCTGCCAGGGCACCCCTGTCCATCACTCTGCAGGGGACGCACAAGATCTGCGACCGGTGATGGAGAAAGATACTCCTTCCAACTGCGAGGGGCAAAGCCTGGGCTTTGGCCACACCGCACAGCAGTCCTGGGCTTCCTCTTCTCCTCCAGGCAGTTCCCGTTTCTGGCCTTACCTAGATCTGGGAATTCGGCAGTCCCCTCCATCTACCTGGGACAGGACCAACTTCCTAAGGGCCAACAGTCCCCTGCTAAAGGGAGTATTTCTGCTTCACGGTGGGAGCCAACGGCTGAGGCCGGGCAAGAGCTCTACAGAGTCTGACCACAGGAGAGGGGGATTCGCTTCAAGGGAGGCCACGACTTTCAAAACTGAAAATACAATTAAATGGAATTACTGTTTTTTCAGATCTTCGTGGTTTAATTAGGTTCCACATGCCTAAAGTCTTAAGCATGAGCAGACCACTCATTATGCTGCAGGATGTTTGCTAAACCATTCATTTAGCATAACATCGGTCTTAGTTAGTATGTTACTATAAAAAGGAATAGGTCATAATTTGTCAGTGCCTTTGAATACTAAACCAAATTTTTCAGCCTTGCCCAGGCATTTATTTAAAATACTCTTTAATTTTTTTTTAGCAATTTGAGATGTTCATTAGCTCACAGTATTCTCCCGCCATTCATTACATTCCCCACCTGATAATGCTTTAAAACCAAAGAGTGCAGGAGCACTGAGTCACTAAAAATCCATTTACCTCTGTGCAAGTGCTGAAAAAACCCCATCAGCTTTGGCAAAGCATGCAAATGGAAGCTGAGAGTGAAGATTTGTTTAGGAATGTCACCTTTTTGGAGTAGACATTATAGTAATAAAAAGTCAGTAGTTGATAGTGAAGACTTGAGTGTGCCGATAAAAAATCCAGCAGGTGTCAGAAGAAAAGATCTTGTTCATGGGGTGAAGATCAATTCTAAAATAACAGATATCTATCTCCATCATAAATTTCAAAAATGGAATATGCCATCCAGCAAATTTGCCCATGAATTTGATTTCTGAGTTGAAGTTTTTAGCATTGCTTAATCATTTATAAGGCAATCTTCAGACATGTATCATTTATTCCATCCCTTTAAATCAAACTTCATCAAACCTTTTTTATTCTATCCCTTTAAATCAAATTTCTTTGAACCTGTCTCAGGCACTAGATTTTTCTGAAGGCTGTGAACATGGGAAGTTTGATTTTTTTTAAAATTAAAGCTTGCTTTCTTTCTTTTCCTTCTGGTTTCCGCTCACAGATGGGTAAACTTTGTTTTCACTCCATGAAAGTTTGTCATAAATTTTGTCTTAGTTTTCAAAATGGTAAACATGTCATCAGTGTGAGAGGAAAAGGAATGTCTTTGCTATTTCTCCCTCATTCTCCAACTGTGCCTGAAAATCAGCAATCAAACCCAGTCCAAAGCTTCTCACATTGGCTCAACTCTTCAGGCTGGCCGAATTCTTTACAACAACTGGGTCGCTATCAGTATCTCTAATGCCAAAAGCGGTAGGTCAATGATGAATACCTTTGAAAAAATAACAATCATCTCCCATTCTGAGCAAGCATAGGCAAAAGTTAGTCAGAGTGAGGACATTAATACTTTCAGGGTAAATCTAGAAACCTCAGGGAACATGTTTGCCTTCCACTGAACACCATTTAACAGAGTAAAACATATTCTCCAAGTGAGAAATGCAGGTATATTGTCAATACCTGCCGCATCTACTCCCCTCCTAGTTACTTTGACGCTATACTTAAAGGTAGCACACCTGACCCTTTGAGATCAAGCAAGAAGATGAGAAGACTTGGTCAGGGTTTCTGGCCATCAAAACTGTAGAAAAACTTTATAGCAGCAAAGAAAATTCTCGTTCACTTTTCATGCCACACAGGACAGCATGAGGAAAAATGACAATCAAGCATACAGAATCTTGGCCACCTTCTTCTACAATATATTAGACTATTTATAGACAGTGAAGTTCAGAGCTTCAAGAAGTCTACTGCTCTTTAGGCAAGATTTAACTTCTTGATCAATGCTTCTCCCACTCATATCATCCCCATTTTGAAATCAGTTTTCCAGCACCACAGAGCAAAACAAAAGGCCCCAAACTGCATAAACTGTATGCAACGTGCTTTTGTGCTTACTGGACACTGGTGTTGGAATTATTATTTGTACTACAGGAGAGGGCAGAGATGCCAAATTACTGTGCTAGAAGCTGTATAAACACACAATTAGGAGACAAACTTGCTTCACAAAAGAAAAACAATGTCTTGCTTGTATCTATTTGGTTGTTGTGTGGAATAAATGAGCAGCAGCCTTTGAGTGAATTGAGTCAACTTTCTCAGAATTTGATAGCAGATAATGAGGGAAACTACCAATCTCTATTCTGTTTCCTTTGACAAGACTGGGTAAAGGCGAAAGAGTACTTTTAAGATCACCATACAAGCCCTTAAGAAGAAAGATCCAAACAAATGGCATTGCTTTGCATTGATCACTGTACTTTGTTATTAAATGCAAACATGGGCATTCTTATTGTTTTGGGGTTTTTTTTTAAAAGTCTTAATATCAGCTTCCTGCTAATTGTTTTGTTCTTGTTTCTAATCTAAAATTCTGACAAAGAAGAAAGGGGTTTTCTTTAGCATGATGAATGATAGGACATTCAGATTCCTACTTAATGACAATTAATTTACTGTATACCCATGCAAGTTAAGATAGTTTTAATTAGTTTTTACAAAGTAAAAGGGTAACTTCATACTCTATTTAGATAAAAGCAGCTATTGCCTGACTAAACACATTCTCATCAAATACATAAGGTGAGCTGAGTGACCTTACTAGGATTCACTCTTATTTTAATTCTCTATTTACTGTTTAAAAATAACCCATTTGCATAATACTGCTACACATTTTTTGTCTTTAACTCTGAAATAATCCCTAATTGAAAAGTTGCTGCTATAATGAATCTCAAATGTGTGATCTTGATTTTTAAAAACAAACACAAAACAAATTAAAGAGTGCATTTCAAATACATCGTAGCTAAAGCTGGTGACAGCAAACATCCTTATTAGAGATAGTGTTTTGCTACCTTTTATGAATGGGCTGAAGTTATGGGCAAAGGTCAAAACATCTTCCCTTAAGTAAGAAGTGGTAACATTCTTGGGATGCAAAAGCTGTAACTCTATGTAGATTACAGCATACACAATCTCTACTCACGCATGAAGGTCCTTTGCGCAAATGCCATTATTTGTATGAGTATTGCAATGTCTTCTGTTTTCCTTATGTTTTCTAGCATATATCTTGCTACCTGTCTTCCTATAGACTAAATAGACCCATTCAGTCAAGACTGCATCCAAAAACGTGGCTTGGAACTGCAACCTACACACATTCAGAAGTTCTGTCCTAATAGGAACCAAAAACATTGAAAGTATAAAATATCCCTTTACTTCAATGATGTCATGTCCACTCATACAAGCTGGGGATTTGTCCTTGCAACTGGAACACAGCAACAGATTTCCATTATCTGAACCACACGTAACAGAGTTTCCATTCTGCAAGATATTATTAATATGCATCAAATGCATTAGCAGCGTATCTCGTCTCTCCCTATCCCTCCCAAAATCCAAATCAGGAAGTATAATATTTGTAAGCTTTCAAGAACTGAAGCCTGCACATTAATTTCTGGTTTAAGTCCAGACTACTTGTGTGGGTTTATTATGTTTCTCAAGTGGATTCAAGGTATGTTACATTACTGTAAAATCACTATGCACACTACTAGTGCAGTAGGAGACTGATAACAGAAATTGAATTAAAAAATCCTTCACTATCAAGTAAGAGAATGAAAAGAGTTTCCCTGCCCAGTTCCACAGCGATCTGTCTTGCCTGATTCTTGTAAAAGTTGTTGGTCAATCAACTACTTCACACTCCCATGCATGTGTTCCACAGGGGTAGCTATCTACATTCCCATGCGTTCCAGAGGTGAACCTCCCAACTCCCACAGTCCTTGAGCTATGGCATGCAGCCAACACCGGGCAAGAAGAAACTGCATGCTAACAAAGATTTTTAAAAGCTGTGGGACAACAAGGTGGTCTAATACTATTGTATTGTTCTGTACTACCAAGCAAAAGTCAACAGTCACCACCTTTTCTTGTCCCCAGCTTTTATTTCCCTTGTTGGAAGGAGCTGAGTACATCCCAAAAAGCATCTTATGAGTAGAGGGGAGTGCTCTGCATAATCTCTTTTGGCTGATCAAAAGCAGCAGCAGTGAGCAGTGTGGAATGGGGTGCTCTCTCTTCCTCCTTCACCAGAGAAAGGGAGACAGATTAGAGGTCTGAAAGATGCTGCAGTGTGTAAAGAAGGCTCTTAATATTAGGGAAAACTAAGCCAGGATCCCTGAGAATTCAGCAAACTTCTTCACCTTAGAAGTGGTCTCAAAGTCTACTGGTCTATGATATACAAATTGTAAGCATGGCTATCACTCTCTAAAAAGGAGGGGAGCATGCTCTCCTAATGGAAAAACAGATGTAAACCTTTAATTAACAGAGAGCTCATCAGGGAAATACTCACCCTAACAATGAAAGTGAGTTACTGATTGTAAATAGAAAAGGACATTTTCAAAAGTACTCAAGCCCTGCTGGAAATAAAATTTATAACCTGTTTTCAGGAGCTGTCCTGTTCCTTTCCCTACTTACTTTCAAAGTTTACTTTCAGACTTGACGTAACCCTTGTACATTTGGCAACCAATGCTTTGGCCCTCCAGCCTCATGAGGAGGTTTACGTTGACTCCCACTTCTCTATCTGCATGGAGACCTTTTGGGTCAGCCCAGGAACAACCCACGTGGTTCCTTTTGCAGGACTGTCTATATTTCTAGAAAATGTCACTTACTATCCATGGCGTGAAGATATTCCATATGAAGAGCACCGGCTCCAGCAGTGGCAGCTGAAGGAATGATGTCTGCATACGGGCTGCGCTGGCCTGCCAACAGAGCCATCTGATGATAATATTCAGCTGGACTGACGCCAGCATGTGGAGCTAAAAACACAACATAAAAAGGACCATTAATGATGTAAGATAAATGAGAAGGAAAGTTTTATCACATTGCTGGTTCCTCTGGCTATTAAAACAGCTTGTTTATTTTTTAATGTAATGCAACATCTGCAGTATGCCCCCACCGGTCAATATATTTCAACCAATGGTACTGCAAAGACACCATTCAAAAACCAGCAAGATATAAAATATTAATGAGCTCGGTGATCTCATTTTTTTTATATTTATTAGTAAGTGACTCAAAAAGTGACAGGCTGACAGCAGTGGAAACCAGTATGATTTATTTAGTGACATAAAAAAGCAGGAAAACCTTCCTGGAGCTTTATTCCCATTTACCTCATCCCTGGCCCAAAGAACTCCATCTCTGAAGTAACAACACAGCTGAACTTCCATAAGCATTCAAGTTTCTGGAGTCTCTGCTTAGAGGCCCAGAAGATTTTCACTCACAGTGGCAGTTTATTTATAAGTTTAGGAGTAAACAAGGACAAAGCATGTTTTCAGGACAAATACCGGTTGTCCATGAAGACCGCAGGGGCAGGTTTTTTGGAGGACAGACTGAGGTCAATGAATACGGCCGTCCCATCCTTCAAAGTTCATATTTAAGTGTACTTGACATACAAGTATGTTTGCAGAGTCAAAACCACAGACCGGATAGGCTCTACATCCTACGTCGGTGAGCTTATGAGTGATGTAGTCCTCTGATAATGACATACATTAGCCTTTCTCTCCTGTAAAAATCATGTACAGGCTTTCTCTTCCCCTGCAGTTTTCAAGCATGCCATCAACTAATGGGCAACTCTGGACAAACACAAGAATCCACATAATTTTAGTATCATCTCATCTCAGCAGGCTTCAGTTTCTACAGTAAGTAGAGGGTCATTACATGGGCTTGTGTGAGAAGTACTCATAAAATAAGCTGGGCTCCATCTCCTTGACCCTGACTCCAACTTGCTATGTGACCTGAGGCGAGCAGCCTTCCTCTCTGCTCTCTACTTGTCCCACTTGCAAAACAGTTAAAATTTCCTTACATTCTGCTCACCAGAAGATGGTACATATGTTTGCATAAAACACTTCAAGTTCCTTAGGTTAATGAGCTACACTCCAACAAATTAATTTTATATTCTTTCGTATTATTTAACGAGAAATTTCTTCGATCCCAGCAACTGAATCTTGAATGGAAACAAAATTTTAAGCTGAAATTCTTTGAATTACCAACTGAACACGAATATTATTACTTACACAATATTACTAGAAAGGATTATTTATGTTTACATTAGAGAATCCAAGCCTAAATGCAAACCTTAGAAGCAAAGAATCAACATTTACACTAAATGGCATTGGAGTTTGGAGAAAAGTTTATTCATCAACAGCATTTCCAAAGTGTATAATCTGTCATTATTTTTACCAAAGAAAATGGAAGAATGTGCTTTTGATGTTACGATGTCAAATATAACCAATTTCAGGAAAGGTTCAGAAAAATGAAAGTACATCAAAAAAAGAACAGGAATGGCATAAAACCTGAGCTCAGTTAAAGGTTGTTGGTATTTTTTCCAAATTACAAATTGATTTCTCAATTAAATATAATCTACTTCAGCCTCTACCACTTTCTGTGAAATGGCAAGAAAAATATTCAGACTAAATTTTAAAAGAGGAGTAACTCACCCTGAATCACTGATTTTCAAAGTTTTACAGTAGTAGACAACCACCATATCTTTCCAGACACACTTAAAATACTTCCTGAGCTTTCTGACATAAGTGTCTGGGTTAACTAACAATAACATTGGCTGCAAAGTTTAAAATGAACTGCTGCAGAAAACATAGTGAGCACATAATTGCATTACTAAATGTTCCATATGCTGAGAAATGCTCTGGTGCTCTTTAAAGATCATTCCTTACTACCTTCTTCAAATATAAAAAATTAGCCTACTAAATGATGTATTGCATGAAGGGTAAATGAAGGGTAAACGGGAAGGCCCGCAGCCCTGAATTTTCTCCTGTTTATTCCTGCGTAGCTTCAGCTTTGCTCCTGCTTTTTTTGCCAAGGGGACGCATTTGCTTCTGCATTGCGGGCATTGCTGGGCTTCGTTTGAGCACTCTGCTCTGCACACACCACCCACTCAGTCCTTACCCTTGCGCTGAGCCCTCTGTGTTACTCAGAGGAGTCCTCGGCCACCCCTGGCCCGCCGGTTCTGCTAGGTAAGGTGAAGTGACAGGACAGAAGACAGTCTACCATTACTGCTGCTGTGGCAGTCATTAATTGCAGCTGGCAAGACTTGTAGTGAACATGTAACTGCTCTTCGTTATGTTCCAGATTGTTTTGGCTCCTGGCCATCCCCAGATTTGTGAGTCGACAGACTGAGCCCAATAGTACACTGACCTAATTATCTAAATGGCCTAAAGCAATTAGGGTAGCAAGAGAAATCTCTCTATGACTTTCAGAAGAACAGTAACAACTTACAAGTTTTCATAGTTCAAATGCTATACGACTTAAGCCACGGCGTCCATTATGTTATTAGTACATTATGCGCATGTACCCCTTTAAATCATAGAGGGTTTTTTTATTTGCATTCTAGTAGTGCCCAAGCTGTGACTTGGACTATCTGATCCCAGAAACCTACACCTGAAAAAAGCATTTCATTGTATACCTGACTGATGACATACAAACTATGGATTCCAGAGAACAAATTTAACAGCTTTTCAATAAGCATGTTGTTTTCCTGAAATATCTCCAATACCTCAATCAAGTTACTGTATTTTCACGAGGTGCTGCGCAACACCTGGACTGCGGTAACTGATCAAAGATGAGCTGTGAGCCTAGAGGAAACAAACTAAGACATATTTGTTTAAAACCCAAAGAAAGAAGCTTAAGCTAGTAAGTTTATCTTGTACTTAGAAAAGGCTAAGGTTGTATATACAGTCAGTGATCAAAGCTCAGAGGATGGGCATTAAGACAGAGCTTACTCAACTGTGTTGCCCACACTAGAGCGTCTCGTGCCACCTGAAAGCCCATGGGTATCCGAGGCACCTACATGAGGCTGGCAGGTATGAGACAGGCCTTAGAGGAGAAAACTGCCTTTCTGAGGTGGCAGCTGGAGTTGAGGCAAGGTATTTCACAGACCCGAACTGACACCAAACACCTACGTTGTAGACAGATGAATCTCAGCACTGCCACAGTTATGACGGAGCTCCAGGCTCAGCTGGTAACATGCAAGTGTCCATATTTGGGTGAAATGAATAGTTCTCCAAGGCTCCACTGACTGCACTACCTAGAACTCACTGGACTCTAATCGCAAAACAGCACACCAAAATCTCAGGCAGATTTCTGTACTCTAGAGACCTAAATTTAGGTGCCAGAATCTGGAACTAAATTCTACCCTGAGACATCCTAGAATTTCAGAGATATTCCACTTGTGGCCTTGTGAATATGGCAAAGCACCTCTAGGAGATCTCTGCCCCTCTTCTGGAGTGTCATCTAGGTGCTGGGTAAGATACTCCAGTGTATCTCAGATAGCACTATGTGCCTACATCTACGCCAACGAATTCAGCATTGTGTACCTGAGACCAAGAACGTACACAGGTTAATGTCAGATGGTTGTGTGATAGGTGGCTTCTTTCCCCCCCTTTCTTTCTGTGTGTACCTGGGGCATACCGTAAGCATAAATGCAATTCTGCAGGAATGTGATCTGAAGATTTCTGAAGGAAAGATAGTACAGTGTTCTGCATATTAGCTTTTGTGAAAAGCACAAATACACATTTGCAAGAGTTTTCCCAATTTATGCCATTATATTATAGCTATATCATGTTTATCCTACATCAAAAGCTCCAAGCTCCCCGAGTCAAAATATGTATTTCTGAGCATCCAAATTGTTCCTTCAAAATATACATATTTTTTTAATATTTGGCAGAACTAAAAAGGGTAGAATTAACAAGGATTCATATAACATCCAAAGTGCTGCTAGGAAAGCCCTATGTGCATGCCATACACCTTGACTGACAATAGGTCATTAAAATTTATTCTCATAAGAATATGTGCCCATAACTAATGTATTAACTGTAAAGGTATATGTTCTTATAAGCGAAGATTAATTAGTTATCCGTTTGGATAGGGTGCACCACTCATTTTTCAAATTCAGCTAAAGGCAGTTTAACTCTGTTTGGTAAGTTTCTGCATACACTAGGAAGATCTTTCCCATAGTTAAAATAATAGTTCAGTTATTTTCACTGCATATTTGTTTGTGAGCATGTTATATTTTAGCTCTCTTCAGCAAATGTTACAATTTTGAAATGTCAAACTACTTTATTACTGAAAAACCTACTGCTAACAAGACTGAGCCTTGTTGCAACTCTATTCAATGCTCACTTCAGCAAAATTTCCAATGAAACGAATAGGAAATGTGCCAGGGTAATGACAAGAGTGATCGCGGGACATCACTTCAACCCAAATAATGTGGGAAGTAATAACCATAGTCACACCAAGACCTAAAGCATCGATATTTCAAATATATGGCCCACTATTTAAACTAAAGGGGCCAGTCCTGATCATCAGGCACTTCTTCTACATCAGCATAATTTCATTTGGCCATATTGTTGGGTAGGGTAAACTGAGATAATTCTTCATAACTTTAACAGAACTATTGACTAAATATAACAAGTCAGTGCATGCTTTACATGATTGAAAAATACTATTTTCATTAACAAGCCTTTCGCACCTAAAGAACTCCATGGTAATACACTGATGTACACTCACAAAGAATCTGGCTCGATTCAATGTAGATACAGTGGATTTTTTGGGAGATCAGAATCACACACTGGGTCAGCTCCACAATCAAAAGATATCACAAGACATACACCACCCTTCCAGCTTAAATTTTGAATGAGGCAGGGCTCTTTTTTTTTTTTTTCCTTCTCCCTGAAGTTTCAACATTTGTGAGATGTACAAATGAGCTGTGATCGGCTGATGAAGTATTGAAACATTTATGACATAATGAATATGTCTGACAAACCTGCTGAAGCTGCTTTGTACGAGGGGGAAAAAAATGTTGACAAGATTAATATAACTTAAGTTGCTACAATGACAGAAAACAGGAAGCCTGTCTTAACCCACCGTCTGTTGGGCTGAGTCCGCGGGCTGCTGAGATCATGGAGAGGGACGGGCTGCTGTGCAGGGACCTGATGTAGTCCATGTAGGGGTTAATGTATGGGTGAGGGGTGCTGAAGGGAGACTCCGATGTTGCAGCTGGATTTCGGTGCGGGGAAATTCTAAGGAACGGAAGCTCAGAGTATGTCGGGCTACTAGATAAGGCAGAAGGCCTGGAAGTAGAAAGAAAGAAAAACAAACAAAAACCAGCCAGGTTATCTATATGATAAAGAAAAATACTGTAAAGGTAACACATTCATTTCTTGAAGAATAGCAACTGGGTTGCACATGTAACAACTTCCACTAAAGTCAACTGCCTGGAAAGAAAAAGGATAGGAAATGAATTCTTCTCTCTATCCATTATTAGCAACGTTTCTCTGACCAATTTTAACATGAGTTTATATTTGGTTTAATTTTACATCCCTCAACACTCTTTCCCAAGGAGTTCAGCAGAAAATCACTTTAATTAGTGCGAAATATGCACTCTGTATACCCCATATTAATTACTGCTGCAATATGGAAGACATACTGTGATGCTGAATCCTTTACATCTTCAAAACCACGTGGCTATTGGAAAAAGAGTTTTGAGAGCTGCACTGTGGGCACTCCCTTTATTTGCCAACTTGCTCCCTCTGAAAGTGCGAGATTACACAAGTCATTTCAGGAGACCTAAACTTTGTAAGCCATTACGACAGCTGTGTCCTTTGGAGCTTTTTTTTTGGTTGATTTCCCTTCCCATGAAAGATGCAGAAAACTTGGTGGCAAAGGAAGAAAGATAGCTGCATATGTTTGTTTTTAGCATGGCACCAGAGGCCGATGTCTTTAACAAGACCACATTAATTAGCTACCTCACTCTTGTGAAGGGAGAGCTGTGGTGCCTTCTCAAGCTACATGTATGAAGCTGTGATGAACCAAGGCTGAAAGCCGAGTTCACAGCTGACAAAAGATAAATAACCTCCGTCACCCGCCCCATCATCCCACCCTGTTGATAAGACAGTGTCCAGGCTCTGCATGGAGACCCTTCTCTCACAGCATCCCACCTCCAAAGGCACTGGAAAAAGTCCAAATTTCATCAGAAGGGGTTGGAGTGCCTGCCCTTGCCAACCTGCTCTTTGGCAAAAGACAATGATTAAGCCTGTCATGTATTTGCTGTAGTCCAACTGGTTGACCCGAACTAAATGCCTTTTTGTCCCTGTTTTTCCAATTAATTTAGCATATATACAGCACAGACACAGGCAGCAGCTGTGAGAGCAGTGAGGGCAGCCTGTTCCTTTGATGCTGCTGGCTTACAAAGAATAATAAAACAAGAAATGTATTTTCTTTCCTTTAACATACACATACTGCGATCAATGGAGATAGTTGTCATCACCTAAAAGGCCAACAGAACATAATCTTACATAGGAACCAATTTTGCCCTGCCATCGGCTCAGAAATGCTGGTGTTTTAGTGGGACAAAGATCAAAGTTATGCATTCCAAACACGATGTTGTCTTCCCTGCCACAAAATCCACAAGGGCTCATAAAATCTGAGGAATAAAGATTTTTCCTGTTGTACTTTTCTCCCTCTTTTCCCTTCCTTTCCCCTCCTCCTTATTTAGCTTTTGTGTGTTTCTTGCCCTCCTACGGCTTTCTGCAAGGTAAACCTGTTTAGCCTTCCCATATGAAACTACCTCCTAGCTCCAAAGTTTGTTAAGAGAGCTGCACTCGCGTACTAGCAGCAGGTACCGGCAGCGCGCTCACTCCTTTGGCACCCAAGCAAGTGACCCACGTGAAGCCCAGCCACTCTCTGGTACGCTTTCATCATATTTAAAATGACAAGCTGAAACCAGAAGCCGTTTTCCACCACTGTGCAAAACAGGCATCTCTTTTCCTCAGAGCACTTTTTCTCTGCGTGGTTTTGAAGCACCTTTGTTATATGGTGGAAACACAGCTTTACTCTTGCTAGTCCTGTGAAACCCGACCAGCCATGAAGCGTTTGCTGTCTCACAGTTGCCGGTGAGGCTGAGTGCGGAAGGCAGGAGCCTTAAAACTCATGGTGGTGTACAAAGCAAAATTACCACAGCTGGATATCACATTACAGAGTGAATTTCCCATTCTGGCAGTAAGGAAAATACAGTAGTATAGCAAATTTAATACAAGAGTAACAAAGGAACTAAGTTTGGATGTCATTTTACAACTCATTTTTTCTAATGTGATCTCAACTCAGAAAGCGTTAGAAACCCAAAGAGCATGCAAGCAAGCAGGAGCCCTGGCCTTATCTGGAGTATATTGAACAGAAAACTGTTTAAAAGCTTTTGCAAGAAGGCTAAAAGTCTGTATCAGCTTCAGCGATTCACTCTCCAGCTGGCCAACAGCCAAATGCTGCCGCAGGAGCAAGATTAAGAGCCAGGCTGTCAGCTTCTCCCTCCAGATCCAATGGGAGCCATTCAAGGACACTGGGACTCAACTGCTTCTCCTCCTCCTCAGCCCTGCCTCTTCCTCTCTCCACTCCTCTGAGCTCCTCAGTTTTCCAAGGATGTTAGGGAAAGGGTGCTGACCTGGGTAACATCAATCTACAGCAGGCATATAAACTGTATTATCAGAGGCAGAAATAAGGAGTCATCAGATTCCACATAAAAGTCTCAGCTCTGGACTCTAACTTTTACTAATCTCTCTCTAACATCTGATTTTCATGTGCTGCTGCTAACTTCTCCGCTCACTTCCAGCCTGTACTTTTCTCACTCTTTTGTGTTTCTGGACTCACCTTTCCCTACAGTCCCATTTTCCCTCCTGCTTCTGTCTGCTCTCAGCTCCCACTGTCTGAGCCCTCCTGATTTATTCCAATAGATATCACATATTCTTCCCTTCCTTCCCCTCCATGATAAACTTCAATATTTCCTCCTTCAATTAAAATATGACTTTTAGAAAGGGTGCAGCCAAACACACTTACTATTAGCTATTACTTTCCAGCACTGCAACCTCTTTGTGTACCAATAAAGAATGGCTTTTGTCCCATGTACCTAACAAACAGTACAGCCCAAGAGCAGCTCTGAGACGCTCCTTCAGTGACAAGCAAATCAAATCTCTGGATGTGGGTGGCAGTCTCCCCATCATCTTTATTTCACATGTACTTTGTCCCCGGCCTTGGCAAATTGTGCTCTGCCCTGGGTGTGAGGCTACTTCATGGGACACAATGAGGTTTCAGCATGAGAAAAGGCAGGGACGTTTTTAGTGATACTGCTTGAAACTTCATGCCTTGTTCTGCATCCTCTGCTACACAGGGGTTTTCCTGTTCAATGACATACTCAGAGCACTAAGGCTTCCTTCAGAGACAACGAGCAGAGCAGATGCATGCTCTTTTCTGAATCAGGATCTTTGTGTTTATTCCCAGAGATCCTGCAAACTCAACTCAAATTTAATACAAAGCCTACATACTTTCAATACTTATTTGAAAGTTAGAGGTTTCCAGGTTTGGGAGTAAAACAGATCCTATAGCTGTGTGTCATCACTGCAATTTTTATCCTGGCACAGTAGGCAGATTATATTACTTTCTCAGTAACATTGATTACGTCTACACTCCTGATGTAAAAGAGAAACAGCAGAGAAGGGGGCTGGCTACAAAGACTTCTCCTCCTTTCTGTCCAGCCTGCCTTTGTGCTCACTGCTGAGGTGCTGAAATACCATGACTGCCACACAGCTTCCAGGTCTTCCCACTCCCCACCCGTCTCCAGCCTGCCAAATTCTGCCTGTCCGTTGCTCTGGAGAATCTCAACTACTCAGCAGGAGAACGGCACACACATGCCAAGGCAGTGAGATCAGTGTAAGGGCAAGCAGGTGTATTTTTTCTTATTAGTTATGACACTTCTTTTGATGAATGTTGCTGAGGTGTCTGCACAGTCTTAAAAACTTACGTGGTCACACCAGTTCAGCAGCTGCGAACAGCATCAGATGTACAGCAAACCACAAAACGTGTGAAGCCACTTTTTTTTTTTTAATGCTTTTTCTGACCACTGCTGAACCACAGGTGAGCTGTGTGTAAGATTTCAGTTATTACTCATGAAAACAGTGTGTCATTTTGTTTTGTTGCTTACAGCTGCAACAGATGAACTCTGCACAAGACAACTGGTCAGGAGCAGGTTTAGATTCTAGCCGCCACAAAACCTGCACAAAGTGTAATTCCCTTTTCAGCGCATGCAGCCCTTTTTTTAACTGGGGAAAGAAGATTATGGGAGAGTTGATGCGGCAAGCATGAGCGAGTTGTTACACATATTTCAAAATGATCTGCATGCACAGATCATTACCTAGTATTATCCTGAAAGGATCACACTTTTTTTCCCCCATCAGCAGACAGAAGGGGGGTAGGGGGGTTCATACCACATACTTTACGTTGGTTTTTGTACCTAACCATTAGCCAGTTTTTCAATGAAGAAGATCAGATGCTCCAAATCCAAGTGGAAATCCTATCCCTTTCTTTGGTAGTCATGGAGTGGCTAACTCGTGCAGGCGAAATACTGCTGTGTGGCTATGACTAGAGGCAAAAAGCCCCAGGTAGGTAAGCAAGCACAGAGCTTGTCAACAACCTGGCCCTTCAGCCACCCTCTCAGTGCCATCTGACAGGGCTCAGGAGCTCGATTTCCAGTCTCTACCCACATCCCTGGTGCAGTGGGGTGAGGTGTGGCAGGTGCTGGATTAGCTCCAGCTATTAGGCTAGACAAGGCACGGAATATTTCCTACCTTACCGCATTTTTCCCTTTAATTTGCACCTTTCCTCCCACCTATGTTCCTGAACTGCTCCTGTCGCACGAGGTGGAAGGAAACTGCAGGTGGGAAGATACAACTTCCTTGAATTCTGACCATTCAATAAACTATGTGGCAATTTTGAGCCTCTGAAAAATTAAGACTGACAAAAACATTAATGGGTTTCTATTTTCCCAGCTAACAGACCTGTAACTGTTCAGAGATTTCATATCAAAACAAGAACACTGAACTCCAATTTCCCACTCTTTTTTCACTCCCTTCCCAATTACATCACATATAGTTTTATCATTCATGTAGACCTAGTAAAGAGCCAGGCAGAGAACCAGCCCGAAGTACCATGAAACCACCTTACCTGGATTTACACTTGTAACTGAGTAAGGGTGGTTAGCCCAGGAACTGAAGGAGGGGAGGAGATGAGAAGAAGAGACCCAGTTCAGGGTGCTGGGGAGAAGCAAAGGCCAGCTGCTCTCTTAGGGAAGGCAAGCCAAGAGCCAAGGTTAACCCCAATGCAGGGAATACACCCCATGCCATCTGATCTAAGCTGAGCAATCAGAGCCAGGTGCTGGTAACAGGGTCCATCAGCAGTCTGAGACAAGCCAAAGTGACAAACCAGGTCCAGGGGAACCAGTCAAGTGCAGAAGGAGATAGGACCAAAGACAGGACAGCAGACAAGCTACATCATAGCTCTGAGAGGTCCATCAAGGAGAACAGCTACCTAGAACACAGGTCCCAAGCTCAACCAGGAGCAGGACCAGAGATGGGTGCTACCTACAGCACAGCTCAGACAAGGGCTAAAGGCCCCAGGCTGAGCTTAAAAGGGGCTTCTGGGTACATGGGGTGTGGGTGGAGGTCCCAGGTGAGGCTGTTCAAGACCAGTATGGCTTATTAGTGGCCTCAGGGTCTTCACACTGCGTTTCTTTGCTTTGGAGTCCTTGAATATGAATAGACATGCCAGAATATTGACACAGCACACATTGTCCCTGTTATTGCATCACTTGCAACTGTGAAAAGTACAGCGGGTCCTGGGGAGCACCGTGACCCCCATGCTTGTCACAGGGTGCTCTTCAATAGCAATGTTTCCTGGAAGCAGACGTAAAGCCACTCAGGACAGCCACAAAATTCTGTTTCACAGGAAAATCTGGATGAAATTTTGAAGTTGGTTTGGTGTTAGAGAAGTGATCTGTCACTTTGAAATGGTTTCCAAATAGTTTTAAGCTGTACTTGGGCAAAAACCTCTTCTATGTACAACCTATTTAAAAAAAAAAACAACCCCAAAAAATGGCGTTTTAAGCATTTCCTGATTTTAAAAGAAACTATAACTCCAGGACTGGAAATTTTAATGCCAAGTTTTGTCCTGATAAATTTTTAAATGGCTCTTTTATGAATCTGTTGAAAAATACATTTATATTGAAAACAGCAAGTGATCCTTAACTATAACATTGTAAATATGACACTGAGCTGAGGTTACAGATGGAACAATAATCTATCTCACAGAACAAAGCTTGTCAACGAAGTGCGATGAAATATTGTAACATAACCTAATTTATTATTGCCTTTTCATCCATCTTGTTATATTATGAAAGTGTCAAAGTTCAAACCTCGATATTTAATCATTTAACAGTACGTTATTCAATGCTGGAGCCAGCATTGATGGCATAACTCTCATACGAATGATATCTACACTGTTTCTTTGGTACCTGTTCAATTCAGCCCTGCCTGGAGAACTGAAAAAATGTTAAAAACTCATTAAACAGCCTATGATGCTTTTCTTTTTTTATTTCTTTCTGGGTTTTGGTTTGTTGGGTTTTTTTCCCCTTTCCTGGAATAATCTTCTGATGGCTGCCCCCAAAACATTCATGCTTTTATTTCTAGTAGATCCTGGAAAATGAACTAATGATAAGGACTTTCTTGTTATGTAGTGACTCCTATTTTAAAACACATGGCTCAATTCCTTTGGTAATACCTTCAAGGTTAAATGAGTATTGTTTGTTTAATGCCATAGTTGCTTGTACAGACTGACCCATCGGCACCAGCAGTGAACAACTGGCTAATAAAAGGTTTTTATATTAAGAAAGCTGAGCTGTAAGAAAGTAAGGCTTGATCCTGAAAATACAAGTGAGAACTATTCTAATTAGCCAAATTATTAGCCCAAATGATCAAGTTACTCCTTGCTGCTACAAGCACATACGTGGTTGTAGGTGCTTGATAAATCAGGCTCAGGCAGCTAACTATATGCCTAAATGACATGGAAAAATTAAGAGCCAAACAATCATCCTGCTTCTCAAAATCTTTAGTTGCTATTGTAGGGTTCAAACCTACATAAACTGCAGTCGATGGGAAACTGTCCACTGATTTAACTGATAAAATTCTTAAGCGATCATGGACATGATCTTCATAAGAACAAAGTGCTGACCCAATTCTGCTCCCCTGAGAGCCACCAGTAAAGCTTCCAATGTCTTCAATGCAAGGAGAGTGAGGCCAGCACTGAGTATTTCTAAAATGCAATTCCATGGTCCCTTTTGTCTTTGCACTTCTGATTGAATTTGTAAACAATCAAACCTATGTAGTATGGGAAGTCAATAATATCATCTTTTAACACTTTTTTTTCTCAGAAATTGTGTCTTAAAATAGGCAGTCCATTCCCCTAAAATCACTCACTGCCTTTAAGCCGCTATATTTCATTCTTGTACTAAGCAAAACTAAGCAAATGGTTTAGAACATTTAAAGAATTAAGAGTTAATTGAATACATAGAAATGTCAGAACACACTTCATGTAAAGGAGCTTAAGTGCAAGTACAAAAAGGTAAGCACTGTTAACTGTATTTTCTTAGTGGTGCAAATAAAGAGGGAAAATGAGAACATGGTTAAATCCTAGTATGAGAAAGAACCTTGGTGTCCTTGGTGTTCCATGTTCCAACATCTAGTCAATATTTTGCTCACTTTTCCGTCAAAATTCTCACTGGAACTGTAGTCAGTATGGAGTAGTCAGTCACAGAATCATGTTTGGTAGCAATCTTCCATTCTGTAGATGTATGTACAAATAAATCATGAGCGGGTCAGTGCCTACGTAGTTTACACATAAGAGGAGCTAGATCAGGGTTTAAGTTACACAGGCTCTGGTTTGGTTTCCATGACATATTGCTGTGCCACCTTGGACAAGTTTGTTGACTTCCTCATCCGCTCTTTCCTCATCTGTAAAACTGTGGTAAAGCGCTCAGAAAGCGCTTGGTATCTACAGTGGAAAGGTCAGACCAAGAGATGCTATGTTATTAATATTTTCTCATTGAGGCAAGGACAATGCCTTACAAAATGTGTACAGTTCTGGAATGCAAATTCCTAAAATATACTAAGAACCTCAGTTTGGGTTAGAACAAAATGTTTCTCCCTCATAAAGTTAAAAGGTATCGTTGCAGAAGAAAAAAAAAAGACACAAGTGACTGGAAGTTCATGGTGCTGGAAATCATGCACGACAATTAGCCAATGACCTACAGCAAAAGAATATTACTTTGGTTCCCCTTTCCTTCTTTGGGAACTGTTAACATTATGCAGTTACAGTTAAAAATTGGCTGCATTAATCAAGGCACTAAATCCCTAGTCAGTGACTGTATTCCTATTTTTCAACTGATGGACTGCCTGAATGCAGATCCAGCTTTTTTACATACATCCTCTGCTACTCGTAATACTTCATAAACAACCCAACCATCAGCTTGTGGATTCCCTCAAGAAGAGTTTATGCTGTAAAAAGCAATGAATATTCATTGCATTATTTAACATTTTGTTTACATAAGGTCAGCTGTAACATTGGTGACCTTCAGCCCGCAGTAACACCTGTATTGACTACAGTAAGCACCTGCTGCTTCAGATGCCACTGAGTCAAGGTACATTCATTTCATTACATGAGTCTTGACATGCATTCCTTGAACGTTGATGAAAACACAGTTTTGACTGATTTATTTTTTTCTTTTTTTTTTTTTTGCAAAATGCAAATGAACCCTTGTACTGTCTCCCAGTATTTTTCCAAGTCAAGCCCAGGCTTCTTGTTCTCCTCCTCACATAATGGTAATCTTCCCACAACAACCTGCCTCTCCTTTTCCTCTTCCTTGCATCCTGTCACCAACCTCTGTCACTGCCTCCCGGCACTCCTCTGAAACAGGCATCCCAGCTTGCCTCTCCTTCCTCCAAATCCTTCTCAGGACTGCTGCAAAGAAATCAGTGACTAGGGAGAGGTTTACGTGGATTTACTTGGCAATTTCTTTGCTTGTACAAACAAAGGGTGTAAACATACAAAAACGTGACCGACTATAACTACTCCCTCCAAATGCCGCTTGCCTTTTAGGCTTCCAGTGGAGGTCCTCTTGCAAATTTTGTGGCAGCTGAGTAACCTTTTACTGTCCCCAACTACGCAGCTGCCCCCCCCCCCCCCCCCCCCCCCCCCGCCACTCGCCCCCCCCAGCAATTACAGCCACCTCACCCCCCCGGCACAGGCAGCACATCTCTGCCACTAACCACTTTAGTGCCCGGTTTCAGTGAGCCAGAGCAAAGCTGCCAGACTGTAAACGGGGCAAAGGCACGCTGTCTGACCCTGCTGAGGGACAAGGGATAATCTTCAGGGTGAGGAAAACAGCTGGGCTGGTAACCCCCGGGGCCATCAGAGCCGACTCACCAGAGTTCATTTGCCAAAGCAGTTGGACCACGAGCTCTTCCTGGCAGAGCTCCTTGTACCTGCACAACACTCAGCAGAGCTCTGATCCTGCTCTGAGCTCTTGGATGTTGCAGCAATGTAAATAGTAAATAAAAGTAGCGCTAACAAGATACACTGTGATTTCCATCGCTTGCTTCTGGTAGAGCCTTACCAAGGCACTGCCTTACTTGCTCAGTTCACACTGACTTCTATGAACCAACCGTAAGTAGGATAAGGACCCAACACCTGCATAGCACCCCCAAGCTCAGTGCTGGTGAATTTTTCTTCCCCTGTCTTCAGCTGGTTCCAAGTTTATTGACTTGAGGTCATTAATATACCAAAGATAACATATTAATGCTGCATTTGACGCCGAACTCGTGATCACGAATATAAAACAGATGCACATGACAAGCAAATGTTATTTGAAAAGTGTTATTGGAGAAGTGTTTCTATATATTAGAGAAGAGGCTGCAATGGACCTCCACATACCATCCCCTCTCCAAACTATGCTGTAGCACAAACTGCAGCAGGAAAATCTAAAAGGTCTACAGCGTACTCATTATCTGTTGTTATCATTAATAACAGACTGAACAGAGAAATTACCAACTGCGTTCCTACAGCAAACTTTGCTGCTCTGCAATTCTCTTTTGATGCTCTAGAGGTGGTCTCATTTGCTATTCAAATGTTAGCCTCCTCTCGGTTACAAGCAGGGCCTGCCATCTCTTGAAGTGTTTAACCACAGCGGCACCATCATAGGAATATGTGGGCATATATAAATCCTGACGGCATTCATGTACCCCCTTGCTTCCTTCCTTTCCTCTTACTCTCATCCCGCTAAAGAGTGGGTCAAAGGAGTGTCAGAAGCTTTCTCACACTTAATGCTGTTAAGTCAGCTAATTGAATAAACATTTGTTTAACATTTGCTCCTATTTCACTAATGCATTGTGAGAATGAGAAGAATTTTATTCCCCTTCTCCCCCATCCTCCCCCTTCCTCAGGAGTGCCACTAGCTGTTATCGCAGTGACTAATGTGCTGTATGTGGCCATTATAGTCTTCAACTTTGAAATTACACCCAGGATGAACGATAGGCTCTGCCTGTATGCTGATTGGAGTTGGATGATGATTGATTAGAAGAAAGTCAGGCTACGTAGCCATGCAAAAAGAACTGAACTAAGCCACAAGCTTAAACACTAAAGAGCATTTCACCAGTGGCTTCAGAGCTATTAGATGTTTTCATACGAACAACATTTCTCACATCCAGGTTTGCGCATTTTATCTTTATTCTTTCAAATCCTGAAATTGCTTGGATAAGAGGGTTTTATATATATATTTATACACATTTCTAAGAGGAGCCTGAACTTTTAGGGGAAATTGAAGAGGCTTTGTGTCAAGTACAGCTAAATCCAGCCTTTCTATATCAAACCCCTGCTAGAAAATTACTGTGCAGATGATAAGGCTGAAAGATATAATAAAAAGTGACTCTACTCAATTTACACTGCAATATTGGTATGACTGAATATTTTTCATTCAGGTGACTGATAAAATCACTAAACTGTATTGCAGATAAATAAAGGAGGCTTCTGTCAAGAATAAACACCATTAATCATGAAGTCTCGCCCTCTGAGTGGCTGTGCTATGCAACTGCACAAATGCACCATCACAAGTGGCATGTGACCCAGTGACTCCTTTCTTCCCTCAGCTCCCTGGTGACTCTGTCTTCTTAAGAAACTTTTATTATTACTTTTTTTTACTGCCTTTACAACATTTGGAAGTCCTTTAATATCTTTTCCATTCGAGTTTACGTGCGATTGCAACTGAAATCTAAATTTCAGTGACGATACGTTCAGCTAAAAATTGATCCCCTGAGACAAATGAACCAATGCAGACTCTGGCCGCATTGCTGTAAATCCAGCGTTACAGTAAGAAGTCTGTATTTAAAATGGTGAAGATGAGATCGTTGTAATTCTACAGCTGAAACAAGTAGGAAAATTTTATCAGCTCTCCCAAGCCGCCTGCTTCCCCTTTTCTCCCAAAGCCACATTTTCTTACCAGTTTCATTACTTAGATTTGCTATTTCCAAATAGGTGCTGTGTTTCTTTTTGAACATTCAAATATGAAATTTCTCAGCATTGCAAATCTACCTGAGCAGAACTGATGGGTTTCCTTTCAAAAAGCAACTTAGATGCTGAAAGTGGACATGCACTGAAAGAAACTGTTATCCCGCAAAAGCACAGTCATACAAAAAGAAAACCAGACAACTTAGGTAACCTTTTTGTAACCTGTTTTAGAGTAAGTGATGATTCAATAGTGGCCATGTTATTAAGCCGGAATGAAGTAGTGCCCTACACACTAATGAGGTTAAAAAATGTAGTTAGGTCTTCATGTTAAAGGCACTTAGCAAGCAGTTTGCTTGGCAAAGACCAACTGTGTGTTGGAGCAGAGGACTAATCACACAGGCAGGAATCAAATCGACTGGAAGAATTAGGAGACTTGCGGCCCCGAGGAATGTAATTCATGCAGAAAAGCAGTTGTCAGAGTGAGGCCAGGGAACTGTGTGGGAAGAAAGCAAAATAAACAGCTCAACAAAGAAAACAAAGACACTCAAATAGTGGCTTTTCTAATGCTTGAGTACACTGAAACTTCAGTGGGTGCATATGACAAAAACCTCATCAAAGACGACCTCTATACAAGCAATACACCGGTGAATGGTGCACTGGTTCAAAAACACTCAGAAAACGCCTCAGGGTTTTTAAAAAATAACCTTGAAGTCGTTACGCACAACAGAGAAGGTGTACATATGTACATGTATGCATGACTGGGAGAAGAAGAAAAACATTCAAATGGTACAAACCTAAGAAGAGAGTTGAAATGGTTTCTACAGTTACTCCTGATTTCTCTCTCTGTCGTTCACAGATCAGAAGAGGATGCAGCCTGCATGCAAAGAGCGCTCCTGCCCATATGCAGCAATACTCTCGGTGGAAAAACAGCATTGCTAATTTGGATCCACTCCCGCAGCGCGAGGACCAGATTACTGCATCCACCAGGGGGATTACCTGCCCAAAAAGAAGAGCTTGAGGCTGGTCCTAAATCTCAACAAAACTCACGTGGTATTCACGGAAAGTTGTTCCTGCGATGGGTATGACCCGCGACAGTAAAATCAAACTTTGAAATAAATTGATGATGTATGAATTTCACAAATACTCTGTTCTCTCAAAAAAACAGTATTTTAAACTAATGGGTTATTAGTCCTATAATTTAATGTTTTGAAATTTTTAGAGCCTCTGTCACTGATGTTTTTCCTAAGCGCTCCCTATCCCGCACTGGAGAATGCCACGCTCGCTATTGTTTCAGCAAATTTCAGCCACTCTCCTTCCCTTAACTCCTTCCTCCCACTAAGGCAGTGGTAAGGCAGGCGTTCCTTCTCCTGGCACAGTACCCAAAGAGCCTCTCATGTTACCTAAAAAGAACACTGTCCTCAATGTCCGTTCTGTGATGCCAAGAAACGTTCTTTTTCCAAACTCAAAACCAAAGCAAACCAAACCCCTCAGCTTTCTATAAGTCACATCCACAATATTACAAAACTGAGATTCGGGAGGAGAGAGAAAGCTTTTCTTCAATTCTAATTTTATATGCAAAAATAAGATCGTAAATATTTAAACAAAAGCAAGTTGGCAATAACAAAAGACAAATTCAGTGACTGTCTCTCCTATTGCACTTGCTACCTCAATTTGGTTGTGAAGGGAATATTCGACCAAAATTCTAATTTTAAAGGACTACAATCCTGACAGAAACAGTGATGTGAAAGTTCAGCATTAATCATTTCTGTTGAGGTATGGCTGGATTTGCTTCGCATCTCTGTCCTAACATTAGCAGACAGCCCAAAACTGATATTCACAAGGATTAGTGACTGTTACCGAACAGAGGGAGTACCAGCTGGAATTTCTCACCTGACACTACTTGCAGCAGGAAAAAAAAATCATACAGACATACAGAAATTTCTGTAAAAATTTTCTGTACATACAGTTCATACACAAATTATTTTCTGAAATGCCTCCTTCACTCACCCCAAGACAAATTCATGATTTGAGGAAGAAAAGCCATTTTGAGAGTGCACCTCAATGACAGTACCAGATGTACAGCACACGTGTATGCTGGACCCAGGACTGGTACAAGGAGTGACCCTATGAAAACACAATTGCTTCTGAGCTTCTTCCATCCTCCCAGCACCACCACAAATAGCAAGCGAGCCATGGATCAGCACCAACATACATGAGGGGAGCAGGATTCACAGCTATATGAAGCAGAACTTATATCAAAGGTGAATGCTGCTAAAACTAAGTTGGGAGGAGGAAGAAAGATACTCTGCTAACAGTCACTTCTTTTATTTTCTCTGCCAGTTTCAAAGGTCCAGGTGTGGGAGCTGGCTGGGGTGCAAGCAAATCAGAGTGGGAAAACACTCAGCTCTCATGTTGGGCTAAGAAGTTTTGTCTCAGCCAGCCCAACTTCTTTATTTGATCCTGCAGGCACTGAAAGCCATTGTGGTGCTACATAATCGGCACTACAAGTGGTTCTCACAAATGGTGAATATATAACGGCTGGAACACCGTAGCCAACAGGAGAAACAAGAGATAAAGGCTTCACACTGCTGTTCTTGCTCTATTTGTGTGCAAAACTGGAGTTAAAAAAGCATTTCTTAGGCGAAGCTGTAACTTTGAACCTCAAGAACCAGAAATGAGTGGGAACACCACTTCTAATGTGGCTACGGGGGGAAAATAAGCGAAAAACAAGCACTAAGTGTAAAGCAAATGAATGTTCTGGCTGCACATTTTTTAGAGAAATAGTAAATTTGACTTTGAAGCTTTTGAAGTAAATGCACTATCTAAATTCTGGAAGCATTATTAGTTCTCTAAACAAAATAAGCAGCTAGGCATGCAGATGAAAACCACAAACGGGAACAAGCTGGCCACCTTTGGACATACCTGCACTAGCAGGATGACCTATGCATTTGCTACCTCAGCACCTTTGCAATTTAATTTAATCACAGGAGTACAAACACAGGTCCCACAAAAGATGTCAGGGTGGAAGCCTGACGTCCAAGGCATGAGTACGGCAAACCAAGACAGAGGCAGCTACGCAAGCTCTCTTGGTACTGTCTTGATGATGTACGCTGACAGTGATCTTCCAGGGTGAAGCAGAGAACACCTGATTGCCCCTGGTCATTCAGCTCCTGCTCTCCCCATGAAATCTGTCTACAATATTGTTAAATGGGGCTATTTCCATTGGTGGCCTCTATAAAGTGGACTAGACTATCAATCTTTTCTTCCACAGGCCAGTGGAAAAGGCATGATAAATCTAGGCTGAATTTCAACAGGAGATACAGGACTGAAAGATGTGTATCTTTAAAGAGATAGCCACTTAAATCCGATATGTTTAGAAATTCTCCCTCATGCGAGATACTCCCTAATTTTCTGTTGATCCTTAACACCAATGGTCACAGCACCTCATAAATAACCCTTTCAAGAAGAAGACAGGTCCTTCGGAAGCTTTGTATTCCTGGATCATGTGGCCTTCAGGATGTTTTGCCTCTCTGTCTATCCTCTGTGGGGTCTCCCTAAGATTACCAACCCCTATACAGTTAACTATAAATGCAGTCATAATCTGTTGTAGGATCAGACCTACACAGTCAGTGCTGGAAGGAACTAAGCAATACATTATTGCCTGGTCTTTAATAGCAACTTCATAGAGCCTCAATAAAAAGCTTCTTCTAAAATAAGGTCCAAAGTCCTTCTTTGGTCATATACAGCATCCTAAGAGGAAAAATCAAACAGCACAACATTTTTCTTTAAACTGTTTCCTCTATTAATCAATAACATCAGTCACAAATGTTGGCCCAGCCTACCCTGAGGCACACAGATAAAACACCCATTGAGCGCATTCCTTTGGGTGGTATTAGTCTTGTCTTTTTTTCTTTTTTTTTTTCCTAGCATCATATAATAGAGAATATGCAAGGGGCATATTCTCCCACATCTCAGAAGCACAGCTCACGCCAGCTCAAGAGCCAGCTTTCTGTTACAAATATGCAAACAAATATAGACATATACATACACACATATATATAAAAAACCATAGTGGGTTGAGTAAGGGGTGGCAAAAAGGGAAACAAGGTGTTACTTAACTTCTGGTTTTGATTCCTTTGGGAAACAAGTCTGAACTAAATTCAATCCATACTCCAAGATTATAGGACTGATGCCTTTGTTGGGGGAGGAGAGACTCTAAGTCGGGGAGAGATTGTGTGAGAGTGTGATGAAGATGCTCTGTGCTCCTACACCGCAGATGCACTCATTGCTCACATTTCATCCAGTTTATACCTACTCTCACTTTAGGGACTTCCAATTCACAACACAGAAATCTCACCAGTACACTTTAAAAAAAGAATGCAAAAAAAGAAAAAGAAAGAAAGAACGCTAAGACTGTAACATTTCAGTTCTCTTTGAAGCAAGATTTAACATGAGTGGAAGAATTGTACTGAAAAAAAGGAGTCTGTCACAGTCCAGTACCTCACAGGCCACTGCAACAAGTTTGACAGCAGCCTCTATAGAGTTGGCTTGCTTCTGGTTCACTGCACGTGAATACCACAGTCAATATCTGCTCACTCGACTAATACTGCTGACTACAGCACAAAGAACACAGGAATTTTGTCCAAGAAACCACAGGCTCAGAGCCTCTGAATGTGCACTATATTTAGAGTGTGCACTCTTTGCAGCTGATAACAGAATGAGATAATAGAAATTTCAAGCAGCAGAACTCTAGCATTGCAGCTATTCTGTGTATTTTTTGGTTGAATGTTAAATTAAGGTAATGAGCCACATGTTCTCAATGTTTTTGCACATGAATTTTTCATACTTGTTCACATTTTCCCTCCGATTTTTCCTCTTTCTCAGACTCTGCGTAGATCCTTACATTAGTTTTAACTGTAAAGGTCTAGAATTACTCAGTCCATGATAAATGCAAGCAAAGATATTCACCCTGTTATATAAAGAGGATGCATGCGCACACACACACACAAATACGCGCATTGGTACACTCATCCACACACAGGGAGCACCCCAAAAGCTCAAAGCCATGCCTAGTTATTTCTCAGTCTACAGAGAAATGTTACACACAAGAAGGTGTCCCAAGGCAGGACTTTGCCGGCCATTCATTTTGCTTCCATCATCTCTTAATTCATGCTGGTTTTAAAGCCCGCCGTAGGGAACCACTTCTCACTGGCAGCCAAGAATTCATCTAAGCATGGTTAACTGCCCAGATGGGGTAAATCAGCTAAGTGGCAGTGCTGACCAGTAGCGATACCTTACTGCTGATAAATCTAGGAGCTGTTTCTCCGCAACAACATAAGCCAAACCTCTTTGAGAATCCCTTGACGAGGTCTAGCCCCACCAGACTGACCTGTGTCACCCTGCTTCTCAGGTGGGGCTCAGGAAACCGACTCCCTTTAGACCGGCAGAGGAGTGTTCCTGAGGACCACTGAGGGCTTTTCCCCTCTTTTTCCTCACCCTGTGTCGCCCCAGGAAGTTGCCCTGCGAGTTGCTGCTGCTGCTGAGTGACCGTATCATGAGAGGCGGTCAGCCAGCAGCCTGCCGGTGAAAACACGCCTTTCTCATTAAGGCTGGGGGCTGCTGCTTCTCGAGCACTTTTCTTGACATAAAAAAAAATGAACAGAAGATTTGGAGGAAGTTTCTACCAAAGGATTTCTAAGAAAACAAGCCATTGCTTTTTCCAAGCTTTTCCTTCTACATTAAAACCCACACCAAAATTTTCCTCTTATTTCAATTGCTGTAACTCCTCCAACCATCCCAAAATCAAGCTGGCTGTATGAGAAGAACAAAGAACCTCTGTTAACGTAATATTTATCTGCTGCTATTGTTTCTCCTTTATAAATCTGTAGTTCCTTGGCATTACAATTAGCTACTCCAGAGAAAATGATTATGTCACAAAGTATTATCCGCCACAGAAACAGATGAATGATGTGAACCAAATGTAATCTGGTGCGCTTAGAGGCAATTCTGTTGACTTTCATGTGAATGTGCTTGCTAAGAACGGGGATGGTTTTTAGCAGTGAATTCTTATTTAACCTAGAATTTATTTGCCAGCAGAAATGAACTTTTAAATAAGATACTATTTTCTCAGTACTGTGGTTTTTTCTAGTAGGAAGAGAGCAAATCTGTGAGAAATATAAGAGTTTAATTGAGTGTGCAGAAACTTTAGACTACAGCTTATCTAAACAAATCAATGTAACTAAACTAATGTAAACCAGCTACATTCAAAAATATTTACCTTTTTTTTACCTACATTTTTACCGAGTTTTTTTTCCTTTTGAGTGTCTCAATCAAAAGTGCAAGAGAATCATATATCCTTTTTTTGCTGCAATTCGATATATGCCACCAACAGTTTGCTTTCCAAACTTGTCCAAGTTTCAGTTTTCAAAAACACAGTCTGTTTCTGAAGCTACTCTGCAAGCGTGCTTGCAATGGAGAATTTACGATCTGCAGGTCTTAAGGTAAATATTACTAAACAAGTATCAACAGCTTAAAAAAACACTGATTCACTATTTTAAATGATGCAACACTATATACTGAGTGGGAGATTGCAGTTCTGGTCTAGACTCAGGCTTCCTCTTCCCCGCTTTGTAAAAGGCCTGGCACTGAATGAAAACTATCTGCTGAAGTTTATGTGCGGCATCTGGCCCTGCTATTTTACTTCTGTGAATTACCATCACCACAACTGCTCTGCCACTAAGAGGGGCATACATGTTGCTTGCAGAGCCTACAATACACATATCCGTGGTGTATAACAAACTGAACAACCTTAATGAGTCACCAGACCATGCTGCCTCCTTCTCAGAGACTTGCTATAAAAATTCTCCAGGCTATTAGCAGCTGCTTATTCTCAATGCTGCATGTCTCCACTTCCAGGGACAGGTTTCTCGGGGTACTTCCCATTTAATACAAAATTTCTCCCTGCTTGCAGAAAATACTTTCATGGATGATTTTGGAAAGCTGTAACTACAGTCATCTTTTCATGTCCCAAGAGCTTCCCAGTCTTTTCTTCTTCGATGGCTCCTGGCTAAACCATAAAACCCGTTCCAAGTCTTAAAGTAATTAAAGCCAATTCAACGAGTGATGTTTTTCACACTGGGTGGG
The DNA here is from genome assembly GCF_011004875.1 of Balearica regulorum gibbericeps. Taxonomy (NCBI): domain Eukaryota; kingdom Metazoa; phylum Chordata; class Aves; order Gruiformes; family Gruidae; genus Balearica; species Balearica regulorum. Next base: position 111,470,037 of record NC_046185.1, on the reverse strand, counting down.
GCTCTCCTTCCCACTGTGAAAGGATCAATGAATGCTCTGACAAGCTGAGGGACTCCTTGCCAAGTCTCCAGCTTAGAGGTAAAGCAGCAGGTAAAAGATTTAAGGGGTTTAAACACTAAGATTTTTAAAAGAAATAAGAGCTTAGGAATGAAAGTGCAAAGGAAAAATCAAAATGTCAGTGATGGGGCTGGGAAAACCTAAACGTCCTATCAAACGTATGGCAAGCAGTTTCTCTCATAATCAAGGATATGTTGCGGAGCCAACGCTTTAATCTTCTTGCATTTGGACATCCCCCATTGTACTGCGTGGTCCAAAATCAGAGGCTGATGAAAGCTGAGCGTCTGGGCCTGACTTTCCTTTTCACCCATGTGTAACTGATGTCTGTATAAATTACATATGAAATAACATATCTGAGAATCAGACTCTCTTTTTATCAACTCAAAACTGACTGCAAGCAAAACACATGCTTTGCCTTAGTACCAGTGCGTTCACACAGTTCAAAGTTTCCGTTCACGGCATTCGTGTTAGGCACATGCACAATTATCTGCGCGTGCATCTCTTCAGGGCGTAAGACTGCCAAACTCCGATGCTGCTAGCCTCCATCAGCAGTCAGAAAAAAAGGAGCCTGGAGTATCATTGATCCTAGGAAGCTACAAGACAGCAGCTTTACCTTGCAGCTTTCTCCTTGTAAGGGTAGCCTCCCCTGGCTGTAAGCATATGGGTGACATCAGTGCACCTTCCCTTAGGTTTACCTGCTCACATTCCCTTACCCATAGTCCAGGGCTAACATAAAATGGGATGGCAACAGAAGGAGAGATGGAGACTAAATGGATGAATGGTGTATCTTGTAGTACATTCACCCCTGAAACTTTAACTTTCTACTAGCCTCCTACAACATGTCCATTAACCACTCTGAGATGTACACAGGCCACCACCCTGGAGCCATTCCTGATATTGTCACCTGGCAGTTGTCCCCTGGCCCACCTCTGCAGGAGTCTACTTCCTTGACGGTCACGTTAATAGCACCTGGTAATACCACTTTCAAAGGCTGTCCAACCCAACTTTGAAATGAAGCAGATTGGGAGCAACTATTAACATAACTCAGTAAAGGTATGGGAATGAATGAATGACCAAGAATGGCAGCTTCCTAAATCACTGTGGTTAAATCCATCAGCAGAACTTTGTCTCTGCCTTACGAGCTTTTTTTTTTTTAATTAATAAATAAAAACTCTCAACCTGGCTAAGTCAGATTTTAAAAATTGTGGGACTATAAAGTTATTTGCACTTGCATTGTCATAAAAATAGTCAAGACACCCTTATTCCTCCACTGCTTACTTCTAACAACTCTCATTCCAACAGAGCCAATGTCAACAAAGGCATGAGGCAACTGGAAGAGTTAGCCGATAATAAAATTTGATTTGGTTCTTGAGGAGTAAAAAAAATAGCACGCTCAAAGTATTAATTTATGTTCAAATTAATACCCTCAGCAGCAGCATGATTTTGAATCATGGCACACCGACCAGAGAAGGCATCACACTATTGGATGGCCTAGCAAATGTCACAGACCAAAACACACTTTAGCTTCAGTTTCTTCTTTAGTACCTTACTTTAGAAATCAATTTTGAAAATTAAGAAAGAGCTAGACAAACACAACAATGAAGAAAAACAGAGCAAGAAGTGGCATTATTAAAGCCATGGGTTTGATATGTTTTAATCATATGATGTTTAACATGTAATTTAACTTGTTAGTTCAATGAAAAGTAGCAAAACTGAACTATAGTTTACTGGAATATTTTTTTCAAACTAAGATTCAGGTCTTGAATTTGAAAAGAAAAAAAAAGAAAAAAAGAAAAAAAAAAAAAGGAAAAAAGAAGCTCCAGCTCCAATTACACTGTTCATATGTTGCCGCTAAGGAACAACTTCAGTTTCATACATCTTCCCTGAAGTATGAACCAAAGATGTACTGTAGAAATTCCAGGATAACTACACAGTCCTAACAAACAGGTTGTGGTAACACAAAGTGACACATTTCAGTACATATTCATAAGGGTTGGGGGTTATTATTGGGCTGTAATTGCAGTTGTTCTAACACCTAATAAGCCATGGCTAGAAAAACAAAGGCAGGTTAATTTGTGATTTCCTCTACTCATTCAGAGGCAAATTAAGTGTCAAACAGCTAATACAGAACATATTTCATTTTATGAGATTTTAATTTAATTCTGCACCATATCATTGATGCCTTAATGTAGGGTGGTTTATCTAAGAGGAAGAGCAATTTATAAACCTCTTTCAATTGAAATCTTTAATGATAGAATACGATAGCATAATTACAGCAATGCCTGCTAGTTCTACTATACATAAGTATCTGTCAAGCAATTCCATCATAAACATAAACCCTTATTTTAGGGGTTTATAACTCAAGTTACAAAATTTGGCTCCAGGCTGAAATTTAGGATACAACAGTTCTGCCCATCAGCAATTAAACTATGACAATTATACACATGAATACAGACACATCTTTAAAGCTGCAAGTAAGAGCACTGTAACACCTTAAAAATACCTTTTTCTCTTTTCTTTTTTTTTTTTTAGTTGGCCATTGTTTAAGAATTTGTGCACATGTTGTAGGTATCATGTGGACATGGCCCTCTCCACATTTTTTCTGCACTTGTATTATACCTAAACTAATTCCACTAAGACTTGACAGGTTCTGGAACACATTTCCAGGAGCGTGGATAATGGGAATGATGCCATTTTTTCCCCCTTTTTTTATTTATATTCCCCCCCCTCACATTTGAGAGTCTGATGAAGCTAAGGAGAAAACCACTCATACAATGAAGTCATTGATGAAGCTGTGGGTAAACATTTGTATCCTGGCTGGTGTTCTTGTTGTTTTCTCTCAAAACTCTCAAATAACTTCTCAGATTCAGTTCTTTCTTTTTTCCTTTTTTTTTTAAAATGGGTGTTAGGACAGCAGTTCAAGTAATGGCTCTAAAGAATCCCAAATCCAACATTCCTAAGTGATACTCACACCAGGCACTGTAAAACTTGCAAGAAAACTGCTGGGTGTCTACCTCATACATCCATTAAAACATATTCCTGAAAACTGCAAAAGCATGACAAACCTTAACATCTACAAAGCAGCTGCTGGAGCCCGACAGATTATTTTAAGTTGTTTAATTGTGTATTTACATTTAATTACACTGACCACAACGGCTCCAAGGCTCCACCACCTCTCATCATTCCAATGGCGACACAAACCAAATGAAAGGAAGAATCGGCAGTTGTTAATGGAAAAATAAACAGCCGGTATCAAGGAAATTTTGAGTTTAAAGCTTGGGCTGATATCAGAGTGTATTTCTAAAGCAGCTGCCTGCAGTCATATCACATCATGCTAAGATCTCCTCATCTCTAACGAGCCTCTGCAGGGCCCGACTGAATCACCGCTGCACCGCAGGGTATGACGGGGAGTAGGAGCGCGCTGCACCTTTCCCTAGAAGGGGCATTGATTTCAGTGTCAGAGGGGACTACCGCTGAACGCCAAATGAGGCATAAAACAGGCATTTTCAACATCTTTTGGGGGTCTTACAGAAATCCTGGCACTTTTAGCAGTGTGGGCTGCTAGTCCTGATTTCCCACTGTCACCCAAAGCAGGGAACAGTGGTCTACCCACCCAAAAGCTCTGCCCGTGGGTGCAAGGTGCCACGCTATGGGCCGGTTTCATGGGGCTCAGGCTCCGGAGAGGGCTCAGCACAGCAAGCGCAGCCAGGCAGGGTGGTCCCACACGGCACGAGATCCAGAAGCCTCCGTGAAGGCTCATGCGCGATACCCAAGTTTTGGACGACAGTCCTCTGCTGATGTGGGTTAAAATACTTGCTGAGGCTCCCTACCCCATCTACCTCGCACCGAAGACAAATGCTAATTCTGCATTAGCTTCAGAAGGAGCAGGATCCCCCCCTTGCAAAACATCCAGTCGGATTATTCACTGCACTGAAAAATCTAGGATGTCCATGTAATGACTCTGTCTGAGCCTGCCACCTTCAGCTTACAATGGTTTTTAGCAGCAAATTCAAGCATGTATTTGAGTATATTTTATGATGTGTTTGACTGTGGTGTAAATACTGATGCATCAGAGGAACTCTGAGGAATAAATCACAAGTTTCTGTGCTCTCTCTTTCTATAAATACCCACTTTTCTTCTAATGCCCAAGACGACTGCAACACAGATTTATTACTTACCTCCAGGCAAATTTGCTCTGAAATTACAATTCAGTAATAGAAGACTGACCCAAAAAAACTGTTAGTAAAATATTGTGTGTGTACTTGGGCATGTAGTTAGGATTGTTAATATCAATTAATTCTGCTCACAGAGGAGGACTTGTTTTAAAACAACTTCATTTTTCTTCTGCATATATGTAATTACACAGCTGTAACTAATAGCCATAGCAAAGCAATCTGCCATCTAAACAACTAGCATTACTCTTCAAAGTATTACTTGTGCTTTTCTTCTTGTATTTTCTCAGTATGAGACGTGATTAGTAGATATGATTAAATGTATATATCAAACCTTTTAGCGAAGTATCAAGCCCTGCTTTTGGGTTCCATTTTTAATGGTATATAGCAGTTTTCAGGACACAACGACTGTTTTATTCTGCAATGCTGATATCAGTCTCCCCGTATAGAATAAGATAATATTTATTTCTACAGGATTTCACCACTACCACCCTTTTCTAATGCATGTTATCACTGTTATTCATTTCTTTTATCTTTGTGTAAACCATGTGCTCTATCACATTTGCCATTTTGTTTGGGTGACATTCCCATCAATCAACCGATTGCATCTGTGTGCATACATCAGCAACTATGAAAATTTACCAAAAATTTCATTATGCTTCATAGCAGTCACCGGGGGCGGGGGGGGGGCATGGGGGACACCAAAACCAAAACCAAACCTTTGGCATGAGAGAAAACTTTTGCTATGAAGAATCCCAAGCCTAATACAGACAAAATACATGTTTTGTCTGGCTGTATTTCACAGAGTTCAGCACTTTTTCATTTAGTATTTACAGAACGACAGCACACAGAATAAATGTCAGCAAAACATATAGGTAACACTTGCCAGCCACCTATTGTAACAGGAATTCCTCAGGCACCAGCCTGGGTTTTACTTCACAAACAGATAACCTTGATGCTTTCCAACAGTAAATCTTACTCTGCAGCAAGACTGGCAAAGTGCTCCAGGTGCATGGCTTTAAGCACTGCAAAGGTCTGTATACTTGCCCGTTCTTCCAGGCAGCTGAAGCAAGGCGAAATACTCAATACTCACACATGCAGAGGAGGAATGGGAGATGGTTCGTAATGGTAGCGTCCCTCATGATGTCTTGCATCAATTGGTACAGGAGGGTGGAATGCTGGAAAGAGGTGAGGCGGATCTGAAAAAACAAGCAAGGTTCCCAGATCTGAGTATCTCCAATGACTCTTTAAAAACATTCATAAAGACGGAACAGATATTGAAAAGCCTGCGTCAACAATGCTATGACTTACGAGTCTCATTCTCCTTCCCTGCTGCAGTCAGTCAGGTCTGCCTGAGAGGAGAGTTTGGCCCACAGTGTTTGCATGAATATGTATTTACTAATTTTAATATTCTCTTTTTATAGCTTAAATGGAAAGGGACGTAAAGAAGTCTTTAATAAATAATTACGTGCCCATATGTGAAGTGTCAGATCAAAAGGACTATCAAGCCTTTCATAAGCATTCCTGATTTATTTATTTTTTATTAAAACAAGAAAAAAAATCATCCCAGGACAAAAAGCTTAAGCAGAGAATACAATACAATAAAAAAGTGTATCTTCAGAGAGGTACACACAGTCCTACAATGGAAAGCAAAACTGAAGCAGCGTGGTGAGAAATGACTCTCTGGAATAAATCAGAGTTAAAAGGGAGATGCAATTGGCAAAGGCCGTACTGGAGATGTTCCACTGCATCACACCGATGGCTGCATTTGGACGAATGTGCCTGAGGACAAGGGGACTCATTTCATATACTGCTCTTAAAAAGGAAGGGTGTTTTCTTTGTCCCCACTGCCAGAGACCTGAGGACCCGTGGCTGCAGTACACTCCCTGCCCCATCTCCTCCAAAGCTTTTGCAGGACAGGAGGTTTGCAGCTGCCAGAGCTCCCGTTCCCCGCTGTCTCCGGAAAGCCTCGACAATGAGGCTGACAAAAGGGGGAATGCGCCTCCACTGCCCCTGCAGGCTCTGCACTGAGGGGCCAAGTGCAAGCCCCCCACCGCTTCTGCAGCGGGATCGCCTCCCAGCTTTGGAGGACACAATGTACACAGACCACAGCTCTCCGCAGCGGCACACCAGTGCAATTTGTGTGCCTAAAGGAGGTTACACCGACCATGCTGCTCACTGCTGCCTCCCAAATGCTCAAAATTCAAACGAGATGCTGAGCATCTCCAGCGTCATGAAACAAACCAATCCTGCCCGATTATTACCCTTTTACCACTCTGGATGAAGTCATGTGTTTATCTGACACCAAAAGCTGGAAAGTACAGACGTTAGGTCATGTCATGGATTTACTGAAATGCTTCTAGGAAGGAAAAAAAAAGCAACACCAAACCAACTTTAATTATGCACTGGCAGTAAAACTAAGCTTATTTTGGTTTTGCCTGCTGACTCTTGAAGGTATCTTCTCTTTGTATTTCCTGCCTTTCCTATTCAGCAAAATGTAATCCTCCTCTTTTAGATTATGGTATCTGTGAAAGCAGTTCCCTCATGCCAACTAGAAATGGTTTAAAAAAAGAAAAAAAAAAGAAAGATTTTTCCCCTCAGTGTTTGTCAAAAATTGGGTTGGTTTATTATTATGTTTTGAAGTGGGAGAAAGAACTAGAGGAACAAACTTCATGGCCCTGAGGGAGTAAACAGAGGAGATGAAGGGGAAATCGCGTAAATTCTAAGCAAATATTCCCAGTATTTCAGGAAAATCTGGAAACATCTGACACAGCCTGTCCAGTTTCATGGCTTGTTTTTATGAAACATCACCAGCATGTGATCAGCCACAGCCAATTTCTGCCATTTAGTGACTCAGGGCTTAGGCACCGTAAATGAAAAATAACTGTGGCTCACTACTGTGAGCCCAAACTCACAGTAGCTTTAATCCTGGTTCTGCAGCACCAATGGGACCTTGGCATGCAACCTGTTACAAGCTTTACCCCAAGCACTCCTGGGCTTCAGCAGGAGCATGGGTAGGTCACAGATGACCAGGTACCCCTGTGAGCACATGGACACCATCCAAGCGGAGGATGCTTGTTGCCACCTCCTGAAACACATTCCTCACCAGCTGCCGAAGTGGAGAAGGGTGTTTCAGCACGTCTTCCTGCCTGCCCTGTTCCCCACTTCGCTGGTATTTGACTACAGCAGCATAAGCCAAAGGGAAGAAGTTTTAAAGCAGATGTCTGGCATTTTACCATAAAAACACTGCCACCATTTTTTCAGGGAAGGAGCAAGTCACTCATGCCCTTGTAGATGCCCAGGCAAGTCCTTCTCTGCCCTACGCATCTCTGAAGAGCAAGTCTGGGGAGCACAGGTGAGACCACAGAGATTTTGTCACCCTTACTCATGTCAGACAGGACGGGCTCCACCTGGCCAAGGTAAGCAATCCCGCTCAGGACACCGAGCCTCCTCACTGTCCCAGCCTGAGCATCTACCCCCGAAAGGCAGTCCCAGTATTTACCCAGTGAAACACCATTTAACCCTCTTTAAAGCAATCATCTATCTTCCCCTATCTGGGAAATAGAAAATTAGTATTAAACGACCCAAAAAAGGTATTTCCTTTTGTGGGGCCTATGCAGCATAGAGCACACCAACAAGTTGTATTTAACATATGGGATAAAAATCTTCAAGAACACCTTTCTTGAGTCCTCTCACCTTGAGCTCCTTTGTATATCTCAGTTGCATCTTGTTTGCTGTTTCCATCTGGGAAACAGCCATACTCCATCAGGGCACAGGGAGCTGTCTCTGTCAGCCCTGTGCCGACCGGAGCAGAGCTGCATATCAAAACCCAACATAATTATCTATCATCTCACAGTTTATTATTTACACATGAGCAATACAGCTGGTGAACATCATAACTCAAGTGTATGTGTAATAAGTTACTACACTGTAGCCATCTCCTGTTGCAACCCCTAAGAAAAAACCACATGATGACTTTTCCAAAGTCAGGCTAAAACTGCTGAAGCAGAATAAAGTGCCACTAAACCTGGCTACCTCCTATTTATCATATAATTTCCTGACTGATGGTTCCACAAACCAGCTGCTAACTGCTGTGTACTCTACTGTCAGCAGACTAACATGCTAAATGGCAGACAGGGAGAATAATGTGCAGAACTAGTGGAGTCAATTTTACGGAGAGAATTAAAATTCTGCCGTGTTTGGGTCAGCCCTCAGCGCAGAGGTAAGCAGTAAATTCTGCGTGCTTGGAGGTCCAAAACCACTCCACTTTGAAGAGTGTTGAATATTTATATGGAAAGAGTCTTAGATCAGAGACCTGCCAAAGCACCCATCGTCCAGGGCTTCACTTGGAATTTACTTGAAACTCCATAAAAATGTAAGCAGTTGACATGTATTTATATGGAAATACATAGTAAGAGGTTTTTGAAGCAGTAACTCAGGCCGTAGCCAGGTTCCCACTGCTTTTTCATATCCCACCCAACAACTCTTTCATTAAAGGCACCATCAGAACATTATGGGCACATTCTGCCAATACTATCTATGTTGTAGGTGAGTAAAGAACAAGTGAGAATACTCACAGGCTAGAACCGAATCTGGACCTACCCAACTCTTGGCTGGTTGTGAGAGATGTTCTACCTGTCTGAAAAAACAGGAGGCAACTTCTTGTAAAAGACAGGACAGTTGCTCTTACTGTAATGACATTTTCACATTTCCCACTTAAAGTGTGAGGAAAAAACTCTTAGCAAACAGTAACAGCTCTCACCAAAACAAATAGACAAAATCTAACTTCCTAGGGAAATTATTTATTACCATTTGCAACTTCTTAAAAATTCTGGCTGAGATGCAAACTACCACAGCAAATGCCAGGCAATTTTCTTACAGACATCCAAAGGCAACCGTGAATTCCTGGACCAATCCTTTAACAAACCCTTACGTCCTTGCAGAGACTCCCTGACGTAAGAGGGACAGATGCTGCCTGTGTATTTGGAAGCCCTCAGCTCCATTTCAGCAGAAGTATCTGATTCTCTGCTTAAACCTCACTATTTTCAAGAACCCATAAGGACATGCCAGGGCACTGGAAACACGCTTAAACACATTCCTTGCACATTGCTGTTGCCTTCTCCTGAATTTTCTGCTGCCTACTACTATAAGCTTCCGTTGGATGCTCTCCTGTCTCCTGCATAGCTAACAGGGTCTCCTCAAAACAAAATGGGAGTTACACCTGTCTGAAATGCTACAAACTCATCAATTTTAGCACTGTGAGATTTTCTGGAAAATATGTCAATTTATGCTGACTTTTTGTTGTGTAAAATGTGCAATTTTATTTCTTCTTCAAGAATCTTTCTTGCCTTCTTAAAGAAAGTGAATAGGATCATCTCTCTCAAATTACAATCACTCCCATACAGGGGGGAAAAAAAAAAAAAAAGAGACCCACACTTGTTCTCTTAAAAGGCAGCAACCTAGGGCTCCTCTAAAGCATCAAGGGAAAGAAACTGGGAGAAACGACAGGCATGGTCCTTGCTGCTGAACAGCAAAACCTGAACTGAAGTCTGATGAGACGTAGCCAGCCAGCAGCGATTCACTGTAAGACTTTGTGGAAAGGTAGATGGTAACAAGTGGCTCAAAGGTGCTGTGCAACACCTTGAGACAATGGCAAAGAGGTTAGGCTGCTCCACAGCTCACTGAGGCTACTTTCTGTAGACTCCATAGTCCCTCAAATAAGCCCTACTCAGTTAGGGGATCACTACTTTTGGAAAGTTCAGCTTTGGTGGTAAGGCTAGTAAAACACTTTGCCCTTAGCTAAGCAACTCGCTCGAGCACCTTGTGATTCCTGCCAAACCCTTGAGGAAGATGGCTGTTGTAATGACAGGCTGCATTTTTCAGCATGTCAAGAAAACATTTGCTACTGTAGAAAACACCTGCATCGGCTTGAACGCGCCCAGTGCGGCCCTGATGCCTGCACCTGTGTCATGAGATCAGGGCCAAGCAGAGACAGGACTCAAGCCCAACACAGGAAGCCCTCATTATGTTTTAGCAGATTTGTCCTCGGGACAATCAGCTCACCAAATTAAATATCAGAACTGAGCCAGGTGGAAAACTCTATCTCAGATATAACCTCATTTGAGGTGAAATCTCCTTCCCACTTAAATTCATTACAGTCTTGATGCTGAACTCTGTGGTACCAAGCTTTCACACCAGATGTAACAGAAACAATATCAGGCAAAATATAGCCTTCCTGCTAATGTCTTTTCAATACGCAGAACAGTTTTGAAGAGTTTGCCAACAAATTTCTACACTTCCTTTGCTTCATAAGCTGATCACCAGATGGGAATTTTCTAATATTCAGGTTTGCAGAGTCCCTAAGGGCACCACTGTTTCTTCATGTACATTCGCTTCAACTGACCTGAACTTAATGGTATTGCCAGGTTTTATGGCAAGAATTAGGTTCTTTTTTGCCAAGCAAAGATCTTATTTGGGATTTTTGTTTAATTACAGCTTGCATTAGGGCTCAATAAGAGCACATGTTGTCTTTGGGGGTTTTTCTAGTCCTCTTTCAAAAGGGGTGAATTATGTTCTCTACGTATGCTTATACAGAGGCTTTAATCAGGAAGAAAAATGACTGAGCCACAGCCACACGTTAATGCATGCACTTAACTTCGTGCACTTTGAAGAGTCTCCCTATGGTGACTGAAGTTGCTGCTTAAGCGTGGCTGGTTGCCATCTGAAGCACTGCTTATTTGCAGGCTGATCCACAGATGTGCTGCAGCCAGTTTTCCCAGGAGGCTTTTGGATGTGTGTGTGTGTTGGTGTGTGCGTGTGCATGCTTCCAATGTGGGTTGCCACATGGATGGCACTACTCACTATCTGACTCATGGATGGCAATGTCACGTTGACATGGATGGCACTACTCACTATCTGACTCATGGATGGCAATGTCACGTTGACATGGATGGCACTACTCACTATCATCTGACTCATGGATGGCAATGTCATGTTGACATGGATGGCACCACTCACCATCTGACTCTAAAGAGAAAGAGGTGGGGTTTTTTTGGGGGGGAAGAAAAAGACATGTCAAAACAAAAAAAAAATGTAAATAAATGGATAAAGCCAAGAAATGGATAGACGGAGAGTGAAAGAAAGGATTTTTCATTGGTAAGTCCTCTCCAGTTCAGGAACACTAAATGTTAATTGTGATCACATGCAGTAGATATAACACTTTCAGAGAAAAAAACCATAATTTTCAATCAGATCATGTCCCTTCTGTGTGTCTGTGTTTATTAACGATGATCAGACTTCCCTCCTTAACCTCTGCTTGTGCTTGCAGTGCCTGTGCACTGATCTTAAAAATAAACCACAGGAGTTACAGCCTAAACCTCACAAACTAGAGCACAGCTCCGGCTCTGCGCCTCTTGTTACGGCTGAAAAATAATTTCTACCTTTGCAAAGCTGAAAATTAAGACTTCAAGGCAACTTAGATCCCTGCCATACATTTTACCACTTTTTAGTTTGTAAACTTAAACACTTTGTGGGAACATGTTTTATTGTTTTTAGTAGTTCCACAACAACCATCGTGCCAAACACATGAAGGAGGAACAGCTATTGGTGTGCTGGAAGAAAAGTGGCTGGAAATTATTTCATCAGCTGGCACTGAGAGGTCTTTAATATGCCAAATTTGCTGCAGGTATTGGCTAAATAACTGCTGGATTGATTTCAGTTTGAACGCTTTATTATTCCTCCCAGTCACTGCAACTCTGCTGTCTGAGGAGCAGGACTGCCTTCTGGAATACTAACTAAACTTCCTCAAGTCCATTCAACTGATTCCCTGCCATTTGCCCATCCAAAAAAGTAGTACAAGACAGACTTGTAGGGTAATAAATAGATCGCATGTACGAAACACCTTGGACTCAAGATTCTCAAATTCTTTCAGAACGTAATTTGTGATTCATCACAGACCAGTGACTTACAAATCACTGTCTCTGTTGGGACGGACTCACCAAGTAAGTGAAGGAAGGACTCTGTGCTGCCCTGATCATGCAGTTGTGAACCCGGTGAGCAGGGTGGGCACAGCACTGCCACCCCACAGCTCCCCACCTGGGACACACATTTTCAGAGGAGGAAAGTCAAGGCACCCCAGCAGTACAGTTTCCCCAAGAACAAACTGTAAATTGGTGGAAATACACCAGGAATATCCCACGTGAGCAGCTTCTTCCACCCAAACAACACTGGCTGCTTCAGCCTGTAAGCAACCTTAGAAAACCCTCATGAACATGAGCAACAGTTGCATATAGCCAGCACCTGTACATTAGCCCATGCTTTCAGGAAAAGACAATGCCAATGAGACATCTTGGTGATATCACCATGTTACTTGGAGGGAAAATAGTTTCAACTAATGCAGCTGGCTCTTGGTACAGCACAGCTCATCTTTTTCATAACCTCTGGATCCCATGCAGCATTTCTTAACAAACTTAATAATGTGGTCTCCAACAAGAAAAATTGTCCTCTGCCGGGAAACTGACAAAAGAAATCCCTCCCTCCGCTACCTCCGATGGATTCTCTGCAGGAAAAAATAATAATAATAATAAAAAAAAAATCAGCTTCTGCCTTGCAACATGCTTGCTGTTTTGCTGTTGGTCCTCCTAACTTCTTGTGCCACTGCACCTCAGTGTATCCTCCATCGCTTAAAAATCCACTCCCAGGAATTATGGAAAACAAAACGAGCATCCATGTTTAACTCTCACCAGCCCCAGACAAGTGGTTTCACCCAGCTGTTCTGGAATGCTTCCCACCTTTGATTACACATGTGTACGAAGGATCACATCCTCAGCATCTCCTCCTCTACAAGCAGCAAATAACTGGATGCATAATCACAATATATACACAAATAATTTGCACCTATGTACATGTGCATACCCATTTCTGTAACACACAGGAAATTCCAGTGGTTGAAGGTGAGCTACAAAGTGGAAACTAAGGAAATGAAAAGATCATAAAAGAAATAAATCCTGATCCACACTGGAGGGACTAAATGAGAAATCTCGCAGCAAGGCTCTCAACTCCAAACTACTCCTAAGCAGAAGTTTAACATGGGCTTCCTGTCCAGTGGGAACAAGGAGCTGCCACGCATCAGATGATTGGCTATTCCCTATGGCTCAACGCAGCTCAAGGAAAGCATTCGAATATCCTGCTATCAGCTGCACACATTAACTCAGCAATGACAAATATCTGTAAGATGCAAAGGTAAATATGGCTAAGGCGAGAGAAGAAATCTAGAAACTAGGAAAAAATCTAGAAATATCCTTGTATTGCTGCTGATTTGATGTGAGAACAAATACAGACAAGCTGGGTAATTCAACAAGCTTTGGTGACACTCTTAGAAGTTTACAAAGCAGCAGCATGAGTCAGTCTGCAAATGTTATTTGTTTAAATGACACTTTAGAGACTTGTGTGCTCTTCTGTGTACCAGAATCACGTTTAAAAGCTATTTGAAAGGCCAAACCTTGAACAGTTGGGTATCAGTATAGCACAATGAAAATCACTGTAGCTAAACAGATTTCCAGCAGCTGAAGGTCTGGACCACAGGGTGAAAGACTTGGAAATAGTTTATACTTAGCAGCTTTGATGAGTAATTTATGGCATGATAGGAATTAGAGAGGGAAAAGTATAATTAGATCAATTATGTCTATTTTTAGATATTAAAACAGTTCAGATTCTATGGGATGCACAATCAGATGAACACTTGGAGAGATTTCTTTTTCCCTGCTGTTCAACCTGATTTTTTAAAATTTAATTCAAATATTCATAATTATTTAGCTTCTCTCTGTACCATCCTTAGCAATTACTCTCCTTCTGTGGTGTTTACACTCTTCAAGCTGTTGCAGATGAGCAGATAGTTATCACATGTGCTGTCAGGCCACTCGATAATATACATTTATTGCATTCTTTAATCTCTTTGTCTATATTCTAAATTAATCACAGTGACTTGTTTTTGCTCCCTAGGTTTCTTCCAGCTTGGGAGAGATATATAGTTGTCACCCTTGCACTCTTGTGCATCAGGTTTTCATGTAGGCTGACATGACACTGCTTAGGAGGAGGCAGCCTTAGAAATTTATAATACAAATAACCTATTTCTGGAAATTTCTCTTTCCAGGAGGGGTATGTGTTTCTTATACATAATCCCAAATACCATTAACTTTCATTTTCCCCACTATGAGACAGTGCCTTCTTCATGTGGCAGTGACCTAACCTACAGTTTCTAGGGGACTGCTGGTGAAATGGGCACTGCTCAAGTCAAGTAAGGGCAACACAAACTGGCTTTTGGTTATTTCTTCTTGAGGCTTCTCAATACTTTAAGCTAGTTTCTTCCTCCTTGTTCCCTTGTTCTCCCCTAGCTTCTTAGAGAGTTTCATTTTTATGTTGCATACTTTTTGTTTCATATCATTACTGAAGATGGAAAGTACAGCAAGTTCCCTTGATTTGCCATACTGACATTTATCCTAAGTGCTCATTCAGCCTATTTTTGAGAATGTCATATTGCCGATATTCCAGTCAATATCTGAGTTAGTTTTTTCAAGCCAAGCTTTGAAGCAAATATTTTTAACAAAAAGGGCCATAATCAAATTACATCACTTCCCTGTGCCTAGTCTGGTCACTGTTAACACAGAGAGAGCCTTTCTGAGGCACTCTGACCCTCTTCAGTGAAAAGTCCCAATGAAGAGCTAGAATAACAGTATTTTATCCACTACCCATTACCTCTTTAATTCCTTAAAAAGGGTGGTTCAATTGCCTAAAACTGCTCATTCTTTATGAATCTCTCTTGGGTTTTGATCATGATCTTTTATTAAGTTTGTTTTTCTTCACAGACAACTTCTTTGTTTCCTGTTACTCAGAGGGCAAGAGTATCAGCTTTAGAAATAAACACGCTTTTGGTTAGATTTTTAGGATTATTAAGATCCCCCCATTTCCTCTTACCCACCAAAGGGCTCTTCTCTCTACAGCATATGGGAAGTTCCTAACAAAGTCGTATGAACATCTTCACCTTCCTCCCCTCTCTTGTTCTCTGCCGACACAGGGGAAGGATCCAGCCTACACTTCTCTTGCTTTGGGAACTTGCTTACCGAAAGTGGCCAAGCCTCTACCTCACCCATTTACAGCTAGCACTACCATTGAGAAATGGGATGAAGGGCACGTATGTCTGAGCGTACTTGCTTCAAAACACAATCAGAATCGGCAACCTTAGCTCAATTAACGCTCATGGTCCTTACAGCCTGTGAGGAAAGCCCCGAGTTAGCAGCATGATGTGTCAAAAACAGATGCTGCACCTGGTCGCATCAAGCTGCCTCACTGCTAGGACTCAAGTGTCATGGACTACATGGGTAGGTCCAGCCTCACCAGGGAGAAAAAACACTCCTGTTCAAGAGAAAAAAAGAAAACTGGAAGAATGGAGACATGAACAGGAAGCATACAAATACAGTAGCAGGCAAAGCAGTCCACGGCATTAGCAAAGATTTTCCTGCATAGCAACAGCACAAAAGCAAATTCTTCAGGGCAGTTTCCATTTTTACATCACCTGCCTACAGTGCTTGCTGCAATAGGTCCCAGCCTCTGACTGAGCTTTTTGGCACTACCATAGATGATTATAACAGCACCACTTTCTCCAGCCTCCAGTCCAGGTGGACCAGAGAAAAAGTTACATTACCTGCCTATGCACAGCCATGTGCAGCTTGGTGATTAAGGGAGAAGATGGGAGAAAATGTAGAATTAGGTGGAGCACAACCACAGAAATATGAGAGAAGTGGGAAAGGACTGTTCTTCTGCACCCCGAGTGGGTAAGGGAGCACTAAAGAGGAGGCCACTGCTTTTCATTCCTCTCTTTACATCCTAGAGCAGAAGCCAAGGGTGCTACAAGGAGACGAGGGGCCAGAAGTGGGGAATGATGGCCAAATGAGGATGAGGCGCCTAGACCACCATTCCCTGCCACTTGGCCAACTGCCACAGGAGGCTACGGACACCAAAAGTTTAAATGGCTTCAGGGAGAAAGTCACAGAAGAGAAATACAGTAAGGGTCCAAATGTGTAGAAACCACTTAAGGACCAGGAAATTCCTGGCTGCAAATTTTTGGAAGCTAGGGGCAAAAGGAGAGGAGAATCACCTGCCATGTTCTTACATCAACTCCTGGGCATCTGCTTTTGGTGATTGCTTAGAAAGGATACCAGGCTAGACAGACCTGTGGGGTGGGCCAGTATGGCCCCTCATGCTCTGTGCAGTCCCTGCATGTTCCCCAAGGCCAGATGGCTGCAAATCCCGTCCCCCAACGCTCAACCAGCACATCACCAAGAGCAGTGCCCAAGCTGCAGGACTTCAGCCCATACAGTTCTGCAGCACAAGCAGGAAGATTTCCCAAGCCACTACAAGCCCATCTTTTGCTTGTACGTTTGCACAACATGTTGCACAAAAGAGGGCTTTGGACTACAGCTAACGTCAAGCACGTGGTGGTTAATAAAAATAACTTAAGATGTCTGTCCCCTGCTCACTGACACACAATCCTCCCTTCTGCATTTCTGTGCAGAGTTCAGATGCAATCTGGCTATAGGAAAACGGGGGACTTCACAGGGGACTTAATTTACCCTCCAGCAGCAGAAGAGGGGACAGCTCTCCTCAGTCCCACCCTCTGACAATCTTGGAGCTTTTCCAACGCACTAAGCGCCAGTTTCCCGCCAGTGAAGTGTTTGATGGTCTACTAAATGCAATGGCACTCGGAGAGGTATAGTAACCCTCCATATGGAAAAGCCATTTGACACAAAGGTTGGAGGTCAAAAGTTTAAATGTTCATGACAGAGACGACAGCAGTCCTTTTCTGGTCAATAACATCAAAGGATTTGCCAGCTCTTAATGCTACTATTGTCACTTGTTTGGATCCTATTGAAATTCTAGCATATTTATTGCACTCCGGGAGCATAAAGACTTTTTGTTTGTTTTAATCTCTATGCTGAACCCAGGAGTCTGAAGTGTTGTGACTCCCTTTGCTCCCGAGGAGAATGCGCAGGGGAACAATGCCAGAGGATGCGGCATTGTAGTCCCAACCAACTTGGTGCTTTCTTCCCCACCAAAAAATATAAATGATGGATGGAAACATATGGTCTGGATTGGACAGGGCTGGAAATCTCTGCTCCTGAACTCCCCACATGACCGGTTTTAATTGTTTTGTGCTATGGCAGGGGGTGAAAAGCGCTCCCTGCCCTCAAGATCTCCTTTTTGCCAAGCATTGTTGAAAAACATTGTGCTGCAGCCGACTAATGTTCCCATTAGGCACAACTGTGGCGGAGCCGGGAACAGCAGTGAGGTTCTCTGAGATGAACTGCAGTGCCATAACCACAAAGAGTATCACTTCTCCCAGCCCTCCTTCACTCTCTGAACTTCTGCTTGTGGTTAGGCAGAAACTTATTACCAGAGCTCTGCAGTGCATGTTCCAAGCATTGTATCAGCCATCGATACCTCGTGCCTTGCCAGGAGCAGGATCCAAGTTCATTTGTTACTACCTTCCTCAGATTCCTGTTCCCCTCTCCACAATGAGGATTAGCAGTTTAAGTTATGTTGCTGACCTCCATCTGGCTAGGCAGAAACAGATGTCTGCGCGCTTGGGCATGATCTTATTTCAAAGTGGGGACTCTGGGTTACTAATGACGTTATAAAGGCAATAGCATATGTTGGCTCTCAACAGTCCATTGTCTAATTGGGATGGTTTTAATCAAATATGAATGTACCCAAGTTTTCGCAGCTAATGAATAAATCCCCTTTTTAAATAACAACAGCAATTTTGAGCTCTCCATCGAGGCAGCATCCCGAGGAATGCCCACATGAGCAGCAGCCATCACGGAAGGCCCACAGGAGACTGCAGCGACATCCGCCGCAGCCCAGTTCGTTATTTAAACAGCTCCTAACTGCCTTCCCAGAGGTAAGCTGCAGCCAAATTGTTTTCCTTCACTTCACAAACCAGATATGCATGGCTTATTTGAACAGCCCGAAAGTTTACTTTAGTCTCTGTTTAAATACCTTCTACCACATATTTCAAACAAACAGTTCACTTCATTAGAAAGGCAAACAGCGTAGCCGCAGAATACGAGCACTTGAGGAGAACCACGCCGGGCAGAGAAATCCTCTGCCCCTGTGTAAACACCACCTACTCTGCAGCTCCAGGCAGCATCCGCCTGCAACGCCACTTCAAAAGCCTTTTCATAAATACTTCACACGTCTGTTTGTAAGTAAATGATAACCCTGAAGAGATTATCTGCGGGGCTGAGAGCCCCGATGACTATCACCACCGCGGCACAGCAAAGAAAGAAAAACCAAAACCTTTGCTGCCAGCCCTGGGTGAGTTATGAAACCCTAATAAACTCGGTGGCAATCCAGTAACATCAGCTAAACCTGTTAAACTGGAAAAGCAGTGCTGCTTTGGTAGCCTGCTTTGGCGTATTCAGCTCCACAAAGGGAAGCAAGCTTTACCCTTAGCAATAGAAAGGTTACTTTGCCTCCACCGTTATTTAAACGAGTCATTAAATTGGCACATGGCAGAGAGTTGTACAAAAGAGCGAGAAAGCACAGTCAAAAAATCACTAGATAAAGCACTAAGCTATTTCTTTCTGGATAAAATACACGTGGTGGCTTGAATGCCTCAAGAGTGCATGACTTTTACTCTTGAATCTCAGAAACAAGTATGAAAGAAGGAGATATAATAAAAGACAACTGGACACAGAGGGAAGGAGAGGCGATAGAAGGCAGCGGTGCTAGGAGGCTCCTGTTCCCTGCCCTCACCTCTGCACGCCCATGCGGCTCCCGGGGACACTCGCCACCAAGCAGGGAATACACCTTCGAGAAAGCCAAGCAGCTCAGAAACAGAGTTTACTGTCCCTCCCTGCTGTTTTTACTGCTTTGTGCCAACTGAAAAGGTTTAATCAAAATACTGGCATTTGCATGTTTGAGGGAAAGGACACGAGACAGCTCATGACAAGTAAGGGCACTCACCACATCCATCACTACTGTCGTTGTCAGAGCGATCACAGCAAGCTATTGGGACAGCATCTTTTGGTATCATTCATAAAGCACAGACCCAAGTATGCCCAGAACTTTAGCATAACCTTAAAAAATAAATTATCAGCTATCCATATGCTCTTAAATCCATTCTCAGGCAAAAAGAAACAACCAAAAATCTAAAAATCCTTTGGAAAGTTCATAAGCAGAGACTGACTGCACCTGGCTGTAGGGTGAGGGTTCACAAGCCATGAAAGCACTGAAGTTATTCCAACTATCACGTAAGAAGAGGAGGAACAGATAACATTATTATTAGGGGAAATCAACTATTGTCAAGTATGGACATGAACGTTAGGACGTCTCAGGAACCATAATGTTAACCTTGCAGCAGCTCAAAACACAATTTTCAGTTATTTTCATTCTTAGGGTGAAATTAAGTTCCACTAAATCAATGACTGTTTTATCATTAATTTCAACGGAGTCAATGTAGCCAGCTCCTGTGATTTTATCAGGAGTCTTATTTTTCTTTTCAGGTTTTTTTTCAGTTGTTTTTTTTTAAAAAAAAACTTCCAGTCTATTCAGTCATGTCACTAAGTAAGAATCTCAGCTTTCATTTAAAAAAAAAACCCCAACCAAAAAACCCACACATATGTTTCCAGCTGTTATGGTTGCAGAGAAAAGCTGGAAAATGAGAAAACCCCACGTTTCATAACCTGTGAACAAATAAAAAGATCCAACAAAACCACACATGAGCAGGTACAGGATCTTTCAATACGCACTGAAGCATTTTGCATGCTTACATACACAGTGTTATTATCTGAACACCTAGGTGCTTAGGGATGGCAGGACAGTACATCTGTGTTACAAATGGTATCTGTTGGCGTTAAAATCTCTGGGTTTTAACTGTGATAATCTTTAAAGTTGTTTGCACAGGTTTTGGTCCATACCAGAACTGCACATCACATATCAATGATTTTTGTACTACATGGACGCTTCCTGTACAAGGGGCAATTTTCTGTCCTCTCTATTAAGATTTGAGGATTCTTCTACATTCTGCTCTAAGACTATAATCTCGGTTTATGAGGATTGTTTACTAAAAAGATGTGAGGTAGAAAGAGCCTTTCTGAGCATTTTAGTGGAAAGGCTGAATTTAGGTTTAAAGTGGAAATAAAAAAAATCTTACGTTTCAGCATGACCTAGAGAAAATAACAGTCTTATCCAGCTATTTGAGGGGCTACAATAATACAAGTAATAAATTTACTATTATTATTACAACTGATAACACAAGCTGAGCTAACAGAACTAAAATATCTTCCAAACCAATTCTTGGAGAGCTGATAATATTAACGCTTAGGTGCCAGGAGTTGGGGATTTCCCAGCGTACCAAGCTGGTTGACTTACTGATACTAAAAATAGGGATCTAAACCCTGCTGCTCTTGTGGGTTATGTACAAAAAATATTATTTTTTTCAAGTAACTCTGATCCATTCAGAAGGGTAAAAAAAAAATATAATCCATTTCTTTCAAGATGTTTATGGCCTGAGGCTTTTCTAATACAAAAAGGGGAAAAACAATTTATTTTTCATTATGCCATTCCCCAATCTTCAACTTGAAACAGACCACTTCTGTAGAAGTTTTCTTACAACATTCCAGCCAGTTCTCTGCTACAGTTTTTGTTCCCTGGCACATTCAGCTACTAGCTGAAAATTGCCTGGCCATTCTCCTTAAAGCATCTTCGGCAGGAATAACTGGAAGTTTTACAAGACTTAACAGACAACAACATCGTTTATTCCTTTATTGCACACATTTATTTCATGTTATTAATAGCAAAATAAGAATAGTTTGCATGTGCAAGTCCCAGTTCTACCTTCTGTTTGATGACCCAAATCAAGGAGGAGATGCACCAGCCTGACCTGGTATTTAAAAGACACCTCCTAAATTTTATTTCTCAGAGTGATCTGGCTCGGCTTTTGCAAGAAGTTATACCTACCCAAACAGCACATCACTTTGTTGGATCAAGGTGCCAGAGTTAATCTAAGCTCCATCCCATGCACCAGCCAACAAACTACACCTTTCCTTCCAAATCCAGTACACCCTCTTGCCAGAAATGGACAAGGTCCATGGAAGAGTCAGTTCTGAGGTAAGGAAACCACACATCCTCTGACCCACAAACACAGGAAAAGCATCATCTCATCTTTCTCTGCAAGTGTTATTTCTGCTCCTTTCTTTACTTGAGCAGTCTGCAATTAGTTTCATTTCACCTACTCATACTGCAGCAATAAAAACCTCAAATGAGCTAAAGAGAACAACAACTTGTGTAAGTATCTTATGAACATACTTAAAAGAGTGAAATACATAACAAGCATTCACTGAAGAAATCCAGGTCTCTCTTAGCTCCATGAGAGATCACCATGGCTTGTCTTTTCCAAGTGCTTAACTTGGGGTGACATCTCTTTGGAAAAAATGACCTCTCACTTGATGCCCAGCCCAGGGTCATCCTCGAGAGACTCTCAATCACGCTTGAGTTCAGCAGCCTTCTTGACAGAGGAATGTGAACAAGCAGCATCAACAATAGCCTGTGCTCCTAGATTCCTCTTGGTGACATATTCTCATTAGTCAAAACGAGATGGCAACACTTCACTGATATTTACAATAATGGTGGCACAAGCTGCCTTTCAGTACAGACGAAGAGCAAATAAGAGGGGCTTGTCCCTTTCTCATGTGCAAACACAATCAAGGCTATGAAGCAGCAACAAATATATTTAGCATTTTTTTCAGTTCACCAAAATGGATCTCCAGAACTTACTGAACAGTCCCAAACAGTTAAAGCAGGTGGGAGCTGGTAACTTGTTTTGCATGGGCCTGCAGATTCATTAGTATATCATGGGTAGATCTTCGGGGATACCAAAGAGACAATCACTAACAAGAAACCTTAAACTGAGACGCAGTGAACGATCCTGTGGTGAGGTACAGTAGAAGATGAGACCAACAGAAGATGTTTCAAAAGGACTAGCAAATACCACCTTCTCTTCCACGCACAAGGCCTGTCTGTTCTGGCAGAAATCTAAAGAGCTACTTCCTATAAGCTCCATGCCATGCAGACATGGCATGTAAATCCTCAGGACAAGAGGTACATGCCTTTTCCCTCCTCTCACCTGAAAGATTTTGGGAAGGTCAAAATGAGGCAGTAACAACCAGGACTCAACAGAGTTGAGAGCCAACACTTAAGCACCAGGCAGGTCACGGGCAACTCAGGGAGGGGAGGGCTGACCCATCGTGCCAGGCACATGCAGAGACTTCTTAGCCAGGTGGGAAAGTGGTTTTCAAGATGAAAAGCTCCCTTTGGCTGCCTTTGCTTCTGGCGTTCGTTCCTATTTGTATCTGATTACAGATTTGGCGCAGAATTTGCTTTTTGAAAAAAAATTCAAGAGAGTCTCCTTTTCAGACACAGGCTTAGAGAGAAAACAAGAATGCTCCCTCCTCTTCCCCCTCCCGAGCAGCATGTAATGGGGTGGGGGTCAGGGGGCAGCAAACCCTCTGTAAGTAATCCCCAATTAAGTTCGTTCTTAACTGAAGCACTTGGCTCACGGGCGGATGGTGTTTCTCCTGCACACGTGAGCACAGCAGAAAGAAATCCCTGGCTCGAAGCTGTGTGCCTTGAGCAGAGGGAAACTCCTTGTTCCCTGGTGCTGAGCTGGTGGGTGAGAAGCAGCGCGAAGACCATGCTGAAATGAGAGCTACATTAAGGGACAAGCATAAGTCCTGATTTGCACTGATGGGCAGTTGTATGCACGGTAAGATTGAAATAAGTCTGATTAGGAACCCAGTTCACTCACCTCACTTACACAAACCCACCAAACCACACAGGAGACTCCGAACTCAATGACTTTTTGAGAGCCTGACCAACCCAAAGTAGCCTTGTCATTACTGCGTTGTATATTCAGTTCTTTAAGGTAAGCATTTCTGCTAGGACCAGGGACATTTGGTACACATACAGAGCAGCCCACTGAGGCTTTGCCTGCATGCATGAGATGTGACCAGCACATGCAGACATCAGAAAATGGCGAAGCTTTCCTGAGGGCTGGGAGCTGCGTCTCCCATGTGTGAGCCACACAATGATCTGGTATGCTCCCACAGCCCAGAAATGGCAAGGACAACTAAGCTGTCTCAGGAACTACCCCCTACAGCCACAGAAAAAGGCCACGGCCTCTCTCCTCTGCCCTGCCAACCCTCCTCTCCCAATCCCATTCCTAGTATAGCGGGGACAGTGGAGCAGGACAAGAAGCCTGGAGCCGCTGACCTGCATGAGTGAAGCCATGCTTGCACTGTACCCACTCAGTCTGGTTCACAAGGTCCCAGCAAGAGCAGAGCTGTGGTAATACAAACCCTGGCATTGCAGCTATTGTCCTGGCCTGTTTATTCAGGCAGCAAGCCCGGAGCCAGGGTAGCCTGCACAGTGCCCACCATGCTCGGCATCAGCACCTGAGCTGGTGAGACGCCGGTGGGCACCGGCACCAGCACCAGCCACACCTCTGACGGTGATGGACTCGTGGGCTCTGTGCTAACCCCCTGGCCTAAGCATAAGCAGGAACAAGCCCAGCTGCAGCCGGCAGGATGCTAAACTGATGCTCTCATTATGCTCTCAGGGCAGCAGTGAGCAGAGCCAGCACCTCGAGTGGGGCATGGCTGTACTAGGCACTCTTCGACATATACGGACACATTCACCCTCCTATAGAGGCTCGTACCTTAGCAGCCCTTAGCAGACTGAAGGCTAAAGCTGGCCAGGGAGTTTCCAGCCCATCAAATAAAATATAGAGGTGTCTGCTGGAAGAGCTTTTCCAGCCAATGTTCTCGATTTAATATCCCAGTGCCTCTTCATATGGTGTTAACCCCACCATGGAAAAGAGGAGTAAAAAAAAAAAAAAAATTTTTTTTTTTTTAAAAATCAGACTTTGGACATGATCCAAAACCCACATTCCCAAAGCAGCTGAGAATCACTATGGGGACAATTCAGTACACACTGTTTTTCATTCGACAGCTCAGACTCAAACCCCCAGGCACTGGCATGTTGAACTGCGCGTTTAAATCCTGCCACAGTGCTCCAGCCACGGCATCTGGAGTGGTTACAGCAGCCGCTGCCGCCATAACAGGTATTACTTTTGCTGCCAAACCAGCTGGAGAAGAGGTATTGGCAAAGATCTGGCATACGGATGTATGCAAGGGCTTTTGAACTTTTTCCTTCCCCTCACTTGCTGGCAGCAGCCTATGCCAGTACAGACACTTTGAAACGACAGGCAAGAACACAGAGAACGTCGAAGGAGAATCAGGAAATAAAGTAACAGCTAAAAAGAAAAAAAAAAAATTCCCCAACAAGCCAAAGTCCAGCATAAACACCAGTTTTAGGAAGCATAGGGAAGAAGATCTGTGCAGATAATGAGCAATACTAGGGGACCTCTGTAAGAAGGCCTCAGAGCTCATTTGTTGCTGAATTAGGTACAAATCTGGCAGGCAGCAACCGCAAAGGGGAGTAAGAAAGGAGAAAGGGAAAAGAGACCAGAGCCTGGCTCAGGGATGAAGAGAGAGAGGGAAGCTGGCCTCCCGCCAGGATTTTTGTGAACGGGTGGGTGTGTAGTATCCATTTCCTCCCGGTTCCAGGGGGGAAAAAACAACAAGAGTGTAGGGAAATGCTTAGAGGGATATGCTATTTGGTCATGCTTCAAAAATGTGCAACTACTGTCACATAATTTGATATTTTCCCAGTATTACGGGTATTTTCTAGCACCCGACTTCTTTCTTAACAAAGGTATTTTTCATTTTGTGCTGAATGTATTTGACTTTTACACACTAAGCGTCTATTCATAAAAAATGCAAGTCCTTTAAGTGAAAAATTCTGAATTTATGAGTATAAAAGACTTTAATGTACCTTAACTGTCTTAAATTATCATACTGATTTCTGCCAAGCTAACATTTTCTTCTCCCAGCATAAAGGGACAGCAAGGGATGTTGCAAGAGATCTAAGAGGCAATTTCACAGGTGTTGCAAAAATCAGTTTCTCCAAAGTATGTTCAAAGTATAAATATTTTACTGCATTGCTGGCAAGACAAAGAAGGAAAGAAGAACATCTGATGACGAAAACAATGAACTAAGCACCGGAAAAAAATTAAAGCTCTAATATGGTGAGGTTTGGGGTGTTGCTGTTTTTTTCCTCTAGCTGTCTGATCAAGTCTTATCCTTGTCTTTCATTGTTTGGATCTAGTTTTTCATTACGAACGTTTCTTAATTATAAAGCACGTGAATTGTGTGGTGGAGATATTCTAAGCCAAAACAATCATGTAACCCAGAACAGATTACAGCAATTTGAAGGTTAGCTGCAAAACAAAGCAAGCAAAACTGTTCAGAATACACTGGAGAACTCAAAGGAGGGACCAAATCTAAGAGAAAGGAGTATACAATAATTAGAGCCAAGACTAAAAGAGAAGGGCCTAAAATTAGGCTCCTCAGCAGAGATTAAAGTACACAAGTCATAGGTTTCCTAAAGTTATAGTTCCTTTAAGTCAACATACTTACGGGGGGGGGCGGGGGGGGGGGGGGGCGCAGCGGTAAGGGCTGCCTTTGACTTCAAGAGGGATAAATTTTCACCTCCAATTTTCAAATGTATTTACGACTCAGATACTATCAAACCCAAACTTCACCATTACTGATAGTTAATGTTCCAAACATTCTAATACAGATTTTTAGAAAGCATGCTGTTTTCAGTGCTCAGTAAGAACTGTAAAGCTCCCAATAAAAGGTTAGAATAGGAGAATGGCATTTATGCAGGGTGAACACCAAAAATGAAATATAGCTTAGCCCTGGCCCCCCGGAATGAAGGAGTTTTAGGTTTCCCCTAACCAGCAGGAAAGTTGCAGGATTGCCTTGTGGGGACCCCAGGAGCTCTTTGTTTAGTTTGTATGCCAACAGCTTCATAAAAGAGCTTCTAAATGAGCAGTACTGAGTAATCACAGGTAAAAGGGGACTTCTGCTCGCCAGCCACAACCCCCAGAGTAAGCCAACCTATTTGAGATTGTCTCTGTGCCATGAAGAGCAAGCAGGGATCAGTGAAAGCAGAAACTATTTCTAACTCCTCTCCCCAGCTCAGCCCCACTGCAGGATTTAAGCAAGACCTCGAGGCTTGCCTGTAAAGATGGGCAGCCCCTAGCCTTGCAAACTAGTGCGTGCTTGAAAAGTGGTTTGAAGATGTAAAGAAGAGGCTGTTACTTAATAGATTGTAAGTATTAAATAACGATAACCATTTAATATTCCTGTAGAGTCTTCTGAGTCAACAACTTGTCACCTTGGGCTTGGCTGACAGAAGTGTAGAACAGCCACGCAGAGCGAAGTTCTCCTTGCATCTCTTCAATCTCTCTCTCTCAGGGTCTGAATTTCTTACAAACAATTTACTTTTCTTCCAATATCTTACATTCAGAACAGGTTATGTATTTTAGTGCTGCCCTGCCACCTTGCATGAATTCAATTTTTATTCAAGTACAGACATAGAAAGGAAAAGAGAAGAAATTCCTTTTGGCAGGATTATTTTAAATATATATATATATATATATTCAGTCCCTGATGGCTACTGATGTTTCTGTCAGACCCCATTTTGTTTGGAGATATTTTTTTATATATATATATATATATTCATTACCATTATTACAAATGGATCTGGTAAACTGTGTATACTTAACTAGGGCATAGCGAACAGGTTGTCCATCATTCACCAATAAAAAGATTCTTATTTTCAGTTCAGCATAAGTTCATTCAACCAGTGGGATGTGATTTTCCATGCTGAACAGATGTAACGTGGTATATTCTAAAAGGTGACATCAGTTAGTGTGAGAAGGTTCTCAAGTTAAATGGATGTTTTATTGAGAAAGATATCAGTAAGGTAGCTGGGACTACAGATACACCCATCACTTGAGGCATGTCCCTATAGACTGGTACCTCAGTGTGTCCACCAAGCTGTTTCTTACCAAACCAAAACCTCTGCTCCCAACTTCAAGTGCAGTAACGGTTTAACAGGTTTTTTTGTTGTTTGGTTGGGTTTTTTAAAATCAATTCCTTATTCCTGTATCTTTTCCACAAAATTTGTTGACCTATTAGGACTGGCGTGCAATATGCCTTTTACCACATTCTTATCACATCCTCTTAGTCTTCCCACCTCTTTGTGTTAATACCTTTAGTTGATGTTACCACTCTGTGGCCATCTTCACTACTTCACATTATTCACATGTATTGCTGATATATCTAAGTCCTTCTGATCTTCCTAAAACAGGAGAGTCAATTGCTGAGCCTTCTGGTTAGACCTCTTTCTCCTTTGCGTCAAGATGTGGTCAGCCTTCTACAAAGCTAATTTCCTCTTTGCCTGTTAATTATAACCCTACAGGTTCTTCATATGAATTGTGTCTTGCTACTGCTTATGTCAGGCCATTCCCTTTCCTATTGTCTTATGTCGCTTATTTGTCTGCTGGACATATAGACAAACATTTAGTGATATCAAGAAGTCCTTGGGATCCTCAATGCAGAGGACTGGTTGTAACCTTGTTCTTTCACACCCGCTTCTTTTGTTCTGTCCATCGTTTCTCCTAACACTATAACACCACAATCCTTGATGGAAGCAAAGGCCAGATTCTCCAAACTAACGCATGGATCAGCGATCCTCTCTGTTCTCTAGAGTCTATCGAGCAGGCATCACTTCTGCCTATTCTGCCTTTGCTGCCAGGTGGGTTTTTTTCCAAACATCCTTCCTGACAATTCCTGTTGCTCCAAAAGCATCCTTGAGAATATTCACTGTGTTCAAATTCCCAAGTGCAAACATTTTACCTGAATTCTGCATCATGACAATGACTCATTTCCTAAGCGTTGACTAGGAGGCATGCTACAGGCACCAAGACATATCTTTCTGACTGAAGTTCACTCTTGCTGGTCAGAAGAATTGTGTTTGTTTCATAGCTGACAGTTGCACGAAGAAGTGCAAGTACACAACTGCACTACAGAAACATAAACACTATTAAAACAAACTTCTGAGAGATACCACTTGTTATAAAAGCTTCCTAAGGGGGAAAGCTTTAAATTAATTTCTTACTTTTTTGAGAAAAATGAGTTAAACATGCAGGTTTGAAGGGCCTGGCGAATATTTAATTTGAGCTCAGGTAACAGCAGGGATCAGAAGCTTCAAAAACACCCTACGATTAATATTTACAAAAAACACTGAGAATTTGCCATTCTGCCTGCATACTAGACCAGGCCAGATTCAAATTCCAGTTCTAGAGGGAAAACAAACCAATCATGAAGTATGAAGGGTACCAACCCTCAGATCTGTTGGGGAGAGCAGAAGCAATCCTCCAAGAAGGAGCTTGCAAAATGCCAGTGTGAACCTGCAAGAGGTAGCAGGAATCACGGCTGTATGAACAGTGGAAGCAAACATAGCCATAGGAAGTGTCCAACCTGTGGACAGAAATGATGACGTTCTTACATTTTGGTAAAAGTTACAGAAAAAGGACTAAAAAGAGTATGTGTCCAAAATAATGCAGAAGAATTGTTTTGTAAGAAGAGTTTAAAGGATACTTAGTGAAATAAAGCCTTGAACACAGCTGAATCCCTTTTTACTTACATGTAAACTGTAAACAAAAAGAGTTCCACAAGAAAACTCAGTGATGTAAAATGTGAGCCACAGAGTGGGAGAACAGTTGTGGTTTTATCTGTATATATACACACACACGCGCGCGTGCGCGCATATAGTGAGCACCTGAGAGGTGGTGACAAGATTGCCATCCAGAGCGCTGACACATTTTCATCCCTAGGATGAGTATTCTGTTTCTCGAATGCTTTTTACATCCACTTTTACACGTGTCTTAGACTAGGCACTTGCATGAGTGAGAAGACTGACAGCTAAGTTGTCCTGTCCAAAAGTTTAGTGCTCAGTCTAAGGTGTTTATGCTGCCAGAAAAGTCAAAGACCCAAGTACCTACAGGACCAATTCACTCCATCTTAATGAAGGTGTCTATGTGCCACAGGCTGCTCTGGACATTTCCAACTCTCACCACTGGTAACTACCTTATACCAGTCACCAACCTTTATCTCCCCTCATTATGTTCACCTTAATTCTTAGCCTTCATCTTTCAACTGTTCCTTTCTCAATAAGGACAAACCAAAGGAAAAAAGGAACAACCGGAACACAGGCTATGTAATGAAAGCTTGCAATACAAGACATGTACACACATGTACAGAGCAACAGAAACATGGACAGCAGAGGTATTCCCACACCAGGAAGCTGGTTCAGAGTTCCATGTGGAAATGACTACCCACAGGCAGTGCCACAGAAAATACATCGAACACCTTCAGCTTCTTTCATAAAAAAAGAAAGGAGTTACATATGGATTCTGGAGCATGGAGTAAAGACAAAACAAAGCAACACATAAAATAAAATCGGTGGGGCACTACAGAGACCCAAGGTGAAAGCAATTGACAACAAATGCACATATGTTAACAGCTGCATATGCAGTTTTCCCCTACATGGTGGGGTCTGAACGTAAGAGATTGCTGTTTAAACTTGAGCACCAGAATGAGGTACATCAGCTCTTTGCCCTAAAGTTTGCTGGCTTATCCACTGTTAAATGAAAGATTCACTGTAGCCAGGTGTTCTGAGTCAGGGTTCCCATTAATCACTATCCAAGTATGCTGCAGAGACACTGTATGAAAAGAGAAGGAAAAAGGTCTGACAGAAATAAAGTACAAAGTGAGCAGAAGCCAAGAAAAAAATAAATAGGAACAGAAGCAATCCAAATCATAGTTGGAAGTCATAGTCCAGAAGCAATAGTTGGAAACTGGAATGGACATTGCTCACTCCTGCTATCAGAAAGATGTTTTCAGTTCTGCTGAGAGGCTTTGTACCCTCTTCCCCTGCTTCTAGCTGGTCTGTAACACAACTCAACTAGGCAACATGGCGCAAGTGGTGGGAACCCCAAGCATGCTATAAATCCCAGGTCACATCAGCATGGTTCTACTATATTTTCTGTTTGGTTTTTTTCTCAATTACTTAAAAGCTTACACACACACGCATAGGTATTTAAAGAATTACTATTATTAAGCCAAATTCCTCTCCTCTGACTTCTTGGGCACCTGATCCTGCTTCCAAAAATATGGGTCTAGAGAGCTCATCAGAATAGACCCAGAAGACAGAGTGAGGTTAATCCACACAGATATAGTGAAAGCCATCAACTGCTGTACTGATGACTTGCAGACCAACACTGACTTCTGTGGAAGATTTCAGTGGGTCATCAACCCATTTCTTGAATCAGGCTGTACTTTTTAAGGGAAAGACATTTGTACTAGAACAGATTTTCTTTCCCTTGCAACTAGAATTCTTTCTATTTCAGTTTAGTAATACTTTATGCTTTCTTCAACATTAGAAAAACAACAGAACTCATGAAGGATCTATGTTTACATATATTAATAGATTTAAAAATATATATATACATGCATATCTAGTATATCTGATTATTTTTAGCTGATATAATAGGTTAATTCAGTGCAATAAAACCTATCAACTAGTGAATGACTACAAAATCACTTGCTTAGTGAAGGTGAAAGATCTGTACTGAATGCATTCCAGTAATTTTTTTTCTATGAAGATATGACTGCTACCATGATTTTTTTTTTTATCTTAAAGTTGAATTACATTAGATTTATTAGATTTAACTATGAGAACATAAGGAAGAAAACTTGCTTGAGAATACGCAAGTCCAGAGCTTTTGAATGTCTCTTACTTATTAGCGGAGCATACACAATTAAGCACAGCAGTCAGACACAGGATAAACTTAAAAGTTTATCATCTGCCTTGTTTAGCAGAAACCTTAAGACTATATAAATAAAGCAACCCAAGGTGCAGTGAAGCAGCCCATTCTTTCTCCAGCTTGCCCCACTATGTTGTGAGCTCAAGTGAGAGCTCTGAACTGAGACAGATCGGACATCGCAGCTCACACAACAGACACACTGCATGGAAATGCTGCTTTACTTTCCCCCAGACAGATACACACACCTTTTTTAGGTTGCATGAATGCGTTTTTCCTATAGCTTTCCCTCCCCCCTCAT
This sequence comes from Balearica regulorum gibbericeps, assembly GCF_011004875.1. Classification (NCBI taxonomy): domain Eukaryota; kingdom Metazoa; phylum Chordata; class Aves; order Gruiformes; family Gruidae; genus Balearica; species Balearica regulorum. Next base: position 111,438,653 of record NC_046185.1, on the reverse strand, counting down.
TGCACTAGTTTAAGATGGTCAAAACTGGGTTACACTGGTTTCCCCTTACAGAGGAGAAACATAGCATGTCAAGTTTCCTCTTCCCCATTCCACTCCAAAACTGAGCAACAAGTCACCTCATTTCCTGTTGACAACGTATGGTTGTAACCAAGTCGTTCACCAGCCCAGCCTCAGTGGTGCTTCTGCCATAAATAGCATGTATTTTTCCACGAGGTCAACAGAAATGGTTAATTCAAAGAAAACCTTTATATTTATGAGCTTACTTTGGCACCTGGTTTTCATGTCAGCATTATATGAATGTCAATAGGGATGCAAAAGACTACAACAGAATCATACAAACAGGCAACCATACGTGTAACAGCATCCGTGAACATCAAGCAGCTAATGTACTGGTTTTGAGAAGAAAGCTTCCTTACTGACAACAAGTCACTCATGCTAATTGAAGTCCCACACTTGGTTACAGTAAATGACAAACATCTCAGGATCTTACCTGAGAAAGCTTTCCTTTGATACATCTGCAGGCTTGTCATGCTTTTTTTTGACTCATTGTAAAATAAAGACATGGGACAGGAGGCTTTTGAGACTCCAAAAACATGAAGAAAAATAATGGAACTCATTACTGAGCACAGTTTTGACTTGTTTGAGGTCTGCTTTTGCTAGTGAATGGAACAAATGATGTTACGGGGTGAAAGCTGCCAAGTTTCATTAGAGTACTTCTGTGAAACTGTATGATCTCAGAGGCTATACATGTTAATTTACAGTAGAGTTTAGATTAAAATGATGAATGTGTATCTAGTGTACATTTAAATGCAATTTTAAAAGAAAACCAAGCTGGGGCCTTCCTGTTCAACATGCCACTGCAGATTCTCCAGCGTAAAAGCAGAGCACCTCAAGAAGTTGTTACAGTATTGGCAGAATGACACTGCATTTAATTAAATGTCCACTATAACTGTAAAGTTCATTTCCTAACCCTGGGTTCAGCTATCAGAATACAAGTAGTTTGAACAGTGTTTCATATCTGCTTGATGAGTAAAAGCTGTCAGAAGGTCCTGTCAAACATGAAACAGAGTAAAAGATAAGATGAATTTGCCAGTAAATTCAGTTGTGCCTTTTTTTCTGTTTAGCTCAAGATGCCGGTTACTATTTCGCTGTTTCCCTTCACAGTAAGCAGGCCTAGCACTCATCTATCCTGAAACCATTTTAGTATTTTTCTACTCTTTTTACACACAAGGTCATACACAGCCCCATGTTCAGGAAGTAAAGAAGATGAGCATGGGTGCTTGTCCTGGTTTTCAGCTGGAATAGAGTTAATTTTCACCAGATGGCGGGAGGGGGCACAGCTAGGACAGTTGACCCAAAGTAGCCAAAGGGGTATGCCATACCATGACGTCATGCTCAGTATATAAAGGGGGAAGCTGGCTGGGAGGAGTCGCCGCTGCTTGGGGACAGGCTGGGCATTGGGTTCCGGGCAGTGAGCAAACTCCATTGTGTATCACCCACTTTGTATATTCTTTTATAAGTATTGGGTTTGTTATTTTCCTCTTCCTTTTCTGTCCTATTAAACTGTCCTTATCCCAACCCATGAGTTTTACCTTTTTCTTCCGATTCTCCTCCCCATCCCACCAGGGAGGAAGAGGAGCGAGCAAGCAGCCGCATGGTGCTTGGCAGCTGGTTGGGGCTAAACCATGACAGTGCTACATGGTTACGTAGACGTGTGGCAAATCCATTCTTCAGTGAGCATGTATTTGTATTTTTTTATCTCTCCGTTTATAACATGCACCCAAACCACAGCTAAACCTACACAACTAGAAATTCCAATTCTGTCATTAATTTCATGGAGTACAGGAGCAGGCTTCCTGCTTATGTCTCACATATTTCCTTTGAAAGAGATAAGTGGTGCCCAGCCAGCCAGGCCTGCATGAGGAACTACATGTTACCCACAAACGGTAAAATGCTGCAGAGAGCCTCCATGTCAAAACCTCTCAGACAGGTAACTTACCATTGGTGCAGAGCAGAGGACAGATGATATGGTGGGGGAGAACACCAAGCGTGCCGCAGGCTCAGCCTGAGCTTTGCAGGAGCAGCTCCCCAGGCTGCACAGACACCTTTGGTCTCAGAGCTGGTCCAGGCTGTGTACTGCTTGAGCTGCACTGGTTTAGAAAGCAGCACAACTTTATAGCAAGTAGCTGCATGCATTTTGAGGAAAGTTCACTTTTTTTTTATAAATTAAGTCTGTCTAAACTGAAATTGAACATTGCACTTGTAGAAACAGGACCTACCAGCATCTGCTGACAGCTGTGCCGATACAAGCACAGCTCCTCTTCAGTGCGTGACATCGAAAACTGGGGAATGGATTCTGCTTTCTGTTACATGACTGCAAGTCTGCTGACTTCAGCTCTGGTATCCGGACATAGCAGACCGCGGACCAGAGCCAGAGGTGCAGGCAGACACCAGCCTAAGGAGAAGGAACGATGCTTCACGGAAAGGGTGGTCTAAAAATGTCTACTGTTCTCCACAAATTGTAGTAATATCCTTGCGCATTTAGGTGAGAGCAGGACTTCGAACTGTCTTAATTAGCTGAAGAATGAAGTAATCGGTGGCAAGCTAACGTGTAGAAAATAGGTATGTATTTTTAAATGTCGGGAGATTTTGGAGGATAAGAGCATAGGTCACAGATAGGCAGTAAGGCATCAGAACGATACTCGAGTGATATTTTCTCTTACGCTGAAGCCCTCAAGTTAAAAACAAAGGCCAGTAAAATAAGAAGTTGTGTTTACTGGGTCCCTAGACTTGCCATCTAATACAGCTATTCATCAAAATACTGCATGCTTTTTGCATGACACGTGTGTCTTGTTCAATCAATGGAAAGCTGCTAAAAATCTCCTAAATATCCTATTCTAAACAACGCTTAGCAGCTACAACCAGAGCCTGATTTTGATTTATTGAATAATTTGACCGGAGAACACCTTAAGTCACAACAACATTAAGTGCAATAACTTTTCATTCCTTTGCTGAACACCATATGAAATTAAACAAAATAAAAATTGACAGCACCAACTTATCCTGAATCTATTCCAGATGGATTAAGTTCACTGTATGTATTAAATGGAGATTTTAGCTCAGGTTTGACATTGCATTTCACTGGCTCCCAAAAACAAATCAAAAATAACCCAGGATGTGTTACCAATTCCATTTTAAATCTAAATATTTCTGATACTAATTATGGAGCAAAGGGAAAATGTTGAAGACATTTCAACTTTAACAGCCCTGCCATTCTGATTAAAAAATATCAGCTTTACATCTGCAAGAAATTTATAAAGTGGACTCTTTACAAATTGTTATGGAGCAATTTGTGCACAGTTAGTTCTTTGTTTAATCGAGAAATCTGCCCAAACCCTGATTGTGTGCTTATTTCCCTAAGGCTGGGAGTGAAGGTTATTTCATTATGCCTTTTGGGAGCAGCAATCTATCTAATACGTTTCTGAATTATTCCAGACTGAGCCGAAGCTGAACATGAGAACAAAGCCCTGCTTCCAGAGCAGAAAGACCAGCCTAACTCCCAGCTGGGAAGATTTAGGCAGAGATTTATAAGTACAAACACTGAAGAAATTTGCAAGTAATTGCATGTATTTGCTCTCTGTTGTGGTATGCAGTAAACTAATACTTATTAAAACATATCAGCACAGTACTGCTCATTACACCCTTTCCCAGTCTCTTCTTGCAAGGTTGTAATAAAGGTTCGTTTTGGTTTTTTTTTCCTTTATTCTTTCAGAGCAAGAGTTCTAATGAAAGAGGGCAAGAAAATTATGATCGTTGGTTCATGCCCGCTGTTTATGGAGGTTATAATGTACACAAACCCTATCTCTTTAATTAAATATAATATTGTAATTGCTGCCAATAAGCAGACAGGAAATACACTACTCCCACCTGCTCTTTTTATCAAGAAAATCATCTCCCAGACAGTATGCATCTTCACTAACCATCGCCTTTGGAAAGTAACTGCGAGATGCTCAACCTTACCATTACCCACCTTTCTTGCTACATACAGAAATACCCACATATTTCATTAGTGCCTCAACACTCTGCAGGTACACGTTTTACAATAACATTCAGTTTAATTACTGCTGTGGTCTGAAGTGTTGGTTTAGCCAGCACCAGTAAGGCCTTAGTGGGCTGGAGTAGTGGTTACTTTGGAGATGACTTCATTCAGTGCGCGGGAACGTGGCACTGAAGATGAACGTGTTTAGCTGCCGTCGTGGGACCCCCATTTAACTGCAACATAGGTGAGGTTTTTGGAAGAGCAGGATCTTCCATCATGGTATTTACTTCTCCAAAAGTTTTGCCAAAGCTAATATTTCAGCTGAACTTAAGTCCACTTGGAAGCCATTCACTTTCCAAAGATTTCCTAACAAAGGGGGCATCTGGAGAAGTCATAGCAATATCTGATTTTGGAGAATCCCAGGGATACCCAGATTTATTCCATCCAATGACGGCCCAAAACTGCCTATTCCAAATACGAGTTGTTTCAAAAGTCTGTTTAATGTTGCTAGATGACAGAAGTGTACCTAAAACATCAGTTCCAAAACACTAGCAATTTAAAAGCAAAGAAAGGAGTGGCTGTGGACATAAATTTTATTCTGTCCTTGTGTATTGGGTTTGTATCCTCACCAGGTAAGGGAACATACATTCCCCATGTACCTGAACCTGAGAACATTGTGGCCTAAACTGATGAGATTTCACAATTGTATTACACCACATTATCAGACTGTTTTAAGAGGGCACATTTTCCATTTCACAAATTTATTTGAAAGCAAATATTCCTGTCTAGCACTTAGGATATCCAAAAGAGATTTTCCTGTACAATGCTGTATGGAGGGTTCAAAAGGAAATGTTTGTAACACAGACTTTTTGGTAAAAATGTAACGTATAGCTAGTGACTTGTAGTTGGGGTTTTACGGTATGTATCATTAATAAGTACTTAGCATAATACAACAGTTTTGTTACACTTTCATACAAGATTTTTGTGAAGTTCTTAGTATTTTGACATACAGCTCCGAGAGCAGCGCTTGGGGTTTTCAAACCAATAGTCAGAATTTAACCTGTCTCCTTCTACTCCAAAATGAGAATTTCAACCGGTATTTACTTGGGGTTGAGTTAATGTAGTTTAAAGTTGGTAAGAATAATATACTTATTTACTGTGTGGGTAGTGTAAGATTTATGACAGCCTTAACTATTAATTCTCACGTTTATAAGCACTGGGATTGTATAAACTGTGAGCCAGGTTAACTCCACTATTGTCACTTAGCAACTGTTACTGGCTATTAAAGTGAGTGTTTTCTTTTGGGAATTTCCCCATGAGGTCCCTGCACTACCTTCTCCGTCCAAGTTCCCTTTTTTTTTTCTTCTGTGGGTGTACTCAAAGTTTCAGCCTTGTTGCATGAAAGCACTTTATTAGGAACAACAATTAAGCAGATGCTCACTTCAAGAGACTTTGTGTAACAATCTGCAGTTTGTGGAATACAAGGACACAAGTAAACACTACGGTATGACAATAAGCTTAAGAGTATTTGGTTGTGGGTTTTGGTTTTTTGTTTTGTTCCCTTTTTTTAAACCCCCCCCCCACAAACTCTTTCAGTAAGTGGGGAAAAAATGTAAAAATCTAGGTGTGAGTAGAGCTGCCCAGGCTGAGAATTGCTCCTTTGAGACCTGCCACATTCATTGCACACATGACAACACCTGCACTTTCATTATGAAGCAGTATTAACCACATGCATTACAGCACAGCATATTTTCACCTTGGTTACTAGCAAAATACACACAAAGAAGATAGCCAAATTCAAAACTATAAGTTAGGGCCAAGATTTTCAGAAATCAGAACTCTAACTTAGGCTTTTAGACTGGGATCTTCAAAAATATCCACCTTACTAGGAATTCAGAGTATAAATCCGATTAATCTAAGACCTGGTTAAGTTAGAGAAAACACTCTTCATTTTCAAATTACAAGGCACCCAAGAGCTTCAAAAAAAACTTGTCAATGCTCAGCATTTCTGAAAAAACAGCCTTTTAGTTACATTGTGACATCAAGCTGAAGCTTGACTCCACATGGTTCTTGAAGCAACATTTACACCTTAAACCATAACTAACTATGAAATTACTGACCCAATCTCAGTTCTTAAACAGCTTCATATGAAAAAATTGTGGCCAATAAAAAACACTTTGAAAGACTGTCTATAAAATGAAGGGTTAAAAAAATTACTCAAATTGAAAACCAGGCTAGGAACAGAGATTTGAATCCACTTTGAAAGTTAATTAGTAAGGCATGGGCTTAGCACATTAGACAAAATTTTTATTTGTGGTTTTGCCACAAACTTCCTTGGAGATCTCCAACAAATCTCAACCTCTCTGCCTGTCAGTTGCTACAAATGGGAAACTGGTCTGTGCCTACTGCTTTGAGAGAAAAATAGCTCTTCGTACAGAACACATGACATGGGGCCTCTCCTAATCAACCCCTGGAGTTCTGTTTCATTTTTTGAAAAAATAATGTGGGTCAATGATTAAAACATTCTCCACTACTAGCTGTTCTATACTGACTTTATTTATGAGGAATAATGTTTAACAAGTCCTTTAGTATCTTAGGAGACTGCTTTTCTTGAGCAGATGGCAAAATTTACTTTCCTTTTTCTCCAAAAAACTTACACCTTGTAAAAAATAAAGTATGAAGATTTAGAAGATTGTAAGATCAAATCCTGAACATACTTGCAAGCCTTCAGCTCTTTTGAGTGGGGAGGGGTTTCATCCCTAAACAAGTCCTAAATCAGTTTTGTGTGCTTTACAGGATGAGACCTTCAGTTGCTGAATGAGCTTTGCCTACCTGTAGAGCCAAGGCCAGACCCCACTGTTTCATACTGTGCCACCCAAACCAAGGAAAACCCCTGTTTGCCTCCTTATATCCAAGACCTGTATGTTCTTCCAAAGCTGCAGCCACTGCTCAGATAGATACTGGGGAATTGACTTGACAGCTATTGAGTGCCCAAACCCTGTCAGAGCTGCTGGAACGACATTTTGATTCTGCTCTGCCACCCAGTATTCAGGTCCTTGCTGTATCTTATAGGCTACACCTGTACTGCTGTTCCCAAGACGGAAGGCTTTGCAGAACATGCAAGCTCAGGCCAGGATCTAACAGGACAGAGTGCACAGAAATAACCAAAGTTTTGAAGATTTTTCTCTTCTTATAGCATGAACAGAAGACAGATGTAAATCCCATGTGGCTCTAGCTTTGGGAGACAGGGGTCAGGAAGAAAGTATACAGAGAGGTCAGGAAAATGGATGGCCCTGTGGATACTCAAGCGTGGATGAAACTAAGTCTGCAAGGTAAGGGACTGCACAAGAGAAAATAAGGAGAAAAGTTTGGATGATCCTGAAAGAGATTGTGCACAAAGAAAGAATTGTGCACAAGTAGACCCTAAAAGGCTCTGAAGGAAGACATTTGGAAATACATCCAGTTTTTTCCTAATAAAACTCTTTGTTAAAAAATATGATTTGAACCTATACAAAGTGTTTAACACAACAGTTGGCATCTAAAATTCACTGAAACAATTTAACTAAGGTGAATTCCTACAGTTCTCAGATCGCATTGCATTTAATGGACTTTTTGAGGATACATTTTTCTTGCAGTGCTGGCACCTACAATTGCTATGGCCACTTCCAAAAGAAATTTATGCATGCTAACAGCAGCATTCAGCAGCTGCATGGCATGTATGTATGTAAATACTTAACAGACACACACACTTCCGTTGTATTTTTTTGTTTGTTTTCAGATTGGTAAGTATTTTCCAAATGCAAATAAAGACAATCTGGTGTAACCATCAGAACAACTACTCCATTCCACACTTGTTAGCCTGAGATCAGTTTTGATTACAATTGTGTTCCTTCCTGATAAAAAAGGTAAGATTCTGCTGCTACTCATGCAAAATACAGAATTTACTACCATTGAAAAATTCTAGATTGAGAGGTATAAAGCCCCAAAGCTGCAAAGAAATTTTTAATATAATACAAATATATATATACACACATCTATATATTTATACGCATATAGAGAGAGGTTTGAGTAGCACCTGCTGTAGTAGATTTATACGAGGACTTACAAGACCCTATTTTCAGTCAATTATAACTTTCTGAAAACTTCTTTTTCAGAAGTTATGTTTTCCATGCATGTTCTCCTATTGAGCAAAATCAAGTACCATATTTTTGGTTTATGTCACAGCAGGAAAAAAAAAAAAAAAAGAAAAACAAACAGGTTTTCATCTTCATATATTGTTTTCCTCTCACAATGAAAGAATGGCTGAACTTTACAGTTTGAACTCCCCGGATGGCTGACCCCCGCTGATTGCTAGGTACTTTTGTTATTTAGAAAACACTAATACTAATATTAGTAAACGTTACCATGGTACATGGACAAACACAGTGCAAGAGCTGGCCATTTTACTTCCCTGTCTCCAAAAGACATTATTTCCTAGACCCTGGGTGAAGACAAGCCAAGGAGTCAGCCCCAGGGACCAGAAGGCAACTCTATACGTTTCTTGCTTCACTGCAGACTGTGCAGCTGAATCCTTGGACCGCAGCATCACATTCCCATCAAGCTGTCCAAAATCAGCACCTCCCCTTTGTCCCATCCAGCCCACTTACGTTGAGGATGAAAAAGACAAGGAGCCAAAGCTGTTTACAGCACAGTTCACAGTATGGCACGGTGTAGCCGAGCACATTTTCCCACCTGAAACAAACTCAACAACCATGTGCTGTACTATGAACCATTGTTCAGCTGTGGTGTTCACTTCCGGTTTGAAAAGATGCTTCGTAATGGCACCTTACATTGAAATTACACAAACAGCCATTAGATTCAATTAAATATTTAGCACTGGCAATTTTCATGCATTTGTCATCAGGTGGAAGAAAAAAATCTCACATTCCCTGTATTTTATGAAGTCAGAAATGTAACAGCAATCTTCAGAATCGTTCTATAGAAGTCTAAATTACTGACAACTAGCTCTAACATGACATTAAAGAAGGGGACATACATTTAACATCACATTATTCAAAGTATTTGTATCTTAGAGACAGTAAGTATAGATTATTCTATTTATATACATATTCAATAAATGCATCAAGGCTATGGCTAGAACATTTGATTGCATGTGTGTGTATAAATCAAATAGGTGTGTCTGTGTGTATAAAGTTAGGCTGCCAAGAATTTGGCTGTATTTCTTCACAAGATAGGTCTTTTTGAAGGGATCTACAGCACCTCACATCATGACATCTTTTATTACCTTTATTTTAGTTAATCTTTTTTTCCCTTAGTTTCTTCTCCCCCCATCCTCCTGCTCTCTCAGAACTAGCTATTAGGGAAAAAATTCATATGGGCAGAATTTAATGATCTTCACAAATACAGTAAAAATTAAATACATTACTCTTAAATTATGTGCAATTTGGAAATGTAAGAATGTATGAAGGTCACAGGCATATTTATGGTAATAATGGCACCATACAGTTTTATATAACCAGCATTAGCTATAAGGTTTCCTATAATACTTTTATATATAAAGAAAACTAATCTGCTATACATGCATTACGAGCACTTTTCAACATACCACATAACTTCCAAACAGAACACTCTAAAAACAACCCAGAAGGCTTGTGAAGGCACTCTTTTGCTTGCTTTTTCTTTATGAAGTAAAATAACTACATAACTAATGACCAGGTACTCTGTAGGGCAACGTCACACAACTCATTACTTTATCCCAAAAGGATTCAACTTACAGCTACTGCCAAGTTTTCTAGGTAGAAATTTTTTTTTTGTTTTTAATAAAACACACTATCACCTTTCAGAATAATTTGAATTAGGGCCATCAAGCTGCTTAATATGGGTTCAGAAGATCTAAACTTAAGGACTTCTAATGCAAGATAGAGATGAGTCCCTTAAGCTATTTACTACCCTCAGAACACAAAGTTTACTTTTACCTGTCAGAGTCGCTGATACTATATCCAACATGAACCTTCGTCTTACTTTTACCTCTATCACCATCTTAAAGTTATAGTATCAAAATTACTCTGTAAACATTTTGTTCAGGTAGTGAAATTATGAATGACACCAAAGAAGAAAAATCCAGTTCAGAGTAATATTCCTTTCTTTGGAATCAAGGCTGCATGCCTTTTTTCCATCTCCAAGATGTAGATCTATAACAGAGTTACACAGAAACAGCACCAATAACAGAATCTATCAAGGAGCTAGAAGGCACTTGCTTTCCATCGTATCACCAAACCCAGGGTATGATTCCCGCATGCATCATTGCTGCACGCTGCCTGCTGCTATTTCACTGAGAGCAGGCTTTACCCCTTGAATAAAATGGTGTTTTTCATAAGCAAATCCTTGTAAGTGCAGATTAATCTTTTTAATAAATTAATGCTGATAATTTACGACATTCCTGTATCCTGAACTCTCTTCCCTGCGCAGAATGGCACGAATACAAAATCTACTAGCGCAGGCACAGGAATAAACCAGCAGCGGGATGATTTCTGATTCTGAAGCCAAACATCATCACTCCCCTCCTTTAAAACGGAGAAAGGGGGGTGGGCACAGAAGAAGAAAAAGAAAAAGAAAGACTGCCAAAACCAGCAGGCTAAGTAGAGTAACCGGAAGCGTACAATTTACTGCTAATGGTTCAGTGTCTGCAAAGGACTGCTCAAGCTGTGCTCAACAAAAACTCAGTAATAGCCAAAGAGGGAAGCAAAAAAAGGCGAGATGTTTGGTTTTACTTTCTGTCAAATACTGTTAAATATGAGCCACTTACTTACTTAAAAAAAATAGAATGAAAGAATGCAATAATGCTTTGTACAGGTGGTACCAAGGTCCCTGGCTGGGCCTTCAGACAAAACCATTCCCATGTAAACCTTAAAGAGGATTAATCCTCAAGGACCACTGTAATGAGACCTTAAAAGGCTGAACAACAGCAGCCTATCACGGAGGGAAGCAGTAGCCTGCTCCCAGAAGTCTTCTCTAGCAGAGTTACATCAAAGCAAACTGGGACCAGATAGCAGGATTCTGCAAGAATCCCTTATCTCGGCACTAGCGGATGCTTCTCCTCTGATTGTCTTGAACTGCCACCTGTCCCAGGCATCTTTGAAGGCAACGCTAAGCCTGTGATGGATCTGACCTCCTTGAGCTGAGATTCTTTTATGTCTTTCTTCATTTTCTGCTCTGTTACATTCTTTCCCTGCAACGCACACTACATGAAACAAAGGGAGTTCTCACTCCTTGACTTACTGTCCCCAGCTATTTGAAAGCAAAAAAACAATGTTAAGGATTATACTCCACCCGCAATATGGAGCTGTCCTCAGGAGACAAGCCTCTTATTTTTGAGAGTTATAACTAGATGGCTTTTACACGAAGGGACTTTACAATGAGGTTCAACATTGCTGGGAGCCAAGATATGAAAGCTGCGTATCAGAGATAGCTTAAAAAACAAAAAGATTCATAATACAGAAGTATATGAAAAATCACATTACAAAAATAAGCAGGAAAATAAGCAGGAAGCAGCAAGCCTCAGAGAAAACAGTAGTGTAATGCATGCATCCCATATTACACACAAATATCCTATAATACCAGTGTCCAGCATACTGTAACAGTGCTGAATTCATCCTAGATTAAAACAAAAAGAGTTGGCCAGTTTGAATAAAAAAGCAGCTCTGCTACCTGAGATACATGCATATGCTGACATAAAGCATACATACAGCTCACACATAGGCATATGGCTTTACCCCATGTCACACACTGGGGTTTCAGATTGTAAACAGCAATACACTGGCAACCATGCTCCCATCGTCCTGGTGACATGTACTTTCAGAAGGCATCAGCCAGAGTTAGAGAGAGAAGATGGGTACAGGGAGGTTTTCTGATAGCTACAAGCCACAATATACAAGTCACCAGGGTCCTAAATAGGCTAGGCTGAGGAGGAGTGCTGCTACAGCTTCCACCTTTGGTTTCCCACTACTGCACTCATTCAGATCGAGACCAGTTTTTAAGTCCTTTTCTTCTAAGCGCATAGCACTGTCAGAAGAACAAGAAGCAAACTATAGCTGGGCTGAAAAGGATGTTACCTGCCAGCAGCACCTCTCAGTTCCCTGCACTGACAAAATAAAAAGGCATCATTAGTTGCAGTTAGGTGGGGCTCATGGAAGTATTACGTAGCAGGATGGAAGCAGTAAAGAGAACGCATCTTCTGTTTTTGAAGCCTCCTAGGAAATCACAGCGGGGAGAATTCAACCAGCCGTGTAAATGGCAAGATTCTGTATCAAACAGCTAAGCTGGACATTTGATCTTTCATCATTACACACAGATAAGCAAAGATTGCAGTAAACAAGGAGCAGATATATAGTGTCTGAATGTTAATTAAGAGACATTACATGGAAAACACTGAGCATTTTCTGGAGCCAAGACCTATTGGCACATGTTGCCAAATTAACCTGGCCTAGAGGCACACTGCACTGCATGCTCAGAAGGAATGCAAAGTTGAAGACTACCTCTTCCCATCTATATGACAATTCCCACAACAGGGTATCATGCTCTGACTGTAACACCATACCGAGTGTTGAAGCAAATAACTAATGAAGTAGAATATGAAATAAATTTCATTCCACCATGTCAGGCTTGCACCAGCCTCCCTAAGAAAACAGAAGTCACTTCTCAGCAGCCAGCAGAGCACACCATTTCAGATGACTGTCTTCCTCAGAGAGTTGTTTCAGCACCTCGTGTAGCCTTAACAAGCAGTATCCACACCTACATCATTTCTTAGAGGCAGCCCAGAGGCCACCTGCTTAAGATAAGGCATGTCAACCTTGTGGTTTGCCAGCCTTCAAGCAATGGCCTCAGCAGCAATTGGACTACACCCCTCTGGTCCAGCAGGACCCTGCACGCCCAGGCAAGCCCCACGCGTTAGCACAACATGGGCAACACTCCCACAGGCTGCCCTGCAAAAAATCCCAGAGAGGGACGCTGGTCAGGATGCAGAAGCATGGCATGCTTTAACCTCCCTGTACAGACCACCTTTTCAGAGCAGTGTACACACAAAACTAACAACTACAGGAGGAATCACTACAGCAGCCCATATCCTCAACCTGCCTTTCTGGTTTATAATGCACAGAGGATGAAAAGCACTACTAAACGTAGGATGTGTGTTAATCTGACGTACACAATAAATAACTACCATCTGTGAAGAGATGTGCAATTTCCCAACAAGAACCCAGAAACACTTTCACAGGCCAGCATTTTTGGTTTCATTCAGGTTTTGTAATGTTTTCCAAGAGAGCAAAGTCAGATCAGGCCTTTGGTCTTTATTTATAAGGGGTTTCTTCCAGTTGGCTTTATGAGCCTATAGGCTTGTTTAAATTTTCTGTACTCAAGTTGACAAATCAAGAAAAGCTGAAAACCTGAAAGACTGAAAATAAGCCTAAGACCATGGTCACTGCCAGTTTCAGGCAAAGTAGGGGCATACATGAGCTGGCCATACATCAGACTCTCCAAATCAAACATCCCAAGTACTAGGCAGCTCAATGATTAGCCAGTGATACATGACTAGTGCTCCTCTTCTCCCTTCTACTTAAAAGAAGAAAAAAATTCCACTCCTGTCATAGCAGCAATTAATGGTTTTGACGTCTGGCACCAATTTTATTGTTAAAAGCACTGGTGTTGATGCCAACTCAAATATCGTCCAGCATCAAACATGGTTTTGGTGCCAACAGCTTCCTATCATTGTACCATGCTGGTCCATCCCGGTAAAGTGAGCAACCATTGTTTATACATAACACAGGCCTTGATCCAACAAACCTTATTCACCCAAGTAACCCAATTTCATTTCAACAGTGCTGTCTAACAGAAGTCAAGGCCAAAGTTGGAGGCTTTCAACAGTTATATCTGTAGGCAGGTTGTAAAAAAATACACAAATCAAATGCAGTACCTTTTTACACTACAGAGTGTGACATGGTGGAATGAAATTTATTTCATATTCTACTTCATTAGTTATTTGCTTCAACACTCGGTATGGTGTTACACTCAGCTGTTACCATAATCAGCCATTTATCTGAAAGTATGTCATACGCCATTACTTTTGGCTTGTTACCATAAGCTACTTCAACAGGGGACTGTAGATAGAAGAATAACAATGTTCAGCTCTTCATTTGCTAAATGGTAACATGGATCCTTGGGAATTATTATTTTAAATTGCAACTAGCATGAGGAGCAGGTAAGATGAAAGGGTAGAATATAAAGCAACTGGGGATTATTACAAAGTTCACTGAAGCCAGCAGCTGTTGATTCATTGAATTCTTTGGGTTCTGGATCAGCACCGTTTGGCTGTTTGGGAAAAATGATGGCTCAGGGCAGCACTGAAATGTGAAAGGGAAACCAGAACAAACAATGGGGGATCCACTCTGCTACCTTATTCAGTGTGAAGCAGGAAACAAGCGTAATTTAGATTAGAAAGCGATTCCGTTATCTGTGGAGGTATCTGTGCTGAACTCCAAAAACTCAGCAAGACAAATTCTGAAAGACAATACAAAACATTCTTTTTATCACTTACAATTTTTATCACTTTTTTTTTAAGTGATTATTATTATTTTTAAAAGGAAGTACAAAGATGATGTACAAACCTGTACATACAAACACTCCGGTGCACGTACTGCCTTTCTTGCTGCTATGCACAGACCACAACCACGCATGCCAATGACCACACAGCAACACAGCAGCTGTAGTCCTTAAAACACAGCTACCAATACATCAATATTTCGTACAGTACTGGTTCCCCACACTGGTGGTTGCTGCCTCAGCTGTAAGCCGTATGATCGCAAATGAAAGAAGGTAGCCAGTATATCTCTGACTGAAGGGGGAAGTGCTCTTGAAATGATCTACAAACTCAGATGTGACCCACGGAACTGGCTCAAGAGCCCCAGTTGTAAGTAATTTGAGCAGTGTTTTAATAAGAGGTTAGAGAGTACTGCGTAAACTACCCAAGAGCCAGGCTAAGAGGAAGCTAATTGGGTTGCCAGGTGTGAATAAAAGGAAGCAGAGGCTATGGCTAAGAGGCTCTCCTCCTAAGTACTGAGCTCAATCGATAGGAATAAAGCTATATCCGCTAGTGATCCTGAAAATGGTTCAGCAACCAAAGCATTTAAGCTGTCTTAAAAGTAAAGGCCTGTTCAACGAAGCTTGTGCTGAGAGACTTTCATGGGACAATCTTGAAATTGTACCTTGTCAACAGGAACCACACTGCCTTTCATAACCTCCCCGGATGAGTCCGTGCCACAGGGGGAGCGGGCCCATGGTGCCCCCACGCTGCCATTACCCCCACTGCCCGGCCTGAGGCATCCTCTGAGACACAACACACTCCTTCAGCGCCCACACATCTGGGCTTCCCCCCAGCCCCAAGGGCAGCAGCAAGGAGGGATAGCACACATCCAGATCTCAGTGACAAGCACCCAGGATGTAACAAAATTAACACAAGGGAACCATGAAAGAGGAGCACCCTATAGACATTAGGTACTCTGCAATCTATTACCACAGATTTCTTCACAAGAACTGAACGATGGCAGCGGAGACAGGGATAATAAAGAACTGAACTTAAATGTTTATTTTCTACATTTGGACATACTGATTTAAACGCCCAATTACAACACTGATGAGAGTACAGCTGCCTAAACACAGATACATAGTGCCATCTTACACCCCTAAGGCATCTGAGACGTTCATACGGAGTTAAGAGATATGACACAGACTATACTGGAGACCAGTCTTTCCAGGGTGGCAGACACAGACTAACTAGGATCCTCCCAGGCATGAAAATGGCACTTGAAACTGCAGCTTAGGCAACTGAATTCCCTCTATCACATTAACCAGATGGAAGACCACCAATGGAAAAGAATCATCTCCCTGGCAGTGTAAAGCACTGCGCAGTGGTTGAGTACATGGCTTGTACCCACCAGCTCAAGAGAATCTGCTTCAATTCTTGGTGGAAGTCACGATCACTGAACCAGCACCTGGTTCGCATGTTCCCCGTGCTTTGCCACAAAGACTCGAGCTGTTGCAGCCACAAAGCTCCTCTCAGATACAGGTAACACACCTGACACCAAAAGCCATGTAAGGCTGAGTTCTGGCTACCCTTTTTTAAAGCCCTAAGCAGTCAAGTCAAAGAGGGTGCTTTTCAACAGCAACCTGAGGAAATGCTTCAAAATTTGCAACAAACAATGCTTATCTTCCTTAGGCCACTAGTTCTCTACATACCTGTCATACTTGGCTAACCCCTTGCACTATGCAGCCTCACCAACAGCAGAAGGATCACTCTGATAACTAATAAAAAGACAAAACTATTGATCTTGCCTGTTGAAGTGGCAGGAATGAGCACAACAGTTATGTGTAGGCTGTGGGGTTCTTTGGGAGGGTTTTGGTCATTGGTTTTAATATTTTAAATTTTTTTTCAGAGAACACAGCAATGGGAAGTACCATATCTCCTGCATGCTAGTGGATCTCTAGGAGCAAAGAGGAAACTATAAAAATTTTCAAGTCAGATTTTTATGGCTTCTAAATTTCTTTCCCCCACCTTCCAGCTGCTGATGCTATAGAAGTTACCATGTAGGGACACAAGCTCAGTCCCAATCCACTACAGATCTTGTCATAAGGCTCTTAAAGACAGAAATGTCCAGAAATATCAAGGGACACAGCAACTTTGAAGAAGCTTTTCATTCTCTCCTGATTTAGGGACAGCTGATCTGCCTTGAGGCTAAAGAGATGGATTACATTACTTCTTGGCTTGCTTTTTTTTTTTTTTTCTCCAGAGTTCTGAACCATGATTCTATGGCTGTGAGCAATGTATTCTGTCTCCTTCCATGAAGGTAGCATACAACAAATACATACTGTAAAGCACCTAAAAAAGCTTTAGCTGACAAACCAAATCAGATCTGTGAAAAAGGTGTTTTTGCATTTCTCCTGTCTTTATCTTCCCTATTCCTTAAAAAAAAAAAAAGAGCAAAACCCAAAAATAAAACCAAAAACCTCACCCCACAGTTTACATGCCCTTGAACAACCAAAAGGAGAGATTGACAGAACCCATCTGCTACTTAGAAGGCTCCATACCTGGTAGTGCCTGGCAGGTAAATTCTTTTAGGTGCCAGAGAGGGATAACGTTTTGGTTTTTTTTAATGTGATCCTCAGGACGTTTTTTAAAAGTCCAACAGAGTTATAGGGCCATAAGACATCTCAAATATCCTATTCTACCTTCCACAAACAGGATCGCTTCTTTCCATATCATTGCATATAGCTTCCAGCTGAAATTAATACTACTGGTAATGACAAGGAAAAAAAGTCAGTATTCTAAGATATGTATTCACCTAAACTTAAAACAAAGAAAAAAAACCCTAAAAGATCACCTTTCAGCTTCTCACCCACATTACATTTCAAGGCCTTTCAGGTATTGTTAGTTCTGCAGTGTGTCTCATGCTGAGGAGAGATAAAATCCAGTAGAAGAAAGGACGTCTCTATGTGCGACTTCTAGCTGTAAATCTATGGGTGCAATTGTAACGTCCAAACAAGAGCATCATGCAGGGGCAGAACTCCAGGGCTCTCAAGAGATCCTGCTTATTCCACAAAAGGACTCCAGAGAAATGGGCAGGAGTATTTGTAGCAAGCAGCACTTCCCAAACATGACCAGAGAGGTTTGGAAGGCATCTTGGAGAAGAAATTTCCATTTATAAGATGCTGTTAAACTTAAGAAGTCTGCAGCACCTTCCAAACTTTCAGTGAAGTTGCTTCTGACCCTAAGTTTGATTGACAGCAGTAATATATTTCTGTTGGAGGCTACTGAAAAACATATTACATTTTAGATTTTTATGCAAAAAAATGTATTTTTGCAAACATGCGAATTTTCTTAAAGACCAACATTTCAGTTGCTCAGCTGACACCAGTAAACTGATATTCACTTTTGTACTAGAGGCTTTTTTTCCTGTGAGTTTTATTAAAAGCTTTAGATTTTACTTTTTTCAACTACTCCTCCCTGACAACATTTGGAAACCACCCCATAAATCACTGTCAGTGGAGAGTTTTCTTACTAAAGCGCTTAAGCCCCTCCCCTGCAAAATGCTGTGGAAAGAGCTGAAGTAGGACCCAGATTTTCAGAGGTATTTAAGAGGCAAAACTCACTCTGAAATTAAAGAGCCCCTAAATGTCTGTAAAGACCCCAGCCCTAAATCTCTACAAGGATTCCTCACTGACACTCTCCTACCACTGTCCAACAAGGCTGCAGGGAAACCCTCTGTAAAAACCTATCCTGGGTTCCTGCCACCTGGTAACAGTGGGAAGCTAGAGATGAGCTAAGAAAAGTGCCTGCTTTGGGGCTATCCAAAAGCATCTCGGTTGTCCCTCCAGAGTCCCAACATGTGCCATGAAGAGGACAAGGGAGGTCACTGGTTCCCCTCTCTACAAAGCAAATGGAAACCCCCTTCCATGAGCTTAATTGCACATGGTGACCTGGACTGCTCTTGCTGTCCTAAGCGCTGCCCACAGCTGGCCATGGTGGTTCAAGCCGTGTTGTCTTGAAAAGCCATTGCTTTCTAATTACTGCATTTCAAGGCAATGTTTCCAGTTACCAGCTTGCATTTGCAGAAACAGAATCTAATTTCCTCCTCCCCCCCCTTTTCCTTTTCTATGGGGAGATGAAGGAAGGGGAATTCTTGTCAAAAGAAATTAAAACACAGTAAATGAACAAGTGCACCTAGTGAACCAGCACTGTATTTTTCTTGCTGTGGTCTTTTGTTCATGTTCCAAATTGATTTTGAGATGACACTAACACTGGGTAATCTAACCTGGGCAGTTGTGCGGGGACCGATCCTTACAAAGCACAAATTCATGCACAGTCAGTGGGAGCTGAGGGCAATCGATACCTTTGGAGGGTTAATCCTATGAAATGTGCAATAAGCAGTTCCCACTTCCCCAGATAGATACAGAAGCTTCAAAACCATCAGAATAAATCCCCAGTAAGGAGGAAAAAAAGAAAAGAAAAAAAAAAAAAGAGTGAAGGAGTGAGTTCCTGCTTTCAGCTACAGTACAACCTCTCTGAGATGAAGGGATGTACCAGAAAGAATCCTGCCAGGGCCATTCCTGTATATACAAAGTTTTAGATCAGAGCCAACTGAACTGTCACTGCTTTTTTACTTAAGATAATTCTTCAGGCTTTACTAATTAGGTACTAACAATTCTTTCAAATGAGCTGTGAAACCCAGGGAAGAATACCAGCAGTATGTTTTAAATCAAAGTGTTTACATCAGGAATGATTCATTTTTTCCATGAGGAATGACTTGTGAGACAGGCAGTCTTAGCACTGCCATAAATCTGCGTGGGAATTAAAATTGGGGAAGAGAATAACAAAGGGAAGTTGCTATCCCCACCTTCCCTGCCTCAGCCCCACCTCTAGAGACAGAATTTACATTAACAAGGGGCTCCAAGCAATCAGTGTTTGAGAAAGACAGGGTTTTAAATCCATTTAAGAAACACCGATTAAGCCCAGTAACCCTGCTCTCCTCAGTAAAGAAAAGGTACAACACAAGAAGCAGAACTCCAGCATTTTTGTCATCTTCCCTAAAGCTTTTAAAGAGAAAAAAGTTTTTTAAAAGTTTTAAAAAACAAAAGCAAAGCCCCCATACTTTGTAAGCAGTGTTTAAACAGCGCATAAGAAATCCCTAACACACACACAAAAAAAAGAAAACAAAAATTTCTGGTTTAGGCCTGTATGTTTTCCCTTTTATCTCCTGCAGGATAGAGGGCTGTGAGCTGAGCACGAGGCTGCTCTCTCGTTCCCAGTTGCTAAATGGTTGAGGAGCTCTATGGTTGTGCAGAAGGGCCGCCAGCTCCATAGCATGTTTCATCTCAGCTGTTTGAAAAGCTGGTCCACTTGAAACACATCTATTATCCCCACCCACACTCTGCAGGAGAGCAAACTCCCCCTCAATGAGGTATTTATTCCACGTATATGGTAACTATTATTTCCAACATTTACAACATCAGTCATTTTAATTAGGAAAAAAATTATAACAACAAAAAAATCCTGGAACGCACATACACAGAGACACGCATATTTACATGTAGAAATGCAAAGCATTCAAGTTGTTTCTAATAACTGCAGCTCCTGGAGGGGACATGCTTTCCACACACAATTGACTTAAATGCTCTTTTTCTTTTCTTGCCATAAAAATATACAGATGTCCTTCAAAAAAATTATTTTCCCTTTTCCTGTGTTACAGGAAGCCTGCCCACACTTTTAAATACAAAGTGGGTATAAATAGAAGCACAAATTAGGCATCTTGAAAAGTCTATATTTTCCAACCACAGGGAAACTAAGGAATTACTGTGAGCGTTTACATATCCAACTATGTTGAATTAAAACAGTATTTTCTATCCATATGCCCAGCAAAACTGGCAAGAAACCAAAGGAGGGAAAGATAGCCTTGCTGGTTCTTCACCTGTTGTCACACCAGGTCTAGGGTATGTTTACGTTATTCAGCCTTCTTCATATGGACCACTGTAAGTGTCAGCCTGAATACAGTCACCTCTTTGATGAAAGCATGTCTTACATATATAAGTGATACAACTACTATGAAAATTTCAGTAAGCCTGTCTGCTTTTCCATAAATCTAACTAGACATTTTTCTCTTTAGTTGTCCTTCTGTATCACATCTATTAAAGGTAAATAAAAGCATGACGTCTTTTTATATGACATTAATAGCTTGAGGGATTTTATAAATCAGTGAGTACAAATGTACAACTAGCTAGAGCAGCGGTGAAGCAGGTCTGCCCATCTGATGTTTTCTGACTTAGACTTCTGCTTTAAGATCATGTTGCTCATTTAAGATTAACTCATCTCCTGTTTCTCTACTGTTACATGCTGAATAACTTCTGCTGTTCTCTCAACTTCTGACATCAATGTTTTTCTAGTAGCCCACACATCCTAACTAGCTAGCATTATTGGTCACAACACAGACATAGTGGCTTTGTTAAATCTTGAGAACTCTCGGCAAAAGGTGAATTCAATAAAATAAAATAAAATTAAATTAAATTAAATTAAAAAAATAAATGCAAACCACTCAGACTCGTTCTGACCGGCTGGCCCTTGTTCTTCAGTAGCATCAATAACACATTGAACTAGGTTTAAGGGGTGAGCTGGCAGCTGGTTAGATGGTCAAAATGGCAATCATCACCACTAAATTCAGCATAAGGTTAATTGTTTGTTTGGGAGGTTCTTTTTGCCACACATTTCATCTCTCCCCAGTTGTACTGCCTACAAATAGAGAAGCTATTTTGCTTCCCCAATAAGATTTATTTATTTTTAAGTGAGATTTGGGGGTCGCATTAACAAACCGTAAGCTACAAATGGTGTCTCCAACCCACGAGCTAGTGTTTCTACGCACTGCTGCTCGTGAGTGGCCGTTTGCTCTGCACATTGACGCCGCTCTGGCAGGCGGGTCTGCGGCTGGTGTGCTGCGGCACATCCTCCTCAGCAGAAAGATGAGTAACTCTCCCAGAGGGTTTGAGCAGAGCTGTGCGAGAGAGGAGGAGGAGGAGGAGGAGGGTGTAGAGAAACCGACTGCCTACACTGGAAGAAAGCCCAAAAGCTTAACTGCAAACTTTTCCCCTAAATACTGATATAAACTATAAAGACAACAAGTGTTCACTTTCTCATAATACCTCCATCCTTATTAACAATCAGGGTCTTTTTTTTTTTTTTTTTAAAAAGGAGGGTTGTGAGACTTAAGGTTGTGCGAGACATACTTTGATCTGCACCCTGATGAGTGAACATTCCCCTTTGCTGCTAGCCCAACTAATGAAGGGATAAAATTAGCTTTTATCCCTGGCACTTTCTTTAGAAAAAAAACATGCACTAATCAGCTGTCCTCACTAATCAGTCGTCTGGCTAATGACCTTTTGCCTTAAAACACTAAAATTTCTGAATGATGGGGAAAAAAAAAAACCCAACGCAGACTGGCCCCTCTTTGTGGGTCTTAAGCCTCTCATCTGGAACTAGAGACTGGAAGGTTAAATGGCAAATCTGTATCCTGACTGGGTGATAAATCTATAATCAAAAGGCACAAGCCTTGACACCTCAAGATGTACTTCATTACTACACAACTAAATGATTTTTTTTTCCCCTCTCTTTTTTTGTAAACTAGAAGCAGATGAAAAAAATTGCTTAACTCCCTCATATTTTGCCTGTGGAGAAATCTATTCCACATCTGTGTTCAAGTGTCAGTTAATTTCTTACTTTTTTATTAATGCCTGAGCAGGAATTCAGAAGTTGAAACCATTTGCCTTTTCCTCCCTCCCCCCCCGCCCCCCTAATTCAGGCAACTGTAGCTGGGGAAGAAAATTGCAAACCCACTCCATCAGCCCGCATACTCAAATACACACATGAATCCCTAAAAAACCCTCCAAAACAAAAATCCCCAAAACACAGCAATAAATCTTTCAATCCCACACACACCCCAAATTCTCATTGTACGAGGCACGGTCCTTCCTCTTAATACCATACTTTAACATTGTTTTAAAAGAGGGATTTTAAGGCCTGTTTCATTTTCCTTCTGTGCCTTCTTTAATGAGGCTTTTTCTCTTCATGCATTAAGGAGGTGGAGCAAATGCAACCCTGGATGGCTGAGGAGGATTAGCAACAGATGAGATGTCCTGTGGAAGTTGCTTTGCAGAGGCCTGTGATAATTTCAAACTGCAGTGCAACTGCACCCTGGTTTTTAACTTCAGAAAGAAAGATCGTATTTACCTTAACCCTGCCCCGACAAAGCAGTTCTCCCTGGGGACGCCGTGAGGCGACAAATAAAATTACATTAAATTTGACAGCCTTCCAACTTTGCATCCCCAAACAAACCAGCGATCGATACTCACGGTAATGAGGGTCCATGTAACCATTTCGGGGGTCCATGGTAAAGAGCGTCCCACGGTAAGGTACAGAAGGTTCGGGAAGGTGCGATATAGATCCATGGATCTCCTTCTTGATTAATGAGGCCCTTTCCTCGCTCGACGTGGAAGGCTCTTCACTGATCTTGCCGAGGCCTTGCCCACCCTGCGGCTGCATTGTGATCGCGTTCCTTCTCTCTCTGTGATAGGTCTGCCCAGGACTTTCATCCTCTGCAAAAAAATGAGGGAGAAGAAAGAGAGAAAGGAAGGAGAAAGAAAGAGAGACACACACTTTTAGCCCATTTTATAGCAAATACAATAAAGAAAAGTTCTCCCCCCACACACACATGCACTCCTCCTCGGTACCCCCGCCTCATGGTGTAAGTTTGTGACAGTCGGTGCACGTGTGGCTATGAGAGATGGTCTGGGGAAGCCCGCCTGCTCAGAGCGGGCAGCTGCTGAGCAGTAGATCATCGTCACCCATGCGCCGATGCTCCTACCGGCAGGGCTATCAATCGCGAGAGAACAGACACAGGCTTGCTGTTTTCTTGCCTCTGGGACAAGGAGACAGGGAGTTTGGGCTGCCTGACGGAGAGGCAAAAAACAATTTGTCACGAAGATGAGAAGATGAACCCCGCCGGCTGGGCCTAAATCAAACCCAGCCACCCACTGCTGCTCTGCAGCCGGGCTCCGGTCCCTGGAGGTTTGCTTGTGTGAGAGGCCAGAGCCTTGCAGGAAGGTCGTTAGCAAGCAGAAGCAAGGTGGGCAACAACAACAAAATGAGTAAAATTGCTCAAGATACAGCACCAGCAGCATCAGGCAGGTGCAAGTGAGGCCACCTTCTCTAAGTGTCACCACAAGGATGCATGTGGAGGGCAGTGGAGCGTGGTGCTCCCCCCTCCTTTTTCCCTACATCCACACATACAAATCCACAAATTCTTAATGACCAAGGAGAAAAAGAAAAAAAATAAAAAATTAGGAGGATCAAACCCAAGCCCCAGTCTGGAGTAGACCTCTAGGCCTTTAGACCAGGACCAGGTGTTGAATCAACCCTCTGCTCCCACATGAATTTTAACCCCTGGGGACCACGTGGACCCTTCAAAAACAGACCAAGGGGTTCTGTTCTTCAAAAGCCAGATGCACATTCCCGGATACGTTTCGTACATGCCATGTGGTGGAGAAGTTTTGTTAGCTACACAAGTCTCTACTGTAAATGCTCTCCTAAAGTTGCATTATTGCTTTAAAATACCGAGACTTTTCTATAAACAAGCTCGACTGCCAGCTGTAATCCTGGCCCATTCCCACGCTCCAGGTAAAACCTTGTTCAATCAGCCACTCTGCATGTAAAGGCATACTTCAGTACATCTTGAAGAAGTACTGATAAATGTGCTTAGCTTCAAAAGTTGCTCAGTGGTTCTATAAATGCATGAGGAACTTCATATTATTAAACACCGGGCACAAAAAAGGTAATTAGAAAGGAAATGAAAACACCCCTAGGAAACAAAACTAAGGTACAACCCACACACAAGGAAGTATCATTGACAACAGTGCCAAGATTGCACTTCAGTGGTCAGAGATTTGAGGTCAGGGCTAAACGTTTACTTGTACCTTGCCCTGGTCTACTCATTCACACAGCAAAAGCACCAGTGAGCAATTCACCAGGACGCTGCTTTCATCAAGGCTGACATCAGCGTAACTCAACCTATTCGCCTTCATATGAATTAGATTAGAAACAGACTCCATACGTATAGATACCTGGAGCTGAATTTTGGCCATTATATCCCTAAACTAGCTACACCATTGCTTTGAAGGCGATGCTCGCTAGGCTTCTCCCTGCCCCCTCTCCTCCCAAGTAGCAACAACAAGAAAACCCAGCAGCATAACCTATTGAGCACTTAATTATTTTTTCTATCTCGAAGTATTACAGCAACCGGGGTCTGCTGACTTATCAGCATCTTCCAGGGACTGAATTCTTTTTACAGCCAGCAGTAATTCTCCATACAGAGCATTTCCAGGGTTGGGTCTGAGGAGAAAGAGTTAATGGAAACAGACAACAACACTGCAGAGTTTAAACCCTTTGCCCTTTTCTACTTTTTATTAATATGCACAGGCACCGGTCCCTGCTCTGGATTAGCAGGGTTTAAGGTTTCAACTTTTTACACTGAAGCTGGTTTTAGTTAGAGAACTGCAAAAGGGAGTCTAAAACTTTAAAACTTATATGAGGTTTTTAGAAGGCTGCTTGTATAACTAAAAAATAAAAAATAAATCAACCCAAAGTCATATTTTCCATCAGGTTCCTCTCTATCTGGAGTCTTTTATGTTAAACTTCAACCTAGAGTGAACTTTCACTGATGAGATGTAAACTCTTGTAAAAATAGGGGATTACACTCCATTTGAAATCCTGAGAGACCCTTAAGCAGAGCAAGCTAACCTGTGCTACCACAGCACGGAAAGAAGCAAGCTGGAGTGATTTGTGGGGCTGTATAATCAATCCAAGGATCAGATAGGATTTCAGTTATTTTACTCTTCCATATAAAGATAATATTTGTTAAAACTGCCATCCTGGGATACAACAAGAAGCTGACGTCCGTCTGCAGGCTCCACTTTCATTCTTTCCTTCTCAAAACATGCATGTGTCATGAATCAAGGTACTAGTGACTGCCATGGAATAAGCTGATTTTCCAAACTGCTGAATGAAATTCAAAACCTACTTGCAGTAACTTTGAAACTAAAGGAAAAATGTGGGGTTTTTAATAAGCTTTCCCCCCCTTTTTTTTTGTTCCTCGAGGAAAAAAAAAAAAGGAAAGAAAAAAAAAAGCAGTATTTTTCCCTCTGCATCAAACCATCTCTCTCCCCATTATGAAATTACTGTCCCGTGCTGTTAGAAGTCAAACATTTCTGTATGCTGTCTGCCATGTAAAAATTCCCCTAGAAGTATTTTTTTTAAGTAAACATGACAGCATTTTTGCAATAATAAGGAACATTCAACAGCCAAACATCTTGCTAAGCATTTACTTCACGCTCCGCACCACTGAGCTGCTTTTGATAGGGAGGCAGATGGGAAACTTGACAGGACCCGAGCTCCAGGACACGAACAGGCAAGAGGTTTGCAGGAGCTCCCCGGGCACCGAGCGGGGAAACTCCTCTTGCAGTAAGTAATGCTGCTGACTCTCACAACGGCAGGCGAGCCACTCCAGCGCGCCAGAAGGCGAAAGCTGTCTAATCTTGTTCTGTTTCAGCTGAATCGTTCAATAAAGTTTTAAGAGTAAGTGCGGGCAAGCCGTGCCAGGCCAAATTATTGACAGAAACTTACTGCCCACCATGGCAACAAGTGGGGCTCTATAGCAAAAATGTAAGCAAACAGCCCACTTCTCCGGCAGCATCTGCCAAAGGGGTTTACAGCCAAATACATGACAACTGTTACTGCTCTGCTCACGTTTTAGAAGTGGCCAGCTTAAGGGTCAAAAGAAACATCCGATTTACTAAAATCTTGCAGAGACACCAATGCCAAAGTCAAAAGGACTGATTCTCCCTCAACTCCATCTGCTTCCCGCTGGTGGGACCCCACTGACTCCAGCACAGTTCAATGGGCCTTTTGCAGATGTAGGAGAGAGGTTAAAGAAAAAAAAAAAAAGAAAAAAGGAAGAGTAATCAGGCCCCAAAAGCAATCTGCATAAGCTTCTCTTTCTTCATGTATGCCCTACTCTGTTTTAGCAAGCCAGTAGCCAGAGACACACAAGTGCCCAGTCTGGAATGATCACATTAATCTAAGGTTCTCCCATCCACTGAGAAACATCTGATTTACTCCTGCTATTCTGATCAGAAGCATTTTTTATTAGAAGCGTTGAGCACCAAGGAACACGTCATTTAATCAACAAGCTTTTTCAAAAAACTCAAACTGGGCAGCATGCCTAAACAAATGCACTTTTAATTGTTCAGCTAATTTGCCCCCAAAAAATAAGAATCGGGACAACAAAACCTAATGCAAAAATCCATTAAACTTTCTTTCCCTCTTGAACTTTTTTTGCTCTTTTTTTTGTTGTAGACCGAGACACAAAGTAGAAGCTTTTTTATTTTAAACCTCTTAAAGTCAGCAACAAAAATTAAAAGTTGAAATCTAGTGATACACCACTCTAAAAATCTATCTCAACACACTTCAGAGAGACCCCCGCTTAAATGAGACACCACCAGCCCATAAATTTGTTATGTATTAAGTTTCATCACAGCATTTCTGCATGCAACTTGTGGAGAGAGTTACTGTCTCACGAGCAATCTGCCAACGCACTTCGGCTGGGTAAGAGAAGAGACAGGGTACTTACAACTCAGTCCAAGAGACCCTGGCTGATGCTCCCTCCAAGCTCTTCTCTTGACCAAAAAAATCTCTGGCTACCGGGACGTGGGCATTCCTCCCTCTTTTCCTCTCTCTCCCTTTCCCCCCCACTCCCCATCTCCCTCCCTCTCTCTCAGAGGCAGTGCTTCTCCCATTAGAGGAATTAAAAGTGGTTGGTGCCATGCTAAATTTAACAAGCTCATTAGTATTCTTCCTGTGTGCTTCCTAGTGAACTCTCCCTATTCAAGCAGCTCTCTCTAGCTGAGGGGTCAGGCGGCTAATCATTAAATCAAACTAATGTCACCCTATCACAATCGGCCTAAGAGAAGGAGGGTTTATTATTTCAGTTTATGCTAAATAAACGGTTTTACAAATGGTCTCCAAGCAAGGTCAACAGCAGCTTCAATTACAAGACAAACTTAACAAGAGTTGCTATAAACCAAGTGCTCCATATTGACCTAAGCACAAGCTCGGCTCCGCATATTGCCACTAGCAGGATTGTACAGGAATGCATATTGTAAAATAAAGGAAAGGGTAATCTTTTCTTTGCCAGAATTTGTGACTGCACAGAGACTGCTCATTCACCTCTCCCCAACCAGCTTGCTGCTCAGCTCAATTCACCCCACACAAAGGCTGAAGACCAGACCTCAATGGACCGAGTGAAACATGTTCAAAACTAGGCTCTCTATTGTGACTGAATTTCTTAACATCTTTTCAAAAAGCGGAGAATGCCTTGAGGCTAAAGGAAGAAACAGGCTAATGGTGAATTGGGAATACTGAGCAAATTTCAGAGCCCTTTCCTCCTAGCTTTTGAGGTTGAAAGCAAGCTCTTTCCTTTCAAGTTTCAAAGTCCTTTTTCCTCCCGCAGTGTCACAGAAGGATTTGAAAAGAAGGTAATTGTGCTCACAGTCCCCCTGATCAGAGCTTACGTCCTATTTCTGGTATTTCGGAATATTTCTTGCAATAATGGCGCATATAGCTCAATCCCTTAACCGTCCTGCACTCTGCAATTGCTCATTAAATGAACAATTGCTGGTATAAAATGCCTTTTATGTTCAAGGTCTGGATATAAGATAAGCATTCTAGTACTCTAAATTTGGTTTACTAAGGAAACTCTCCATCATTAAATTACAAAACTGAAGTCAGAATATCAGTCTTTCCCAGAAAAGTAGCATTTTAGGTTGCTGTGAGCCACAAGGAAGGGGCGAGGGGATGTAAAAAAGATTGACTACTTTTAGATTCTTAATGGAATAGATACCTAAGTAAGAAAGCAATTTCCCTCACATTTAAGAAGGTTTAAGTTTTTGAGACTTGCCATTTTCTTCCTTGAAACGATGCAATAGAGCAATTGCCAGGCTCATTAGGACATGTGTATCTGTGCCTTCTCGTGTACACATGCTGATCACTACTCTCTGTCCACCTTAAGAGCAAAGAAGAAGAAAATACATCTGCAGGATTGTGCCTGCCATTGAAAACAGCGCGTGTTGTAACCAAAGTTTTGGGTTGGGTGGGTACAGTAGTTTAAATTGGGCACTCATGGTCCCAAGTTTGTTGTTTTCCTGCATTTGGATCAACTGCACATGAAGTACGCGCCCTGGAAACTCTAACACAGCTATGAAGCACAATGCTTGTAATTGGTTTTAAAAATAGACTCCAACCATATGAGAGGCTAGAAAATCTGTTATCTAACAACTATGGTACTCACTTTATTTGCAATGCTTAAGCATACCTTATACAAGACTTCTGTGCTTATAAATAGCATACATTATCTGAGCTCACCACTGAAAACGTATAGATTTATATTCCCATTTGTAATAGATTTTCAGCTTAGTTATTTTCCCATTACCATATGTATAGTATTTTCCAGGAACTGATTTGTGACCTTTGGAACACGGATACACAGGTCTTTTCTCCATTTGTTTGTTTTGACAAATCTGTTATATTCTTTTGTTTGTCACCTTTAACTTTCACTGGAAGAAAAAGGATTTATCAATGAGGCAGAAAGTGGACCCAATCCCAACAATACCTACGTAATACTCCAACTCCCCAATTATTTTCCACAAATGAGATGTACGTTCATTTCCGCTGCACCTACAGCACAACTCAGTTCAGTCCTTTTTTTTTTGGAAGCACAGAGGAAGCCAGAACACAGTGCATAAATACAGTTTCTAGGACATCCAAAACAGAGCCCGATCCTGCGCTCCTCTGGGTTAATGGCAGGGCTCCCACCAACCTGGAGGAGACAAAACCGGGCCTGCACAGAGCTCACGCTGCTCCAACGCTGTCAGCCACGCATTGCTATCAGCAGAACATGGCTCACAGCCTTTTCCAGCTGTGCGTGTAACTTTTCCCAAAGACTGCTGGGGAACCTGCTAATGGTATGAAGCAGCTTAAAATTCAGGTAAACTTTTTCAGACATCTAGATCAGAGAGCCTTGTTAGCAGCAGTGTCCTTATCTCAATTTCATGATTATCCAGATGAATATAAAATGCTTGGTGCCTCCCTAACTGCTCCCAACTAAAACCAAGCAGCCTAAGTAAAACAGACAAATATGAAATTATATGTCAAATAAAACCACCTTTAGAGTTTCATACAAGCAAAAATCTACCAGATTTAACTGAGAGTCTGCATCTACAAACCCCAACATCAGACCTATAGGGAGATGCTAAAAATCTCTTTTAAGCTTTAAAAAAAAAACAAACACAAAACCTCCTACTTCGGGAACACAAGAGGTACCTGTGTCCACAGCTACCTACACACAAAGGCACAGGATGCTGTGGAAACCTCCTTGTTGGTCCTGGGACTCTCATTCTCAGAAGGCAGACAAGGAGGGCAGGAGGCTGGGCTGCCTTGCACCTGTTCATGCAGAACATGGCGGGGGGGGCGGGGAAGGAATAAGATTTGGGTATATGCCTGAAGTTACTGACCTGACACTCGAGCCATCCCACTGACTTCAATGGCTTTAGATCAAGCTGTGGAAGTTGCTTGCTGTGAACCAGATTCCCGCAGTATCCTGTTGGCCAAGCTTGCCTAGAGCTGCCCAGCTGAAGGGCCAACCAGCCGATACGTGAAGCCTGAGCCCCCGCAGTGCCCAGCCCCAGCCCGCGGGGCTGCGAGTCTCAGGGAAGCTAACGGAGGCACTAATTCTCAGCAACTTGCAAGGTCAGACTCCAAATAAGTGGGAACCTTGCTTGTGAACTAGCCCTCTCCCGGCCTGTTTCCACACCGGCTTTAAAATAACAAAAACAAACAATTTAAATCAAAACAGCTGAAAACCATTTTCTCCCTTCCCAAGTTCAGGGCTACGTGTTTCTCCCATGGCAGACAGTGGATTATTGCAGTGATACTTAACACCGCTCGTGAGCGCAGCCCTCAGCACTCTGGTTTAGGTGTTAGTGACGACATTGACTGCTGCAGGAGAAACACTAAACCCTGCACCCAGGTACCGAGCAGGTGGTGAGCTTTTAAGTTTACCTTCATGGGGCCTACAATGCCCAAATCCTGCTTGCTTTACTCGCACCATAATCCTGGGGATTCAGTGAAACTACTCATGCAAGCAGAGCAAGAAGGATTCACGTCCAGCATCAGAAACGCTCCGGCCATTGGGTGCAAATGGTCTGTGCCTGGAAAATGTACTGAGATGTTTGTTAGCATGTGGAAATGCTGTATCATTAGCTTGATGAGAAAGGGACTCTTCATAGTTAAAGTGCTTTGTAGTTCCACTGGACAAGGAAAAAAACCCAACGCCTTAATGCAAAAGACATTTGAAGGTAGAGTTAATTGACAAAATTAAAACATGATATGTGGTTTCTCCTTTTATATTTGCAGAACTAGAAGGCAGGCAAAAACATCTCCCTTTCTTGGTATAGTAAAATTTATGGTTTGATTTTGCTACTTGAGGATTGGGAAACTTGCACGAGAGAAAAAAAATCTCTTGCAAAAACAATCTTACTTTTTCATTTCCCCTTTTAAAAAGTGTTCCACCTTACAAAATTCATCAAAGACTGCATGTTACTGCGCAAAAGCCCCAGTAAACGAGAACGTTTGCTCCAAGTCTGCTGATCAGGGCTAAAACTCAGGCTTTGCACTTTCAGAATGTCTCCCAGATTATTGCTCTTCAACATCTAGCCTCTTCAAAGAGCCAGGAGACTCAAATATAACTTACAGAAAGATAACTGCGGACCTTAGGATCTGACTGTTGGCAACCATTTCTCAGAAGGGAAATGCTCCTCAGCCTTTTGCAAGACAGACACTCAAAAGGATCCTGATTTGAAAACATTATGAAGTTCCTTCCATTAGCCAGTTATTAGACTGTTAGTCACTGCTTACTTTGAGCGGCTAATTAGTTACATCAAAGGCGCTACAATAAACTCCCAGGAGGATTTTAGGGGGGAAAAATGTATTTCTCAACCATCTAATAGCGCATTTATGCCTATCTGAGGGTAACTGCCTCATTTCACTCAGACACTGGGGGACATATTCTGTGGTGCTGTCACTTTCTACCAAGCCATCAGCAACACTGGGCCTTAAAGCTGTTTTACAAAGCTGTTTGTAGCCTGATACAAATTTGATTAGCCAGGCTCAGAAGCCACAAAAGAGTCAAACAGGAGTTACAAACCCTTTGGTGCACCATTTCCCTTTGTAACATCTACCGCCCAGACACCTTGGCCTTGACAGAATAAAAAAAGTTACTTTAATTAGTGTTGCATACAGAGTTGATATTCTTCCCTTTTTCCTTCGGTGGGTTCAGACTGCTAAATGCAATCATTAGCCAACAGCTAAGCGGTTTGCAACAACCCAGAGCTATGGCAACCCTTCAGTTTATGGCAGATATCACCTATTCCGTTGCAAAATTTATTTATTGCTGCATCCTTTTGCACAGTTGCAGTAAGCGTCAGTGTTTCCATTATATCCCTGTACTTCTGGCCTCTGAAGCATAGCAGCTGTTTAAAAATATGTCATGGGTTACTCTGCCCTGATTTACAGTAGTCAATCTCAATTGCAAACAATGATTTTATCAAGGTCTCAGGGCAAAATCTGAATGCCATTAATTCTTGTGTGCAGATATGTATACACATGTATGGTCATATGCACTCACAAATTCAGCTCCACCTTACGTTCCATAAAATCCATCCAATTGCAGATGAGGCTCTGCATGATACATGGATGTCTGCACATAAGTGTCCACACATGCTTGCTGGATACCTTAACACAGAAATGAGACTTTTCACGTTCCTCATCGGTAGTCTAAATAATTCAGGAGAAGAATGCTGCAAAAGAAATGCAAGCCTTACAGCGAAGGATGTTTTCAAGCAGAGAAAAAAATCTCTCCAGAAGACTCTCGAGTCCTGTACACCAAATGATTTGATGCTCTGAGTGATCTTCTGGACATTAGTGCATTAGTTAAAATGCACTAATGCAGAGCTACTAACCCACATATATAGTCAAATGTTCCTTTTATCAACACTGCTTCTCCTCAAGAATTTGGTATTCCAAGAACCCCAAACCCGACACCACCTGTTTACCTGTCAAGTAGATGCACTAAGTGTTATAAGTTCAGAGCCTGTCTTCCCTGCCTGGAGACACATCCTTAGAAAAGGAAAAAATCTCTCCTTAGGTCTTAGGAAGTGCCTGACCTTCCCAAAGGCCAACCTGTTTTTCCCCCCTCTGCTCACTTTCTTTTCAGTTTTCTCCACTAAGGAGGATGCACGAGCTCTGGCAGTGATGCGCGCTGCCATACTACCTCGCATAGTTACCGTCTTCACATTCCAGTCATCAAAAATACTACTGCCAGCCACAAGCGAGCATCAGGCTGGCTCCAAGGATGGGTACATGTGAGTGGGCAGAGAGGAATAGAGAGTGGAGAGCCTGGAAGGAAAGGAAGGAGCGAATTCTTCATACCACCATCTTCACTCCCCTCACCTAGGGGAAGGAATACTCTTAAAAAGCTTTGGTGAGAAGGCTTGTGACACATGGAGTTGGAGAATTAAGCTAACTGACTACAGCCCACTAGCCTCCAGGGTGCCCTCCCCAGGATGGTGGGTTCTTCCTTGCCAGTGCCTCTCTCCTCCCTTCTTCACTCCCTTCACACTTCTGGCTAGGTCCACCAGCCTTGCCTGCTACATTTGAAAACAAGCCAGAAAGCCTGAGACACACCAGGTTTTTCCAGCTTCTCCATCCAACCCCACAGCAGGAGGAACTGCGCGCCAAGCAGATCATTTTATGGATTAAAACAAGTTAATGCTTAATGTTTTCTGTTGGGTTCTAGAGATAAGCGAAACTGGTTTTGAGACTTCACTTTTTTGACTACTTCTGCATTTGTCTTTCTAATGCTGTGTAACAGATTTTAAAAGACACTGGACTATTGCCGCAAGCTTTTAACAATCCAACTGCATGCAGGTACTTAAGTGCTTATAACTGTCTTAAGCAATATTATATATTTCCATTTATCATTACGCAATGGACACCTGAGATCAGAAAGACAGCCAAGTTAGAAAAACACTCATATGCTCAGAAAGAAAGTGTCATAACTATTTTGTTAAAACAGCACCCTCTCTTCCTACTACACTAGCCATGGCAGCTCAAAAAGAGCATTCTTAACTTGTTAATCATGTTTTGGTGGCTTCATCCATGCACAATCTGGCAAAAGGAGATTTCAATGTTTCCTTATTATTTTTGCCAACCTATATTTTCAGGCAACGTTCATTTCATAGAAAAATAAACTAAGTTTCATCGTCCAAAAAGTTAAGTAAGCATGATTTGTATGGAAAGGAGGTTGGGGAAGGAAAAGGGAACCACCTGAAAAGTTCACCTGGCTATATACAAACAAGGAAAATAAAAAAATAAATATATCACTGCACACTGCCCAGGAGTATAATCACTTCTGTGTGCTGAGAAAGAATGCAAAACTGTAGCCAGTAAAAAAGGATCCATTCCAATCCAGAAAGTATTCCAACAACAAAAAGAGAATTTCCAAATTTTACTGAAAGGAGCCTATTTTTAAAAAACAAAATAGGACTGCCTCTTAAATGTACCACTAAGAATTCTAACTATTTCTAAACATGCCACAGCTTTTTCCCCATCATGGCAGAATCAAAACTAAAAACCTTTTTCCTTCATTTCTGTTAGTAAGTTTTGTATGATAAAAAGGTGCAGCACTGTTGCATTGAACTAAAGTGAGGCAAAAAACCAAAACTAATGTCAGAAAGGGTCCTTCCTCTGGAAAAAAAACAAAGAAAAAGAAACAGAACATTGTTTAAAGGAAATGCAACCTCCGCAAGCATTTCACATGCAACTGTCATGAGGGACTGAACCTCCAAGTTCTTGCACAAGTTAAATTGTTATGGGAGAATTCACAGTGGATTCTAGACTTGAAGATCTTTCTGCTCCTCAAATCTCACCCTGGTTTTCCATAAGCCACTTCTCACAACTTCGTCTTCTTCACTCACCAAATGGGTAATACACTGATAACTGATTTAGTAAAAGTATTTTTATATAGCAAATAAGCACAGTAATGATGAAGGATTCAAGGTCCATTTGATTTATATATAGAAACATCCAGTTAGATCTGAAAGCATGATATGCTGAACAGTCAGCCCGAAGCTGCCCTACAAGTCACCCTATATATTAAATGTTCCAATTCTGCAAAATGCAGTGTGCCTCCCATTTCTGTTATGTAAAATAGCTGTTCACAACTTGTCCACAAATACATAACTATTGACTAATAACTATTTACCATGGCCCTCTGCAGGGAAGGAAAAGAAAAAAAAGAAAAAATCATAAAACCAGCAGAAAACAAACAAATCAACCTTTAAAGTGTTAGTGCCCTGAATTCATGATGCCTATCCCATCCAGCCCTCCTGCCTACTGTATCAGTTGCAGAGAAATCTCACCCAAAACATGCCACTTCCCCCTCTTCATACCTATACTACCTTAAGTTCTGAATGATGACTTTTAATAATCTTCCTGAAAAAAACAAATAGCAGCAGTGGACTTGATTTACCAGTGTCCTCTACACACTGCTAAATATTTGAAGAAGCTTTTTTCCAAACAGTGGCCATGTTCTTTCTTCCTCAGCACAGGATAGAAGGTCCATCTTGCCAGCACCAACAATTCTTTTTTTTTCTTTATAGAGAAACCATAGACTTTTGGAGCTATAGCACTGCCAAATCTTTCAGATAAAGAATAATAATTTTATGCTAATCTCATTGTTTGGACCAGTTTTACCACAAGTCTTCTAAACGTGAAAAATAGCAGAAGATAACCTGTAGCCTGAACACCTTAAGGTACCTTCTACCGTTATGCATGACAATGTTGCCAACTGTGCCACAGCCATTTGTTGTATTAACATATCCTCCTTGCAGAGAATATGAGATTAATAACACATTTGTTGTATAAAATTCAATTAGCCTTTTTAGATGCACCAGAATTGTAACATCAAAACCGGCTAGCTGTAAAGAAGAAATTCCCATTAGAAAATGCTGGGTTTTCATGCCAAAAAGACTGACAGTCCACAGCCTTCGCACAGCAGAATACATATTGGGCTTGCTTGTTGCAACTCCTTTCTAAAGAATAAAAAAAAAAATTCTTTTCCAGAGCAGTAAGGTTACCACTGTCAGCTGCACTGAACTACGTACTTCCCTCTCTTTTGGGTCTTATCTTCAAAAATCACGGAAACAAAGATGTAAACTTGGACATTAAAGAGTGTTAACATCAAAGTACATGCACTACTTTTGATATTAACCAAAGCCTTCAACCAGCAATCTAACTGGCACAAATCAGGGGTGTCTATGTAATTTCAGAAACAGCTGAACCGAGCTCTCTGCTGTGGCCTGCATTTGCTCACCGACTTTTCAAAGCACAGTACCACTGTATGTTTTTACTATTAGCTGCCAATCAAGCAAGCAGCAGGAATCCAAATTCACTTCTTGGCATCTTCGCAATTGATCTGTCCACATTTCTGAACACATGAAGCCTTCTATTTGTTTCTTTTCTTTTAATACATTTTAAAAATTTTAACCTCTCCATCCGGAGCAACTCCCTTGCACTGGGGCAAACCATGGCCCATATCACATCACATCACTGCCCTTTGGTTTACATAAAGATTACTGTATACCTCAAGTTAAAGGGAAAAAAAGAATATACAAGTGCATAAAGAAATTATGTAAACAGATGCCAATAATACATGTGACACATGCCACTCTTATGTCTGAGTCTGAATATCCCAACGGAGCTTCACATTCTCCCATCAAAAAAAGTTAAGAAAGAAAGAATATTCATTTTCTCCTGATTGTCACCATTTCCCAGGAAAGCATGGGTTTTCATCAGCATTCACACACACTCCTCCTTGCTCTTTGAGACAGTTCCAATGCCATCTTCATAACTCGGATTCAGATTCGTCGGGGCCTGAATTCAAAGGCATGACCTTGCAAAAGGGCTAGCTAACAGACTCAAGCTAACGTGACTCCTGCAGAAAAGGCAGTGCAAAACATGCAGGTAGGTGGCTGGACAACACTTTGATTTTTAACTTTCTCTTATGCTTTAACTTACCAGCTTAGTTCATACTGAAGTCTACTCAGACTCCCAGAACGTGTTACCTCATAAGATGTCACACAACTTTAGCCAGGACAACACGTTAGGGCTTTAACTAGTGTAGCTTAGGTACCTCAAGTTACAAGTATAAACTTCAGGGTAAATGGGAAGAAAGAAGAGATGCTCAAATCTGGATTCCTAGCATTTTTGGTACCCTATTAATGTTTTATATTAATAGGGCAAAACCCAGGCTGCATGCTGTGATGCAGTAGTAAAACACTGAGCACCACACTGTATTACATAACTGTACTCCGAGGGACTGCTGTCCTCCCATGCCACATACTACTTTTGCCTCATTTCTGAAGGAAACAAGGCTAAATAATAACTACCAAGGGAAGGCAAAAAGGAGTTTGGTATCTGTTCTCCATAGCTTTCAAACCCACTAATCAGATTAAGCCATTTTTGTCTGAGGCAGGGGTTTCCATACTAGTTCTCACCAAAAAGAACAGCCAGGCAGAGGAGAGGCTGGTGCCTCTCTAACACCAAGGCTGCAGAGTGATTTGTCTTTATCATTAAGGACCAAGGTGCAATAAGCATCCCACAGAAGAAAAAAAAACTTTGATCAGAGCCAGTATCTTATTAGACACCAGAGAATCAAGACAGAAAGCCATGCCCTGGAGGAAATTCCCAGGATGGTCCATTCCTACTGCAAGCAGCTTTGTGTTTCAAGCAGATCTGCCAATTAGGGATGTGACTCAGAGCAATTTTTCAGGAAAAATCTTACAACTTACAGCACCAGAATGCAACACATTCACATGTGGTTTAGTGCATTACAGCAGTAACTGGATGATTAAGATGCCCATAGTGTTTGCAAGTTGAGTATTCTTCTGAGGATCAGGCAGTTGTCTTACACAGTCCCCCTCAAGCACTGAGGAAGATAATACACGGGAACGCTTTCATATACCCAACAGGCTTGTCAGCCATTCACAAAACTATATGAAAACGGAGACCGACTGTAGAGTCTGTTTTGCCAAGCTGACCATAAAATCTGACACAAACTGGAAGTTAGGAAGACTATACATGCACAGTCTTAATGAAGGCTAGCAATTAAAAGCATGGCCCAGGAGCCATCATAGTCATCATCATAGAATAGGAGCATTGTTGTAGACATGTCAGACTTGTATATCAGAAGCTGGGTTTACTGGCAAGAGGGCCTTCTCCTCAACTCCTCCACAAGACAAGATCACTATTCACTTCAGTGGCAGTTACAAGCAGGAAACAATGGCAGGAGCGGGCCCAAAGGAAGCTGGGAACAAAATGCACCTTAAACCCATAAATACCTATGGCCCAGCAAGTTGTCTCATTACTGAGGAAAAGTCAGTAATTAAAATTTTAATGGAATGCCTAATGATTTAGAAACCTGCTCGCAACAGAACACAGAGTGCCAACAATATGGCTGAATGGGGGGATATAGAAAAATCAACCAGCGCTGCTTAATCACCTAAGACTCTGTCCTGCAGCTACTCATCTGAGGAGCACCAGTCAGGAAAGTCTCTTGCATGACTGCAACTACCTACTCTGTAGCAGTAGGTCATTAATTTATCCTCCCTCTTCCCAAATTGTAACGTTTTACTTGTAAGGACTTCAGAGTAGGTATGCATTTTTGCCACAAGTGTAAAACAAAACTATCATATACTGTTTATGAAGCATTACACGTTGATGCACACACAGAGCTATTAGAACATAAATAACACAACAAGGAAGAGGATAATTTGAATGTAACATCAAGCCCGCAAAAGAAAGACATGGCAAAATTAAGGTTGTCTGTGCACCATCGGTTATGACCTCACATGTGTAACTACCATCTGCAACTACCATCTGCTTCAAGATGCATACAAAGTAACATGCCATTTTTATTTTCCAGGACCCCAGCTTCATCCAGTGCCCGGGGTGGACAGCGTGTGTTTAATGCACAGCTTGTCACTACCTGGTTCTCCTCTTGGAGTTCAACGTGTGGCCCCTCCATGCTATGTGGTGCGCTTCATTGAAGCCCAGCTCTCCAGATAGATAGAATTATTAATTTCCTCCTGGGCTTTCTCTGGCGCTCATCACAATAATATCTCAGTGCTTCATGAATATTAACAAAATGTATTTTACAACAGTTCTGTGAGGTGAAGAGATGGTGTTATCCACTACCTACAGAGACTACTCATTTCATATCCCTCGTTCTAGGTGTCCAGTTTAAAGAGCCTGAGAACCTAAGTTTTTTGAGTATTTAGCATTAGAACTTCTTTATACAGTTTGCATTTTCAAGAGTTATCTATGACTGCATTTGTTAGCATGCATGAGTGCCTGCCTTTTTGAAAATCAGCTGCAACTCACATACCAAGAAAACAATGGTGATGTTGACTTGCCCCAAGTAATCAGAGTTCTAGGTGTGCTGTAATTAATGACACCACAAAAGCTTCTACATATTTGCACTTTTGTGGGTAATGTGTTTAAAAATGCGGGAGCTGAGCCTGAAGGTTTCCTTGCTTTCGGGATACTTATAAAAAGTCTCTCTCATGAGCAGATATTTTATTATCTAAAAGGTGATTTCAGACTGTAACATCTCCTCCTATGGCAGCAGAGAGATACTCTGTCTTCTACTTGGTTATATATTTTAATGAAACTACAGGAATTTATATCAGCGAGACCTCTACCCACCTCACTGTCAATGCAGCGAAAGTTGGCCAAATGGGTAAACAGGCTATTATAAGGAGAGAAAGAGGAGTGGGGAGGGAGAGAAATATTACAGTCACTTGTCCTGTTTCTTCAGGCCACCACACTAGCAAGGGATAAATGCATGTGATCATACAATTAAAGACTGCATTATAATGCCCACGTACAGAGAATTCCATGTTGACATTCCTAATTTTGTGGTATAAATAATATTCCTTGAATTGAATGACTTGCATGTAGTCTCATGCAGTATAAAAAAGCAACAAAGAAAAAAGCAGAATAGAAAGGTCAATATGGCAGCAGCCATATGAAACGGGTGCTTTTGATTCAACCCACTGACTCCTTTGAAACTTCAAGCAAACAAAACACCTTATAAGCTTAGTGAGTTATCCTCCCCCAAGACATCCAGGGCAGAAGATGATGGACAGCTTGTCAAGGGTTCACAGACTGTTGCTGATAACAGCAAATTTTGTGTGTTGAATTTCACCCCAGACTTTGAAGAGGAAGGTTGCTCTAGTGAGCACAAACTTGCTGCTTCTTCCACTGAAATGTACTTCCACTGTTCCATCTTCATCTTGTTATTTTTAAAATGCTGCATCCTTCCCACAAGTATCTTCTCCTCCTCCTCCAGTCCTATGTGCTATAACAATCCTGCTCTGCACAAACCCCTCATCTCAGACCCATTCTCTTCAGCCAATGCATGTTAGCCATGAAATCTAAGCTCTTTGCCCTGTTCCTTGTGGGAGGAATCTCCTTGCTCAGCTGTTCCCATCTTCTCTCTCAATCTGCCTTTTAATCTTCAATCATGCGTGCCAGTGCGTGTGCCCCACTCCCGATGATACCCCATCTCTCCCTCCAGGTACCCAGTCCAATCTCAGCACACTGAGCTTGGGCTCCTTTCTTCAGCTTCTTTTTATGAGATCTTTTCTCTCTTGCCCCCTTCTCCCTTCTGACACAACTCCCACTCTCCAACCCACATTCAATTAAGCAGAACCTTTCCCCCATCATTCTCAGGATCAAACCCTGAACTACCACAGGAACAGAGGTGGGGGTGTCTTTCCCATGATATTCTGAACAGTGGGGATCCTGTAGGATCTTCTTCAGTTTCCTCTCACTTTTCTTTTACATTGTTAGCATTGCCTTTTCTTTGATGCAGCTGGCTCATAATAGTGACAGATAAAAACCACAGACCTAAGGGTCCACTTGCACACTTTGCAGGAGGAAGATAATACCCAAGCAGTAATTTTCCCTGTAATTTTCACAGTTCTGATTAAGTCTATGGAAGCTGAGAAATGCCAGTTCATACAATCAGAGCAATGAAGTCAGATCCAACTCTAATGTAATCTAGTTGTCTAAGCTTCTTCTATAATTAGCTGAGAAAAGACACCTCCAGAGAGTGATTCAGCCTATCTCAAAATGGAAGGACTCATCCTTTGGATGTATATCACTGACTATAGATCACCCAGATGATTAATGCCAGTTAGACATCTACCTTTGAGAGAGATAAAGGCAGGTAAGGCAGGTAAGGTGAATCCACTTCCCAACTTTTAGAAATATGGGGAACGCAAAGTGGTTTTTCATAGTTTTCTGTAGAAGGTACTGTTATTGCCATCCAGTAATAATAATACATGCATCCAATCTTCAATTTACTTCTGCAACTGTTTGATCTGATTTAATCTTTCAGTAACATAAGCAGCCAAACTGAAGCTAACATTTAATTCTCTGTTTTCGTTACAGCAACCAAATATTGCAGGGAATTTGAAGAGCAGTGAATAATTATCACTTTCAAATGATTCATATAATCTTTACCCGAAAAACTCGAGTCCCTGTGATACATGCAGTTGCTTGGGACAGATCAGATCACCTTCTCCCTGGCTAGGTAAGGAAGCCAGGCCAAACAGTACCAAAACTGGAACAGCAACACTGAAACAGCAACCAAACAATATCACTCCTACAAGTGAATAATATGCCTTCTCATCTTGAATGCTTATTTTAATCAAATATCATCTCCTATGTTTTAATAAGGGGCTATAAGCTATAATCACAAAGGTAAGATAACAGCCAAATCAATATAGCCATGTTTTTCTAAAGTCTAAGGAGAACACCCAGCCTTATAACCAGTAAGACTATGATAGGCATTTTATAACATTGGTAGATGGCCCCATTCCCAAAAAACATTTTCTGGATCAGATGTTTCACTTCAGAGGCACCTCACCATTGACATCTGGGTGTCTGAGATGCAAAAGTACTGAGCGCTGACAAGACCATTTACATCAGTGAATCATTCAGAAACTTTCAGAGTCTCCTCAAATTGGGCATCTGAAAGTCAAAGGCCTAAAACAATATGGACTGTAGCATCACTAAGTTATTGCAGTCACAATTTACTGTTCTACACTGTCTTTAGCAAATGAATTTCAAAACCCTGTGTGTCCTAGTGAACAACTGGTATTAGTCTGAGCCTGCACAGAAGACTGGAGATGCAAGAGACCAAGATCTCCATGAGTTTTGTGCAGCCAGTTACTTCTCTGACACTTTCTCCATCTGCTTGCCTGTATTGTGGGTGTCGGTCTCTTCTCCCAAGTAACAAGCAATAGGACAAGAGGAAATGGTCTGAAGTTGCAGCAAGGGAGGTTTAGATTTGATATTAGAAAAAACTTTCTTCACCAAAAGGTTTGTCAATCACTGGAACAGGCTACCCAGGGAAGTGGTTGAGTCACTGTCCCTAGAGGTATTTGAAAGACATGTAAATGTGGTGCTTAGGGACATGGTTTAGTGGTTAGACTGGCAGTGTTAGGTTAATGGTTGGACTTGATGATCTTAAAGGTCTTTTCCAACCAAAATGATTCTATGATTCCACCTGTTTTGACTGTTTGTACTATAAACTCTCCACAGCAGGAACTGCCTGTTATCAGATATATATCAACAACTGAGCAAAGTGAGGCCTCAGAATGGGTCCTTCACAGACACCACAGAAATGTTTTCAGGCTGCACAATTTGAGTCTCTCAGAGGTCTACTGGAAAGTCTATATTTAAACATCAGTTACCCAATGTGCATACGGTTACCTTTGCAAAAAATGGCGTGCTGCCCATTAAGTGTAAACATGGTGAGGTCTCAATCATGGTTGAGTCTCACAAAGGAAGTGCAAGAAATTTTCCCTTTGTTGTCATGTTTAACTAGCATCACTAATGTTTAAACAAAGTAATCTCTTGAATGCAAAACTCAGAATATTCACCCTCCCCTTCTGATTTTCATTTGAACGTGCCTTCCCTCACCGCTGCAGAGGTAGTTTGCCTGGACAGCAAAAGGTTGTAAACTTTTCGGTATTTCCCTCTACCTCCATCGCTGTTACCTCCAATGACTGGGGAACATCACTGGAGATGGGGCTTGTCTGGTACCACTGGTCTCCTGACCACATGGAGAAGGAAAAGCACATGTACCCTATCTTGCTGAGAACACCTTTTTTTTTTTAAATCCAGGATCCAGTGAAGATTGATGAACTGTACAGTACAATTAATTGTCACTGTACAGTCACTGTTCCCAGATGAGTTATTAAAGCTGTGGAGTAATTAAATCACATCTTGTCTTTCTTACACAGTCAGGACAATCGCCACATTAGAGAAACATGGGTAGAAATAAGAAGCAGGAAAAAAACCTCTAAATTTCTTTACTTGCAGAGCTGACTTAAGACGGCTTTGAAACAGCCCATTGCTGGGAGACAAAATTGTGGAAGAACTGTTG
The DNA here is from genome assembly GCF_011004875.1 of Balearica regulorum gibbericeps. Lineage (NCBI taxonomy): Eukaryota > Metazoa > Chordata > Aves > Gruiformes > Gruidae > Balearica > Balearica regulorum. The sequence continues at coordinate 111,395,342 of NC_046185.1, read as the reverse complement.
TGAGTGAGTAACTGTGGGTGTTTGTAAATAAGGCAAAGGGTAACCTTAGTAATTCATGAAAAATTCTCAAACATTTGCGCATAGCTGGTATACATTTAAATTTCATCTTTTGAATTTTAACTTGCTTTGCCAAAATGTTTCATTTCAAACTTGGGGGAGGCTGTATTTACCATTGAGGGATAATAGGTTTTAAAACATTGTTACCATCTCCAAACAGCTAACAAATCTGGAGAGAAAATCAACCACAGAACAGAATTGGGACAAGGGAATTGTTAACAAAAAAAATTCTCCCTTCACCTCTACAAAGAGATCACAGAACAGTTCTTTACTCAAACCAGATTTTAGATGCTTCCTTCTGTGCACAGTACATATGGCTTGCATCTATTTTTTCTTTAAAACAGAGTTACATTTCTTCCTGTTAGTAAACATATCAAGGCTTCTATGAGCACTAACAACAAAATTTTTCCTGCTTTTAATGTAGATTGAACATGGGTATTTTAAATAGAAAGTCATTTCTCTGACCATATGCATAAATGGGATGGCTTCATAAGAGCTAGCAGGTAAAAATACAGCCACAAACCCATGAAAATTCATTCATTTTTACACAACCAGCATTTGAGGAACTCTGTCTCCAGCACAAAAGCACTTTGTCAAAAAGACTGAATTTAGTTTGACAAGAATACCTGCGTTACCTTTTCCCCCTCCAAGCTTACTTTCCCACCTTTCTCCTTATTCCACTTTTTTCTTTTATTCACCACCTCTTTCTTACTTGCCTTTTTTCCTTATCAAAAAGTCACTGCTGAGTAAAATATAAAATGCTAGCATGCGAGCAAATAATACCTTCCCACTGCCCTATCACCCCTTCCTCTGCCATCCTGAAGGCAAGAAGAGAAGTTGGTAGCGATCTTAAGCAAAGCTAAGAAATGAAATATCACAGGTTTTCATGTTTCACACTTCCAAAATAACAGGACACTGTCCACCCGCTCCAACAACTGGCTCTGAAGGATTTAATTTCCTTCCCAACCTCCTCAGCCTGCTTTCAAATACAATAGTGAATTTGACCACACATGTAAGCCGCTATGCAACAGTCCAGATTACTAGTAATGCCATTTGTCTATTTTGCACACAGAGGGTGAAACCCTCCGAAAACAACAAGAAAGCTGCAAAGAAAAATGTGTAAAAATTGATTCAGCAATTACATCTTGCTAATATTAAGTATAAACCCAGTTGGCAGAAACCCAATAGTGAATGAGAACGTAACAGAGATGTAGAGAGATAACAGGATCTGGGGGCATCTTATTCAAATATAGGCAAAAAACTGCTCTCTGCGGTATGAAAACAGCGTGCTGGGGGTGGGGTGACACACGGCGAAGAGGAAATCCTAGAAATTACATGGGCTACCCAGCTCTGTATGCGGCGCTGGCCTTCACCAGCAGTGCAAGCCTGTGGTGGGAGACAAGAAGGGTGCTGGGGAAGACAAGTTGTTGTGTTTTAACTCAGCAGGCAGCTAAAACGACACAGCCGTTTGCTCACTCCCCCCTCAGTGGGATGCGGGGGAAGGTAAAACTTGTGGCCTTAAAGACAGTTTAATAGGACAGAAAAGGAACAGAATAATAATAATAATATGCAAAGAATAATAACAATATGCAAAACAAGTGATGCACAGCACAATTGCTCACCACCCAGTAACTGCCCAGCCAGCTTTCCCTAAGTTATACACTGAGCATGACGTCATATGGTATGGCATATCCCTTTGGCCAGTTGGGGTCAGCTGTCCTGGCTGTGTCCCCTCCCAGCTTCTTGTGCACCCTCAGCCTCCTTCCTGGTGTAAAGATTGCCTAGCAACAACCGAAACATCAGTGTGTTATTAACTTTATTCTCATCCTAAATCCAAAACACAGCACTATACCCACTGCTAGGAAGAAAATTAACTCTATCCCAGCCGAAACCAGGATACAAGTCTATAAAGAGGCTGATGTTGAAATGCTCAACAAATAAACTCCAAAAATTACGCACACAAGAAATCTATGCCACAGCAGTGGCATCCAGCATTATCTTGGTGACAACTACATACAGTGCAACGAGTATGGAAACAGCCAAAACAACAACTACAAGCCAGTAATTTTGAACAAAAAGGTCTGATGTATCCACCCAACTCTGACAGACTAGTTATTTGATACTAATTGGGCTCTGCTAACAGCATGGCAAGAAGAGGCTGTACTGTGGGACTACAGACAGCAGTCGTTTATCTAATCTTAACGTAAACCTTTGTTATCGCAGCTTGGCATCAATATTGTACTGTGCTCTGCAAGCCTCCCACTCTGGTATTTCCACAGTTGCTACTACACCAATCACAATGACTGTCTCTGAAGCATCCAATTTTCCCAGTAAAACGCACGTACTAAATAACGACAAGCCTGAAGCGCTCTCATTAACAACCTTTTTCATCTGTCCATCCATCCAAAATAAGAGCATACAGCACATTGTTCCAACCTTTGCCCACACCTCCTCTTCCCATGGCCAATCTGCCCAGACATCACTGCACACAAAAGCATCACAACAGCATCCTTGTTTTCATGAGTACCGTACATCTCTTGGCAGACTACAAACCAAACAATGTTTCTTCCCTCTCAGAATAGATACAAATAAACAAGGTCGCTGTATTAACAGGCTTACGCGCAACTGTATACCACAGATATTATCATCATTGATATTTTACTTCCAGCCTTTAAGTCAGTGGTCTTGTCCATATAATAAGCATATTTCTTTCAAAACAGATGATCACCAGCATACCTCTGATGGTAACAAAAGCAACTGAGCTGTGTCCACAAACAAGGGGGCTAAACAGCTTGTGCTTTTCTTTAATTCATTTCTAGAAATATCTGGCCAGCTACCCTTCTTTAGCAGAAGACAGTGTGCAAGCAGACCAGGGACAACAGGCACTGGAATGTCTCACTGCAAGAAAACTGGGTGAGAGAAGAACTGCCCAAGCCAGACATAGGGCGGTTAGAGCAGCCCATTGAAATAAAGGCACAGCCATCCAGTAACAGAAAACAGATCTGTGCAGTTCCTAGGCTGCTGGCCTTCATTAGCTCTCGGGATCCAAACCACATCATCGCTTATAAACTCTTCTAAGAAGTTGTAACTTAGATGGCAAGAGAGGAGGGAGGCAGGGTTCAACAGAGGACTCCTTTAAAGCCCCTGACAGCTATCCCTCATTAGCAGAGATGAACATTTCTCAAAATCAAAAAGACAAAATCTGAGGCTAAAGGAAGAGCAAGTTTGGTGTCACAGTATCCGTAAGGACATCACTTTGAAGTGTTACTTCTTTGAAGTATGAGTAGTAACTGCAAAAATGTGAAATTCTTGTGAATGAAACCGAGCAACACAGAAAAAAGTCAAAATACTCCTAGCATTCCTGAAACATGCCAATAAGCAAGAAACCGCAGCTAGGCTAGAATAAGTATACTCCCACTCATGATACTGCAGTACCTGGACCAACGTGAGAACAGGACTTAGAGGAAGAGTTTTAACTGGTACTACCCCATAAACTCCCCCTTTTTACTTCCCCTTCTTTCTCCTTTATGTCCTTTCACTTCCCAGCTTAAAAAGAAGGAAAACAAACCACAAAACTAGAGAATATGATTTTAGTCTGTCATGTCAGCTGCCAGGACCAGCTTCCCAGGACAATAAATCATATGGATACAGTAAGTTCACAAATTATTAAAGCTCACTTTTTAATGGTGAGGGAAAAAGATCCATCCTTTCTACAGCAAAGTCTCAGCACCGAAGATCCCTCAACAACAGCACCACATTCTGCAAGACCTCTAGGTTTTCCTAGTAAGACAGTGACAGTCAGCTCCAAGGATGCCTTTGAAGGACATCAGCAACATCAGCCAGGCCCCAGAGCCCAGGGTTTGGAGTAGTCCACACCGAGGCAGAGAGGTTATCCTGTCAATGGCAGAGCTGGAATCACACCCTGGCAGTTCCAGTTTGTTAGAACCCGACTCAAAACACTCAGCATCATCTCTGAACTACTAGAGCCCGTGTGGTCAAAAAAAAAAAAAAAAAAAAAAATCTTCCTCTCTGTTGTAGCAGTAAAAATTGTCATCGAACTAAGTCCCACACATTTTGGCAAGCTAAAAAGTAAACGAAACCTTGGTCCAAATGCAACGCTTTTAAGATCAGTGTTTACTCTGTGTGACCTTGTGTTTTTGACTCTCTGACACATGCTAGCTTGATATACTGGGTCAATATTAGTTCAGAACAGTCTACATTTTATGCCAACTGCTCTTGCATCAATTTTTATCAAGTCAGATGGAGTTGCTGTATCCAAAATTCAAATGTTTTGTTTTATACCTTTCCTGTACAAATTGTTAAAGGCTTTGCACTGTTAAGCATCTGGCAAAAGTTGATTATGCACCATTAAATCTCTTCTTGCACAGGAGTGTAAGTGGGTTCAGGGCAGCTATTAACATATGCCAAGGTAAAACAGCATCATCCAGTCAGATCTCCATTTGAAAGAACATCTTAAACATTGAAAAACAAAAAGAAAACACATATCTTTATCTGTTCGATATTATACCTCTTCATTTAACATCTGTGCTGTTATTCTTCCACTTACAGAACATTCCCACCTTCTTGGGTGAAGACAAAATGTGCAGCCTTATCCTCTAAAAGAGAAAGTTTTCAGCAAGTCTTGTGCTTGACAGAGTAAGAACCATCTAGACAACAGCCAAAGAATATATATTTGATTTATACAGGCCAAAGAGTTGCCTCAATAGTCTTAAAAAACACAAAAGTACTCACATCCCCAGAAATCATTTATGTCAAAGGGAAATACAGCAGGGTGCCTCAAACTTCTTACAAGGTTGCTCAGAACTTAGTCATTAGCTTAGAATCTAACATTCTTAATAATTACATAAAATACCATGACAGCAACTACAAAAATTACCTGTCCAGAAAAAATAACTACTTGTATCTTCTATCTGTGTTTAATGCATTTTAGCAGCTTCAAGCAAGAAAGGAGCTGTCATTATGTGACCAGTCAGCAGAGCAGCAGTGAGGACAAAGCTGGTCAGCAATGGTGCACCAGTTTTTCCTTAGAATAATCTGGTGTGGACTAACAAAATATTTATGGACCTGTCTATTTAAATAGAGATGACTAGTCACACTCAAGTTGCCACATACACACAGGTATCACCTTCACCACACCATTAGAGGTTCATAGAGGACAGTCTACATCTTTAAAAGACTTCAGAATGAAGAAATCACTAGTGTCTGTATTATAATGTTATGAGTACAGATAGGCAGCACACACAATGCAAACTATAAATATGATTCTGTCTACAGAAGTTAATGAAACATTATGAAATACAAAGTTAAAGGATTTCAATGGATTTCACTGAAGTCATGTCTTCACCTTCCTTGCCTCCCAAAGGCATGCTAACAAGCACAAGTGGCCAAATATCAAATCCTCACTAGTAACTCAGTGTTACAGGTATGTCATTACTCCCTTTTTTGCACTGAAAACCAAAGGCTGTTCTTCACTACACTCGCCTAAGCGAGGCTGCAGAGGGTAGCTGTGGGAAGAACTTGGAATTTAAAAGTAAAGAGAACTGGTTTCTCTTATTACTTGAATTTTTGATCAGTCTGAGCAAGCTGAAAAAGAAAGAACTGTTCTGTCTCTGAAACTACTCCAAACACTACAGCATGACCTGTCCAAAAATACTCCAATTTCAGTTTGGAGAAACTGTCTCCATGTTTTGTTTGGTATGTCAGAGTACGGGCTGGCCTTTTACTGCGGAGTTGTGTCATTCCTAGAAATGTGAGAACACAGAAATGAGAGAACTTTCTCTTGCAGCTTTACACCACAGAGTAAAACACATTAAGACTCATGTACGTTTTAGTTAATTATATTGTGTTCATCATCATGTTCAAGGAATCTGGTGGTAACAGTCTATGAACTATAACACATTTGTTCTTATATCACTTATGTTTATAAAACACACAGACACCATCATAGCTACCGGCCCTACCCAGAAGGTGCTCAGCATCACCAGCCCCGTTCAGCAGCATACAGTTTCACGTAGCTCTTTGCTGTGCCCCTCACCATTGCTGTATCTGCAGACCACGCCTGCTGCACTGGCACGTCAATAAGATCACCTGTTCAACACGTCCTATTCCTATCTGACAATCTCCAAGTGGAGATCGGTGACAAGTGGCATTCCTCAGAGGTTGGTATTGGGACCAGCAATGTTTAACATCTTTGTTGGCGACATGGACAGCAGGATCAAGTGTACCCTCAGCAAGATGCTGATGACACCAAGCTGTTTGGTGCAGCCAACACGCTGGAGGGAGGGGACACCATCCAGAGGGATCCTGACAGGCTTGAGAGATGGGCCCATGCAAACTGCATGAAGCTCAACAAGGCCAAGTGCAAGGTCCTGCACACAGGTCAGGGCAATCCCAAGCACAACTACAGGCTGGGCAGAGAATCAGTTGAGAACAACCCTGAGGAGAAGGACTTGGGGGGTGTTGGTTGATAAGCTCAATATGAGCTGGCAATGTGCACCTGCAGCCCAGAAAGCCAACTGTATCCTGGGCTGCATCAAAAGCAGCATGATAAGCAGGTCAAGGGAGGTTATTCTGCCCCTCTACTCCGCTCTTGAGAGACCTCACCTGCAGTACGGTGTCCAGTTCTGGGGCGCCCAACATAAGAAGGACATGGACCTGCTGGGCTATTAAGATGATCCGAGGGCTGGAGCACCTCTCCTACGAGGACAGGCTGAGAGAGGTGGGGTTGTTCAGCCTGGAGAAGAGAAAGCTCCAGGGAGACCTTATTGCAGCCTTCCAGTACCTTAAGGGGGCCTACAGGAAAGATGGTGAGGGACTGTTTGTCAGGGAGTGTAGTGACAGGACAAGGGGTAATGGCTCTAAACTGAAAGAGGGCAGATTTAGATTAGATGTTAGGCAGAAATTTTTTACTGTGAGGGTGGTGAGGCCCTGGAACAGGTTGCCCAGAGAGGTTGTGGATGTCCCCTCCTTGGAAATGTTCAAGGCCAGGTTGGATGAGGCTTTGGGCAACCTGGTCTAGTGGAGGGTGTCCCTGCCCATGACAGGGGCATTGGAACTAGATGGTCTTTAAGGTCCCTTCCAACCCAAACCATTCTATGGTTCTATGACTAATCAAAGTTTAATAAGCCTTGGCAGAACATCATTTAAGAAATCCATTTATCTTAATATCAACATTTGGCATTGAAGTAAATGTTTATAAAAGAGAAACAGTTTTATTTGGGCATACACACTATCAATAAATGAACACAAGATACCAACACATACCATTTGTTTACTGCAAACCTTGCAACAATAAACTCTATATCACATTAATTTCTAAACCATGTTTGAAGTAGCACAATGCCTACAGCTTGTAAACATCACCATCATGTGTCCATGAAGAACTGCAGTGCCAGTATCTGCAACCATTTATGCGATGTGATTCACAGGTTTGTGTTTTGTGTATGTTGGCATATCTTGAGGGCATGCTCAGTCTAGTGTGGTGCCTGTTTTCCATTAAATGGGAAGACTTTTAAAAAATAAATATAGCTTTTCATCAGAGCCCTGAGGCATCCATTCATCACCTTATCTTGTCCCAACCAATTTTTGAACAGAGACATATAAATAAAGGCGTTCTCATTTTGCCAATTGCATAAAGGATTTAGGGATGGTGAATGAACAGAAGGAAAATCTGATATACATACTTCCACCTTTTTTTTTTTTTTAAATGTGCTAGCAATTTCACCCATTTCATTCTCTGCATCCTGTACAGTGACTGGAGTCACTTCATTAGTTCAGTGCTCCAGATTCACACTGGACACTAAAATATCATTATATTGGTAGCAGAAAAAGGGAATCTTTAATCAATCTCTAACCCACCTGAAGAAAACTGGAATTGCCATTCCCCTAAATAAGACTGAGCTGAAGAACAGCTCTAGAAAGCTCTAGGAACACGGTAGTAAATTCTGCTCCAATTATATCAAGCAGTGAATAAAGGATCAGAGACAGGTACTACTGAAACCAAGTGAGGTTATGCTGCAAAGCAGCAACCCAACATAAGCAACCAGGCTGAGAGATGTAAGGAAAATCATACAGGAACACTCCACAAGAAAGAACAGTGAGGAGGGCTATAGTGAAGACAAGGAAGGAGGAAAAGCAGACACTGGCATCAGAAGCGCAGAGCAATCTTAAATGGGGTAAACTGAAGAAATGGAAAAATGACAATGAACATATAGGAACACCAAAAAAAAAAAAAAAAAAAGAACGAACAAGAGGTGGGAACAACAGGAACATGGCAAAGAGAAATACTTAGCTAGGAGATCAGAAGATGATGAACAAAAGTGTAACTTGAGAAAACCGAGAAAGGAAGGGAAGAAAACTGAAGAGGAGGTGAAGGCAGGAGTAGAAATAGAGAAGGCCAGTCTTGCCACAGCAAGTCTAAAAAATTACACTAAAAAAGCAGGAAGAGCAGCACATTATCTTCAGCACTGGGTCCACATTATGCCCCTCAGTAAGTCAGGGTTCCAAATTGTGGCAAATTCAGCAACTCCTCATGTTGTTTTTCTCTTCTCTCCCACTTACACAGCTTTATCTCCCCTCCCTGCAGCAGGGCATCGTCCTGCACTAGTAACAGCTCCTGTCATCCTCTGCTGGGCAACTCCACTGGGAAGTCTGCCACCAAAAAGCCAAGGCCACTTGATTTATGCTGGTTTTGTAAATCCTGCTGTACTTCCATGTTTACCACTACACACTACACCACTCATCACTTGTAGACTCAGGATAATGAGAACCCTAGTGACTCTCAAAATACTCGCAAACTGAGGTTTCCTATCACGAGAGTCATCAGCTGGGGCCTGTCTGAAGATTGCCATAAAAAAAAAAAATATCCATGGGGGCAGTTATTTTTGTTTCAGGTTTGTTTGGCTTCCTTAAGAAAAATAAATTTCTACAGGCCACTTCTTATGCATGAGGTTACTTCAGCAGAATGTCTGTGTTTCAGCTCAAGCTGTGATCTCACCATCTCCTCCAACTTAAAAACACTAATACAGACTATTTTTGTAACTCTCACCATCCTAACCAAAACACATGACATCACTCTTTCTATAGGTGTAAAAATGCTGTCTCTCTTTTCCATACACAGTATTGAATTACTGCATTAATCAGACAGAAAGAAACTTTTTTGTTTGAGAGGCAGGAAGAGTAAGGGCTAGAAGCTGGGGTTCAATATGTTAAACCAACAACAGGTTGGTTTGCCATTAAATTGCCTCCTCACAGGTGTCTCTCAAATGTCTTGTCTTAGTTGGAGATTTTCTGTTTCTTTCTCTCTAACCTCCACTCTGTTACTCTATTCTATTTTCTGTTTTGCTTGTGATTCACCACAGATGTTCTCTTTCCCAAAAAAATGCTCATGTGCTCATCTTTCCTTCTTTCCCTTTCCTTGTAAGCTTATGTCTGTCTTACCCCACCTATTTGCTCTCTTTCCCTTAGGTATCTCATCTATCAGTTACTTTTAGCTTGCTTTCAGTTGTTTTACCTTCTACCCATCACCATTTTCCAACATTTCCACCCCTCACTTTTTGCCATCCAGCTGTCACTTCCCTTATCCTATATGGAAGTCTTGTTTCTTCATCCACCATCTTCCACCACTCTCCATTTCATTTTCCAACGTCCCACAGTCCAGTCCCCTCCGTCCAGGACTGAACCGTGCCTCTAGCAGGGACTGCAAAGCGCATGCAGGGGAAGGTGAACCAAAGTAGGTAGTGAATACAGCCCCAACCTGAATCCCTCAGATCAGAACTGGGCTGGTGCCATCACTAGCTGGTGAGAGTCCATTCCCTCTTCCGAAACAGGGGAGCAGCTGCCTGGCTGCAAAGGTTACCTGAGCTTGGGAACCCTTACTACCTTTGCTGTCTTAGGAGAGCAAAGGACCTACCTCCTGAACCTCTCTTACCACACAGTAGGTTGCTTCTCAATTCTCCTCCCTTGCCCTAGCAGAAGGAACATCTACAGCATAGCCCTGCTCTGAGCAAGGCCAGTTTGATCTATGCTGCTGCCTCTGCCAACATCCCCTGCTATAATATCTGCTGCTTTGTTACCAGAGACAACACACCATGGAGGCAAAAGGCCTGGGAGGGGAGAGCAGCAGGAGCTCAAAGAGGTCTTTCATGGGGACGCAGCCTGCACACCATGCTGTGCTTCCTGCTCCTCCACTTCCAGGTAGGGGGGAGCAAGAGCCTAAAGAGATCCTCCCTCCTGTAGGCAGCTAGTGGAAACTGCTGCAAAATGGTTTATTGTCCTGACTCCTCTCCTCCCTTTGCAAGGGTGGGTAAGGAGAGGAAAAAGATCTCGAATTTTTCTGGTGAAGTAAAGCAGTGTGATACCCGACTTCAGAGTAAAAGCAAAGTCCTCCAGGAAGCAGGACAACAGGCCACATGCACATCAAGGTACCATCTTAAACAGGTACGTCAAACCACCTTCTATGTGTCAAACTTCCTAAGCAAAAGAAGATTCAGTGTGGAGGCTGTTAGATATATAATCCTCCCTTTACAGATGAAAGTAACATACCCTGAAAGAATAAAGACCAGAGTCACATAGCAAGTTGATCAACCTCAGATTGCAACTGGTTTGGTCCTCAGCTCTTGCTCCCTAGAAAACGAGGCTGCCTCATTTAAACCATAAGAGACAGTTTAATATTTAACAGTGATTTTTTTTTTTAAAGAAGATCTGGCTAGTGTAAGAGTTCCTTTTATTGCTCAGAAGCAATTAAGAAACAGTATTTACAGGCTCTGTAAAGCTGTGCTCAGTGACTGAAAGGCTGCGTGGAACTGATTACAGCCAGAACAAATCACAATTGCTTTTAAAAAAATCTAAGGATCCCAACTTGTGTTCAAATAGGCCTGGTGAAGGTCTCAAAGTACTTCCAAAAGGCACACCACTCAAAGTGCTATAGGCTAAACATTGAAAACTTGTTTTCACTCTCACTCAAAACCAACATAAACCAAGAGAAGCCATTCACTGAAGCAACACCGAGATAAAGCTGATCCAAGCGTCTGAAGGAACACAGTCCTGGGAGAGGAGTTTCCCCCTTGTCTGGGCTGGCTTTCCATCAATTAGTGTCATTGTTCTTGCTGCTGACTTGTGACTTCAATGACTCTTTTCTCATGAAGTTTTACGAGCAAAAATTACCCTCGCTATAATAAAGCCTTGCTAGGGCATACTATCACTCATTTAGATGCTAAGCCAATCTTAGCTAGTCTGCCAATGCCAGTAGCTCCCTACCAGCATCCAAGCTGACCTTTCCTGTAGTCCAGCACAGTGGCTCTTACCATACCTCGATATAAGAGCACTGCCTGCTTAATTTCAACTTGCACAGGTTAGTGCTCATTGTTTTGTTTTCAGGTCTGGAGACCAAGACTCCTTGTTATAAAACTAAGAAAATATTGTTAAAAATGCTTTGTCACTGACAAATGGAGTTGTAGCTGCACCATAAAAAAACAGATGGAAGAAGTTCAGTCCAGGCTTCCCAGTAAAATTCTCAGTGAAATGGAGCATATGTATTGGGTTTGTGTGGCAAGGTTTTGGTAGCAGGGGGGCTACAGGGATGGCTTCTGCAAGAAGCTGCTAGAAGCTTCCCCTATGTCCAACAGAGCCATACCAGCCAGCTCCAAGACAGAACCGCCACTGGCCAAGGCTGAGCCCATGAGTGATGGTGGTAGCGCCTCTGGGATAACGTATTTAAGGAGAGGGGGAAACTGTGCAACACTAAAAACAGCAGTGAAGAGAGGAGTGAGAAGATGTGAGATGAACAACTCTGCAGACACCAAGGTCAGTGAAAAAGTGCTCTAGAGCAGAGATTCCCCTGCAGCCCGTGGAGAAGACCATGGTGAGGCAGACTGTCCCCCTGCAGCCCATGGAGGTTAATGGTGGAGCAGATATCCACCTGCAGCCCATGGAGGACCCCACACCAGAGCACATGGAGGCACCTGAAGGAGGCTGTGACCCCATGGGAAGCCCACACTGGAGCAGGCTCCTGGCAGGACCTGTGGCCCCACGGAGAGAGGATCCCACACTAGAGCAGGTTTGCTGGCAGGACTTGTGACTCTGTGGGGGACCCACGCTACAGCAGTCTGTTCCTGAAGGTCTGCACCCTGTGGAAGAGACCCACGTTGGTGCAGTTCATGAAGGACTGTAGCCCGTGGGAAGGACTCACATCATTGGAGAATTTGGTGGAGGACTGTCTCCCTTGGGAGGGACCCCACGCTGGAGCAGGGGAAGAGTGTGAAGAGTCTTCCCCCTGAGGAGGAAGGAGCAGCAGAGATGACGTGTGATGAACCACCACAACCTCCATTCCCTATCCCCCGTGCTGCTCAGGGGGAGAAGAGAGAGAAATCAGGAGTAAAGTTAAGCCAGGGAAGAAGGAAGGGGGGGGGAGGTGTTTTAAGATCTAGTTTCATTTTCTTATCATCCTACTCTGATTTGATTGGTAATAAATTAATTTTCCACAAGTTAAGTCTTTTTTTTGCCTGTGACGGTAATTGGTGAGTGATCTCTCCCTGCCCTGATCTTGATCCATGAGCCTTTCCTTATATTTTCTCTCCCCTGTCCAGTTGAGGAGGGGAGTGATAGAGCCACTTTGGTGGGCAGTGCCTCCTCCTCGCAGAGCTGTGGAGCACGGATTCTTCCAAAATCTCAGGACTCATCAGGACAAAATAAGATCTGAAGCCTATACAGCAATGGGCTGTTCAGCCTGCTCATTCCATACAAAAGTGATTCTTTTGGAGTACAAATAGTCCACATATACAACATCCAGGGACTTGTTTTTCCTGGTGCTCTGGTGATTCCTGCAGAACTGGAAGAGATTGGCAAAAAAAATTTCAGAAAATATTTATACTAGCTTCCTGCTAAATACAAAACTGAAACACCTGGCAATATTTTGATTTTAACTTGCTGGTGTAATTTAGTGATACTGTGAGATTAACTGAACACGGCTGGCATGGTTGTCCAAAATGGAATATTTTAATACCACCATCCCCACAGGGGGTATCCTTGTGTGTTTCGAGGTGTGTTACACACCAAGTATAATGATGCAATCTGCCTTTTGATTTCAAACGTTCAGCTTGGTTTGCATTTGCACAGTACCATCTGCCTGCAGCAAATAGTTTGGGGCAGTTGGGAAGACAGCACTGTGTTCAGGATAAGAGCCTAAGAGATAAAGTTTGAGAAGGTGTCAAAATGTTCACTATCAAGTCCTCGTGCGTTTTGGTGGGGGTTTTTCTCCGTGTGTTAAAAAGGAGATAAAAATAAACACATGATGAGTACTTCCAGTGCAGTGGCCACTGCCAAGTTTGAAGAGAAGGCTCATCAGGCTGTGTGCACTAACGCAGCTCTGTGCTGCAGAAAACTCTCACTGATTTCTGCGGAAGCAGTTTAGACAACACGAAGAATTAATCCCACACTAAATGCCTGCCAACGCACGAATACTGGGCAATCTTCCTTGATTCTCTCATCCTCACAGTCCAAATCTCTGTTCTGGACTTCACTGAACGCAGAGCCTATGCCCTTAATCCCACATTGCCATTCTGTGACAGACTGACTCCTGACCTCTTTTAATACCACATTCCTTTAAAAAATGAAAATGATACACGAGAGACACAGCTGAAGTAAAGCCTTACATCAAGGAAGATCATTCCCGTATTGCGAAGTCTAAGGTTTTGTGGAAATCTCAGTTTAACTCGGTTTAATGTTACAATATCCCTATCATTATGGCTTTTATCAAGCCACACAAAATCAAAGTGGTCAAAAAAATCCAAAAAGATCAAGAAGTCAACAAGAAAAATCTGACAAAAATTAACAATCATACTTTAAATGAAATATGACTTCTGTGAAACAAGTATTAATCTTGGACCAAACTCTGACCCATTACAGCAGAGGAAATCCTCTTAGGCTCATTATGCTGGCACATTAGAAAGAACAACATTTACTTTCTACGCTTCTTATTCAAAATATACTAAATCTCCTTTTTCAAAGTTTGTAAGTAACTAAATTGATTATTTAAGCCCTCAACCTGTGAACAATCTAAGCATACACTTAGGCTTACACACTTAAATACCCCAGTTCCTAGTAGCAGGTGTGTGTTTCAGGATAGACACGTTACCTTGAATGTTAAGAGTATTTTGGTTATAGCATTACAAACCAAAACCCAAGGAATCTCTGTGACCGTAACGTGCAGCTCTATCTACTGGTTGAGAATTTCTATAATCAATGGAAATAAAGGCCAGGTCTCCAATAATATCACAAATTTGCTCACAGAACCTTACCTAGAGATAGCTAAAATTGTTTTCTATTCAGAAACACTGGACAAATGGGGAAGGGACCAATCCTGGATGTTAATTACATTCAGTCACCCAAATACTACACTTTTATACTAGCAGTCTGCTAGAAATGTTACCAAGTTAGGTTATCAGTATTGGAAAGCACAGATCAACTCTTCAAATATTAACTAAAATATTTCCTTACAACTCTGATCGGGGAAAAGAAAAAAAAAAAAGAGGAAGAGAGGGAAAGGGGGAGGGGGAAGAGAGCCTGTGTGTGTAAGGAATGTGGGCTCAGTATACAACAGCACTAAATATTTTATCTTCCAACCAAGTTGCTACAAAAGAGTCCTGATTAACATTTCATCGCAAAAGATGCACCACTATACTAAAGGCCTTAAAATCTACATTTAAATGGAATAAAAAAAAAGAAGTGTTATACAAAAGCATCCTCTAGGCATTCCTTTTTAAAAGCAGTAGGTTAAAGGTTTGATTTATATAGAATTTAAAGAGGTTATACATTGCCTTTGTCACATCACAGTTTAACTGTGTAGTTTCACCTCAGCTTCACATTTATGAACTGGATGAAGACAATACCATTTCTGAAGTGCAAATCCAGATTTTTTTTATTTATGTTTTTGTCTGTTAAAAATTCTCTTTGGTAGATATAAATGCTAACATCTAGCCTTTGAGGTGTTTCTTTTTTTTTTTTTTTTTTACCTATTTCCCTGAAAAACTAATACATGCTACAGGTTTTAATTTTATTTTACAGTAAAGAGCACATGAAAGTGCTTGCCAGAATATTTATTAGATTCATCTGTTACCATTTTGTTACATGATCTGCAGAGAAAAAAACCCCCCATACTCAAACACAGTTATGCAAAAGAGCATGGATGGTGCACCATGACTGCAATATTGACTGGTTGATCTTTACTAGACCCTATGCTACAAATGAAAAATCCTTGGGTTTACTGCATTTTGGTGTGTTAAGTGTTTGCACAAGTCATATTGTTTGAATTACCTATGCTCTCTGCTGTGCATCACCTATAGACTAATAATTCTCACTCCGTGCAAAATCCAACTAAGCTAAATGCAAGCACTAAAGATAAAATTCAACACTTTCTAATCAGTTGTTCCATAGCGAAACACGGCACAGAAGGGGCTCGCACAGCAGCCAGCCTCCATGGGATGCTGAAACATTGAAACTGGGGGCCCGTCTTCCCATCTAACCCCCAGTGTTTACACAAGAAACTGGTGAGAGATACTAAGCAAAGACACCAAGCCACAGGAGAGCAGCCAACACTTGATAAATGCAGAACACATCACAACCTAAATATGTTAGCCTACATGTTGAATGACTCCTAATTATTTATAATCAGCAGTCATTAAGAGTCATACTTTTCCCCACTGATTCCTTCAGCGGAGAGGAAGCAAGCGTGAAAAATGGGTTAGCATCCTTTCTGTGGGCCAACTGCTCCTGTTCTCCTAGAGACTCAGCCAAAGCCCACTGGAAAGGTACTGACCTCAATACACTATAGATCAGGCCCCAAGCTCCACAGAAGTCTCCAACTTCCAAGGAGTTTATGCTCCACCTGGCTTTATAGGCAGAGGGAGAAGACATAGGCAGCCTCACATTACAGCCTCTTTCCCAGAAGACTTTTAAGCTTCCCACAAAGTGCAGTCAGAGGCTAAATACTGCATAACCCCCCGCTTACCTCCCACAGACTTGCAAAGTGGTAGCCACATTCTGCAGAAAGCAAGAGAGGGAGGAATAATGCATTTATGCAGAAACACAAACACATGGCAGGTGTGTGCAGCACCGATGTGCCACCGCGGCCCACATTTACACCTGCAGATTGCCTGCTCCTACCCTTGAGAGAGAACCTGTCTGCATAAGTGCTGCACAGGTGGGTCCCCTGGGAAGGTAATGGTGACCTGATACAAAAAAAGAGTGGTTTTGAAGCATTCTTCAGCATTCACACAAAAACATATTGCAACCATCTTACACATCCTACCTCATGTCAGACCTTTGTTATCTTCAGTGAAGGCCACTGCTTTTCTGCTGGGAGAGAGTCCTACCTAGACCAAATGTAGTCTATATGTAAAGGCTACTAATTAAAACAGCTCCAGAAGTCATCAACCAAATTTTCTCCCCCATTATCTTCCCCCAACAAATAAAACTTATAACCAAAAGTTCAGTGATGCCAACTGGTGTATACCTTCCTTGATGGTGATGAAGACCCTGAAGGAGAAACACTTAACAAGCTGTTTGTAAAACAAGAGAGAGCCACTGTGCAAAATTTTGTAAATATATGATCTGCAAAGTTGTACAGAGTTGCTGAAAAACACCTTTTGTTTTTCCAGCTACTTACCAGAAACTCATAATCACAACACTTCTAAAACTCCAGGAATCTGCACCATAGGATGCTTGATGACATAGCAAATAACTCTTTCATCAATGGAGCAGTAGCAGCTCTCAGACACAACTCTGGCATTTACTCCCTGTGAAGTAAATATTGACTTAACAGCAACTCCCAGAGCATATGCAAAAGCCATATGAACAATCGCTTCCACCAGTGCAGACTCACACGTTCAAAATTACACCTGCCACTTTATTCTAGCTCATTCAACCTTGTAAATCGTGAGACAGAAATCTCTTCTTACATCTGCGATGAAAAGAAGCCAAGAGATTCTCCTCTAATTTCATCCAACTTTTAACTCTGTTCTTAAATGGGCATTTTACATACAACATCCCAGTCCTGCCAACAGACATCCACATAAATGATTCCAGGATAGTGGCCTGTGTAAGTAACACCCATCTGCATCCAAAGACCATTTTATATTATGTGGATCTGGGATTTTTAGGTCAGGCCCTTATCTTCAAGCAATCACTGTTTCAAGTTAATTTTACAGTAAAAGTCTGGATTAGTGAGAGTTTGGAAAGTGCAATGCAATGAAATTTCCTCTATGCAGCTTAGTGGGTTTCAGGCAAGGAACAAAAGGGACTTCTCAAGGAAGAGGAATGGACCCTCCCTGTTAGGGAGACAGCAAGGACTTAAGATAATATAAGTAATTGTGATACAAGCCCACAAGGTGACCTGTGTCACCTCAGCTAAATGATCACTGTCATTACCCAACTCATTTAACAGCCTCCTCTTCACACTGCCCTCACCAGATCCCTTCCACTGTAGGTCTCACTTATTCTGTCAGAAGAGCTTCTCTCTTTACTCTGCATGGGAGAACCTTTATGCTAAGTGTCTCTATGGATCATAAATACCCTAACAGATTATTTTTTACTCTGAAATCTGCCATAAGATGTATTGTCCTTGTCACTCCAAGCCTCACAGGAGTCCTCAGAGCATTCCAGCCCTCAACAAGCACTATAAAATGCAAATAACTAGCATCATCAGACTTAGGACCCAATTGCAAGGGTTTATTGCCAAGCTGACACCAATTCCTGATGTAAAATCAGGCCCGTAGAAGCTAAATTGCTACCTTCCAGTACACGCTTTTGAGAGCATGACTTCATGGTTCTGCGTTAAGTAACCCAAGCAGAAGGATGCAGTGGTAAACTGGAGCACACGTAGATGCACCCAACACATGCTCGTTTGCAGGTTCCAGTGAGGAATTTGCATGTGCATTCATAAGAGAAAGGGTATGCCTCCACAAACAGATGTTTCCCAGTGCTACCACCATGACAAAGACAAGAATGTCCAGTCTGCAGTACTTACAGATTCACAGCCATTTCATCAGTGAATTTACAGTACTCGTCTCAAAAGTGTGAAACTCTCAGGCATTTCCTTCTGACATGAACAGCTATCTAACAAAGGTAAGGAAGGACAAGACCTCAAATCCCATCTTAACTGTAGAACAGCCAAGAGCTGAACATACATATGCAGAGATAAAATACCAGCATATAAACAAGCTGTGATGGCTTGTATCTTGAAACCCAGCAAGGCAGCAGTCTTAATAAGGGATTCACTTACAGATCCTTAATTATGCTGGCTCCACACAAAGTTTAACTATCATTTAGGCAATTCCAAAAACATGGCAATTGCAAAATCATTTATAACTCAACCATAACTGGTTATCGTGAGTAATGTACATTGCATGTTATTTTCAGATGATAGCAAAGTACAGAGGGGTAGCACCCTGATTTGGCAAAGGTCCCTAATACCTGTCTTTCATTAACCCCAGAAAGGAGAGAGAGAGAGAGAGAGAGAGAGAGAGAGAGAGTCATCCTCATCATCACCACCACTCATCTACTTCTGGCATCCCAGAGCTAAAGGGAACATGGGGATACTCATCCTGATATAACATGTTACAAAATAATATTCCCCAGAGGATACAGACAAGTTTATATAAGCAGCAGTGAAACTGGGCAACTTTCCAGCGTATTTATCCAACTGCCTCCAGTCTCCCATTTCAAGGTAGCTGAAATGCTGAGCGCTGAATAAAGTCATTTGATCCACATCCCATGCATTTTAATAAAGAATGGGAAAGAACAGACATCTATTAGTGTTTGCTAATTTTTATTTTGTAAAACACTGAAATGTAAAACATCCTCCTCCCTTCCCCCCACTACACGGTCCTTTTTAGTTTTAAGTCATTCACAGGCATCTCCAGCACTGAAACAAAAGCAAACGTGTTTATGACTAGAAACCTTCTGAGTGGTTTTAAAAAACCAAAAATGTTGTACCAAAACTCTTTTTTTTAAAAAAAAAAGGTAAAACAAAACCAAGTTTAATGAAAGCACTGTATACTCTAAGAGGAATTTCCTTTTCCCTCTCCCGCTCCTTCCATCTCTCCCTTTCAATTCCATTCCACAAAATAAACTGGTATCACTGGGATCATGTGGTAGTAGTCACACAAGACAATGTAAGCACTCTTTGCTCATCTCTTAAGAGGAGTAGACTGGATGAACCTATCTAGAAGGGAACAGATAAAGGTGCAACGTTACCATGTTGTCCGCAACATCTGCACATTTTTATTTTTACTTTTTATTTTTTCTCAGGTTAGAAACTGATTCTGCCTGACCTCCAGAATGAGCGAAAGAAAAGTCTACAACAGAAAGCTGGGAAACAGATTTTCTGCGAGATCACTTCATACCTCTTCATGGCTTGTGTTTACTTTAGTTAACATCCACGTAACTTCAAGGACTCTTTACATTTTGAAGAAGAATTAACTGTTGCTGAGTTCTGAACACTCTCGCTTTCAATTACAGCTTGATAGCCTGAGATATATACACTGCTGCCCTCTGCAACTCCTCCAGCAGAACCAAGGAAAAGCAATTTCACTGCTCTCTCTGTTGCTAAAACAAAATATAAGCACAGCAAAATAAAGGATTTTCCTTAGATTCCTCTACATTTCTTATTGTTCAGGTACATTCCACATTAAAATAAGTTTTATCCTGCAAGACAGATGGCTCTCACAACCAGACTGCCAAGGAATTGGTTTCCACAGCAGCCAAGATTCCTGGAAATCCAGAAGCATCTGTACAGGGCAATATTGCAGACAGCCAGACCACGCCTGAGACCTGCAGATACGAGGGATCCTTGTCACATCCCTGCTGGGCACAGGCTCAAGGCAACCCCACTTACACAGAGTCCTAGCCAGTAAGTCTGACTTACCTGGGACTGCAAAAAGCCGGTAGTCAACACTGTGCCCACGTGGATCCTGCTCTGTTCTTGCGTTGGGTCGAGGTTCTGCGCTCACTTCTCAAAGAGCCTACACACCTTGGAGGGTAAGCGATGTAAATCCAACATAGTACGCTTGGCTGAATGCAAACACAAAAGCAGCTGCCTAAATCGTGTTCACGCACTGAAACAAAAAAATGCTGTTGCTCTTTCTTCGTGTCTAACATTTACCTCTATAGGTAGCATTTTCCCCCATAGTTAAGTAGTTTGAAATACAATTTTTTTCTGAAATACAATTTTTTCCTAAGATTCATCTACTACAAAAACTCATGTGAAGTTACTATCAACTACTCTATGCCTACGTACAAGCTCTTATACCTCCGCAGTTAAAGTACTGGTCCCATGAATGATGACTTCTGTCTAACAATGCTAAATATTGAACTTTGACAGGTTCTCAGTCTAACTATGACAGCCAAAACATTCACCTAAAATATGTTTAAATGAGAGCAATGTAGAGGAGCACAGAGCTTGCTCTTTCTTTCCTTTCTTCCTTTTCTCCTTTCCTTCCTTCCTTTTCCTTTAGTTCCTGCCTTTCTTCCTTTCTTTCGCTCCCTCTCCCTCTTTTATAATACCTGATGAAATTTTTGCCCTCTTTGCTCAGGTTTCTTATACATTTATAAATACAATATGTGGGGTTTTTTTTAAAGAGTAGGCTTCCTTTTAGCATCTGTTTTGAGCTTTGAAGATAAATGTAGCAATAAACCACAGTGCCTAGAAATATTTTTATTATTTGAGATGTTTGGTATTCTTCATACTGAGGTTATTTCTCAGAGCAAAACAACAAAAAAAAGTTTTTTGTGGTGCCAAAGGAAATGTATACAATGCTTTAATTCTGATTTAAGTTAGTTAGCTGGAGAAAAGAGTCTTTGGAAATTTAAATAGCAAAACCTTCCTGCCTCCCCCTATCCTCTGAACAATCAAAATAAAGTGTTCAAAGCTGAGAAAAGGACTTTTAAATTGTTCCCACTCTTATATATGCAACATGAACCTCCATCATGTCAGCAAACAAAATGGTGTCTTAGAACAGACATTTTAAGCTCAGGGAGACTGTCAGAAGAAGATACTGATGCACATCAATTTGAAAATATTAAAGAAGTATTTTTCCTTTACCAATACTTATAAAACATGGCTCTGACTTAGATTGGGATGAATGTTGGGAATGAAGCTGGAAGAAATCCCTTGTAGGATTCCAGATACATGATTTTTTGGCAGAGGCACTGTGATCCTGTACCTGTGCTGGTATTTGGAAGATGCTAATGTCCATTCACTCTAACTCTTCAGCCAAAAGCCTCTGAAGGTAAGAAATAATTCATCACACACGCATTCAGAAAAGGAGATTTAAAAGAATGTTCAGATAACAGCTTAGAAGTTTGGGATCTCTCTAAGCAAAATGATGCTGGTTTCAGTTTTGCTTTCCAGTGAGAGGTATGGTCCATTACAAAGGCACTGGAAATGCCCGTGAAAAACAGAAGAGTTTTATAGCAGTTTGTGACCGAATATTTAAATATCAATTAAAAACAAATAAGGATTCCCATGCTGCTCCCATGCAAGTCAATGGCAGTTATGCCACTGGCTTCATGACAGAAGCAAAGCTTGTATCTTATCAAATCCCTGAAACCTGGAGTGGTTCAAACTACAAGGAGTCACTCTAATTATTACAGCTGTAAGGAAACGAAGTCATAATGATTTTTTTCTTTTTTTTTCTGATCATACAGAAGAACCTTCAAATAGGATGTCTGCAAAAGAAAGCACATTTCCAGGATCGGGTCCTGAGATAGCTTCATGAGAAGTTATCTCAAGTTTGAGAGGTGAAGGTTATAATTCAGTGATCAAGGGTGTCCGGAGCTCAGACATCCCACTGAAGGGAACCAACTAAAAGACAATGGCTTGAGTACCGAGACTGGAAAGTGACACATAAGATTAAATATTTAAAGCATGGGCTAGTTAAAGCTGCTAAAAATCCTTTCAGTATTTCAGCGGGTGGTGGACTGGGGCCTTAAATGAAATAAAGCTTAGTCTTACCACTAAAGAACAATATGAAATTATGACTGCAAACACATCTTACTGTGCCTTTTACGGGGTTAATTTTGTCTCGTCCCCGTCTTGCTGTGGATCCTGCAAATCGTGCTCCTGGTTTAAGCCCTAACCCCACAAAGGGATGGATGTCCCCTGACCTGCAGGGAGAAGGCGGCTCTGCCTCCCCGGTGCAGCCCGGCAAAGGCCCAGGGGTAAGGAAGGAGCAGGCCCTCCGCGTGGGGACACCCCCGTAACGCACAGAAGCAGCAGGCCCAACAACAGGCAAGCTGGGTGAACAGTCGAGGTGGGGAAGCCAAGCCTCCTCTCTTCTGTCTGGCAGCCACCATCCCCGCCGAGGTCTCCTCCCGGCTGTGAGAAGCGGCGGCTTCCCGGCCACTTCCAATGGGAAAACGCGCGGAGCTGAGAGGGAAAGGTGCCAGGCCGTGCAGCTGCCTCCTCAGCCCACTCTGCAGGGCTTCACCTTGGGGTCAGCACTGCAATCGGCCCAGGGATATGGGAATCGTCGGAGGTGCTGAACACCCCAGAGAGCCTCCAACATCTCACTGGGTCCAGCCTCCTCCTCCCCGGCAGAAATACAAACTCGAAAATAAAAGCAGGAAGACAGTTTACAAGGAGGATTTTATCTGAGTTCAAGTTGGAGCGGGCTGTAAACTCCCACAGGACATCTAGGTTTACACACTTCGGATGAAACTGTAAATTGAATATTAAACACACATTTTTATCAAATCATATTTCTCCCAGAGAAGGCTGAGGACTGCCTGTTTATTTTTTTAATCTGATTCGCTATGTTTACAAGTGGTAGGAAAGCCTGATATATCAGCTGCTCCATCTTTTTAGCTCTATTCAAACGACTTTGATTTTGTTTTTCTAACACCGCTAAGAAAACTATAATGCAAAAAAAAAAAATCTATAATCTGTAAAAAGGCTCTCTGAAATCCATCAACCAAGTTGTATCCATAATTGCTTCCCTGGCTTATCAAAAAAAGGCTCATTTGCATTATCTGTTATCTTTAGATACCCATCCTGGTCTATAAAGAGAGTTATCAATCCCGTTCAGAGGCCAGTCCACAAATTGAAGTTTTCTATAGAGGGAATTAGCTATAAACAAGCCCGAGGCAATTTTCTTTGACAGCCAATGGTAAACCATAGGAAGTAACTTTAATAGTGATTTACAGTTCTTCTCTGGTTTCCATCCAACTTTTCCTTCTTGTGCTTCTGTTCCATCCAAAAAGGAATTTTTCAGATGTTCTAATTTCCCATTCAAGATGCAATCAATCCCAACTCTAGGTGTGTCTAATCCAATTTTTACGGTATGTTCATGGGCCAGCACCAGAGAAAAAGAACTCTCTTTTTATTTTCTTTCAATTGCCTGTGCTGCAATCACAAGACTTGTCATCTCCTGGTGTGAAATGCACAACAGTAGAAGAGAGAGCGAAGGAGATTTGAGAGAGAGAGAGAGAAATGAGCCAACCTCCGAAAAGAAAGGGGAAAAGAGATACACGAAAATAACATTAACATTTTTGAATTATCCCACATAGTGAAAGCTCCCATTTACCAGAATAATTAATTAACTCAAGATTTTTAAAGCCTGTGCAGAGTTTTTAAGTTCCTCATTTAAATCACAATATGCTGTTGGAAGTGGGATATTTAGGAAGGGACTCCAGCTTCACACCACCCATCTTCCTCATCTGTAGCACAGTGAAGTCAGATTCAAGCCCCGTACCGCTTGCTTACACACACCACCCTTACGTACACGAGTAAACCCCATCGCCTGACCCCCTGCGCCACTGAGAGTCAGAGGACTGCTCCTCCTTTACGAACGAAAGATTTCTTCTTTTAACGGCTTAACATACATTCTGGCTAACTCTGAACTTCCAAGAGACATACATTTAAAATATTTATTTTTCAATCTCTAATTAAAAAAATATCTCTAAGCCACTGACACACACAGTGGATCTTAATGTGCATCACAGGCACAGCAAAGAAATAACAAGCAGGGGCACGGTTCCTCTCTGAGTAAACTACAGCAAATGAAGGTAAAGCAGCTAAAAACCCACTGACAACACAGACCTACGTGGATTTAAATCTGTGAGAGCAGCTACAAGACAGAGAAGTATACCTAAGAGTTTAGCAATTAATAAATATCCCCTGTGTCAACACAGACCAATAAAAATTGTTTCCTTTTACAATAAAGAAAAATACATTTATAACTCAGACCATGAAGCCTGTACTCTCTCCTATTCCTTTTCTCTGAATATTAGATACATGGGGGTCATATATATACACACATACATATATATGTGCATGGGTTATTTTTCCTCTGATTGAAAGCTACCCTAATGGGTATGCACTAATGGATTTGAAGTGATAAGGAAAAGGCGGACATACAAAATGCTCCAGAACTTCTGTTCCTAATCAATCACCAGAGATCAGTGACATCATTCAAGCCTTTGATCAGAGCTCCCCTTTCAAGCTTAAAAAGGGGGATAGATTGACCCACACCAGCGGAGGGACTGAAGAAACACCTAGGTTACAATTCACAGTGAAATATGAGAAGTCACCGGCATCCCTCTTCAGAAAAACTATCCCTTCCCACCTTCCTCAAGGAATACAGCCCGCATTCCAGAGCAACCAAGCACAAACAACAGATTTATCTCTTTCCCCAATAATCAGAAAACAGCCAGGGAAACAACACATCACAAAATCCTTTCAGGTTTTATTTTCAAAGCCTGTGCACGCATTTTATCCTAAGCAGGCAGTTTATTACGTTTGCTCACGTTTAAAAATCTTCTCTAATCCATTAGTAAAAAAAAAAAAAAAAAGAAAAAAAACCCTAATTTTTCCAAAATGCCCAAGCATCTTTAATGACTGAAGGCTGATGCCTGTTTTTAAAGAAGAAATAATTTTCAGGAGAACCAGCATCACGGCAAGCGTTCACTACACTTAGCACCGGCCTTTGTCCACATAAGGGCATTCAGAGAGTTCGGATCACTAATCCCACTTCAGCTAAAATTGAGCTCCATTGTTTCTCAGTTCATCTGAGTTTCCATGGCACTTACTAGGACTTAAGTGTTATTTACTTAGTGCGGTTTGTTAAAAATAAAAAACAATAACTAAGTCTTAACGTGAGCATCAGGTTTGCTTCCCCCCCCCCCCGCCTTTTTACTTTCAATAAGCTCAAGATGCAGCCAGCATTTTACAGTCTCACAGACTTCTTCTGTCTAAAAATCTTCAAGAAAAGCAAAAAGTTGAAAATAGACCTGAAAATGTTCGCTTCATTGTTTTGGCTTGGTTTTCCCCCATCTGTATTTTTAAAAAATCTAATTGAGCTTCCTGAACAGCCGCAAAAATGTAGTTTATTATCTCCCTCATCAGGTGATCAATGATTTCATTAATAAGACAGATAACAAAACTGTCATATCATCGACACAGTTATGAAAGATGATCCTGGCTTCTTGCTCCATTTTCCAAGGTCTGGGATTCTCTGTGGCAGCTCTGAGTCCATTCAATATTTTCCACAGACAGAGAAAAGTGAAAATCCATTTTGAAACCAATTTCAATTAGGATCCAGAAGCTGTTATCACAGGTGTCGCAGAATGGGCCCGTAAGTGGAAATGTCGCCTATCCATTCTGAAATGAAACCTTATCAGGGGCTACGAAGATGGCTGAGGACAGCCTATCTGTAAATTACTTTTCGTCCTGTGTTAACTCAACCCTAGTTCTGTCATATGGAATTCTTTCCAGCCCCTTGTAATAATCTAATGACTAACTAGGCGCTGCACCAAAACGGCTTTTATTCTGCTTGGGCTTCCCCCGCCAAACAGGGCTGCAAATGCAAATAACCGGAGGCGGCCAGGCGAACTGGCGTATTTAGTAATATCATTTAAAAGCTCTCATAGTTTATTATGGGGAAGTAACGGGCTTGCATTCTGAAGCCTGTCTCCACCCATTGCATTCCTGGTGATTTTTCAATTGCAAACTCCAAGGCCGAGTTATTTCATTAATTCAGCACCCAAGTAGTGAGGCTTTTCTCTCACATCTTTCAGTCTCCTTTTAGCAAATTATCCCATGACGGAGGATTTATTCAGTCAAAGACCTCGGACTTTGAGAGGCAACAAAAGAATCAAGAGACTTTCTGGTCCACCTGCCTGGCGAATGATGAGGCAGGGTAAAGCCTCCCCTAGAGAAACCAATCAAACCATTGTGTGGCACAGTCAGACCTTTTCAACTGTCAAGCCAGGAGAGCAGGAAAAGAGATGAAAGAACTCAGGATGAAGCTACCATTTACCGAACCATGTGGGAATGGTCTCCGAAGATTTAATAATTGGGATGGAACTCAACTTTCTGAAAACTAAAAGAAAGAAAAAAAAAAAGAAAAAAAAAGAAGAAAAGAAAGGAAAAGAGAAGAGAAAGGAGAGAAAGAAGGAAAGAAAAGAGAGACACCAGGAGGAGGGAAAACACAACCAGTCAGGCCAAGAGGGAAACTTTTCTACAAAATCCTCTGTTGTTATGTATGAACCCCTACGCTGGAAAAGAAGAGAAAAGCAAGCACACGACAGGGACAGAGAGCAAGAGAAAGCGCACATCTTGTAACACTAACTTAAGTTTCAGCAATTTATCATCTCATCTTAGGAAAAACCACCAAAAAACCCCACAAATCTGTTCTATTAAGCAGAACAAAAAAAGAAATCCCCTTAGTTTGGGATATCTGGGTGCATTTTCAAGCTATTGCATGTGTGGGACTTAAGTTTTTGCATTTCCACTTGACTGCATGTGGAACATGCATGAAAAGTCGTACCAAATGAATGGAAACCAGCATATTTTAAGCGGTTGGCATGTGTAAAGAATGTGCACACACAGCTCCTGTGCAGCAAGACTCCAGCTGATTGCAGGCACAAGATTAGGAACTGCTTTTTTTGATAACCTGACCCATAAAGCCTTACAAGCCAAATTTTAAAATTGTCTGAACAAAGCCCAGCACTTCCTGTGGACTTTTTTTTCCCTAAGTGCCTCTGTGCACTTGAAATATACATTCATCAGTAGGTCCAGATCACATTTACAAGTAAATCAACATTTTTTTCTCAATTGCCAGCCCTACAACAAAAATAGAATCTGCAAATTAAATTGTGACCACTTGCAGTATACATCAAAGGCAAAGACTTTTAATGGGAAATAAGATAATAATACAGTAACAAAATCCATCTCATTCCCTCTCAGTTGGGATGCCAAAAGAATGCATTTCCCTCATCTCCCACCCTCACCCCAAAATAATGAGATAGGGCTTGGAAAGAATACAGAGAATGTAGTTTTAATACAGTACTTTCTTTACATAATCACATACCAGACCCTAAGCACACTTGTCCCGCTTATTGGTATATGTATTTAGTAACAATTTCTATGTAAGCAGAAGCTGAGGTTTTACATCTTCCAGAAAAGAGAAAGGGGCGGGGAAAAAAAGGAAAAACTAAATAGAAACATACAAAGCAGAGATATAATCAAATGCAACACTGACACCTGATTATTTCCTTTTAACTGGAGACAGATATAAAATAGAAAACATCTAGAACAGAAAAGATGAATGCCATTTGAAAACCTGTTAAGTAATTTAATTACTTCAACTGCCTTAATTTACACAGCTCAAATCCTAAAGCCAAATACTGTGCCTGCCAGAGGGGTTGTCTGGTTTTAAGTCAATTAGAAGGATTTCTAAAAATTCTCTTTTTATTTACTTTATGAAGAAGATTTACTCCATGCAGCTCCTTCACTTGCAGATTCCCAAGTCCAGTCTCTTTTGAGGACCCAGGAAAACCCTCAGGATGCGAGAGTTTTCT
Organism: Balearica regulorum gibbericeps; assembly: GCF_011004875.1. Classification (NCBI taxonomy): domain Eukaryota; kingdom Metazoa; phylum Chordata; class Aves; order Gruiformes; family Gruidae; genus Balearica; species Balearica regulorum. The sequence goes on along the minus strand of NC_046185.1, from coordinate 111,367,412 downwards.
GCCTTTATTTTTTTCAGTGCCTTTCCAATCCTCCCCAGCCGCCGGACACCCATGTGTTTGTTGATGCCCATTTCCAGCGGCTGGGAGGAAGATGCCATCACCGGGAGCAGCAGCGCCGCTGCAGAGCCTTGCCACCCTGCCGTGCAGCCTCCCCGGTTTGGTCGCATGGGCTGGCACAGCCCTGCAAGGTCATGAGGAGGCACTTACTCTTTTAGGGTATCTTCCCCAGAGACCAGCACTTAATGGCAGTGGGTGAACCCTTTTCTGGAAGGCTAACAGTATCACTGAAGCATCAGCTGCCTGCAGGCTTTTTCCTACTGAAAATCAAACCTCTGGGTTGCTTCCCCCCTCCCCAGTACTGTGGGCTGTAATGCCTGAATTTTTTGAGGTCTGATTGATACTGGACTCCTGCAAAGCACAAGCTACAGAGCATGGTACCATTGCCATACCTCAGAGACCCATTTTAAACCTTTTTTTTATTATCACTTCTTGCTCTCTTTCAAAACCCAGGTACAATTATAATATGGTTGCTTGGGTGTTTTGGGTTTTTTTTTGTTTTTCAGGAAAAAAACCTCCCCAGTGTATAATTCCCTAAATTTAACCTCCACCTTGTCCAGGTGGCAAGCTTCTGCTGCTAACTAATGTTTTCTCCCGATTCCACCTTGTGTTATCCAGCAGGATGTTAAGTCATTACTTACTGATTACAGTGATTGCAGGGATAAGCCACTCAATCATCTCTTTCTGGAACTTGCAAAGGGATACAGCAGGATTGACATTTAATATCCCTTATGCTATTAACCACTGCAGGGAGGGGAGAGAAGGGGGGAAAAAAGGAGGGAAATCTCAGCAGAATTAATGAAGCAATACTGTATTGCACTTGCAGATCACTGGCTTTAGAGCAGGGTAAGGATAGGGCTGGCTCACTCAGGAACAACATTAGAAAATAGTATGAGGCAGAATGAGTTATTACGGTCTTCAATAAACTCTAACTTGATGACTGAAATTTTATTAGTAAGCATAAAGGACCACGGGTGCATTACTTCGAATGAACATGTATTTAATCAGCTACTCACATCAGATTACAATATACCAAGACATGCAGTCCCCACTTAATTACAACCTCCAGTCCTTTTGCTTCCAGTACTTCCAAGCATCAGGAGAGCTTATCCACCCCAAGGATAGCTATCTGGACCTGGCCACAATTGTTAGGACAGAAGGGTACACAAAACCTCACAAGTTCGGGTCTTTGTTGTTACTTTTCTGCACTGCTGCATGCGATCATCCTACTCTAAAACTTTTCATGTTGCTGTATGCCACCATTACAGATAGGAATTACTTGCAACATTTGTCTTGCTGGAAAACAAAACCCTCAGAAAAACCTATACATTGAAGTTATCACTTCCAATATCTAATACTACAGGATGTTTTTTCCTTCTTGACCTGGAAATGAGAAGTGAAGAGGGCCCCTCCATCCCCTTTCATTTCAGGAGAGGAGAAGGGCATCTCCTCATCACTTTGTAGAATCAGGTCTCATATCATCAATTCAGGACTCAATTTGCAGGCCACTAAAATAGTACAGGCAATGTTTCTTGATACCTAACAACCTCTTTTGAACCCTGACCTCTCAACGGGACCCTGAGCACATCAGTCCAACAAGGGGGCCAAGAAAGGGTATTATGATTAACACCTATTTTATGGTGAGCTTGAAAGCAAGCAGCAGGACAAGTAACCAACTGAAAGTTTAAACAGGAAATGTGATTCTTATGGGGTCGCAGACTGCTGAATGCTTCCCTCATTCCAGCCTGAAAGAACTACTAGGAAGAAAAAAAAAAAAAAGACCCAGAAGAAGCTGGCTCTTCTTCTGAAAGAATCAAAGTAGACGCATGAACTTCCTCTCATTTATTCATCTATCAAGCTTGGTTTTAAGTTACATCATCATTAAGATAATAATTTCTGCTTTCTATCACTTTAAAGTATGTTCTCAATAACTATCTGATTCTGATAAAGGTAGTCAAGTCCACAACCTACATACGTTTATAATTAGCTTTTTTTTAAGGCAGAGTAATAGGTTAATAAGAAATATCAGATTACACTGGAACGAGCTCATGGGTCAAAAAGTAGACAAAACACATCAAACTGAAAATAACTGCTTGCCTGTCAGACACTGAAGGAGTCTCTACACAATATCTGCATTGTTTTAATGCAACATTAAAAACATCACTTTAGAGCTAAAATGTGCAAAAGAGGAAAGAATTTTAGTCACGACAAAATTTCACAAGCCAAACAGTAAATAAAACAGGGTTGAACACAGTATTACAATCTCCTAATTTTCTCCAAGCAATGCTGCAAAGTGCAGCTTTGCCTTGTAAAAGTATTAATTCAGCCCTCACAGAAATTCCCTGTACGTTTTAGAAAATAAAGCAAAAAATTAATTACATCCATACTACAGATACAGTGAAAAAAATAAATTGCATATAGCTGAGGGCTGTGTTAGGTTAGTGTGGAGGTTTTCGGTCAATGCCACTTAGGAAGTACTCTAACAACAAATCTGATTCACCTACAAAGCAGAGCGTAGAGTCGAAGCAGCCAGACTGGCAAAGCATTAAAGCGACTGCCTAATTGTAAGCATGCAAATACCCACGTTAGGGCCAACAGAGCTATTCCTGTGCCTAAAGCGAGGCGTTCGCTCGAGTACTTGCTGGACTGGAGCTTGCGACTTTACTGCGACTTTACTGCAGGAGGTACTGCACCAGCGCGGGCAGCACGGCTGCGCAGGCAGGGGAGCGAGCCCTATGTTTTCTGCCGCGGCACTGCAGTGCTCAGCCTGACATATCAACTTAGCGTGCTGCTGATGTCAGCAGCAGCTCATATGCCAAGCTGTGAGAAGCAGGCACACTGCTTGGCCTGCCAGCCCTGGCGCTCGCTGGGCAGAGCAGCGTGGAGGAGTAGCCAAGAACAAGCCTCTGTGCCGGCATTCATCACACTTCAGCAAGGCAGGTCACTGTATAGGTTCCTGCAATGCTTAACGCGTTCACCTGAAGAGTCTTTTTTAATCCTGAAATTACTTGAAAGTACACAAGGTACCACATTATCCAACAGACTTCTAGCAAGTCAGGTTTCATGCCCTGCAATACCAGGCTCTCCAAGGGGAGCACAGAACTATGAGTTTATCAATGGATAAAGCCGTTCTGTGCACAACCTGACAGAAACCTGTGTGTGCATGCAGCAGCTTTCAGGATGATGACCTAAACCCATGCACAGACATGGCAGGGAACAGGGTCTTACTGCTTTGTCTCCAGAAAAGTGGCAGGGATGTACAGAAGTGAGAAGACAAGGCTTGACAACACAGCACTGTGGTAGCAAGGTGGTCCGGGATGCTGGTTCATTACTCCAATGTAATACCAGCGACATGACATAAACACTGTATTTATTTATTATTGTTATTACTTTGCCAAAGCAGATCAGTCTGAGGCTTTCAAATCACATGATACACAAAAGTAAGCTTACTTTATACCCTACCACAACCTTTTTATTCATACAGACTTTTGTGACTGAGCATCTCCATCAGCAGTTTTCTTTAGCAGCTTTTACCCCCTTGGATATTAGCCTAGCAGTAAATATAGCAGTCAAACAAAACAGGAGTAAAAGGAACAATTTGCAAAGAAATGTATCCTAGTAAACTGTGTGCAGTTTGATTGAGATACACAAAATGAAACACAAAGGAGAAAAGATCAAAAGCTTGCAAAAATAAATCCAAAACAAAGCAAGAGCAGTCCCAAATTACAAAGTCCCACTGGGGATCAAAGTGCACCAAAGATTTTTGTTAGTTATTACAAATTATGATTTTTTTTTTTTTTTTTTTTTAATTTTTTGATCACATGTATTTTAAAAGAAGTTTTAATTTGCTCCAGCACTAAGACCTTCCCCACATGTTTCAGCCTGGAGCACATTTTAATGGCTTAGTTATAAATCCCCAAAATTAGGGGTTTATAATGGAAACGCTGGCAGGCCCTTATCTAACACAGTGCAAGCATCTTAGGAATACAGTCAGAGTTTGTAGTTAGGTGAGTGCAGCAGAAATCTTTTTTGTATTAAGTAATGACAGGAACTCAGCAGAAGTGGCTAATGTGTAAACTACTGCCCACGTTGACTTATTGTTTGAGTCCACAGTGCAGCTGGAACCTTCCAAGGGGCACCCGCAAGTCTGGGCCTCTTAACTTGCATTGTGTGGTTAGGGTGAACTCATGAGCTGCCCTTCCACATCATCTTTCCCACTTTCTTTCCCATGAGCTGCCCTTCCACGTCATCTTTCCCACTTTCTTTCCCTCACACCTAGGTTTTACACCAGGCTCTTCAATAAACAGTTTGCACATCATATGATTTGAGTTTACCACACTCCATATTCATTTTAACATAGATTCTGCTACTGGGTGTGTTACTCACTTTCGGGAGCTGTTGAAATAATGGTATTTTCTTTGCTGCTTCATCATTGTAAGCTTTGCAAAAACCCCGTAACTCACAGCTTTCAATCTATTTACGATCCAAGTTCTGATTCCTTCAGAAGACAGCAGAGCTACTGAGAAAATACTAGTTTCTACATCACACCTCACACAGCTGTCACTCAAGTATGTTACCCTGCAAACTTTGCTAATTAATGTGTTGTCCAGAAGAAGAGAAGCGCTGATATTAGACATGCTTACAAGGTGACATTGGTATGATAGGCAGATGTTGCTCTGCAATGACAGCAGAGTCTTCTGACAAAACCAGCAAGGATCATTCTGTCTTTTCGTTATTTTTAAGGGTACCTTACCTTGTTTAACAGAGCATTCAAATGCAAATCACAACCATTTAACATTACCACAGCCCTCTGCAAAAAAAGAGGCACTGAATCAACAAAACCTGCATGTTTTGTAGAAGTGGTGTCTTATATCAACTGATGATGTTCCTGTAGTAATACTCCTTCCAGCATTAAAGAACAAAAGATGCAAATGGTATGCAAGCTCCAGCTTTCATGCAAATTGGTCCTTGTAACCAAAATTCATTATCATGACAATCACATCTGCAAGAAGCAAAACTTTAAAACATTGCAACAGTAAAACTCATGTTTAAGTTCCTAAAGTATTTGTTGTATTAGTATTTGTTTTGGTACACGTTCCATGGAGTCTCTACACCAAGAGGAAATTTTTCATATCCAGGAAGGAATGAAATTTTTTATCCCTTTGAAGCCCAACCCTGTATCTCTGGAAAGTCCTTTGCTTGGTTTGGAAAGTCCTTTGCTTGGTTATACATGAAGGCAGATTAGAAACCCAGACCTTGGAGATCCTCTTGACTTCCCTAAATACAGAGACTAACAAGACCAAGGCTTACCCATTGAAAACAAAAGTAACTGTCATTACTTTAACCAAAGGCAGCCTCAGGCCCCAGGATGTGTAGTACATTAGCATCTCATTCCCTTAATAGGGGACAATTCCAGTGACAAAAATTTCTAGTCATTCATTAGACTTAGAATCATTCCAACTCTTGGGATTTTGACACCCCTGCCATGCAGTAATACACCACCTAGATGAAGCAAGTAGTTAAGAACTATTATTACCGTTAAAGCTTATAGGTAGACTAGAGAGAGAAAAATATTTGATCACAGGGCAAATCAGTGTCAGAATTCAGCAAAAACATCTTGAAGGCTTTATTTTTAGTCCTCTAAATCTAAATGTTTAACGACAACATTAGAGCTAGCCCAAACAGTAAGAGGTATGTGCAAATATCGTTTGAGTACAAACCTCTGACACATCAAAGAATACGCATATGTGTTTAAGTCTGCATCTGTTTGAAAAGTTGGGCCAATGTGGAAAATCCTATTATCGAAAAAAAAATACAATGGGGAGCTCTTCAGCTAATGTGAACCACTGTAATTCTATTGACAGCAACGGATCTGTGCTGACTTACACCAGCTGAGGATCTAATTTCATATGCCTTAGAAAACTGATGCAACTTTTTCCATAGCTGCTCAAGAGTTTCTATACTCTCGTGGGGATCAACTCCAACTAGGAGGTCAGCAGGTGCTGAGTTTGCTTTGAATCTGAAGTCCAGTCACACAGAAGGATACTGGGACATGTGCCATCTCATTTTTACTGATCCACAGAGATCCCCCTCTAGTATGGCTGTAGGACTCATGTATTTTCTGCTTTAGTCTGGTGGGAGATACATGTTTCTTTGAGAGACCAGAAACCTTTCTTCAAGATACCAAAGTGAGAACTTGACCTGGAAGCCCAGATGAGTGAGCATGATGGATGCAGAAATGGTGATCCGAAAATGTTTTGCCAGGAATACACCAGGACTCCAAAATATGCAGAAAGACATCTTCTGGTTTTAACCATTATTAAACTGATTTGCAAAAACCAACAGTTTCTCTGCAGCTATTCAAAATCCACAGGTTGAAACTCTGCCCACACCTTTTCGCACAATTTTCTTTCCTAATGCAAAGGGAGTTTTGCGTTCATAGGACCAATAAATGCAGCCCTCTTACAGTGAACAATGAAAGGGCCAGGGCTGGGATTATACACTCTTCGGCAAGGCAGAGAATATGTAAAATTGTCAAGTGAGGTAATCTCTGGGGAGAGTTAAGCAAACTACTCCAGTTCTGCAAATCTACAAGCTGTACATTCACAACTTTGAAATTAATTCATGGGAGGATACACTCATAGCTTGATGTTTTGTCCCTGGCCATTAAAGAACTTTGGGGAGGTGGGTGCAGCCCTTTGTGAGGAGCAAGTTTATTTGTAAAAGAAGAGAGGAAAAAAAAACCCTTTGCCATTAATTTTGACAGGGCTACTTCTGTCTCTTTTGTAATAACTAATTATCTAACTAGTGTAAGAGATTTCAATGGCCAAATGCAAAGCACTCACAAGCCCTGCCAGGCTAATCAAGACAATTTCCAAAACGCCAAAAACAGGAACTTCCTATAATAAATAACTTAGCACATTTACATCTCAAATTAGAACATCTGGAAGAAAAAGCCTACGCCTGATGCCAAAACAGGCCTTATTGTATCCTACCACTTTCCACCACCGCCACCCCCCCTTGTTCATTTTCTTTAGCCTTTCCTTAGAACAAACACTGATCCAGGTGCAAATGCTCAATTCACAAGGAATGCAGTGAACATAAAATTACTGTAGGTTTGGCTGCTAGTAAATCCCTGCTGTTACTCACCATTGGAAGTTGTGCTGGAGGCAACAGCTTTCTCACTGACATCTGTTCGACTGGAGCATTTCACGATGGAATTCTCCACTTTTTTCTTCTCCGTCGTGGTAGAGCTATGGGACTGCGCCTCCATGATGACTTCTCATTACTTCAGCTCTCCTTGTACTAATACCTGAATGAAACAAGAGAGTCATAAACTTTAAATACTACTCACAAGTTTAGCCCAAAACCTCTCACATCTCTCATCTGAAGAAGAGCCTGCGCCACAACTGAATTAGCAGTCCACAGGCCATTTCTGGATGCCCATCAAATCATATTTGCATGCATGAATTCCTGAGGAATTGAAGGAAACACTAACACCAAAAATAGGTATGTTTCCCTTTAAAGAGAATCATCATCACAAACCACTATGCTGCTTGGTGGGCAGGTCCACTTTTTCCAAGCCTTTAGAGTTTTAATGGACCCAGGGGAAAAAAGCCAGTATTCTTCTCCTATGTTCGGAGCACTTTGGAACAATGCAAAAGAAATCAAGACAGACCTTCATGTTGACTATAGAAGCCAAATATTTAAATTTCGACATTCACGCTGTCCGAACACACTACAGCAAGAATTACCCTGTCTATCTCTACACCTTGTCCTACTCGTGTAAACATCTCTCACTTTGTTTGTTCAGAAATCTAACTCAAACAAAAGTGCATTGGAGCAACACCTTGAAAACCACAGGGAAAGGCAAATATTATCACTAGTGGCAGATAATGAGATCACTTTCTTTTGCATGAAAACGCTGAAAATGGAAAACTCTGCAGAGGTATGCGTCTGGTTATTCTGCCTTTCCTGGCTGTTCTCGGTGTCATCTCCAGTGACACATTCATTTTATACCCCGCAGATCACTACTCCTCATTCTCAGAGCTTTTACATTCCTGACATAAACCCAAGAAGCCCAGAAGCTTCCGAAAAGGTAACGCTGCTTGTGCAGGAGTGTATCCACGCCAGGCCCCGAGACCGCAGGGATCTTGGGCAGTGAAGAACACAAGCATTTCCAAGCACTGGTCTGCAGCTTAACTTGACGCACGCCGGTCTGTCCAAGTAAGCTTTGCACAAATCAACATTCAGCACACACCACGCTTAGCACCGAAGTACCTGGGTACCACGGTAGTTTGAATGCGATCCTATGCAACAACAACAACAAAGAATACTAAATAAAGTGTTTTCAGCTCTGAGCAGCACTGCAGTCATTAGCTAAAGGGGTCTGAAATGGAAGGAAGTCGCACTGTTCTAGGACAACATTTAAATGAATTAAAAACCCGAAGGCTTAAAAACAAGCCACAAAGTAAACTATAATGAAGTGTAATTACATTAGCAACCTGTTTCCCCAATTCTGACAGGCCAAAAAAAAAAAAAAACCCAACCCAAAACCAAAAAATAAAAAGGGCTACAAAGCCAATTCATCACAAACACAGCTGTCTAGTAAACCTTCCCCTTCCCACCTCCCTAGTAGGAGTTCTTTTTAATAGCACAATAAAACACTCCAAAGCCTCATTGTTATACAGTTGGGATCAAAGAAGAGCCCAATCACTAAATGAATCATTATTTAGCTAGGCAGCACAGCCAGAGAATTGGACTAGATATCAGAGACTCTCTGCCACTGACCTACTAGTCTAAACATCAGCTAGGCATTTTTCTTCCCTTGAGATTCTTCCTTGCTAAAAACAGGAATAACAAAGCTCTGCCCGCCATGGCAGAGTACTTATAAGAGTACTTTCAAGATCTACCTGTGAAAGTGCTATAAGTATATTGTGATCTGCGAAACAGAACACGAAGGGGAATGTCAGGTGTCTTCAAATATGAAGGAGAGATCTAACAATACTCAACTTGCAACAGCCCTCGCTTGTACCCAGCAAAGCACAAATTTCCTCGAGGAGAGATCTCATACGAGGTTTGTACACGGCACCTTTCCAAATTTCTCATATGCTTTCTCCCCTTGCACACCTCACACAAGAACACCCACAGCTTTGGTCAGTTACCATATATGTTACCATATATATATCTCTCAGGTTTTTCAGTCCCTTGTGTTGGCAGAAATTGGGAGGACAGTGGCACTGCTGCCAAGCTGCTCACCCCACACCAAGCAGATGATGCTTGTTTTCTCTGTACAGCCCTGGCCACGTAAGTACCAAAATCTGCCTCTATCCAGCCTCCAGCCACTGCGTGAGCGAGTCCTTGAATGTAACCTCTTGTGCTCTGACTACCCTCCTTTGAGTTATTTAATAATCTCTAAAAAGAGTAATGTTTTTCTGCTGTCTCTGAAGGAATTTTAAAAGCTATACATTTTCAGTTGTGGTTATTTTTCTTGTTTTGCCTTTTAAGGATCAAGTCTGCCATTCAGGCAGCATTTTCATTTACATCAAAGAGTTTGACCATGTGAGAGCTTGGAGGGGGAAGCTGCAGAATTCGTCCTCCATTTTCTTCTGTCCTCGGTTCACAAGCCTGTTTCTTTTGGCTACAAGTCATGAAAGGAAACAATTATGCTCCCTACTCAACTAGAAAGGAAAAAGCCACATACTTTTCCCCCATTTCACAAGGCCAGCAGAGTGGCATGAAACATTTGGGCAAAGGTCACCAAAAATGATGACAGGTATCTACAGTGGTTCCACCGCCTCCTGCCACGCAGACGTCTGTGCAGACATGAGCGAGGAGCCCTCAGTTATCTGCACCTCCTTCCCCTCCCCACCATGGCAGGACAGTGCCTCCGTTACAATCTGATCCTACCACTGCTCAGAAAACAAAGGAGACGAAGGTACCGTAAGGAGTTAACACAGCTTTAATCTCCCAAGAAAGCATCTTTGGATAACCTGCAATTCCAGAGCAACACGTGGCTGCTCAGATTGGCATCCATCCATTCTCTTGGCTATTTTTTTCTTTCCTACCAACGAGATTTTTCTGGTGTTTTGGGGTTGTTTTTTTTTTTTTTAATGGAGGGAAGACTAAGAGACATAATTCCACATTTCCCACCACGTTCTATCACTTTCCTGTTTTATGCTACCTAGTGTGGGTAATGGTAGAGAACAGACTCCTGAAGTAGCAGCTTCAAGTGAATTTTCAGTCAGAAAATTGCAGAATTGGCCATGAGCTAATATAAACATCTGCTCTTGGTACCTGTTCTGGTTCATGTCTGCTTAACTTACATCCAGAAGGCTGCTTTTATTCATGTCAGCATGGAAGAGGGAACACCACAAAAGTAAACTTTCTGCCTCGGCTCTACACCCTGCACCACGAGCCGATGGCCCCGGTGCTGCAGACGTTTCCTCCGGTGCCTTCCTTCCTCTGCTCCCAACCTACGCACGTGCGGCAAGGGCATCCGCAAGAACTCCAGCAGCTCCAGTTACACTCTGGTGCCGGACCAACTACATGGTGATATGTGTGGCTGGGAGAGTAAGGAAAGCCAGGAGAGATGGCAGAACTAATAATTAGAGGTATGTGTTTTGGTAGGTTTTGTCAAGCGTGCCTAAGAGGGAAGCAGTCAATTGGACATCAATATGGTGCCCCCAAAATCTTTTTTTTTTTTTTTTTCCTTAAGACAAACTTAAGCCCAAGTTGAAAACACAAACCAGACACACATGCCTTCTAGAATCATTCTCCTTAATTTTGGCTGTGATTTTTATTTTCTCTCAGAAATTGAAGTATGAGAATTGCTGTCTACCAAAAAAAAAAAAAAAAACACTAAACAAAAAACCATCCAGGACGATGTGAAGATTTCTTTCCACTGGCTGCTAATCCCTATCAAAAAGCATTCTGAAAATCAACCACCCTGACGTCGTCTTCACATTACCATACGAAGTGGTTTATATTATGGTGTACGAGGCTCTCCCCATCGTGTGGGTCAGTGACTTCCCTGTTCCTGCCCCCAGGCCTGAGACAATATGTATCTATTCTGCAGCAAGGAGCTCTGCTTTCAAAAAAACCCAGAAAGCTAGTTTCTGTCGGCTATCCAGCATCTCCATGTGCATGTGAATGGCAAGACAATACTATAACACTATATGGGCAAAAGCCTGAACTTTCATAGGTAAATGGAGGGATAAACATTCCTTCCTGAAAGCAAACATTCATGGCTTTTTCCCATTCAACCATGCTTGAACCTTTTGTAATTTCCCTAAAGCCTGAACACACTGCACAATTAATTCCAGATCCCCATTTTAAACCTAATCCCTCTCAAAACAGCAACCTGCCTGCAGGTGTGTCTCTTCTTTTTAAATCATAAATGTAAACTTTCACCAATTGCATACTACACTGGAGGAATTTTAGGAACAAGCTAATGGGATGAACTACTTAAATGAGGAAAACTGTGTCTTTTAAAAGGAGTATCAACAAATGGCAGTATGTTGGAAATGTATTTCGAACAAAAAAATTCTTTCAAGCAATTTGAAATCATATAATTTCCAGTCCTTATGTATGCTGGTCATAAAACTGTGCCTCTCAGTAGTAAAAATAATTGTATTAATATACTGGGAAGAAAAAAATCTTTTTGTTCATTTACTCACAGTACCAACTAACCAAAACCAGTGGAGCAGCCCTCTGTTTGGAAGAGCAGGAAGCGTGACCCTTTCTGAACATACACTTCCATTTTCCAAGAAATCTTCAGCTCTGTGCTCCTTTTCCTCTCTGAATTACTCTTAGAATCATTGCATTTATATTGAATAAGTTAGTGTTAAAGACCAGATCATGCAAATCTTTATTCATAGGAATAGGGTCAGTGACTTCAGCAAGACTACTTGCTTCAGTAGAAGTGCTTGGGCAGGAATCAGCATCTAAAATTCTCAATTTGCATGTTAGACTGGTTTATGTTTCTTGGGAACTTAAACCTTCTTCTGCCTTTATTTGTAACATTTTTGAGGAGGTATCTTTTAATGTGTTGGCTTTAAAAAAAAAAAAAAAAAAGTCCTTTCCCTGTTTTATTCGATGCTGCTGTAGTTGTATTCAATTCATTAACAAGTGGTTTGCATCCGCTGAGAAGAGCTGTCTGAAATAGCAGTGTCACAGCATTCATCATCATTACATCAGCAGTAGGGAAGTTCATACTGATTGCTATCAGCAACCAGAGTGCCCCAATCAGCGTGCAAGCAAACATAGCATGTTTAATTTTTCAGAAATGACTCTGGGTATTTAGGGTGTTCATAGGTACGACTTTGATCCACACTACTGGAAGCAGTCTTTGGGGATACAATACATCTTGAACAGCACAACTGTATGAAAGTGAAAAACACAAGGGGAGGCATGAAGAACAATCAGGAAATTACAGTCTCTCTCAACCATAAAGAACCCTTTATCAATTTTATCAAAACCGGTTACACTGTTCCTTGGGATTATTTAAGGATAAAAAAAAAAAAAAAAAAAAAAATCTGTCTTGTTCAGATACATTCAAATGCAAAATTTACATGAGACAATCTTATGCTATTATATGGGAGCTATTTCACACTGATATATACAGGCTTCATTCAGGTACGTTTAACGTCCAAACCCCTCCCAGATTTCAGCATCGCATTCCATTAAACCTGCTGGCAAAGCTGCATTGTCAGAGTAACCCCTGACAGTACTTGCTGAAAAATACACAAGCGCTCAGGTATTTTAAGAAATATCTTCCACTTGTAACATTAACCTCTGGTAGCCCTCATCATTTTTATAATAGCTGTAGGAACTAATCTGAACACTATATATTTTTCAAATAATTTTATCTTTTCTCACTTCTTTGCAAGATAAACCAGAATTCTGCAACCCCCATTAACTACTGGGCAAATTTTGTTCAGATTCTTCGCTGTTGAGCCAGCTGGTCACAGTAAGACTAAGACCGATATAAACAGCACAAATGATAGTCTTACATCAGCTATATATAAAAGCAAAACAAACCATTAAAAAGTTGGGGAAAAAAGTTACCTCACACTTCATAATACTTAGCTCCATTTAAATCACATGCAAGATCTATAAATGTGCTAGTTGCAAACTGCATGCTTCTCCAAAATCTGTTTTGAAATGCAAAATAAAATTTAAAAAAAGAAAAGAAAAAACAACAACCCCCCCCCCATAGAATCAGATAGACAGATTTGTTGCTTGAAATTAAAAACACCCCAAGTTACAGGGCACCACATGTATTAATACAGTCTTTCCAAATTCACTACTATCTGCTGTCTTCTCCTGTGTTACATTCCTTTGATTTCTTCCCCCTCCCAAAGACTGAAAAACAACTAGACCTAAAGCCTGGTTAATGATGATCTGATCTGTTCCTGATAGGTTAAATAGCTTGTGGCAACAATAATGCAGGATCACAAACACAAAGGCAATCAGCTAGGCAAAGCAGTGCTATTAGCATCCTCGTGATTAAGATCCTAAGTGAGAAACTATTCTATGGTGTACACTGAACTACTGATCAAGTGTAGTATTTGTTGCACTCCAGAGGAATTACATTTGCTTACATCTTTCTGCTACAGATAAACTGGATTGCCAAAAATTCTGGAAATATTTTAAAAGTACACATACAGTAGGAACTGTAAGTGGCACTTTCTATTGAGGCAGCACCTCAGTTGCTTTTAATACACATCACTCACATACTCTTACAAGTAGGTGATCTCTACTTTTGTTAGGGGATTTAGAAAGCTGTTAAGTATAACCCCAATTAAATGTTTTTACTATTACTTCAACAGATTAAATTCTGTATGTAAATAAAACAGCTTTCCACCAGGAAAGAAGTGATTCATAGTTTCTTACCCAGTAAACAGAATTTAATGGATAAAAACGCCTTAGGATTCGGATCGAACTGTCTGTATCCGAACAGCCCATCCCTCGCAGAAGTTGTTGTTTGGGGACATGCAACACAAAGCTGAGGGATACAGAGCTGGAACTTAAAACACATCTTAGTGGCTTTACATTTCAGATAAAATGTATCCTCTGAGGTAAAAATTTATAATCCATTGGTTATTCAAGTGTCTTTAAGGTAACAACTTTAAAATGAAAAAAAAAACCCAAACCACAACAAACCCAACTCCACAACCAAAACCAACCAAACAGGTCATTAACTCTGCATCTAAGCATTTCCTATTTTAATCACGTGGTCCTGGGTTTCTTTATTCCTCATTTTAACTTTGACTCTCTTACCAACTATCTAAATACAGACAATTGAAAGAACAAAGGTTATTTTTCAAAAAAATAGTGCCACATTTAATTTTTCCAAGTCTCCAAATCTGTAAATATATTTGGGGAGGGGCATGGGTTTAAAAACAGTAATGCACTTACCCTTAAAAATCAGAACTCCTGCCAATTAAACTGCCTAATATTGCTAGAAAATTCAGAGTAAGCTGAGTTACTGCTTGTTTTGCAATCTTATGTGTCCTAGAAAAAACTCTAATAATTATGTCAAAGTAAGATTAACTGTAAAAGAATTAGCACAGGGGCAAATCTCCTGTGGACTTTACTGTTTGTAGCAATAGGTTAAAATGAGCAGTGACACTTCAAACTTCCCTACCAAGTCTGCACTCAGTTTTTGCCCCTATCTTTCTTCAGGAATTCAGCAGCATTAAATCCAAAACAAAACTTCAGTAACAGCACTGTAAGTTCCTTCTGTAAAACACTTGGTTTATGGAACCTGAATTAGAGTGCTCATATGCTCAAGATGTGAAAGGACAGAGAGGAGGACAACCAGCAAGACTTGCTGCCTTGATAAGAAACCCTGACTTCCTCTGCTGATACTGTTATTAGCACTAGCAACACTTATGGTGAAGATATAGGATGTTTTCTCCTTTCCATTGCCGGTTTGTCGTTGGTGAAGCAAATTACAAACATCTGTAATGGGTGTGCTTTGCATCAAGATTTATTTAGTTCATCAAATCAAAAGTCACTACAACTGCCACAGAAAAATGCAGAAATATTCTAATTTAGAGCACCAGAGCTAAACGTGAATTCCATTGGCATGACCGCTTTCTTCACACTTTTTGCTTTATCTCATCAATCCCAATAGATGAAAGTTTCCTTAAAATCAAAACTAGATCTATATATCAATGCCAATCTATACAGGAACTGAGCTCAAGGAAGAATATATTTAATATACATCTATTGCAAAGATGTGCCTTCTGTTTCCAACTTACGATATGCAAATGAAAGAAGAAAAGACTGTATTCCATATATCACAATTAGCATTTTAAAACAAGATTAAAGGAATCAAGTAGAACGTTTTTGAAAGTGCCATGTTTTGATCACCAGTCCCTCTCCTGGAAGCCTGTTTATCTCCTCAGCGTACTTTCAGGTTAAGGGATGCCTTCATCCAGAATTTCATGTTCTAACCCAACACAGATGTTTTAACACGTAAAAGAGCTAGGAAAGCTCCGTATATCCAGGAAGAACTTCCAAGTGTGAAAGGTACTTTATAAAACTTTATCTTCAGCTTTTACGGTTTACTTTAGGTTTTACACCTGTCTCACAGTAGCAGTAAAACTGCATCGTGATTCCTTCACGTTTTTGTAACTTGACAAAATACAACAGCACAACGCTGAACTGCTGCAGTATAAATTACTTTGCAATCCACTATCCCTGTTCAAATAGTGTAATCATAAAATTATACAGCTGTCTTATTTTCCCAGAAAAAAACATCCACAGTGAATGGAAGAGCCAAGCAAAACCATACCAAACCACATGTCCTGTTAGTTAAGAATCAGTAGTGCTAGGATTTCATTTTAATATACGCCGTTTGGAGCAGCAGACATTGTACTGAAGTGACACTAACTTGATCTGTGTTTCTGACTATTCGGTTTCAGGTATTCATACATCTTATTTAATGAAGGCTCTATTCTCTCGGCAGCTGGATGAAGTACTCTTTACAAGCAGTTGATTTTCTTGACATTAACAGATTTGTATGTAAGGAAAACAGAGTATCATACAAAGCAGGAAACATATTTGGGGGAGGTTCAGCTCTAAACCACCAAAAGGTTAGCTGGGTCCTTTAGCCCTGACCTAAACATCAGATACCAAAAAAAATACAGCAGCATTTTGACCATCATTAAAAAAAAAAAAAAAGTTAATTGTCTTGGTAATCAGTGCAAAAAAATAACTTGACATTAGAGTGGGAACTTCAGTTAAGAAAATTATTCAGTCAGATCTCTTGGTAGTGGATTCTGATATTATCAGTTCTGACACTCAGCAACTATATAGAGACAAATGCATTCTACCCCAATTAGTTCGCCCCTTGTTGTAATCTAAATAATCTTGCAGGCATTTTTAAGATCAATGTATTGTCTTGTTTCTTGTTTTGTTCTTAAAAAGAGAGAAACCAACTCTTCAGATCAGCAGCCAATTTAATACACTTTCAAGGTTAATGCAGGTACAATTTATATGTACAGCATATACCACAACAAAACCACAGCATGATGCCAGCGCAATCTTTAAGAAAGTTTTCCCCTAAATCTCTGCAGAAAGCGGGCTTA
Organism: Balearica regulorum gibbericeps; assembly: GCF_011004875.1. Classification (NCBI taxonomy): domain Eukaryota; kingdom Metazoa; phylum Chordata; class Aves; order Gruiformes; family Gruidae; genus Balearica; species Balearica regulorum. Next base: position 111,350,754 of record NC_046185.1, on the reverse strand, counting down.
AAAGAAAGCAGGGATTAGAGTGAGCTGGAAGGTAGGGAGGGGACTTACCTCAAACCCAGCCAAGCGGAAATCAGAGCAGTAATTCTACAAGTCGGCAGAGTACACTTTTAGAGCTATAATGGTGTGAAGAAGTGCTGGGCAGCATTGCCTGAAGGCAGCACTAATACACTGATGACTAACGACTGGGCCATGCAGACAATGAATTTGGGGGTTGAAAACTAACAGAAACCGTGCAGTACCTTGACAAATGGGCTTTCAAAATTTCATTCATTGAATAACCTTTAAGCACAAAATTGGCTCAAGTTCTCTCGGGAATAACGTGACACATGTTGTTGGGCAGTAAGTATTTTCCTTTTTAATTAAAACTATTACATCAAATAGATAAACATGATTACAGTGAATAAAACATAAGAGTTAACTATTTAGCAGCTAGAAAAGAAGAACGGACCCAGAATTTGAGGTGCAACACCATTTGTTCTGAAGGGTCAACAAATCCCAGGGTTAACTACCTGATTCACTGAAACTCACCCTTGGCAGAATACATTTTCCCTTCTTCGACACTTCGAGGAGAATGAGAACTTCAAAGGTATGTTTAATGAGCTGCTACAAATACAATTGGTTAAAAGAGGCACAGAAATTATGTACTAAAAGCTGCATTGTGCTTAGAACTACAACTGAAAAAGTCTCCCTTTAAAGAGCCCAGTCAAAGTCAAGCCCCCATAAAACAAATCAAGCCTCATATAAACTTTGTAACCTTGTGTACTGACAAACACATTAAAACAACACACTCCTCCTTTAAAGGGGCTCTTTTTTTCAGTGTAACTCGACTTCCAATTTGAAAATAGCAATTTTGGCTATTTTTACAGACAGAATGAAATATCTAAAGTGTCTCTGAATTAACAAGTACCACTTGCCATAGACAGCATCGCCTTTAGCAGCTCCTAAAAACTTCAGAAAAGGATCTTAAAACAGGAAGCTTAGTGAGCTCATAAAACTGTTGTTGGAGCCAGGAACACATAGCATATTTAATCTGCAAACTGTGAGAGTCTACAATGATTTCAGCAAGATCTGAGGCATGCCCTCAAGGTTTGCTGGGATCTGGGATTAGGGAGTTGATAAGAACCCTCTACTGCCCATGGACATGTTTTTCTTCTGCAGTTAAACACAAATGCATAGAGACGTTTGACTGCTGCTTGGCGTTACTGCTCAAGTTATATAAAAGCTTTGCAGCTCCTTTTGCTGTCAATATATCAAAGTTAAAAAAAAAATCATCAAAGTGTGAAATTTCATTTAAAGTCTTTGCCAGTCTACAGCTCTATTTCACAGACCTATCAAATAAAAGTAAAGATGAAAAATGCACTGAAAGAACTTGAAAAGTTTGCAGCAGCACCCATGCCCTATTTTTGTTTATTCTGTCTCATTTTATTTGATTTTAAAGTATAACAAATCAATTCCCTTATAAAAATGACAAAGTCTAAAGGGAGGACGTCTATAAAACCTGTGGTTAAAAGACAACTTGAAATCATTATTACAGCTGAACCTTTTGTTGAATAAAAAGCTTCTTCTGTAGCCATTTTAGCATTTTAATTGCCTAACTGCAAGTTGGCAGAAAACTTCTTGAATCTTCCAAAACAATCAGAATGACTACGGAATATGAGTGCCAGAAAAACTAAAGCCTTCTTCAAAGTATTCTTTAGCTAGGGATTTACAACAATTGCATAAAGAAGAAAAGTCTGACTTTTAAGATAATCTACTATAGTCTAAAAGCATTAACATTCCATTACTAAGGTTTTCCTGAGGATTTCATGACTCATTGATTCACTTTTCCTTCAAGTCTGCTTCTTCTTTGTACATTACTGTCTCCATATAGTTGAGTGCATGCAAAACTGATCATTAAACTGCTTCCTTCCATAACTCCAAATAAATCCTGCTTTAATAACCATCAGATTCCTTATTTATCAGGAAAAGATGACTAACTTTTCACTAACACTCTGCAACATAAAAACATGCCATTCCTCCCTTGAATGTGCAGGATGAAATTCAAACATGCTACGGAGAGCAGGTAATGGAATAGCTTTCCCAAAAACGAGGCAGGAAGTGTAACTGAAACTTTCAGGGGTCAGCACCAAATGCACACATTTATCTTCTTAAAAAAATTAAGTAATCTGCAAGATGAACAAATTATAATGATATCTCAAAACTCGAGTATTTTGCTTTCTCTAACACTGATTCCAAAATACACAGAAATTATTTATAACCATCGATTACTTTTAATTTCTCAGTTACAAAATGGTTTTGTGTTTGAAAACACACAAGATATCTTTCACAACTAAAGATTACTTAGAGCAGTAAATGCTGTCTTGGCCACTGCATGCCTTCTCAGCCAAAAACATTACTCCACTTCAGCAGGAAAATGCAGGTGATGCCTTTGTTTTGTAGTACTTCCGCAGAAATGCTTTGTTAAACAGCATGTCCTACTGAAAACCATCTGCAATTATCGGAATGCAAGAGTGCATTCATTTAGGCACCTTAAGCCATAGTTTTGCTTCCACTGCTGCTTAAAAGAATATATATACACTGAGGGAGTCCTTTTCTTACTCATTCTTCTTACTCATTCAAAATCACATAATCCTGCTTTTAAAGAAATAATCCTCCCCCTTAAAATAGCCTTCCCTCATAGTTACTATTATTTATGTTTTTAGAATTGGGCTATACACCAAACTGAAAGTATTTACATACTAGCTAGTTAAACCCAAACCTTCATTATATAAACAAACTCTCAGGAGGCTGCCTACAGTTTACATTGCTAAACTCATTCACCATTACTTTTAATATAAATTTCCTCAACTGAAATACAGTGGTGTGGACACGGCAATTTTCACATTTTAAGGTTACTTTACTTTTAAAACACTGCATTTGTCTTCCTTCAAAATAATCATGACATATGTAATTAAGAAACTGTCAGATCATTATTAATTTTTAATAAAGGACCTAAATGAAATAATTATAGGAATCAATCAGTGAGGCACCTTTCCAAATTACAATGCAATTGCACAAATATTCAAACTACTTAAGGTCAGTTCTTGCAGGCTGCAATCCGTAATCTTGCTGAACACCACATCAAAAACAGTTTTGTAACACGGACAAACTTTGTGATTCCACACTATTCCACCGACTTAAACTGTTTCAAAACAGATACCTACATCACGCACAGAAAGAGGGGGAGCAGTGCCCTCTTAAAAATGTTTGTTAATTTCCTCAGCCACATCTCTCAAGGCCTCTGAAAAATTTCGCTTCCAAGTTTTTCTGTAGCACACACAAAAGAAATGAAGTCTGCACGCTGAAGCTTAAAAAATCATGTTTATTGAGCCTTGAAAATCAAGCGGGAAGTAGCAGGGGCGCGATGGCGATGAGTATTTTGCTGTGGGTTGCTACCTAATACTCCTTTAGTGAAGCAGCCTCTAAAACGTGACACTGTATATCAAGCGGACAGCTATCCGTACCTTTGACTAAAAGGCTCTTTGAGATCCGTACAGTCCATCATTTCAAACTGAAGTGGCAGCTGGAAAATGTGGAACAGCTGGCAAGGAGCTGAGAGAAAATGTTTTACATAAATATATCTACATACAAACTGGCAGAAGGCCACGGACACCGTACCCACAGGACTGGATGAAAACTACGCACCAGAGGGTTAAAAAGAAAATTTGGGGAGTGAGGTTGGGGAGGTAGGGGGGGGTGTCCTTTTACCTTTTCTCTTCACGTGGTGCGAGGATTTGGGAGTGGGCACCGGCGGCTGAGCGCCGGCCAGCCCGTCCGGAGGCGCAGGAGTTGTGTCAACACCCCGACTTTACGGGCTAATTAAAATCGCAGAGGATCCGCTCTCCTCGGACCCTTCAAAGTTGCTCGATGCGAGGACGGGCCGCGGTGCCGGCCCGGGGCGGCTCCGAGGAGCTCCCCCGGAGCGCGGGCTCCCCCGCCCCCGCCGCGGGCAGCCGCCCCCGCTCCTCCCGCCTCGGCCCGGCCCGCCGCCGGCCGCCCAGCTCCCCAACTTGACCCGGTGCCAACGGCGGCGGCAGCGAGGAGCGGAGCCCCACGCCGCGCCGCACACGCCCCCCACACAAAAAGGCGCACGCACCCCCTCACGCCCACACCCGGCCGGGACCCAACTTTCCCCTTCCCCTCAGGGAGCCGCCGGCAGGGAACAACGGCCGCCCCTACGGCCGGCCCCCCCGGGGCGCCCCTCCACCCCGCCAGATGTGACAGCGCCTTCTCCCCCGCTTCTCTCGCCTTTCCCCCTGCAAAGTTCGCGGCCGGCCTCCCGCCTCACGGGCGTGAAAATGCCCGGGAGTTGCTCGGGGGGGGGGGGGGGGGGGGGGGGGGGAGCGAAGAGAAGGAGGGAAGCGGGGGGGAGAATAAAAAAGCAGCTGCCGCTCGCAAATCGGCAGCTCCGCCGCGGGACGTGACCGGCCGAGCCCGGGCGGCACGGCCCGGCCCCGGCCCGGAGCGGGGAATGTCTCCGCCTCTCCCCCCCGCACCCCGCGTCCTCAACTCCCGCGCTCCGTGACAGCCATTTTGGGGGTTAGACCCCCTCGCTCCCCCCTACTCCCGCCTCCAAGTTAGGGAAGCGGGAAGGGGGCCGGGAGCGGGGAAGGAGCACTGGGAGACGAGAAGAAAGTGACCCGGAGCAGAGCCCGGGGAACAAAGAACTTCTCGCCCAAGTGGGTACGTACCTGCCGCCGCCGTCGCTGCCGCCGAGCCCCCGCGCTGCCCATGGGCGAGGGCCGGGGCCGCCGCGGCTCGCCCCCGCGCCGCTCCCCCGCCGCCGCGGCTAGCGGGGCCGGCCCCCGCCGCGGCCGGCGGACATTCTCCGGGGGAGGGGGGGGGGGGTGTGTGTGTACGGGACCCACACGGGACAGGGGCGGCAGAGGAGGGCCGGCGGGTGCTGGTGGTTATTTTATCCCTGCCCGCCTCCCGCGGGGAGCAGCCCGCGCCTCTGCCTCAGTGTGTGCGTGTGTGTGTGTGCGCGGATCCGACATCAGTTTCAGTGATCTTGTAATCTGATCCCTTCTGACTCACTCGCACTGACTGACATTTCTGATTTGGTTCAACAAAAAGAGCGGGGGGAGGAGAAAAAAGAAGAAGTGGGGGAACAAAAAAAAACAACAAACAACAACCCAACAAATCCACAGCCTGGTATCAAACAGTTTTCGGAGGGAAGCGGGGACCCCTCTGTCCCGTCCCGTCCGTCTCCCCCAGCCCCGCCGCCCGGCATTGTTTTGGCTCGGCGCAGCCACCGAAGGAGGGGAATAAACACATCGCGCCGAGATACTCACGTGTCGGAAAAGTTGTCCCTTTTGCTTTCCTCCCTCTCGCACACTCCTCTCCGCCGCCTCCTTCAAGTTTTACAGATGTTGCAGGGCTCCTCGCCGCCGCCGCCCCCTCTTCCCAGCGCTGCCCTCTGGATCAGAGCAGGGGAAAGGCTCTTTAGGGATAACTCCTAATTCAAACACCCTCCGCTAAACTTTCCCCCCTCCCTCCCCTTCCTTTAAGCGGCGGAGAGGGCTCCCCTCTCCTTCTCCCCTTCCCTCCGCCCGTTTTGGGACGCGGCTGGCTGCTGCCCGGGGCGCGGATGCCCCGGGCCCGGCGGGAAGCGGGGCCGCCTGCCTGGGGGAGCGGCGGAGGGCGGAGGGCTGCGCCCCGGGGTGCGGGTCGGGCCGCGGCCTGGCGGGCTGCGACGCGCGCTCTCGGCATGACACCCCCGCTCCCCCCTTCCTCCTCCTCCTCCTCCTCCCCCCGCCATCCCCCCGGCCCGGCCCGGCCCGCCCCGGCGGCGGCCCGAAGGCGGCGACACCCCGCCCACAGCCGGGAGGCAGCGTGGGGCGACGGCGGGCCCCCCCGGAGCGGCCCCCCGCCGTCTTGGGTCGCGCTTCCTCCCTCTCCTCCTCCTCCTCCCCTCCCGCTCCATCCTTCGGCTCAGCCCGCATCTGCAGCCCCGTTTCCCCGCGCACCGGTGCGTTGGACCCCTCCTTTCTCCCGCCCTAAGGGGTCGGGGCCTTCCCCACCCCAAAAATATCAGGGCTTTTTTGGGGGGAAACGTGCCCCCCGGCTGGGTGTTCTGTGTGTGCTGCCGCTTCTGGGTTCACGTTTGCTCTGGCGCCGCAGGCTGACTCGACTGACGGACTTCAAGGAAAGTTTCACCTAAGCCATGTGACACTGAAAAATAGCGCTTTCGGGGAAAAATGCGAGCACTTGGGCTAGGGGAAGGGTGGCAGTGGTGCCTTCTCCTGCTCCTCCTGTCCCAGCCCGCCCGCCAGCCTCCCCTGCGCCCTGCGCCCGCCCTTCACCCTGCAAAACGGGGCTCCTCACCGCCTCCATCCTCGCCCCTCATCCCCGTCCTCCCCACCCGGGCTTCGTGCGAGCAGGTCTCCCACAGCAAAGCACGCTGCGGTTCAGAAATAGCAGGAACTAGGATGCCAAAACTTATTTGTTCCAATATGTTCATCCTTCGGGAAATGATACATCCTGACAAGACACCTTGCCTTTTTCTAGTCCTGCAGATTGCTCCCCTGATACTAAAAAAGTCTGAGAAACCATAAATGAACGTTATCACAAGCATTTTCCATCAAGTCAAAAGGTGGGGCTGGCTCTCGGGAAAAGCGTATATATTTAAGTTGTTGCCATCACAATGTCAAATACTTTATATGCACGTTCATTCATAACCTGGCTCACAACAGAGCCAAGTGAAGATTTGTTACCGATGTAGGTGATTTTGCAAGGTACCTAAGCTTGGGCTACCCTATGCATTTGAGAAGTCCCACAAAAAACAATGGTTCTTGAAGAAAGGCACATTTGCTGATGGAAGTGAAAGCCTGGCCTTTGATGCTGTGCATTTCATAAAGCTTGCCTTAGTCTCGCCATTGAAAATGTTCATTTAATTACAAAACAAAGCTGCAGGTATCTGTGGTTTGGAGTGACTTGGTTCATGAGGTTTTTTTAGAAACAAAGAGAAGGCAATCTTATCTGACCCAAAGGTCACTTCAGCCCAAATTTCTTCAGACTCTCTGTTGTTTTTTTCACCTTGAAATCTTCTCTGGGTGCAAAAAGGTAGCTTTGGAGAGATGCCTGTAATTTATGGATGTCCCAGGCACAGTCAGACCAGTCGCACTGGCAATCGCAGGGACGCTCATTTGTGCACACAGTTTACAGCGCCAGGTCAGTACGCCCTGACTTTCAGCACAGACACAGCACGCGGATGCTTTCACGGTGAGTGAGAGGCACACGTCATCCAACCTGCCACGCACACCCGGGCTAGCAGATCCCCATCGCCTGACTCCCGCATGCTGCCGGAGCTAAAGGCGAGCTCTGGGATGCGGTGGAAAGGATGACAGCCTGTGACTGGGTGCCGTGACTCCGTAGCTAGCGATTTCACCGCGTACCAACGGGCAAATCTGCCCCTGCTCAGACTGAGCAGCCCTTGGTTGCCCAACCGATACTGCTGACAGGCATAGCGCTATGTGGGGAGGAGGCATGTGCAACAGCGGGATCTGAATACAGATATCAAGAGCTGATATTCTTCCACCTTTTTTCATCTTGTATGACTTCCTTTTCCAGTCCCATTTTCCTAGGAAAATGTTCGCTGTTTCATGATATTACGATACGAGTGATACAGTACTGTCGATGTTTTGTTTTAGAGATATGTATATATACCCTGGGGGTGGTGGTGTACAGACTGTTTAGGCAAAACTCTGGTCCCTTTAAAGATCAGTTTAAGAGCTATATGATTCCTTCAGCCTACAGATCCCTTCTGTCTTTTTCTGCCTCTTGCCTATTCATTTGTATATTTGCAATCAATTTTTTTCTTAAACTTTTTTTTTTTTCCTCTGCATAATGAAAGCCCTTAAAAGTAACAGGGGAAATTAACCAACATACAAAATGTTACTTTATAAAAGAAACAAATTAATGTGGAAAATCCTGTTTGTCTAACCATTTATAATTCAGTACTGATGATCTTAAGATACTACTTTTAACAATAGGTAGAAAAGATGTTCAAACAGGGGCATGATTTTAAGTAGAAGGTGGCCCTTCAAATCAGTATTCCTCTTGGACTTTTGAAAAAAGAAATTCCTATTTCATGAGAGTTTGGACATCTTGTCATGTCACAAAATTATATTTCATATCTTGTTTGTTTGTTTGTTTGTTTGTTTGTTTTTTAATTCTGATTCACACCAGCTCTGTTCAAGGTCCACATTTCTAATTTAAGATAAAACCCCCCCAAACATTTCATTACACTCAACTTCCATCAAAATTAAGACAGACAAATCTTAAAAACTAAAGAGCAGACAGAATGCTTTGAGCTCTGCTTATGAAAAATTAAAAAAAACCTCCTGACGTGTTTCTGAGCAGTGAAAGTCTTGAGAGAAAGGAAACACAGAAACAACAACCAAGGTTTCTGCCTGTGCCTGTCTGCATGGTCAGGCCAAGCAGAAAATATAAACGACGGAGAGTGGCTGACATTTGCCATTTGAAACATATTGTAAATGTTTCAACACCTTGACAATGAAGCACATAACAGAAGCTTAGAGCATCCAAGACCCTTCAGCTAAACAAAATGAAAATGGGCAGCTCTGTTTAGGGAGGTGCCTTTCTTAACACCTTTCATGTCTGCTTCAGAGGAATCATACTTGAAAGACTCAATAGCAAGAGAAAAATATATATTAATAAAATGTAATGATTTTTCCACACATCTGGACTGCCCCTCCAAGAGAAACTGACCTCTGAGACTTGTCTATGATGTTTCGCTGCAAATAGGAATTGGCTCTTGCAGAAGACCTGTTGGCCAGTGCCCAAACCCGTTTCTCTGACAGAAGATACCACAACCACAGAACATTTCTGCTGTAAGTTATATCATGCACAATACTTCGGCATTTCTTCAGCCTGCCTTATGTCCCCACTTCTCTGCCTGTGCCTTGAAAATTACAGGCCTCCAGGCTGTGCGCTTATATTCCTTTTTTGCTGCACCCATTGTTCCAGCACAATCAGAAAGAGCAGGTGCTGTGCTGACATAAACTGCAATGCAAAAGACCTGCTATTAAGTCACACCAAGAGCCGGTCTTCTCACCACTCCCAATTGCACCACTATCCACTTTCTCTCCAGTCCCAGTGAATACTCCTCTGGACACATTCAAGGACCTTAACTGTTGCTGGTTATCCAGGTGTCACCCCCTAGCAGGCTAAGCTATCAAAATGGTCACATTTTTGCCAAAAGGCAAATACCTTATTAGAATAAATTCTATGAAATGGGTACATTTGCTGGGCTTTTCCAGGGGTGACCTCAGGTGGAGCATTAGAATATGGAGCAATAGCACCCATTTCTGGTCATTTATACAATATCCATCATGAGAGAACTTGGCCAGTGCATCTTGCTCCCACCCACGCAACCCTCTTGTTGCACGACTGCCTAGTACAGCAGAGAGGTCTCAAGAGGTAGCTGATGGAAGAAAAAGAGGGGTATGAGGTGGTGCCTTGGCAAAATCCTCAAAGTCTGCAGGAGGAGCAGCTGGGGGTACAGGGAAAGGTGCACGGCCTAAGGTGGGATGCAGAACTGAGGTGTGGAGGTGACCACAGTTGGGAGGGATATCAAGGTCAGGGCAAAGTCCTTATCTGCAGTGCTGACAAGGAATTGATGTAGGGAAGGCAAATGGAATGGGGCCTGAGTTGGGAAAGAACTAATTAGTTGGAGTCTCGTAGTTTTGAAAGAAGTTATAAACTGATGTACCACTGCACAATGGTCTAATTTAGGTCTTTAGTGGAAGCCAAATCTCTTTAACTTTTCTGTGAGAAAGGTAGTATAGTACCTGCTGTATTCCTGGGGGAAGACTGGGAGATGGACTACTGAACTCTAATAAAAAAATTGAAGCCAATATCATTATTTTTATTGCGGTCTGCTTGCACTTTTTTACCCTTCTAGATTAATGGCAACGTAATGTAACATTGTCATGTTGTGGAAGATACTTAAACTTACATAAATATTGCAGACCTGAATTATTACTCAGGGAAGTTTGTTATTTACTTATTCATAATTCTTCATTTACCTCATAAGCTTAAACTGGTCTTACGAATTTCACTATCAGTTTCCCTTTCAGAATTTCTTTTGCTGACACATTTCAGTTTCCAGCCTCACAGAGAATTTTTGTTTTGCTTTAGATTCTTTGATTATTTGGATTTTTGATTGTTATTAGTGCCATTGAAAAAACCGGAAAACTGTCAACAAATATCCAGATTTTTCAAAGTAACAACTCCCATTTAAGAATCTGAATTTTCTAAGGGTGCTTGCTGTAGCCCTTCACAGACTTTGACATACATCATGCCTTGTGGTGGTCCTTAGCAAGGAACCTCTGTGTCTTTCTACTTCTTCTGCTAACGTTGGCAATCTTGCTAGATTTCAGTGGAAGAAGGACCGATCCCTAGTGTTCAGGATTATCTTTCTACTCTAGCAGATCATCTCTTATCCACCATCCTCTTTCTCTGAATGTCTAATTTAACTAATCTAGCTATCTGCTTATACCATACTCATCACTGGGGTTTTGGAATGCCATACAATAAAATCAAATGGGTCAAGGCCCAGTGATATTTTTTTTAATCCCATTCCATCTTAAATATGTAAGGGATATTTTTTTATTATTATTATTTTTAACTCTGTTGTGATTGCTGAAGGAAAACTAAGGCAAAGAGATGGGGTTTACACATGGTAAAAAAGAGCATTAGTTTCTACAGGAATTTCTGTACTTTTGGGCTGGCTACATAGAAAGCCTGAGCTCTCCAACTCTTAAAGAAACTTTTGTTGAAGGTAGATACTTTTACCCTCTTTGACTTCAGATACATGGTTGCATTAAAACACTTTATTATTACGAACATAATTTTCATAAGAAGAATGTTTTCTTTTTCCAGGAAATTTAAATTGCTGCTGTTTTGTGAGAGATATTTTGGTATGTGACCATAAACATACCAAACAAACAAGCAGAGTGACTTTCCTTTGTTTGCTAGTTAAAAGCTCCTCAATACACGTTAATTATCAGGCAGGGAGCATACAGGGAAAAGCACGGTCTCTCTAACAGGCTACATCCAATAAAGACACCAAAATCATAACATTCCACGCAGAACAAGCATAAATAATCTGTTTATCTCCTTTTTGCCATGCTATAATAAGAAATGAAATTGCTAACGGTGCTGATATTTAGGTTGTTATAATTAGATAGATCATCATTAACATCCCCTTTAAATGATCTGGTATACTTTCAACCTGTCTCTGGGGAATTGTCTCAGCTTCTCTCCCGACTAAGCCGTCAAACTACATGTGAAAGGATTTAGCAGTATTTTGCAGGGTGTAGTCACAAGCCCTGCTCCAGGAGATGGAGTTTATGTAGACTCTTCTGGCAGAATTTAAACCGGTTCCTTGAATGAAACAATCTTTATCAGAAAAAAGGTTTTCCTAGCATATCCAATCCTACTTTAACATTGCCTAATATAGTTGTGTCAGTCATGGGTGGGAAATATCACATATATAAAGGATCCGTCAAAATGTCTTTTTTTTTTTTTTTTTTTTTAGTTGTTGATGCAGTGAATTGGAAATACACATTCTGAGGTGAAACATGGCATTTAGACACTCCCCTAGGAAATGACTAGGTTTTTCCCTAAGCCTTAAATCTACTAGCCAACATTTTAAAGTTACAGCATTCTCAAATACCATGGAAAGCTTGCAGTCTTCAGTCTTTTCATCAGCCTTTTGAATAATTTTTTCAGTAGGTGGTGGATGCCCATTGTCATAGTTCAAATGCACGTACAAGGGCTTTGTGTTCTTTAATGGCAACAGGAAAAATAGGTAAGCAGCATCTAAGTAGTTTCATCTTGGCCTTACATATCTATAGTGAGACTGCTTAGCGAGCATTTGCCAATATCTTTTTCATAAAGTGTTAATGCTCTACTATTACACTACTAGCAGAGAATCCCCAGTTAAAGTTGTCCTGGGTAAAGTGCAACATCTGTAAATCAGGTAGCGTTCCATGGGCATTAAGGAGCCCCTGAGAAGTGCTAGGTTATCCTCTCCACCACCTGGGTGCAAACTGCAGTTTAGTCAGGAATCTAGCGAGTTTACTGGCTGTAATCTGCCCTTGGTGGACATTTGTCCTTACAGAAAGATACAGTGCAACATATGTGATGATATCTAGACAGGAAACATCTGAAATTAGTGAATTTAAATCATGAATTTCTCATCCGGCAAGACCTCATGTGATGTATCTACCTATATCTACCTCTCCCAATCTCTCAGTCTCACATCTATCTGTCTATACCAGTTGCTGGCTTAGTCTTGTTGTGAATGGGACACTGAGCTGTGCGCCCACTGAATGGATCAAATAAAATACATATACTGCACCAGATGATATTTTGATGGGACTGTCGGTGACTGTTCTCCCACCCTTACCCCTGGCATCATGCCCCATATCAGGCTACAATTCAGAAAGACACTAAATCTCGCTTTATAGCTTCTAGTACTGGATCAAAACCAGCATATCACTTCAGTATAAAGCTATTCTGTTGGTAGAAAGTCAGGACATCAAAAAATACTAACAAGCTTGAACAGTCAGGATTTATACCGGATGAGATATTTTCTGTTCCCCTGCAGCCAGCATAAAAGCAGCACAAGCGCCGTCTGGTTAATTTAGCAGAAAGGTGGTCAGGTACTCATTGGCAGATCAAGTTATTGGTGGTGTGTGACCCAGCAGCATGTACAGCTCTCATTAATGACAGAGGACAGCAGTCCCATGCACGCACACATATACAAAAATGCTGTTATAGCCTTTCAGTTTCCCTATAGTTATTTTTTCCTTGCATGTCATTTACGTCAGACTATTTGAGTTCCCCCTTTTCCTCTTCTGTAATGAAGAACACTCACAAGAGCCTGGGAAGAGCCAATTAGCAGGAGACTTGCACTGTTTCACAAGGGAGTAACCTGAATTACACCTCTCTGTTCCCCAGATTGGAGGTTTGAGTAACGCCTCATTCGGAGACAAGAAGAAATCTGCAGCTTAAGTTCATGCAGTGTTGTTCAAAGGGAAGCAAAAATCTGGTACTTCAGAAACAAAAAAATATATACACTGATGTGCCCTGTTCCTTTTACCAGGGCTTAATGCTACATACACCCTTGCCCAAGTACCTTTAGCAAAGCAAGCTGACCAAACACAGGATCCCAAGATCACAACTGATCCCGCAACCCCCTTTTTGGAAACTATCCTCATATTTAGTTCTTTGGTACTACTTTTTAAATCTCTCAGTTGCAAAACTGAGAAACATAAAATACAGTAAAGTTGAGCTCCCTCCATCCAGATTCAAGGTCCTGGACTGAAATACTAAGCAGACAGTTCTCAAAATTTCACCTAGTTATACAAAGTGGAAGTTCAGAGAGGAGCCCGGTGCAAAACCAGCCGTCCCCAGCACTGGTCTGGCTGTAATCTCCACCGTGAGCAGTCCGAAGTGAAACACAGTGCCAGGTGGTAGCTAACAGTAACTGAACTTTCTGGCTATTTTCAATGTCCTTCAGCAACCGGGGCATCCAGGGACCTACACGTCTTAAGTGAAAGCAGATGTCACATTTTGACTCGGCAATTATTTTTATCATTCAAGTCAAAGGCGAATCTTGCCTCCCAATTCGGTATCAAGGCTCCTGGGTTTTACTGAGGTTGGTGGAATTTTTGCTATAGACTTTGATGGGCATAAGGGATGTAATTTCAACAGTGAATTCTGGAGTTACCCCCACACTTAAAGTAAATGGTAATTTTTTGTATGTTTGCAGGATTTCATCCTGCTATTTGGATGGAAGGAAGCTATTTGGAAAATAAGGAATAAAAGAATGTTTTCCTTACGAAATTATGATACTTTGTCAATACATCTCAAATTTGTCAACAGTTGGCAGGAATATCTAATGAATACTTCACAAATTGGAAGAGGTGTATGTTATTTTGCTTGAACCTAAAAGGTTTCAGTCCTGCAGTGCTCAGGCAAACAAAATGTCTGTGAAATTTTACTTGAATAAACATTGCAGGCTGGTGCTAACTTGTTTTTGGTACTGACACAGCCCAGCAATTGGCCAACCAAGAAAACACCAGACAAGGAAAACAATGTGAGAGGTGCTATAATACATAGTCCTGCCTTTCAAGCCAGGAAGACAAAACCAAACACAAGTTTTGCAAAAAATCACAAGAGTTTTTAGGCAGGAAATATCACTTCACGATCTGTACATTTACCCAGCACAGTAAGACCAATGCTCCATCAAAGGCACTAGAACATTTTACAATGGAGACCAACCATGGTTTTATGATTATCGTCACCAGTTCAAGTAACCACCACAAATAGCTACAGAGAAAAAGCAAGCTTGCAGAATATCTCAAAGTGAAAAAAAATAAGCTATTCAAAATAAGACAAACAAACTAGAAAAAATCCCAACCCACACAGAATTGTTCTAGGTATTAATTTTACACGCATTTAGGGTGAAGTACAATCCAAAGGACAAAAGCCAAATACCATAAATGTGCATCTATCCTATGCTCATTGTAAGCATTCCAGTTTTCCCTTTCCAAAAGCATAGCCATGGTGCAGATGGATGAGTCCTTTCTTTTTTTCTTGATTTATTATTTTAACCTCTCAATTTTATTCTGTTTTTTTGTTGTTGTTTAGCTTGTTGAACTATTACACTAGATTTGAAAATCAGATTCTTCCTACCTTTCAAAACATTAGTTAATAAGAGCACAAAGGGATTCTAAACCACTTTTACTTTCATATAGCTTTCTGAATATATTGTGTGAATGATGCACATGATACCACACAGTACATAATCACAATAGAGACATCAAAGTGGTTCAAAACCAATGAATTTGTCTCCCATACATCATGAGGTGTGCTTAAAAAAGAAGATTCAAATACAACTGAAATACTACTGAAATCTCCTCAGTTCCTTCTGGTTATTCAGTTAGTGAAGAGTACGCTTTAAAAATTGAAACTGCGCTAGACTTGCAAGTTTTGTTTTGCAACTGCAAGGGCAGGGGAGATGCAGTTAAAGCAGAACAATAGCTGATGCTTGCATGATTCTGGGATCTGGAGTTTGAAGAGAGAGAAGGAAGTACAAGGCTGACAGGAATCAAGGGAAGGTACTTTTCATTTTCCTAAGTAGATAAAACAGAGGAAATTCATAAGCAGAAGACAGTAACATGATCAAAAGGTGAGAGAGAACTCTACTCATCCTTCACCATATACAACTTCAGGACTACTCATACCATGGCCCAGACTTAGATAAGATCAGGTAATGGGTGGAAAACTGTAAAGAAAAGAAACAAGATAGAAATCTGGTGAGCAGATGAGAGCTTTACAGAGAACTTGCAGCCACGATACTGTCTCCTTCACCTAAATGTATATAAAAGCCATTTGGTCAGTGCACTCCACTGTTCACAAGAGCTTCTTCCTCACTCACACTTGTGAGCGGACATCATGTCTACTCCACTTTAATGGGCTAAAAGCTCATCCTCCAGTTTGAACTTCTCATCTGGACATCCTTGACAGTCCTTCCATTGCAATTCACCCCTCCTGAAACAGGTGACTAAGACAGGGTGGATGAATCGGTCTCTGGAAATCCAGGGCCGATTAATCTTGCCGACTGCAAGGAAGTCACGGGAGGAGGTTAGGCGCAGTCATCTGGCTGCCCCAGCACTGCCTGGTGAGACAAATCCCACCTGGGCTCTGACCTCCCAGCTCCCTAAGTGGTGCGTTCTTCCATCTGTGGTTCCTTCCTGGCAGCCACTGACCTCGTCTCTGACTTCTGCATTTGCCCTCTTCACCTTTGCCTGATAAAAGTGCCCCTGACAATACTTCTACTATAATAACATAAAAAGAACCCTGTTCACAAAGCCTCCTCAACAGCATGGACTACTGCAAGCAAATCAAGCCTGTCTTCTGTCCTCTATACTGGCTTCCCAAAGAATCCCAAAGAATATGAGATTCCTCGGCTTACTGTAGCTAAAAAACATGCCTAATGCTTCGAGGTGATAACCACAATAATAACATCATTCCTCAGACACACTGGAGCCTACCAGAGTGAACCTTGTTTGTATAGGAAACTGGTGTAAGGCAATGCTTAGAAACAATCTTTACTGTCTTTAGTTCCAACCGCAAAGCTGCGAGCTTCTACCTGCCATCTCCATACAGGGAGAAGCACAAACAATTAAAAACAAACAGAAAACCTCCAACCGTCAAGGTAGACCTACAAAGTCTGTGTGCAGTAAGACAATGAACAGGGTTTACTCATCTCTGTGGAGCTTGGAAAAGGTATGACTTGCAACATGGAGGAGGAATTGTTCTGAGGTGGAATAGAGGAAAGCTTAATTCATAGTTATGTCCCCCAAATCCCATTTAGCAGGCTAATGCGTGATTAATTTGTTCTACTGTGTTGGGTTGTGTAAGAGGATGTGCTGAGCCCTAAGATAAGAGCAGCCTAATATCACTCACTATATCAAACCATTAAAAGCTCCTTCTTCCAGAGCCCAGCCTACTCGAGGAGGTTACAGACAGCTAGCAATCTACCTTTGGCGTATGATCTTAGATGAAATTGTATCACTCCTTATATCTATTCATAAAGAACAGAAGCAATGGCCAGAGAACACACACTTTATTAAAAAATTCTTGGATCATACATAAATTCTTTTGGTATTGATATTCTTTATATACCGCACAAAGAACAGCATATCTTTATGGTCTAACCCAGGCAATTTCCATGGAGGAGGGAGAAAATGTGTTGGCTTCAGAGTCACAGATGCATTATACATTTATACGTACTATTCCGTTAAGCTTTTTATAAGCCCAGGTATCAAACTGTGATTGATTGGTGTGCTCTGCTCCTTCTGCCTGGGCTAAGGTCAGTGGGCCTTATTCTGCAGTCCTTATCCAGTTGCCTCTCGGTTTTTTTTTTACTGCCTGAGTCTGGGAGACATCAGTGAGAAAGCTGCCTTCAGCAAGAACAGCTGAATAAAAACTTCAAAAACTCTTCCTGTATTTGGTCTGCTATCTTTTGAAAAATCTGTTGAGACTTGTGGTAACAAAATGAGGCTTCTCCAGACCCTGAGTTTTGAACAGCACAGACTGAAACACAGAGCCAAATCAGTGGCAACTCTTTCCGCACCCCAGACAGCAAAAAACCCATAAAGGAGCCTATTCTGCAGAGAAGGACAAGGACTCCTTGCCTCTTCCCAAGCATGCAAAGAGATGAACTTTGCAATGTGGCCTGCAAGCTGCAAATGTGAGCCCCTCAGGGCTGGAAGGAGCTCAGGGACTTACTGAGGTGCCCTCCTCCCCAGGGCTCTGCCGGAGGCTCCCTCTCCCATGGGGAGGGAGTGGAGTGTCAACAGGAATGCTGATCCTGATGCTGAGCAGCCTCTTGGCAGAGGATATGAGCCGTCCTTGCAGGTAGGCCAGCTTCAGGACGTTGTGGGGCTTCACAAATCCAGGCCAATGCCAGCACCACATGCTCAGAGCACGGCAGCCCAGCCGCAAGTGTTTCGAGCCAGCTTCCAAAAATGCCTGTGACGGGGTCTTGGTGGGGATGGGTGAGGCAGTGGTGAGTCTGCAGGTGGTAGAGGCATGAATCACAGGAATGAGGTCTGCTTTGGAGAAAAGGTAACCAGAGATAAATGTGAGGAAAAATGTCCTTCTCAATTAGTCTTGGATTCCAGTTATCCAGCAAGAAATTGAAAGCTAACCAGAACGGGAACATGACTAATAAGTGGCAGGTACACACCCTCCCAAAGGGGTAGATATTATCCCTACCGTAACTCCTGATTGTTTTCCCCGCGTCAGTAACAGCAACGTGCTCTTATCTGGATGGCACCGCAGCCAGCTGGCCCTGCCCCATGCCCCAACCTCACATGCCAGGGGAGACAACCAACCCTTCTAACCAGATCGGTAAAGACAAAAACAGAGCTGCGTTTTATCTGCAAAACCAAAGGCGCACAGCAATCCTCACTACCTGCCCGATCCACACGTAAAACAACCTGCTCCTTAAAGGGGGTCTGGCAGCTCCAAAAGTGAAGGAGAAACCCTCTTGAGTTTAGGGTCAGACAGATAAAGGACATCAAGGTCCTGCCTGCAGAGAAGGTTGTAGTGAGATGAAGGGCACACGCATGGACTGCTCTGCCTTCAGCAGGTTCCCTTGCACTTATTCCCAGATGAGTTGTGAAGCTGCTTCTACTTAAGACTCCATTTCATGGGCTAGGAAACCCCTCCTTTCTATAGGGGATAATGCCTCTTCTTTTCCCTTTTTTTTTTTTTGTTTTCTTTTTTCCCCCAGGACATTAAAGGTGCCTGAACATGTTTTGGCTTGTACGACAGACCCATAGTGATTTTCATCATCATGGATAAAATACATTAAATACCAATGTTTTCCTGATAAAGGATGTAGAATTATGGGATTCATACAACAAAATCTCAATCTCTGTTACTTCTGGAGTTATTTCTTTAGTGTACAACTGAGACCAGAGTACCACTCTGCTAAACATAATATTCATGAGGCTGAAGCTTGTACCATTTAGCCTATTTCAATGCCGACCTTACTTTGCCTCACCTTTCAAAAAGCTGAAGATTTCACAATTTGTTTCTCTTGACTAAAAGAAAAAAAAAATATTTCCACCAAGGCAACCCTGATGACAACCAAGGGGCTGCCAAGAAAAATAACATCAATATGTATTTCTCTGAAACAATATTATCCTTCCCCACAATACTGACCTCTGAGACAAGGATTGCTTTGGAAGCATCATCTCCCTCTTGCTATTTAAAGATGGGGGTAGGGAAAAGCTTTTCAAACAGTGTCAGACCGGACATAGTCCACCTTTCATCATATTTCAAATGGATTGCCTTTGAAATGCAGGTAGAGTAAACCACCTGACTGACACCGACCTTCTCACATCATTTGCTAAGGTTTTTCTTATCATATAGAAATGTTATAGCTGTTACTGAAATTTCAAACACTCAATGGTATACAGACTCACATTTGCGCGCACACAGATACACTGTTTCTAGCCTAATACTAGGAAGATTCCAGATATATTTGTGCCTAGGCCAGACTCCACATTGAGGGGTGGGGAGTGCTTTAAAAGTTAAAATTTTCAGAGATAGAGTATTTAGACAAACAAATCTTGTTAATTTTAGTGCAAGGTGAATATCTGAACACCCAAGATGGCTTTGAGAATGTCAACCTTAATCTCTTTGTGAAGAAGTTTCTAGATTTCCTTTCTCACCTGACTGAAAAAGCCGAAACTCTCCTTTATAGCGCTCAGAAGTTTTCCTTGCTGTAGTTGTGTTACTGCATACAAACCAGGAGAACCTCAGTATAAAGCGGTTGCTCTCTTTTGGCTTTCCAACGTGAATGACATAAAAAAAGAACATTTCTAATTCTCTAAAATGTTGGCGTTGGGAAGGGATTCTTTAAAAACAAGTACGCTTGGTTTTCATCATACTAGAGCAAATTCAGAGCAATTCTGCTGAACTGATTGAAATTATCTGCATGTAAATCTGGTTTCAATGAGACAGACTTGAACTAAAATAAATAGATTTTTTTGACCAGTCATTGTCAAGTTAATGTTTTTCATGAGCAAACTCAGAGGGCCAGACTCGCAACCAATTTTGATGTCATTGCATCTGCTTACATTAGCGATACATTTGGCTCAGAATCTTTTCAAGTCATGTATTGGCCAGACAGTAGATCAATAAACAACACAGATAAACAAGTATCTTCTTTATAAGTGTGCGAGCATTTCTACAGACGAAGGAATATGACCGTTAGGATGTTCTTTAAACTGTAAACATGTCATTATCCAGATGTTTAACCCCCCTCTTAGACTGCACAAAAATAAATACAAATAAATACTTTTAAAAAAATCTGGTTAACGTTCTTCAGAGCAACTTACCAAACTATTGCTTTTTCAAGGCAAGGAAATTCTGTTTGCATTCCTACTTCTTCATTACCATGCACTTGATATTTTTTGGTTAAATGACCGTCAAACTGAGTATCCTCAAGACCTACTGGAGACAGGGAGCACCTTGGAGGGCTGATGCCCAAGCTGGCCACTCATTTAGTATCCTCAGCTATTTGCAGATTCAGCCAACGTTTATGCAGTTAACCTGTCCAAGGGATGGGTTGTACACAATTAGACATAAATTGTCCAAGTCACTTTTTTTACATCTTTAAAAGATGTCTGTTGAAAAGATTTTTGCTTATTTACTAATATTTTAAGAGGCATAATGCAATTCTACCCAAAATATCCACACAGTGCACTGAGTAGGAATCTGTTCAGTGTTTCTAGGAAACCCACTTCCATTAAGCAACTGATCTTTGTCAGTCCCATGAGTGGTCACCATGAACAAGTTCACTGTACCTGTTCATGCTGCCAGCTCTTTCCTTCCTCCTGCAATCTGCAGCAGGTATACCTGGAGCTTCTGAATCCATTTATTTTCCACCCTCTGGCTACTTACCGCCCTGGCAGGCTTTGCCCCGACACTTACAGACGGAAAAGCTCTTCAAACCTTGTGGGAAATAACAGAGCTGCTGGAGCCTGGCAAAGAAATTCAGCTTCAAGCACAGAGTTTGGGAAGTGACTGGCAATGGGAGGGATTCTTTAGGCAGTGATGGAAAGTGTTAGGGTGGAAGGAGGAGAGAAAGGCATAGGACTGGGAGTTAGATATCTGACTGGAAAACTCAGGAAATGTTACAGCAAAGAAAAAAGAGAGGTTAGAAATAAATTAGTCCATGACCAGCACACTTTCATGACTTAGTTACAGCAGCAGAATGAATTTGGGATGAAGGAGGTGGCTAGTACATGAAGAACAGGAAGACTTTGATATAAAAAAAAAAGCAAATGCAGTGGGAAACGAATACATACTCTCTTGTTTTGACTCACTTCTTTTGCTTTTGGTTTGGGGGTTTTTTTTTTCAGTAAGACCTGGCAGGGATTTGCTCTGCCAGGAGCACTTCACTGTGCTACTCCTCTCTGGTTGCACCGGTCCCATTTCCAGCTACAAACTGACTCGGGGGCATTGCTGAACCAACAGGAAGAACATTGCTGCGGTACAGTCATGACTGCAGACAGTGATGACCCAGGCAATTAAAATGCGTGAAAGAAGCATGTATTTCCTACAAGCAGGAAGGACTTTTCTAAGTGTTCTGCCACAAAAAATCTTTGTGCCGCATGAAGAGGCTGCTGTGGCACCCAGCTCCTACAAACACTTCGAAAGAGCCCATTTGTTTAGAGACATAAGAGTTTAAACTTCATTTTCCTAACCTCTCAGGTTCTACTTACAGCTTTGTGGGAGGAAAACATACTGACTTTTGCATTTTGGTAAATGCCACAATTTCAAATTTCAGGAACTCTCGCTTTTAATATTTTTCTTCCTTTGGCTATTTTATGTTACTTTTTTCCCCCTACATATTTGGAGATTGTCCCAAGAAATTAATTAAACTTGAAGGACATGATATTTGTTTCTTGTTTCAACCTCTTTCCCAGATTCCTGCTGCTGGGCGTTGCCCTTAATTAACAGTATTTTTGTTTGAAATCACATACTTAATGATCCCTGTGTTCTCACTCTTTGTTTGGTTTAAGTTTTTCCTATTTCCTTCTTCTGTTTCTTTTTTTGTTTTGTTGTTAAAAAATGTAAGTTTATTTATTTTCAAAGACTATACTGTTTATCCAAGTGAATAGTATCTTTAAGTGGAAAAAGCAAAGCCAGGCCAATTTTGCTGCTTCTTTACTGTCTCAGCTTAATAGCTCTGTGGTTTCTATTTTTTTTTTTTTTTCTTTTTGTGTGTGTTTCTAATTCCAGCTGTGCAAAACACATCAAACCAGTCTGTGGTTATACTTCTTGGTAAACTATGCTACTTAACATTTCATTTAAAAAACAATTAGTCTTTCTTCCCCCCAAGAAAACAAAATGAAACTACAATAATATTCTTTCAGTTATATCCACAGATACTGGATAATTGATTTCCGCTGTATATTAAAAAAGCATTTTTCTGTTTTGTTGGCAACACCAGATCTTTTTAATTTAATTAATGTTTCAAAAGGTAAACTGATTCAATTAGGATAACTTTTAAATGGAAATAGTGAGATGCAGAAGAAAGCATTGTTCAAAGTTAGTTGAAGGATCTTGTGTGACTTCCCCATGAGAGGAAAGCAGCCCACTTTAAATCAGCTGAGTTTCATCAATAAAAGGAGGATGAGGCCTAGTGGAATCAGTCTGGAGCTGAGCTGCTTTGAAAAATATTTTATTTCCCATGGTAATTTAAAAAAAAACTACCTTTTTTTTTTCTTTTAAATATAAAGACACTTTTTTTCCCCCCCATAGCCAGGCCCATTTTGTGAAAAATCGCTAATAAAACATTATCTGATGAACTCGTTAGGGATGCAAAATCAAGAGGAATTCTTGCAATAGAGAATTGATGTGACTGCAGCATAAAATGTTTAGGGGTCTATTATGTCTTGAACAGACAATAATGTTATGCCACCTTCCTAGGAACTTTCGTTCCTCAGGGCCTTCTTTGTTGTAGGTGGACAATAACACACTGCCAATCTGCCCAGTAACCGTTTGAGATAGATAGACAGCACCAATGCGAGGTGACCGACACTCCTTTCACATCACTCCTCACCCCCCTGCTCTGCAGATGCAGCAGGATAAGCACCGCTCTATTTTTTTTTAATTTTTTTTTTTCCTTCCCAGTCTGTGTGAGGATGGACAGTGACTTCACATGAGGATGAGCATGAGGAGAACCAGCCAGCTCAGGCAGTGCAAGCTGACGACTCTGCAGTCTGAAAGAGCCCAGGACTAACGCCTTCCAGCTTTAAAGCCCCTACCCACTTTAATAGTTTATTAGAGTAGCAACATTACTTTTATGGGACCCAAAAATCATCCTTTCTTTCCCATTAAGAGTGAGATGTTACCCTGAAAACAGCGAGAAACAGTAATTCTACTCGCCACGTTAGTCAGCTTTTAAGCACAGGCTTGTACAGTCCCTACCGGAGCCCCAGAACCCAGGACAATCTGTTCTTCGTTAAGGCTTTGGGTCATATCCCATTCATCTGCGTGCATGAGACCCCACTGATACTGGCTTGTGGGACTGACACGCAGAATAAAGCCAGTGTGTAGCCCCTTTCATGCTGCATTTCTCCTGCGGACATATTTCAACCTGAAGCTGTAAATGGCTTAAAATGCAGGCCCTGCCTGTTTCATGATTCATGCCCAAACCTCCCACTGATGCCAGTGAGGAGGGGCATATAGGAAATGCGGGATGTGTTCCTTGTTCTCATGAGTTGAGGTTATAGCATCTCCTTCAAAAACTATTTTTCTTAATCATCAAGAATGACATCTGCTTTTGGTGAAGGCAACTCAAGTCAGCTAAAAGATGACGGGGAAATGACCTCCTGCTTTCACCTCTGAAGTGACTAGGTAATCCTTTGTCTTTCTTTTAAAGCAGGAACTATATTGCTTTTACATTTAGATAAGAGGGAAATGGAATGCATCCAGCAAAAAACACCAGCCATCCTCCAGCAGACCACAGAAGTCAGACAGATGCCAGCAGTAAAGGAGGCTCACTTAGGTAGACTTGGGGAAAACTACCGAAAAGAGCTTTTCCAGAATTCAACCCCCCCCAGTTGTGCAATGGAGAATTCCAAAGTCTCTGGGATCATGAGCTAGCAGAGCATGCACGACACCCAGAAATGCCTACGTAGCGAAACCTAGAGGACTGGGTTTTACAGAGTGGTCAGCCAAAACGACTTTTTGTTGATGATGTAATATTTGTAACTTGATAATCTACTTGAGAAATGTGATGAAGTTGTTATTCCTGGAACTATTTTAAACTGCCTTGGAGCCTGCCTGTGTATTTGCAGCTGAACAGTTAAAATAAATTCATGTTAGAAAAACACCAATGTCTTCATTAGTTGAGCTTAATGAATAATATGAAGCCCATCTCTCTTCTCAAGCTCAGCAGTTTGGCTAACAGGCCAGACAGCATTGTTGACAATACAAATTACTAATTCCTTTCACACACCTTGATAAGGAGAGAAGATAAAACCAGACACGCTACAGGTGTTCACACTGGTGTGACACCTTGGTATCCCTGACAGTACCATGTCCTACTCTCTGCTCATCTGCCGAGAACTACCAATACATTTTTCTTTAGAAGTCATTTGGTGAAGGTACCAGGAACAGGCGGGGACGATGACCACTCCTCACACACAGTAACATGAAACAGCAAAAGGTGGATCACTGTTTTCTCTTGGTGAGGCTGGGCCATGGTGGTGAAGGAATACGAGTTGGGCAGGGAGAAGAACAAAGCAAAACAAAAGGCTTTCCTCCCTAAGCCAGGAAAATGGGGACTCTTCCTGCTCCCAGCCCTGTCTAGACATATCATTCAATGATCTAAATGGAAAACGTTTAATTCATCCTTGGGGCAGGAAGCAGGATTCATTCCTCCTGTGTTGAGGCAAGTCCACTCCAACAAACCCCTTTGCTATC
This sequence comes from Balearica regulorum gibbericeps, assembly GCF_011004875.1. Taxonomy (NCBI): domain Eukaryota; kingdom Metazoa; phylum Chordata; class Aves; order Gruiformes; family Gruidae; genus Balearica; species Balearica regulorum. The sequence goes on along the minus strand of NC_046185.1, from coordinate 111,326,157 downwards.
TCAATCCTGCAAACTGCTAATCAGACTTAAGGGTATCAACCATAAGAGCAGTTTACAACTTGGTATTGCAAAAAAGTTTATCATCAGCACCTTAACAAATTAGGCAAGCATACATTCACTCTCCTCCCCGCCTCCCCTCCTCTTCCCCCCCAATTCTCACTGGGAACAGATGTTCAAGGCTGCCTGTTCCACCATCACCATTCCTGTATTGCATCTAGCTTTTGTATGACATTCACGGAGTGAGCATAGTTACAGTTCTGGTAAGAAGATTATGTATTCAATACGCCTCATGACGTCCCACATAACGCTGTACCAGCATGTTTTCAGAAGGTAGAAGGAAGGTGCAAACACAATAGAAATAATAATCAAGCAACCTTAAGCAGTGGGGGAAGGAAATGAGCTAATTTCCAAATGCTCAGTGCCCAGTCATGGAGACCGAGGGCAGGTAAACAGGAAAAGAGAGGAAGGAGGAGGTCATTACACCTTTGGCTAGAGAAGCTTCTCGGGCCAGTTGTTTGGAGAGGCTACTGCGCTTATCTTTAAGAGGTGAGGAAAGATGTAAGCTGAAGGACTGTCTGACGCAGGCTAGTCCCTGAACGGGTTATGGAGTCCATATAGTCAGCCACATAAGTCAGTTGAAACATTGTGATGACTTAATCTTATTGTTAGATGTTTAAGACTATGCATAGTCCTGCAAAATGCATTTTTGTTCTTTTAAATTTCTGTAATTTTACATTACTGTAAATCTACATTTTTAATTCTTACTTTGAGTTACAAGTAAAAATGCATCTTGGCTAGTGATAAAGTTGATTCTTAGCAATCTGACTCATAGTACACTCACGGGGAGAAGATGAAATCTCCCCAGTCTCTGTTCCCTCACACCTCATATTTTTCTTTGAATAGTCGGGGCTGAAACCTGGAAGAGTACTAGGTCAGATCTGTTGATTGGGCTAGACTCACTCTGGGCTCATGGTGTTTTGCAAGAGCAGAAGCCCACAGGCTGAGAATCCAGCAGAAGAGAGTGCTGCCGTGTCAAGGCACAAAGATAGGCTTTTCTCCATACCAAGGGTATCCGGAGTTGCCAGGGGCATATTCCATAAAGAGATTTGGGGTTTTGGTGCTCAGCCATGCAATACACAATTCAGACAGTCTGCTGAGAGAGGCTTTGTGGGTCATGATCCCGGGCAAAGTTCTCGTGCTTCCGTGCAAAATGTGTCCTAGGGGTGAAAGCAGATGATGCTTAGGACACCACCACGTCTACACAGATTAGCACAGGCCCAGCAACACTTAGGCATCTGAAAAGCCCTTAAGTCTCTTAATGGATCTTCTCTTAAGCCTTAAAAAGTAGGGAGGTAGGGCCAGGGAATCTGAGGAATTTGTTTATTAGGTGACTTCCATCAGTGGGAATTTTGCACGATCCTGGACTCAGCTGTCCCAGTGGGAATTGTGGCAATAGGGCACTGACGGTAATAGGAGTTGTCTTCCCTCACAGTTCAAGAGATGCTGGGACAATAAAGCGTAATTTAAATTTCCCTGCTCCTGTTTCACAGAATCCATGTCTATATCTTGAATTTTTATTTAATTCTCCTTTTTCCTTTGCTGCTTATGTTATTGTCTCCTTATCCCAATAATTCAAAAGTGTTGTTTTCTCTCTAATTTTTTGCCACAGTTGGCAGGGTAGGGAAATCGAAAACAGAAGTCAGAGACCTTGGGAGTATAATGAAAACGAAATCATGTGCCTCCAGATTAAAAAGAGGAGACGTATTAAACATTTAAAAATACAGATTAATCAATTATGTATGCAAAAGAGGACACAAGAATTACAGTCATGAAAAGCAGAAGGAAATTCAGAAGTACAGTATATGCCTCTGGGATCCTCCTGACTCAAATCCAGCAAAGGGATGTATTTTCCCTCCATGCATGCCCATAAATCCCATGAATGTCAAAGGGACACTGTTAATTTAGAATAGGCCCAAAATTTAGGTTTAGAGAAAAGAAAAAGAAAAGAGGTTTCATAAAACATTATCATAACAGCAACAGCTTTAAAAATTTCAAGCACATTTCAGTGACCATTAAGGGGGAAGGGGGTTTAGTAAAAGAAGGAATTTAACAACTTCTCTCACATTGTTACAATTCCCACACCAGAGACTATAATTTACAGACACTACAGACACCGCTATATTGGCTTTCATGATGCATTGTAGTAGTGGAAGAGGCCTGTGGCAGTCCAAAATGGATGCACCGAGGAACAGTATGGGGAAGCACCTCGGAAAGGATGCCTCGTGCTCTTTAGGATAATCTGATGACCTGGCCGACAGCGATACTGTAGGAAAGAGAAGGATCGAAATGCTGCCACCCAAGTTTAGTGTTTAGTGTTCTGCTGCTGCAATCCTCGGGAGATACTCAGAGTGTCTTTCAGGTAAGATCATAAAGAAGGAAAAAAAAATTTAAAAAATGAAGTGCCCATTTATATATGTGTGCTTGGAGGGCCAAATTTTGTCTTACCGAATGGTCTGGAACAGTAAACTAATTCTTAAAACTAACATAAAAGTAACTCCTCACAGTGCTGATGGTATTTTCCTAGCATTCTTCTCTTCTGTTATTCTGACTAGGTTTTCAGGACCATGTCTTTTACCACGAGGAGTGATTTGTGTTTACAAATTACATAAATGCAAAATTTATATCATTTTATATAGAAACATTGACAGAGATCTCCTGGTGATGGAAGTCCCAATCCTTATTGTCTCAACCAATCAGCAAAATGTTAAGAATGTTTTAATTAGTGTCAAAACAAAACCAACAGAATATTTTCCCTAGGCCCTCTTTCCAAACTTCTTAGAATTTACCCCAAACTTTACTGTAAAGCTAGCTGGGTTACTTGCCTTCAAAAACTCTTGCAGGAGAGCTACTCTAGATCTTCACCATTCTGATGGTTCAAAAGCTTCTGGTTTTAAATACAGATGTATTTGTGGCCAGCAGTATTCCTTTGGTTTTGTATCAGCATTGACCTGAATAATGCTTTCCCTACCTGCTTTTTATCCTCCCTACCTCCACAGAATTACGTACTTCTCCTCCCAGACTTTGCTTTGCCAAGCCATCCTGCCTTCATCTCATCCATCGAACTTGCCACTCCCAGATAGTCCTACCAGTTCTTTTTTGTATCTGTTCTAGATTCAGTTAATGTTTCCTAATATGCGAGGGCACAACTACACACACAGTAATTCTAGCTGGCTCTTACTCATACCTTACACAACACTGTTACAAGTTCCCTATCTCTACTGGAAATGCCTCACCAGTGCAATTGGGATGGCGTGATACTGCTGTGGCCATGCAGCCATCAGCCTTTTTCCACAGTCGTCAGCAAGTCAAGAGCTCCTGGCCTAGGGCAGAAATGCTAGTTATTACTTCCCAAATGGATATTTTCTACTGTTAATTATCATCCCGCTACTACTAACCATACTTCTCAAAATCATTCATGCAATTTTTTCTGTAGGGCATTCTGATCCTCCCAAATATCGGCAATGCCTTCCAATTTGGAAGGCCTAGAAGAAAACTTTGTTAATGCAAATCTAATTGTGGCATTCATTAAGGAAAATCTCAAATAAGGTCCCACACTGACTGCTGATGTAGTCTCCTAGCTATGTCTCAGAAATTACTGAATGTTTTATACAGTTAAGAGTAAAATAATGCTATTTCTGTTGAAGAGCGAACTACATTTTTCACAGTCAGTCTTAGAAGTAAAAAGTGAAGATTAACAAACAGAAGAGATGGTTATATTGATGTGAAAGGAGATTTTAGTTCTGGGTTTCCTCCTGTCCCCAAGGAATCTTTAGGTCTGCATAAACTGTGAGAGACAAATATCTTTTCTTAATGAGGTATCTTTCTTTCCATAGTGTCAGAACTGTCCATACTAAATAGTTTACATTTTGTTCCATACAGAAAGAAGCTTAATGTTGTTGACATTATGGAAGCTTTTGTGTAAAGCCAAAAATGTGCACATCTAATGCAATAAAGAGTTATGACTATGCTATTCAGGTGTTATTGCAGGTGTCATGGAATTTCACCAAGATCTCTGTAGAGACTGCATCACTTTTTGGAACAGATTGGCACTTAGTCTTTTGCTATAGGTTACATTACAGCTTGCAACAACTACAAAATGTAACTGTGCCATTTTACCTTTGCCCATACATGGTTTGAAGCATCCACTAGTTTTAATGGTTATCAGCAACTTCTTAGAAATAAAACTGAATTTAACTCATACAAAAGAGGGAACATTTCTTTGAGATCCCTGGGAACAGTTAGCACAATCTAGTACACAATTTTGTCCAATAAATTTTGTTTTCATTTAACTTATGCATTATTTACTTTTCCTCTAACATTATATATAGGTATATTATTCCTACCTTTTTTCCCATGAAAAGTATATCAGCTGATGGGATTTCGAGTCCAGAAGAAGGATCCTTTATTTTTTCACTCCATGTCTTTATTTCCATCTTGATTTTTTTTTCCCCACTTCATTTCCTAATCTTTTTTTGGCTTCTTTTCTGGCTTTCTGAATCCATTTGCAAACTTCGATCCTATTCGGAAAAATAAAATTAGTTAATTATGTCAAATATAGAGAAAAGAACAACCTGAAAAGATACAGATAAGCAAACATTATTCTGGTGTCTGTATCTGAGGAAAACACTCTTATCTTTACATTTCCTGAAGAATCAAATGCTGTGATTTTTGTGAAAGGAAGCAAAGTATATTATGAAAATCGTCTTTACAGCAACTTTGGAAGTTTCCACATTGTGCAAGAAAGGAAAAAGACTTTTGTTGCACAGTGGTATCAACCTGCAGTATGTACTGTATTTGTGCAGTTCTGCTATATTATTTAAACACAAAATAATTATCACACACTTTAATAAAAGCTGAACAATGTCACAATTATACACAAATGCCATGCTAAACATCACAGTATTCTAATCATCCAACAACTAGAAGCATTTCCCAATTCCCTTTCCAATTCGTTTCAACAGTAACGAATATATCCCTTCACAAATACACACATTGACTTTATGAGGCAACTTAAAAAAAAGATGTTCAGCCATGACAGAGACTATCGTGAAGGAAACAGAAGCGAGTATTTGGGGCAAGGTCCTATTACGTTAGGTGCCAACTCATTCGAAGTTGGTTGCAGATGGATAATAGGTAGTACACTGTGATTTCCATGCAGCAAATGGGGGTGCTGGGAAGAGATGCTGCATGCTCTCGGTGGTTCTCAAGCTGTTTCCATCTCCCTGATGTTGCCCTTCCAGTGACCTCCTTTCTTCAGAATTTATTTCAAAAACTACAATAGCCTTTCCAGGCTACTTTGACATTAGTTTACTTTAGGATCAGCTTACCTTAAAATAAATAAAATTAATATAAAAGTGTACAATGATAGTCATCTGTTTGGTCCTCTCCAGTTTCTAAACTAGAAGTTATTGCAATCGCTCAACCTTTTTGTCCTGTATGCGCTTAACTCAAAGCAATCATACAATTTTATGATTTTGTATAGTGTAGGATACCTTTACTATAGTAACACTGGATGTTGTCCCAATAGCTTATTCTTACAGCACGCTTTTGTCCCTTGAAATACAGATCAACTTACCAACAGTGACTGCCACATGAAGCTGTTGCTCTGCATTAGAGGTCCGACACAGCTGCCTGACCTATCTGTGTTTACAGGATTGATTTCAATCTCTGTTCTTAAAATTCCCCTAATTCACCTATTTCAGTGTAGTTTACTTTGGTTTCAGTAAGCCTTTTTTCCATATCTTTCTATACTCTAGCTCATGGAGTTTAGTCAGAAAGCATTCTTTTTAAAATATCATGTGTTTATAAGACTATGTAACAAAATCTGGTCTGCAAAGATAAAATATGAAGTTGCAATTTTAATAGGGCTACTAGTCCTGATCAATTGATTCATCCAGAAATCCAACTATAAAATGAAGGAGTCAGATGTCTGTGCCATTCCCTGGAAAGCACTGTAAATTATACATTCCCCTCACCCCAAATTGCAGCTAATTTTCTTCTGCTCCATATAACACAGGCAACATTTGTTAAGTGTCGCAATACAGGCACTATTCAATGGAAGCTTTAATGTAAATTCAACACATTCATTAATTTACTGAAATTTTCCCCAAAATGCACACATTTGACAATGTGCAAGAAAGACTTGTCTCATTTCATACTGTTTCTTAATGACTGAAAGACATGTGTTGATTTTTTTCACTTCGGTGTTTAGCATTTATGCTGTTTGAAAGCTGTTATTTGTGTTCCACAGCATGTTCAGAATCGCCGGGGAAAAATAATTAATTTCACTTTTGAATAAACATCAGAAGTCTCCTAAAGAAGGGAAAGAAAACTATTTGAAGGTATTTTAAACCGTTGCTTTCAAACCTAGATGAAACTTGGAAGGTTAAACCCTGAGTCTCCAGCCTCCCTCTTTCAGCAAAGAATTGCTCTCACAGAGCAAGAGGTCCTGGAGACCTGGCTCCCTGAGAGGGCACTCAGGCAAGATGTTTGGAAAACAGGCAAGATTTCATCAGGATGTCTTTAGCGCTTTGTCAGAAGGTTTTTGATGGGTAGGCTCCTGGAAAATACTCTATTTTAAAAGCATTAGCTTTTCCTGACGGATTTTGAGGAATTTTCTGCTGAAGCAAGATGTAGAAGCAATTCAATGGGGTGTCGCTTTAAACAAGGGTGAGACCATGATGTGCTTGAGATTTTAAAATCCAAACCATGAAGACATGTACTAGTGAAGAATATTGCTGTGAACACAAAGTGGCCTTCAGTACTATTTTGATGAAAAATGAACCCACTTATTTCTGGTTCTGTACTCCCTAATGGTCTTCTACCTTTGAAATAGGTCAATGCCAACCCAGAAACCCATATATCTTCAGAACTTCTTCCCCGCTCCCCTCCCCCCCCTTTTTTTTCCTATAGTCTTCCACTGTCAGAAGATGCTGTGTTTTTCTTTACAAATGTCCCGCTTTGGAAACCTGCACTGAAAACTGAGCTGCTTCAATTAGCATGTCTTATTTGTCTATATTTCTGTTTCTTGACTGCATGTGCTTAGGTCTTCAAAGCAGATCTTCAGGGCAAATTCTTGTGGATATCTATTCCCAAATGCATTTGCCACAAATAGCCTGTAAGATATTTAAAAATCAGATATTTTGTTTAACATTCTTTCTAGCTGACCTTTCGCTTGTCATGGTGACCTCATCCTACCCTTTCCTTCAGTCTCAGTGTTTCCTCTTATCTGTTCCCTTCCTCTTTCCTTCACTTCTCATTTGGTTCTTTTCTCTCCTCACACTACAAAAATGCCTTGTTTCTTCTCCTATCTAAAATCTCCCACCTTTCACCCCACTTACCTCTATTATTTCTACCCCATCCCTCTTTTCACTGTAAGCAGACTGAAGATGCTCTTTACAATGATTCCCTGAAACCCTCCCTTCTGGTTCTACCTTATATTCCCCATGTGCTCTCTTCCCCTTTCACCTTGCAGAAACCATGACGGCAGTTCCCTAGCTAAATCTCAGCACTCCTACTCCATCTTCACCTTCCTGGACCCGTCACTATCACTAACCCTATCAGACTCCTCTTGACCACCTCTCCTTTCTCGATTCCCAACATTCCCCCTCCCCTTTTCCTCAAAGTATCTTCCCTTCTCCCACTTCCTGTAGGCATTCCACTGGATTCCCTTCTCTTACTCTTCTATACATTGTGAATAATCTCACACACCCATGCAAACAAATCACAATTTCCATAATAGATTCAGAGCTCTGTTCCATATCAATTTATTCCAGACATGTCTCCTTCTAATCAAATGGGAGTCTTGGCCCGTCTCTGCAGATCATACTTAGGGTGACTAAATGCCCTGAACGTTCGTAAGTCCTTTCCCTTATCTTCATCTTTGACCATGGTGAGCAACACTACTTCCAGCTGTGGATGTTCACACGCAGAAACACGAGATCCTGTCTTCTCGCTGAGTCTACCATCTGTGTTCTGATTCAGTCCGCATCGTGTTTCCACACGCTATCGCTAAACAATAGTCTTTATTGTCTATACTTACTGCTGAAGTTCTTGTCCTGCCGCTCATCTCGATTAGCGCAATGCCCTTTTCTCTGGCCTTCACAAAAGCACTCTTGCCCTGCTCATTTTGGGCCCCAGCTATATAAATCATTTTCCTGGCCTGTTGTTCTGACTATAGCCATTATCTTTGAACCCTTTCAATGATTCCTTTTTCCTCTGGGACATCAAGCTTATTGTGACTCTCTTAACTTTCAAAGCCCTTCATGGCTTACTCCCAACTTGTCACTTTTTATTCACTATCAAAATATAAATGCCCAGCATCAGTCGGCCCCAGATGCCAGCTTCAATTGATCAATTTGTTAAATTTTCCAACAAGCATCTTTTGTGCTTTCTCCCTTGCTGCCCCTCAGGCTTGAGAAGAGCCTGCATGTGCATTCATAAAACCAACTGTTATCCTCCTTTGAATCCCTTATTAAAATTCTCCTTTGCCAAAAACTTGAAAATGGTTAGCTTACAGGCGCATGGAAAGCACCCCCTAGTATGATCTCATTATTCCCTTATTCTTATCCATCTGTGGTCACTGGTCTTATATTTCGATTATATTACTATAAGCCCTTCGGGACAGAGGCTGGCTGTTTTATGTTTCTGCAGCACTTAGTGCGCAGTGGTTCTAGACCACAATTTGGACTGCAAGGTGCTGTGGTAACACAAACGAGCAAAAAAGTATAAAGAAGAGCAGCAGACTCGTTCACGAGGCTACCTCTGAGAAGCAAACGAGCAAGCAGCGCAGAGTGATTTCTTTTAACATTTTGTACGCACATTTGCAGGAAACTTCCTGCTGGCTTCACTCGATGCAGAAAGGAAGACTAGACTGCCTGTTCTGGTTTGGACAGCCAGGCACAGGAACAGGAGCATGGCAGACAAATAACACACAAGTAAAGACCTTTACATATTCATGGCTATAAGCTAAACACAGACTGTATTTTCTAGAAACACGGCTTTGGAAATGCTCACAGAGCCAGGCCAGTCACAGCAAACAGAGTATCAGACAGTTTAAGTTAGTTTGAGCTTCCTTCCAATGCATAAAAACCCGCATACTTCCTTTCTCCAGGTTTTTCTTTTTTTTTTTTTCCTCCAAACAGGGGTGAGATTGATAATTATCTCAAACTAGTCAGTGGTACAATAATAATCTGTTATTTGCCTGCTGTTTTCAAGCACCCATCTCGCTAGCAGAGCTAACTTGTTCAGTGTTTCTTTCCATTGCAATGCTATTGAGCAAAGTTTTATGCTAAATTTTTTGAAGGCAGACCTAGGATAGAAAAAAAAAAAAAAAAAAAAAAAGCAACTCAAGTGCACACTGCACTGACTGTGTGCTTTCTGGGGGGCTGTCCAGAACACTCCTGGCCTTCCTTAATGTTAAAGAGATGGCTAGAAGAAAAAGTACCCTACACCATATCCAAGATTTTAAAGTAACCGCAGCGAGCCCTCTTATAATTAAGCCACTCCCCTCCATTCACTTTCTTTCTAAGTTCACTGTAACCAAAATTGCAGTGTCCACAGTGAAAGAATTCAGGAGCTTTATTCTCTTTCATTATAGCTAGACTTCTGCTACCTCGGTGATTCTCAAAAGGAGAATTTTAAGTGGTGGTTTTCTCTCTGGCTTAGAATCGTAGCACCTATTTCTACTTCTGTACGCACAGCTCACCACTCGCTAAGGTACATGCTGCTTACAAGACAGCATTTCTCCTGCTCTGGGCTGGCTTTACAGGACATCTCTGTGGCTTGTGTACTTTAGACCCGTGCTTTGTAGGAGCTTCATCTTTTCACCTTTCTGAGGTAAGGCCAAGTGCCGCAGGAACAGAGCCCACTGATTAGAAGCTGGGTGCTTGATGTTTGCCTTCAGCAGCAATCAGAGTGGAGAAACAAAGGAAAAATGGATTGGCCACATGAAAAGCTTTGGGTTTGTTTTGACTTAGATTAATTCAATTATACTTTAAAAAAAAGTTAAGTTCCAATAAGGAGAAATAAGTAAATTTACATAGAGATTAGGTAATAAAAGGTCTGTTGCACTGTATTCTCATTGGATGTCATAGCTTGCACTCCAAGTCAGAATTACAAAATATCACTTTTAAGGGGATATAGGTGTCTTAAGTTCCTTTTTCATTTATTTTCTTTCAAATTTCTCCTAAGAGCTTACCTCTTTTGCCTTGCAACTCAGAGTGCTGTATGCACATAGAATCCTTATTGCTGTGCTTTTAAGCTGCAATGCCCTGCAGGCTCCCCCCCCTCTGCCTTGATTCCTATTTGAAGACCTTAATGAAAGGACCTGGTTCCAGAATCACAGCAGCTTGTCTGCACAACCAAATTCCATCTCCTAATGAGTTCCTCTAAATCTGCCATCAGGTGACTTTATTGACTCTATGATCATAATGAGGTAGCAGCTCACTTTCTGCAGTTTTGCTGGTTTCAAGCCTGAAGTTCTCCTCTGCTCCCAGACTTTAGCTGATATTTAATGATCAGGAATCAAGCAGGGTTTTAATGTCTGCAAGAAATGTCCCTGAAGTACAAAAAGCCCCAGACAACAGTCTTGAAACTTTCCAGAGCCATATGACTCTCTAATGGTATACTAACAAACAGGAAATCAACCCATCAGTAGCTAATTGACATATCTGAAGGTTTAATTGCTTCCCTATTAGAGAAGGTGATGCAGTATTTAAGTTGCCATTAAAACAAACACACTCTTTAATACATGAGGATTTATCTGAAACATGTATCCCTCAGTTTCTCTATCTAATCTCCAAATCCTGTGTGATTTAGTTTGAAACTGTGCATCTCCTGACATTGTTTCACTCTTTCATTCCAGGGTAATTGGAAGATTATCCTATGACATGTGAATAGGTACAAGCTGTTCAGGAAAAAATGCAATCTTTAATGAGTGCTGTGCAGGCAGTCCAGACACACATGGAGTCCCATTACCCTCGGGAGTCTAAGAGAAATTTTAGTTAGCGACAGCATCTTCCTACGTGGCTGTAAAGCATCAGGCACACTTTTGTTCTCATATATCGAATAAGGAGATGGAAGTGTGGAATATGAAAGTGAAGAGGCCACCTGCCTCTGACTGTTTTGTCAGAGTTTTCTTTAACTTTCTCACCTATAATCTACACAGTTTTCATTTGCTCCTTATCTATTAAAAATGGATGATGCAGCTTTAATTACATTTGAATTCTGCAGATTCCTCACCTAGAAGCTGAGCAAATCTCTTTCAGGGTTTGGAAATGTTTATCTTCACTTCCATTTTTCTCTCCATTTTTGGTCTTTGTTTCACTTGAGATTAGAATTGGAGGTGTCCAAGCACCAGCACAACATCTGTTCTCAAGGTAATTGTCTTTCAAGCCCTAGAAGCAACCTCAGATGTTTTGCAATATCCAACGTGGTTTTGCAGATTGGACAGAAGCTTTCAGATAAAATCTCAGCTTTTCTGATCTGTAGACTGAACAGAACTGAAGTTGAAGTTCAGATCTTCCCTCCACTAATTTTGGTAAGAACTAAGAAATATCTAGCGTTCTTTTGGAAATTTGAGGCACTTAGCTAGGGAACTTAAGCCTTTCCATTTCTGTTTTAAACTTGAGGAGAGATAGTTTTACAATTCCATTTTCACTGATCCAGTGTTTTTCACTTTTTCCCCTCCAGACTTGTAGAATTCTCACATTGCTGATGGGAATATATATGCATATATGTGAGTGTGTGCATGTAATGTACAGTTAGTGTAACCCTTTAGGTGTTAGGTCAGGACTGCTCCCAATAATATCCTCTCATAAATAGCACCTTTTAGCAGAACATCTGGAATTGGTATTGATGCTACTACGCTTTCCCCTGTTCAGTCTTTACATTTGTTCCATACCACTGACAAAAGGAAGAGAAGTTGATAGTAAATATATCGCTTTTGGCTCCCAAATTTTATCCCAATACTTTAAAAAGGATTCAGTTAGATACTGGTAATTCTGTGCATTATAATCACAAATAGCATTCACTGGCTCCTGTAGCTCTAACCACAATATACTTACAAAACTCATGAACTTGAATTGGGCCAAAAAGTTCAACATGAAAAGACTCAATCCTCCCATCAGCCATGGAAACAGGGAATAGAAAAGGAAGAGCATGTGAGAAGAATTTAAATAATGGAGACAAATACCTCCAAAGGATGCTTTCAAAAGTTACTCCCTAAAATAGGACTTGCCAACAGAGATGGCCCTGCAGCCCAACTAACTCAAGACGAGATGACCTTAGGCATTTGAGTGCATACACATGCCATACACCCGCATTAGCTGCGGAGTAAGACTGCAGTCACGCAGGCAAGGCTAGGACTGGTCTCAGTCTTCTTCCGACACAAGTCCAGTATTCCCTGCACCTGCAGCCCTGCATCCCGTCTCACAGCAGTCTCCTGTGTACACCCCAGCTGCCTGGTGTCTGTGCAGTAGACTGGCTGGGTAGACTCAGCGTCCTCGTTTCACAGCACCATGTCTCAGACCAGCGCTGAATTCGAATGGAAACCTGAGCAGAGAGTGGAGGCTGCTCATCCCAGCCAGCCCCCGTGACAGCTGCCTCGAGGGGCTGCACCGTTGCTCAGGGCCTGCACGGCCAAGCTGCTACAGAGATTTCATTAAATTAATCTTGACTTATTCATCACCTGGACTGATAATAGAAGAAAGAAATTGTTGAATCCGCTGCTCTATTCCAAAGAGGAATGGCTATCCATGTTCCACCATTGCAGTAGCACCCTAGCTTGAAGTTCTAATTATCCAGCATAAAGGTGATGAAGGTGTGAGTGTCTATTGCCACAGTTATTTGAGAAAAAGTTGGCATTTTCAGGGCAGTGGCAGTAGTACTATGTATATCACAGACCTGTCTCAAACCCCTTCAGTGATGTTCGATGCAGCTTCCCTGGACCCACAGGCACTTTCTCATTTTTATTTGAGTTGAAATTCAGCCAACTTTGTCTTGCAGATGCTGTGAAGCCTGTAGGGAACAAAACTGATGTCAAGGATGTCATTGGAGTTTCTGACACAAAAAACTTTTGGACTGTTTGCTTTAGAAATACATTATTCTTTCATAAAATACTGTAAAGAATGTCATTGAAAAGCCCCATATCTTAAATACCTTTAGTGTTCTTAAAAGTCTAAAATTGTTATAATATCTACCTATCTCCTTTTTACCAGTATGAAACTCTGCAAACTGGAAGAAAAATGTCCGTTCTTGCTTGGGTCTACAGGATTTCAAACCACATGAGAGCTTGCACCATCAGAAGAGCATTCCAGAGACCTGTGGGACCAGGAATTACAATTAGTTGGAATGAAACCACTATTCCTGTTTCCGTTCCATGCATCTAACGTCTATGGCATGCATGCAGCAAGACGTTTTCTCTTTTTTTGCCCAACAGAAATTCAAGTAAGGGCCATCTGAGGTTGTCAAACTCTGGGATTGATGACGACAGTGGTACCCTACTGCCACTATCCAAATAAAAACACCACCTTTTTTTTTCTCCTGTGATTTGTAGGAAACAAAGAAGGGACACTGCTTTGTGTTCAGACAGACCTAGAGAGGATTCCATGGCAAAACACAACAAAATACTAAGTGGAAAGGTCAGCCATGCCTTGGTCAAGAGATCTCCAAATTAGGAGAAACCAAATCACAACCCAGAGATCTCAGGCACAATTGTGTACAGGTTCTGCTGGCGGTTGACACTTGCCTAAGCCTTGCTGGTTACAGCTCCAAGCTTCTTTCATCCATGAATGAATTTTGAGAGAAATAACCCATGTGGGGCCTTCCACTGGAGGTGTTACTGGGATTCCCTTACAAGTTTTTTTCCACCTTGCTTCCAGCTAGACAGCAGTGGGGCAGGCGCAATATGGAGACTGATCATTGAACAGTTCATTAGAATTAAAGGACAGTTTTCGGCTGTAGCCAGTTTTGCTTAAGCAACTGGTTTTCCTATGTCATCACAATAGTAGCTACCGTACCACAGAACTTAACAACAACAAAAAATTAAATGGAGGAAGGAAATTATGTTTGGTAACAGTGATTTGAGCTCCAGAGACAATAGAGGTGAGTATGCCTTTTAAACCTATAATCTTACAAAAGGCCAGTTTATGACTCTAGCTCTGAAGGGTGTTGGGCCAAGTAAGGTGGGAGAGGAAGTCCAGCGGGTGAAAGGGTTAACCTGGATGTGTATTGTGGCTGTTCCACAGCAGTCATGGGACTGGCCATGTGGTTGCAACATCACTGGCCAGTGTCTTGTCTTCAGATATTCCCTCTGGGTCAGCCTTTTGCCTATACTTTTTCGTGTTCATAGAGATGGAGAGATGAGGTTTCACCAGTAGACACATTTTAGAACTACCTTGGATATTGCTGCTGCCCGAGGAGTTCATGAGAGTCCTTTATTTTTATCAGGATAGTTCATTAGGCAGAGAAACATTTGGAAACAATTAAAAAATAATGGGCCAAACTCACCCCAGTATAACCCCACTGAATTAAGTCACTGAGTTTAGCCTGGGGAATTAGTTTTATTGCCTCAGTGATAGTTTTGACCTCAAATGGGTTTTCCTTAGTTTGCTTTAGACTGAGAAAACTGGTTTAAGAGTATTTAATTGTTCTCCTCATCTCTACATGGTGGTGATTCCACTTCTACAAATATAAACGTGGTCCACACCAATCTTGCTGATCACATAGGATTAAATAGGCAGAATATAAGATTTGGAATTTTTTGTTAAGCACAAAAGTGATTCTTTATATAATTGTTAGGAATTATTCTTGTTGTTATTAATAATATTATTCATAGGCTGCAGTTGGACTAGGGCTTCTTTGTATTTATTATAATGTTAGAATAGGGAATCCTCCTCAGACAAATATAGGGAAACAGTACATAGCAATATATTATGATAAATAGGTATGGGTTATGCTAGCTAACTGCTTCCTAGAGTTAAAGCATTCTTTGATTTTAATTAAGGTTACAATCTAGGGGAACATGTGCAGAAAAGGAGAAAAAAAGGGAAGAGTCACCACTGGTCTTCCTACGGCCAGCAGGCTATGTTTGGCCAGGATCAGCACAAACCTAAGCCTTAAGAAAGGAAATGAAGAAACAGAAGCATCATGCTTTTTCTCAGCAGGGACAAAGGGGTAGTATGGGGAAAAGAACAAAAGTTTTTAATGAGAAAGGAGGTGTGGTGAAGAGAATACTTGATGGCCCCATAGAAGACCACTGAGGCTGTTGCAAAGGATCTCAGTGGCAAGACTGTGTGCACAGAAAGATTGCCTTTCCCTTCCAACTATCTTCTCGCTATGTTGGGTATCTTTCTGTGGTCCCCAGGGTAGGAAAATTGTAACACCGTGAAGAGGACTTTTTTTCTTTCTCACATAGTCAACCAAACTACCGGTTACGTCCCATTCACAGGCAGAAAACACAACAGGCACAGAGAACTTGGCTTGATTTCAGATCCCAGCTCATGGTTACAGAGCTTGCAGCTGAGGGTGGACAAAGGTTGTTACACTTCGGCTTTCACTAATTCTAGCAGTGCAAGAGGAATCAAACTTCTCCCTTGAAACCATTTAGATTAAACCCAGCTGAATTCTCTGCATTGCTGATGCGATCACTTGCTGGATAGTGTTATCCCTCAGTGCAAACAAAATTAATTAGATTTGGAGTAAGGAAACTGACTGGTAAATAGAAGAATGAATCCAATGGACATTCATCTCTTGTCTGAGCAGGTCAAAGGATTTGTCCAGTACCTTAGGCATCTCTGTTTTCTGTTGTTAATAGAGATGAATAATTAAAGGCTATAGGGCATGAAGTCTACCACAGACTCTTGGCTACTGGTAACCAGCCACTATGTGTGCTTTATTAAAATTCTGCTTAAATTATTGGTAGTACTGCATTACTAGTAAGAACAAACTGATCTGCATCATACAGGGTCATTTGCTCCTTCCCGCTCCTGCTTACTAATTAATTCTGGCTGCAGTCGTGCATTAGGGGAGGTGCTGGAGGCATACAGATGCTGTGATATATTCAAGTCATACATCAAAGGAGGTTACTGAACTATTAGCCTTGAAGAAAGGATCTCTGGCAAGATTATTAACATTCATGCTTCTTCGCCCTGGATTCCTTCTTTTGTTTGGATGTACACCAAGAGTTTCTTGTGTACACCTAGCTTTTCCTGTGTTGCTGTTTGTGCTGGCAATCTGGCAAACTTCTATGAGATACAGAGGCAATAAGCACAGTGCTTGCCTTGTGCAATTCTGGGGATAAGAAGCTAATATTTTAGTGCATTAGTCCTACATGAGCTTTGCATTACACTCACAGTGCGCTCTCTCCAGGGTTATTTGCCTGTTAGCATCACCATGAAAGAAATGTTTGCATTGCTAACACTTCAGAAGTGTATGCTTCATCTTCCCCATTATTTCCCATGTCTAATGTCATTTGCTGGTCTGAGTCTTACTATTATTTGGAAGCCTAGTTCTCATGTTTACTCCTTAGCTAGACAATGCTGCAAAGCTATAATGCTGCTGTTAGGGGGGAGGTGGGAGGGAATGTAATTTTTGCCATGATTTACTTTCCTTATGCTTCGAGTATTATGTTTTACACAACTACCCTAGTCTAAAAAGAATAGGTTCTAGTTCCTTACATCTCTAAAATCTTTGAGTTGGAGCAACTTAGACATGAATGAATTCAAGCTTGAGAGAAATACAGCAGAAGCTGAGAAGAGGATCTGAAAGAGAAACTATCAATAGGCAGTCTGAAGCTCCAGGGAAGTATCGTACAGAGAGTATGATCAGCAAAGGTTTGAGGATGAATACTGCAGAACCAAGAACTGGTGGACAGTAAGACTTCAAAGCCTGGGAACCCAAGTAACGGGGAGATTCAACACACAACTTGCCTGAACTGAAAAAGGATGATAAAGAGAACCAAGGGAAGATTGGAGAAGGCGTAAATTGCACCAATATGAGCTATGTTGTGTCCTGATTTAGCTTCTGGGAGTTAAAGGTTCATTGTTTCTTGAAATGTAGGGGTTAGCACAGTTACAGTTGTATATTTGCACAATGCTTGCTGTCTTACAAAAGAGAAAAAAAGTCTTAGCTTGGAGTTCTATTTGAAAATGGGAAAAGAACTGAAGGTATACATAAAATTCAAGAGAAAGATGTAGTATTCACTGTAAACCCTTGCTTTTGCTGAGAAAGTCTATGAGAGTGCCAAGAAAAAAACTTAAATCTGGATGAGCTGTCTTTTTACATTAGCATCCTGAGCATCCTCCAAATGGGAACTTAAGAAAGTACTGGCTAGTAGGAACTTAAGAAACTTTTTGTTAGCAAATGTACATTCATTAACACAAAAATCAGTGTTTAATGGAGAAATATCAGTTCTGAACATTTGTCATTTTGACAAAATTTGGAAAAAAGTTTTGGAAGATACAGAAATATTGTATTTTGACAGTTTTAAAGAAAACTGCCCCTTTCAGTGTAAAATTTTGCTGATTCAACAACATTTTGAGTGATCAAATACAATATTTGAGATTTTTCATCTCAGTTTGATTTGAAGCTTTTTTTCAAAATCTCAGAAATTTTCAGAGGATAAGAACATCATTTCCAACCCACCCACAGTGGTTGGTATCTATTTCAGCAGCAGTCAACTTAGTTATCTGTCCCATATGGACATTCCCTGATTTGAGCCAACTCCAGCTGTTTGAACTGTCTTCTAAACATCCAGTACCGTGGACTCACAAGTGAAAATACATCCCCTTTAAATTTCTCTCTTAAATATCATCAGTTATAAAACTTTCAAAGCAGAAGCATTCTGACTCAGACCTACACAGCAGACATGAATGAAATAGAAGCCCCCCCGGGACATCTCCAAACAATACTCAAATAGTAAACCATGAATACACCTCAGTCAGAAGTGCTCAACTTTGGTTTTTTATTAAGCAATAATATAGGGAAGTGTTTCTCAACCATTTTTAATCAAAAGAACTCTTAAGCTTTTATAATCATCCATGGACTCCTCAACCTTTTAAAAACTTCCACAATCAACTGTGACATTTTAGGTTGGCAACCATGCAAAAATTCGGTTATAGTCTAAATGTTTTTTTAATTTATTTTCTCTTACATTGTTTGCCTGTTGACTTCCATGCATGAATATCTGAGAACAGTCATGTAATTTTGGAGGATGTGGGAATTTAAAATTATTTTGTGGCCTATTATCTGATTGGCATTGGTCCATGAAACAAAAAGTGAATAAAAGTAGGAAATGTGTCTGATGGTAGAGTGAGTAAAACCAGCAATATCAGAGAATCTGCAATAGAAAGTAGGTATTACTAAGGTCTGAAATTCAAGAAATACTCAATTGAGTTTTCACAGCTGACACATTCTCAACTAAACTAAAAAAGTGATTTCCCCGCCCCCCCATTTGTTTCAGTTTGCAAAGAGGCAAAAAAACCCAAGCCTGAGTTGAAACCTAAAATCAGAAAAAACCCTACTCTACCTCATGTTTTTAAGAAGAACAAGAAAAGAACAGGATAAGAGAAAGCCAGTTTGGTTATCATTTTTGGAAATTCCTACTAATTCACAAGACATAGAATAGCTTCAGAAATTTTGGCTTAAACTGTTATGAGTTCATGGCAATTTTGGGAAGGTTTTGAGGCTTGAAATAGGAACTCAGATACCATGAGATACAGCGAGGCCTTTGCAACATCCTGAGTTTATGAGGTTGTCTGTGTCCCCTTGCTCAGTGAGGTGGAGAAAGGCGGGAAGACCTTTTGAAGGTAACTGACACTGGATCAAGGTCTGGGCTGTGGGTTTGGCACAGTACCTTGCCCAAAACTGTTGCTTGTTCATCCCGCTTTGAGCTCACAAACTCAGGCAAAGAATGAGCCCAAACACTGGGACATGAGCAGATCTGAGATCTAGAAGACAGGGAGCAAGATGGATATCAGCTCCACTTAGCCCAAGAAAAGCAGCAAAGATCTGCTATCTCACTCAGAGGAAAACAGACCTTTTAAGGTCTTTCTTCAGGACATCCACAGCTGGCATGAACTAGGGTAAATTTAACATTTACCTCAAAACTTGCAGCCCTCAAAATAACGACTGATCAACAGCAAAACCAGACTAACGCTAAACCTTCTGAGCAATTTCTCATTTGCAGCTCATCAGTCAGTGTTGGAAAATTATGTATAATCCAAAGTTAGGTACAACTGATGAGCACTGCACAGATCATCCTCAAAGTGGTGAGGACTCCTGTCTCCTTTACCATGTAGCATCGTGCCATGCAGAAGCCGGACAAAGTAACCAAAAAGCTCTGGAGCCTACTGGGAAATTTTATATCATGATGGTTCAGGCACTTTTAATCTCCTTCAGGAATAACTTTTCCTGATTGTGCTAGACACTGGGAAGCCATGCACTTTCATGGATCGAAAGCTTAATTATATAACATACATATGTACACAAATATGCACACGCTGACACAGTTTGCACAAAGAGGGTTTGCACTTGTGGGAACTTCAAAAGAAAGCAGCAGCACAGCTACAGTGGCATGTTTTATAGAGCCAGGAGAGAAACAGGCACTGGTATGCCTCATGAAAAGCATGCGAAGCAAAGCCTGGAAACAAGTATTTCTCTATTTTTCTATTCTTTGGAGCAAAGAAGCAATCACTAAAGCTAACTATCTAAAAAAATAGTAATAATGTTATGAAGCTCACTGAGTATTCTAACAGTCTTCACAGTTTGTTAGTGAAAAGTTACTCAGCACAGGTGGTTTTGCAATGATGCACTGAAAAACATCCATGGTGTTTAAGTGGCTCTCATATACATCAACCTGTGAAAGCTGTAATGTTCCTGCTCAGGGCTGTAATACCGGCCAGACGCAAGAGCTTCAGGCAGGAAAGGCCTGCTGTCTTAGGATATGTGAATAGGAACTGGCGCTAGCACTTTGGTGACATTTCCATGGGATCAGCATTCTCTTTCTAACTGTGCACCGTTTGAATCAAAGATCTACCTTCTCCAACAAAATGGCTTTCCAGAACACGCCAGCCAGCTCCTTTAGGCTAATTCCTGGGGAATGACTGCTCCTGTTGCCCAGACAAGAGCGGGCACAAGCAGCGCGCAGCCCCCCTCCCAGCTGGCCCCATCTGACTGCCTGCGCATCAGCACCGCCTGCGGAGAAAGTCTGCGGTCTGGAGATCACTTATCACCAGCAGTAGCGATGGTGACCTACCAAGGTGGTGGGGGATGACCCGCTGCCCGTGGGCCAGGGGAAGGGCAGACGGGTCACAACAGCCCATGATGCTGCTGCTGCCCCGTGGGAAGACTGTGCTGAACTGTGGTTTAATGACGGCTGCAGCCATCCCCGAGCAAAACTGGCCACACTGAGTGGAGCTGCAAACTGCATTCAGAGCCAGCTGCCTTGCTCACCGGTTATGAGCTCCGCCATGGCAGTCACGTAGGCACATCCACGTCTGTCAGGCAGAGCGGGCTCTCGAGAGCCGGCAGGGCAGTGGAGGGCTGCCGGGGAATCCTGAATTACCCAGGTCGGGGAACGGACGGGGTTTTGGCTATAGGAAAGTCAGCTCAGCAACCTTCACCAGCTCTGAATGCACCTGAAAAGGCATAAAGATCCTCTTTCCCACAAGTGTTACTTGACGTCCTCAAACTGCAGATTCCCACCCTCGTGCCTGCTTTGAGCTAAGGACTTACTCATGTGTTTAAAATAATACCCCCCCACCAAAGCAATATTTTCCTTTGCCCTATCATTTCCAGCTGCAGATTCCCACCCAGCCCCTGTTTTGAGTTACACTTTAATAAATATACTTGCAATTGAAATCATCTTTCCTTTTTGTCCTCCCTGTGCTACAGATTCCCACACTGACCCCTCCTTCAAGCCACAATTAATACATAATTTATGTCTGAAATAAAAATCATCTCCTCCTCCTGCCTTACCCATTCCAGCTGCAGTTTCCCATTGCCATCCCCGCTTTGAGCCACGATTAATACATATGTTTAAAATAAAATAATAAAAAAGTAATCTCTACCCTCTGCTCCCCAGCTGCAGGCTCCCATTCCTGTCTTATCCTCCATTTCCAGCCCGCGAGCTCTTCCAGCGCTACCTCCCAGTCGACGAAGGAGCCTCAACCTCACGGCGGCAGCAGCCTCTGAGGCACCTCTTCATGGATCACTTACCTCTCCTCAAGGATCAAACCATGCAGCGTGTGAGGTGCAGGTGGCCACAACCCTTTCTTACATCACTGACACTTTCAGCAACAAAGGAAAAAATAAGTAAGTGCAGTAAGTTAACGGTCACTGAAACAAGGACCTGCCGGTGACAGACATGTCTGGGATTTTCTCGCCCTACGGGGGTTTGCTGTGATGCCCAGTGACAACAGGTTAAGCCTCTGCTTCAGTTCTGCCTCAGCAAAGATTTCTAACTGAATAAAACTGAGCCCGAGTGACTGCATAGCCCAGTGTGAGGTTTGGCCTTGCTGGGTAGCCCATGGCACTAGTTCCAGGGCCTGGATGAAGCTCTCCATGGAGCTGACCGGGACAAGGATCCTGGGCAGTTATCAGTTCCTAACCCCTTCTCCCCCACACTGAATGTGAATAGAAAATCTACCAATACGCTTCCTGTATCCATTTATTTACCCAAAAACCCTTTCACCGGTGAAACTTTTCAAAAGTGTACTGGTGGTGTTGCACTGGAAAAACCATTTCTGCCTTTGCTCTCCTCCTTCGAGGAATGAAGCATCAGTAGCCCTCAGTGGGATGGGAAAGGGGCTGCCACCGGTGCTGGCAGGAGGAGGGGGCAGCCTGGAGTCCCTGACCATCAGCCTCAGAGGAGTAGTTGGCAGGGATGACTTCCAGAGCACTGTTCAGATGGGATCAGGGTTTGAATCTGGTTTCCCAGTTGTTTTGGCATTTACCTGAATTGACACCTGAAACCCCTCATGCTATCTGCATCTTTGGATTTTTCCCTACCCTATTCAGCAGCTATGAAAAAAAAACATTTTGGGTGAGAAAGGTGAAGGGAGAGAGAGAAGAGGAAGGGCCAGGAAGGGCCTGGGGTGGATTTCTAGTGCCTCCAAATGACGGAGCAGAGATCAGATATCCTGGATGCCGTAGTCGTGCCGTCCCGGCCAGCACTTCAATGCCTCCCCACGCCACTGGTACAGTCAGCCTGTCTGTGCGTGCTGGTGCGAGGCTGACAGAAGAGCTTTGTTCTGGACTGGGGGGTTTTCCATCACGGCGACTCTCACCACCGCTTGTACATCTGCTCCTCCAAGGGACTCGTGCAAAAATGGCAGGACATGGGGCACTCCTGCCCCGACCTCACTGCATCCGGGACAGCCCACTCTCACTGCTGTCGTTAGCTCTAATTGCTTTTATTATGGATACTTGACTAATTTATTTCTGTTGGATTAAATAGTTTTCATATGGCACAGTTAGTAGAAGTAATGGCTTGTTAGTTGAAAGCAAACGTCCTCCCAAGAGATGAAGCAGTGTGTGAGTCGGCATGTGGACTGTTAGCTAGGTGACCTGGCCCTGTCTCACACACGATGTATAATCTTATGCTCCCTTTACCTCAATATATCTATTTAGCTCAGAAACTCATCAGGGAAGAGCTTATCTGCTTTTGTATAGTCACGATGTGCCTAGTACAGTAAGGCCTGAGTGCAAGTTTGGTCCCTAGAAGTATTGCTATAAGACACAAAACAACAATTGTTCAAAATCACAAGAATTTGGGATTCTGTTTGGTTTGCTGATTAAAACAAGTATCTAAAATCTAAACTTGAAATCCATGTATTAATTGGCTCCTCTGCTAAGGAATGTACTTTTTCTTATATAAGTAACCTTGAGATGAAAATCGTAGTAGAAGGTATGTGGAAGCAGATTCTGCTTCAGATACATTTCTCACTGCACCTCCTGGCAACAGGGATCAGCTTTTCATTTCTTAAAGCTAAATCCAGAAAAATATCCTCCGTTCCACTTGCCTCAGTGGATGGTGAAGCCCCTTCCAGGCATGGGGGGGTGTCAACACTCCTGCCTTGCAAGTGTAGGAGACCTCCTCTTCTCCCCAAAACTAGAGGAGAAGAATGGCAAGGAAGGAAGAAGCAGCGCTGGGAGGGGTGGATGGGAAACCAGGAGATGTGCACTTTTTTTGTTAACTCATTAATGATGTCCTTTGAGATCTACTCATGGAAAGTCCTGCAGAAATGTTTGGCATTGTTAATTAAAGCTTTCATATCTTTCTTACTTGGTAGGAGATGAAATGCAGCTGTCTGTCAGTGTCTGCTGTTCTGACAACTGTAAAGATGTTGGGGCATGACCCTGGTCCTGTACCCACTGCTACCTGCCCTGCTTCTCAGCCACGCTCACGTCAGCTTTCATTTCCTTATGCTGGGTTGAAGAGCTTCTGTGGCATTTGTTTTAAATAGCAGCACTTGCCTGAGAGCAGCCGGGGGACAACAAAAGATTGCCCAAGGTGTGCAGACCTGGTGAAGCATATCCACACATTACACGGCACAGGCCTCTCCAGTCGCTCGCGCCCTGCCTCGCTTGCCAAGGAAAGCTGCTGGTAGCCTCCCGCTCCAGCTGCTGGGCACAACCAGCTGGTGGGACCTGAACTCTGCATGTCCGATGGGGCATCGCCAAGGAGCGGGAGAGAGGTGCTGGTCTTGTGCTGCTGGGTCTCACCAGCAGGCAGATTTCTCACCTGCTCCCTTTTCCTCCCGCTGCGTCCCCAGCACGGAGCCCATAGATGCATACACCCGCTGCCGCATGAGCCAACACGGAGAAACGCAGGTGCTGAGGCACAATTTGGCTTGAAATTCTGCTTGAAAGCAAGTGGCATATTCAGTCACGTCAGTGTGCTGAAGACTGAGGAAACTCAGCTGGCTTCTGCGCTGGTGGAAGGTATGTCAGTAATGGGAAGTGTCGGGGGCATGGGGGGCCCGTGAAGCTCCAAGGACTGAGAAATTGGCTGTGGCTCTTACTGAGTGTCGCTACTGCAGTGAGTTCAGTCAACGTTCACTCAACAAGAATGATCGCTTGTCTTAAATATTTAAATTTTGATTGTGTATGAAATGGTCGGGGGGGGGGGGGGGGGGGGGAGAGAAAAACCAAAATGAAGTTAGGATTTAATAGCTCTTTTGCAGCTTTTGAGGCATTTGTGAACACTTTGTGAATGATGGATAGGTCTGCAAATATGACTTTCCCAAGAAAATCAGTCCATTTTGCAGCTGTAACGAATCGTGATATCTAGTAGTCCAAACACTGCTTGCCAGCCAGCTACCTTAAGACAAGATGCTAAGGGAATATTTTTCTTGATTAGATAATGGGCTGGTTGAAATTCCTTCAGCTTTACTGAAACAGAAGTTAGCAATTTCAGACATATCAGATGATGCATCAATTTTCTGTAAACAGAAGACTGTGCAACCCACTTTATTGAAAAGCCCTTTATAGTGTGCAAGATTTAATCTCTCAATTTGAGAAGCAGCCCCATGAAATAAGATGTTTGCATGCAAAATCTCCCAGATTTCCAATGGAAATATAAAACAAAGAAGAGCATGTTCCCTTGGGGACTGCACCTATCTTGGATTAGATTTTCTCTGATGTTTTTGCATCATATTACCAATGGCTTCAGGGAAGTGAAACAGCAGTTTTCTTTCTTGAGAACAAAGGCTTGCAGAGTTAAAAAAAATGTTAATATATTTAAAGCACTTTTGCCCACTGTTCTTTTTATTACTCTGAGAATTGTGGAGAAAAAAGATATCTTATTGTATTATTTTATCATCTATGTTAATGAAATTTGCATTTAAGGCTACAGCCTGAGAATTCTGTAAAGTAAAATGATTTCTAAATGAGCACTTTCTGTTTCCCATGGATGATTTTTTAACTACTAGCAGTGCTGTGATAATACAGAGCTGGCTCCATAACCCACTGGAATCATTAAAAGTATTTTTCCTTTTTTTTTTTTTAATTCCCTGGATTTTGGAAAGGATCTTCTGGCCGCAGATACAATGTATGTAAACTTTGTAGAAAGTTTTGGAGACCTGAGAGCAGAATTGTTTTCTCCTATCCTAGATCTCAGTTCTGACATCTTCCCATCCTTGCATGAGTAGTTTTCCCATTGTTAGCTATAACTGATATTAAATCAGTTGTAAGAGCACTCAGTGCTGTAGGTTTTACTGATATGGTTAGTCCCACTGAATGCAATGGGTAGGCATCATGGGAGGGAGCAGCATTAAGCACATTCAGTAGTTCTGCTGCTGTTTGGATTCAAGGGAAGCACTTTTGTTTTTCTTTGCTTAATCAATGTAGCAGATAGTTATTATTAAATTAATTAATAATTTAAAAATCCTCATGTATTGATAAATAATTTAAGAATGTGGGTTTGTCTTCTCTGTTTGGACAATGCAAGTTAATACAGCTCTTTGCTAAGAGGTAATTCTTTTTACCGCAAATAAGAATGAACTAGGGATGTTACACGCTTCAGGTAGAAAGATTCATTTCGGTGTTCAAAGCACTCAGTGTTTCCCTGAGCTTGCTTTAACCCTATGGAGTGATAGAATGCCTTCAGATAAATGTTTAAAAAGGTATTTTTAACAGATCGTTCCTTTACCTCAATAAGAGATTAGCAAGAGGTGCTATGATTTAAAAACAGATTAAATAATAGAAATAATGAGAGTAGATAGTCTGCAATCCTGTGCAACCTGCTCTAGGTGATCCTACTTTAGCAGGGAGGTTGGACTAGATGATCTCCAGATCCTTCCAACCCCTACCATGCTGTGATTCTGTGATTCTGTGATACAGTCTGGGAATTTATAATCAGCCTCTTTACAATATTCAGTGAAACAAGGAACATGCAATGATTTGGTAAAGTGTCAGAAGGAAAACCAACATAGAAACACCTTTTCTGTAGGAAGCTCATTTCATTGTGGAACTCATGGCCTCAGAATGGTAAGAAAGCAAAGCAATGAGCAATTTTTTTTGGGGGGGGAAGATTGGTCATTGCTATGAATGGCAAGAGTTACGGATTCCTGATTAAGGATATTTAAAGTAAAACCAAGAGTTCGGGAAGTATGTACCTACAATTCATCTGCTTATAAACAAACAGCTAATTCTTAGATCTGAGTAAACACCCCCAATGCTTAGATTATTCTGCAGGCAACCTCAGAAACATTGTCTGCATCTTCTCAGCTGTTGCAGAAAACACTACATTAACCTGTATACAAGTATACTAGCTCTAAAAAAACCCCTAGGGGTTTTACATTTTGACAGGTCAACATTGACTGAAGAGGTTTCACCATATTCCCTCGTTATTCTGAATCAAACAAACCAGATTGTAAACACAACACTAGTAACCCCTCTGAAAAGATGTTATGAAATAGCTTCCTGGAAGTCATATGGAATCTCCTTAATTTTCTTTAAAAGTCTTAACAAAGGGCAGAGCTGGAATAAATCCTATGTCTAAGCCTGAAGGAGATAATTTGGGAATGAAAAGGAGTCAGAAACTGAAGAGTAATAGACTTGAAGGTAGCGCTTGGATTGGCATGGTGGAAGGTAATTGCTGAGGATACAGCTACATGTTTATTTCTCTTTAAATTTTACTTATCTGCTGTTAAGTTACAGTCACCAAGATTGTTCTTGAGGCATGTCAGTACTATCATTTCCATTCCCAGTTCACAGACTAACTGCGAGATCAGAAAGGAACAGGAGGGCGAAGCAAACATTCACTTCCTCACTCTTAAGTTCTTTGCTAAGATACGTCGCCTGAGAGGTGCCACTTCATTTGCAGTATAACAGGAAGCATCACCCCTCCATTGTCCAGTTTGCTCCCTTCTTCTTTGTGAATGTATAAATTGCAATCAGAACAACAGATATATCAATTAGTTAAATAAATTCACTCAACCAGCAGGTTGTATAAGACAAACTATGTACAGCCCACTCAGCAAGACAATGTGTTAGAAAAAAAAGAAAGGGAAAACAAAAAAGAAGAAACCAAGCAACAATGCCATGGGTAAAGCAGCAATAGCTGCAATTCTGTTGCCTGCAAGTTGAGGAGATTTAAATTTCATAAGGTCAAGGAATGCAATCCAACCTACTGCGGAAAGTAAATGACATAACAGAACATAACTGATTAGCACTTCCTCTGCTTGTGTTGCTGGAAAAAAGACAATATCTTCTTAGACCTCTGGACATGTAGAGAATTTCCAGCAGTATGTGTCAATCAAGAAATCAGATAATCTTCTGGTAAGTTGCCCAACTAGTTGTCTACAACCCATGTAGCAATTATTTGAGTAAAACTTTGGTTGTTTTAAAGTAAAGCAAGGAAGAAGGAGCAGAAATAAATTTCATGTCTGACAAATAAAAGGTAACATCACTAGTAATGAGTGCAAAGGCAATAAAAATATTTGTTCAAAGCAATACATAAATGTAGCCATCCTATTGCTGTGCAGACATTCCTAGGTTTATATCCAGCAAGTTCCTGCAACTAGCCAGTAATAAAGATCTTTGCAGTGTTTTCCCAAATGATTAACATGAAACTCTGCCTGCTCCTTATAAAATCCTTTTGAAGAACATCTAAAGTTCAATTTAAGAGCAGCATAGTTCTGCTCTGCATTAGTTGCCTGTCATTTTATCAGAAATGCCTTTATGTTTCAATGTCCATACATAAAAACTGTGTGGACGGCTGCAAAATCTGTGTGCATATGTGTGTATATCTAATACATACGTGATAAACTGCTGCGCATTTATTATAACGAACTCTGTATATAATACAACACTGCTACCTGTATCTAATGTGATATCCAAAAAACTATCCAGAGAGAACAGGAGTCTTTGTTTTGGCATTGCTAACATTAGACTCCTGAGAGAAGTTCACCTCAGTTGACCTGGGGCCTCAGCTTTGAACTACTGGTCCTTACTCCATTCATAGTCCATGGAGAGAAATATATACTTGTAGTACATCCTTCACCTCTTCCTAAGGTGAACACCTTACGCAGACCTGATGAATCCCTCCTTGCAAGAGTCTGCCTCTCTCTAAGTTACCTGGAGAGTCCAGAGAAGGATGCCAGAAGTGCTACCAGCTCAAGAAGTCATGGTGAGCACCTGAGCAGGATGTGACAAAGTCAGCACCTGAGCAGGACGTGACAAAGTCTGCACTGGGGTCATGTTGGTGGATGTCTGACCTTCCACAGTAGAAAACAGAACAAACCAGATCCCGTCATTAAATATTCAAACTTGTATAAAGTTGCTAAGTCCTCTTAAAGCTCACTGTCCCAAATCAGGGCGTGTCTTTGACTGAATGGGGTTTTTTATCCCAGTCCTCATCTGTAAAATGGAGATAACAGTACTATTGCATCTCATATTTCAAATATCAATCTCTACATTCATAAAATGTTCACCCAACTCTTGCTCTCGTAACAGCTCACAAGTGAGTCTACAATGAGATTAACAATTCTGTACTCACTGCAGGGCCTGATGATATGTATTAAATAAGGCCTGGGGCCTCATGTCACCTGGGGGAATAAAAATAAATAATGGATGTTTCTGTGACTTGTAAGGCATCACAGAGGAGTGACACTAGCAGAAGACTAGAATAACAGGCAGGCAAACTCACCTCTTAAATTCCAGTATTAAACAGCGCACTGCACATAATACCTCGTATTTGTTCTTATACCCATTTAAATTCATTTTCTGTCTTCTTTTACACTATGTCATGGCTTATGGAATGCAAACCAAGTAGGAAGAGTTTGAGAGGAATTATATCTAAGATAGTCCTTGGCTGAACACCAGTGTACAAGTAAATACAGGAAAAAAGCTCTATCTACATAGCCTCACCTCGTCCGGATTTTTAAAAAAGCCAACTGATCGCTACCAAGAACAAAATACCACCAATATTCATCCCTCTAAATGTGGGCTGGAGAGAAGTCATTGCTACTGGTCTTATTTTGTTTTTTCAGGTTTTCAGCAGTGGTATGGGGATGTACTACTGGGTTGGGGGTGTCTACCTACAGCACCCAGCACATTCCTGTGCTGTAGGACACAGTAAATACACATACGGAAGAAGCACAGCTCTCTGCCTTAGAACTAGAAAACCACGGAAAGCCAGAGCAAAAATCCAGACTGATATGATCAAAATTTTCATACGTGCTGGTATGCACTCTCCTTCCCTTCTCCCTGAGTCATCTTCTCTTAAGTTCAAGCTTCGGATAAAGCTGATTTGCATGCTTAACTCTGGGCATCCTTATCTTAGGCCCATTGGAACGAAGAGGTTTTGCTGTAGCTGAATTTCATCTCTGTTGTGAGGAGTGCGAATCTCACTTCAAACTCAACATGACCTTCTGAGGCATACTGCAGTGCACACCATCAGGTCTCACTAGGTTATCTGCAGCTCCTCTGTGCTGCTTTTCCCTTTGAATCACATACTGTAAGATAAAAATGAATGAAACATATTAAAAGAGCATGCAGCTAAGTTGAAGGGACACAAATGTATGAGATCATGTAGGATTTTTGAAAGGATGACTGAAAGAGAACTCTTTTCAAGCATCTGGTTGCTATGATAAAAAGCAAGTTCTCCCTGTCCATTTGCTGTGGATATGATCTCATCTCAGGTGGTTTAAGCAATCGTCTCTGAAATGTAATTAGGTTAGAAAAACATGCACACTTAAATCTGGAGGTTTTGGAAGCACAGCTTGGATTTCCGGTGAAGTATGGTAGGAAAATGCAGATGCAGTATCACATTCCTTATCTGGTGATGTGGAGGTGTCCTAAGACACAGCAGTGCTAGAAAGGCAGCATGGGACCTGAGTAGCTGTAAGCACCCAGGGACTGCAGCCCTGCTTGACACCTTTCAGGGACAGCCTTTGGGCTACCTCTCTCATGTCCCTTCTGTCCACACAGCTTGTATTTCTAACTCGCTCACAACTTTCCCAAAGTCAACTGCAAGCAAAAATCACAGTGATATTAACAGGACTTGACTCAAAGGACAATACTCAACAAAACCAGAGACATCCAGAGGTGGACCTCTGGTTTTGGCCAGCCAACTCCCATTGCCTTCATTAGGACTTCAGGATACAAGAACAACTGTTTTTTTCCAAGGCTAAGCACCTTGAAAAGCAAGGTCCTTCAGTTTATACCTCAAAACACAGAAGATAGATACTAACACCATTACTTCCATTGGGGTGGATGACTCCTTTGTAAGGTGGAAGCTGTACTCGGCTAGCTGGCGATAGCAGCCTATACACGTGTGGGGAGTGACAACATACCGCTGGGCTTCTTTCAGCAGCTGTTGATCTCCTCCAAGGTCCCAAGCAGAAAAGTGCTACACAAAATACCCCATCCATCCTTCATTTAGTACTACGTTATTCTAGGATATTAGAAAAGCCTTGAGGATAATGAATGAAGCTAAGAAGAAATATTTTGGATATTAAGATCATAATAGGTACAACTTTGCACGAGTACACTTGTCAAGGTGAATGGGCTCTTACCACCAAAATTCAAATGCTGATGGATGCAATCACTTATACGGAAGGATTTTGCAAATTAAAAGCACTGTAGAATGTACAGAAAGAAATTCTGGTTGTGTTTAAAAAATACACAGAAGTAGCACGCTGAGGCTTTTCCTCTCTGTCTTCTAACACTTGTGCTTGCAAGCAACGTAAAACACAAAGTCGAATGTTGCATTTTGCAAGAAGGGTCCTCACAGGCATTGTTCAATAGTCTGCCAGGTATTTTCCATCTGAAAATAATGATAATTTTCCATACCTTAGGATATGTGTACTTTATATAAATGTCAAATAACCACTCAGCCTTGCCATAATTGGGCTTTCTCTACATTAGAAAAAACCCATATGTTGATTTGTAGTCACCTCTAGTAGTGTGAGTTGCAGAAAAGAGATATGAAGTACTGGATCCTTAATTTAGCCAAATGTAAAATGTAAGCATAATTGCACTTTAAAGAAATGCAGTTTTCAGCTGCATAAACTGAGATCATCTACGATGACCAGATTCTGTTGCATCTGGAAAAAGATTAATTCTCTGACACCAAACCCTGAATTTCTGTTTTGTTGAACTTATAACTGTTTAAAGATTCTTTCTAGTATAAACTTGAGATTGGCATATGAGTACTCTGGATTACTGTGTAAAGTCCCAGCTGGAGCAAGTCTCTGAATGTATTGTGTAACTGACTCACACAGGAAGAAAAGGAGAACCTGGTAAAACACTTCATTCATTTATAAAATATGAGCTAAATTCTTGTCTCTACCAATGAGCAGCCCCTGAATTCAATACAGTCACACAGGTATAAATGAAAGGAGAATTTGGCCACTTGTAGAAACAATAAACCTAGAGAGATTCTATTTGATTTATTATTTTTAGCAAGACACAAAGCAAAGAAACACTGGGTGTTTTTATAACTATAGATCTTATTGCCACTGACTTTAAAGAACAAAAAGTGTAGGAAAAAGAAAAAGAGCAGAGCCTGCCTATAAAAAAACTGAATAAAGGTAGCTGCTTTCCCTTTTTAATAATTTCTGGGATTGTGTCCTAGTCTCTTAACAATATCCACCTGATTAGACAGAAAAAAGATTGGAGGAAAACTATCAACAAAGGATCAAAGCAGTCAAAATTAAAAAGACATTTCTGTTCTCTGTCCTACTTAGAGTCATATGATCCACCAGGTATAAACCAACATAATTCCATTGAGATGAAGCAATCTGGACAAGTTTCTTTTAAATGGGCAATACTGTGAAGCATGATACAGGCAGTAGCAATAAGTTCATTACAGTGGCGATTTTTAGATCCCTAATATATAGGCAGTTTGTGATCAAGAGCTTACAGCATTTGACTAGGCTGAGGTTTTCTTGGTCAGTATATAAACCCTATGAAATCATAGCACTTACTAAGAACTGAGACTAAACATCAAGAACTACTGAAGGTGCAAGTCAGCAAGAAAACAAAAAAAGTTCTTGTTTCCTCTCCTTTTCAAGACACGTTTTGATGGGCTCCTTCAAAGGGTGCTACTGCCGAAGACTGCCCCTCATGTGAATATGTTGTTATGTCTAGCACCATCCAACTGCTAGTGGCTGTGCTCCAGGTCCCAGAGATAATTTTTAAGTTATGAAGTAGCTTGCTTGCTGATTCCTCCCATATGAAGATAGGGTCCTTAAATGTTGCTTTTGTGTGACTGCCTTATTCAATTAAAATAGGTTCTAAAGTATACGTGCACATGCATGCACACGTACACCCCTACACACAATGCTACATACACATATGTGCGTGCAAAATCCCCCCCCCCCCCATAAGTCTGCAAGTACTTATACCAGGTCTGAATTTGTACAGGATTTTCACCCATGAAAGAGACACTCATGTGGCATCCAAAAAAATCTCATTATTTTTCATGGTGATAGCGGCATGGGGTTTCCAAGTATGAGATGATGCCACAGATGCTACAGACCACTTCGCATGGGAAAAAATTGGTTTCCTTGGTACCAAACAGAAAATATTTCAGGAAATGCACAGAAGGACAGAAGCACAGTCACAGAATACTCTTTTGTCCATTCAGTTCTTATTTAGTTGTTTTCAATCTGATATTAATTTAGCAATTCTTTCAGATATTTTACTTCTCAGTTCACTAGCCAAAATTAACATCCTTGTGAGCCAATACTCCAGCCATCCCCATGCCTACAGCGAGCATCACCTCATCCAGATGTTCCCTGCCAAGAGCAGGCGTAATACGTGTGGAATAGAGGAACATGTTATATTTACCTTAATTTAATAATTAGTCTTCTGGATGACATTGACCACATCTCAAACATTAATAGCCTCTATTGTGTGATCACTATTATCAATCACAGCTGTTCCATAATGAATCTCATAAAAATATTCAATCAGTGATGGAGAGGACCTTTGAGATGCACAGAATGAGTTTCAGATGTTTGCAGAGTACTCTGAGGTAGG
This sequence comes from Balearica regulorum gibbericeps, assembly GCF_011004875.1. Classification (NCBI taxonomy): domain Eukaryota; kingdom Metazoa; phylum Chordata; class Aves; order Gruiformes; family Gruidae; genus Balearica; species Balearica regulorum. The sequence goes on along the minus strand of NC_046185.1, from coordinate 111,293,106 downwards.
CTGCTGCTCACACAAGGGAAACCCTACCAGGTGTTTGCAGTTTCATGCTTGCTGCATAAGTAATGTAACCCATAAAAAGGATTTTTTTTTCTTCCCTTGGAGAAACTCAGCCAGGGGAAGCAGAACAAATAAGAAGATAAAGAAGCACTTTTGAAAATGGAAATATTGACCAATAGGGGTGAAATTCACCTTAGTATTACAGCATTTGATAGGGAAAGGCTAAAAGATGTAATTTTTTTTGTTGTTGGGGAAGACTTGAGGTGTTTTAGAGGTACAAGAATGCATGAATATAGAGTCTGAATGTTGAAAGAGATAACGTGTCCAACATTGTGACTGAAGTGTTCAGTCTCTCCCCAAGTTTGGTGGAATATTTTCTCTCCTGACTTGCAGACAATATCTTAAATGTAAATGAATACATCCATCCTGCTGGCCTTGGCGTCTCAAGCTGTGCATCATATTTTCTCCTTAAATGCTTCCCTTTACTGAAATGCAGTGTACAACCCCCTATACCACTGAGGCAACTGTCTCAGGTTTGAAGACAGCAATAGGGGTATGTGTTGGTCCTCTATACTACTATACAGAGGGTAAGTGGCTTTTAAGGCACAGTGGGGGGCAAGGGTCCAGAGAGTTTCAGAGTTGGTTTCAATGATGTTCCCTTCCAGTAATTTGGACTCTCTCCACTGAAAGGAAGCCACGGTGCAGCCCTATGCTCTGATCTCGTGTTGCAGATTGCTTTCAGGCCATACAGCATCACACTTTTCCTTTATACAAGTTTTCTTTTCCCTAAGTGCTATTTTTCCCGTGGTTATTCCATGGCTCTGAGAAGGAATTTTACCCGTTTGCCTCAGAATATTTCTATTAGTGAGGTGTAGGATCCATTCAATCTCTGCTTACGGACATGACAACCAGTATAACTTACATACCAGTTATCTCATTCCTTGTGTCCGCAAAATGAGGCCATCACACAGCAGCCCCTTCTCATGTGAAAGCTGCCTATGAGTAGTCCCATTACTCACAAGGGGAAAAAAAACAAAGCCAAGAAAAACCAGAAGGGCCAAACCTTGAGAGGGAAATCCCATGAGAGAAAACTGTTGTCTTAAAATTTCCATTGGAAAAACCAAGACACCTCAGGAATAGCTATCTGTGGTAAGTTGAAAGTATCTATTTTCAGAGACAGGTGAGGATGTAAAATTGGAACAGATCAGGAGGGGGAAAAAAATTTAACCAACATTTTTTATTTTTTGCCTGCTGGGCAGTGGACACTATAGTTACATCCAAATGTGCACCTCTCGAGTGAAATACAAAGGCTTAGGCAGAGTGGCTGTGGTGGAGTACATTCAGGGCGTCAGTCGGACGCACTCCTTTGATTGCCTGCCCAGTTCCAGTGTAGCCTCCAGCAGTTTGAGGCCGAGGGACAGCCTTAATTTGTGGCAGCTGGACACGGTCATCGAGGCACCATATGGCAGCTGGGAGAAGCCAAGTCAGGTCATTGCCTTCCCCTGCCCTGGGATACCCTTTGCAGTGGTGGGACGGAAGCTCTGGCCCCATGGGGACACCTCCCCAAGCACTGTGTAGCTCCAGCCCTGGGTTCCGCAAGTTATCTTAAGTGGACTGCAAAGGGCTTATTGCTAAGCTGCTTCCAAACATCTGTCCAAGCACCTCCTCCAATGTCCAGAGTGACTAAAGCCCCAGCCTCCGCTAGAGAAATCTCCCCTTGAGCCTGCCCTGCTCAGGTCCTCACCACAGTTAACCCAGCCACGGAGTTAAACACTCTGACAAATTACACCAAAAGAAAGACCGTTGCACCGAACCCATCATTTCCGCACCACTGTGGTAGCAGCCACTGGGATGCCCTCCCATGGTGTGCCCTGGGTGACAGCAGCTCCTGGGGTCACGGCTTGGACAAAGCACTGCAGATTTGGGAGCTAAATGCTGCAAAGGCATCTGGTTTCAATAAAACTGGAAACTGGGCCAAGTTTGGTCTGCACAAGTTTCTTCCAGGTACAGCACTGACGTCTTATCTCAGCAGCATCTCAGCTTTTCCATACCCTTGCATTAAAAGTCAAATAATATTTATGTGCATATACTTACAGCTTATGTGGCAATCTTCTTAAAAGACATTAATGTAATATCTTCATAGATGAGCCAGTAAGAATACTAAAATTATAAATGACAGGGAACAATAAATCACAGTATGACAGTCTGAACATCCTTTAGGCTCTTTTGTTTGTATTGCAGGATCCAGAGGAGTTGTTTGGGTTTTTTTAAAATCTGTATGTAACTTAAGACAATAGCAGTAAAAGAAAAAGGAGAAATGTCTGTCCAAATCTCACATGTGAAAACAGGTTTTTCTATATACTTTAGTCTGAAAAAACAAGTCAGTCTACCTTCCCAAAAGGGCCACACATAACACCAACTTTATCTGTGGCTTGAGACATATTTAGCAATGTTCCGGATTAGCTTTAACCATTAGATAATGCAAGATTCAAAAACCATTACCTCTTTCACAAACCCAATTCATAAACCTTCAACTGAATAGTGCATTCATGTATTTCACGGATGCAGAACCCAAGAAATAAGAGTTTAATAAATTCTTGTATTAAATGACTGGATCACAATATGTGTCTTCTCTTTAGGAGGTTAGGAGGTAGACGCTCAGACTGAACACAAAACTCAACAGCTTTTTTCATCCATTTCTTGCCTTCCTCCTCAAAGGCCATTTGGACCATGAGCATGATGAGCCAAATTAACTTTTTAAAAAATTGTTCAGCTCACTCCTTTTTGGGGTTCACTAGTGTTTAAAATCTTTTTTTTTTTTTAAACTTTAAATGAGAAAAAATGTATTGGATCTATTATAGCTTGCCCTCTGATACCCACAGGTTTTGCAAAGTGAAAAAAATCCACTATCAGATATCAAAGAGTCAGTGTGACTTGCAGGCAAAGGAAGAAACCCCTTAGCTCATCAGGTTTACACTTGCACTTTTGGTCTCAGTAAAGCAGGTAGCTCCCCCTCAGAAGACCTTGCTGGCTTCTGGGAGGTTTCCCTTGCAGTGCTTTCCCCGTTATTGCCTCGCAGAGAAATGACCAGGAATCCTTACGAGCAAAGAAAGTTTTTCCTGTTAGCTTCAAGATCTTCTGATGCAGACTGCTGTCACAGAGACTGGCACTCATTTTGGATAAGATGTGTGACAAAGTGGAATAGAAAATATATTTGGTGCCAAAGATATTATGCCACCGAGAAGCAGATGAACCTTTCCCTTTACTAGCTGTCAGTCAGTCCATATCTTGCGGTCTGAAGCTGCAAGGGCAGCTGCTAAGTCTGTAGCTGCAGTGACACAAAACTTTGCGTATAACTCAGCACTAAAAGAGCTACATGAACAAAAGTTGAGAGCAACGGTGCGCACCGTACCCAGCTCTAAAACCTGCCACAGTAATTAATCCTTGCTTCACTCCTCTCTCCTGGCTAGAACCACAAACCTGTCAGTTAGGCAGGGAGTTACTGGGCCCCCCTTTTCCTCCCTACCCCTCCCCAAGTGGACAGGGAGAGGCTGTGAGCATCCAGCGCTAGGAAAGAGGTGGTGGGATCAGGTAAAAAAGTTCTGGTAGCAAAACAATGTGGGGCAAGGATGGGCTTGCCTCGGTAGTATAATGAAAGACTTACCATATATTACTGTAATGAAATTTTGTTGACAGATTAGTTTGGTGCTATTGAACCTCAGGCACTCTCTGCCTTGCAGTGTCTCCCATGCTTTTTATTGTATTCCTTCTCAAGGTTTCCCTTTTGGGGGTCGGGGGAGGATGGGGCAGGAGGAAGGCAGTCTGCCACATCCACCCTTCATTAGCAGGAATGTCATCCAAGGACGATTTGGGTGCAGGAACCTGAGGATCTAGCAGGACTGAGCTGCAGTGGTCGGTCATGCACAGGGTACGCTGATATCGTAACAGAAAAGTCACCCAGGTCCTCTTCATTACCAGCACTAGGACAGATAAAGGGAAGGGCTGTTCCTCTTTGGGAACTCTGCTGAATTAGACCAGCCAGTACGCCATCCACCAGGAAGAATATATGCCGTGCCAAGGGTCAGATGCCGCTATGATTTGTATTGGTGCAAACTAGAACCACGTAGTGGCAAACAAATGTCAGTACTTTGAATTTATAGTGGTGGACCTTAGGTCAGGATGAGACCCACAGGTCTGAAAAGGGTAGAAAGGGAAAAATATGCACAGAGCAGTATATGATGGCAGAATGGAGTGTTTCTGAACAAAAAGAGATAATGAGAGGATATACTGCACCAGGATAATATATCAGCAACTTTGGAAATACGAAAGTGGAAATAGTTAAATTAAATTACATTTTAGCGCTCTTTCTGGTCTGCTTGAGTATCATGAATATGATAATCAACAGATTGATAATTTTGATATCTTAGCAGAACAGAAGTACACAGTTCCCAAAAAGTGTTAGATTGTATCAGCGTGGAAATCCCACTAACGGGAAATTTCAAAGATCTCCAGAAAGATCCTTAACTGCTTCTGTGGCAGTTACGGTGCTCCCTTCTTCAAGATTACGTTTTGTTATTTAATTTTTTAAAAATATCTCCACTAATAATTAACAGAGATTTCTATCTGAGAAAACAATCTCATTTGCCTATTAGGTAGGAGGAGATCAAAACTTTGCACAGTGACAGTCCCAGGGGACAAAAGGTGGCAGCTCCACCGCTCCACAACATCTCATCAAGCTAATTCACAGTGTCATGGGCAGCAGGAACCCACAGGTGCTAAACACAACCTCCACTGGGACCCTTCTGACTGAGCCTACCCTCGACAGATTTTCCTGAACAACCTTGCCGAGGAAGGCAGTTTACAGACACGATATGCAAAATGACTGCTGTTTAACTATAACCAAGCAATTAATAAAACAGCCCACTCACTGATGAAAAAGACTAAAAGCAAAGATACCATTAGGCTCCCTGTATCTCTTACGCTAGAGAACTTACTACTCTGCCAGAGATGGACTTCTTACTGTTGCTGTGAAAGGTAGCAGATATGGGAAGATTTTCAGAATTTCATCCATAAGCATTAATAATTATACTGCTACTGAGAAAGAATATAGTGAAGGGGGAAAAAAAAAGCCAAGTCCTCAAAATAGACATTTTTTCCAAGCCACAAATGGCAGCTCAGCTTTCCTTTTAATAAGCATTCTGAGTTGAATTGCCAATGCTGCTGTTGCAAATTTCTGCCAAATTTCTTCTGCAAATTTTACTCAATTTTCAGTCTACCAAAATCATATTCACCTCAGTTGGAGTTTTATTGGCATTGGAAGTGAATGAAAAACCTGAGCAAGGACTTTGGAATGTGGTCGAGATATTATATGTCTTTGCATGTGTGTTTATTCATTTTTAAACATTATTATTTATACCCTCTGGAAGCAAGAGAAAAAAAAAAAAGAGGGGATGTACTATAGGTTAGTTTAAAAAAACAACAATGATTTGCATTGCTGCTGACAACTATCTTCGCTCTCCAGCACTGAGAAGTGCCAGATGGTGAATTTGGAACAGTTAGCAGCAGAAAATGCAACCGTCCCAGGTTCAGGGAGTCTCTGAAAGGAGGATTTGGAAACTGGAACTCCACATAAGGATACAATCCAGAAGCAGATCTCACTTTTATTGAAGAGGTGGCTGTGGGCAGCGTGCAGTGCATTAAAAGTGCTTTAAGGTCTCTGTTCTATTATTTGTCTCCATTCAGCTTCTGAAAAGGAGGAAAAATCTCTCCTGAATGCATATATATAGGGGATTTTGAAGAAGACACTGACAACACAGAAGTCAGCTTAATAAATAGGAACACATATCACTGCAAGCAGGAACCTGGAGCAGACTTCAAATGCAATGTTTTTGGGAAAGACTCAGTAACTATATTGGTTACATACGCTGCCAAAACAAGCATTTTCCACTGACTGATGCTATCCTGGTGGGATTTCACACCTACACATTTTAACGGGAAGGAGTGGTCACACAGCTGGCAAGACAGAGCAGGGTTAGACCAACCAGGTAGGACAGCTATGTCAGGGAGGCAACATATGAGCCTGGCCTGAGAGTCAGACCTTTGTTTCTCTTTTCTTAACAGAGTCGACAGTGATAGAAGGCAAAAGCGGTGGTGTGTGGTATTCATGTCTCACGACTTCGGATATCTAGCTAGTTATCCGGGAGCCCTCTATTCTCCCTAACACCGAGAGACAGACATATGAACTGGGTGAGTCACTCCATCTGAAGATGCATGTCCAAAACACACTGGGTAAATCCCACCTTTTAATGTAGATGTTTTACTTGACTACAGTGCCTGAACATCTAGCCTTTAGGTGAGATCTGGGTGCCTAAATAGACACATGACATCACCGTAGGCACCAGGGTGGCCACCTGGCCTCTTTCCACCTCCCCAGAAGGGCCCAAGTCTCTGCTCAGGCTCTGTCTTTTCAAAAGAGGATTTTCATTACATTTGCCAGTCCTGTCCAAATGTCCTGAATATCTCTGGGCACACCTACAGTGATGCCAGGCACCTGAATTGCTCTCCTAGCAGGGAAGCAATTGCCAGGTAAAACCAAATTCATTTTGTGTTATCAAAAAAATTTAGCGTTACAGAAAGACAGTAAGACACAACATATCAGAGCAAAGGTCCATTCAACACATGATGCTTCCTCCAGCTGTGGTAGTTAAACAGATGCTTAAAGAAGAGAACGAACATGACAGGCATATGTGAAACTTCCCATTAGTAATCTCCCACTCTCCAACTATTTTCAGTTTGGGAGTTCTTGATTAAGACATGGTGCCTGTGTAGTGAATAATCCTCACTGGGTTTCTCTTCCAAGAATGTGTTCAGTCTGCCCTTGAACTCAACCTGACTTTTACCAAAAACAGAAGGAAAAAAAAAGACAAAACATCCTGCCTTCCCCAACCACCAAGCAGTACAGAAATGTATCCAAAAATAGAGAAAGTCCTCAAAGACCATGCTATCATTGCTGGCTTAGTAAAAGATAAACAGAGTGCCAGAGCAGAAATAATTTCAAAATATTTTCTGCTAAAAATGGTGTTGGGACACGTTACAGGTAAGACTTGTAAACAGCCACTGATTTTCAGATGATCCCATGAAGGCACATGCAGAAGGCCAAAGACTATGCTAGTCTGGAAAATACTGGCCCTTTTTCAAGGTCTGAAGAACTAACTATAAGGAATTATGTGAAGATTTTTTTTTATCCATGTTAAGCAATGAAAAGAGGTTATTGCAATATAGATGGAAAATCAGATTCCTTAAACATCCTGTATGCCTCCTTGATAATCCTTCAGTAAAAAACATTCCTCCAAAGTAATTTTTCATTAGCGGCCTCTACAGTAGCACATTCTGCTTCTCGTCATTTCTCCTGTCGATCCCAAATTTAAAATGCACTCTTCCAAACCTCATCCCTGACTATAAATTTCACAATTGTATTTATGCCTACTTATTGTTTCATAGGTACATCTATTAAATAAATTTAAATTTGAAAATATTGTAGAATATAAATATTTATTTGTAAAGACAGAAATAGAGATGTTGAGATAGGCAATCATGTTGATACGGAAATCCCGTCCAGTAAATACATTTGAATGCAGGGAGGGAGAACATCTCAGTAGCATAAGGCAAAACATATTATAGGGATGGTGATTATTTCAAAACCACATGTAATAAACTCAGGAAATTCATAGTGAATATGGGAACAGGCTATAGCAAAGTGCAGAGGTAGAGAAATCAAACAACGTGACAATGATCTCAGGTGACAATGATTTTACTTCTTTTTTCCCTCTTTTTGATGTCACCAAAGGCCAGAATTCAAATTGTCAGGGATGTAAATAATTATAAGACAAGATGGTAAATTAATTACTTGGACAGAAAAAGAAACATTGGAGTCCTGCTAAGGAACTGATATTTAGCTATTGCCTTATGGTACTGTTAAAGATACAAGAGGCCTATGGTAAATTGCAGCACCTCTCCGGAGGCTGCTGTTGTTCATAATATCAGAAACTTTATTTCAAATGTTATCTGGCCAGACTTTGAGGTCCCCAACAGTTGTACAAAGCCAAAATAACTCCTCTGGCACCTCTACACATGCTCTTTGAACTCCAGGGGTGTAACAAAGTGAGACAAGTGCCTGGGGATCTTCCACAGGACCAGGTATTGGGTCTCTGGTGCTGAGAACATCAGAGGATACTGAACAGAATAGCAGTAGGAACTGGAAAGACTTTGGTAGATGTTTTCATAAGTTTAATGAGTTCAGGAGTGGTCTCTGAGGAAAAAGGATGACTAATACATAATGTCATAACTTTAAAAGTGAACCTATAGAGATATAGTAGGAAACTACACACTAGTCAGTTCGACATGAGTTGTGAGCAAAAGCCTTTGAAACTCTTTTAAGAGTCAAAAGGGAGAACATTTGGAAAAAGGCAGATCAACTGAGAATAGCCAGCGTGGCTTCAGGAAGAGGAGGTCACCATGGCTCACTAGCAGAGGGGAATTCTTTGCGGATGTTACTGCTGGGCTAGGCAAGGGGCTACGGCACACCATCACTGGGGCTGGGCGTTTCTCAAAGCAGTCTGACAAGCTCCGCGGTGGTAATTAATGGGCAAGGCATGGAGTTTATGGAACTGGAGGAGACTCAGCACATTCGGACTTAGTATGGGCTAAAGCAGACACTACAAAAGATGACTAAAATGGAAAATTTTAAAGGTGATAAAGTAAAAGAGGGGTACAAAGCACTGCAGGAACTTGAGCTGGCTTGAATAAAGAGAGAACAAAAGAAAAAAAAAATCCACAAAAATGAGAGAGGAAGCCTTGTTATTGATTCAGCAGATGGTGACCAAGATCACCACATCACTTTACAACACTCTGCAGTGATATGGGATAGCACCACGTTGCCAAGGATTTCAAAGTCCTTGGCAACTAATAAGCCCCTCAATGCACTGTAGAGTAAGTAAGGATTGCTATGGCCTTTTTACACAAGAAGGAAAACAGAAGCACCACAATATTAATGGCACGCCCAAGCTCACACCTCCTACTTCAGCTGTCTGGCACATCCAGCAGCACTCGCAGGAGACAGACAAAACCTGGGAGTAGGATTCTGGCACATAAATAAAAGGGAAAATGTTTTTTCAATACCTTGTTTTAAAATAAACATGCTTCAAATGCGGGGGGCAAATCTTGTAAGACGAGTGAAAGAAGCTGATTGATCTTCCTTGGGGACCTGTCCATTGAAGCCTCCCTGGTGAGGTCTGGTGAGGTCCGCAGTGCTGGGAGCTCTCGGGAACCCAAGCGAGATTTGGGGTCACTTCTTCAAGGGTCACCCTCAGAGCAAGATAATTTTCAAAAATCACCACCCTTTATCTCCTGGTACAAATATGTCATATCCACCTGAGGTTTCAAAGATGCAGATGGAAATAATGCCACAGTGCAATTGCACTTCACCTAACTGCCAGTCAGGAAACTCAACAGAAAGTTGCTTGTGCTGTGCGAAAATGTCCTGGAGGAAGGCCCACAACACGTATTGCTCTTATCACCGTATTGCTGACAGCACTAGTAATAAACCCCCTTTTGTTCTATTAGTAACCTTCCACTGTCACTGAATGCCATGATTCCCAGCTCTGCCACATGGACCCTGGCTCTGGGAGCCACGCCGGGGGGTAAGTGCAGGAGGAAGGCTGCAACCCTGCCAGTGGGCTTTTTTTTGCAGAAAAGTTTGGGTGCCTAAAGCCCAGAACGATCCCCAGGAAAGACTGCGATCCTGGAGCGCCGTCCAGCCGCCACCAGACCGAGCGGCTCTGTCCCGGGAACAGAGATACCGGGGCCGCTCAGCCTCCTGCGCTGTGTTAAACCTCCCCTCAAATAATGAAGCACAGGGCCAGGGATTTCGCTGTGCAACCTTTTTCAGGCTTCTCCTGCTGTTGTGGGAACTATAAAGGTCCGGGCTTTGCCTGCCTGTGGGTTTCAAGGCCTCTTTTTACTTTCCTTTTCTGGTGCTTCTTTGCCCTGTCTTACATATTCTAATTAGCTTTCCTGGAGGAGTTTTACAAGATGAAGATAAGAAGAAGCTTATCCTAGGCAGTTGTTTGTCTTCACATTTTCCCTCAGAAAAAAAAGAAAAGGACTTTCAAGGTCTGAGTTTCCTATCTGAACTGGTACATGAGGTGCTGGAGGACAGAAATGCTCTGGGCAGTCAAGCAGGGAACTTTAAAAGGAATTCATCCCAAATGCAATAAAACAAATATTTGCAGGGATTTTTGAGGAATTCCAGCCTCCCCACTCCTCCCTTTTTATTAGCTTCACCAGTGCTTGATGAGGTGGCTATATTCTTCAAGTGATTGACATAAGCCACTTTTATACTATTATTTAAGAAGCAACTTATGTGGCTGCATGACTGTGTTACCCCACCTGAGAGGGGCTTTTTGAACCACACCTTGAGCTGATATTTCCTTTTCCCAATCTCACTTTTTTGGGGAAGAGAAATATTTGCTTTCCTTCAACAATTAGCTTTTGGAGTCAGGCAAGTGTAGCTGGGAGACGGCACGATCAATGTTGCTAAGCCACAGGGTAATTTTTTAATAAAAGATTATGACCTGTGTCTCTCCTTTGACAGATATCCTGGCACTTACTAGTTTTGTATCCTGTGAGTTTGATTTCATAGTCTACAGCTTGGCCCACAAATTCCCAAAACTGAACCTGGCTTCCCCTCATACATTCATCGCAGTCCCGGTTCTAGTGTCACGACGGAAGCCAAGTTTGCGCTCCTTACTGAAGTGGCTTTTTTGCTTAGGAAAAACTGTGGAACTTCCCCCCGCAGCATGCTGTAGGGGTTAAAATATCAAAGGGCTTTAAAGTACAATTAAACAAATTAATGGAAGTCCACACGGGGCCATTAAACAGGAAGATACAGGCATAAGCTCTAGTTCAAAAGATGCCTAGGCTGCAGGCTGCCAGAAAGGGAGTAGAAATATTGGGCAAATATCACTGTAACATAGCCCTGGTTTTATGCAAAGAGATCCTTTTTTGGTGAAGCAATGACATGGTGTCCACTAAAGAGCTAAGTGGCCTAGCAGATGTTGAATGCAAAGTTGAGCCCCATGAGGAGTAAGCCATTTTTCACAACACTGAGCTACAGCACATATATTTTATTCCGCACATGTCCCTGTTTTATGAAGTACTACATATTTACTGGGATTGCTTTTTTCATGTCCTTCCTTAAAGGGAGAGGAAACTACTATGATATTTTTGTAGCTCAGGAAAAAATTTGGAGTATATACTTCAAGATATTTACTATGAATTTAAGGTCACCTTCAAATTTTCATTATAAACAATCTCTCTATAGAAGAGGAATAGAGGGAAAAAATATGGCAATGAATATTCATAATACAGAATGCAGTTCTGGTCTGTTTGTCCTTTCTTCTCCTTGGCCCTCCATTCAAAAAAGGAGCCAGAAAACAAATAAAAAAAGATGATGACACTGAGAAATATGAAGTGGTTTCCAGAAAAAGACGGATTCAATAGACTAGAAGTCTTCATCTCTGAAGGGAGATGATTGTGAGAGGGTATGATGGAAATCAATAAAGTAATGGATGGTATGTTTATTAGCTGCTGTTCTCTGGTTCTTGCAGTAAAAAGTAAAAGCCACCCACTGAAACTGGCCAATGAAGGCATCCAATGAAAAAAAAAAAAAAGTTTAAAGCAAAGCAGAGGAAGTACTTTCTATTTCACCCTGACTTACACCAAGTTCCTTATGCTAGGGCATCCACTGTGCCCCTATTTCCCTCCCTCCCTTCATGAATTCTTTTCCTTCATATTCTACATAGCTTTCCACATATTGAGTCTACTTATGACTTTCTTCCTCCACCATAGACTGATCGTCTTCTCCTACCTGTATGTCCGGTTTCTAATTGGACTGTCTCTCAGGCTATTGCCTCACTTCACATCCTACTTCACACTACTTTCCCACCAAACCATCTGTCAGCCATGCATCACTCAAAAATGGTATTTGCTATGGGTTTTCAGAGTAATCAAGGAGGTGTGCCACATGATTGAGCTTAAGTCAGAATGACTCCGCTGGGTCATTCTTATGCTCTTCTGATGGTCCTCCCACTCCCTCTCAGTTTTAGACTTTCATGAATCCTACTATTTACCCAAAACAATCTTGATTTTGTTACTCTGCAGTTGGAGAGAAGAGCTTCCAAACACAGAGCTGCTGGGTGTGCAGGTGGGCACACTGGTACTGTGGCAGGCAAGAATTAGTCTGGTTAGCATACCAGGCAGGAGGGAGATTTAGGTGGGGAAGGTGGACAAGGAGGAGGCAGTTTAGGTGCTATATATCAAGCTTTGTGCTGCTGACCACTCAGGTAGAAACATCTGGCTCTGGTAGGATTGCACACAGACCTGCAACAGTACTCATCCATTTTCCACACAAGCTTTATTCTTGCTTTCACATAGGTGGTAAGAAAGATTAAATTAATTAAATAAAAAGGAAGGCTCTGCAAGTTTTTGGCATGGTCTTTGTACTATGGATTTTTTAAATTCTCTTATATCCTGCACAGTATTTTTAAAGACCATCCCAATCCATGTGACCGGTGCAACTTAGAAGTAAGGTTGCCAAAAGGAAGAAATAAGTATGTGGATGGTAAATATTCATGGTGCATGAAATAAGAAAATAAATTGTTCCTTCAGAGAGAGAAGAAAAGAGAATAATACCTAAGGTATGGGAGATATTAATGAATACTGTAGTGCTGCCAAGAACATATCAAGAATTGGTGCACATATGCTATTAATACCTATTTTAGATATCATCCTTTCTGCTGCACAAATAGGTTTACAGTATGTTTTTAACCAGCTCAGTAAAGAGATGAAGAAAATGGTACAGCATGAGGGAAGGCAAATATTTCCAATTCCTCCACTACAAAGGCATAATAACATCCTCAAAACAAGGCATTTCCCACTCCCTTATCCCCAGCTTCTCTGCCATAACAAACCTCTTGCATTGGCTCAAATTTCAGATGTGCCAGACTCAAAATCCAGAGTCAAGTATTTAATATTTTTAGTTTTGAGATTTGGATTACCGGGCAATACCTGTCTCTATAACCAAACAAATTATACCCACAGCTTCAAACTCCCTAGTGACCCACGTATGCATTTGACTCCTCCCAAATCCATGCTTTCATTCTAGGTATGGTGCCCTAAGTTATGGTATAATACACACCATATCATCAGGTGCACAGCATTTCTACACTGTAATTCAATGGCACAGAAATCTGACGTGAGAGACTGGGTGAAAACAGTTAAAGCCAAAACTATGTTTAGAGTAAAAAAATGCAGGAAATATAAAGCAAGTGCCCACATCAAAGTATGTGTGACTACTCTGAATGGCATTTGCACTTTCAAGCTCCTACAGTATTATTTGCTTTAGCATTTGTGGTTGACCTGCAGTCAGAGCAAGCAATATACTTCAGTAGTGCATCTGAGGAGATAATCTGGGAAAACAACGAGCTTTTGCTCTGTTTCCTGAACAGCATCATCATCAAAACTTTCCAAAATCAAAAACAAAAACACAGCAAAGCACAAAAGGGTCAAGTCCCGGTCAGGCTGGAACCTGAAGAGTGGCGGTATGCTGCTCTCCCTCCAACCAATGCTTTCCTACACCTTCTTCAAATTAGTCACCAGGCAAATCTTTCGTGGCCTAAATGAGATGCTGAAGAAATACAAGTTGGGAGAAAACAATGGAGATGAAGTTAGAGGAATTAAGCTGGGGTCGGAAGCTGATTTATAAATTACAGTTAAGCAACAAAAAAAACTATTCAATGTCACCTGAGGTGACCCCAGAGGTTCACCTCGTCCTGGGTCTTCTCCACGGCAGTGATGAGTGCTGGGCACTTTGGGATGGGATGTCTGAGTCTGTAGTAAATGTGTCACTACATATGCGAAGAACAGCCTCATGCACCTCCTCTTAGCTGTATGCAAAGAATGGGATACGTTTGCAAGGCACATAGTATTGCAGTATCTAAGCGTAGCCTGTTTTTGCATATGTTTCATTGGCTCTTACAAGTGCTCACATCAAAGCATGTGTGACTACTCTGAATGGCACTTTGGAAACTTCGGAAAGTTTTGATGATGATGCTGTTCAGGAAACAGAGCAAAAGCTCATTTTTTTCCCAGATTATCTCCTCAGATGCACTCAATTCCTTCGAAATAAGGCTCAATGAGTGATATTTTAAAGGAGGGCTTAGCTTCACCTGTAATCCTCAGCCTTTTTCATTACTATACCTACGCTGGGATAGGAAATGGAAATGAATTCCTTTTTAGCTCAGCACTGAGGCTGAAGGATATCTGCAGTAGGAGCAGTCATTTCACTATACACAGGTGCAGCCCCTGGCACACAGAACCCCAAATGAAGGGCATCACAGACAATAACACATACCATTTACTGCCACAAATGAATCCATGAAGAGCAAGACCTGAAAGTAATTCTAAATATTATTTCCACAATGTTTTGTAATGTTCTGTCTATACTATGTGGCTTTGATCTGTTTTGTTCTTTACTACAAAATATATTCTTAAGATAGAAAAACCTTTTGTAGAACTATTTCCAATATTAACCGTAGGAAATATTGCTGGAGCCAGTAACACCCTAAAAACTGGAAAGAACTTCTAAAGTTTGATCTTCCAGTACAGTACATGTCATCTTGTCATTTTTACCCATGCAGAGTGAGTGTAGACTGCTACTAGACCAGAACAACAACAAAAGGCTGCAGCAGGAATTCCCGGGGGCCATAGCAGAAGTAGAGTCTATGATCTTCTCTGTATTACACGTTCTGATCTTCTCTGTATTACACGTTCTGAGTCAGAGTCTCCTCTGCTTCTCAGAAAAAAAAAAACCCACAAAACAAAACAAAACAAAAAAACCCCCCAAAAAACTGGCTGAGACAAACTGTCGTGCTCTGTCATCATTTTCCATCCTATTTCAGTTCTTCAGGGCAGAGAAGAACTGTGTGTGCTTTATTACCATATTCAACTTTGAAATGCAGAAAAACTTCCAGAGGATAACAATTCACTAAGGACTGACTTATTCATTTTATGTCTCTTGCGTTATATTCTTAAATGGTGTAAGTGACTAAGCCAAATAGTCACTGAACTCAGCTGAGGTCTGCCGACTGCCTGACAACAGGGCTCGCAGCTTTCCTCTTGACTTTATTGTCTTCTACTTTTTATTGCTGAAAAAGGACAAACAGATGCACCTCACCACTATTTTGTATACTTCCCTCAGAGACCATACGCTCTTTTCTTCCTCAGTGAAACCAGCCCTCTGGCTTAGTGCTGGTGCAGAAGCTGAGCACTCAGTAGACAGCAAATCTGAGACTGCCTTTGCCAGGTTCTTCAGAAAACCCAGTAATTTCCAGGCAGCCTCAGGCACACGTTCATGATGGGGCTATGGAGAGGTGAAGGTCCTTAGCTGTGTCCTTTCCCTTCGGATAAATGGGAGAACCTCACACAACAACCAGGTTCTGTATTCACTTCCCATAGAAGAGCTGCTGCTTCCTCCATATGCTATTAATATTTCCCTTCCCTGAATTTTTCCTACTTTCACTGGGTCCTGATTGGTCTGCAGTCACCACATATGGGCACAGTATCCCACATGCTAAGTGAACACATACCACATAGTTAATTGCATGATGGCCTACTAATATTTTCCATCTTATTTTTCCCTCTGTTCCTAACGCAAAATTATTCCCTGGTATTGGTTTTGTTTTCTTTTTGAACTACCATTTCATATTTAGCAGATGTCATTACTGATGTGCTGACATTAAAGCCATTGATTTTTTCTAAAAGAAAATAACTACATCAAGCACAAAAATACATAACACTTCTGTAAATAAAGACAAAATTATTAGTAGTAATTACTGAAAATTTCCCCAAACAAATTGTAATTAATTTTTCAATACAGATATCAGAACTAATGACAACCCAAGGATAATCAATGAATTGAACACCACATCTTAGATACAGCATTGGGCACTTAACTCATGGAATACTGTATCTGTTTGCTGATTGAGATTCATAAAAAGTTTCTGACTCAAAGGAAATTCATTCTTGCACTTGACCCTGACATATCTATGAATGTTTGCACAATCAAAATTCTTCTCTTCCTGATGTGCATCAATGGCACATAATAAAAGGATAAAGACCGGCCGAATCAAAATTAATTTTTAATGTGATGAAAGCCTTTTCTGAAGGAATTTATCTTGTTACTGGTTCAATAGTCAACAGTAGCTGCTGTACAAAATTGTTCTTCAAGGAGCAGTATTTTGCACTTCAACTTTTTGCTGTGAGTTTCAAGACTAGCTTATTGTATGGTTGTCTTAAGTTTGTTATATCGTAGGAATTTGGAAATGACAAGATACTACCAGGAGAACAGCAGTGTCCAGTCTCCACAGGTTGCTGTAGTAAGACCTTCAGATGAACATGGAAGAACCCCAACAACAGGTAATGGTAGAGTTGTCTCTTCATAGGATGAATGTCTTCCTAACACTGAATAAATGCAGACTTGAAAGAGTATCTCTTTTTTTTTTTTTTTATTCCCACGTGAAAACATGGTGGGTTTTCATCTTATCCACAAACTTTTTACATCACTTGAAAATGATCCAATTCCTTTTTTAGCTTCCTTGGAAGCCTACAAGCCCTTTGAGACAAGTCAAGTATTGGCCAAGCAGAGTAAGTTGCGTTAGCAATGTGCAGTTAGCTTTGTATTCCACTATATGTTTATCTGTGCACAATCAGCATATTCAGAGCATTGCATCCTAAGAGGTCTCTCATTCCAGTAAATGTGGTAGGCAGCAGAAAGCAAAATAAAATATCCTTAGTGGAGAAAACCATGAAAAAGAATCAAAGACAGATGGATCTGACCAGCAGTCCCTTGGGCTTCAATCAGGCCATAATTATCTACTGAAAAGCTCACTGATGGTGCAACACCAGAGCCCATCTCAGCTCTGTGCAGCAACCCCATTATTCACAGACATCCCAAACAACTCACCTCCCAGACAGAGGGGAGCCAGTTGGGGTACACGGCCTTGCAACTTTTGCACATTCTTTCAGATGAAAAATGTCAAAAATTTGTATATAGTTCTTAAAACTAAGGATTTTATAAGGTATTCTTTTATATGCACACATATGTTTAGGTGTTAAATAACATTTTTTCCTTCAGTTATGGATTTTAGTTCCCCTACCCTTTCTTCATCTCCTTTAGTTATTCTAGGAATTCTCCCTGAATAGACTATTTTTCTTACCTCTATGTTTTTAAAATTATTTCTAACTGGAAATGAGTAAGCTATTCCTGCGAAACCCATCTTGTGGATTTGTATCATACAACAGTTAGTTAATCAAAACACTTGTCAAAAAAAAAGCATTTTCTTTGATATTTTTTGAAAAGAACACAGATTTTTGTATTTTTCAGGAAGAATTTGAATTTTTTCAGGCCCAGAATTTAAAAACAAACCAAAAAAAGAAAAAAAAAAAGCACAAGCATATTAGGGCAAATGAAATAATAGAAGAAAAAAAAAATCCATTTTCCCATAGGGTCCCTCATTATTTTAGCAAATCATAACCTAGCTCAAAAATTTCAGGAAGTTTGGATTTTTAAAATGCATGAAAAGTTCATGTAGATGAAGTTTGCAAATGGAATTTTTTTTTTGTTTTAGCAGACCCTAAAAGTCTTGTGGTTTTCATTAATTTGAATATTATAAAAGATGACAGAATCCATAAATCAAACAAAAATATTAGTCACAAATAGTCTAACATGTTTTTCTCATAGTCATATGATAAATCCCTTATGCATTCAGGTCACTCTCATGATCCATCTTCATCCAGTTTTATCCGATTAGCATTCAGAGGCTTCTGATTAGTTCATTCTTATACTAACAGCGATTAAAAAGCAAACGTACTAATGCACACCACAAACTTCATAAGACATATATAAGGCCAAAGATCACAAAGAGATCTACAATGGCAGAAGAAAGCACCTGGCAGCCAGGATTTGTAAACTGCTAAACATATTATTTATTTTTATTACTATAGGTATTAATTGAGACTATAGATTATTACCTTTTTTTTTCATATCGGTGCCATTCTTGGCAGCGGGTAACACAGTAAGTAAAGGTATTTTCTATCATGAAGGATAGCAATCTAAAAACCAGACACATGAAGGATAAAACACACCAGGAAACTCAGAGATGGAGACTGGCAACTTTTAAAATATCTGATTAATACACTCATTTCTTTTGAGTAGTGCTGTTATTAATGAGTTAGTGCAAAGATCCGTAGTCAGGATCTGTGGACCATTTGCTAGGTGCGCTGGAAACACACAGAAAGTCATCAAGGGAAAACTAATGGAGACAGGAGTGTGAGCTGGAAATAAATGGGGTGTTGAGGCCAGACTCATTATTAGTGTTACTGAGAGGGCAACGTGAGGAGACATGATGTGAGACAGGATCTCAGACATCCGTTAGTGTTTCCTTCTCCCCCAGAGGAATGGCAACTCCAGACAAGGAAGAATAAATGAGGAAAGAAACAGAAGAAACTACAGGGTAGACTTGTCCCTAACTTGTGTCCAAAAAGTATCTCGTTTGCTTCTCCCGCTTCCCAACATATATAATTTCCAACCTCTCCTGGTGCTACGCTACTTCAGTTGCAGCAGGTAAGCTTGGTGCATGCACATAGCATTATCAAGCCAACATCAAGTTTGAACGTGGTTTTGATAAGCAGGTTGTTCTCTCTTTTTCCATGGCCAGAGAATAAGGAGTTGTGCCAAGACGGAAATTATTTCACTAAGGATTAGGAACAGCCTTAATATGAGCAGTGTTCACAGGTCTGCTCAGCTGCTATCTAACCATGGTGCCCGTACTCTACAAGTCCCTAAGTCTTGAGTTTTAAATCCAGGGTTGCTCCTTAAAATTGTGTTTTTGCACAGCCTCCAGGGTACCTGTCTTGCCCGGGAAGAGCAGGTGGGTACATAACTCATGTCTGAGCCTCGCTGAGCTCCAGGAAGTGGATTTCCGTGTGCATCTGCCCTGCAGTGTTCACCTGGGCAGCAGCGGACACTTCTGTGCCTGAGAGCAGACCTGGGCTCCCCGCTCCTCCCAAGTGTGTCAGCACTCACGTTGATGACACAGCCTGCTTGAGATCACAACCTAATTCTTCCCATTCAGGAAAGGACAACAGCCCTGAAGAGGATGGGCTCCTCAAAACTAAGCATTACAACCCCCAATGTTGCTGTGTTTAGCTCCCTTTTCTTTTTTCTTTTTTTATTTTTCTTTCAACTATTTCGATGGCTTAGTCTAGGAACTTCACAGAGGATCTCTTTGAGACTCATACCTTGTCAGAGGTCTTCTAACATGATCTTAAAGACAGTAAATCTCTATTTGCACCTATGACTAGACAGATCTGCATCTAAGGATGGCAGGCACATTGCCAGTTACAAGACCAAGCCCAGCTGTGATCTCAGCACCTGCATGTAAATCAGCAGTGACTACATGATATGGAAATTGCATAACATGGAATTACTCAAGCACAAAATGGACCAATGACACAGCACTCCTAAATGGGCTCATGTTTCCCATTTTCTTCCTTTATCTATCTGCCATCCTTCTCGTGCAAAGCTGTAGATATCCCAGGTAAGTGCTGAAGCCCTAGGAGCTCTTTTGGAGATGTTACTTGACAGCACTAGTTCACCATCTGCATGATGCAAGGGGTGCCCTTTTCCCGGGCTTGGAGTAACTGCTTTGCACGCTTGACATCATTTACATGTAAGTGTGCAGTTGGAGTTTGGAGTCTTCTGGTTTTAAACAATACTACCCATGAATAAGTAGAAATTTCCTGCAGAGATTTAACAAACATTTCTATGCCATACTGTAGGAACATGGTTTTCTTTAAGCCCTGACTTACTTCTAATATTATCCACAATGGGTGAGTCATTGTTACTGTAAACTCACAGGGAACTGAATTTGAGGATCTGAGGACAAAGAACACAAATCTTAAGGAAACCAGGCTTCATTACTTACGTTGCTTATGGAACAGCTTGTTTCTATATATATCATTTAAGAATCATATATAGCACCGTCATTTTATTTCTGAGGAACATTATTCGGCATCAGAAAAACATGTGCACTTTGTTTATGAAGGTGTATGTTTCCATAGTGCGTGTAAGGATATTTTCAATGGGCTTAAATAGGCAGCTCATGTTTTCCTTACATAGCTGGAACATTGGACTTGATTACTGTACCTTAGATTAATGAAAAACATGAAATAATATGATTAGAAAGGCTGTAACAAAATTGCAGCAGAGCTCAACTGACGTTATCAGCGCAAAACGTTCATGTCCCAGTCCAATTTTTAGCCTGTTTAAACCTCCCTGAATTAAAGCATTGCTTGTCCACATGACCGCTCACATATCGCTTTTAGTTTGCAAGGTATTAATGTAAGAATCAACAACAACATACAAATACACGCTAACTCCTTTTACCATGTGCAGTACTAAACTGTCTTTTCAGCACTGATCCACAACTGCAAGATGAAGGAGAAGCAGCTTTTTGTACTACTTTGCTATCAGAAAGGCTAGCCATCACGTTACTTTTGCACTTTGCTGAATAAACTAAAAACAAGACTTCAAAAAAGGTGCAACTGCAAATTACTGAGCTGAGGAGCTGCAGTTAGAAAGGAAATGAAGAAAATGGACAGTGGGGTGCCTTAATGTGAAATGTGACATTGATAAATCAAAGGAAACCTGGAATTTGAGCAGTAGATATTTCAACTGATTACCAAAGATAACTTGCATTCTTTGTTAGCACAGTCAATTTTGCATTTGCTCAGAAAGATTAAAAGGCCCAGTAGTTGCCACATCATTAGAAAAAACATATTCATATAAATAAATAAATAGAGTTTGCCTTTAATTCCTGCTAAAGGAGGCAAAGACTCCAGACAGCTATACACCAGGAGTTGTGTGGGACAGGAAACAAGGGACTCTTCATTACTGGAACAAAACGCTCATAGTTTCCAGAGTAAAGGTCCTAATTTTTCCATAAAGCAGACCATATTTAGGGGAGAATCACATGTTAGGAATTGAAATGTGCCATAAGTGAAAACAGAATTAAGAAATTAAACATATGCTAAGCACAGTTAACACAGTTATAGATTTCTTTTGCAGTAATAGAAATCAGTTACCATGTAAAGTTTTATAACCTAAATATAACAACTGTGTACATTCTTTTTCATTAACATGCTCTTTTTATTAACTCACTGTATTTTTCCGACTGTCTGATATCTAGAATACAGTGCAGCTTATGGACAAAAGTCAACAGAATTTGGGGGACATAGTATAGATTACTTTTCCTAAAATCACAAATTGTGAATAGACTTAGTTGCAAAAACTAGCAAGGCCAACCAAAACCCCCTTTGCCTTACAAATATTCCAGTCTGTGGAAACACTTTGCATTTTTAAGATGTTCGCAGTTACCAGCAGTTGCCCAACCATGGTGCCTGAGAAGGGGAATGTCCATGTGTATTTTGTTCATAACACCCTCCACAGTCAACCTTCCCTATCTCTGTGGCCACAGGAGAGAGGCTAGTTCCTTGGGATGAACTTCATACGTAAACTTCAGAAGATATTCTAGCTACCTGCAAGTTTCAAAGTGTTATTAATCCCAAACTACTTGCAGCAGAACCTTTAAGTGAAACATGGATTTTTCTGAAGGGATTTGGTCCTTTATTTTTATAAGTTATGTGATCATAGGCAGAAATGATCCCAGGGACAAGGCAGTTTTGGGTCATAAGCTCAGCTTGTCTCATAGAGGTCCCAATTTACAAGATTTTCCCTTTTACAGTCTCTTCTTTGCTGTAAGATGTAGGTCTGAGACATCACTGCAGAAAAAGGTTGATTCATAGTGAGATGCAGAACAGAGTGAGCCATCCCTATGGGAGGAAAACAACCCATGCAAAATTCAAAAGCAACTTATGCTTACTGGGACATCCCATTCTGCAACATTTCTGCTAAACAAAGCCATTAGAGGGGATGGGAATGTCTACTCAGGAGCAAATAGAGAAAAAAAGCTCAAAGCAGTTTCACAGGCCTCCTTCAAAAATGCATGGGAAACCTTCCACTACCGTTGATGCGGAGTGCTTTGCTGAAAGGAAGTCATACACAAGGCTTTCTTCACTAGAAGGTCGGTCTGGATATAATTTGTACTCTTGGCTTCTTAAGGATGTATGGATTTAATTAGAAAGACAAAAATAACAACTTCCAGCATCATGATGAAGGATGGGGGATGGAGGCCTGTTGAGATTCAAGAACCCTCATGTTTGAGGTGGAGATCATGCCAGTTTCTCCAGTCTCCTTAGGCAAAGACAAAGAAATTAGGCAACATGTTTTCAGTGTTGCTTATTGGAAGAAGAAAACAAAAAATTTGCTTGGCTGCTGGTTAGCACAGAGATAGGGAGCATGTATTGAGACTGCTCTCTGATGTGAAGAGGATTAAGAAATTAAATATTCACTGGTAGGTCAATACCTTGGCATTCCCACAGAGTGCTGACTTCTACATACAGCAACAGTCTCACTCATCCTATGACATGTTATTAGTCATGTACTAACGGTAAGGAGTCTGAAGAAGACACATTTTCTTCTAAAACTGATGGAGCAGCCTTATTAGACTAGATAAAATACCTCAATGTCATACTAGCTACAATGTTAAAACAAGAATATCTCTAGACTTTTTCCTGCACAGCTTCACGCTACAGATTTGAAAGAAAATATTACTTTCTCTAACCCAAAAAACCCTACAAAAGTTGTGTCACATCTCTGAGAAGCAGACAGGACCTCATCACCAAGCATCAACTCTACTTGCTTTATTTTGACTGGTGAAGACCACACAGTGTTCATCAGTCAGATGACTGGGTTAGCAAACAGGTTGCAGCTAAGGTAGTACATAAAGAACCTCTTTGTTTTTAGAAATACCATCCTTTTAGAAAAAGACTTTATAAATAATATGTAAAGTGTGTTTTGTTACTGTGAAATGTAAACTTACCCAGGGACTGGCAAAAGCACAATCTGTTCGGGATTCTGTAGTGGCTAATCAAAAGTGGGATTGCCTGCAGATGACCTATATGCCAACTTAGCATAGCTTAGAAATAGATAGACCATTGAGTGATGAGATAGATTGTTTTTAGGAAGCTAAAAATAACTAAGTTGATTTAGGCACCCAGTTAGAAAACACTTTTGGAGCATAACAGAGGGATTTTAACAGCAGTTAAGTATGTTCTGCCATAGATAAAATCACAAGGAAGAAACAATGAGAAAATTATAAACTGTGGTTTCTTTTGTATCACAGTGAGCTACACTGGTAGAATAATGAGTCTTACAAGTTTTTGGTATGTGTATGAATTATCAGTACATCACTACAGCATCCTGGCTTGTATCAGCAATAGTGTGGCCAGCAGGAGTAGGGAAGTGATTGTCCCCCTGTACTCAGCACTGGTGAGGCTGCGCCTCGAGTACTGTGCTCAGTTTTGGGCTCCTCACTACAAGGAGGACATTGAGGTGCTGCAGCGTGTCCAGAGAAGGGCAACGAAGCTGGTGAAGGGTCTAGAGCACAAGTCTTATGAGGAGTGGCTGAGGGAATTGGGGTTGTTCAGCCTGGAGAAGAGGAGGCTGAGGGGAGACCTTATCCCTCCCTACAGCTCCCTGAAAGGAGGTCGTAGCCAGGTGGGTGTTGGTCTCTTCTCTCAAGTAACAAGAGATAGGATGAGAGGAAATGGCCTCAAGTTGTGCCAGGACAGGTTTAGGTTGGATATTAGGAAAATTTTCTTCACCAAAAAGGTTGTCAATCATTGGAACTGGCTGCCCAGGGAAGTGGCTGAGTCACCATTCCTGGATGTATTTAAAAGATGCGTAGACATGGTGCTTAGGGACATGGATTAGTGGTTGGACTTGTCAATGCTAGGTTAATGGTTGGACTTCATGATCTTAAAGGTCTTTTCCAACCAGAATGATTCTATGATTCTGTGAATCACAGTAATGCAGCAGTGGAAAAATCCATGCATCTGTGAGAAATATTACAGAGTTCAGACTGCAGACTGACTTTGTCAAATTAGTTACTTAAAAAAATTATGCATATATTTGCACTATTGTATGTAAAATATATACCACACAAATTAACTTTCTTCTTCACTACAGGATATAAGCAAGTCGCCTTGCTTTTGTCAGTATATACAAATGGAACAATTAAATAAGAGAAGGCAAAATATATGTATTTTTTAAAGGATTATAATTTAGGAAGTACAGGGTCTGATACCAAGAATTTCTACCAGATCTCTTTGAAAAGCCTTGTGCAAGGCAAGCTGTAACTCTCTCTGATTGCCATCTTAAATTTTTTCCTTTGAAAACTGGCCATCCACAGAGCTTTTAAAATGTCAGTCATTGCTATGCGGATCCTCTAATGGATATTGCAGGAACACAGGGATTTACATCTCGTAGTTATCTTTCTCAGCTGAGACCTACAAAGTAAAATGCAAATAATAAATATTAATAACTCTTTCTAACAGTTAAAGTGATCATTTCAGACAGTTAAATATTATTGAAGTAGGCCCCTGATGTGCTTGTCCCTATCTCATACGTATTTTTCTTCTGAGGTATAAGCTCAGCAATGACCAGTTTAAGTGTATGCCACATATTTTCATTATATATTCTTCCTTACACAGGATCATAGCAGTTAGTCGATGGACCAAGCTCTACTCTCAGTTACAGCAAGGTGACTCTGGAGTAAATCCTTCGGATTCAGTTGAATTACACTGGTATATAACTGAGAGGAATTTCCTCTGATGGATATAATTTCCATGCATGATATACGTACGTTCCTCAACAGTAATTAAGACCAGATGGTGCTTCATATTTATACTGTAAGCGTGTGGCTATTGCTTTTCTCTGATACTTCAGAAAGCCGTTTTCTGCCATTCCCATACATGGCCGGTACTTTCCCACACACTCGACAGCTAATAAGTTACGAAGATTCCCCCGAACAAGTATCTAATGCAATTTAAAATTGAAAAACTTGGCAAGGAATTAGGCAACAGGTGCCTGGTATCCATCTATCGTGTATTTACAGCTGGAAGAATTACAAGCCAGGTCTTTCTAAAAAAGGTTTGGAACTTGGTGTCTCCAGAGGAATGCGCGCCGAGGACTTGACACCAGAGTGGGGACAGCATCCGCTCCATGGGGACCTCAACTAGAAAAGGAAGTGGGGTGCATGGATTGAGGAGTGAATCTGTGCACATGGGCGCATGCAGGAAGATGAGGTTAACTTACATTTTTAGACTGGCAATCCTGGTACTTTCCACACATGCTTTAGCCTTGGGAAGACTCCAGAAAAGCCAGCCAGGCTCACCAGTTTATTCAAGCTTTAGAAAGAAACTCTGAAAAACTTTTTATATATATATTATATATTGATATATAATTTTAATTTTTTTAATATATGAGTGTATACACATATATATATGTGTGTGCTTGTGTATATCTATGCATATTTTTAATGCTCACAGTGTTTACTTGCTGCCTCTGAAACTAAAAGAAAAACATCTTAAACTGGCAGAAACATTAGTATCACTATAGGACACAAATAGGATACTGGACTGATAATCACAGTTACCACCTGTGACTCAATTAATTTCTCAGACATAAACCCTGCATAAACACACAATGAAGGACTGTTTCTGTGGGGTGGAATATCCCCCTAGAGAAATTTGCAGAAGCTACCTTGAGGATCTTACAAATTTATTACACTCTTTATTTTGTAAGACAAAAACCTCTAATTGAGTCACCATAAATAACAGCCGTAGTGCAGGATATAGGTTTTTATCAGTAATCATTTTCTGAAAAGAGTAGTCTCCACTGAACTGTTGCACCTCTGAACATGGGTGAAATTTTAGAATTAAATTTGCAAATAAATTCTTTATGTATTCTGGGCTGTATGAAAACTGTATTTGAATAAAACTATATTTTTAAAAAAGATCATTTTTTCCTTCTGATTTCTTCATATATTAGAGCCAGCTGGAGAAGGTCACAGATGCATAACTGGATAACAAATTGTGTGACTTTCATAAGAGTACAAGTAAGGGTTTCTAGAAGACTAAGGAAATGGGTGGCTGGTCTTT
Organism: Balearica regulorum gibbericeps; assembly: GCF_011004875.1. Lineage (NCBI taxonomy): Eukaryota > Metazoa > Chordata > Aves > Gruiformes > Gruidae > Balearica > Balearica regulorum. The sequence continues at coordinate 111,266,871 of NC_046185.1, read as the reverse complement.
ATTCTAGCGGGTAACCACCTGTTTTCCACAGACACATATACAGAGTATGTACTTGTTATATGCCTGCCCAGTATTTAGCCCAAGGGTGGTTTGGATCTGGACTGCAGTTTATAAATACATCTGCAGTACAAAAGTCAGAAAAAGCAACAACCACTGAAGAAGGATATGTATGCTTTTCTTTCTAAAACTTTCTAAGGTATCTACTGGCTCAGTATGAATATTCTGTTTCAAGTGGACAACAGTATGTACCCTATTTCAGAAGTATCAGGATGAATTCTTACAGACCAGAACAGTTCTTTTCTAAAACGTCTCAAAGCGCTCTTCCTCCTCTGCCCATCCCCAGGCACAGGTATCCGTACGTGCTCTTGAGGCCGCGTACGGTCATGGGGAAGCAGAACAGCCACCAACACAGAAACACTGCCAATGTCCACATGTCACCACCAGCTACCCTCCGCATCCCTTTCCAGCTGTCTTGGTGTAAATTAAATGATCATCTAGGTGAAGAGTGGATAGTTTTAGCTGAATCCAGCAAGAGAAAGTTTTTGCTAGTAGAGACAAGAAGGCGTTTTGAAGACTTTGCTTCTCAGCACTGCCAGTTCTCGTAATTGTAATTAATGTTTGTTTTGCTCAGAGCTCCAGGTTCTGGAATTGTGAAAATCTCAGCTTTCATTAAAAGAAAAAGTAGGTTTTGCGCCTGCAAAGACAAGTCTGAAAACATGAATTTAAGGCCTGGGGGGAAAAAAAAAAGAAGGAAAAAAAAAAAAAAAGAAGCCAAAAAATAAAAAGTACTTTAAAAGTTATTACTTTAAACCCCATGATTTTAAAAAAAGTTAATCGCATGAATTTTTAGGGCTTCAAGTATCATTTCTAAATGCATAAGGCTAGATATGCTACACCTTACAGCTAAAAAAACTCCTTGCAAATGAAGATAACTTTACTTTTCAGAGCCCATTTGGGTTCCATGGAGCTCACAGATGATCAAACAGAAAAAATGGAAAGGAAAGAACAAAGAACTTCACTCTTATGACAATCAGATAAATTGGCCCCTAAACTACCATTCAGCTGCTCAGGCACATTGCTGAGTGCAGAATGTCAGGGTACCCCATCATTAGAAATCATCCAAGAGATGGATAGGAAAGTACCAAACACATCCATATGATTTAGGTGCTGCTATGGCAATACAAGCAGAGCAGGGCTTTGCTTTTGGGGAATATGTCACAACCTGCCTACTTCACCCTGCCACTCACTGGTGGTCCATGTGCTGGACCTGGCTCTCCTGTGAAGGATATGAGAGTACCTCTCCTCTGGCTAAGTCCTATGCCTTAGTGCACTGAATTTCACAGCAATAGGAGACCTGAAAGCCAAAATAACACAAAGCTTCAGCAGAAGATGAGTCTGCTTTCATCTTCACAAGGTCAGTAACTATCCCTTCAAGTAAGTTTCTTCACGCACCACAAAAATCTCTCCTTTTTTTTTTTTCCAGATTAAACAATCAAGCCAATTTTTTCCTTTCTTCTTTTTCCCTTACAGCCAAGAAGATGGGTTTGTGCTGTGGCATGCTTGGTGTGTATGTCATTCCCAGTCCTGCCACACAGTCCCCACCCTTGCAGGCTCCGAATTCAGCTTGCTGCAGCTGAAAGCCTTTAAATACACCAGTCCTTACTTTGGGGATAACAATGCTTCACACACCACTGAATGAAACTACTACATGTTTTTTTTTCCACAGAAACCAACTTATTTCACAAATTTTTGTGACTTCATTTTCCTTCTGGTCCTGGAAGGCCTCAGAGGAGATATACACATATGCTGCCAGGGGTGCGTGTGTGTGTGTGAGAGAGAGAGAGGAAACTGTACAAGCACTCGTTGCTTTCAGAAAAAGAGAAGTGGGGTGGCTGATTTCATTTATCCATAATAACTTGGTAGACATCAGCAGGAGATAGGTGTTGCTCAGAGCAGCAGGCAGAGCAGAGCAAACAAAGTCCCCAGAAGAAGATGGATCAGGAAAATCACAGCGTGACCAGTCCTAGTCAGCCAAAGTGTTCTCTAGCTCATAAAAGCATCCCTAGGAATTGCTCATCTCTGTGCAGCCAGGGATGTGTCTGGGGAATACAGATACAACCTGCAGTTTATTGGGGATGAGTGAAACAGGTGAGGATGAGAATTCCAGTCCCTTGGAAAGGGAGGACCGAAAGGACATGATGATCTGGGATTTTGGCAAGAGTCTAGAGTCTAAAGGTAATAGAAAATTGTGCAGCACTTGTTTCAAGTGAGGAGAGAGGAGGTTCCTCTCATTCAATAGGCTCCAGATTTCATCGTTAAAATATTAACATAAAATGACTAATTTTTTAGACTCAGACTGACAAAAGAGTTTGTGGATTATATGACTAACATTTTGAAGCCATAGAAAGGCAACCACTACTTTACAAGAGGATGAAACATACACTTCTCACTGTTCCCCCAGTATGCATTGCCTCCACCACTTCCAAATTGTTCCATTTTATCCACGTTTCCAATCAATAACCTTAATTTTGGCATTTCCCAAATGCTGAGTACTTGATTTTAGGTCTTTAACATTCTTTTAGCTTCTTTGTACATCATAGCTATAAAATAAATGACTGATGACTACTGCAAATCATTTCCTGGGAATGTTGGCCTCCCCTCACTGAACTGGTATCAATAAATAAATATGGTCATTCTTTCACCAGCTTTTATAAAAACACTTCTTCATAAAACATCCAGTGCAACCCTCCTCCAGAAGATTTGTCTTAGTCTCTGCCAGCACTTGTAGTTTTACTAACTAGACCTGAATCTCTGCTCCCTGTGCCTAATTTTTCTTTTATCTGCTCAGATGTTCTCTTCTGCCTGTTGCTGTGTAAAAGATCCACACAAACAACAGGAGAACCACTGCCAACGGTGCATTAACTGTATGTAAATGCTCTTGATGCACAGTGTAAATTAACTGCAATAACAGAGAAACTTCCTGTCCCCCATCACTTTCCATTACAGTTACCTTATGTATTATTTGTTACCCCAGATGGTAAAAAAATGTAAATGGAAATTTGTTTTTATGCTGCCAGTGCTCTAGCAAGTGAAAGAGAAGAGATACATTAGGATAGATCAGCAAAGTGAGGGTGGCAGTGGCAACAACTAAAGCAGTTGAAAAGCTTCAGGATCACAAACCACTGAGGCAAATGGAGAAGGTCTGTACCTTTCTACACCCAAGCTGTGTTTACCTTTGTAAAGAACATGAATAGGCTTTCTTCATAGTCAAAAGCAACCAACACTTAAAACTGCTTTCCACACAGGTTATATATGCATTTCCTTAAAGTGGCTTGGCAACCAAATAAATTAAATCGACCCGTCCCCCCAGCATGGATTCTTTCATGCCCTGCAGTAGAATAAATGTATAAATTTTCTCATCTAGAATAATTCAATATCATCTCTAATTTTGCTTGAGGAAAGTGGGCAGGTGGAAAGTTCTGGAGACAGTTCATTGTTAGCCCTGAACACAGAGAGCATGACCAACATTGGTATTAACTTCTCAGTATCTCACAGTCAGGTCTAGCCATTTCCATGCCTGTTCTAGATCCTGCCCTGGCTGGTGTGAACACCACCATTCTATCCCCACAAGGAAACTTTCAGATACAGTCAGGGCCTGTTCCCTGGCTCTAAGTCCAACTGGCATGGTTTGGCCATGTTTATACTATTAATTTCTTTCATCCTCTACATCACAGTTAAAGGAACTAGCAGCATCCGAGTTGCAGCCAGACTGCTTTGGGAACCATCCCTGGCCCATGCTAATTCTTGAAGCATGCTTGGGAGTTGTTTGGGAGAGGGCAGGTTGGTGCAGGCCAAAACCATGCCCAGAAGCACATTAACAATGGTGCCAATGACTGAGCTCCAGCGCTCCAGCCTTGGCACTGCTTAATTAACAGCTATTACTGAGCTAAGAAATCCAGGAACTGGTCTGAATTGTATTAGTAATCTTTCATCTTAGATCTGAGCTATTGCTAATAAATTTCATTCTAGCAGTGACCAGACAGTAAAATCTTTTTTCTCCTGCAACACAGGCTGTTGCATGTTTTCAGCATGCAGAGCCAAAAGGCCAAAAGGCTCTGTGTGCCCAACCCAAAGGCAAACCAAGTTAGTGAAAGTCTGGAAAATTAATAAAAAGCAAACCAGGGAACATCATTTTGCACCGTACAATTCCTTCATTCCCCCCTACCTTCAATACTGTACCCAACTTGAACTGGAAGAGGGACTCAAAGAAAGGAAACAGGAATGAGCAAAGGTGTGAAATGGCTTCCATATGAGGAATCACTGAGCAGTCTCAGCCTCTTCTGCCTGGACTTGGTGGGGGTATGATTAAAGTCTATAAAATCCAGAGTAGCAAGGAGTGGCTGGATTGCGAATGACTGCTCACTCCCTCTTCCAATGCAAGAACCAGAGCCACCAGGTGAAGTTAAATGGAGCTGGGTTTGCCACATGGAGAAGTGTTTTTTCATCCAGCAATTAGAGAGCCTGCAAAGCTTTTACCAAAGAACTATGTAGACACAAAAAGTTTACATAGGCTTGAGGGGAGACTGGACAACTGCTTGAAATAGAAATCCCCTGGGTTACAAAACTGACAAACTTCACCAGGGCCAGGAAATCCCCTGAGCTGAAAATAGTTGGAGACTGAAAGAAGAAATTATCACATATGCTTGCCCTGTTCTCACCCTTGCCTTCTTAGGGGCACTACTGGGAACAGAACATTGGGCGAGGTGGTACAGGGGTCTGAACCACCATGGCCTTTTCACATCCTCACTGGTGACACAGATGGACTCTGGATGAAATATTCTCTCTTCATCATCAGGGCTGAAATCACGCTGGCAATGTCCCTGTGGGAATTACTCTGTTTTCTGAAGGGTCCTGGCCTTGCACCGCACCAGGCAGAGGCTGTCCCTCTTGAGCAGCCCATATCCCTTGCACTAACACTGCAGGGTGGCCAGGTGTCTAAATCGGCTCTACCACATCTAAATAACACTGAATTACAGCACCAACTTACACAAAACTTAAGGAACAGGGAAACAATCCTGGTGGCTGCACAGTAGGTCATAACCTTGGTTTAACAGAGCACAGATAAACTCAGTGTTGTTTTGCAGTTAGTTTTTTAATATCTTTCGGAGGTAGCACATGGATCCTCGCCAACTGTTAGTGCTGCAATGCTGAATCCTCCCTGCAATCCCGCCTGATTCAATTTTCTGTTTAAAATTTTGCTTGTGATATTACACAGGATTTGGGAGTAAGGGAATAGGGAAGGGTGAGCTATCACTGCATGTGGGATTTGAAAGGCCATTTCAGTCAGTTTTCTCTTCTGCCACAGGAAACAGTGATTTATTGGTGAAATGCCGAATGCAGCTGGGAAGCTCTGCTGAAGTCTTGAATTTGTGTGAATATTTCCCACATGAGAAAATCCCAGATGGGAAATAGTCACACAATGGGAGGGAGAAACCTGGAAAGTGTAATGTCAACAGAGATTTAATAGTAATAGTGTGCAGCAAATTGGACATGCAGTAAAGAGTAATACAGTAGTGAAACAGACCAAAGCCGTTTCGGGTTGAGTCACCAGAAGCTTCGTTTCAGACGCTGGAATGTAGCCTTAATTTCTGGGCATGTTGTTACCTGAAAGACTAACTAACTGAAATGAATTCTGAGAAGGACAGCAAAACTACTGCAGAAAGAGAGACCAGTTGCTAATAGCACATCCTGACTGAGCAACGAGTGCAGAGGTGCAGGCTGCATGAGAGGAGATAGCACAGCTATCTGCAGGATGCGAACGCCACGCTGAGAGGAGACAGCAGAGAGCACGGTGCCGTACCACAAAAGACAAAGAAATGTTGCAAAAACCCATGAGACAGAAGTTACAGAGGAGTTTCCTGACAGTGGGATACGTTAGGCTGTGGAGTGGCCACCAGAGCAAAGATGCCAATAACTGAGATGGTTTGGACTATAAAAAGGAGGTAAAAGCACAGCAGGGGCACTCTACATTGGTGGAGAGATGGGTTGGAAACGTTAGGGCTTTCCTAGTGCTGAGCTGCGTAGCCTGCAGATTCATGATCTACTGAGTGAAGATGACACAAAGCATGCAAAGGGAGACCGTAACAGATTTTCAGTCAGTGTGAAATGGCCCAGGCCCATTCAGATCAACCTGTCCCTTATGACCACATACAACATAGCTGAACATCAACCCTCAGCACACTGGGGAGGAGGAGAGAGGGCAAGTCACACTTCCTGGCTTGAATATGCAAAACAGATACCACAGAGTTTAAAACAGTACAATATCCTTGAGTGGAAATTGCTTCTGAAGTCTTCTACATGACAAATTATTACATCATGCCTACACTGTTATTTCACTTATAACAAACTGCTAAAATACAATCTCGGTGCAGAAGAAAAAATTTACAATGGTGTCAGTATTATGATTAAATACCTTTTCAATAAAGATTTCATGCTATTATTTTTGACAAAAACCTCCACCCAAACCCCAATCTTTAAGATTAAATATTAGGTACTAGCCAAATTAGTCACTTCCTCACCCTTCAAAGAACAGGAAATAAAAATTAGTAGAAACCTCCAATGCATATAAGATTATTGCCCTGAATCTTTGCCATTAACTTTTTCACAGTAGAGATTACAATATGTCCTTCAGCAAGCTCAGCCTGGATGAAAAGAGTTAACAAATAGCTCCCATATTATCAGGGATCCTCAAAATCACTACAGATGTCACCTACCAGCAGCAGAAAGCATAAGGTCTGAAGGACAGGGTTAAAGACAGAGTTTGAGCCTCAACACTGAATGTCTTAGATCTGTTTGCCTTCTCAGACCACTGGAGTTATCTCAGCAGGCTGTGTGTATGTCTGATTCTCAGTCTTAAGCAGAGTTTGCAAGGTAAATCTCAGCAGTGTGGCTTTACGATGATCCCCTTTGGAAGACTGAATGTGAGTAAAGCTAGAAATTTAAGAAGTCTGGATCAGCATCAGGCACTGGTGAACACTGTCAGCGTGTACTGCTCCTGTTCAAAGCTGGGATAAGGGTGGCTTGTTATCTCTGAGTTTATTATTCTGCAGACCCACAAACTGTACTATGACCAGAGTTACACTTGAAGGTTCAGGAGACATGATTCTGGATATACCAAACTTTATAAGATGTGGGCAACTATGCCCTAGGCTAGCTTCTGCAACTGTTTTCCCTTGCATTTCATCCATATTTAAGGATGCATACCTATTTAGTTTCTTCTAGTAGTTTCCAAGGAAGAAAAAAGAAAAGGGGGGGAAAAAAAGAGTAGCTTTGCATTGACATTTAAAGAAAAATCTACCTCTTAAGTATTAAGCATCTAACAGCTCCTTACTCCTCCAGCAGCATTCAGCTCCCACAACATCAAGGGCAGCATTTGCTTTTACATGTAGGAATAAACCCCTGACCATTAGAAATAACTTTCTGCTGGATATGGGATGCCACTGGCAACATGCTAGGGTTCCCTGCAGGAACAGTGCAACCTTAAAAGTTTGCCACTTAACATTTCATATTTTATTCACCTATTTCACCGAGGCTTAGAGGGCTAGTGAAATGTAGCAAGCGTGGAGACTGCTGTTATCTTTTCTCAGAACCACTGCCTCTACGGGATCCCTACAGGTCTCCAGGGAGGACCAAAGCCTTACTGTACAATCTTGCAGATTATTTCTGTTTGTGTACTTGACCTCAAACGGGAGGAAATGAAACATAACCATTTTGTGGGCCATGAAGGGGGGCGGGAAGCACAGCCCCGTGCCTCAAGCACGGCTGGGAGGCAGTGAGCTGGATTGGGTGCCAGCTTCGAGAGATCAGATTCATATGATGGTGCTGTGCATTCATCAGTGAATTGCAGAATTGCTTCTCGTGCCTTTCATTTTCCTCCAGGTGAAACAAAGATGATATCAGCTGAGAGGCCCTCTGAGGTGAAAAAGCCCCTAAGCCTTACCAATATCGTCATTGTAATTTTAACATTTCACTTCATCTTTGAACGAGTGTTCTTCTTATAAGGGCAAAGCATTGCATTATTTTCCTCTGCCCTCCTCTAGAATAAACCAGGAACCCTGACAACAGCTTCAGAGGTTAATGTGACAGCTACCCACATTCACTGCAGAAAATCCAGACATATCTTTGTTAAGCAACTAAGAAAGGATTCCTTTCAAGGCTGTGTGGCTTTTGAGCCTTGAAAAATCTTATTAGTCAGATAGGGAGAAAAAAATACATATAAGCAACCCATTCTAGGAATCTAGCAGCTTGTAAAGAGAAAGAACACAATTATGCTGAGCTGTGCGGCCGAAAGTTTAACAGATCAGACCCCATGTGCCCTAACACACTTAGTCTAACTCTGACTTGCTGAGCTGCTTTAAGCTCTCTGTCAAAACGGCATGAGCCTCAGCAATTCATTTCACAAGCACAAGACACCAGTGTAAGGTAAAGCTGATGCAAGCTGGGAGTAGCTGGATCAGTGAGATATGACTCTCATGTCTAAACAGGGCTTTGGGCTGAGCAGAGCTGGCTTAAAGCAACTTTCTCACCACAAAACAGAATGGATAAATGAAGCAACTAATGCCCTTTCTCTGGCCCTCTGGTCCTTAGCTGCAAAGGGGACCAGTACACTCCATTGCCATTGCAAGGCCCTTTTCATACGTCAGTACAATCATTGCTGAGAAATATTAGCAGTAAAATTCCTTAATAAACCAAGTTCCCTAAAAACTCCAGAGAATGGAGGCTTCCAAATTTTAAAATTTTATTGGGAAGCTATTTTCTCAAAGACTTCATTTTGAAAATTAACCCTAAGGCTTGGAATAGCTCTAAAACCTCAGTGGCTCTTTTAAAAACTAAGCAGCCCTTCTTTGCCCATTTCTTATTTCTTAAACAAACTATTAAACAAAAATTCCCTATTTCTTAAGTACTTACAATTTAATATTGAATGTTTTTTGTCTCAAAAAAGCAGTTACACAAATAGAAAGAAACATTTTTCAATGCAGCAAGCCTTGGCCCAGTTGTGTTACAGTATAATACTTGGGCTAATGCCCTCAATTCAGCAGAGTTACAAAGCACTTCTAACAGGTTTTCAGGCCAGAAACCTGCCTGCTCCTTCCCCAGTGAGAAGTGCCATTGAATAGCGGCTGGAAAGCTGCTGTATGTTTAAGAAATAATGACAGGAAGTCAGAGATCTGATTTAGGCTTTATATCACATCTCTGAAGAAATATGGAGAGTGTTCTTTGTCTTATTTACCCATCTACAACTTGGACTTAATTCTCCTCCTGCGTTGCACCAGTCCTGCACCATTGCAGGACAATGCACCAGTAACCCTGAGTTAACCTGTTAACACTGAAGCTGTGGCCCGTATGTCCTTTCCTGTCAGATTTTAGCGAGTGATGGGAAAATGAAAGCTAACTCCTGCTTGAAAACCCTCCCCAAATCTTCTCAGCTCTTCCTAAACCAACCACTGTCTTCTCATCTCCCGAGTGCTGTGTTTGGGGAGCACTCTGTTTTGCTCTCTGCCCTGGGCATTCCTGTAATATAACGATTTATAAGAAGGAGGATGGTTGATTTCTTGCCTAAGTGCCAGGCTGAGGCCTTCGTGGGCTTCCCCTTGGCTGATTTCAGTGGGAGGTGGGAATGCCCTGCACCTTTTTGAAAACACACAGAAGGTCTCCCGGGGGAAAAGGATCTCATGAAACATGTGCTTTGTACCATTGCAAAATGGTCCAAAATTAGCCTTTAAAAGCCATAAATTACCACAGTAAGCCAAGGAATTTGCATTTGTAAAGTACACGCCTGAGGTGCAAAACACATTAACAAAATACACAAATAAACAAAGCTGTTCAAAACCAAATGCAATTATACATTCAGGGCAAGGTGCCATGGAAATCCACGTCAGTTGCGCATGTATGTTTGAAGCCGACGTTTTCCCTGAGCCCAAACTATTTTGTTTCCCCCGTAGGGAAGATATACTAGAAAATACTGGTGCTGTCATATTATTTACAGGGTAGCAGTAGCTAAGGAAATGAATAGCTTGCAAGACATTTTGCGCTGGATGTGGCTAGTATGTAAAGGCACACATCTGAGAACTACTTCTCTGCCTGAGAGATGTGTGCTTAAGTGCATGCACACCTCTGTCTGTGACCATATTAAATGCTGTTACTTATGCAAGGAGGATGCCGGCAGGCACCTTGAGGCAATTTAGGTACTGAACCTCCCATTTCCATGGAGGCCTTCCAGCCCACTCAGGCATTTAGAGTAATTCAGTGCATCTGTGCAGCTATTACGTGCAGGCACCACCCAAACCTCCCTGTAGTGGAACTTCTAAAATATGGAGAAGCTAGCGATGGTCCAAGAACGTAACGATATGGAGATTCATTTTAGTAATCTTCCCCAGCATCCTGGAGACTGTCCTGTGGATGGAAGTGTGATCTTCAAGCAGAATAATTTTTCAGATATATAACCTGATATATCAAGGGGTGCTTTGATTACCATACAGCTCAGCCACTCACAACATTTTGCATCACACTCATGCCTTTCCAACGAGGACTGTGGGGCCTTCCTGAAAGTAATGGAAAAATGAAACTTCACAGCTCCTGTATGAAGTGCATTCTCCTCCAGCGTTGCACCAGTATGTCCTTCAGTGAATCTCATTGCCCTTAACTTCTGTCATTAGATACCCATACTCAGCTTTTACTTCCATATGTCTAACTCTTGTTTTGTGTCATTCAGTGCAATTCAGTGCAATACAGTCTCCAAAAAGTAACTCAGGTTTCACCTATGCAGCTGAGTCCCCTGAAGCTCCCCGCTCAACTAATACAGCCTACCTTATGCCTGTACAGGGACCAGACACCAGTGCACACTACCTTCCTTCTTTGTACCTGGTCTCCCCAGTCAGGAAATCATTTAACAAACCTAAAGGTGCAAGGCAGCTGCAGATGTGTATGAAGCATAGACAAGCTGGAAATTACAACCCCTGGGGTTGCACAAAATATAAATATGCCTTTTCGAAAGCCACTGTCACCAGGTTCAATGACCCTACACAAGGATCCTACACATGGGAAACTTTCTACAGGTCCACAAATCAAAAATGGCTACAGCCAAACATTTGGAGATGGGTGGTGGAAGGACATTCCAGGCAGGTGTTATTAAGTGTCACACAGTTTCACCAAGTGGAAATTTTGGGGGTCTTTTCTATGGAAATTTGTTTGTTGAAAAGGACTGCTAGACCTTTTCAAAGAAAGAAATCCCAGTTTGTTCTCCGTTTAAGCCATGGCTGTAGGAATTGCCTGTCTTTTGAATATGACCCTTTTTCCTGGGGGCTGTCAGAAGTAATGTAACACTGAGAAGACAGGTTAGGCTGAATCAAATCCAATGGAGGGAAGCCTGAAATGGTTTTCCTGGCTGGATCAATAGGGATTTGGTGCTAACTCTGGAGGACTTTTCTGGGCCTTGTTTTGGGAGTTTTGGGGGAGGAACAGAAAACATACCAAATTAACTCAACAGACAGAACCACCAATTAAAAAGTTTTTGACAAAAGCAGACAGCATCTCACTAGTATGTCCTTGTTTCATAGTGTCAACTCCAGGCACCAATCCTGTTTTGACCATTCAATTAAAAACTTTACATTTCATCGTAACAATGTCCTACATATACTTGGTGTTGGATTTGCTTGGTTACAGGATAGCTGAAGCTCTGCTCCTTTTCTTTTTTTGCCAGAGTTTACCTCATCCTCTTCCAGATGCCAAGTCTGTAGCTCCTCTTGTGTAGGACCGCTTTCTTTCCTAGGCTGGGATCGAACTCTGGTGCCCTCTGTAAGGGCAGATCAGACCTCAGTCCCTGTGGCTACTGGCCTAAGGGTGATCACAGACACAACATGGCACAGCTGTCACCCTACAAGCAAAAGTATATTGAAAAAAACTAAACTTTAAAAGAAATAGATTTTAAAGTAACAAATAATCTACATGCATGTCCATCTGTCTAGAAAATTATCACCTCCAGGGGACAACCTAATGAAGCTTCAAGCATGCCCACAGTTCCTTTGGCTTCATTTTGCTTCTTCCTGGCAACTGTCAGCTATTTCTCGAGAAAGCATCTCCCCTGAGCTGTGCCAAGTTCTCCTGTGTGTCTGGGATTCACTCCACAGGTAAAACTGCAATCCCAGGCTGAATGACAGTCTTCCAGGCCAGTGGAAACCTCCCAAATCTTTCAGAAGGAGTGACTTATTGTAGTATCAGTTCTCCTTATGTCTGCTTTTCCCAGAAAACTTCTACCAACAATCTTAACAAAATACAGCTCAATAATCCAAACAAAAGGCATGGCCTCTCTCAAAACACATTAAGATGGCAGAAGTCTCTGTGGAACTGGGTTGTTTTTTTTCTACTGAGGAATCAAAATACATGAGACTTATCTTGAGGCCCATATGCTTCATCTGGGCTTTATTAGGTGACTAAGTGGACATAGGATCTTGTCAAAACACAGTGCCCAGTTATGGATGTTGAGCACATAATAACCTGGGACAGTGATGATGAAAATCAGGTTTGGTGGTGTGTTTTCAGTTGGGCACTAAACATGGAGGGAGTCAAAATTCATAGATTCTTTTGAAAAGCCTGACCTAACTGACTTGGTCAAAATTAAGCGAGTCAAAATCAAGTGAGTCAATAGCTAAGCTGTAAAAAAGTTATGCTGCTGGGTTATATACTTTTATTTCTAGCTCAAATTGCTTTTTGAATGTGAATTCAAAACGCCTGGCTAACCTATTTCTCATTTTTACCCAGCTCCTTCACTACTAAGATGGAGACAGGAGAAATTAGACTTCTGACATATCACAAGAGATCCTGTTTTGCTGATGTAAAATTGATTAGGAAAAGCCCAGTTCTGGAATTTCCAGCAACAATTTGAAGCTTTGGGAGGTAAAGATAATGAGCAGAGATTTATTTGTTTATGGGAACTGCAAGTAGTGAAATTTGCTTATCAACAGCAAAAAGGACAGAATTTGGCCTTACCCCGCATGAAAATAACAGGAAAACACAACAAAAACCATCACACAAAGTTTAGATTAGATAGGAACTGCAAGCTGCATAGTTCAGAGCAGGAATCCCAAACTTTCCAAGAATACAGAGGACCTCGCTTCAAGGGTGCGCATTCAACCTCTCCTGTGTCACATGATTCAGGGTTATTCGGACCTGGTACTTTGCAGCAAGGCCACAGAAATTTTAATTCGGATTGTAGAGAGAATATAACTTCTGATACAAACCTGTCTTAGATAATGAAGCATAAATACCTAATATTTTTCCATTTTTCATAGTGTAGTAGGGAATGAATAAATATAATAGGTCAATGGGGCTGAACAACTAGAAGGGAGGAAGAGGATGGGCTAGCAGTATGCTTTTGGTTGGGAGGGGATCTGAATGGGAATAAAAGAGACATGAAAGTGTTTTATGGATTTGGCCCAGTAGGACATGGGTGTAAATAACACACCCTGGAAGTGTTTAAGACCAGGTTGGATGAGGCTTTGGGCAATGTGGTCTAGTGGAGGGTGTCCCTGCCTGTAGCAGGGGGGTTGGAACTAGGTGATCTTTGAGGTCCCTTCCAACCCAAACCATTCTATGATTCTATGATTCCTCCTCCTGAGAACACTGCAGTAAGTTTTCCTTTGAATTTTTTCTATGCATTATACATGCATACATGCACTGTACCTTGTAAAGACAGTCACGATGTTTTTACTCTGGGATGGATATAGATATAGATGGCATAGATTTGCAAGGGGTAAATAATCAACTGTGTGATTATATGACTATATGTCCGTCCTGTGATCATCTTTAGTACATTGCAGAATGAACCCCTATAGAGCTAACCTTTGTATAACTGCTTTGTAGTCCTCAGATGAAAGACGCTACAGGAGTGCAAGACATTATTATCATTATTCAAACAGTAAGCCTGAAATAAAGCATGAAACTACTGCCAGAGTGACTGTGGGGAGGTGGGAGCAGGGCAGGGGTACGAGAGAGGGTGAAACAGCAGCTGGCATTCTCATTTGCTGCCATTAGCACGGATCACATATCTCTATGTGGAGAATCATTTTCTAATTCTACCTTGCGAGGGGAGAGGGGGAAAGAGAGAGGCATTCATTCCATGTCATTTAGAAAGCACCTTAAAGACCTATTTATTATGCTGCTTCCTTCAGGGAGTTTGCTATAGGGTTTTGATTTCAGCTACGATATACTGACTGCTGGAGAAAAATAAAACAACTTCCTGAACCATTGCTCTCCCTTCCTCCTCTCAACCCTGAATTTCACATCAAGTTACGTTGTTCTCTTTCCCCTTTCTGTTTGTAATGTCAAAACATATATGCTTATACACACATACACAGCAAGAAGATCTCTAACAGCTATGAATATTCCCATCTCAAGAACCAGGATAGTGGAAGATGGCCTTGATCCTGTCTAGAAAGGCCTGAGAGGAATTTGTTTAACTCTCTCAGCTGGGATTCTCATTTATTTAGATGAAAATTCAGTTTGATTTGTTCGGTCCTTTAAAGGTGAACAGTAGACTTAAAATGGGACATGATCTTCATTTAATAACAGAGTCATCAGAGCTCCCACTCTTTGACATGCAGCTCCCGCTCCTAATTACAGATATCCTTCTTTACAATGGAGTAACAGTTTTAAATATAAATATACATCTTATATATCAATATACAGCTCTTATCCAATAAGGGGTTTAGCAACAAATAAGCATTATTCATATATGATAAAGACAGAGCAAGCAGGAATAATCAGGTTTTGGAGCATCCCCAAAACATTGCCAGCAGACATGTTTTCACATGACCATATGAGAAAGCACCAAAATTTCAACAGAGTTTACCTGACCTTCCTTTTCACTGTGATGGGAGTGGTACAAGCCAGAAGTCCTTACACGTTCATCCACTGATGGAGTCCTCTACTTTTGTATGTTTCCTTTGGGTCACCAGACATTGAGTCACTGTTGTAAAACCAGGAAATCTAGTGGAGTATTTGGGGGGTAAAAAAAGAACAGAATTTCACTGCAGGCTAAATACTTACGTGGTTCAAACTGGGGTAGATTCCTCTTAAGTCAGTGGAATTGTGCCAGTTTACTTCTGTGAGAAGCTGTGCCCATTTTTTCCAAGCATCTTGCAACTGAACGATGTGCAAGCACAACTAAAGACCGTATCTATATTTAATCACATGATAATATTTGACAGAAGTGGATTGTCCCTGACTGACTGATTCTCCTGTGCTCCTGAATGCAAAAGCCTCAACCACTTAATCTGTATCAAAGATGCAGGTAAAAATTCCAGGTTGCCATCACAATTTACCAGTGAAGAAATTCTCTGTACAACTGGGGCAAATACAGTCCAGTTAGACATATATTTGCATCGCACCAAATATCAGAGCCCCTTTGTGGACCTAGGTAGATGATGCTGAGGTAGGTAAATTATGACCTGCTATTTTTGCCGTCCCTTTCAACCCAGTTGGCCCTGCTGACTTATTGCTGCACATTGTTTGGCTGCCATGTGTTGTGGGATTTCACAGGTCTAACAACCGCAGACTGGGCCTCTGATAGATATTGCAAGAGTCTGTGCCACTGGGATTTTACTCCTAAAGCTGCCAAAGAAAGAAGGAAAGAGCAAGCAGAAGACTGAGAGATCCCAACTTACTGCTTTATCTTTTGTCCTCCTTCCATCGCTGTATTATTTTTCTTTAAAAGCTGGTTACAAATAGAAAATGATGTGCTACGTCAACAGGATCACGGTCACTGCAAAATGGCTGGTTTGCCCAAATTCTCCTTTTCCGACATTGTCTCCACTGTCCTGCACCTTTGCACAAGCATAAAACAAGAAACAGAATTGCATTTAAAGCATAGGCAGTAAGGAGAAATACAACAGAAGTATCAGTAGAAAGAGAAGGGTTTAATGTAATATCTTAAGAGATATAAATCAGTTCTACAGGGTTTGCCCTTAAAAGTCCATTATAGTACGTTAATTGTGATTTTATACACTAAGTGACAGGGTGCACTCCTCCTCGGTATTGAATTTATGAACAAAAGACGATCGACAGCCTGCATTAAATGCTGGTGAAGGCGTTTCGCTGAAGCCTTTGGCTACAGAATTCCATTTCTTCAGCTTCATTCACATTCAAATGTTCACACTGATAACTCAGTTCTCCTCAGCCAGGGGAATAAAGGGGGCTCTGATGCCTGATTCCACTTTCAATTACGGTGCTGCAACTCCAGAGTAACTCCGAGGAAGTCAAGTTCCACACCAGTATGAAAATCAGAACAAGAGCAGATTTGGTCCAAAGGCTGCTCTGACGACGTGCCAGTCAAAGTTTTTCCCGTCAGACTGGACGGGTCTGAGATGAGAGTCTGAAAAAGCAGTGCCCTGAATGGCACTGCAGGATCCCATTTAGAAAGTGAAACAAACAGGCCTGACCCCATACTTGAGAAAGTGCAAAGAGTTCCCTGGCCCCGATGGGCCGCACCACAGCTAACGCTGACCTGGTGCCTCTGGCACCGACGGGGGCGAGGAGGGTGACAAGGAGCTCAGAGGGGAGAGGCAGTGGCGGCACTTGGTCTGCCGTCACGTCCACCACCCTTCCCCAGGGAGCCAGCTCTGGAAACCTTGGTGAAACGCACACAGCCTTGAATCATCCAGCGCTCTCGCGAACATAAACCCCACAGCAGGCCTGAAGTCTGTCTTCAGCCTCGCAGCGAGGGGCCAGAGCACTGCCCGGAGTTTATAGCCAGATGTCGGCTTTGTAAGCCTTGAAAATATTCCCGTTCAAGGTTCTTTTCTTGCACTCGGGCTCTTTTCCAACTTGGGTGTGTAGCTCAAAGACCTCTAAAAGTCTATCTAAAAATTTATCATCTGTTTGCAAAAATTAGGAGGCACTATCAGCGGAAACCTTCAAGATACTGTATCCGCTCTGATGTATCTGGACAAAATGTTGTGACTATTGTAAGATCTTTCTGTTTCCAGGCTCGGTGTGAAAACTCATTCAAACTTCAAGGTGACTGAAAGTGACTTTCTAAACCGGAAACCTAAAGTTTGGATTCATATTGAGACAGTTTGAAAAAGTGGCCATGTGTTAGATGTTTTGATCACTAAAGAACTTCGTCATTAACAACAATTCATCCTTTCCAGAAAAATCTTTGATTGGCCCTGGCCAAGGGAAGGTCATGTCCCAAATCTGTACTCACATCTACTCACTAAACTTGATTCCACATGGACCAGTTGCTTATTACCATTTTTAGTATGAACTATGAAGGATGTTTGTATCCCAGACACAAGAAACTCCATCAGAGAAGAAAGGCTAAAACAATAAAGTGATTCTCTAGGTGGGTCTTTATCAAAGTGTCTACATAAAGGATGGTCTTTCTACTGATAAGGTCTGCTTTCTTAAGAGTCTCCCAGAAAATTGCCCCAAGCCCCCGAATTCCAAAGAACAAATATTAATCTAAAGTGTAATTAAAGTGGAAATCATGAATTCGGAGACTCATTATCCCCCAGTCAGCTGTACTCTTATAATGCAGGCTATAAATGCAGCATGATGCATTGTTGTGTCAAACAAGCAAAATCCTATATCTAAATCCATCCAAAATACCTGCTTTTTAGCAGAAATTTCTAGCTAACTCAGGGTTTGTTCATTTCCCTCCTGTGTAATTAGCTATCAAATTACTTTCGTTCAGAGCAGTTAATGCTATTCTACTGGCAGTTATTGTGCACTCAGGATAATCAGATACTATATATTTAACAATAATACATTGGAAGGGACTGAACACGGACTAAAAATTAATCTATATTCATTGTTGCAATATACACAAGGAAAAAACCAGCCATGCTAATGGCCTTGCCCTGCACCGGTCAGGAAAACAAGATCTTACCAGTTGACTTCAGGGGGCTTAGGGTTTCACTGATCAGTTCTATGGAAAGCTTACGTAGGAGTTATTGTGACAAACAGCTAAAACAGAAACGATTTGTGGGGTTTACATGTCTCTCAGTATTGGGAGCATGTATCAAAACTGAATATGTCACTGTATTATAAGGCTAAACTTTCTGCCTCTTTCTATCTCCAGGCCTAAAGGAGAAAGTGGGACAGAGAAGCCCTCAATCTCCCGCTGCCACTCACACCTCTTCCAGTGCTCCACCTCACCTATACTGCCCTGGCTCACTCCAGTCATGGCATCATAGAATGGTTTGGGTCGGAAGGGACCTCAAAGATCATCTGGTTCCAACCCCCCTGCCATGGGCAGGGACACCCTCCACAGTCAGCCGGGGCTCTTCCCTTGGCAGCTCTGAGCAAAGCAGCATTGAGGAACAGCAGGTCTCCCTCCTCTCCTTCCTACCGATGATTTAGCGGGTAGCCCTGTTCCATCCCACCAAGGGTGTAGGCAGCTGGTGATTCAGCAAGATGGTCACAACCGTCCTGGAAGTTGGAGGAGAGCATGTGGAGTGCGGATGGGAAGGGGTCAGGGGAAGCACTTGGAAACCAGTCTGTGTCTGTTCAGGCCTAGCACTTCTGTGATCAATTGTTTTAATAAAAGCCTGTTTCATTTTATGTATTGTAGATAGGGTTTTTCAGAGAAAAGCATTATCAAAGACACAGACTTCTGCAAATTCCAACTGCTTTTCTTCCGCATGTTTTTAATTCACTCTAGCTTCCCACCATAAATAAAGTACATTAAATATTGTGGTCGTGGTTATTTCGGTGAGTCCAATAGTAAATAAAAATATGTGTTTACAAGGTAAATGATACAGTACATAAAAAGGAGGCAGGCTGGTAGCATGGAGAGACAGATCACCAAAGAGATTAATTTCTAACCAGATATCACTGTACAAGCCCTGAAGAAGGGCTGAAGAAATCTGTAAACAGTGTGGATCATAGAAGATAAGAAAGAGAAAGCAAAGCATCTGACTGTCTCCTTTCTGAAAAAGAACAAGACACAAGTAAGACACTGCTGCCATGAGCAATCCTGAGAGCCCCGTGGCAGCTGGGAAAGCCATTAGCGGGCTTTCACCCCAGGAGGAAGGAGACCATGCAAAGCCAGTGGTCCTCTCTCATCCCCCTCCTACCAATCCTCTTCCTACTCATCAAGACAAGGAGGAGTGAATAGATACTGCTATTACAGATTGAGAATAATGGTATCCACACGTGAATCTGGATTCCCTCATGAAGACTGTGGTTTTGTGTGAAACATGAGATTCAAATATCCCAAGGAGGCTATTGAGGAAAAAGGGTCTAATCCAGAGACATGCTTCCAGATAGCAAGGACAGCTGAAAGAAATGAGAAATAACCAACTCAACCAAGGATGTAAGGGCAAAATGCTACAAGGGGGGGGGGGGGGGGGAGAAGGGGACACACTTACTATATATCTGTATAGCAAAAAAAAAAGAGACGTCACCGAAGGTTGTACATGGCAACTCATGATTTCATGCTAACTCTAATTTTGCTAGCCATACAAACATGCATGGCATAGAGCTCTAAAGGGCTGCACCAGCCACTGCATATCTTGCATCCACTTACGCTGAATTTTGTGTGTCCAGGCCTTCCACTGGTATTGTTTCTTGTGCAATCTTTATGTAGTCATGCTCTCATTTTCTGGGTAGACACATTGTTAGGAGCTTTGCAGCATGATCTTAGCAGACGTTACAGATAATCAGTATGCACACACCGCAGAAGGAGGTAGCTAAGCATTTAACTTCCCATACTTGCAAGTGTGCTGTTAAACCAATTTGCTTCCAGCTGGAAAGTGGAATCAGCTGCAATGCAATCCTATGAACATGGATAAGCAACAATAGCTGACTGAAGACACATAACCAAACCTTAGCCAGGCACAGGGAAAACACTGAAAGGCCGGTGGGCAAATTTGGGCTGTTGTGAGAAACCCACCAAGCAGGAGATGTTATCACTTGGGGTTTACAGAAAGAGATGTAGGCAGAACAGGACAAGCCTTGGACAGGACTGTAGTTTCATGCCAGATATTCTCAGCATGAAAGGGAAGGGAAAACAGTCCCTTGTGCAGCTTTGCTGCTGAATATACAGACGTATGTCAAGGACAGACACATTGAATAAACTAAGGTTAAAAACAGATCCCTGTTGGCAACCTGAGCCTGCTGAAATGTGGAGCTCCATTACCCATGATGAAGTCTCTAAGGAAAGAGCTGGCAAAGCTACATCTTTATTCCCACTGTAACTTCCCATCTAGCGGTGACAAGGAAGACTTCAGGTATGCCAGACTTGCACCATTACACAGTTTGAAAACAGGTGTCATTATAAACGTACTCCACAGGGTCTTTGGGGCAAAGCATTCCCACTAGCGATGCCAAAAAAGTGAACCCAGACATACCGTTTTAGAGGAACTCTCCTGACAATCTCTGCTGTACCTTTTGGCAAGTACACAAGTACCTCTGGCTGGTCACAAATACCTCTGGCATCAGCCCAGCCTGCTGGGTAAACTGAACCATTCATTAGAGCAACTCCCAGCCACCAAGGCTGTAACTAATGACATTGCTATTACAGAAGGAGCTGACAACAGAGAAGCAATTCAGGATTATGATATCAAAACATCCTGAGAAACCGGAAAGCATTAAGGAAATCGCCAGAGCAGGGGTTATGAAAGGAATCCTGGGATACAGAAAGGGGCAGCCATCTTTCCGGAGGCTGCACAATAGACAGAAGACAGAGAGCCATGAGGCAGCGATATAGTCAGAGTAGGTGCAGAACCTCATTCCACAGGAAACGTAAGAGAAGTAGTAAGCAGGCACTGACCTGAAGTCAGCACACATGGGAAACTACTGCATGGGGTTTCAGAGTGAGACTTAGGAGACAGGCATGTGTCCACAACGCATGTGGCTGAGAATCCAGCTTTAGCATGTGAGATATCAATATCCCCCAGAAACACCCCTGCCGGCTCTGATCTCCTCAAACCTTTCTGAGAACAGCATTGAGGCATTTCTCCATTGGGGGTCAAAGCCACTGAGGGGGCAGCAACGTCTTAGCTTCTTTGCTAAAAGACCCCCGGGGACACAATGGAGGCAAATCCCAGGGCTGATCAGATCACATGAAGCAACTCATACAAGAGGTAACCCCACGCTTCCAGCTTAATTGGGAAAAGTAACATTGCCTCAGGGTGGCTGGCGGTCATCCCAGGAGATTGGGAATTATCTCATGAGACTGGTACGTATTTCACACCTGGGGCTGGAGTCCTATGTGAGGTGATACAAAAAAAGTTTGCAGTATGCTATTTGTGAAAACAGAATTTGGAGTATAAAGCCATATTTTCTAATTTTCAGATTCTACAGCTTAAAAAAACTCAAACCTAAACCTAGGGGAAGTGCCGACAGGCAGCTTTTCACTGTCAGCAACCAGGACTATCGCTGGTCTCATCCCTGTGAGGAAGGTCTTCTGAGGGTCATGA
Source organism: Balearica regulorum gibbericeps (assembly GCF_011004875.1). Classification (NCBI taxonomy): domain Eukaryota; kingdom Metazoa; phylum Chordata; class Aves; order Gruiformes; family Gruidae; genus Balearica; species Balearica regulorum. The sequence continues at coordinate 111,245,392 of NC_046185.1, read as the reverse complement.
GGGAAGAGGCAAGCTCAGGACCCCGATGCTGTATTCTGTAGGGGGGCATAACCTAACACCCTTTGCTCAGCCAACCGCCCACTGTGCCCTGCAGCAGCATCCATGTAATTCCGTGCCAAAAGGGAATCTGAGTACAATGCAGCTTACCTCAGATGCCTGCAAAAGTAACACCAGCGGTAAAGACAGCTCAGAGACTGATGTCAAAGACACAGAAGACAGAATTATGCCGCTTATCAGATGGCATGGACCATCATGTGCCGACATGAGGCATTTTCCCAAGGGCTAGTTACTCAGCATTGACTGAAGGGACAGGGCAACAGGATGGCTTCCCATGAAGAGCCCAGAGAAGGAGCAGTGCAAGGTGCACAGTGAAAGGGAACAGAGTGAGAGTCAGCAACCTGCTTGTTACAAAAAAGTGAAAGACCTGGGATCACAGTACAAATGGATTTTTACCTTGCTGTCAAATAGCTACATAAAATAAGGGCAAAAGGCAACATCCAAGTTGCACTGGGGTACTTCTTATACGAGGCAGCTACAGATTCAGGATGGCAACACAAAAGGCAACTGCAAATAGAAGACATCCAGCACAGGAGGACAAATAAAACCAAGGCCAGGGGGACATGGGATGAGCCTCAGCCTACAACACTGGATTTAGGAAAAACAGGTTTATGTCTGACAAGTCATGACTCAAGAGAGTCAAGCTGGCAACACAAGGGGAGCAAGTCCCCTGCCAGCAGCTCTGGTATGAAGCTGCTTCAGCCACCTGAGCACCCGTCAGCTGCAGGGGCACATAACATAGGCAGGCCACATTGTTCTTTGCCCCAAGAGTTAACAGCAAGGGAAAAAAACCCAAACAAAACAGAGCTGGAAGAAAGAAGGCTCCAGAAGCTGGAAAAGGCAACCACAGAAGTTGTCTACCAGGTGTAATTTTTGTATTATATATAGCAACCTGGATGGAGGTGGAACAGAGGGGTGGGAGTAGTCACCTGGAGGAGCTCATGGGGAGCACCTGGAAGCCAGTCTGTCTGCACCTGGCCAGAGTGCTGCCTGCACCTGCGGCATCTCACATGTAACAGGTTTCAAGCCTGTTCAGTATTCTGAGCTTGGAGCCTTCTCCTCCTCAGCCAGAATGCGAAACGAGGTGCAATAGCTTATTTCACTTAACAGGTAGGAGGTGCTAGACCCCGGGGAGGAGAGGAGATGGGGCACAGGGTCTGTGACCAAGTTGCAGCTCATTGCTTGGACAGGTCTGGGGCAGCTAAGCACCGTGCATTGCTCAAGGGAGGCTGTAAAGTTACAGCCCTGTGTACGGTGTTAAGGAGTGCTGTGATATGAGGGGCTGCTTTTTGAACAGGACGTTAAAGCAATTTCTTGAACACTTCCTCATTAAAAATTCTACTGCTGTTTTAACAGGAGTAGGATGCTATGTCAGGCACTGTGAGCTTTTATTAGGAAATGTGAAATCATGCCAAACATTCCTGGTCTGAGTCTCGTATCAAGCCTAAAGATCAGTTCACTTGATTTGTCAGAAGATCCTGGACTTAGCTTTTAAATCTGTGCTGCCAGTTCAGATCATTTATAGAAATGATCTTTATCTGTTTCAGACCTTACCATGTCTCTGCAGAGAAAAAGCCCCAAAAATGCACTTTGCAATTCCTTTTACCCTTCGCTTCCCAGTCCTACTTAATTTTCTATCCTACTAGCTTCGCTTCTGCTGGGTTTTCTGGTTCTTCTCTTTACCCCTTCCATAGTCAGTGTACTTGGTCTGCCCCTTTCATGGCCCTGCTGTGAGTGCCTGCAAGCAAGGATGAAGACATTTTCCCATACGTGTCAAGCTTGAAACTGTTGCTGTTGCTGAGCTCCTGCTGTTACAGTACACACCTTCCCACTGTAAAGGCAGCAATAAGATTGTCAGTCTCAGGTTTTCAGCTGACCAGCAGCTGGGACTTGAGGTTCCTGGTGAAGGAGAAGATGTGCTCAGCCACATAGACGTGCTGCTAGAACGGAGAAGATAGTCGGGAAAGCCCTTGGGATATCCCAGTGTTTTATTGAAATCAGGACAGATCCCAGTTTCAGCAAATCAGCTGGGACCCCAAGAATGTCTTGCATGGCTAAGACGATCCCAGTAACACCGCACATCTGGTAACCCTATGGACAGAGTTAAAAAGAAATAAAACTTCCCAGGGAAAAGGTCAGAACTTTGATTAATATCTCCTAGAAAAGCAAAGTGCTTGATGCCGATCTCACAACGGTTTTGCATTACTGCAACTCCATTAATTTTACTGGAGTCACCACAGACTTTCACCACTGCTGGAGCAGCACTTTCTGATAGGTAAACTTTGGTACTTTGTTCCTTGCTCCCCCAAATTTCAAGGCATTCACACTCCACAGGTCTGGGAATTTCTCCGGAATAGCTGTCAGGGGGCTGGGTAAGTGTATCTCAGTGTGTATATTCCCAGCTGCTCCATATCTCACGTACTTCACTCTCCAACTCCGGCAGGCACAATCCCAGCAGATGGCTATGCATGGACAGCTCAATATATAAGCCCATATTAAATGCCCTATTTATTTATAGATATACAAATACCCATATATTCTTATTTACTCACTGTAGTTTATACACTTTGATTTGGACATCTAGACATTAAAAGAGTTCTTAGTGCAGACCCTAGGCACCCTAGAAGATTAGTCACATAATGAAACTGAGATGAGAACAGCAGTAGCAAGCCAAATGACTTCTCTTTGCAGTAAAACCGCTTAGGTATTCACCCTAAACCTAATCACCCCCAAAACTACTACAGAAAGCTAATTCCTCCAGCTAAATATTCATGTTCCCAGCCGAAGCTCCTTGAATCCACTCTTCTACTGTGAGACATGCTTTCTCTTGCATGCTTCAAAATCACCACCTGGGCTATGGCTACAGGAGAGCTAACTGAAAAGGGTATATAAGAATGGCGCACCCCCTGAACACGCACGGGCGCTGCACAGGTAGGCTGCAGGCTTGGGCCCAAGGTTTTCTGTGTGCCCCAGAGGTTAGGTTCCCATGGCACCATGGCAGAATGGTCCCCATGCCCAAGGCAAAAGTACCTGTTTGGCTCTGCTGTGATATAGGGAAGGGAATGAGCTGCCAAGCTGAGGGTTCCCAGGGATGAACATGTGAGCAATTTTCACATGCGTTTTTCTTCCTCAGCCCCACATGCGGGAGCACAAAGCCAAAAAGTGCATCACTCTGAGCCTGTCTGGTAAGTTTTTTTGATAACTCACATTCAGACATTTTGCAATGAAAGTAGGCAGAGGTCCCAAAGCAAAGCTGCAAAGCCAAACTGGAGAAGGAGTGATTCTACGGCTGGGGGGTCAGGTCAGGACCCTAGTGACATCAAACCCTGACAAACACGCAGCTCCAGGGCTCTGCGTCAGACCCGGGGTGGAAGAGATCGCCGTTGTGAGCACTGCAGTCAGGCCAGGCTAGGCTTCTCACAGGCAAGCTTGATGGCCCTTTTACACCCGTCGCGTGGGAGTAAAACTGCAATCCAGAAGGAAGAACAAAATATTCTTCAATTCACAAATTGTGTGCGTTTGTTTTGTTTACTGAACTTTACGTTTCCTGCATACTGTACACTGAGCAGAGCAATTGCAGTGGCATATGTATCCAAAGAGCAGGAAACAGACTGCCAACGACCTTCTCAGGGTATCAGCAAAATAAACAAACATAACATGCACATCAGGTGGTCTCAGTGCCAGCGCTGGGATAAACTGAATCTGCAGAGAAAGCGCCGTCGGAATTTCCCTTTAAACCACACCAAGCTGTAAAGCCACTTGGGTGCATGGAGCAGTCAAAATCAGATCAGCGTGTGAATGTTTTAAAAGGGGTAGATTAATTCATGTGAGCCAGGCAGCTCAGCTGGAACTGCTGCTCGGCTGCTAGCTTCGGCTGCCTGCCTCCTATGAGCGTGCTTTTCCTTCCCCTGCAAAAGACTTTCCCTGGTGAGAAGGCAAGTATCCCCAGCAGGCACACTCATGGTGCGGGCGCTGGGCAATGACCTACCAGCCTTTACTCCATAGCTAACGGAGGCGGATGCAGAGGGTCTGTCCCTGGCGAGCACAGAAAGGGAACCTGCCCAGCAAAGGTGGTTTTGACCCAGACCACATGCGTGTAAATGCTCTCCCCAGGGAGCAAGGGGGGAGCTCTTCGGGGCAATCACTTCTCAGGGAACTGAACCTCACTCTAAGGGACTCCAGAGGAGTAACACACATGCATATATGTGTGTGTGCGTGTGTGTGCGCGTGCGTGTGTGTTTATATATATATAATGTGTACATATGGCTAGCGGCTTGAAGTGATTGACTTCTGGGAAAGATGAAAAATGTTACTGAACCCTTGTGGAAAAGCCTGAAAGAATTTAATAGAAAATTACAGCCTTTCTCAAGAATTTAATATAGAAATATATAGGACAGTTAAAAACAACAATAGAAAGGATATTACTCTCTATTAAACTCCATAGGTTTCAGAGCAGTTTAAATAGGGCCTTTTAATGTTTCTGCAAAGATTCCTATTACATCCTGTAGGGCTTTTCCACACGGATTCTAGCAGCCATCAGGGAAAACCTGGTGCCAGTGAGCTCCTAAGCAAACAAGTCAAGTAATTCTGATAATCAACATTAGACTGAGCTCTGCAGCCCCGCTGCAGCTCCATGAGCCTCTATGAGATTACAAACAGCTCAGAGAAATTGAGGGTTTGGAAGAGACTTTCTGTTCTGGTGCCCCAGTAGCATGGGGTCATCACCACATAATGCAACTTTTCTCTTTGCACTGATCAGACCTTCCAGGGATGGATAGATGTAATAGTTAAACAGAAAGAACACTTTTCATTTTGGGCTGAGATATGATAATAAACATAGCTGCATGAAGTAAGACAAAGTAACTAGTGATGCCAGCATCTGGGACACCTTCTAGAAAGCAGTCACAGAGGCACGTGAGCATTAAGCACTGCCTTCAGGCAAAATGCTACCTTTGGGTAAAGCTTTTGTTTCAGATTTATTTTTCTCATGGAATAATACTTGTGTACTGACTTAAGCATTTTAAGTGTTGAATGAGATACTTTACAAAAGGTATTCATGTTCATAGCCCTATCCTGGTCCATTATAAGAACAGTGGACAAACTATGTTGGGTTATATTCCTATAAAGCATCACTACACAGTATACTATACATAAAGTATATGATTAATTTACCTCTTTTTGCCCATGGAAGATCCATTTTGTGTATTCCATTGCCCTCAGTTCAGTGGTGTTTAAAATTACTAAATGCATAGTGCACATTTTCCCCTCAACATAGGCATCCTAAATATCCTAAAATCTACCTCTAGTCACCCACAGGAACTTGAAAAACTTCACGTTGTGTAAGACTGTTGCCCATCTTCTTCAGTTTGCACAGCCTGACAGCACCTCATAGCTTACACAACTGAACGCAAAATCCAGCAGTGCTTACACTAACATCTGAGCACATCAAAGCTTTGCACCAAACCTCTGCCCGACCCAGACAGTGGCATATGTCCAAAGTGCTGTTCCATACAAAAACTACTGTATTTAATTAGGGGGGATGGTGAGGGAGGGAATCAAACTAGTGAGTTTGCTTAATACATAGCATTGCAGTTTGGTGATCCTATCATACCCCAGGTAACTTTTCCTACTATTGTTTGAACCCTGCTAGACTCCCATCACTGGAATGAACCTCAGTATTATATGACTGTGAGTTTCATATGTTAAGATGTTGAAAGGCCCTTTGGTTTCATTGAATGTCTTCTGTTCATAATCTTTTAAACTATCAGAATATAAAAAAGCCCTAACACTGTATTTCATCGTAAAGTTTTTTATAATCTCGTGATATATTTGTCTTCCTTATCTGATAACAGCCCCCAAAAAACTCACCTGGTTTTGGTTTTCTTTGAGATTGTGTAAATTCTGGATTTCTTAGAAATAAGTTAATTTTAAAAAAATACTCATCCCTTCAACTTTGAAATTCAGTTATTTTTGAAGGTAAAAATAATTTGCTTATGAAGCCTCATAATTGCATAAATGTGTCTGCAAGATGAGGTTCCAAAAGCTGGAGGAGAGAGAAGAGGCAATAGTGAAGGACTCATTAGACAGACTTGTCTCTGAAACCATGTTTTCCAGATTTGTTTGTGGAAGAACTCTCAGTGTGACTTGCTGGCTAATGCTGTAAAACCAGTTGAAACGTTAGTTGTGTCTGAATCTAATTTTTCTCTGGTTGCCATTCTTTAAAGTTCTACCAAACTCAAATGCTCATTGGAAGCACAACTGCAAGGAGGGGAAAATCCCTTTGCCGGGTGAGAGAACCAGAAGCAAGAATCCTTCCAGGAGCAGCCTTATCAGCAAATCCATGGAGACTTATCAGCAGATATACATCCAGAGGTTTTCAAGCTGCCTTTTTGTACTTCTCCTTAGGCCTGAAGTTTGATATCATTACGGGACATTTCCAAGCCAGCAGCAGTAGCCGCTGCCGCCTAATCTTTTCACAAGATGTAAATCAGTTTCAGTAATTATCATAATAGATGGTTTGCTCATGTTTTCTTGCTGAGAAAAAATACCATGTCTTATAAATTCCTCAGTGCTGTAACATCAAAGCAGTGGGGTCGGCATGCAGATCCAGAGGGGAGGGGAGACTAATTTGATGAGGATGTGTAAGTGATAGATAGAGATTTCATTTAAGGCACCATCCTGAATGGTGTATGCCAGACTGAGCCCTGAAATCCTATAATTGTGTATGAAAAGCATGTAGATCAGCAGTGCTCGCCCTTGAAGAACTGGGGCAATATCTCATAACCAAACACAGTTAGGAAGAGCCAAAACATTTTGAAATGAGCACGTTAGGGAATTAGAGGGAAGTCAGGGGGAATCCTACACCACTGGCAGCACACAGAGGGAAAGGAGTCTGCCTGAAACTGGGCTTCTGAGGGTCAGCCGGGCTCCTTTGGGACTGACAGGGGCACAGGGATGCCGTCTCACTTTCCCTTGGGCTGCCACCCAGCAGCCAGGATCAACAACAGTCAGGACAAAACGCTCCGGGTCTCCGATCACCAGGGTCCTTCCAGATAGCTTTCCGCAGCTGGATGTGAATCCCAAGAGCCAAACTAGGTCATTAGCCTGTTTCCCGTGAATGCAAAAGTGGTGCTCAGGGAATCTGGCATCCCAGCCCCCAGTCCTGCACCTCTCTGCAGAAATGGCTTACAGGTGCAACGCCCATGCAGCTTCACACCATTATTATTGCTCTCTTCAAATTTTACTCCCCTTGACTGAAACTGAGAGAATCCAGGAGAGCTGCAGGAATCAGGACAGAGATTCTGCCTTCAGACAGGCAGAATGGCCTTTCCAAAAGAAATGAACAGCATCGGGTTTTGTTCAGGAAAAACAGCTCTGTGTGTTACACCCCGATGAGCAATAGGTTCACAGAATGAAGAAATGGTAGGAGCAGAGGAAATGAAATTTAACACGAGAGGAAAACAAGTAAACATTACATATTTTTTTAAAGGGAGTCCATGTGCAAGTGATTAACTTTTGCTATCGAGGGAGGATAAAAAGGGAGCCAAGATCCTCTGTAACCATTACAAGAACTGAACACAGCAGCAAATATGGAAAATTTCACCACTTTGGCAGATGCTGTAAAATATTTTTAGCTCAAACACCTTATGTTTGTGGTCCTAACACTGACCCCAGCCTAGCAATCTGTAATCTCAGGAAACATTGCATTAGCTTTCACAGAACCTCACTTGTGACCAACTCTCACAAAGCTGCACCTCTCAAGGAAAATTTACAGCCCCTGAACTGGGTATGTGCCACGGTGCAATGACAAACGCTAGCGCGTCTGCAAAGATAGAGTGTTCCCATTCTCAGCATCCTCGGGACCAAGGGAGACGAGTTGTTGTTGTTGAGCAGCTGAAGAATGCACGCTGCTCAAAGCTCAAGAATGTGGAAATGGCAGAGCTTTTTTATAAGGCCATTAAAAATGACATCTTAACAACATCTGCAATTAAAAATGCTCAGAGTTGGAGGAGATCTGCCAAAAAAACATGTGGATCATAGAACTCATTCCGTTCTTAGGACTTAAAAAATTGACAGCAGCCTAGGAAAATGAGAGAAGTGCTTCTTTCCTGTCTGCTGTTTAAGCAGCTTCCTCAATTCCAAATGACAGTGTGCTGACCCTAGGGTGTCCCCCAGCCCTGTGCAGCAGTCCACTGTTACTGCAGGAGAAGGACGTGGTCCTGGTTCTGGCAAGGATAGAGTTAATTTTCCCAAGGAGCCAGGACAGGTGAGCCAAGCTGGCCAGGGGGCTATTCCATACCATGTGATGTCACGCTCACCATAAAAGGGGGCTAGCGGGGTGAGGGGTGAATTCGGCATGGCTCCGGGGAGGTCTGAGCTTCTGGTCAGTGGATTGGTAAACTGCTTTCTGTTATCACCCATTGTGAGTATCTGTTATCAGCACTGTTGTCGATTGCTTCCCTCTCCCTTTGCCATCCCAGTACACTGTCCTTATCCCAACCCACGAGGCTTTGCCTTTTTTTTCCCCATTCTTCTCCCCATCCTGCCGGGGGAGGGGTGAGCAAGTGGTGCGTGGTGCTCAGCTGCCGGCTGGGGCTGAGCCACATCAGGCGTCACTTGTTGTATGTCACGCTTCTACATGTCATGAATACATTTCATATTCTGCATATCCAAATATACCTAAAGCTAAAGAATAACAGCAAAAAGTTTTGAAGGGGACTGGATAACTCAAGGATTTGGTAGAGTAGCTGCACTTTTCATTTTCATGTTGTTGGTTCAGGTCCACCCATCAAGTAGTAGTGGGATTTCTGTGAAATGAGGTCTTCGCTCTTCTGGTCTGGGCCTGAGCAGAGCAGGGGGTTCCTCTTAAGACCTGCCATGGTTATTTGCACTATCAAGACACACTTGTTAGTGATCTGGGCAAACATAGCCTCCATGGGCCAACAGGACACAAAAGCTCAGCTTAAGCCTTCCACCTGATGTGAGGGGACTTCCTGCTACCACGGGCTGTGATTTCTGTGCCGTGTAGCTGAACAGGCATCTTCCTACTCCAAGGCTGGCAGGATACCACCCTTGTCAGGACTCAAAATCATGCTAAAACAAAACAACACGGAAAAGAGTAAAGGAAAAGGGAGTCCATGGAGGGCTTGCTGGGAGCTACATGGCAAGTAGGGTAAAATGGCAGCTGTAAAAGGAACATTCAAATTAAAGAGATGTTGGGATAGGGTTAATACAAGTTTGTTAATTATCTGGTAAGGACCTGCTCAGATGTACTTTGTCTCTGCATGTGCACGCACACAAACACTTGCTTCAGTGACTTGCTTGAATAATAAGGCACAACAGGGCAATCATTGTTGTACCATAATTGCACTCCTCGGGTGTACGCCAGCCACGAACCCGAAGGAGGAGTGCTATCAGCAGCCTGAGAAGTATGATTATGGCCCAACAAGGCATGCCCTGTTGTGACTTATTACAATTAGAAAAGCTATCTACAGTGTTGCAAACATTGAGGTGAGGGCGATGAGAAATGCTTTTTAAAAGCCTGTGTTCTGGTAGTGCATATTTAAAATGTTGTACCTGCTGCTAGGACTCCCCATTAGCCAATCATATTGCTCAAGTATCCTTTGAATGACATACTTCATGCCCCATCTCAACTCTATGCTGAAAGATTAGAGGAATTAGCAACATTTTTCAACCCTCTTTGAGCTCTCAAGAGACCTGCAAAGCAATAAGTGGTATACAGCAACTGAATATACATGCCCCTTGCCAACACCAAAAATCATTGTCGAATATCTGGGGACAATTAACTACTTTCCTCCCAAACAGATACATTTTTTAGCAAACAGCTTGCAAATATAGTTAAGAGACACTAACTGAAAGGAAGAAATTGCTTTTTTTGCCACATGCTTTCATGGGTGCACATCTATCCATTCTTCAGCTTCCAAACGAGGGCCAAATGGGAATGAGGAGACCTACCTATTTTGCAGAGCAGTTGTGAAGATTGATTAGCACCTATAATGGTCTCCGAGATGTTCAACTGGCAGGCATTACAGGTATGCAAAAGAAAGGATCAGGGAAAGCACAGAAAGGATGTACGATAAGCTGTGAAATATCCAAGTGGAAGAAATCATTCACCCTAATGTGACAGAAATTGTTAAAACAAAGACAGTGCCTTTCCTGCATAGGGTCTCAAGCAGAAGCTTTGTAGGAGGTGTTTGTTTAGAAATGCTAAGGTTAACTAGGGGCCTGTGGCAAGGATGCAGGACTAAAACCACAAATGTAACACTGTCCGGCCGATGCAGGAGCAGAACGCGTCCTGCATGGTCAGAAGGCTCTTTCACCTTGAATGAGAAAGACAGCTTCAAACAAACGAAGTGATTGTGTGCAGGTTTTGATGAAATCTGAGCTCCCTCCAAACCACATTGGAGTAATAGCTACCTCAAAACAGCCCTTGTAAGAAAACAGAGCTAACGCAGACATTGCAGCTTCAACCAGTTTTGGGAAAAAAAAATAATAAAAAGGAGGGGATTGCATACGATATTAAATTCAGAGAGCTTTACAGCAAACATCTGGACATTGGGACAGCTGGAGCAGTGTTGTGTAATGCTTGTGTAGTGCAGAATAAAAAAACCCTAAGAAATTGTCCTGTGATACCTAATCATCAGCCAGTCAAAACATGTTGGAGCTAAATGTATATTAATCACTGGAAACCCTAGATAAGTTCAGTAAACATTGCCTATTACAATACATTAAAAGAAGGGCTTTGAAACAGCACTGTGCTCAGGAGCGTGATCCAGAGCTCACTGAAATATGCTGGAATGTTTCCATTCACCTTGGTGAGTTTTGTGCATTGAGCTTTTTCAAGCCCAGGCAGCAGTTCAAAAATAACTTTACAGCATTATCCCAATTGTTTATTTGTGTATGAACAGCACTGCTAGAGTACACATGGCCAAGCAGAAAACAAACACTTAGGAATATTTTTAAATTGCTGTCACCAAAACCACTGACAATATAAAAATTCAACTATTTATGATGTTGTAACACTGGCTTTAATACAGATGGTGGTGGAGAAACTATGCGCAATATAATCAACAAACTAAGAAACCCCAAGGCTCTCCTGAGGATTTTAATATGCAGAATGTTTAAAATATTAAACAAACAATAATAGTGAAAATCAGGATATGATTAAATAATTTTAACAATCAGTCCTGAAAGTTTCTCTCCAAAATTTGTTCAAACTTTTCATAGTCAGCTCACAAGCTGCAGAAAACACAAGGTATATTTTAATGTGACCCACTAGGACAAAAATAAAGCTGTTTTTGTCCACTGTTGCCTGACTTTGGGCTCATTGAGTTAGACTGAGTAGATTTGAAATGAATCAAGATGTTTAACATCTGCCTCCTGTTATTAGGATATTCTCTTCCTATTTATAAACAAACGCTTTGTTGGGGTTAGGCTGCGGATTCCATTACTCTGTGGACTCATGTTTCCTTAGCAATCTGAACTTCAGGCCACAAGAGGTACATTATAAGTCTTCTGAAATCTATCAATGAATGCAGGAAAAAATAATTAATTAACAGACAGTACAGTCTGTTTGCTTGGTCATACACAGCTAGCATCTGACCATATGCTACAAGACACCCTCTTAATGCAAAAACAGATTTCTGATTAAAATTAGCTCATGAAAAGTATTTATCTACAGTTTAGTTAGAACAAATGATCTTATGTTTGTGTGCGTGGTCATCACATCTTGTCAAGACTCTCATGCATTTCAGGCTCATCTATCTCTCTAGCTACTGACATATGTGCTTGGAAATCTCAACACTTCCATAAACACGGTAAATACAAAACATCTCCTTTGTTCTCCTAGTTCCTCTCTATTTACTTTTCTTCCATGGCAGCTTATATTAATCTCTCCTTCAATCTACTTCCAGTCTGTGTGCTAGTTTAGATTCCTCCTTTCTTTCTTGCTCTACTCTGGTCTTTGCCAGTTAATGTATTGGAACTGGACCCCTTTTCTCCACCTGTTCTGACAGCCTGGTTTGCGTCTCTGTTCTCTCTCACTCACCCTAATGTAACACTTTCCTCTCTGGCCTTCCTCACCGCATGTCTTCTGCTCTCTCTCTCGCCCTGCATTCTGCAGAAAAATTATCTTCCTCAGCGTGTCCCCCCCATAAACTAGCACTGCTTCCCTCTTTTGAAACTTTCTTCCAGAACAGACTTCTGCCACTTCCAGCTCTGTTCTGTGTACTGTCTCCATCTTAACCTGCTTAGTCAATGCTTAACAGTACCTGAATGTCTATGATTAATATAGCCTAATAACTCACATTTATAGTTTTTCTGTTTGTGTCCAGAGTATGTTCATGGACAAAAACCTTAAAATACATGACTTCACAGCATAATACTGCACAATATACAGGTAAGAATTTATATTGGGGCATTCACCTCCTACTTCATTACAAAGAATCAGGATCTTAGAAAATAAGGATTTCAAAAAGAGGAATATTTTTTGAGAACAGGATTTTATGAGATCGCCTATTCCAACCAGAAGGACTAGATGATTAAAGCAGGAGGAAGAAGTATCTGCATCATCCCTGACATTTTCTAACCTACTCCTAAAACATGTAATTCCGCTGCCTCCGTCCCAGAGACCAGCGTCGGCACCTCCTCCCATGACATAACCAAACTGTCCTTGCCTCACCATCAGCCCGTCACTTGCTTTATCCAGAGAGGACACAGCGAGCTGTTTATTCCCATCCTCTTCCAGAGCAACTTTTAACATCCTCAAAGGCTATGATCATCTTTCCCTCTAAGTCTTATCCTCTTTAGACTAAACAAACCCAAAACTTTCAGTTTTTCCTCAGGAGGTCATGCTTTCTAGGCCTCTGAATATTCATGATTTTTCTTCTTTGGGCTATCACTAATTGGTCCCCTTACTTCTTAAAGCTGAAACCAAAGTCAACGTAGCAATGAATAGAAATAATTTCAGAGCTGATTTACTCTTTTACAGTAAATGAAAGATATTTCCTCAAACAACCTGCATCCTCCACTTGATTACTTAAGTATTACTTGACATAAAGCTGGAGTGAGCACCTCAGTACCACAGGTAACATTATTAAACAAGTGCAGTAACAAAGCAGTAATTCCTAGTGGATACTTCATTTTTTTTTCCCTTTTTCCTTTTTTTCCCTCCACATTTTACACTTTAAAAAAGATTTACTCATTACCATTAAAATTTCATACGTGAAGAGATTTTGGCTTACAAATTGAATGGAAGTAGTTCTATGTGTTTCATTTATGAAGCTAAATTGAATTTAATTCACTGACTTTGTGCGTAAACAATCTTGGTATATCCTTGGATTTTTAATTCAAAGAATAATCACAGAGCTTATTTCTTAGCCTATGTAAGAAATGTTACTGCAAACTTTGTATATATAAAGTCAATATATTCTGATGATTATTTAACCGAATCAAGCAATGGAAAACTTACAAATCTGGCGTTGATTACCTCATGTCCTAAGCAGGAAAAATATGTAACACATTCAACCTAATATATGGCTATAAACATGATTAATGTATTTTCAGAATGTCCCACACAAGCATTATTTTCCAAAGATGACATTTTAATGATATTCAACATGCAGTATGTTGCACATGTTGAAAATCTGTCATGTCTCTTTAAGTATCTTGATGTATGCACATACATGCATACAATCCCCATGGCATGTATTCTCTCACTGAATTAATTTACATACCTAGGAGGGCCATGTCCCTACCTATTTTCACAGGCAGGGAGTTCAGGTAATGCATTTCTCTAAGTTTGGTTAAGCACTCAAAGTTTGAGACACTTTGAGTTAATCACTCCAAGTGTCGTCTTCAGCACAGCTTAGGTACTAAATGATCCTGTGGGTGTAACCCATGCCTCTCCTGGTAATGCTCCTCAAAATGTTTTGATTTTGACCTTCCTCATCACAAAACAAACAGCACGTTGGCTGCATGGTTCCCTCAAGGCTCCTGTGCCTGTAGTGCTGACCTGGCCCAAGTTCACACCAAGTTTTGAACACAGTCTTTGGGCCACTTTCATCTTTCTCCATGTCATTTAATACTACCCATCTGCTCAGCACGTTCTCAAAAGCATCTGGCTCCTTCTTTTAATCAGAACAGTCAAAAACAAGGCCCAAAAACTAAGTCATCTCTTGGACACAAGCACAGAGCCTCTGATCTGCCTTTGGCTGAGACTAACTTCCACCTGCCCTGCGCCTGTAGGGGAGACATGAGCCCAAGAAGATCTCTCCTGCCTGGCATGCTTGGTGCCCCACGTCTTTATGCCCATCACGCATGGGCGTTTATTTTAAAATGCAAAGCCTCTGCCTGGTGGAAAGCAGTACAAAAGCAGCAGAAGTGCTGAGCTGCTTTACATACCAAGGCAAAGTGACAGGCAAAAAACCTGCCAAACATCATTTAACCTACGCCTACTTTACCTCTACCTAGTCCAACTTCTGAATTATGACTCCCTTGGCAACAGCGGGCAATGCCATGATGCAAACGCAGAAATACAAAGGCGGTACAGCAAAACAAGGACTATTGTCCCTCTGAGCAACATTGCTGTTACACCATTTGGCCCAGCGAGGCTGTTCCCCTGTCAGAGACGGAGTCAAACTCTAACCGAGCTGAGCACGGGTTTGGTTCACAGAAATCACGCTCAAAACTCACGAGCTGCTTGGGTTTTTTGCAAGGCAGTGACCTCAGCTGACCTATACCCTGGGAGACCGTGTGTCATCATCAGATTGCTGTGCTGGCACAAAAGGTTAAAACCGCCCGACTGCCCCCCGCTGCTGCGAACTCGGAGGAAACAAACCCAAATGGAGCTTGGAGGCAACGAGGCCAGTAACTGAGTTCTCCTGCCAGCTGGCTGAGCGGGTGGTTTTCAGCACTCCCAGCCTGTTCCTAAAAGACATATCTCCTCCCAAAGGGTGGGAAGGATCCCTGTCCCAGGAAATAACTCAGGGAGCGAAGCCCGTGCAGGGGGGGTATTTCCTGCCTTGGAGAGATAGCAAAGGGAAGCTGCTCCAGACCATTGGCTGGAGGGGTGCGCTGGTGTTTGTGCCAGATGGAGCTGACCACGGGGTAGTTTAACTCCACAGCAAGATTTACACCACTGAGCCCATTTCTCAATGCAACAGAAACAGGAAGGAGAGCTTCAGTTTACTAGGAAATGGTCTTGCTCAGCCAGTGGCATAAACCATTTGATCTCTTTGTTGTCAAAGTTTACTTCCTCAGGAACTTATTACCTTATCAAACACCATCTGATTCTCTTATTACTTAGATAATGAAGGGGAGTATTTTTCTCCTAAGAAAAGTTTGAACTGTTATGAGACAGGAATAATCTTTTACAAAACCTTCAAGCTTGTTTATGACACAGAAACTTTAAAAGCAGGTCGTGAAGTAGAGTATAACCAACCAAAAGCCACTGACGTCTTAGTGTGTCATGTAAAATCTCTATAGGAAAACAAAAATAAATCAAAAATCTTGCATTTATCATACACCCATAACACAATCACAGATGCATAACTGATGTACTGTAATAATATTCAGTGCTGTTCATTCCTAGCACCAAGCAGGCCTAAAATGCACAACCCAGATCTGGCAGAGCGGAGATGGGGATAAAGGGGATACCAACTATCAAGACATAAAGAAGGCAGGCCCCTATGCCATCAAAGTACCCAGTCCCAGGAAAATCCACAACAGCATTTGCACAGCTCATGCTGTAGAGCAAACAGAGAAGTACCTGGGAGCACCTGAGAAATGGAGGGTGGTTGAACACTGGGACAGGTTTCCCAGGGAAGTTGTGGAGTCTCCACTCTTGGAAATATTCAAAACCGTAACTAGGCACAGCCCTGAGCCACCCACTGTAGATGACCCTGCTTTGAGCAGAGGGGTTGGACTAGGCAACCTCCAGAGGCCCCTCCTGACCTCTGTGATTCTGTGAAAGAGCCATCAAAGAAAACTGGACTTGTATTCAATGCCTGACCTTAAGGGCTGTGTATGGAGGTAGGTGGAAACCCAAGCCATGCAGAGCTTAGCAAAGGAAGGGAAGGATCTCCCCTGTTGATGCTGTGAGGTGCTGGGAAGGATAAGAAGGTGAAGGAAGCCTGGCCCAGCATAACCACTGGCTCCGCAGAGGTGGCAAATAAAGGTGCGGGTAGCACCGTCTTTGCAAAGGTGTCCCTGGTGCACACAAGTTATTCTAGTGAAGCCATAAATGGCTCCCTGGGGGGCTGGTGCAGCCCGGCGCTGGCTGTCAGGAAGAAATCCCTTCTGGCAGGCAGAATGGAGCAGTTTTCCTGCAAGGAATGAGCAGCCGAGAGAAATTTTGCAGCTCTGGGCGAACCTCAACCGTTGCCAAGCTGCTTCCTCCCAGCAGCCCAGTCCTGCCTCCCCCCTCCCCACTTTCTCCTGTGCTTCAGCCACCTGGAACTGCAGCCCTTCCCTTGGGGTCCTCCCCAGCCTTGGAAACGGCGTGCTGTTTGGCTTGGCGAGGGCAAGGAGGGTGTTCACTCCCTGACTCGTGAAAAGTCACAACAGGCAGCTGTATGCGCTCCAGGCTGGGGTTCACACAGGACCCCAGCACACATCGCTCAGCCCTGCTCCCTCCCGTCACCCCTACTTCTCCCTCCCATGCATCCCTCTCCCTCCCACTCCAGCACAGCCATGCTGCACAGGCAGCTGCCCGTTACTACTCAGTAGTTGCTTGAATCCCACTAAATGCTTGTCAAAGTGCCCAGAGAGCTGAAAGTGAGCACTTTAAATTACATTTGTTGAAAGATCCCTGGTGCCTGTTCCTGCTTTTCGTTTTCAGCAACTCTCTGAAATCATAGTTTGTTTTACAGTGATGTTTTGTTTTTCTTTTCCTGCATCCAACCTATAAGTCATGGATGATGCATATTAAACACATTAAATGGGTTTCAGTGGGGCTGCGCACCATGTGTGCGTAAGGCTGAGGTCTGGGACAACGGCATTTTCGTGTTTACTTTCTATGTTGGGAAGCTGTATGGCATGCTGCTCCCTTATCCACAGCACTGGATAGACATTTGGCCCCATTTTAAACCTAAGAAAGAGGTTGCATGGAGGGTGGTGGCAAAACCACCAAAGACACCACTGAGGAGGAGGAGGAAGAACCAGAGTCTACTTGATGGGTTAAAGCAGAGCCTGGAAATCAAGACTGCTTGGATTGATGCCTGACCACAGCTGACAATGGGCAAGTCTCTTCACTTCTATGCTTCTGCTTCCCCATCTGCGAAATGAGGAGAATAAACATTCAGTACCCTTTCCTCAGGGAAGGTATATAGAGTTTGGAAAGTGTTTTGAGCTCCTCACAAAGAACCACTTCTTTGTATGCAAGAGGCTCTCATGTATTTTTAGAAGAGTTTTTAATTAGAAGAATAGCTCCCTCCCTTTAAGAAAAACTGTTTTGTTCTTATTATACATTTATGACCATGCACCAGATTATTTTTTTTAATCCTGTGCCTTTCCAATTTTGCTATTAATATGTCATAAGAAAATCAGGGATTGTGTCCAAATTCCAATTCACGGGAATGGAATTAATATCTCCATTAAAATGAAAAAGGGGGAGTAATGGGGGGAAGTCTCGGAAGCCCTGGCGGGTGGTAATAGTTGGACTCAGGTCTCCTGTCCCAGTGACTCATTCTGGGAATGGATAGTGCCTCTGTCGTCTTCAGACATTTAACACCTCCCTAACAAGATTTAGCATCAGCTGGGATGTGTGAACAAATAATATTAAGCAACTTGAGACTTCCTAGAACATCTGTCTCTAAGCCGTGTTAGGGCCTGATTCTGTTAGAGGCGGGTGGGAGTTGGAGAGGCTACACGTCGGGCTTTTTGTTATTAATACCAGCAGTGGGGAATTTTGGTTACAAGTCATCCCTCCCAGATCATGTTTCTGAAGATGTAAAGAAGAAAACAAGGTTCAGAAGACAGCAGCCTGCCAAAAGGAAGAACATTTTAGGAACATCTTTCTGACTCTGTCCAGATTATGTGTAAATTTAAGTTACTAAGAGAAAATAAGAACCATTTGTTTAAAGTTCAAATCCTGTCTGGCGTTTACTAGGCTAGGTTTCAAGCATCCTGTTTTGCCTAATCTCTGCGTCTCAATCCATCACCTTGATGCAACTTCCCCATGAGAGATCTCCATAGCCCTACCCAAGCAGTTGGACTTGGGAACAAAAACATCAGTGCTGGAGCTCTCTCCTGGCAACTTTTGTGTGTTGTCAAGTGTTTGAGCGCAAGCAGAGTATGAGATACCCCTAAGCTGTGTGGTTTCAAGTATCTCAGGCTGAGTAGGTGTCAGAAAATTGAGTTCAAACCAAACCCTTTTTTCAAACTTTTCTGACTTTTATCTTCAAGGGAATCCCATAGGCTCAGTCAGGGCTGTGGATTCCAAAAATCTGATCGTGCCTCAACTCGCCCTTGTAATTTGACTGCCGTGACTCTACCACAAGGCAAATTTACAGCAGTCCCACCTCAACTGTGTTGAGACAGAAATCCCAAATTCAGAAGTACACAGGACAGACTGGAAACAAATATTAACTATGTGCATTTTTTAAAAAAATGCAAATTTTTCAACAGTTTTCCTCCTAGATATTATAAGTAGTTTCCAGATCTGAACTGCATAAAAGCAATCCAGAATTTTTATGTAGGTAATAAAATGGTTCTGAAGGTTAGCTGTTGATTAGGAAAACTTGAGGATCCTATAACAAAAACCTAATGAAAGCAGTGTGGTTTCCTGACATTTCCAGCATACTATAATTCATTCTGTGTAATTTATAAGCCCTCAATTTATTTTTCAAAGTTCTGAAAGCTCAACGTTTCATTGATATATTCCCCATGAAATTTGCCTCAACATATCTTTGGCTTTTTGATGGGGAGTTCTAAAAGGTTAGCCAAACTATAGGCACTGAAGGAAAGTCCACGCTTCTAATAATACCTACTCCTGCTTTCTGGGGAAGGCCTTGCCTGCCCTTTTTTTTTTTTTTTTTTTTTTGGCCATCAGCCCAAATGCACACTCTGTCCTCCCCATGGACCTCCTCTATGGGCCTTCAGCGAGGAAGTGGACATACCACCCCCCTTAACAAATTACAAGGAGCAGTACACATTCTTTGTTTACCAACAGCTTTTAAGGCAACTTTGTTTGGGCACCCACAATGCAGCCACACTCAAAAAAGATCAATTGGCTGTCTTTTAGTGGCACTCATGATGACAAGAAGCATGCCCAACCAGTCAGAGAAGCAGGGTAAATGAGAGATACTCATGAAACAACTTCCACCCATCAGACAAGGTCCGAATCAAAAGGGATATGATTAAGCACTGCAGCCATTGTCAGTTATCTACCAGGTAAATAGATCAAAGCACTCATGAACCTGTTTGCCATTGCTAATAATTTCTTTTCACAATATATGCCCTTTTTCATTTCACAAATATGAAATCAGGCCTATTTCATGTGCGAAAACCTTTACTGCAAGCATTTTGTCAAGTTAGATGGTAGCCTGTAGCAACAGTGAAATTTTTACAGGCTATGGAGGTTTAGGAAGACAAACTGTTGCAGCCTCTGATAATCAAACTGTCTTGTAGTGATGAGAAGATGGGATGATAAATCAGTGGTTTCCACTATCAGTTGCCATGCTGAGGGGAAAAATGTCTGTGTTTCCAAAGTGGTTTTACAAACCAGAACATACAAGGGAGGACACAGTCCAGTCTAAATGATGGGAGCTGAGCAGCCACTTGGCAAATTCCAAAAGCCTGCATCTGTGCTGATGGGTGGGGGAGTACTCGGTGCCTCCCTCCATGCCCAGGCTCCTCTTCATCCCTTCACAGAAAACACAGTATGCCTCATGGTGTATCTGCTGTGCCTATGCTGGGTGACTGGTGTTGCTGTAAACACTTGTCCATCCCTCACTGAAACAACCGTCACCCAGCGACAAAGAGGAGAAAGTCCACAGATGGGACTGATGGACTTACCTACCCTATGGGCCTGCTGAAATGCTTTTCATGGACTTATAGGACTTTGAAGTCATGAATGCTACTGTCCATTGCTGATGATCATTGAGTGACTACTGAGATGGGTGAGGTTTTCCTGAAAGCCCTGACTCCTGAAGTCATCTGGTTACATGAGGATCTCAGTTTTCATTTTAAAAGAAAAAAAATTCTAGCCCTGGTAGGTGTGGAAAAGTCCTCAAAATGCGGTATCTAAGGGCTCCAAACACAGTATCCAACACAAAGAAATGAAATTATACACTTTTAAAAATCTTACTATTCTACAATCAGTCTTACGATTCATTTTTTAAATTCCTGACATTATATGCTCAGGAGTGGAAGTATCTGTTACTTGACCTCAGAAAAGGCTTGTAATAATGACAAGTTATTTCATTAAGCTATAGCAGCCATCGTACTACAGCAGCCACCTCTAAAATCTTTTCAATTGCCTGAGGTAACTAAATAACGATACTTCATTATTCTCAGGTTGCTTAAGTATTCTCTATATTAAGTGCAGGGAAGTTTAGATAACATCTAATTGCAAAGAGAAGCACTGGAAAGTTTTTGAGGGTGGCAACTGCATACCTAAATGACATTTATTTATTTAGAAGTGCTTAAGACATGCCTTTCACTTATCCTAGGCAGACACAGAGCCTTGAAATCAAAACTCATGCAATATCACTTGGCGCAGTGCCTATACTTGGAAGAACTTTTTCAGCACACCCAAACTAAGATACTCCTTTCCCAGTTTCTATCACTTAATCATCCTTCTTCTGCAGACACCACCCAGAGTAAAAAATTGGGATAAGCAGAGAAATCTTTGTTTAACTACAAGGCTGCAGATGAGTCTATTAAACAAGCTACCAAAATTATTAAAAAACCCCAAAATTAATTCCCTGAATTTTGTCAGCTGTGATTGATTTCAGAGCTAATTGTTCCCCAGCTGTATAAAACTCTGAACATGGGGATTCTTGACCGAAATACCAACACAACTGTAGCAATGGCAATGAGGCTCTGATGTAGCAACATTATGAGCAAGGAAATGGAGTAGCCCACGACTTACTGTTGAGAATCCTTAGAAAAACTCCGTGGCCACAAGACATAGCTTCAGAATTAACACTTACAGGACAGGAAAGCATGTCATGGTCATTGAGCTGGGATGACCCACTAAATACAAGCCATAAAATCAGTGATTTCTGCGCCTTCTATCACACACTTCATGCTGAGCTGAATTTTTCCAGTGGTTAACATGCTAATACAGGCAAGGCCATACCCACAAAGTTCTCTATCATCTCACCCCTATTACACAAATAGGTTTGAGGCCTTTTTCAAAAGAACCTGCAACAATCCCTTTCAAAAATGTCTTCTCTTCCCCCAACCCCAGAGCTGCATATATTAAAAGAAGCTTTTCAATAGTGCAGCCTTAACACCCTTAGAAACAGGCACTTTGCATTTCAGATAAACCAGACCATATTTGACATTGCTCCAGCCCTATTTGGAATATGCACATTTAGCGGTAGTTTGTTAAGTATAGAAATCTTTACCATTGCTCATTTTTGGTAAGGCACCTTTCCAAGGGAAGGGAGTTTGCGCTGCTCCCTGCCTGTTTACAAGGAGCCAGGGAGCGCTGCGTTCAGCAGTGTACAAAGCAAAGCCTTTCTTTCCAGGCAGGGGCACACACATGATTCCAATATCCTCCCTCCGAATTTGGAAGCCACAGCTGCTACTTTAGACCACAGCAACTGAAAAAACCCTGGGGGGAAAGCAAGCGAGAGGCTGAGATCCTATATGTAGAACCATGACGACAGCATGGTTCGGAGCCCTGCTGCAAGCAGCAGCCATTGGTGCAGCACATCATACAGTGCTGGGAGAGGTCTCTGATGCAAGTGGACACGCAATGAGTAAAAAGAAAATTAAAACAGCCTAGTTCCCATTAAGAGGAGCAGTGAGGAGAAGAAGCCATGGCAAAGGGCTACTCTTATCTAATGAATCAGTCTGGATGGGAAAGTGACACTTGTCCATAAAGGCAGCAGTGCAGGAGATTTACACTGCTGAGCAGTTGGTTCACGTAAACGCTCCCGTAGCTAGTCGCAGAATCAGGCTCTTAACAAGTAAGCACAAATAAGGGTGGCACCAGAGCATCCTTTCCTACTTACCACCTCTCCTGCTTCTCCAGACCTTACTGACTTCTATGGAGCTTTTCTGCTCCGTTCATTTGGTGTCTTTGCTAAACCACTCAGTGATATTGCAGGGAGAGAAGAGCATACATCATCGGGATGTGTTTGGACAAGCTCAATGGGGGCTTCTTTGGCCTGATACTGTGTAAAACACTAAATGTACTGGAAGTCTTTAACAATAGTTGTGCACTTTATTCCTAACCAAGAGTGTATGGCTTTAATAAATTCTACTTGGGAGCGTGTTTTGGTGTGCTGTGGGTTTAAGTATTCTCTGTGGTTTGTGGTCACTTGTTTTTCTAATATTTTGGTCAGTGTTCAATCTCACTAGTGTTGCTGGCTATACCCATGTAATTACTGCTAGAAATGAAATTATCCACACAGCACAACTTTACAGCCCTCTGGTGTTCCCTGACACGTGAAGAGAGGTTACCCCCAGTTTAACCAATTTCTGCATATTAATGATTTCAAGTAGGGGCAGAATAGCATTAATTAAGTCTCTTCAAAGTTGTCTAAAAGTCCTTTAGAGTGGTGTAGTCTTCCCAAAAAGAACCAAATTCTATTGCTTCCTTCTTTTTGGAAAGCACGTTTCCTACAGTGAGCTGGAGCTGAGAAAGTAAGTTGGGACGAGACAGTTTACAATCCTGTCACTGAAAAGCCTCATTTTAATGGATGTAACTACAGTTCATCGAACAGCAAAGGCCTTCCTCTGAAGGATAATAAGCAGAGGGGTGGTGCGTATGGGGGGGATACCTTACCCCCACATCACAGTGCCACAACCTGGCAACACAGCAGTCACAATGGCCCAGGGCAGGATACAAGGGAGCATCCTCCCCTGTGCCGCTGCTAGAGCTGGCCCGCGGGCAGCTCAAAGGCATCTGAGAGCAAGTCCTTGAGGAGCCGGTGGAATTCCTTGGAAGAGGCTGAGGGAGGAAGAACGGAAGCTGGACGAGCCTGCTGGACGGAGATTCTCGGCTGCAAGGCTAGCTCCTGGCGGGGCCACCTTCAAAGCTCATCAGACGGACGGACAGATGGATGGATGGATGGAAATCCTGCTTCAGCCTTGGGGGAAGAGACACAAGCCCACAAGGAGATGAGAACCACCACCAGTCCCTGGAGGTGCCCGAGGCTATCAGGCCTTCTCCACTGGATAGCCGTGGCCAGAGCAAGGGAATGCCTCCTTGAGAAGCGCTGCAGAGCTCGCCGTCCTCATCCCCTGTGGAGCCAGGGGCAGCAGCCGTAAGAAAGGGGAGGATGCAGAGAGGTTGCCAAGGGGTCCCGGTGCTTTGGAGCACCCGCTGGTGTCCCGCCGGACACCCACGGGAAGGATTCTTGCCCCCAAGGTCGATGGGGCCAGGGGCACTTGGCCACTCTGGGAAGCCCCTGAGATGGCTGCAGGCTGAGGGAGAACAGGGCTGGGGCATCTGTCACCTGGGAGGCGTGACCAGCCTGCCTGTGGGAGGAGGAGGAGGAGGAGGAGGCCGGTCTTGCTCACGTGCTCAGGGAATAGCCGATTGCCAGCGCCGCTGGGGTCAGGAAGGAATTTTCCCCCGGGGCAGATTGGCACTGGTCCCCGGGGGTTTTTTGCCTTCCTCTGCAGCACTGAGCACGACCACTTGTTGTCAGGGCTCCTCCGCTCCATTTGGGCTCGGTCACTGCCTGCTGCTCATGCACCACGAAGATGGCCTCTCGTGCCCTGCAGCTGGGGGGAGGAAGGCTTTTTTTTCCCCCCGGTGGGCGAGCAAGTGTCCCCGGGGGTTTTTTGCCTTCCTCCGCGGCTTTGAGCACCGGCCCCTTGCCAGGCCTGCTTTGGGCCCCTTTGGCCAGGTGCCTGCTGCTCATGCTCCACGAAGGTGGCCCTCGTGCCCCGCATCCGGGGGGAGGAAGCTTTCTAGACCCGCAGGGCGGGCCCCAAGGGAGGCCACCGGGCCTTGCTTCTTGTCCTCTGTAGCATTGAGCAGAGCCCCTTGGCGGGGCTCCTCTGGCCCCTTGCCGCTAGGGTCTTGCCTGCTGCTCTTGCACCTCCAAGGTGCCACTCTCTCGGCCCCTGGCTCTTTCGGGCTCGCTTGCCCAGTGCAGCTTCGTAGTGGGAGCGAGCTCTGCTCTTCCCTTGGCTCCCTTTCCCCAGGGGTTCTTGCTTCTGCAAGACAGCCTGTGTTTTTGGAAGGGCTCCAGCCTTGCTGCACCAGCAGGAAAGAGCTGCCATTTTGCAGCTCTCCTCGCGGGCAATCCAAGCGCAGGGCAGGCACAAGAGCGCTTTTCATGCATCGCCGGCCAAGCAGCACAGCGCAGCAAGCTTGGGAATGCCAAAAGTATGCTTTTGTCATCGCTATGCACCAATCTTTGCAAAATAGCCCACGGTACCACACACCTCCGCCTCTTCTTCTTCCTCGTCTTCTTCTACGTCGTCGTCGTCTTCTGGGGTGTGTGTGTGGTCGGTCCTGAGCCTCCTCCTTCACGCTCGCTCTCTTCGGGAAACAGGGACTGCTTGTCCTGGATTGCTGCTGCTCCTTTCTGCAGCTCTGTGCCTTGCCTTTGCCAGACTGGAAGGCATGTTTTTTCCTAAGCAGAAGAATGCGTCAGCCTGCTCCTGGCTACACATGCGCATTGTCCTCACCATTGTGAGCACTGGCTCTGGATGCATTCAGGAAAAGACCATAAAATAAAATCCTGCTTGCTCTTGTAACTTTTGTGTGATGTGTTCTTGAAAGTGGTTTTGGAGCTGAACAAGCCCTGGCATTTCAGGCAAGTAAGAGTCTCATCATTACGCGACTCGTGGTGAGCGTGTAGAATAAAACAGAATAGGGGAGGGAAGGGAGAAAGGTGATGCTCTTCTGTGCCTGAAAAGCGCTGACCTAGGTCTGAGGGCTCCATCCAGGAGAGGGGCTCTCTGCAGTGCAGGTCCCAGGCCCATCCAGGAGACAGGGGCAGGGACGGGCACACCTACAAGATGGCTCAGGCAGGGACTGAAGGCCGCAGGCTGAGCTGAGACACGTCCCCGGGGCCCTTGGCAGGAGACGGTGCAGGTGGGGGTCCTGGGGGAGGCCAGTCCCAGCCATTGAGGCCCATGAGCACCCCCAGGAGCCCGACAGCAGGAGACCTGCACTGCTCAGATGCTCTCCTGTAGACATCGACGCTTGGCCACGCTGGAGACAGAGGCTTGGGCCAGATGGACCTTCTCTCTGAGGGACTACTCTTGTTCTCAGGCTCTTGTGTTTCAGCAGCTTGGCTTTTTTAGCTTTCTGCACTCGTTGCCCCAGTTTTGACAACTAATGACCATGTGTGTGCTAGAAGACTGTTTGTCATCGTTTTTCTCATTAATTAAAGAATTAAAGTACTCTTGTTCTCACGGTCTTGTTTTAGTAAATTTTTCCAAGCAAAACAGTACAGGCATTTCTAAAAATGACTACAAAGATAAAAAGAAATCCATGAGGAAATGAACATGTATTGCTTACCTCAAAAAAGATTCCAAACATTTATTGTAGGAGTATGTCCACCTTCAGACTGAGAGCTTGATTTCTAAGCCTCACTAGCGTCAGAGGCCTTGGTTTTTGCCATCTTGCAGAAACCCAGAGAAACTGGATGAACACAGAAGACTTTCCAAAACTGCACTTCTCACTTGCTTTTTGTTAATTTGTAAAGGTTGTCCAATTTTCTCGAGACGATCCACAGCTCTCACTCCATCAGAAGGTACATGCCTCCTTCCCCCCAAAGTAACAGAGCCAATGCCTATGTTGGGACATGCTTATGGGTATTGAATGTCTTCTGTTAGTGCAAGGCTAGGAAGAAACGGCATCAGAGATTTCCTCAGCATGTACTGGTGAGGAAACGTGGAGGTGGGAAGAAGTATACAGTAAACTAGACTAGACTAGTTGAGTTCGAAGGGATCTACAAGAACATCTAGTCCCACCACCTGACCAATTCAGAGCCTACTAAAAGCTAAAACATGGCATTAAGGGCATTGTCCAAATGTGTCTTAAAGAGTGACAGACCTGGGGCATCGACTACCTTTCCAGGAAGCCTCTGCCAGGGTTTGACCACCCTCTCGGTAAAGAAATGTTTCCTCATGTTACATCTGAGCCTCCCCTGATGGTCACAGTTTGGAGGCATTCCCCCATGCCCTGGTCTGGGTCCCAGGGAGCAGAGATCAGCACCTCCCTCTCCACTTCCCCTCTGCAGAAAGCTGGAGAGAGCAGTGAGGTCGCCCTGCAGCCCCCTTCTCTCCAAACTAGACAAGCCCAGAGTCCTCAGCCGCTCCTCAGAGGCCATGCCTGCCAGCCTCCTCAGGATGCACTCAACCACCTTAACATCCTTTTTAAATTGTGGAGTTCTATCCCCCACAGTACAGGAATGTAATTAGTACAGCTGTACCTAATTATTTCAGTATGTACTATTTCAGCTTTCATTTGCCTTGTGTGGCCCTTTGCAAAGAGGAAAGCATGGTCTTCAAATGCACAGGCTACCAGTTCATTTTCCAGTGCAACTCAAAGCATAGGTTTCAGCTTACAAATTCCACGTGGTTGGAAATCCTTGCAACTTAAAGCTTGTCTTTTTCCTCAAAGCCCTCTGGCCAGGGGGCCCTCCTGGCCAGGGAATTTGTCTGTAGCCTGCCTCTGCCTGCTGATCCATCAGAGCCATGTGCAAAGACACAGGCAAGGGCCTGTCTCATCACACAGAGCTGGCATCAAAATGTTGAGATTCTTTAACTGAGCAGACAGAGTCTAGCAGCTTTCTGCACTCAATGCTGAGTTTTGCAAACTAATTATCAAGTGTGCGCCAGAAGATTGATTTTAATGGTTTCTTTTATTAATTAAAAAAAAAAAATGTTCCTTTGAATCTGAATGATATCAGTAATTTCATCATACTGACATTCCGTGGTAATTTCAGGTGGGTGTTTTTTTTCCTAAAAATAGTGTTTGCTAATCTTCACACTTGTTTTCTCTGTTTCACCATTAAAAAGAAAAAAAAAAAAACCACAACAAAAACCACCAAACAACAAACTGCATCTCTTTATAGCAACAGAGGTCCTCTCCATCTACTTGTAACTGCTTTACTCAACAGATCTTTACACCCAAATATAGCAAATAATAAAGGAGACCCAGATTATTTCTGATAAAACTTTCATATCCCTTCACCTTGCATGTGGCTGGAACAGCTTCAACCTCTGTACAAATCTGTCCACCTGTGAACAGCTCCTCCAGAACCCTAAATCAACAAACCATTCCTGTATGAATGCTGAGTTCAGTGCTGTTAGATGCTCTCGGTCAAAGAGGTTTAGCTGCTTTATTAAAACATTGGCTTTAGTTACTTGGGCTGGGTTTTTTTAAATACCCACAAACCCTCAAGGACTGCATTCCAATACATTAAAATGTATTATATATTATTGCAATATTTGTAGTAGCACTTATTAAAACTGTGTTCAGGGAGTTGGGACCATAAATCCTCCTGGTCTGCATCCATATCCAAGCTGGAGTATGTTTATGTTTGATAGATGGGCTGTAAAATGAGGGAGCATTCTCACGTGTGAAGTGTGAATAGTTTCTCCACTTATTTATTGCAGTTGATGTTATGTGGGGCCTGGGACGGACCCCGTATTCCAGACAGAACTGACAGAAGGGGAAATGATGGAGAAAAAAAGTGCGTTGTCAAAGCGCTTGAATAAACATCAATTAAATCTTCCGACTGATTTCCTTGAACTTTGAATCAAGTGAAGAGTTCTAAAAACCATTCCTGAGCTCCATACATTCTATTACTGTAGCTTCTAGACTATTTTGGCACCAGAAGCTTCCCAGTGCTGGACCCCATTCTGAAGGGCTTAAAAGATGCATAAAAAAGTGCTCTGTTAAACCTAACCCACATGCCCACAAAAAAGAAGCAGGGATATGTGGAAAAGATTAGGCTTGAACAAATGTGCAAAGTATACTATGCTCTCTGTGCTAGAAATTTGCACTCTGAAGCTACTATTCTTATTACTGCTGTAGAACATTACGAGTGATGGCCAGAGCGAGCTTTTAATCTCAAACTATTGCCCCTTCCATAAGGCTGGACTTTCATTCTTACCAAAGGAATCAAGGACCATGCTTGGTTCATCTCTCTGAAGGTAAGTAAACCAGCATCTTCATAAACATTAAAATCCTTCACTTTCTTATAAAGCAAAGGAAGACAAACAAGGCAGTAACAGGAGATGATGATACCTTAATCTGGAAGGCACTTGAGGGAGATCTCACAATCTGCAAGCTGCTTGCAAACACGTTGTTCAACCTTACCAAAATCAAGTGCACTGCATTTTGGCTGAAGAAAGCAGAGAGAAGTGCGTAGGATGAAACAAGACTCTTTATCAAAGCAAATCACAGTATCAGAGTGTTTTACCTCCTTCAAAATAAGATAGGGAAAACAGACCACAATTTAAGAACGTTCCCTGCCTTTCAGAGACAAAGGTGCAGTAAGCAATTTTAGATTTACAGCTCTTCTCCATCAGATTTCAAGGGACAGACTTTAAATGGGGCTGTCACAAGGGCATGTGGCAGGAAAGGTACGTGAAACGTAGAGGGGAGCTGCTGCCTTGGGAGCAGATGATGACACAGGAAGGTGGTGTAGGAAAGAGAGGATGGCTTGCAGGTTGTGCCTCCATTTTCTTCATTTCCCTTGAAAATCACTAGGGCTTTATATGTTTCTCTCTTATTTCCTCCTCTAAGCTCCCTCAAAGTAAACAGTCTATTTACAAACATCCTATAGCCTTTATTTAGTATTAGACAATGATAACGCTACCAAAAAATGTGGACGTGAAGGACACGTAAGTACCCCTACATGCAAACCTTGGGGTATAAGGTATGGGAGGCCATGCATCTAGTTGCACAACACTCTCGTCTCACACACGCTCATACTCAGCCTGTTAATGATTATAAGGACCAGTGATAGACAGGACTATTATTTGCAGTAGTGTCACAGGGATTTGGAGATCCCAGCCGAGGTACTAGAATTAGTTGCAATGCATGATGTTGTACACATTACATAAGGCACGAGAGTCACAATGGGTGAGGAAGGCAAATGCATAGCATGGCAGTGGAAACTGAATTGATTTTATAGAGTCATGCAACAGGGTCTGCAGCAAGAACTGGGAATAAAAAGCAACCTGGGGGCCCTTTCATTGCTCTGTCTGTACGTCCCTGCTGACATGCCCTCAGAAAGTGGTGTGACAGGGCAAGCTACGTCTGTGTTAAACTGGCAAATCAGCCTCATGTTCTACTGAACACATGTCCAAACATAACAGAAACATAAACACATTAAATTATATGCCAGAGAACAAATTTGCCCAGAAAAGCTGCTTGACACTCTGGTGAAGGACTACGACTGAGAACCTACTGAGGCAGCAGCCTGTAGCTATCAACTTTGAATGATTACGCTTCTGAATCCTGTAGAGAAATGGTTTCCACGGAGGAAATGCCAGTATGACTAGGGAGGAGGCCAACACTTGTGAAAGCAGTGCTTGGCAGAGACTACTTCTGCATGTGTTCTGCTTTCAGTATTCCCAAGCCAGTGGGACAAGCAGGAGACAGAAGAGCAAGGTGGCTCCATCTGGCTTCATAAACTTCAGACTCACCCAGGAGGAAGATGGGAATAGGAGCTTTCTGGAGCCATGAGTGTTCCAGAGGCCTTGTAGCGTTTCAATACACTAAGAGTATAATGGCTGTGGTCAAGAGTTTATTTGGCTACAGCAGCCCTCCTGCAATAAGTATCTTTCTCATTTAGCATGGCACCATTAGGCAAGGAGTTCTGTACACCCACAACCTCAGATGGCCCCTGAGCGTGTTCAGAAGCTCTAAGCCTCTGGTCCAAAGCACACACAAAAAGCCCAGAGAAGCTCTTTTGCCCTGGCCAAATATGCCATACAGAGTCAAAGCTAGAAATGGTGTCTCTTTGTAGTCCCATGAGGTCTAGAGGGGCACCAGATCTCCCATGTGATGAGCTTTTAACAGGCTAGTGGTATCTGCTCAGGGAAACTATGCCAGCCCGTTACAAGCTTGTAACTGCAAAATGTCACCTGAAAATGGAAAGACAACTTCTTGCTCATTGCTACAGAAACCAATTTGCTACAGAAACCAATTTGCTACTACAGTGTGTAAATGGTGGTGGTGTGCCCAGCTTGGACCACCACTGCCACAATTGAGTCTGGCCTGAAGGTGCATAATTTCCTCCCTTTTCTTGAAGCTACAGAGCAGCAAGGGCTGACCTTTAAGAAACTCTGCCTCACTGGTGTCTAGTAACGGCAAGGAAAGCAAAACAAGCCAAAATTTATTTGAATCTTGTGGATGGAAATCTGCCAGGTATGCACACACAGCTTGGGTTTGCAAAGGGAGAAAGGAGGATGTATACACAGGTGAAGATAAAAAACCTGGAATTTAAGCAATTACATAAAATGTGAAGTCAGCGTTAATTGAACTTTTGATTCAGATCCCGAATTTCACTATTGCGATAGTACTCTCTGATTAGAGATAAGAGTTGTGAAAGTAAAGACGGGCACAGATGGTTTGGGTTAGGGTCAGATTAAACTTTCTTCCTCCAAAAGAGCTTCTCACACATTACATTTAGACCTGAAGTTCCATATTTTTCCTCATGCTTTCATTTGCTCTATTTACTTAGACCTTGCTATTTCCTCTTGTTGGTAATTTCCTGAAGCAAGACATAGTAAACCAGTGACTACTTCAAGTAATCTCAAGTTTCATCTATTTCAAAAACCATAAAATGTCCAAGTAAGTTTCCTTATCTTCCAGAGCCATCGTGCTTTCCTGTCTTTGTCATCTCATCATCATCCCAAAATTTAGCAAACCCCCACTTAAATATATGAAAGGTATATAGAAAATGTGCGTGCATATGTGTGTGTGTCTCTCCAATCCTAGATAAACACAGCTTACACTGCTAGTCCTGGTCATGTATTTCTGAACAGATATTCCCACGGTTTTAAACTGAAAGGATGAAAATACTCCTCAAGTTCCCTTCTTATTTATTATATTTAAATGATTTTTTTGCAATTCCTACGTTAGCATAGAACATATTTTCTTCTAAAATATGCTGAAGAGAAGCTTACCCATTTTCTGACATGAGAAAATGTCCTGGGGAAGGTGCATGGCACAAAACCCTAGCATGTTAAAGTCTGACATAGCTCCTAGGGTCAACCTGCACGTACAAGTGACTCCTTGTGTACATAGCTGTTGTTCAGCTGTGAGATCTGGTAAACCTTAGAACTGCATGATTTGCTGGGGGGGGTGTGCACGTTTGCTTTAAAGAGCACCTTCCACATAGTGGTTCTGGTCCATTTTTGTAGCAGCAGCTAGTTAGGTCAGTGGTAGATGAATCTCAACGTACTGGGATCTGCTTCCTCCTGCTGCTTCTCTGTTACTGAACCCTCAGGATAACTCCTGAAATAAACTGCTTTTAGGATTTCCTGCTGTAGATGAGCCTCATGTTACCTTACTTAAGGTCAGATTCAGCTTTCCACTGTGTTAAGATGTGCCAGTTAATCAACATTTTTCCACTGCTTGCCTCTCCCCATCAACTGCCCTTCTCCTCCCTCCTTCACCCACTTCTTTTTCTTAATCAATCCCTCATGTACTTTGGTCTGTTCAGAGCGAGCCTTCCTTCCTGCCGTCAAGTCAGAGAACAGGCACAGACTTTATCACACCAGGGAAAAAGGTATTATTATATAATACTACTTAGCCTTTTTAAGAGTGTTTAATGTTCAAAACTGCCCAAGTATGAACTGGTTCATATGACACAGAGCAGGAAATGATTTATAAATGGAGAAACAGAGGCAGAAAGGTAACAGGAATTGCGTTAAGGTCTCACAGAGAGATCATGGCAGGGTCAGAAGTCTCCTGACTTCTAACTGTAGACTTTTAACTCTTTGCTCATTTTCCAGAATGTGCTGTGTTTCATTTCATGTGTTTCATTTTATACCCTAAATTACTAACTGATCTATGTTTGAACCCACTGTATCTTCACTCAGCATGCAAACAGTATTGATGTTGTGAGAGCGTGCACTGTACATCTCATGGGCAAAGAAGTTGACTCCTTGCTTCCAAGGCAGCTCTTGCAATAACCCGAAAGCACAAGCTGGCATTGGTACTGCCACGGCGTTTTTTCCACCACAGCTGCACTGTACATCTACAATTTGCAAAGAAATGCTACAATCAGACCTTCAAGCCACCTCCAGGTGAGCTAGTCCACCGTCGCAGCACAACACAGAGCCATGCAGAGACACTAACTGGGTCCCTATATCAGGGACAGGCACTTTAGCCCGGAGCCAGGGTTTCTCTACGTGGCTTCACACTCCCAAGCCAGTACTTCTGTCCTCAGTTCTGGCAAATCCATACAGGTGGGCATGCCTACAGCATTCAAAATTACTTTTGGAGCCTACAGCATAGTGCTGTGTCAATCTACCCTCCAAATCCTGAATCTGGCCTTTTACAGACAGAGCAGTCTTGAAAGATCTCATGAAACCTCGATTCCTCATAGCTTTTATTGTTTTTTTCTTTTTAATACTTCCTACTAATTTATACGTATAAGCATATAAGCAGATGTTAAAAATAAACCTGCTTTGAAAAAACAATTTCCTAGACTTACAAGCAGATACAGGTGGAATCTTCCAAAGCCTACATACACACACACATCTCTATATATAGCTGTGTGTATATATATATAAAAAATACAGACTATGTCAAAAACAGCTGCCTACCCACTGCCTCTGACCAGATCTGAATCACAGTGTACACACAGACATGCATATCACCTCTGCATGCAGTATGTCTGATTATATATTTTGTTAGCCAACATGTTTTGCTCTGTTGGTAGAAGGATTTTCAAAGCATTAATTTCTGTTTCTAAAGGTCTGCTAGATTTAGTCGTATCCTACATTATTCTGTTTTGTTAGATTTTCCAAAGGGGCTCTGAAAACTTATCAAAGTAACTCCGGAGAAAGAGGCTAAAAATATAATTCTGTAGATCACAGGAATAAATACTGGAAGTCACATAATGTATTTACATTTAGGCAGAAAAATTAACTGTTGGGAAAATATTGGCATCAGCATGCTCCCTCACACATTGGCCTGTGCTTTTTTATTGTTGGTTTCAGTAGACATTTAAAGGCATCTACAGTACCCCTCGTTTAGAACAGCAATTAAAGTAATAATGGACTAGTGCTACCAGGCAGACATCAGGCCAGTTTCACTCGTACCTGCCAGGGTTCCCAATCTGGTTTTTAGCTCTCCTTGAAGCTCAAAGGAAAGAAGGAACTCTGCCCAATTTCAGCATGGAGGTGCTATCCTCCACTGCCTTCTCTTGCTCATGGTTTGAACACCAATAAGTAAGAGCAGAAAGCTACCCCCAGTGAAAACCAGAAAGTCAGTAATATAAGAGCAAGATAAGCGCAGTGACTTGACACATATCCTGAGGCAGCGAATTTGAATCCATTCCTTGATCTGAAGTGCCAGACAACTTTCAGGTTTTTGATATGCGTGTGCTGCAGTAGCTTTTACTGAAAGAAAGAAGAGAAGGAGAACAAAGGAACAGACAGAGGAAAGAGAGAGCATCTCATCCCAGTTTTGGCATATGCATTCAGAAGATTTAACTTGGGTCCACAGGCTTAATGCTAAAAATCCAATGATAACCCTGCCTCAGACTGTTTGCAGCACCGACTTTGTCTATGGACAACTGTGCCTCCATCACGATGGTTTAGGAGACTTTTAATATGTATTAGAAAAGAAGACATGTCTCAACAGAGGGGTCACCTGGGACAGAAAGAACCACTGATGAATTTAGGAAGAGCATTTTAAACCTGACTGATTTGGCATACGCAAACCTCCCTACCCACTACCGCTGAAAATCCCCAGCTCTGGCTCCTCTGCACCTCCCTACCCTTTCCCTGCTCAAGTGTTCACAGCACCAAACTCGTTGGTAAGCATAGTGGGGATGGCTCTGCTGAAGCCATGGGAAGTGGCATGAATTCAGCTTGTTACTGCTACAGCCAGCATCCCTGACCAAGTCTTGATTAATGTCTTCTACCTTCGTTACCTGAGGGTAACAAACAACTGAGTCCTAATCCCCCTAACATACTCATTCCTGTTTGAAGAGGTATTTGCATGTCTCCTCCCAGACTTCTGTTTTCCACACTGAATCTTGCCTGATTTTAATCTCTTTTCTAGTTCTTACCTTCAAACCTGTCATTCTAGTTGTTCACGCTATACTATTTTTTCTGCTGCATGTCCTTTTAAAGAAGTTGTGCTACTCCAAAATGAATAAATCTTTTTTTGCAGGTAAGGACTATGGAAGATTGCAATACAAGTGATATTCCCATTTATACAACTCGATGTATGGAATTATGGTTCTTTGGGGAATTCTAATTAGTTCAACCAAGTCTTGTGTGGATGACTCAAATCTACCACATTAGTTTATGTAAAGATACTTACTTTTTTCTATTCCAGATGCATAATCTACTCATTTTCTACAGATGAAATGTCTGAATTTTTTCTATCATTATAAACCACTTAACATCTTTCTTTTGCTGAATCTCATTTTATTCATTCTAGCATATCTGCCCTCTAACTTTAAAAAAATTGTATGATGCTTTAATTTCATTTGACAAAACCAAGGTGGATTGACTTTTTAAAAAAGAGAAACAATGGTGATATTTTTTGTAATTATTCAAAGAAAATCTTCACCCCATTACGCTTTAAGTTATGCTCTAAAGAGAGAAACGTATCTTTTTGCCTCTTGGTAAGACCAACCAAGGCAACTCTTACAATATCAATATGATTGGCAACTTAACAAGCCTCCAAGTTTCATTTCAACATCCTTTGAGGGTAGTTACACATTAAAAAAAATAAAATCCAGAATCAGTCCATCTCTGTTAAATAATTCCTATCACAAGTTTACCAAGACTGGTGGAAAGAAAACTTTGCTTCCTTGCCCCGCTACCTGCATCAAGAGGCTGTCTGAGGACTTCACTCTTCCAATGCTTAAAAATCTCTGCAGTTCCACCCTGAACCAGGAACTATTTGAACTCGTATCACTTACTTTAATAATTTTGTTTATTATAGCTCATTTTGTTTTAATCTGTTGGCATTTGTACCATTTCCTGAGAGCACCTAATCTATCAAACCTTACCAAACAAGCTGTGCTGCAGCCAGTACCAAGGGCTGTTCAGTGTCTGCCTCATGAACACTATCAGCAAATCAGAGCACTTTTTTTAGCTATTGAGGGCTGAGGATGTGTTTTTTAACCTCTTCTCTCTATTTCACAGAGACATTCATGGGTACAGATTCCTCATTGTCTGCCTGGTAATATTCTTTGAGGCCAGAAGCATGCAGCAACACTAGCAGGTAACACCAGCCCTTCACATAAATGACAGTCCTTTGTAGTTGCTACAGCAAAAGTCAGAAATCATTCTTCCTGTTGTGGACCCCTGAGTTTACAGCTCACAAAGCTACTACTACGTGCAGAGAACACCCGGAGAGAACAATCTGGCAGGTGTTTCACGGGGATTTGGTGATGACCCGTCTGATGTCCCAGATGTAGCCTCATTGCCATGAAGCCCAAGGACCAGATGGATGAAAAATGTTTTCACAATGTTGTATGCTAAAATCAAAACCAACAACCACACCTCATTTTGGAGGGGCTATAGCCCGTACGCTACATGGCACACACCCACTGCTGCCTGAGAGCAGTTAGATATAAAAACTAGCAAGCAAAGAAGTTATTTTATTGTTGCCTAGCTTGTTACCTTATTGCTGCCCCGTCTCTGAAGCATGCAATGGTAGCCATGCACAAAGACAAGCTCTGCTACCAGGTTGACCACAGATGCATTAATAAACTGAAGAAAAGCAGCACATTCTGTTCTCACAAAATAACCTCGACTAATTTTTTTTTTCTTTTCAGTCCCAGTATTTAAAACCAGCTGCCATATGGGAAATTAAATTCAATACCTATGATGTGATTTTTGAAAGTGCAGCTTTTCAGCAAGAGAGAGCTGAAGTATATCCAGTATTTCTGAAAAATCAGACTATTTAAGGACATAAGCCTAACTTCACACACCTGTTGTGAAAGCCTTGGGCTTCAATTAATGGCAGACAAAGGATGCATAATTAATATAACAAGAAAGCAGGAAATGAATATGTTAAAGTTCCTACTGCAGTTTTAACTTTGTCACAACACACAGGTCTTTTGTTGGCTTTCTCCACAGAGGTGAATTTCCTGTTTTTCCTGGTTAAATGTATATACCAGAAATTACTCATTAAATGTCAGGAAATGCAATTCGACTGAGTTAACCATGTTGCTGGAAAAATCTGGATGAAGCAAATTGTTTGGTGTCACTTCTTTAATAAGATATTACCTCCCTTCTGTATTTATGAATTGTTCACGAACAGACTTGTATTTTTACTAGGGATTTTTCCCCTTGTTCAAAAGCAGCAAGTAAATGACATAAGTGATCATATTCACTGAGAAGGTGGTATCACTCAGAAGATATTCTTGACTTCCGCTTCAGATACTTACTACTCTCTACCCAGTCCCTGTGCAGAGGTTTGACACAGGGCTCTTGCATCAGTTAAGTCCTGCTTTCACCCTCCAAATATAAAATTTAAATGCGCAATACTCAACTTCACCTCTGTGAGGCTCGACACAGAATTCACAAGCTCCTGAATACATCCATTTTTAAAGCCAGTGTAAAGCTTAGCAATGGCTACCAAGCATGTCAAGTATGAATGTTCAGATGACTATAATATTTACATGTATTTCTGCAAACAGACAAAAAACCCTAGTAATTTCCTCCAAGTGAAATTTTCTAGGCAGCAGATTTAAAAACAAAACTCAAGATCCACTGTTTAATTCACAACCCTGTGTAGCTAGTAAGAACCTCCCTTCTGTATTTCCTTATCTTTGAATTATTTGGGCCACCTTATCTTTGAGCTAAGCAAGGCTGTTTGCATATCCCAAAGCTAGTGCATTAAATCTCCCAACACCCTTCTGGAAGTTGAGCAGTTGCACATTGCTATTTATCTGAGGTACTAGAGGGGTTTCATTATGCAAGGTCATACAATAAAACTAACTGAAGGCGAGGTGCACAGAATGTTATTTAAAAAACTAGGAGTTTTTTTAACAAAGAACAATTGTGCAACCAGTGAGCAATAAACTCAGGCAAAATTTGGTTTATGGGAGATATATTACTAAATATCTCACAAATACAATTTCTGCATATGGGAATATATGCAGGGATGGAAAAAAACCAAAACCCAGCTTGCAGAAATGCATATGTTGTCAGAGATACTATGCTATACGAACTGTTTATTGGAACTGTGTCCCATGTCAATACTGAGGAAAATAAAGACTGGGAAATAACTTTGGAATTGAATAGAAACCCTGTCACAGTTAAATTTGATACTTGGAGCCCAAGCCAACATACTGCCAGGACAAAAAAAAAGTATACAAGAAAATCAGGAATAAATCCAAGATGGAAAAAGTAAAAGATAAATTAGCATCATACGGTGGAGAGAAATATCAATAATTAGGCAAATGCATAATAACCCTATGAAGTCAATTACTTTTATGACAGTGGGACTGGAAACACAGGCAGTTTTAGGGCTGAACATTTGCAAAGAATTAAGATTGGTTAGAACATACAATGGGTGCTGTGTATGATCTAAACAGACAATAAGAAACCAGAAGAATTCAAAGATATTTTTGATACAGCAGGATACAATAAGGAATATTTTTTTTTCAACCTGAGGTAACCCTTTCCTCCTCACTCACTGTTGCACCCAAATAGTCTCCATTCAACCTCTGCAGGAACTAACAAACACAAAAATCGAAGAGAAAGTCTAAGTATACTCCATGAAAGCAGCCAAAAGAAAGCAAACACTATTGTTGTTACAAGTCCTACATTTTTCTGATTTTTCTTCCAAACTAACTTTATTCCACTCTCTGGCTGTGCCTACCTTTGAGCTACCCAGACCATAGACCCTATCTTTGCATGTGTTTGTAAAATGCCTCGTAACAGGCCTCACTGGTGAAAAGTTACCCTCTCCCTCTTTTTGATCTGAGCGGATGCCTGCTGTTTGAGACCCTAGGTGAAGACAGGTCTCCAGCAGCAGCAAAATGCGATGCGTTGAATCAGTGATAGAACTCAGGAGCCAGCGATGTACCCATGCCTCCATGCTCTGTTGGACCCTGGCTATGTTGGGCCATATTTCTAACACACCCCAAGGCTTCCCGCAGTGTCTGGACTGGGAGAGATGCTTCTGTTGGCAAACAAATCAAACCATTTGCTGTTACAGAAAGCACTGGAAAAGCACTTTGAAGAAAAAAATTAAATAAAATTTCATTTCACAGGGGGTTGGACAGGCAAGCAGAAGTGACAGGACTAAGACCATTCAGCAACCCCGTGACAGAGCTGGCACCAGAGCACAGCCGTCCTGGATTGTGGCGTGGCACTGAATTCACTAAGCAGCAGTAGCAACTGGGTGCTATTCTAAAGAAAGTGACTGCTTCTGTAATAACACCACTTGAGTTCACACAAACACATACATATTTGGTAGATGCTGTAGCCACCACCGCAGCTTCGAAAGCAGACAAATACTGTTGTTGTATCTCCCTGATTCTCATACTATTTTGATTAAAGCTCATGTAAGTATTTTCCACCACCTTTGCGCACGTCTCTGGCTAGCTCCAGAGTGGTGGGCCTCCTAGCCCCATCAGCACCTTTCTCCTAGGCATTGCTCTGCTGGTTTCCCATGTAAAGCTTCACCCCACAGGTACAATCAGAGCAAACCTATAGCACTCCTAACAGTTAAAGCACAGCCACAGGCAACACTTGCCTTTTACATACCAGCCTCTCAGTCAGAATAGGAAAGTAGGATTAGAGCGCAGGACCCCAATCCAATGCCTTCCTCAGCAATAATAGATCAGTCACCCATCTGCCCAGAGGCGTGTCCTACCCGCTAAACTACAGAGTCACACTCACTCTTCTTCCTTATTTTCCCCTTCTCCCTCTCCTTCCCTGGGATCTGAATCCTGTCCTGCCCAGCTCGGTATCTGCCAGGAGGGCTAGAGAATGCCCTTCCTGGAACAGCTGACAGCCAGGCAGCTAGGCCATTTCCTGGAAAGTGGATGTTCATGGTGGGAGGTTTTTGGTAAGACACCCAGCCACCAGAGGTCTGTATGAAGGGGTGAGAGTGTGGGATCAGCTGAAGCTCCTGCTTGATTTAAAACAAACACTTTAAAAAAAAAAAAAAAAGGGTGATTTTGTCTTTGTTTTGGAAAGGAACAATACAGATGATGAACTCCAGAAAAGGCTGCAGAGCTGTAAATACCAATCTGACATAGGTCCTTCCATCTCAGCCTATGTTTGATGCACAGAAAGGGAGTAGGTATAAGACACCTCGCTTCCCTTTGGCACCTGCTGCCCAGGATGCTGGTATCAGAATTAGATCCCACAGCTTCAGACTCTATCCCAGCCTCCAGAAAGTTCAGAAACAAGGTATCAAGCAAATAAATACTGGGGTGTAAATCCTAAAAACCATTGGCAGCTGACAAAATCACTGAGCCCAGAGCATCATCCCTGATTTCCTAGCTTTTACCCCTAATCAGTAGACAATCAGTCCTCTAAAACCAGTTAGTATTCAATATTGATTTGTTACCTAGTAATAGCATTACAAAGGAAATGTAGGACTTATCTGTAAGGTTTCATCTCATTGCCACCTAAATTCCTGTCTGATACAATACACTAGAAACATCTCCTGGCAAGATGAAAATTTTGCCTCCAAAGTGACACTCAACTCAAGGAAACCATTTAGGAGAAATTAAAATCTTGTTCAACAAAGTGATCCAACTTCCTTGTTATTTGATATGCAGTTCATCTTTAGAAAAGTATACAGATTTCTTACCTTTCGACAGCTTAATTTCTTAAGTCAGTAAGAAACTCGGCTCAC
This sequence comes from Balearica regulorum gibbericeps, assembly GCF_011004875.1. NCBI lineage: Eukaryota > Metazoa > Chordata > Aves > Gruiformes > Gruidae > Balearica > Balearica regulorum. Next base: position 111,205,137 of record NC_046185.1, on the reverse strand, counting down.
TCAAGCACAGAATAATTTCATCAGTAGCCAGCACAGATACCCCACCTCGTATTTAATTTTATTTAGTGCACTTGGTGCAATGGACAGACAAGCTTTAAAATACTAAAATTAAAAAAAAAAAACAAAAAAAACCCACCAAAACCAAAAACAACAAATCAAAACAAACAAATAATTTTGATGAATTAGCAGTCTGCAATGCATTTCAAGGCAGGGCTTCGTTAATATAGCTTTGAAATTGTTTTTAAATTTTTTGTTTTAAACGAGGTAAGACTAAATTCCTTGAGCGGGAGGGCCTGGTTTGAGTGATTTTATTTCACTTAAATGCTGCTTTTGCAAGGTCAGATATCCCCATGCTTATCTTTTCTATCCACAAATATAACTAGTTCCACAGCTCTAAAATGAGCCTTCCTCCAAGGTTGAGCTCAGGAGTCTCATGACGCTCACAGTTTAAGTAGTTACTTGCAGCCTTCATACAACTGTATGATCACCTAGTTAGCTCCACAAAATCAGTATTTCAGGGTCACTTAAATTAGGGGATCCTAACATGTCCTGATACGTACCAAGAAGAAACATTTCTGTAAAAGCGAAGTATGTCACAGAAGAGTTATACATAAAAGCTTTTCTACAGATAAATAAATATGCCTGAAAAATTAACTTTTTTAAGATTACACTTGGAGTGCTACACATTCATATACTCATAGAATAAGTACAAACGTAACCACCACCTGTATTATGAATAACAACACAGAGTTTACAGTGACCAACAGCAAATCCCAGATTATTTATTTGGTCTCTTTTCAATCTATTCATAGACAAAACCAGAAGGAAGTTCTCCTTTACAAGTTCTGTTGCAGACAATGATTGTTCTGGTCAATTAAACGAAGTCATTGCATGGTTTCTGAAAATGGGAAATAAAGACAGCACAGGAAAGGAAGTGAGGAGGGTAAGCTGGAGGAGGGAATGACTATTTTAAACCACTTTGCTCATCAGAGTATAAGTGTAAATTCAGAATAAAGGGCTGAACTTTGTTGTCATCTCCTGTACATTGACTAGAACCATAGAAAAGAATTGCTACAGGATTTGCAGATTATTTTTTTTTTTTCACAATATCTGGAAAGGAACTTTTTTTTCTGGAATACTGTCATGCTTTTCCTGTCCCTCTTCTGTTCCCAGGACAGATGCCTGCATCAAAAGGAAAAGGAAAGAAAAATTTTAAAATTATTTGCTTGATAAAAAAAATGAAAAAATCTGGGAGAGAAATTATAGAAACAATTGTGAGGAACATTTTTTTCCTTTTTTTTTTTAGAAAGGCTACTACTAACAAAGAGAGATTTAAAGCATTTCAGTTAGCTTTCCTTAGGTTAGGGCCTCAATCCCTGAATAAATGTTAGTCCACTCAATCTGTCTGTTCCTACATCCAAGCGCATTGAGGTTGCCTGGTATCAGCCTAGGTCCCCCTAGGCGTCAGGATTCTTGGTTCATATCCCCTGACTACCCACTTATTTGCATGGGCAGATCTCGATCTTTCTGTACCATCATCTATTCCCAATAAGGAAGTGGAAGCTTAATTAGACACTGGAAAGTTATTTTAGTATCCCAAGTGGATGCTGTCATAGGAGGAAAACGTAACTTTCCGTTGAAAGAACACAAGATAACTCATGCCAGCTTGTTTCACTCCTCTCCAAGAGGCAGCTGTAGTCCCGCTAACTGGCTGTCAGAGTAGAGGGCTTTGATTTTGGAAAGGGCACCAGCAGGACAGCTGCAGTCTGCACAGAAATCCAAAGGATGGTAACTTGGACCTAGTTGGTGGTCATGTTTTCTTTGATTCTGGGAGATTTCATCTGCTGCCATCTCACACAGCCCCATGCAAAGACAAAGGCTTTTCATCATCTGAACGTTGGTCCCTCCAGGAAGAAATTAAATTACCTGACACAAAAAGGGACAGCTTGGAACTGAGGCTGTTTCTGTACTTTTCAGGACTGCTGAATATGTGAATTGAAGTGCATGAACAGCAGTTAACTTGGTGGCTGGGTTCCCTGCATCCCTACCTGGCCACATGCAGACTGGTTCCTGTGCAGCACTCCTCCACTGGTACTCAGCTGGCACTGGAGCCAGGACCACAACCCAGTGGGAGGCATAGTTGGGCTCCCCTTGCCACCAGCACTCTCCACAGGGATAACGAGGGAAACCTCGTCTAAGCACTGTGAACTGGGCTCCCCAGCAAGCTGGAGGCACAAGTTGTGCTCCCAGCTTCCACATGATGCTAAAAGAGAGAAAGGGTGAAGACCCCATCTGCTTCTCTCTCTTTGGGTCTGGGGAAAGAATGAGAAAAGCAGTCCTATGTCTTTTCCCCCCTATTCTCCAAGCACAAGGAAAGAAGGTCCAACATCCTTTGAGGAGTCTCCAGCAGCTTCCCTTTCCACCCAGAAAAGGGAGCAGAGGGAGCAGAATGGTGTGAAAGAGCAGCTGTGGGTGACAGAGAGGAGGTAGCAAGGGTACACCCTGTTCCTGTGGTACTCTCAGGCTCTCATTGTAGGACAAATCAGAGACCTCTCTGGGCCTAACCTATTTTTCCCCTGCAAACAACAAAAATAATGACACAAATGACAGTATCCACTCCTCACAGGTTTTGAATCAAAATAAACCGAACTTCAGAGTTGCTTTTAAGCCTCCTTTGCATCTTCTGTTCTCCCAGTGCCAAACTCTCATACAGCCTTAATTTCCATTCTCTGCTGCAGAATGAACCGTTCAAGGTAATTAGCTATTCTTTTTCCTTTCCTCCCCAAAACATGGAAACTCATGTAACAGGGGAAGGGCCAGGGGAACTCTGTGAGTTTTGCCGATAGTCACGTAGTTAATTTTGCTGATTGAGTAACAGCTCTGTTTTCTTCCTGATGATGTGCGCAATTGTGCATATAAAGGCAACAGATCCCACGTAACACCCAAGCCCAGGGCCCTGGCTTTTACCATTTGCCACCAAAATACGGAGGCTCCGAGTCCCTTCGAGAACCGGCATATTCACACCTCATCAAACCTCCAGTTCTAAAACAAAAGCCTGATGAAACAGAGCTATTTTTGAAAAGGTTAGGTAACTTTCCCATACTTTCCCTTCCCCAGTGGTAGCTTTTATCTCTGCAACATCAAACCAACCCCTGGATAAAACAATAAATGCAACTCTGCAGAGAAAAAAATGAATGGCTTAACAAGCTAAGGAATGGCTGGATGAAATGACTCCTGAACAGGAAAAATACACAGACATTGTTCAATATTTTTGGGCTATCCGGTACTACTGATTCCCAAAGACTGCTCTCACTCACTCAGAAGCTCTTCCAGCCGACAGCTGAGAAATCCAGTTACCTGACAAAAAGGGATCAGGAACACTTCCCTTCTAGTGCCAGATCAAGCATAGAAAGTGTTTGTGGTTTCATGCACCTCCTTCCAAGCCATTTGCCTCTCCTCCTATCATGTCTCCCAAGCTGCAAATCTGGGTATCTTCCCAAGTTCAGCTTCCTGATTCTTCTTATTTGCATTGAACTCTTGAAATTTGCCCACATTAGAAATATCTGCATGGTTAACTTGGATGTGTCCTAATTTATCTAAAAAAATCATGGAGAGCTTCAGGATGTTCATTGTGAACTGAAGAGACAGAAATGCTAAGCAAGTTATCTTTTTCAAGTTTTAGTCACTATTTTATGTGAAACAAAGTGTAGAAAGAATGTTCTTTCCCTCTCTGTCCTTCAGTTTTTATTACCTTTATTCTTCCGGTAGTGTTTCACTGTTTCCTTAGGAGCTTTGTGGTCCAAATAAGACTCACAGTTTCAGTGTAAAGGACAGAAAACAAAATTCCAACCTCACAACTCTAAAAGCCACTCTTCTTTCCTACAGAAGGACAAAACCCACTATCTCTTATAAGCCACTTCAAATATCTACCCTTTATTTACAAATTTGTTTTGCTTGTCATCAATATGTTTCTGTTCTCCATTGCTAGTGCGGCAGAGAAAAAAATATTAAGATGTTACTATTAATTTACACTGATTAAGCAATCCATATATCTATAAAATGAGCAAACTGCCATTTCAACCTGTGTTCCCAGTCACTCAGAGCAGTTGGTCAATGCCAATGATCTGCTTTGCCCTGTCTGCCTTCTCTGGCCATAGGGAAAGCTAAGTGTTACCCCCAATGGAGGTGGCTCTTGGTCAAAAGCAAAATGATTGAATTGGTCATTTCCTGTTTCTAATTTTACACTGCTGGCACTTTCTCCTTGGAATTTTATAAAGCTCTTGGACCATGTCAAATATGAAAACATAATGTTACATTTGGAGGACAATGGAATAACCGTAAGAAAGGCTAGGTTAATAGCCTTCCATGACTGTTGGTAGCACGCTCACTGTATCAGAGGTGCTACGGGGCAGCATACAGCAGATCTCTCCTGCTTTCAGAAGAGCAAAATGATCTTGTCTCTCCAATGGTGTTCTGCTCTTTAATGTCATTTATATTTAAAATGCTATTGCCCAGAGAAAAGAAGATACTGTGTAACACCCAACAGAATAAATTTCAGAAAAAGGCCAACATGATGACATGGGGAGTTACTCCCTCCACACTGTTAGCAAAGGCACAATTGCACATTCGTTTCCATGGCCAACCAGGATACTTAATAGATGGCCTTTTTTCCCATGAAACCACCTGGTTCTGCAGCAGAATTCCATTTTTCACACTCTCCTATCTGGCTGAAGTGGTGCCACTCGTGATAGAAGGAACCATTTAGAAGGGGAGTGCCACTTACAGAGAGGACAGGGCATAGGATGCTCTAGTCAGTGGACTTCATGCCACCTAGGACAAAAAGGGTCTCTTTACCCTTTCTGCTACTGCCCACAGGGAAGAGAGAGGGAAATACTTCGAATACTCTGAATCTTCAAGTTCACCTGAGTCACCTTCAAGAATATAAGGGTCAGGTGTGATTTTTTTCTCAAAATGAAATTGGAGACTCCCACAGTTTCTGAGCTGGGGCTTATGGAAAATCCCTAGATTCCACCCAGCTTGACAAAACTGCAAGAGCTGGCATGTCTCACAGACCAAGCAGAGAGGTATGGCATGGTGGACGCCCTATTAATTATTTTTATGAGTCCAGTAGACCAGGAACTCATAAAGGGACACGCTTTTACACAGTGTGTGTATGTTTCATTCTAGAAGCTATGCAACTCCAGAACGAGCTTTGTTGTGACTACCAAACACTCAAGTTAGATATTTCAGCACGGGAGCTTGCACACAAAAGCCTGAAATTCTAGCAAATCTGTTCCACTAGACCTCTTCTGGTTTGCTGCATCACGCTGCCAAGTATGCGGGCTCAGAACTTCAGCTAGAGGGAAGAGAAGGGACACCATATGTCATCACTTGAAATATTGTGCTATTCTTACCATTAAGCCTCTAGGGAACTAGTACTTTTAAAGCAGCATTTTCAAAAAGAATTGCAAGCACATTTGCAGATAGAAGCCCAGTGACAGCTGATCAAACTGATTAATTAGGCATCTACATAAGTGTAGCTGTGGATGTAGTAACTGCACCCCATGCTCAGTCCCACTTGAAATAGGGCTAAATATGGGAAGCAGAACGGATCAGAAAGCCCATTGAAGCGTTACCGCTTTTGCTAAAAGAAAATGTGAATTCTGCCAAACACGCTTTCCATGAGAAAGTTTTGATTTTCTCAGAAGTTTTTGATTTCCCATTACAAAAAGTAAAATTTTTAACTTCAGGATGTGCTAACACCAATCACAAAAAGTGGTTGTAATGAAACTCATAGTGTCCCTTTTCAGCCTCATTTTCCAGTCATCATCTTAGTCCTATTGTCTCGTGGGAGCAGTAATTCAAGTGCTGTGAGCCCCCCTTCTCCTTCCTCTTTGGCTCTTGGGCTTGAGCACATTTTCCACAGTGCACCACAGTATTCTTTTTATTTGGACTCCCGCAGCTCATGATGGAAAGAGTCATCTGAATGGGGAGTGCCAGCCCTGGAGGAGAGCAGATCACGAGAACTGCAGCTTCCATGAGTCACCGTGGTAGACGCATGGGACACAGAAGATCAGGCCAGCACCTTTCAACATTTCCTATTTAAAAATTGCTTTTTGTCCCTCATCAGGGAGAGAACTCCAAAACTTTTTTTGTGACAAATTCACATTCTTAACCGTCTCTAATCATATGGAAAAATAGGCTTATTGCACGGCCTGTTTCCTCGCCTCTTTGAAGCATGTGATTCCTCAGCCTGACTCCATCAGCCCTGTACCATATGTATCTACGACAAAATTACTGCTTTCTTTGTTTTATGATATACTAGCAGTGTAGCATCTGGCAATGTGGTTTGGTTTTTTTGTTTTGTTTTGACTGGAAAGAAAGCTCCCAAATACTACCGTCAAATCCAAAAAAGACATTAAATCAGCACTTTTTAAACTTATGCACAGAGGGTGAGGGAGGATTTCCTGACTCATCAAGTGAGGATACAGACAGCTGTATGCAAGCATGCAGGTGGTTGTCACACAGTGACACCATAGTAAGAGGGACCCCACCATGCACGCTGGCCAGCTGGCAGGGAAAGCTCTTGGGCAAAGCCACCCGAGATGAGACCCATCCACATTTTGGGGCAGTTTGGCAGGAGACAGGCCTCCAGGCCTTCTGTCATGCGCAGTGCTTTTTCCTGCACTTAGAAGAAAGCTCTCTGACTTCCCATGTGTGCAGGATATGTCCCCTCCTGCTTTTTATCATTCCTTGTTGCGAATGCCCTGTCAGTGAAATGTGCATTTCAACAGTGAGTCTCTCATAGCTCTCCTTATCTTTAATTTCCTTCCACTATAGTCTATTTTATGGTGCCTTTCCTTTGCTGGCAATCTTTTTTCCTTTCCCATTTCAGCTGCAATGGCCAGATCAGGATCAAAACTTCTCACAAGTTTAAGGGAGAGTCTAGAGGTAGAAAATCTCATGCAGGTCAAAGCAGAGATGCAGGTCAGGGCAATAAATGTGTTTGCCCTTCATACTTAGTTTAGTCAGACCCCTTTTCAGCCTTTGTGCTCCATGACAAAATCACTTTGTCTTAATTATCCATTTTAATTCTGCCCTACTAGCAAAAGGCTTAATCCAAAACCCAATAGATCAGAATCTTTCCTTCAGATTAGGCATAAACAGCAGGAACAGTAGCAATCATCCATTTCATCATCAATTTTCTTAGAAAGTGCCTGTTGGGGAAGGAGGAAAAGCATCATCCCTGGCTAAAAACATCTTCTTGCAGGCCAGATCAGGAGCGGTCTCCCTCTCCTCTTTGCCTGCTGCCCTCTTCTCTGGGTGGCCACCAGTTGTGGAGGGGGCATGAAGTGAATTTTCTGTTCCTAGATGTTTCCCCTCATGCCCTCCAGCAGAGGTGCAGTAGCGAGGAGGATGAAGGGGAGGAAGAAGAAGGATAGAACTTCCCAGGCCAGACTGAACCTGGGCTGTGCGTAGTGGGTTGACCCTGGCTGGGGGCCAGGTGCCCACCAGAGCTGCTCTATCACTCCCCTCTTTCATTAGACAGGGGAGAAAAGGTACAACGAAAAAAAAAAAACTTACGGATCGAGATAAGGACGGGGAGAGACCACTCACTAGTTATCATCACGAGCAAAACAGATCGAACTTAGAGAGGGAATTCATCTTATTTACTACTAAGCAAAACAGAGTAGAGGAATGAGAAATAAAATGAAATCTTAAAACACCTCCCCCCACCCCTCCCATCTTCCCGGGCTCAGCTTCACTCCCGGCTTCAACCTCCGCCCCCCCCAGCGGTACAGGGGGATGGGGAATGGGGGTTACAGTCAGTTCATCACGCGATGTTTCTGCCGCTTCTTCATCCTCAGGGGGAGGACTCCTCTCAACGTTCCCCTGCTCCAGCGTGGGGTCCCTCTCACGGGAGACAGTCCTTCACGACCTTCTCCAACGTGAGTCTCCTCCACGGGGTGCAGACCTTCAGGAGCAAACTGCTCCAGCGTGGGTCCCCCACGGGGTCACAAGTCCTGCCAGCAAACCTGCTCTGGCGTGGGCTCCTCTCTCCACGGATCCACAGGTCCTGCCAGGAGCTTGCTCCAGCACGGGCTTCCCACAGAGTCACAGCCTCCTTCAGGTGTCTCCACCTACTCCGGCGTGGGGTCCTCCATGGGCTGCAGGTCAATCTCTACACCCCCTCATCCTCCCTCCATGGGCTGCAGGGGGACAGCCTGCTTCACCATGGTCTTCACCATGGGCTGCAGGGGAATCTTGCTCCGGCACCTGGAGCACCTCCTGCCCCTCCTTCTGCACTGACCTTGGTGTCTGCAGATGTTCTTACATCTTCTCACTCCTCTCTCCAGCTGCAAAAGCGCTCTCTAACTGTTTTTTCTCTTTCTTAAATATGTTATCACAGAGGCGCTGATTGGCTTGGCCTTGGCCAGCGGTGGGTCCGTCTTGGAGCCGGCTGGCATTGGCTCTGTCAGACACAGGGGAAGCTTCTAGCAGCTTCTCACAGAAGCCACCCCTGTAGCCCCCCCCGCTACCAAAACCTTGCCACGCAAAACCAACGCACTGTGTTAGAGGGATGGTGGCATTACAGCTTAGCTGTGGAGAAACAGCAGCGAAACATTTTGGGGGGGCGGGGGGAAGAGGCTGAAAAATCAGACCAGCTTTCTCCTCAGTTTGACTGCTGCATGAGACATCCCTTGCCAATGTCTCCGGAGCACATTTTTTCAGTTCATAGGAAATTGAAAAAAAAAAAAAAGTTTTCAGGCCAACTGGACCAAAGTCAAATTTCTAAAAAATAAAAAATCCTCACAAACTGGAAATCCTGCTTTTCAGCCAGCTCTTAAAAACCCTAATCAAACAGTTTGAACAACCCATCAACTGTAGGTTATTTACTCTAGCAGTATACACACTTTTCTTATTGGAAACACTTATAAACAGCAAGTACATTCACAGAAACCAGGACTGTTTCATGCATGATTGACTAAAAAGTGGAATGACCGGGTATTGGCGGGGGGGGCGGAATATTGAAGGAATATTCATCTGTGAGCAGCCTGATGATCTCCTCTGTTCCTGTAACTGAAAAAATTTCTTATGAATGTCTGCACGTTCACACGCATCATACGAAGTTCATCATATAAAAGCTTCACTTTTTACTGTTCATGGCAGGTTATCCTGAGAAGGCAATGTGTCTCCTATTTCAGGCCGTAGGGAGGGTCGCCTTGTAATAGCACAGTGTGTAATGGGTTTCATTGCACCTGGGAACCAAAGAATTTGACCTTTGAGCAAAAGAACATGAAGCAAAAAATTCGTTCAGATCACAGTTAGGTTGAGCTAAGAGTACAGGTGGCAAGGGAGCGCTTTGAACATTGTCCGTGTGGCTTCACTGCGGTTCCGCAATGATCAGTCCTTCCCCCTTGAAGAAAATATGTCAGTGTTTTAAATTTAGGGAGGGAAAGAGGAAAATTCATTAAGGGTAGTCCCATCCCTAAATAATCAAAAGTCAAGAATCGGGAATTGGATATTTGAGGAACTATCTGAAGATCACAAGACCAAAAAAAAAGAAAAAAGTTAGATTAGTTTGTATTTTTTCTGGGTTTTGTGGCTGTCTTTAGGATGCCCCTGGGTCACATTTTCAAACTTCTTCGCAGTCTGAGGAGTAGAAACTTACTTCTATAAAAATGAAAACTCACCTAATTAAATGTCTCTGGGAATGGGAAGTTACAGGGAAAAAAACATCAATTATCACGAGACTTGCGATAAAAATCACAGGATTTGGCAACACTGAATTTATCACGAGTTAGGAAGTGATAGCACTTGTTCTAGCTGAATAGCAAAAAACAAACAGGCATAAACCTTATTCAAAAATATTTTGCAGGCACAACTGCCAAACTTCAGTTGGCTGCGAGTAATACTATTCATTATTTCAGAATATTCATATAGCCAGTAGGTATTTCTGGAAATCCTTGAGAATCTTGTGTTTTCCATAATGCCAGAATGATTAATTCGTATTGAAAGTTTGTTACTCGCCAATTATTCATCTACTGTTTAAAAACTGAGTCACACAATCAGCAGCCAGAAACAATGCCATGCTGTATGTTTAGACATCCAAGACACGTAACAAATATTCAAAGGAGAAAGTTTGCAATCAAACCACAGGCTGAAAGTTATGCACCGAAACTATTTGGCTAAGTGAGAATAGTTAATACCTCATCAAAAAGCCAGACCAATTGCAAGAGAGTATGTATCACAAAGGCAATTACATTCATAACAAATATTATTTAACATGAAAATTTGGCTGACCACAAAATATTAGTTCTAACTACAAAAAAAGCAAACAAGGATGCTCTTCTAGCCAGAATATAAAAAGATCCCTAGTTTCCATTGCAGACTTAAGACTGTCATTTTACCTCTACTTATACAAATGGATGAGGCAGACGTACTTAGCCAGTCTGTTTTGGTCCGTCTGTGCAAACTTCCCAGTAGAGCTAGATTTGCAGTTCAGTGTAAATCCGAGGTAAACAGCACACTGTATGATTTATATATGGGTTATCGTTCAGCCAAAGTCTGGCATTTCATTGATATGCCTGTTATTTAGATGTATTCAGAAGCCTTCCAATGCATATGGGTTTTTCCCTTGCAGTGACTGTATTCTCAGAAGAGATGCAAAAGCCAGATCTTTTCTGTTCCCCAAGGTTAAAGGAAAAAGTGAGATGTCCTTTGCTTTTTCAACTCCTTCCCCATATAGAATAATTCATCTGCTGATATTCATAAGGTGACTTCCACCAGCAAATGTAAAGATGTCAGGAGGAGAATTTTTAAGCACATATGTAATTGTTTATGATTGGTATCTGCTTTTATTTAGCATACTTGCTAGCGCTCTCTTTCTGCTGTTAGTCTGTAAGAATCTTTCTTGACCAAGAAATCTGCTCTTTAGGGAACTATATTTCATGTTCTTTCACTCTTTGCAAGCTCTGCCATAATAGAATCAATGTATCAAATCAATCCTGCAAAGCAGCCAAACAGTCTAATGGTAAAGGTAGAAGACGGAGACGTTTTCTAACAGAAATTTTGGCAGGAAGGGATTAATGTGTGTTTGCCCATTTCCTATACTTTTCCTACCCTTCACACACAGTGTGGGAAATGCAAGACACAGAGAAAGTGTCTTGTTTGATCCCTGATAGTATTTTTTTATTTTACCTCAGAATCTTGATGAGAAAACCCTCAGAGATTTTTGAAACCACATTTCTGCAGCTAAGTCCCCTTGATTAATAAATTAAACACATTTTTTGCAGATCTGTACATCTTGCACAGCGTCACAGGGTGCCCCACTGCTCCTCCAGCTTTCTCCTTCATTGAAGTATGACTTGTAATCCTTGGCGCAGGTATACGCAGTCAGGCACTTTTACTGTCCAGCCGACTGCTTGGAGAAGAGGTGCGTGGACAAAACTTGTCACCCCATCCCAAGTTTGCCACTGACATTCATCCGCTGCAGGAAGGGGTGCTCTCCCCATTGTCCCCCCAAAACACCACCCTCTGCCCCAGCCCTGGGCACAATGATCTCTCCGGGTGGCAGCAAGCAGTGGAGCTGGCTTATCCCACTCTCTGCTTGAAGCGGGAGGCACGATGCTGACAAGCAATCTGCAAGCAACGTTGACTATCCAATTTAAGGATGTTTGGGGAACGATACAGGGTAAAGATCTGAAAGAAATGATAAAGTCCATTCCCTGCCCTGCAGCTGGAGCCGTGCAAGCAAAGCCTGTCTCCGTTGTGCTGACAGCACCCTCTAGGGGCCCACACACCTCACAGCGGTAGCGCAGGCCCCGGCCTCTGTTGGGCTCGGCAGCCGGGGCTGCAGGCACCGAGCCGGCGGCTGCTCCGCAGGGCTCCGGCTTCTGCGCCCTACCTCGGCCCGCCCGCCTGCGCCCTCCCCTCTCGGGTCAGCCCAGCTACCGGGTGTGCGCAAGAGGGGGTACGTGAGAACAAATTTCAGCTTTACCTGCAAGTCAGAGATAGGGTTACTTAAAAAAAAAAAAACACAAACTCGAGTGCAAAAGGGTAGCTTGCATGCCTTGTGCAGCTGTGCAACTGTCCCAGAGCTGCCTGCTTGAGTTATGGCTCATAATTTTCATGGAAAGTTCTCACAGTTCATGACCCAGGAGATCCCAAACATATGATTTAATCGGGCATTAGTCAATGTCGAATTTTTCCTTTCCCTATGTGGCTTCTGATCTATACCACATTGTCAGCATCTCCCTGCAGTGCAAAGGAGGCACAAGGCACCTTGATGCAGGGTGAGAAAGGGAAGAGGGAAAATGGTGCTTGGACTAGAAGTAGCTGCAAACCGCTACAGATGTGGCCTTTAATGGTCCCACATGCTTGTTCTCAGTCTAATCGCCTCTACAGCCCATAACAGGTCCATATTTATGGAAGATGACAAAGGTCTAAGCCACCTTCCAGTGAACACATTTCACCGAACTGGCACCGCCTTCAAACTCTCTTTATCCCTTTCTTCCAGTGAGTAAGCTGCTGCTCCCAAACCTACTCTGCCACATACTGGACTTTCTCATCTGCTTGTAACCACAACTGAACAATACTTCTGTTCTCATTTACAGTGATCCTCACTGAAGAGCCTTCACTTTGCACACACCTCCCACTACAGCTTAACTCTTACCCTTCAGGCTGTTGGGTCCAGAGCTCCTAAATACCACAAAAAAAAAGGTGGGATAAAGCCATGCCTTATGGAAATGAAGTCAGGAAAGCCACCCTATCCTGATGTGTTTATGGACACTAGTTACCCAATACCACCATGCTCCCTCCTCTTCACGGTAAAAATTATTTGAATGATGATTTTCTTTGAAAACAATTGCATTCATATATTAATTTCTGCTCGCTATTCATTGGCTATTATTCTCTTCTCCAAAAATTTCAGGCAACCAGTGAAGGACTGGAAACAAAACAATGTGCCAGAGTTTTTTTTGAAGAGAAAAAGAGCGTAGCTGTGTATTGATTCATTCCTGCTAAGAACAAGTCTTCATGCAATTTAGGCCACAAACCACTTGTCACAAAAACCAAACAACTAACAGACGGAGTGGGTAGTCTGCAAACAAAGCAGAGGTTGAAATCACATTCCCCCAAACCGTCTGGCAAAAATGTGCTGAAAACAGGATGTCTTTCTGAGTGATTTGCAAAGAGAAGAGAGGCCTGAATTAGGGAAGAAATATTGTATCGCCCTAACGAGATCTACATACTAGATAGTGTGGCTCTTGCTTTTCTTCAAGTTGCAAGACTGGATAGGCAATCCCAATTTTAGGCTCAGGCAGGAGATGGTACTCTGAAGGGAACCCTTTCTCTTCTTTCTCCCCACAGCTGCTCCGCGCAGACATGATAGAAGGCAACAGGAAAACTTTCCCAAATAGTAACTTCTACCTCTTACAGTCCTGATACATAGTCAGGTAAATCTTGTCTAGTGAGCAGCCTCAAGTTAGTTCAACACTGTAACAGCGCTCAACCTTCCTCCTTTTCCATTTCTTCACTCCAAAACCATGCAGTGATGAAAGACAGATGAGTTTATGATTAGTCAGAATAACTTCAGTACCAACCACATAGCTCAGTTCAGGCATTTACACAATTGTACTTTGACCCTTGGCCAAACAACCATCCAGACACAAAACTAGGAGAGATACTGCCGGCAAAGAAGAAATGACAGTTTAGGGTCCTATTCCAGATGCACGTGGGAAATTTTAACCCACCAACAGAAACAGAGAAGAATTCACCCCACTTCTCCTATCCTTGCAAAATCCTTAGTGCAACAGAAACCTGCTAGAGGATCGTTGTAGGCCAGAATATTCTTACTGAAGACCCTGTACTATTTTTGAAACAACCTATAGTGTAGAATAAATATGTAGATGAAGAACTGTGTTGTGGCCTTGTGGATCTGTATCATGTAAGCAACAGCACTGTCCACACTATGTGAAAATGTGCATTGGTTCTATCAGGTACAGCCTTTTCTGATACACACATTAATCCACTGGGCCAGAAACACTTCAGGTATTGAACTACCTTCATGTAAAAGATGACAAGGAAAGAACTCGAGCAGAAAAATCTATATATAGAGAGACAGACTTTGACAAAGATTTTTAATGCTCTATGGCATTTAGATTATACCATGTTGGGTTGGTTTTTTTGGTTGGGTTTTTTTTTGTAGGACATTGTGGATTTGGACAGCAAGATGAGCTGATGGCCTCCTTTAAGACCTGCAAAAATGAGCTTGTCTTTTGCAAGAGATCCTGAGATCCTTGGTATCTGCTTGTTATTATAAAACATTCCTTCAGATCCCCAGGAATATCTATAGTTCTCTGTGGTTAAAGCTATCCATTGGAAAATCATCTCATAGATGTGATAACGATCAAGAAATAGGTTTTGGGAGATAGGCAAGGTGGTATGATTACTCCATAGCAGAATGCCCGTAACTGAAAAAGCAGGCATTCAATGCTTTCAGTGCATCCTGTTTAGGAAAGTTTTGTATGCTTGGCCATGACTATGGTGAGAAATCTCAGTCATGGGAGTTTTCTCTCAAGGAACTGGCTGATAAAGTCAGTGCCACTTTTGTCATAATACTTGGCTGAAGCGAGTCTTCAAGAATATGATGCAGAAGGCCCTTGACAGCTTAGGCAGGCAAGAATTGTTCTCTTCACAGCCTGGATTAAACCTGCTGTAGGTGAAAGGACAGGCTGAAGGCATTCTGGATCCCCTCAAGATGACATTTCTGTGTTTCTCTTCCCTCCCACCCCCCATTCTGCTCCAGTGGAAGAGGAGAAAGGGAAAGTAAAGGCTGCTTGCTACTTCGCCTAAAAGAATAAAAGTGATGCCAACAAAACAACATGCTGCAGCTAAGCTGTTGTGGGCTGGCACCAGGAAACCAAAGGTGAAAGCTCTGATGGACAGCAATTGTAGATGCTGCATGGCAGATGGCTGTGGTTGTGATGACATAAAATATCTCTTCTCTCTTTTGTGGTAAAATTAATACATCTCTTCATTAAAATACAAAATACAAATCTGTTCTTTTCCCTAACTATTCTATCAGAAATACATAGTCTGGGACTATACAGCTTGCTTTTAGCTTAGGAAATTGATCAACAGATGATCACTTACCATTACAAATCTTTGATGAGGACCTCTTACCAGTGTGATACCTTGGACCATATTGACACATTCTAAACGCTATACATGACCTCCGCTCTCAAGGCTCTAGAGCGCCCTTTTCAAGTACTGGGCTAAGCAGTTTTGGCTGAACTTCGACTATCTGGTCCTTAGTGCACTGGTTTCACCCAGGTGTCCCAAAGAAAATCACAGTCATCAATACAGTGTAAGAACCAAGACATTTCTTTCTGACTCTCTCATCCAAGTTCACGATCCCATATTGCCTTCCCTGGCAGAATAATCAGGCACACTGTCTATTAATAACAACAGAGGAGGCGGAAAGACGTAACAAGAAAACTGTACCGAACACTTTCTTCTACCTGGGATGTAGAAATAAGACTTGACTTGAATAATAACTGCAATGAACATATGATTTATTGTTTATACCATGTCGTAAGACAAAGCTCTTACATATTAGTGACCTAATAAAGTGATATAATGCTTGCTATGTGTTTACCCATGTGGTAAATAGCACAGTTGACACCTGAAGCACTGTAAGAGGAGCAATGGCTACAAAATCAGAACGCTGAGAGGTAGTGGCAGAAATTATTGCTAATTCCATCTCTCAGGAAATAAGGAAACAGATTACTCTCCAGTAAAATTCAAATATCTGGTGAATTAAAAGACTATTGGTGACAACATTACGATACTGCTTTCCTTTCCTCCACCTTTTGTAGGAGAGGAGGATGTGCATTAGAGAATTCCCAGACTGACATAAAACTCTTGCAGCTTCTCAACACAAAAGAGGTTCAAAACCAAAAATTCCATTTTTACAAAGAGATAGAGGCTGTGACATTGTTTCTGATGCAGAGTGAAACATTTTCAAGAGAAAAACCTCACAATGCAAAGTGCAGCACTGCCCCTCTGAGTTTCCGTGTCAGCCTGTGGCCTGGGCAACCCTAGGAGCTGACTCCCGCAGAACAAGGTGTGATCATCAGTACCTACTTTCAACGAAAGCATCCTAAGAACAAGACTACTGCCATTATGAGACAGCAATATCTGTTACTGAGTTGAACACTACACTCTGAAGTAGGGTAACCTTCTGGACAGAGATATTTGAAGCTTTCTGATAATGTGAACATCATAAAAAAAATCCCAACTCTAGTGGCTATCCCCCATGACAGTCCAAGACTTCTAGGTGGCACACAGGTGGCACCAAATGACACTTCAAATTCAAAACTCAGCCATAAATCTCAGGCCACACACACTGGGGCTCACACGAACTGAAATCATCTTCCTGTCTTCGATGAGCAAATGTTCAACACAGTCTTCTCACCAGCCCTTATTTTTGGATAACTGGTTTGAGATTAACATCTACTCTGATCCTTCACAAAGAGTAATGCAAATATGAAGCTACTCAGGCATTGAAGCCTACCGTCAAAGAGCAAGAATGGCAAAACTGGGAAGTGAGCACATCAGAGGTGAACAGTGTCTCACTTGGCATCTTGGCTCATTTTAGAAAAGAGGAAATCAAACCAATATGCTCAAGTTTTCCAGAATTCACTCATGAAACAGTTGTGGGCCACACTGCAGAAGTCTTTTGCCTCTCATGGATAATCTATTTGTATTAGAAATCCCCTTGACACTGAAGGTACCCCAGTCTAGCTCTATTCTACTTCATATCCATAAAGCCCTCTAACTGAAGTGGTAATTTTGCAGACTTTGACTTGCCCTAAGTAACACTTCTTCATGTCATGGGGAGACAGTAATACCTCTTCTCAGCAAGTGCAAATTAGCAAGAGTCTCTCCTACCACAAGGTACAGCCTGCTTGTTCTTTCACTAAAATATTTATATCTGTCTCTGTAACAGTTCCTTTAGCTAGGAGCAAAACTCTACTTAGGCAAAGCACTGGGAAACTGCCACATGCTCCTGCAACTGTATGTTGCACATAAAATAATTCAAACACACTATTAGAGTGTGTAATTTAGCTCATATGTAGTTAGAATGTGCAGAGTTTGCCAAGTGACTGCATCCAGCTGGAAAATCAATTTATATATGCCAGTTTAATAAAACCTGAAAGTCTTCCGCAGTACATGAAGAAATGTTAGACAACATTGAAATTGTACATTATGTAAAACCAAACGTAGCTGTAAATTGCAGGCTGAGTGTGAAGGATCATTCGTCCCCTGCCAAAATTCATATAAGCGGTTGCCAATTTGGGGACAAAGGGGGAAACATACCGTAATAAAATGAAACTTTGTACAACTCCAAGTACAAGCTTCCAGGGCCAAATTTTGGCAGAAGAAACTTTAAAACAAAACCGACTATGGCCTTGAGCCATCTCTCCTTGATTTAAATCTGCAGTAGTTAGGAGCTACACTGGTGCAAATGAAAACAAAACACAGGTGATTCGATGGTGCAGAGTTCTTTCTGTGTACTACAAGCAAGCTCAGAGCTCTCAGTCTAGACTAAGCACATTGTTTCTCTGCCGAGTTTCCCATTCATTCTCACTTTAGAAAGCACTATTTTGTTGTCTGTGAACTGCATACTCTATTTCTATGTGTGTATAAATTCAGCCCAAGAACCAACTAGGCTATCCATTCTCTGCCTCTGCTTTGCTGGTGACAACCCAAGCGGCTTGGTGGGAAGAGTAAAAGGTTGCCTCATGATTGCCATTGTGGGGTACAGATGCAAAGAAATGGCTGTTACCAGTCTTGTTCTGGAGAGACAGATTGCAAAACCCACAACATGGATGCTGCTAATTACCATGCTTGCTTCTGCTCTCAGAAGACAGATGAATAGTCAAGGGGCACAGAGCGAGTCCTGGAGTAGCACTTCCCCCTCCCTTTAGTGTCTTGCTTGAAGCAGTAGAAGGTGAGCTGGGAACGCCTGTGCCCACGCAAGTGACAAACACAGGACTTCAGTTTTCAGACCTATCTGTTAACACCTCTTACTAATACCAGCAAACAAACTCCCGTTAATACTAGGGAAAACATAAAACTACAGAAGTGAACCAGGCTTGGGCACTGGGTTTGTTACTCTATTTTCTGGACATGCTATACAAGGCAGGAAAAACAACACTCATCTGCAGGCAATGCTAGTCTGATCCTCTTACCACACACGGCCCTATCTAAATTAACTCTTTAGATTAAATTAAGTCCTCATCTGCACTTGCATACAGGTTTGTCTGCAGAGGTAAGATGGATGCAATAGTTCTTGGCTACGCATTATTTGCACACTGCCTATGCCACTCTGACTAGGTCTCCCTTTCAAGGTGCCCCTGTGATGCAAGGTGACCAAGAGCAGCCAGACAGAAAGCAACTGCAGGGCAACTAATGTGAATTTACACCCTACTTGTGAATCACCTTGACTTTGCTCTGAACCCAAACCAAGAAACACACAGACTCTTCATTCAACACTTCGTAGTATCTGAGGGATCAGTTCTGTTCATTGTAGCATTACAAAAACCCCAAGAAAACACCATTTAGATCAATGGCTATGTCATCAATATCCTGGAAACTGAATTTGGCCCAGTTTCTAACATTTGTATCCTAAAAGCATTTCCAGCTTGTGGAAGTTGGATGGAGAAGTTTTCAGATACTCTGGCTATCAAGAGAATTCCTCAAGCCTTTCAGATGAATCAAATGCATCTCAGCAAACTATTTCCTTCAGGGATGTAGGAATCAATCCTTACTCACATGAACAAGCTTTTACTCTTACACCTCAACCTGCTAATCTCCTCACCAGTCTCCTCATTCACCCTCACTTAGGGCATGCTGTTTGTTGGCACGGAGTGTTGGCATGCACCTTTTTTTCCACAAAATATACAGTTTCAGCTTGGCTTAGCACTTGACAACCTCAGTATCAATGCAACCACTCACAGAAGTAAAGGTCACTGATTTAAACCGCAAGTATTCAAGATTATTTTTTTACAATTGCCACTGTCCAACATACAATTAGGCTTTCATGCTCAGAATGTGTTTCAAGAACTGCCAGTAATTTTCATTCCATATACAGTAGGTTTTATGCCAATACATATGCTTTATATCTAATGGCAAGAATATTTGAGAGTAGAAGGTCAATCTTTTATAGACAATGCAAAAGGTAAAATAAAATCTGAGAAAGAAATGGAAACATGCGTACTCAGCAAGAACGCCAGCAGGAAAAACTTTCTAGGTGATTAAATACAAAAATGAGCATTGTCCAATCAGTAAAACCATCCTGGGGCATGCGTGCACACCAGTCACAGAAGTGCCTGGAATGCAGAACCATTCAAGCTCAGCTTTTAACAAGGCACTTCTGGACCTGGACACAGGCCAGGTATAAAAGCCTTGGGCCCAGCATGGGCTAATTTACCCAGCTCTTATGATGGCGATCTAATCTAACCTGGTTTATTGGCTTTGAAACAAACTAGGAACATTCATGCAGCCAGTAACCATTTCTCAGCTGGTGGGACAGCAGTGAAGAGCTGAGCACAAAAAGATTGTTTCACTAACTTTGCTAAATTTCTTCCCCAAGACCATTCCTGACAATGGCCTTATACCAAAAAAAAAAGAAAAAAAGAAATACAGACAAGGCACTTAGTAAAACTATTTTTCTAGATGTGGCAATGCCAGTTTAAAGAGTGTTTAGGGACTCACAACTAGTTTTCCTTCCCTTCATTGAAATACAGTCATTGATGAAATACTGCACTTTGGCTTGAGATAATTATATTTACACAGGAGAAAAATGAGGAGTTATTGTATCATTTCAGCCACATTAGTTTGATTAAAGCAATACAATTTATATATACAGAAAACTTTCAGACTATCATGCAAGGTACAAATGGCAGCTATTGCTGAATACTGTATACGTACAAGACGATTTCATTAGCTCGGCATGAACAGTTTCTAACCATGCTACGCTCAAGTTTTCTGGTGAATGCAAACGACATAACATCTCTGGAATGACTCAAGTTCACCTCAAGATATAATCAGTTCAATGTAATTAAGCCAAAGCCTTCCTCACCTTCAGAAAAGATAATTGGAAACTTCAACTTCCTTTTGAAGTGTACTGGAAAGCAGGAAAAAGAACTTTCAAAAAAAACATTTTCATCCCGTAATAAAGATCTTTCTACCTATTGCATCAATTTCCTGCTCAATTCGGATCAGCAACAAATATGCATGCTATTTTGTTTAGCTTGATTTTACCTTCGATTTAGTGAGTTTATGTTTAAAAAGGAGGAAAGGGGATCCACCACCAGCAATAACAGAACTAAGGCTTGCCTTTTAAAGCAGAAAGTGACTATGATTTTGAGATTTAAATCATGTAGTACCCTTGAGCATTACCAGAGAGAGACAGGAATATGTGCCAGAACCTATATGAAACAGGCCAAAACCTAGTATTCAGTAAGTAAGCAAGCCCCTGGGGTTTCATCTTGAGGGATAAAGGAGCCTGCTTGCTCCCTAGTCTGCCAGAGTTCATTGCTGCTAGCAGGAATTGTGTGGTTAATCCTCCATTCCTTTCTTGGATGCAACCCTAGCAAGAAGTGAAACATAGTTTCATCGTGGGGGAGGGCTACAACAGCAGTCCCCATAAATACATATCACTTAACAGTGCTTTGAACCTGCAGCAACTGGTTCCAGTGGGGCCAACTTCATCTTCAGTCCCAGGGAGACCCACGAGCCACTTCTGTCACTAGCCATGATGAGAGCCACAGATTAGTCACTCAACACATATGAGTTCCAAGCAAGGTTGAGGGCCTGCCCTTTAAAAGCCAGACCATCCCAGGTAATTTTGAGTTGGGTTCCCAAAAATCAGATCTGAAAGAGGCACCAGCCATGATTTGCCAGTGTACATCAGGACAAGATGCATGAGCACTTCAGTCATCATACAATAATTTTAATAGAAGCATCTAATGTTGAAAGCAGCATTTCAAATCCATTTTCACTGCAGATTTGGTTTCTAAACAACAAATTGCAAACATTTCAAGAGGGCTGCATATAGTTGAAAACCTACAGTCATATAAATTATCTATGTATATTTGGAAGAAGAGATAGTGGGAGAAATTTCTGGAGCTTACTTTTACTGAGTAATTTTATTAAATAAAAAAAGGAAGAAAGAAAAGTTGAAAGCCGTTTTGGATTGTGAAGATATTGACACTTTTGAAATGGAAAGGGCATATAGGTCTCTGGCCCCAGGTCCATTGGCTGAGGAATTTTGTGGGTTGTAATAATCAAACTTTTAAGATTTAAAGAAAAGGAGCTAATTCTGAAAAAGGCAATACAATACTCTAAAGAAAGAAATCAGAGGATATAGAAAGGTGAAAGAGAGTTCGTATTTTCTCCAGCTCTACCCAAAAAAGAAAAGAGGAGACAAGAAAGAAACTGTTGAATTTGAGTCTTTAATGCCAGGAGAGGAGGGGAAAAAATAAAAAAGCGAGACATGAAATTTTGCAACCTACTACCCCCATAACAACAGCAGGAACCATCACCATCTAGCAGAGGTAGTTGAACAGTTTATCAGGGAGAATTTTCCTTCTGCTATGGATTTCACTTTTGTAGCAGCACATAGGCTTTTCCACGTTACTTGGCCCTATTCCACAGCTTTTATTGAAGATTAAGGCTTAAAAGAGAAGAGAAAGCAAACAGAAAACAAGTACAGGCTCAACATCTTGATAGAAGTTTATACTGTGGGTCTGCCTTGTTGCTTTAAACACAATTGTTTTAGCTCCAGGCATTACAATTTCAAACTGTGATTAGTTTAAAGGCTTACTGAATGTGATTTTATGGAGAAGTGTTTTAATTTCTATGCTTATTTCCAATTCATCACATATCATCCTTGAAAGGAAGAACAGTCCAACATATTTTCATGTTTCTCATTATGAGGAATCATTTCCAGTAAAATGTGCAAGTGTAGGGCTTAAATGAGAAGTAGGAAGTTGTCCTTGGTCAGGTCAAGTAGCAGAAGCATCAGTTTTTACATATTTACTTTTAATATTATGTGGAAAGCTGAAACTGATGAAGATCTAATTTTCAGAGTTGCTGAGTTTTCCAAGCACTCATTTATCATGCTGAGTTTGCAGGTGTTCAGCCCCTCTTAAAAGGCAGACAGTAACTTACGAACTCTTTTTGTTGTGGAGCTATCTGTCCAAATGTAAACCAGCGCACTGAGCCAGCTCCCGGGCTGCCCACATGCTCCCTTCAAAAAGAAAAAAACCCTTGGTATGTTGTGGCTCACTTCTGCACACCAGAATCTCAAATGCCAAATAAGATAACCACATGACACCATGTCACATTTTCCAGGAGACAGGACCTTGCAGCAGGGTGGGGAAACGTGTGCTGCCTGCCTCTGCCCCAGCCTGTTGCATTAGCCCAGGCAGGGTGCTTGCTACCTCCATGCTCCTCCTTCCCCCCCTCTTCGCTATTTGTCTGTCCTGGCCCTTCACGCTACTCACTGCTGGTGTTTGTAACCGGGAAGTCATCCACAAAAGGAGAAAAGAGATGCATTTCTTAAGTGGTTTGTCCCTCATCCTCCACCCAACCTCCAGGCTCTCAGGTTTCTACCAGGGAATTTCCACGGTGCCTGGCTGTGGCAATGGCATCCTAGAATACCGAATTCGGAAAGTCACATAAAGCATAAGAGGACCGGGGTCAGCTTTCTCCTGGTAAGGGGCAGCTCATCCCCAAACCTCCCACCTTTCAGGAGAGCCTTCAGGAGCATTTTCCATCCATCCTACCAAAGCTGCTACCCTTTGCACGGCAAAGGGTAGGACTAAGGAAAACAAGGCGAGAGCATGACTGCAGTCTGGCTGTCAGGGCAGTCACCTGGAGGGGACGCAGGTGGCCAGCAGTGGTTTGAGGCCCTTCCCTGTGAACTCTGTATATATTTTAACTGCTGGGTGTGTAGCATGAAGAACAGGAAGCAGAAATGGAGACCCAAGTTCCCTGTGGATCCAATCCTCTGTTTTATTATGTGCATGTATGGCAATGTTATATAGCAGACCTCTGGTCTGGTTTTGTGTCTTCAGGCTGCAGTTTAATGATGAATAATTCGGTTCTGGACAGCTCTTGGCAAAGGCTGCCACTGAATACTTTATGCTGTAATGGATGTTAATCTGAAAATTGTGTTTGCAGTTCTGTTTGATCATCTATAATGAAAGTGGTCAAATTGTAATTTGGTCTTATTAAAAAAAAAAAAAATAATACCACCAAACCTATTTCAAATCAAGATCCAAATCCTACTCTTGTCTTACAGCAGTGAAAACAAGCAAGAATTCCATTACATCCAATGATCTTACATGACCACAAGAGATGAAAAAAAATTCTCAAAAATAATTTGAAAGGGTTACAAGTTCAACTGCAGCATCAAACTGTAGGAACTCGAGGGAGGAGTTTTACTTACATAGACAGCTAGAGCTCCAAATCAGTGGTCTATCACTACAACATAGTAAGCTACACCAAATATAAAAGGTAAGTTATATTACATCATTTGAAAACATCAAATCTTCCAAGGTAGTTAGGTACAAGGTACTCCTAAAGGCTTCATGGAGATACATTTCCACTGATTCCAATCAATCAGAGACAGGTTGGAGTCAATGGGAGTTTAGTCTGGGTAAAGACTGAGACACAAATGAATAAAGATTTCAGCATTTGGCTTTACCTTTGTAAAGAAATAATAAAAATATATTGCACATGTTGCATATCTGTCAGCTAAATTCATTTTATCTACAACAGTTTATTGGTCTCATGCAGCTCTAGAGAACAATTCAAATCTCAAATTACAAAACCACCTAGTTTAAGGCTCCATCAGTACTGAAGCCTTCAAACCCTGAAATACAGTCTCCAAGTTCCCATTCAAATTGTCATCAAAGCTATACTCCAACATTAAGTCCATGTCAGCCTTAGTGGAAGCAGATGAGGACTCCAGCCGCATCTGGTTTGACTTCCCTGTAATAACTACAGCCAATTGAGCCATATCAAAGAAAATTAAGTATTTCCTTGAAAAGTAACTATCATTTTTCTTTCAGGAAAATAATTGCAAAAATGCTAATTTAATATTTAATAAGTCTTATTTTAAAATACAAGATCAAAATATCTACTGGACTACAAGAGGCCAAAAATATCAGAGAGTAAGTTACAACATTCTCCCTTTGAGCAACTTTGTTTCTGCACAGGAAGAAAAATATTTGAAAAACTCATCTTATGTGACAGAAGATAAATCCAAACTCAAATCTGAGCTCTTCAAAGACCTGCTTAATCTGTGGACTCCTATACATGCCCCGTACCAAAGAAGGACCCATGCAGGTCCTTCACAAGCTCTAGCCCTTGCTCACTCTATGACACAGGTGCTTCTGCTCTGCTTTTACCTGCTGGAAAATTAAATTTTCAACAAAATGCAGGTGGGTGAATTTTGCTGTTACTCTTGATGAAACACTTACATGCAACACCGGAAGGTACCTTCAGGCACTCAGGAAAACATATCCTCTCACTCTATATTTTAAATTAACCATATTTTCCACTAGCTTTATTTATTTCTTTAGGTCATTAACAGATACTTAAAGCACTTCTCAATTGCTTATCTTATATCATGGTGTGTTGGGTTTCTGTGGCAAGGTTTTGGTAGCGGGGGGGGCTACAGGGGTGGCTTCTGTGAGAAGCTGCTAGAAGCTTCCCCTGTGTCTGACAGAGCCAATGCCAGCTGGCTCCAAGACGGACCCACCGCTGGCCAAGGCCAAGCCAATCAGCGCCTCTGTGATAACATATTTAAGAAAGAGAAAAAACAGTTAGAGAGCACTTTTGCAGCCAGAGAAAGGAGTGAGAAAAGGTAAGAAACTCTGCAAACACCAAGGTCAGTGCAGAAGGAGGGGCAGGAGGTGCTCCAGGCGCTGGAGCAGAGATCCCCCTGCAGCCTGTGGTGAAGACCATGGTGAAGCAGGCTGTCCCCCTGCAGCCCATGGAGGGAGGATGAGGGGGTGTAGAGATTCCACCTGCAGCCTGTGGAGGACCCCATGCTGGAGCAGGTGGAGGCACCCCAAGGAGGCTGTGACCCCATGGGAAGCCCGCGCTGGAGCAAGCTCCTGGCAGGACCTGTGGACCCATGAAGAGAGGAGCCCACGCTGGAGCAGGTTTGCTGGCAGGACTTGTGACCCCGTGGGGGACCCACGCTGGAGCAGTTTGCTCCTGAAGGTCTGCACCCCGTGGAGGAGACCACGCTGGAGCAGTTTGTGAAGGACTGTAGCCCATGGGAAGGACTCACATTGGAGAAGTTCGTGAAGGACTGTCTCCAGTGAGAGGGACCCCATGCTGGAGCAGGGGAACGATGAGAGGAGTCCTCCCCCTGAGGATGAAGAAGCGGCAGAAACACCGCGTGATGAACTGACCGTAACCCCCACTCCCCGTCCCCCTGTGCCGCTGGGGGGGGTGGAGGTTGAAGCCGGGAGTGAAGTTGAGCCCGGGAAGATGGGAGGGGTGGGGGGAGGTGTTTTAAGATTTCATTTTATTTCTCATTCCTCTACTCTGTTTTGCTTAGTAATAAATAAGATGAATTCCCTCTCTAAGTTCAGTCTGTTTTGCTCGTGATGATAATTAGAGAATGATCTCTCCCTGTCCTTATCTCGACCCATGAGCTTTTTGTTTTTCTCCCCTGTCTAGTGAAGGAGAGGAGTGATAGAGCAGCTCTGGTGGGCACCTGGCCACCAGCCAGGGTCAACCCACCACACATGGCCATTGTAATGTTAGTAACTTTCTCAATCACTGATGTCTATGTTCTTGCTTTTCTCATCACAAACAGGGATATTTTATCGTCCTAACTTTAAATATTGACAGTCACGGCATACAAAAGTTAAAACTCAAGTAGATTCTCAATTTTTAGAGTACTTTCTTAACCAAAAAGATACCAGGTTTCTGTAAGAAGCTGGTTAGCAGGCCAATCACTTCCTACATGTCTCAAGAATTCCTCATTAGATGTTTGCATGCCAAAAATGAATTGTTTATTTTAGAGGAGAATTTCTCATTTCATCTATTGACAAGCTCTAAAACAGCCAGGCATGGCTGGAAAGCAGAGACCTGTACCCCTAGATTGTAGTTTACTGATACAGGTATTATTTATGCTCTCTACTTTTTACTTCTTTCAACCCCTTCTCTGAGCTATGGCTGTAAGTCAGGCACCCAGCTGGGTGGACAGAAGTAAATTAAAATTCCACAGTGCTCACAGAGAACAGACACACATGCCAATCTGAAGGATACCTACCAATAAAAATGTATCTTGATTTTTCCTATGACAAAACATAGGAAAACATGTTTAAGAACACTCTGGAGGACAGAAAAAAGGCCTACCAAACACAATTTTCCTTTACAAACATGTTTAAGGGAACTATCCTCTATGACATAAGCACAGGTAAAGCACGCTCCTTAAGGTATGAGATTGTTTCCTCCATCCCAGATGCGTACTAGTGAATTTAGCAGAAGTTTTGGAACTGATGCCAGTAACAAGGTAATGGCTAAGGTAACAAGTTTTGTTTCTTTGCTAAACATTTTTATGATCTGTATCGCTGTAACATCTGAAAATGTCTCAGGTGAAACGGAGGGAGAAATGCCATCTTTTTGAAGTGAAATGGTATATTTGTTTAAAAAATAAAAATCAAAGTTTCCCATGTAAGCATTAATAAGTCTGTTGTATTTTGAGGTTGGGGGGATGGGGATTGGTTGGGGTTTTTATGATTGTTGTTGGAGTGGGATGTTTTGTTTGTTTTTAACAGATCAAAAAAGGAAAAATGCCCTGGTTTTAAATGACCATTTCCAGTTTCAAAAAAGTAACTTTTAAAACAAAAAAAATATTATTAACAAAAATAAACCATCAGGAGAACAAATTTTCATGCTTGGATTCTTTTTTCCCATTAAAAAAAAAAGCCAGAAACATTAAAAATAATGAAAACTTTCTGCCAAACCCCTCTTTCTATTTCCACTCCATAAAGCCCTTATTTTAATTAAAATATAAATTCAGCAATAAAAATTCTACAAGTTTTCCACTAGTATTTACAAATTGGAAACACTCTTTCATCTTTCCCACACTGGGGAGAAACAGCTTAAATTTAAAGTAGTGACTATTGCATGAGTCTTTGCGTGAGGAAATCATTGAAGGAAGTCTAAGAGAAGAGTATTGTATTGCATTTTAATTCCGCAAGTAATTGTTTTAGTTTGGGGTTGGGGGTTTTTTTGCTTTATACAGTAGAAGTGCTGTAATCCACCCCATCCTTGTCAGGAATTTACCCATTAAGCATTCTTCCCAGTGGTCAGCACTTTCCACTGGTTCAATTTTCAAAGAAACTTTTAGGATTGAAGAAGGGAAAGCCAGAAAAATTTTGCTGATGCATTTTTCAGAAAAAAATTATTTAATCCAGGAATGCTGGTTAGAGCACATGGAGATTTCAAACACCCAGGGCAGCAGCACTGCTGAGTAGGAGTCACACACAGGCCTGATGAGGTTTCATAGAATCATTAAGGTTGGAAAAGACCTCTAAGATCATCAAGTCCAACCATCAACCCAACACCACCATGTCTGTTAAACCATGTCCCAAAGTGCCACGTCTACACATTTTTTGAATGCCTCCATGGATGGTGACTCCACCACCTCTCTGGGCAGCCTGTTCCAATGCCTGACCACTCTTCTGGTGAAGAAGTTTCTCCTAATATCCAACCTAAACCTTCCCTGATGCAACTTGAGGCCATTTCCTCTTGTCCTATCACTAGTTACTTAGGAGAAGAGACCAACACCAACTTCATGACTTTGCTCAGTTCAGCCAGACTTCCTTGAACACAGCCAAAATCTCAGGCCACTACTGACCACCACAAGAAGAGTTCTCGGTACCAGGAAAAGAGATGATGAACTGGGTACTTCACGAGTAGGAAGCCTATATGGTGAGTAAAGGACAGAAGTAACGTGCATTTGACAAGTTATCAGGATAAACAGATACGAAAACCTCTGAGTAGTCCAAACCAACCTATGTGCCATATTATTGCTTGCTAAAAAATTTACCATTTAATAGTTTATGAGTTCTAGAAACACGCAGCTTCCCAAATACTCGTGTCAATCGTTCCATAGCAGTGTGTTATTTGAATAGAGACAGAACTGGCTTGAACCCATCCTCAACATTTTTTGGTCATTTGTGAAACAGTTGGATTAATTTTTTCCCTGCACAAGTCAAGATGAATGCTATTTTCCATTATTATTAGAAAAGGGGCCCAAGCACAAACAAGCCTTGGTTTCAGGGATGATGGAGAATAAGGGTGTGTTCAAATACTTGAAGTCAAATGTACCTTTGCTTTTTGCTCTGCTTGGATCTTAAGGTAAAATGACAAACGAGAGTCCCAGCTTGCCCACCAAATCCTTTCACAAGTTTCATGCCATCACATGAAATTACTTTCTTCCTTCAGCTCTAAACATGGTGCAGCCTGGCTATCACCACTGACACACATTACTTAAAAGCAAAATGCACACGAAAATGATAAAATAGTATGTTCGCTATGCTTTTCACAAGAGTCCGAACTGGTTGCAGGTTATCAGACCTTTACTCCTTCTGTGTGTCAGTTCAAGCAAAGCCTAACTTGAGTGTGTGCTTGCATCCTTCCCAACGCTCCCGTGACCAAGCATAGGCTGCTCCCAGTCAGGAAGCACCCTTAGCTGACCTAGTTGTTGCAGTCACGTATGCAAAAGCAAATCTGATCTCCTCAGAGGAATGCATCAACACGCATTATTCCCATGGCACACTCCTGCCTCTTCTAACCAGCATCGCACACCCACAAAACATTGCACTTGTGCTCACTGCACCACTTTACATGCTTCTGCCTGGGGTGTAACTTACACCACTGTGGGCCTGAGCCCCACATCTTAAACTGCAAAAGGCAAGTTCTGCTCACAGTAACATCAGTCCAACCTTACTAATTTCAGAGTATATTGCACTGGGGTGTATCAGAGATGAATGCATCTCTAAGTCTTCTGGTTTCCTTTACAGCATCAGTGCACTGCCATTTTCAATTCTCTCCTGAGCAGTTGATTCAGAGAATTCAGGACTGTTGAAAGGTTCTGCAAAAAAATGACTGAAATAGTTTATAAATCCTAGGAGGGAGCATAACTGCACAACATTTGTAGGACAAGGAGCATTCTTTACAGAGGTTATTTTATCCTGTGATTTATACTGGTCTCCTCCATCTATCACATGGCTACAGTGCTCAGTTCTGCCTTGTAGGAATTCACTTTTGGCCTCACACTGCACTCTCCCTGCCAGAGCAACACTTTCCTTAGGTTTGTGCAAGACTTCTGCATCTGTTTTCTGTGTGATGATGTCAACAAACAGCATTAAATTCTGTGGATGTATCTGTTCTGTGGCCCTTGGTGATATGACAGGAGCTAATACTATTTCAGCGAGAAACTGAAAGCATCCCATGACTGTCTGCACTCTAATTCAGAAGTTTCAGGTATAACTCAACAGGAACTTTGAGTCTACCCTCCCTCAACCTTTACCCAACTGCTGCAGTGAAAACAGCTACAAGGAGCAGAAGTATTTGCATCCAAGGCCTGAGAGACCTCCTTACACAGGTTCAAATCCTGAACATGATTGTCCCTGAGCTTTGAGGACATTCATAGTTCAAATATAGACCAAATTTTTGGAAGTGATCCACCTTAAGTAGAATTCAACTCCTATTAACATCCTATGACATTACCACAGTTAACATTGATAGATAGATCTGATTTTTTTTTTTTTTCAGCTGCTCCTAAATTTAGTTTGTTTGGTTTTAAATACCAGCCTGAAATCTGGATTTTGCCACAGTTCCTCGTGTCCTCCTCCTT
Organism: Balearica regulorum gibbericeps; assembly: GCF_011004875.1. Taxonomy (NCBI): domain Eukaryota; kingdom Metazoa; phylum Chordata; class Aves; order Gruiformes; family Gruidae; genus Balearica; species Balearica regulorum. The sequence goes on along the minus strand of NC_046185.1, from coordinate 111,175,166 downwards.
CTTTGGCCAGAGTCAAACCTGCGTCTTCAAGTACATTTCCCGGCACCATTTCAAGCAGAAGGCTGAGTCAAGCCTCTGTCTTACAGCACAGGCAGGTGGGAAGGATCACTTGCACCTTCCCTCTAATACCAAAAAAACCCACACAGCTTCTCCCTAGAACATAGTCGTAGCAGGCCACTCACTTTTATACTACTATGATCACCTAATTTAATTCTCAGGGTAAATAAATACGTATTTAAGCTGCAATTAATACTTATGATTCTGCAGTTCATATACCTTCATAAACAGTACTTTCATCTTTCCCATGACAGCACTTCCACATTTCTGTGCGCACTCAGTACATGGTAGGTGCAACAGTCATTTGTTGCCAGTGATCAGTGCAGACTATCAGAGATTCACAGAGTCCCTCAGGTGGAAAGGGCCCTCAGGAGGTCTCTGATCACCACTCCTGATGCTCTCTAACCCCTGCCCAAAATGATGTTCAAGTTTAAGAACATTACAATGGCATAGAGAACAGCAGCTCTGAAGGACGTTGGAAATTTCCCTGCAAAGGGCAGTAAGACAATATGGCACTTCAGATTGCTGCGGTTACATCAGGAGATGTCTGTGCAGAAAGCAGAACCCTATGGCAAGTCGTACAGGTGCCTTTACTGCCACAGCAAGCTTGATGCAACCGCACCAGGCTAAACTGTAGCCAGCCCCCTGAGGGTGAGCAGCTTCTTCATCCCCTGAAAAAGTCTGATCAGTCAAGATTTTTTCACAAATCAACTCAGGAAGTGAAATCTTAAAGGACTCGTTTTTTAGGTACCAGTGGAAATAAAATCTGATATCAGCCTTCTCCTTAACCCAAAACCAACCAAAAACACCCTAATTGTTTCCTTTGCAGGAAGTCCCTTTGGGGATAAAAAGTCATACAGGATTTGGATCACTTCCTGGATTTGTGTACATCTATCAAACAACACGCACAGCAAAGCCAAAGCACCCTATCTCTGCTTCAAAGTACAATCCAAGAGAAAGGAAAGAGAGATTCAGAACCAGGGGATTTGGACTGCCTCCTCCACTATTCAGAAGGTGAGAAATTATTTGATATGTAGGCCAGCAAAAGGTGCCATTTCCTTTGTCTAGAAAGACCCATCCCGCTAACACGAACAAAGGAGGAGACAGAAGTTGCAATGCATATTGAAAGTAAAAGAGAAAGACAGATGGACACAGCGGGTAGAGAGTTGATAATGCAGACGGGGGAGAAAAAGAAAGAAAGAAAAAGAACCTCTTAAGATTCTTCCTAAGAAAAATGAATCTTCACTGTACTGATGCTTTTATTAGAATGCCTCACGCTTTTTTCTTGCTCTCTCATCCTGACACAGTAAGTTATGTTCAAGCTAACTGTGACACTTTGTCAGGGCACCGCATTGCTCTTCTCCCAGACAGTTCCCTCCCAAACTCAGTGCACAGCACACTGCTCCAGTGGCAAGTGTGACAGCATCTCCAAGGTCTGAGGATGCTCGCATTCCTAATGGTGATTAGAAACCATCACTCGCAACAGGATTCTGCATGCTTGCCTTTTCAAAATCAAGGGGAAGGACACAAAGCGAGGCTAATGTAAAACGAAGTGGGGCAGAGGAAAGCGTCAAACCTTTTCACGAGAAAGCTGTTCTTCCTACTCAAGAGAGTATATCAGAGGCAGAGGAGGTACCTCTTTTTTGGAGCTTTAAAATGCTGTACTACCTTGGAGTGTGCCAAAATTCAGCCATGCAAGTGAAGAGTTCACAGCAATTTAGCTATTTTTTTTGGCATGGCTTTTCTAGGTAATTATTGCCACTTTAGGGGACCTACATTGTTAGAGCAGCAACTTGAAACCCTGTGTGGCATCATTCGTAGAGCAAAAAATCATCCCTGTCCTAAGGTACTTGTGGTCAAAGACAGACAAAAGGTGGAAGGCAAGTATAATCCACATTTTACAGGAGGAACAGGAGTACTGCAGACTTGATCCATGCCTTACCAACGCAGACCTGAGTCCAGGTCTCTGCAGACTGGATGCTGGGCCTCACAAAGGGAACCATCGTTCCCTTGGAGAAGCCATGGAGGTGGTGTGCCTGCAAATGCTGATTGCAGCTGATGTTACCAATAGATAATCCCAATTTATCTAGAAGAAAAGCCACAACTCACATACCCAGCCAAATACCACCTATAGGCCTACCAGCAAATGGACAATTGGATTTTTTGCTATGGCTTTGCTCAAAATTACATATAATTCTCTTACTCTTCTTCCTTTCACTTTCATCAGCCAGTATGATTTTTAAGAAGCCAAAGCAATTCTATGGAAAAAGCAAAATTTCATTCACAAGGTAAGACTTACTCTTCAGCTTCTTGAATCATGTTAACAAAGTTATTTAGCCTCTCTTTATTTTAGCTTACTCCTTTGCAAACAGAGCTTGCATGAGGCACAGTGTGCATCTAACACTTTCATTCTTAAGACAGAAAGTAGCACAAGGGTAAACAGCATTACTTACCCTTTTCCCATGATATGGGGATAGGCAGTTAAGAAAGAATACTAATGATCTTAACGCTCTGGAGAAAGTAATATGACTACCAACTGACAAGCTCAAAATGACAAGCTACAGACCCCCACTGAAAAGACAGTTCATCCTGGTCCAGCACATCCAGAATCCTCTAGAAATATTGCATGAGCCTAAGGCTTTGCATGGCTTTGCATCTAGTTTAATGTTGCCAGTCTGGGATGAGGTTACTAAATTGATGAGTTCTTTCAGAAATACGAATCTCAATTGTGAACATCAGGCTGAAATAATATCTTTTCATGCACTCACAAGGACATCTTGGCAAATGGAAATATTGCCAAATGTCACATGTATGGAGAAGAAAACACATACAGTTCTGTACTTCAGAGAAATATGGATTCCAGTGATTCAGAAGTCTAAGGGGTACCACAGTCTCTGAAGAGAGTGGAAAAGATATTCAAGAAAAGCAGGGAAACTAACTTTATTGTATCTCACTTGCTTGATGCCTATCACAACCAGGGAAGCTCTCAATCTTACCCATCAAAGGAAGATTGAGATTCACCCTCCCTCTGGAAGGAGGAAGAATTCCCATAACACACAAAGACAGCAGATCCCAAAATCTGTGATGTTCTGATCAGTTTAGCTGTTGCTCAACCATGTTACGTGGAAAAGAATCATATGCTCCCAGTGAGCGAGTACACAAAATTCTTGAGAAAATATACCAAGGAGGAAGACAATTCAACATGGTACTGAAGTATTTACCACTATTACTTTAGTGCATAATTAACCTTGCTCACTGGAGGAAAGACTGATTTTCAGTAATGCATACGCAGCTTGAACACATACAGAGAGATCAAAAAACACCCACCTACGTTAGCATTGAGAATTTTTTAGTAATTGGGAAAAAATAAAAGATAGCCCACTAATACCACCACAGTAGAAAGACTGTCCCCCAAACAAGCATTACAATCCCACAACATCAGATGTTAAAATTGCATTTAAAATAAATTCTTGTGTTTTGAAGACAGACACCCAAGCAGCAATGTTCCAAATTAAAGCCCTCTGCAAAGCCCACAGCTATTATCTGCAGGTCCTCCATGGAAGAGACTGGAAGCCTTTTGCTGGGAAAGGAGTCAGCGCCTTGTAAACTACTGACCTGCCTCTCACAGAAAACGTACAGCAAAGAGACTGATGACAGTGGCGGGCAGGTAGGGAGAGTCATCACCCAAGGAGATACACACAAAATGGGTACCAAAAGAGCACTCAGCCCAGACCAGGTGAGAGACATAATGGATTCACAGTAACACCCTTGTCCAGAAATCCCCAAGCAAAAGGCAGCGAGTCTGTTATTGCAGTCTTATGTTTGGAGATGCTGCCACATACAGCTCAGCAACTGGCCCTCACACTGGGTGTGGATGGTGGCCATGCAGTCCAGGGTCAGCTAGCCAACAAGTGACACAGAGATACCAGCTAACCTCAGCAACAACCCTCTGCCCCAGCTGTGGGGGCAATTTTGCCTAAAACTGGGAATTCCTTCTCCACAGATTCACCCATCTGGACATTTTCACAAAAGGACCATTCTGATCAAAGGATAAGTTTCACTCCAAGTGCAGTTTTATATACGGCGAGTCGCTTTCTGTTGGAGGTGGCTGAGGCTGCCATTGCTCTCTCACAAAGTAATAGCAACTCAGCAGCACTGCAGGACACCTTGTGCTGCCCCTGTGACATAGCTCACACGTTGGCTAAATAGTCATGAGCTGAGGAAATCAAAAGGTCCCCACAGTTTGTTCCCTGAAATGTTCAACAGCACACTCTCAGGGACATGTTGTTAGTAGTGTTTTGACATACTTAAATGTGAAGCAGTTTTTGTTACAAGGTTTATGGACGCTGACACTTCTACCATTAGTAAATAACTGAAACATTATTAATGCAGGGGCAAATCAGTGTAGTTGTACAGATCTGTATCTGCTGGAGACTTGTTCTCTTTGTTTTTTGAGTTGTTCTTCAAAAGTGAAAGCATTAGCACACAGTTTCCCAGACAGAGGTGGTTCTCCAGTGCACCCAGAGTTAGGATAAGACACCATGTAAAATTGTGGATGTTTCCTGGAAACCTTTCACATGCCATCTGTGCCTCTTGCTCATTACCTGTGAATACTCCTTCTGTACCTAAAGGCACAGGTAAGCCTATATCCATTTGATAGGAACGTGACTGAAGTAAAGTTTCACAAGGTTAACTATGCTTTCATTGAAGAACCACATTGGAAAATCTTAAAGACAACATAAAAGACTTCCTACTGGAAAGGAGCCACATGACTCTTTAAGCAAAATTTACTTTCTGATAAAGTTTAGGTCCTTAGGTGGCAGAATTTTAACAGCTGTAGTAACTTCGGGAGCTTCCTACCTTAAGTGATTTCCAGAAACTATTTCAGTCAATCACATTTAAAAAAAAAAAAAAATTTTTTAAAAAACCCAGGAAATTCATCAAGCTCTGCATACTTTCTCTTTACTTGCCCAGAAGCTACATCAAGCCAAAGCATAAAAGGAAATTAACTACAGATATTTTTAGTACTTGTTTCCTAACCAGTCATTTCTGTATTCTGTTTGCATGTGAAATTGAAGGTAAGAGGTTTATGTGCAGATGCCATGCTCTACTGAGATCATCTGTTAACTGCCACAAGATAGAAAGTAGTTTCAGAAGACAGAAAAAAATAGTCATTTGAGAAGGTTTGGCTCTAGCAGAGCTATCTTTTTTCCTACCTCAGTTACCACTTCCCTTAGGCAGAGCAAGGCAGAAGCGTTGAAACATTTGCAACAAAACATGCAATTGCAAACATGCAACCACTTGCAATTAAGTTTTACTATAAATGTGAAAAGATGTGCCAAACTGGGGAGAATGAGCCTTGCCAGCTTATATTGTGTAAGCAGAAAATCTTTGCAGAATGGCTCATTTTGCTCCAGATAGCAGTTCGGCTCACAGATCTGAACGAGATGCGAGTTCACACATGTATATGATACTCAGGTGCAGATGGTAATCCTGTCCAGCAGCACAAATAGATCCAGAAAACAAAGCAGTTCTAGCCCATGTCAGATGCCTGAAGTTGGATAGTATAAACACTACTCCTTCTGCAAATGGTCAGGACAGAATCTGAGAAGCATCTACAAGGCATCCTGAGCTTCGTTTTTAGTGCGTTGCTGAATAAGGACTTGAAATCAAATGTGAGGATCCACCAGCATTTCTGCCAGCCAGAGGGTGGTTTGCTGCCCTGGAAAAGGCTAAGGATACGTCTTGTCTCAGCAATGGTTCTGGGCATCACTGTCTTCTCTGAAAAGGAAAACCATTAAATGCAGAAACCGGTGGATTAATTTGCGTGTGTAACAAGGAGAGGATGAAGTCTTTAAGGCAATAGGCAGGGTCTATCTAGATAGGGTCTCTCACAGCACTGCTGAAATGCAGATATTACACTGCAAACAGCGGGAAAGAATGAGACTGGTGAAACAAACCAAGACTCTCATGCCCAGAGACTGTTAGTGCCCGTTCAGACAGAGCAGACAAGGCCTGGACATGCTAAGGTTATCCACCATATAAATCGGCACCTCCTCACAGTGAAAGGCTTGGGCTAAATCTAATCAGAATTTGAACTCATGACTCCAAGAAGTCAAAACTCCAAGAGTCTCTTACTCTAATATGTTAAGTTATCCCTGAAAAAAATTTATTTAGTGTCTAGGAAGACAGAGACACAATGAAAATGAATCTCAGAATAATCTGTGAATAGAACCTAAGCTTTAACATACCAAAAGTTTATATGCCTACTAAGCAGACTGAATCCCTAAGTCTGCAAATTGAGAAAAAGGGATCCTGGAAGAGCAGGGTTTGGGGGAGCGTAACACCTTGTTGTGGGAGCTGGACTAGCAACGCAGGAGGGAACCTCCTCCACTTTGACAATTTCAGTTCCTATGGAAATGTGAAAGGACAGAGATACAAAAAATTAAAAGCAGCACCTCTTTTGCGGATGAGAAATACTAACCGAGCATGGTAGAGCCTGCTGATACACTCACATCTAGTTACAGGGAGAGTGCTAGAGGGGTTTTGATAGTCTCTAAGTCACTGCTCCCATCCCTAATGTGTAGAGTGTGCATTAATATATTTCATACATTTTCTTTGGCAAGTTTAATGGAAACAGAGGCTTTCAATGAAAAGGGTGACTGAGCCAAAACTCACAAATACCCAACTATACTGTCTACACACTCTTTACTTTTATTTCCCCCTACCCTCCCTCCCCCCGCTCAAAAAAAAAAAAAAAAAAAAGAGCATTTAACTGATATTTTTTCCACTTGGCTTATGTGAAAGGTGAACTGATCTGTGCTGCAAAGTTCTATATTGGTTCCTCTTCTATTTTTTCAGAGACCAAAAAGGGAAGGAATAGAAAACAGCCTCTTTAAATGAAATATGTCCTTGTCAAAACAATTTAACAAATGGAAAAGGCATGCCCATTATGCTAGTTTTCCAGAAGTTCATCAACCTCACTGTTAAATGTTAGCATGTAAGAAAAATTACTCTATTTATTCTTTATGGTTTGTTCCCGAGATCAAAGTGCTGTGGGCTGGAGGGTGTTTGACATCCAAGAAACACTCGTTGCTGCAATATTATCTGTAGTGTCTTTTGTTAGTTTTGCTTCTTTATAAGGCTTTAAAGAACAGCAGTCAACACTTGCAGCACATTGGCATCCCATCAAATGCCAAACTCGTTCTTTTAGAGCACATGGGAGGAGAATATTTTTATGACTCTTATTATGGTTTTCTCCTTTCATTAGGTCCTCTGATAGAAGTAACTGGAAATTGTCTTGCATCCCAATCTCCTTTCACTTGCAAGAGATTTGTCCAACAGTGAAGTCAACACTATTAATCCTTTATTTTAAAGAGGAGTTAGAGCCTTATATAGATAAATCCCACAGTTTGTTTCAGACAAATCTATAAATCATTAGAGGTGTTGTTTGGGGGTTTTTTTTTTGAAATACAGTTTGTTGTCCAACGTAAATTTTTTCGGTAGTTTTTATTTAGCTCCTATCAGATGGTGGATGATATTCAAAGGGCTGAAAATGTATGTCAGTAACATAAAACCGCTTTATTTAACCAAACCAGTTCAACTGACTGAATTAGCTTACATAGACTGTTTCAGCAGAAACATTTCAACATCTACAGCTCAGTTTTAGAAAAGCAGAGTTTCAGTCAAGTTCAGTTAGCTGAGCTGAGCTAATGGGATTTAAAAAGCATCTGCTCCAAACCCCACATCAAGATAAGGATGGAAAATTTGTTTACTTCTGGAAGGTAACCACAGTTACAAGCACATCCTGCTATCTGCAAATGGCCCATTTCTTTGGAACAATGATTCAAGTGCAAATAGCCTCTCTAGAAAATTAAAAAAAAAAAAAAAAAAAAAAAAAAAAAAAAAACAAAAACCAAACCAACCAACCAGAGAGAGAGAACTCTGTAGGTCCTGAAGGCCATAGGTCTAGGATGATGACCTGGCTCAGGGAGTCTGAGCCCACACTCTCAGGAACAGCCTTGTTACAGATAAACTTATAAAACTCTTATAAACTTGCTGAGCTTCATCTTCACTTGTGTTCTATTTTGCGCCCTGACTGCTCCTATGGAGTGTCTGTTCAGAGCTCAGCCACTTTAATAATTAGAAACTTGTTTCTTAATCCCAACCGAAATGTACTCCTAGCCAGTTTATACCCTTCTGTTCCTCTGCCAACATTGCCCTTCAGCTTAAAAAGGTTATTTTCTGCCATGAGGTATTTAAAGACAAAAACCTGTATACTCTTTCAGGTTTTGCCTTGCTAAGTTAAACAAGCCAACCTTTTCTAGCCTCTGTAAAACAAACCATCCATTCCCCTGATCATCCCTATAGCCTTGTCTCTACAAGCTTCGGTTTCAGGTCATCTTTCTTGACCACTGTTAGTCAAAACCGTATGTGGTATCTTAAACAAGGTCTCATTAATGATCCATGTACGCAGCCAGTAATACTTTCCTATCTGGAATTATCTTTCCAGAGACATCCTAGGATTGCATTTACCTCTTTCATATCTTTGCAGCTTACTGTCAGCTTTTGACTGAGTAACTCCTGTGTGTTTCTCAGTCGTTTCCAGCTGATGACCTCCCAGCTTAGAGCAGCAGGTTTCAGTAAGAGCCCCCAAATGCATGACGTTATCTTCTGCACTCCTAAATTTTATCCCATTTGTAGTCCTCAACATCATCCAGCTCTTTCTGTGCACTATCCCAGACTCCCTTTATACTGCTGATGAGTCCCAGCTTTGTGTCCTTGATTAAAGCATTAGGCAGAAGCAGTTCCCCAAGGTGAACTGCTCAGAACATAATTAACAAATAATTAAAAAAAAAAAAAAAAAAAACTTATTCTGAGCAGCAGGTACAACCTGCCCTAGGTACTTTTCAAATCTGTAAGAAAGCCAGATGAGTAAACTGAAGTTGGGAGAAGACAGAACTACAACTAGCATAATTACATCACTGCTTTGATGGGAAACCAACAGCAATTTTCCCCTAAGGCAGCACAGTAGAGGTGAGCATAACAAGACAGGCTTCAGTGGCACAAAGGACAGAGTTGCTTCAATGTTCAAGAAGGATACTCCGTAAAAGGCAGCATGAAAGATGGCATGGCCAAGTTTGTGCAAGAAGATAACAAAACAACAAATTAATCTGATTACCTGATGGGGAAGGGGGGGAGGAAAGTAAATAGGCAAAGGCAAGTAGGGAGGAACAAAGATACAATGAATTTTAGTAAGAAAGGAGAGTTTGAGCTAAACACTGATAAAATACAGGAAGCTGAAAGAAAGGTATGACATAATCTAAATGACAAAGACAATGATTATTTCTAGCAAAAAAAAATTTGTAATGAAATGTCTTGGGAGGAGACAACTGAACCCAGGAAGGTCCAAGGAAGGAGGGATCTCCTCACCAAGAGAGAGTGGGGGGGCAGATTCATGTTGTTAAAGCAACATACAGAAGGTTAAACAGTATCTTTAATTCTAAGGTCCAAGAGAAAAATATAGAAATTAAATCTGTTAAGAAAGAAAATGAAGAAAATCTGGATTTGCAAGAAGAAAAACTCTTGACTTCAGAAACTTTTGGGAATAGAAATTTTCAGAGGGAGAGGAAACCAATGATATGTTAAAGCAAATAACAGTATAATTTCTTCTCACCTCCACCAAAAGCAATTTTTTTTCTTCATAGCTAACCTACCTTCTCCTGACCTCTTCCTATTGTAGCAAATTCTTCATTCAGCAGAAACTATTCCCACCATACAATGCCTTATAAAACATGTGTCAAACATATTACAGTGTGTTGAAATTACTGATGTTAAATCAACCACCAATCAATTATATTTGAAGCATGCTGTCAGCTCACCTACCAAAAAAGCTCTGATTTACTAAATATGCTTGTCATTTTCTTTCGAGCAGAATTCCCAAAACACACTTATGTTTTAAAACTGCTTACTAGAACAACGACAGGGAGACTTCTGCATGGAAGCCAACAGCACCAGACCCCTACAATGCTTTCTCAGATAAATAGCAGACAAATAACCCAGGAGTCCCTTGACTGCTATGGGGCCCCAGTCTTCCAGCTGAATACCAGAGAGCTCAGAGATGCATTCAAGCTCTTATCATGGTAGAGCTCGCTACAGTGATGTAGTCACATTGGCTGCAAAGAGATGCTTCTCTTGTCTCCCCAAAGAATAACCCATTCCCAGTCAAAGAAATATTAATACCAAGAGTGGAAACAAACATAACAAACAACATTGCTTCTTTTTCCCTTTTGGGTAACTTGCCTAGTGATTACAAACTTAACACTTAATGCATATAAATTGCTTTCTGGGTAGTAGTCTTCTGCAGTCAAATAAAGAAAGTTACAATAATTTTCCTTTTCTTTTACTAAATGTTAAACTCACTCATTTGGATGAGACAATAGCAAGTGCATATATAAATGAAATATATATATATTTCAGATAGTTGTGCTCAATATGCATCTGTTTTAAGATACTAATTTATATATTTTTAATTCTACATAGAATTTTCCCTAGGTTTAATGAAATATTCCATAGAATATAATGTGTAATGTAATATAACATGTAAATGTTTAATTTAATCTTTTATACAGGTGCACATATTTCTGTACCTACAAAACACACCTTTTAGGAGAAATTTGTACTACATTTAGACTGTTGTTTGCATAATTTGCTGCATTTTTACAATGTCATTATGAATAAACGATAAGATGCTGAAAGCCTGAGTGAAAAAGTTCATACTCTATAGCTCCCCAAGGTGTTAAGAGCAGCAGAGTCAGGAAATGAGCTAACAAAAGCCCACTCTAACATTTACATTCTAGTAATAGCAGCACATAACATTAAAAACTTCAAGTAAAAACAAATATGAGAACATAAGTAATAACTCATCTAAGAAAAAAAATAGAAGAACATGAATAGTTTTAGAACTTGTGTTTCATGAAACATCACAAATGTAACGTGAAACTCACTACCCACTGGTTGTGAAAACGCTGAGCCAAACAGAGGGAAAACTCTCAATGATTTCTCAGAAGGCAGTATTTTGTCTGGAATATACAACAGTCTAGGCAAAAATCTTCATTTCCCCTTACAAGAGAAAATATTGCTCACTTAGTTTTCTACCTAAAGTCCCCTTCTACCTCCATTTTGTAGGTAAACAGCATGAATTTTTTTCTGGTACTGAGTGAAGCTGCTCACAACATGGCTGAAATTCAAAAAGCCTTCCCACTTCTGCCCAGATGGCACAGCCTAGACTTGCTCATCTTCTGCTGTCCAGAAACCACTACTCCTGTTTCTTTCATCCCTGCTGTATCTCAAATTGCCTGCTGCAGTCCAACAAAGCCTACTACATTCATTGCAAAACTTTTCCTAAATTTCATCAGTTAATGTCAAAGCATTGGACACATCTAAAACACCCCTACTGTGGTAGCCCAGAGAAAGCAGCTCAAACACATAGACCACTGTAATTCTTCCAAACACCATCCTGCCCAACGTATCTCAAGTACCCACATTTTCATATACAACTGGCCCCACTGGTGGCAATCCTGCTCTCTAACCCATTGCATACCACCACAAATAGAGGAACAAACCATGGGAATGAAGACAACTGAGGTATTCAAACATAAAAAGGCAATTCAAAGAGAAATTCCTCCAAAATGTTATCTAAATGTACATGAGAACTATAAAAGGTCAAATGAAAGAAATCTGACATTTGTATAGCATCGTGCTCACAAAAAGACATTCCAATAGCATTTTCTTTCATGTCTCTCTTCTCCTGTACAGTTCCAAGTGTTGAAAACAAACCACAGAAATAAAAAGGAGAGGGAAAAAACCCACAAAATTCATTAATGACCTAAAATAATTTGATTTGATGTCTAGAATTTACCATTACACTTATCTAGTCTGACTTCTACACACAGTACAGACCACCGAATTTCACACAGTAGCTCCAGAATTTAATCAGTATCTTTAAAGGACTCCACTGAAAAGCCTTACAGCCCAGAAGGTCTAAGCAACACATCAAACAAAGCCATTAGATTTCCCTGATTGCAATTACAACGAACACCAGTGAATTTTATCTGCAAACAGCCACTTTTAAAGAAAAAAGAAATGCAAAGCTAATGATCTGAATCCTGCTCACTGACGTATGACTTGCAGTTTCATTCAGAACTTAAAGACTGATAAACAGTCACAAGTTACAAATTTCAGATCTTTTGGTGAATGCGTACCTTTATTCTTTTTTCTTCTCCTTTTCTGCCTTTTCATGAATCCTTATTCAAAAGTGACACATTTGTTCAGTTCGGGGAGATTCTTCTCTCTGGAGGGGAAATAATTTTTATCAGTAAGACTCCCTGGTGATCAGGTAGACTTGGAACTGCTGTTAATCAGCCTTTTTGACATGGTAGCTTGAATAGCGCTTCCCATGATGCTTTGTGTGCCTACCTTAATTCTTTCCTTTTGAACTCACCATGACTTATAGGTGTCTTTTTTTCCTTTTGTGTGTCTGAAGTTATCCCTCTATTAACTTTAATTGGAAAGGTACCTTTTGTTCCCCTAGAGTAGTCATATACTAACCACTGAACTCCCTAGGCTCAAATTTCTGGGGTAGCAAGAGTTCAGTTTTCTGATAACTCAAAAAAAAAAAGTCTCAGTGAAAGATTCGATGCCTTTATTATTGCTAATAAAATAAGTGATATTTACACTAAAGATGAACTGTTGCATTCATTTATATCAGCAAATGCAGAGGCTTCTACTGCAAGTCATGGTGAGTTCAAAAGAATTAAGGGCAGACACACAGAACATCACAGAACCCCAACCCTTGCCATCTGCAAACTGCAGTGAAATGTATGCTGCTAAAAATAATAAATAAAAAAAATAAATAGCCATTTTCTGAGGAACTCAGAGCAATTTAAGTTCTTTCATAGAAGCAGAAACAACAAAGCTTTGCTTCCTCTAGACTTGTGCCCTCTCCCAAACTCCACTCACCTGCCCTCACAATACCACTCTTGGCAAGAGAGAGGATACATTCTGGCTAGCCTACATCTGCTGCACTCCAATTAGCCATGCAGGACACCTGTGTGGGGTGGCCAGGTAGTTACCAACCAGAATATGTAGCAGCTGAGTTCTCATCTTTCCCTCAGCATTTGTTCTAATTTGCGAGCTTTCCCCCCTTTTCAGGCTTCTTTCAAGAAATTTGTCAGAGCTTTTGGGACTTCTGCTGCTCTTCCAGGTCTAGAAGAAGCTGCACAGAGACCCTATAACTTTCTGTGAAAGGACAGTCAGACATGTGCTTTGGATATGGCATGTTTTGTTAAGAAAGCTAACTACAAGATATTCTTATGCATTTTGTTGTGCATTGAAAAAATTTGTTCACATCTATTTCATGGCCTAAACACAGCCAAATAAAATGCCAAAAGAAAAAAAAGATGTTACACTGTGGGCTTCAAAACAGAAGCTATATTTGAATGTTCCAGAAAGCTGAGTCTTATGACTTTCATGCTGTTCGGCTGTACGTAGCATCCACAGAAAGTGACCTAAGATTAATCTCTTCCTGATTGCTTTTGTACCAGAGGAAGAATTGGGACTAATGAGGAGCCAGGGCAGCAATACAGCCACTTCTGTCATAGCAGCTACCAGCCCTCACAGTACTGACAGATTAAAAAAGCCCACAACCCAATAGTATATCAAGGATTAGCACATGGTCAATGGCCCACCCCTATGGGTGCACAGAATTTTGCCAACCAGCCAGTTTTAGAGCTGACCCATTTCTTTCTGCACAGGGTATCTGGAGCAGTTGTCTTAGGGCAGCTGGGGATAGTATCAATGCATCAGGTTAAGTGATAGTTTGAGTAAGCTTTCTCTTAGAAGCTACTGGCCTTATGTCATACTCCCTACACCTGAATATACTGGAGAGAATCAAATTCACTGTGTTCAGTACAAGGTCTCTCTTCATACCTTTCATGAGTGACAGAGAGAAATTAATGTCCACTGTACAGGCCACCTCCTTTCTCTGCGACAATGAAGCAAATCATTCATCCTACTCTCCTAATCAACAACCAGCTAAGGAACAAGCAGAGGTTTACATGTGTAGTGCTGACCAGATTAAATATACAACCATACCTTTAATACTCAAGCATTTTTTCCTCTTCTCCGCAATCCCTGCCTGACCACAACCTAAAATGCAGGTAAAATTCAATTAATTTTCAAATGGTCTAATTCAGTGTATGAAATTACCTGCACTTTTGATTCCTGCCTTATTTCTCCCCTCTCCATTTTTAGCATTGGCCATATGTTACAAACTCAAGGTGTTGTATCCTCCTAAGAATTACTGGACAAAACTCTCCTTGGGAAAAAAGCTGCCAGACCAGGGAAAGCGTTAAAATTGCATCCCTCCAGGTTTGTTGCAGCTGAGTCTGTAAGTTTACAGCACACAGCCAGGACACTGCTGGGCATCCCTCAGACAAAGCACACACTTTGCATATGTGCTGGCTCTGGAGCCCCACCTTGGGCATGGGGTCCCCAGCACCTGTTTGCACAGCAGCCAGTACAGGAGGGTGGCTGACCTGCCAGCACCCCTCCCAGGGTTTATTTACCAGATATTTTACTCACGTAGTATCATTTAAGCATTTCAGGCAGAAAGCAAGATGCATAGAGCACTGCTATTTGAAGTGACCTGGTGCCTGTGAAACGCATTGGGTGAAATGGCCCGCAGAGAGAAAATTCCTATTTATTCACCTAAATAACAGACCAAGTATTTGTTTGTTCACCAGGACCCCAAAAGCACCTCAACCCTGACCTCAAAGTGACATCCTAGGAGGAAAGACTGCTGCAGTATCCCCTTCCTGAAGACAGGCCTGGCCAGTCCCAAACATAGCCAAAAACATATGGCTGTAATGAAGGCCTACTTATATGTGATAAGAAACTATTCATTGTTACTTTAGGAAGAAGGCTAATGATTCTTAGAATGAGCACCTGCTATACATCATGATAAAAAGGAGGAGCTACAAGACACTTCAAGGTCCTTATGTACGTACTTTTCAGAAAGGGAGGATACTAATCGCCTCCAGGAGCGTCCTTAACTTCCTGAAGCACATAGCGAACAATTACCAACAACAAAGTATTGAGAAACTAGGGGAAAGGTAACTTGGGCCAGGGTCCCCACAACCACCAACCCATAAGCCCCCTACCCAAATTATACCACCTGCTCAAAAGACAGTGGTGGAGAAAGGAACTGAGCATGCGTTCTAGTTTGCATACTAGGCGAAGAAATATGAACCAATTATTGTAACAGGGAGTGCACCACTTTGTAATCTTTGTAATATTCGTGTATATGACAAGAGAACCAGTGTTAGGTGTGCCTGATTAGAGGAACTATCCTCCTGACACCCAGCACTGCAATAAAAGGAAATGCCTGCTTCTTAATGCTAAATTGGTGTTAAGGAGTTTTCTTTTATTCCCGAATTTCAGTGACACCATGCAGCAGCTATCTCTGACTTACCAGGCCCGTGTATCAGCTGCACAGAGGGTAGCACAGCCATGGCTTCATTCCCCTCCTGGGACCTGTGGTGGGTTGACCTCAGCCAGCTGCCCTGCACCCACACAGCCACTCCCTTGCTTCCCCCTTCTCAACAGGACATGTGGAGAAAATAAGATGGAAATGCTTGTGGGTCAAGGAGATCACTTATGGGCAAAAGGAGACTGAACTTGGGGAAAATTAATGTAATTTATTGCCAATTAAAATAGAGTTAGATAGTGAGACAAAAATTAAAACACTACCTTCCTCCCACCCTCTCCTTTTTCTCAGTCTTACCTTCACTCCTGACTCCTCTACTCCCCTGCTCCCTGAAGGGTGCAGGGGAATGGGGGGCTGCAGTCAGTCCATACCGGCTCCTCTCTACCGCTCCTACCCTCTCATGCCATTCCCTTGCCCCAGCGTGGGCTGTCCACTGTCCGCAGCTCCCTCAGCAGATATCCGCCTGCTCCCGCTGGGGCTCTCCAGAATCTCAGAGGGGCCGGTGGGGGTGGTTAAAGCCCCCCTCCTCCTCCTCTTCCCCCTGCTCTCCCCTCAGGCTTGCAGGGCCGTTTCTCACACTTTTTCCTCTCACTGCCAGGCAGCGTTCTGCCCTTTCCCCGAGGCTGAGGGGCTCAGCTGTGCCCTGCGGTAGGGCCACTGGAACCGGCTGAAACCAGCAGCGTCCAGCCTGGGACAGCCCCGGCCTCTCCTCACCGAGACCCCTGCAGCCTCCCGCCAACACCTGGGTCCAACCCCAGCCATGCTGAAAAGCAACCTGACACCCAGCACCTTTTCAGGGATTGTGGTATCATCGGGCCATTAGCCAGAAAACCCCGGGAGTGGAGGGGTTCCTGGCGGCCCTGGGGAAAGGCAGGCCACTCCCGCCAGAGGCAGCCTCCAGCTTGCCAGCACGCAGGCTGTTTTCTGGAAGATGTGGTTAGTGCGCTGACAGAAAGCAGCACAGAGACAGAAATGACAGTTCTTAGAATCAGCATAAATTTCCCTACTTTCCTACCCAAAAAGGCAGTACAAACAGAGCCTTCCATACCAAATTAATTTGGGGGAAAAAAATCATGTGGCAACTTTCCCCAGTGTGATTCAACTCATTGGGGAAGTTTCTGGGAAAGTGGCCTTGCAAGAATTTCTGCCTTTGGGCCTGAAGTAACAGGCAGCAATCAAAACTGAATTAAAATGACCATCGAGCTAAAAGGAGATGCTCCAAGCCACAATGACACCAGCAGCCCTCTCTGCTGGGTCTGCGAGACTGCCTGGTACCAGCACCAAAATCAGCTCATCTTCACCCCTCTGACTGCCAAATCGCCTCCCTTCCCGGCTGAGGCAACCCACTGAGTTCGTGCCTCGCAAGCCGGAGACGTGCACAGGGACTGCTTAAAAGCGAAGCCAGGCCTGGAAGTCTCTCCTCCAGCCCCAACAGCAGCTGCTTAGAGCACAAGCAAGGCCATGCAGAGGGTGGAAATATAGTCTTTCCTGTCTTTGCTTACGTGCTCTTCCTGGGCTCCAGGGGAAATCAAGTTCCGCCATTAGGGGAGAGAAAGAAACAAGCCCCTAGCAGATGTCATTGTTGTAGGACCTGCACTATCGTGCCTTGCTGGCATGGATGCAAGACTGCAGGTGCCAGCAGTCAGCATGGCACCCAGGTGCCAACCGCAGCATCTGCTGGAGGTGTCTCCCTGCCCTCCCACCCCACCTTCATTAACAACTTGCAAATCGGTTGCCAAAGGAAAGGTGACTCCCCGAGGAAATCCTCTATAGAAGGCACAGGAGGTCTTACGGGTGCAAAAAGCACAGCACTCCGCAGGCAGCTCTGCAGCCCCCACTCCCCTCCAGCTCCACAGCTTGTCTTTGAAATGGGCTGATGACTGATTATGGGAATCTTCCCCATGCAGTACCCCCACACCATGACATCTCAATCACACTTCCATTTCTTTTTTAAAGTAAAAAATGGTTTTCCTGGCCCAGTACGTTTATCAGTTAGAGTCTGAGCCAGTTATCGGTACAGGTTTACGGTGTGCAGCCTAGAACCGTTAGATTTTTATCGTGTCTTATGAAAATCATACGCAACTTACTCTTGTACCTGTATATTACAAGGGAAATGTGTATAGAGAGGCTGGTTCTCCTTAGATTACTATCTCTGAATTGATGCTGTATGAGGCACAACTGCTTAAAAGGTTATAACTGATGTAATTTTTGCCATTACAGGTAATTTATGGCTCCTGTGTGTCTGACTTGTCAAATCTTCTTAGAGAGATCAAACAGGTTCTGTTTGTCATATGCATTTATCTAACACTTGTTCCTCTGCAAGCATCAAAACGCAATAGTTATTCTCTTCTTAGGTGTCAATTTTCTCCTGCACGTCTTGCCTCTTAGTCCTTGTAAATGTCCTCCTAATGCAAAATGCCAGGGTGCTTCAGCAGCAAATATGAGCAATGACTACATCTCTACTGGCATTTTTAAGAGAATTTTTTTTTTCCTGAACAAAGCTCCAGTCCTTCAGAGAGGTCTGAAGTTAACACCCACAGATGTTTTGAAGCTCCAGCTGTGCCTCAAACCTTGCTGCATTATTTTCTCCTCAACTTTGCATAACTCTGAGCTGATCTCTGCTGCTGGGAAAGAAATCCTTCATGAAGAGTCCTGGAGAACAAAATACACCTTTCATTGGGTAAGGCAAGGGGATACATCTGTATCTGTGTACATCCTCAGCCCCTGCCCACATATCACCATACGGCTGAGGAGTTTAAGCCCAGTCCTCATGTCCTGCCACGTCTCCATTCTGTTTCCTTGTCTCCCCTTGCTGGAAGTCATATTCCGCTTTACAAGCTCGAGGCTAAACCCCAATCACACACAAGATGACAAAAGTTGTGACCGTTTATTGTTCACTCTGCGCAGATTTCACAGCAAACTAAGCAGGTGTAAAGGCAGGCAGGAAACCGCAGGAGGGCTCGGTGAGAACACCTACGGGGTGGCCGAGGGGAACACAAAGCTCTTGTCTTCTGCCCACACCCTGCTTTCTGCTGTGCGGGCTCTTTGGGGTTGCAGTAGCTCAGAAGGCATGGCCAACAGAGGCAAAATGCTCACCAGGTAACAGGACAGAGGGAGGAGAGGCACTTTTCAAGAGGTCTGGGGATTTTGAGAGGTGTCAGTCTGTATGAACCTCTCCAGCAGAGCTGAGGAGATGGGAGAGGCTGGGTAAAGGACTCACTTCATCCCGTTTCCCCAAGCACGAATTACCTGGAAATAAAAGGATGCGCCTCTGTGTCAGGCACAGGAATCTCTGGGCTTACAGAGAGGAAGGGGTATAGGGGAGTTCAGCTGTAATGAGATTCAGCACCATACAGCCTCACTACATGGGCACACGGGGTGCTGGTGGGGAAATGAGACAGAGAGGGGCTGAGTAAAAGAAGGGTCTCCACTCCCCACTTCCCGCGTAGCACCATGATGCACCCTACCCACTGGGGACAGTGCCTGCTCTGCTCCGTGGGCCCTGCTACCCTGCTCTGTAGTCGTGTCTGTGTGCAATACACCACATGTGAGTAATGTAAAGAGGTAAGGAGCCCAGCGGCATTCAGACACCCTCATGTTTCACATTTACAGACTTTTTACCCATTCTACTGTCAAAAAGCTGCATTTCTCAATGGTTATGAAGTGTCTGGAAACCACACAGCACGCTCACTGTCAAGGAAAAAACTTTACAGAAGAACTTTGCCAGTTTAACTCTACATTAGGTTTTACCTTCCTGTCAGGTGTGAAATGGCAGTATGATAGGAATCCTAGAGAGCAATAAATTAAATAAATAAAATTAAATAGTAAATAAATAGATATAATTTATTTATTTTTAATAAATAAATAGAAAATAATAAATTCCTAATTATGTAATAAGTAAAAGAAATAGAAGAATTATACTTACTGAAGATTAAGTGCTTTGAGTAAATTGATTGAATTGGGTATCTTCACTGACACCTCATTTTTAATAGTACAGAAGTTTTGTGCAGCAAATGGGAAATATTCTGAAAAAGTATAAGTAATCCCTCAAACCATATATGCAGAACAGAATTTCAGCTGCAAACACACCCAAAATCTAGGATTCTTAAGATCCAAGGATTTTGCACAAAACCACAATATGTATTTGAGAAACATCAGTCTTTGATTCAGAAATTTCTAATGCCTGCAAAAACTGTTCCTTATATCAGGGAAAACTTTGGTGTTGCTAATTGTTTGAAATGGCTTTGATTTAAGGTAAAATTAAAGACTGACAATCAGACATAACAATAAACTGTAAATTGCATCTGCATGTTATGATTTACATATCTGACTACAGGAACTGTGGAAGTATGTTAGTTGCAAAACATCACTAACAACCTCATAATAAATAAAACTGGCACTCTGTTGGAAATATTGCCCAGCTCTGTGGATGCTTTGCATCCACATCTTTGAATCTATATCTAGAGTGTTTGAAAAAAAAAAATCAAGTATATTTATTCAAAATTCATTAAAAGCCTAATAAGTGTTATAATAAATAATTTGCTTCTTCACAGATTAATTTTAACACTGACTTATTTTACCACACTAATAAAATTTATCTCTATCTCAAATATTATTCAAGCTGCCTCAGGATCTGCCACGTTTTTTTTTTTCCTAAGTCTGTCTGTCTGTCTTCTCCCAGTGTCTTAGATGAGAATCTCGCTTTATCTCTGCCCCAAGCTTTAGGCTATAGCGGTCTCGGATGGCATATCAGAGTCTATTTCTGAGTACTGGAACAATGTCTCTGACAATATGTATTAGCATTCTGGCACCTTCCTCTAGTTGAAATTTCTATGTGCTTCAGACAATAGACAAAGTTAGGAGAGTTGGACAGATGCTAAAGAGCAGCAGTATTCATCTGATCTTCTCGGAAACCATTTCAGTACTGCAAGCAGAAGACGACGGAATGCAGAAATACCTGAAGAGTCAGCTACAAACTAGAAAGGAGCTGTAAGGTTGAAGATTTTATGAAACGGGAAGAATATTATACTTCCTCTGGGCAGAGTGACCCATTCAGATAAACAAAAGGCAAAGGTAACAGAAGAGAACGGGCTCAAAAATCATGGTTTGGAGCCATATTAGTCAAGACATCAAAATGTGAGGAGTATAAAATAAATTCACTGCCTATATCTGCATGATGCCGGCCTCTACAGTAGGAGAGAGAGGAGAGACAAGAAAGACTTGTTAATTTATGAGCATAACTACAGCCTTACTGATACTATCAACACTTGCTGGAAACAATCTCCTAATGGGAAAATGAAAATATGTGGTTTATAAAAACATACTGAGGAAGGAGCCAGTGCTCTCATTCAGATAGATTTGATTAAAGGAAATCCATATGTTGTGCCAGACGGACTTGACTACTGTGATAGTTGAGCACAACAGTCCTGGATAATGGACTTCACGCATATGATAGAAATACCAAGTAGATGTGATGCAGTTGATAACACTGACTTTAATTGACAGCATTTAGTTTCAGAAAAAAATTACTGACCAGTTTTCACTCCAGAGGACTAAAGATGGTGGGCTACCAGCAATCTTATGGTTGGGTGCTGTGCTGGATTGTGTTCAGGATTTCACCACCAAAAAGCCTCTCTTGGATGTTTAACAGACATCAACCATGCAAAATATTGATAGAGAGCCTTAGTAGCATATGGCATCCATATTGTATGTTTTTGTGATAGCAACAACTTCAGAAGCAGAAAACAGTCCCCCTTCATACAAATAAATTTTTTTTCCACCACTGATATATTTGCAATCTCTCCACAGACTTGCAGGCCCAAACAATTTACTCTCTAACCCTCCTACAATTTGCAGAAACGCTTTGCACACTATTATTCCCATAACCCTTTGAGAAGCTGAACATTAATTTAGGTCATGGGTACAGAGGAATTTCAACTGCCTTATTCATTAGTAGTGGCAAAGACTCATTTTCTCTAAAAACATCTTGACAACTAAATCTACTGGAAAAATATACTTACCTTCCTGTAAAATAGTACTTTTTTTAAAAACCATTTCAATGAATTAATCTGCTCTGTGAGGGTTAGAGACCTTACTCTGAAGGCACTTTTGTTTTTAAATTGAGGGCTTTCAGTCTGTGCTTGATGGACCTATATTCTATGAGGTCTAAGTCGAAAAAAATAAGTTATTTCATATGTGCTACTCAGCAATCTATGTATGCAAAAGTTTATAATAGGAAACATGTGAATCTGATAACCCAAAGAGTAAAACCTACTGATTTATGCCATCAACTGGAAGTGTTAGTACAACTTACAAATCAATGCAATCGCATTAGCCCCTGCCACATCAGCGATAGTTTATCGGTAGTTCAGACAGCACAGCCTCTGTCAAGTCATTCCATAATCACCATCTTGTGTGTTAATACTAGGTGAGAACAGGATAACAGGCAATGGGGAAGAGAGACAAATCGGCAACAAAGGCAGTGTCCCAGAGAGGATGTCCTCTCTGGCCAAATCTCAGCTGCTATCAGAACTGAGGAGGAAGGTGATGGTGCCACAGCACACGATCTTCAAGGAAGAAGCATTCCCATTTCATTCCTTAGGTAAATTGTGATCTGTCAAGTTTGTTATCATACTAAACTGCAGCTATTTTGTTACCTTGATCTCCTGCTCCCTTCCCCAACCCCAGGGCATTTGCTGGCTTTGTTCCACGTGTCACAGCAGTTATACCAGGAGTGCTCCTGGCACAGTGACTCTCCTCTTTACCCACTGAGTAAACTTACACCGTAGAGCACCACAGACCTGCCTGTCTCAAAGGGGATCTACAAGAACAACCTAAGAGGAGCAATAAATAATATCTTCCTTGCTAAAAAGACTCTTTTTCAAAGCTACTCAATCAAATATAACCAAATAACTGTATGAAGTATTAGCACAACCTTAGAGAGTTTCTACTAAGGGAAAGAGAAAGAACGCCTCTTTTTTCAGCAGTCTTACTCATTATTCACAGAGTCACATTGAAGGAATACAGTGCAGTCCCTCACACAAGCTGGTCTGCACGCACAGCTTCATCCAGAAGCACGTGGCCATGTTACCCCGAGATCCAACACAGGCTGTTACACTCATCTGAACTCAGTAATTACGGCAGGTCTTCCTGCGCCCTCCTAGTACTGCAGTACGTTATACGGTGCAAGCACACTCAGGGCATCCCCTACCTCACAGGCCAAATTTTGCTCCTGGACCTGGACTGGTAGATTCCAGTATGCTTAGATGAACTGTGCCAGTGGGGAATTTAAACTTTGTTATACCTGTTTTCTCCAAATCTCCATTTGAGAACAATTCCTTGTTTTCACTTCAAAGTGGCACGTTCCACACAAAACCTGTTGCCTCCTTGCATCTATTGAAGCTGGAAGAAGCATTACTTACACCAAACGGACAAAACTTGGGCATTTTACATCCCCTCCATTTCAGCGTGAAGTTCACGTTAAATGATGCAATTCCCATTTGGGGCTGGACAAGTTTCTC
Organism: Balearica regulorum gibbericeps; assembly: GCF_011004875.1. Classification (NCBI taxonomy): domain Eukaryota; kingdom Metazoa; phylum Chordata; class Aves; order Gruiformes; family Gruidae; genus Balearica; species Balearica regulorum. The sequence goes on along the minus strand of NC_046185.1, from coordinate 111,152,042 downwards.
CCTGCAACTAGCTGCTAAACAATGACACTTCTCCCACTGCAATTGAAAAATCAAAGCTGGTGCACAGATCACGCAGAAACACATCTGAATTTCACAAAGCCCTTCCCTGGCACCTGTTGGATACAGGACCCAGAGGCTGATGAAGGAAATATCAGTGACTCAGTCTTGAATTTTTGCGCATGTATTTGCATCTCCTATTAAAAACATCCAAAAGAAATTCCCAATCATTCTGAGGGTTGCATTTCTTAAACAAAAAAATCGAGAACAAGAAAGAGAATATAAAATGTGAAGCAATTGTTACCTTACAGATAAGTACCCTGGGGAGAGCTGTTACCCCACCAACAGAATTTCAAATTTAAATACCAGTATTTCTATGCATTTGTTGTTTGGATGTTTGGAGGGGAAAGGTTAATAGAAAACTGACTGAAGTTTGCCCCTTTTGCCTCACGGTGAACAAAAAATACCACTGCCTGTCATCTTCTGTGTCTGGCTAATCACAGGCATCCAAGTATCAGGTAATAAACTGCAATAAATTATGAAGTTAGCTTAAAATCCACCTGATTTCCTAGACTCCAAGCACAATAAATGTAAGTGGGATTGTCTGGATATTTCCATTTTCAACTCTTGTTCTTTTGACATCTAGAGTTCTTAACTTTTCAAGTTGCTCTCTGCAAGGCTGAGGACTAGCCATTTCTTTAGTAGATCTGGATATCTAAAAAGCCAGCTTCCTATGGGTCCAAAAGCTGCATTACTGCTCAGTTAAGCTGTATACAACTATTGCTATATCTAGGGTTGCGCATTTTTGCATTACAGAGACCTGTGATCCTGCAAAGATTTATCATAACCCCCCAGTTCACTTCAAGCACTCTAAATGGTTTGACTGAATTTCTCATCAGAGGATTTGTCACAGGGCATAAATTCAGTCTCTGCGGGAGCAGCATCAGGGAGCAGCATGAGCAGGGCTGTGCCATGAGCGGAGACGAGCCAGGAGCCACGTGTGACCCGGCACAGGCCGTGCCGTCACTGACAGGGTGCAGTCCCGCAGGGTCTGAACATGGGGCAGAGCCAGGTGGTCATAGCAATGAATCCCATCAACAGCCTCACACAAGGCAAAATAGTTATAATCAGCCAGTTCCAAGGTCCACCCAGCAGACAAGGGCGAGAGGTAATACTGGAGACAGGACTACAACATGGATCCGTCCAGAGGGCACAGTCAAAGATAGACGTGGCATAGCATAGCTCAGGCAAGGACTGCATGCCGAGCCCTGAGCTGAAACAGTGCTCCTGGGCAGAGGGTAGAAGCTGGTCAGGGCTAGTGAGGCTCATCAGTGCCCAAAGGACCCTGACAGCCATAGGCTTCGGAGGAGAAGCTCAGGCACAGTTCAGACCCCCTGAAAATGAAAGAAAATGCTGCCATTGACTTCTGTGAGGTCAGGATCCACTTGACGTCTTTCTTTTCCAGGTCCTGTGACGTGCACCTCAAATGCCCCTGGGTCACATATCAAATAAATAGATAAGAGTGATAAAAGTTAACCAAAGCCATGCAACACTCAAAGCACTGCATAGTCACAGCTGTTAAGGATATTAGCACTGTATCAACCACTAACAAAATAAAAATTGCTATTGTGTTTCTGGCCGGCACTGGAAGGTTTTGAAGCTTTTTTCTAAGGCTAGCTGCCAACAGTGCCATGGGAGCACTAACACGCTGCCATTTCATTTCAAGGCTAATACTGAAATATAGTAAAATTCTGCATTTATACAGAGCTATAAAGGCCAAAGAAAAGATTCCTCTTGCTTTTGGCAAGTTTTGGATCAAGTAGCATATGCATCATTTTCATGTGCGAGAGTGATGTTGCCCTCTGGTGGGTAACTCACACCCAGAGCAAAGCCTTTGCTCTTGAGAGTCTCGGCAGATTCAAGCAGAAGCAGCCCACATTTTTTGATACTAGAATCTTTGCAAATACCAGGTGATTTAGCTTTGCTGCACCTCGAGGAGGCAGGAGTACAGTGTTAGCCTCTTTTTACAAGGGAAGAGACAGGAGTTACAGGAAGGATGCAGTTTCAGTCCTCATCTCTTTGTGGAATACGGCCCATCAACTTTCCAGTGCAGAATCAGCCCCATCCAACTTTTCCAAGGTCATGTAGAAAATCTGTAGGAAAGTTAAATAAAAAGAAAGACAAAAAGGGGGGGGAAAGAGAGAGAGACTCTAAAGTTAAAACCACAAGACTGAAAGAAAAAAACAATCCCTCAAATAGCTACATTTAGTCCTTAAAACCTCTAGATACCAATTACATCGTGCCGGCTATGTCTACATTAATTCTCACCTATATTCATTTATTTGTTTTTCCTCCTTTCATGGAATCAGATTTAATTTTTCTTAAGTAACAGATAAATTACTAGTGTCTGTATTATCAGCACCCTATTAAGAGCAGGGATCCAGCTCGATGCCACTGGGACGTTGTAACATTCCTATCTCATCAGCGATCAGACTAAGGTCTAGGGAGTGAAATTTATCAAATCCCATTGTACAGTGTATCTGGAAGGATGATAAACATGATTAAAATTCATTTCACCAACACAGTTGCTCATATGTATTTGATGTCCTTTTCCTTGGAATGGTTAGACAAATTGCACAGTTCCCTAAAATGAAATTCAGTCTTGGATTTTATACAACGTGCCCTGATAATACAAATCAATATTTTGACAAAACACATTTTTGCCTGAAGTTGAAGTATAATGTGTAATGAAATACATTTAAGTACTTTATAATTCATCCTGAGAGCACAATGCATTTGACCAAATGTCATACATCATTCCATAGAAAACTAGATGGCATATATAATCTATACTCCTTTAAGAAGCAACTGCATCGAGAGAGTGCACAATTAAACACTTAATATTCAGAAAACATTTCAAATTAAGGATCTGTGTGTAATCTCTTAAAGATATGCATTGTTCTGCACAATTCACCTGCAAGTTCACAGTTTTTTCTCAAGTGCAATATCGTGTTCTCAAATTACTTTCATTTTTAAGACAGAGTACATTATCTTCTGCGTGTCAACTTGCTTTTGCCATGGACCCCACAAAGCTTGTTTACATATATAGTATAAGGGGAGCCAAAAAACCCCCCAAAGCTTCTGTGGGCCTTTCATGTGCTGTGTGACTCTTGTCCAATATCTGTAACAAATGAGGTGGTTTCCTCTGGAATTTCCATATCCTAGACCCATTTGGGTATTCACTCTCCAAGAGCTCTCTCACTAAGGAGCACATAGCAAAAACTTCACAGGCAGCTGTGGCACAGACAGAAATTTAAACGTTGGTAACTTAACACGTGCCAGTGCCTAAATCCAGTGCGGCCCAAAGGCATCAAGAACATTTAGGAGCCCGATTCTCCTTCATTTCACAGGGACACATGACAGCTTGTCTATCTTAATGGGTCTTGGCATCAGTACTATCTGCATGGTCAGGTAAATATATGAGTAGGGATTTAGCCTTTGACTGAAATATGAGCCAGATGAGGTCATATTTAATGCGAAGACTCAGTAACTCACCAATACACGAAATAAAACAAGCCGTGCATTTTGCTTATTAAGGTTTACTCCATGTAATAACTTGTCTTATTGCAGTCTCATTTACTGCTTTCTTGGCCAAAATAGCCTGGCTGTTAGTCTTTACAAGGAGTTTATCAGAATTCAAGACCTAAGTGCCCAGACCATGATCATTACACATGAATTGTTTTCACCAAGGCCAAGACACGAGCATGTTCAGCCGGTACACAAAGATCTGTTGCTAAAACATTTCCCACTCAAAATGTGATTGTTCTCCAGTTAAGAAGTAATCACTGAAAAGCAAAATCCTACAGATGACACACTGAGTTTTATGTTCACAGAAGGTTAATGTATTTTCCATCCACAGCGGAACTGTAATTTATAGGCAAAAATTCAGCCCTGGTGTAAGCAAGTGCAATTCTTATTGATCTCAATAGGAGATGCACTCATTTATAGCGGGCTGGTTTTGGAGTCATGTCTGTTTAGTACTAGAATGAATAATATTATAAGACAGGGCATAGGTTCGGTATGTGTTGAAAGCTTTTGCATGTGAATATTAAAATAGCCTGTCTCCACAATAGCAACTATTTTGGGCTGGAGAACACAACACGTGCCAATCTGAGTTGCATAATGCTTTGCGTATCTCGGGGTTCGCTACTCTGAATAGTTCCATACTGAATGGCTGCTTAATCTCTCCGGTACAGTTACTGTATAGATCCTCTATCTAACAGCACGATGCAGCAGTTTGCTCAATAGATGAGCCCTGTATTCACTCTCAAAAGCACAAGCCAGCCTGGAGAGACTGAGGCAGAGCTTCGCTTGAAGAGCACTGTGGCTTATGCTATTTTGGTATGAGTTTAAAGAAAAACACTCACAGTTTTTACACATTTGGTTTTCATTTGTTTGAAACAGTTTTGTAGCCTCATAAAAAGACCTACAGTTTCATAAAAGGAAGTTAACTGGTTGTCTGTGGGCAGTAGGAGACTTTTTCATTTATTACTGGGTTATTTTAAGGGCATTAACTGCAGTCAGCCCATGAGCTCTGTTATAGAACTGATTTGATTTAGGTTTTTTTTTTTTTAATTACACTGTGTTTTATTAAAAAAAAACCACCAAATATCAGTGTGAAAATAGTGGATCTGCAGCCTTTTTTATTACACTGCTCTGGCCTGGAAGGCAGAGCACTGCTTGTGAACTGGCCTGTAAGCCCTTGCATTGTCCACTGCTGAGCTGCCTCCTGGCTGGCAGCAAATGTACCCAACAGGAACAGAGGTTCAGCGCTGGTGTTCCCATTCAAGCTCTCCTTCCAGCAGCAGGAAGGTATCTAATTTACCAACATGCTTTCACCTTCCAACAGAAAGAAATCTGACAGCCTGATCTCACCTTCTAGCCCTCAGACCCAAGGGGAAAGCAATTTGACTGTCTAACCTTGTGTTTTGGCAGGGGAGAAGAAGGGAAGTAACCTGTCCACTACTGCCTTCCCACTGATAATGTACAGACCTCAGGATGGCTGTAACTTACCCAATTAGCCATGGTGCCTACCATTCTCAAAATATACTGCAAAGACTTTTCTGAAACGGATGATCAGCACACAACTCAGCAGTAAAACACATGTGTTTTTCTAAAGCTCAAGGAAACACACATATACCGTGGTCTAAATATGTTTACATTAATGTCTTCTTCAAGACAACTCAAACAAGCCACTGTGCATAAGCATAAAACACTGGCAGCTACCACTCACCTCATAGGTTTAATCCAGGATAACAAATATATTGAAAGCTTAATTTCCAAGAACCTAGTCTATTCCTTCCTTTTTTAATTAGACTTTTCCATATAATGTATACTATCTCAATAAATTTGCTTTACAGTTATGACTAGAGTGGCTAATGTTGAGCTGTATTAATTCAACTGTACATCAAGGGACAAATTAAGATGTGCACATAGTCCGAATAAGTAGAGTAACAGCCCTGGGAAGGTATATGAAAAGCTGAATGCTTTGCTCAAGCCCACAAAGAAGAGAAAGAGAAGAGACAAAAGGAAAGAGGAAAGAGAGAAAAATAAGAGGAAAGAGGAAAAAGAGAATAGGAAAAATAAATTAAGGCAAAGCCGCCCAGGGTCTCTTTAACAGGGAGTTTAGCCACTGAATCCAGTCACGGTTCTTTTTGCTCCTGCCTAATACAATGCATCTTTTGGTGCTGCTTTCTCAAATCCTGTCCTATCAGGCAGCGTCACTGTCACATCTTCTCTCAGTAACATCCAAGGAAGCTAAAGGGATTTAGTTCCTAAGCAGAACTTGTGCCTTTGAGTCACACTGGAGTTAAGTCTGGAGGAGACTGTAGTAATGTGGGAGAATTATACAAACCCTGGAGCTATTCTCAGCTATATCTAGATGTTTACAAAATAAAGCAATTTTGAAGTCTAGATTTTACCCTGGACTATGGGAGGCAGTGGAGAGGGTCAGAAAGAACAGGAGAGAAACATTTTAGATGAGAAATTGAAGACCCGTTTGCCTTAGTTTTGACTGACAATTCTTTTTTTAATGAGAAGTTACTCTAGCTAAGTAAAGGGGCAGAAGGCATATGAAACTCATACCCCAAATCTGAGACCCCTGTCGAGTGAACAAGCAACTATAAGGCATATTAGCCTTAATATTTCTGTGGAGGGGGGAAAAAAAAAAAGTAAAAACATAAGCGACAGAGGACTCTTAGTTGCTTACCAGAGGGATGGACCTTAAATCTACTCTAACTTGTCTAGTACACCCAGGGTGATAGGACAAGCAGTAAACTCGAGAGACCTGCAAATGAATATTAGCCTAGTGCCAAAATCTCAGCAGCTGGAAATTGATGCAACAAGGGCAATCAGCACTTCTGGACACTTGGGGCTGTTACAGGTAAGTTAAAAAGTGAGCACAGCAGACATTACAAATAGTACACACAGTATCAAAAAAGGTCATTTGGCTTCAATATACTACAGATTGGTCTTGCTTAGACCTGATTACTCATCATGTGGATCTGAGGGAGATTCCTGTATAGTCTGTTATACTAAAGGCCCTGCTCCTTGTCCCATCAAAGACAACTGCAAACTTCACTGACTTCAGCCAAGCAAAAGCAAGGTTGATAGCTACAGGCTTCCTTAAAGCATGGGAAGGTTCTGCTGTGAGTGAAAAATCAGGGCTTGCTGTATGATATACTGAGCATGGGACAAAAAGATGTTTTGCTTTGCAGGATAATGGAAGCCCTTCTTTTATAGGAACCGAGTTCCATATCTGTTCTGCCCAGCCAGAGTTTTAAAAAAAATCTCACACATGCATGTCAGCTATTGAATGATGTTGTTTAAAGCTAGAAACTGTGAGCTGTTAGTCTTTAAAGAATACACAGACAGGCAAGAAATTCCACCAAGTGATTTATAAGCAGGTGGAAGAGAAAGTGGAAACTTCTGTGAATCTTGGTCGTGATCCAGTTCAGAGCCTTATTTTGATGGAGGGCTCCCTCTTCTGGATTTTGATTGAAGCATACTTCCAAAATTCCAAACCGGTTTATTTTTTCCAATGCAATTGAAAGGTGTTTTCAACTAGAAAAAGCATCAGGGAGAGAGCCTCTATGTGCTCTCATAGCCCAACAGTCCCTGTGCTGCATACGCACTGCGGGGATCTGGGCTTTGGGCAGCACGTCCGACTGCACCTGCCCCACAGACCAGACAGAGATAACAAGAGCTGCCACTGAGTCTTTAGGTTTTAATTTGCATATTTAAGTTAATAGATGTCCCAGGCACAAGGGGGAGGGTTTACTTTAGCTTATGATTCTTTATTTTTCTTGCTTTCTAAATGCAAGTTTTGGAGAATTACGTCATTAAGAAATAGCCTTAGTTGCGACAATTCCTGGGAACTCTACTTCTGGACAAGAACATTTTCAAGATAAGCAGCTCAAAAAGTAAAATATATATTTGGCTGGAAGTTCTCCAGTGACAGGAAAAATAGCCTTTTAGTCCTTTATACAAATCAAAATAGTCTTACATGAAAAAATCCTCCCTAATCTGTGGGGAATTTCCTCCCCCATAGGAATTCTTTCTGAAAACAGACACTTCCTGAATGGCAGGTGGGACTGCTAGAAACTGAAACTGCATCTTTGAATAATTTACATTTCTTAAGGAGAACAACCTTTTCAGGCAGAAACCTGCTTCAATGAACATTTTCCTTCAATACAGCCAGAATTTAATACCCCAGTGCAAATACATCTGTAAGACTATGACTGTGGATTATTATCATGGCCAGAGGGGAATTCATTGTTTCAGAATAGGACAAGAATGCAAGCGAAACTGAAGATAGAAGTATCAATAATCCATATTGCTCTGTGGCCTGAGAAGGAGTCACATCTCTCTGATTTTAGAGAGTGACCGTAACTGTGTTTTGTTTAAATCCAATTTGAAGTAAACAGTTCAAATTCAGCAACTACAGACACTATAATGAAGGATGTGACAAAAACTGTACATCCTTTTATCAGAGATTCACACACACTTCTTCCAGATATAATATTGCAAGCCTTTGCCTTCTAATGTTGTTACTGCCCACAAGACAGCATTCACCTAGACCAACTATTCCCTGGCTTCTTTTCCTGCAGATTAGCAAATAGCAATCAGCCCTGCCAACACCTGGGTCAATGAGATCTGCAGGCTGTTTACTGGGAGCTCCCAGACCCACCTGCAGGCCCTCTGTCCTGCTTTGACCTCAGCCAGCAGCTAAGCACCATGCAGCCGCTCACCCAGCAGGATGTGGGGGAAGAGAATTGGAAGGGGAGAAGTGACAAAACTCATGGGTTGAGATAAGAACAGTTTAATAACTGAAAATAATAATTAATAATAATCATAATAAGCAAAATAACAAAGAGAGAAATAAAAGCCAAGAAAGTGATGCAAATGAAAAACAAGTACTCACCACCAACCAACTGATGCCCAGCCAGTCCTTGAGCAGCAGCCCTCTGGCCAACTTTCACCTAACTTTATGTGCTGAGCATGACGTCAGTTGGTATGGAATATCCCTTTGATCAGTTGGGGTCAGCTGTCCCGGCTGTGTCCCCTCCCAGCTTCTTGTGCACCCCCAGCCTACTTACTGGTGGGGTGAGGTGAGAAGCAGCAAAGGCCTTGGCTCTGTGTAAGCACTGCTCAGCAGTAATGAAAACATCCCTGAGTTATATCAACTCTGTCTTCAGCACAAATCCAAAGCACAGCCCCATACCAGCTACTGCGAAGAAAATTAACTCTACCCCAGCCAAAACCAGCACACCCTCAGACCTCACTCTGGCAACCACCAACTCAAAATGCCCCTGCTTGCGCCAGATGCCTCCCTGTCCTAGGTGCTCTGCAGCCACATCAAAAGAAAGAGTGCCAATCCCAACAGGTTTGTCATTTGAGAGATGGGATATATAAAGTGTATGAGGAAAAATGCTTAATGCCAAGCAGCGGAGTGGATGGAAAGCCAGGAACAGAGCATGGGCTTCTTGGGAATAGGCTCAGTGCTCTCTGCAGAGCCACAGCCCTTAAATTGAGGCCACAGTCACAGAAGGGGTTATAAAAAGGCATCCAATGGAACACAGCTACCTCAAGCTTAAGCAGAAATACATATTTTGGGTAAGAGGTCCCCACAATTTCCAGCATCAAAAAGAAAAAAAAAAGAAAAAAAACAGCCAAGAACTGTAAGCCAAGTTCCTAACTTCTAACTAATGTCATCACTATTAATAAAAATATTGGTGGCTCATTTTTTCCCCTTCTGCTGAACAGCTATAACTCTGGAAGGAATTACCCTGTAGGTTTTGGGGTGGGTTTTTTACTGTTATTATCATAATAATGTGGAAGAAGGAGAAAATTTGTGCTGTATACTAATTTCCCATTAGTTAACTTTGCCAGGAGAAAGATCACAGCAGATTTTGGCCAGTGTTGTAAGAATAGGGCTCTTGATTCTGAGACAGTAATTAAAAAAATAAATAAATGTCCTACTGTTTTCTTACTACAGTGTTGCAAAGTTTGTAGTATATTTAAAAAAGTTCATTTTTAGACTTATATAACTAGGTGGTGTTACAGCAGTATTTTTGAGCAACCAAAAAAGTTTTTAGTCCCTTCCAATGCACCCTGATTTATCTTTAGTAAGGCTTTGTGTTCGTCTTTCCTTGGAGCAGAGTTGCACAATGCTAACAACCTTCACCAGGGTTTTGGGCTGCAGTCCTCCCATGCTTAAGCGTATCTGCCTGGGACATGCAGACCCTGCAGTGGGCTCCCTCCAGAGCAATGACAACTTTAACCATTTGATAAGCTCTGTGACACACAGTATTTTTTTTTTTTTAAATCCTATTAAAAACAATAGAACAAACTAAATGGGCATCAGTCACATGTTTAACTCTCCCACAGAGAAAATCTGAGAGGACTATTTGCATTTGCTTTCTCTCAGGTCATCTGCCTCCATCAGTGTCTCAGGTCAGCCTGTTTGCTGGCAATGCTGGGAATTCACACCTCGAGATAGGAATCAAGGCAGTTGTTAATATTCAGTAGTCCTCTCTGCTGGTAATTCCAACTTCTGACCAAACTTAGTTCATGACAACAAACAAAGTTTTCAAAAATAATACCCATCCTACATCACCTCTCTGGGGAGCTATTGTGCTGCTTTCCTCCTGCCCTTCCCCACAAATGGCCAAGGTACTGACATGAGAAAATTCCACACCATATTCATTAAATTGTTACCACTCAGGGTTTTTATCATCCTGAAACACAGGAGCTCCATTCTGTCACACAGACAAAAACCTCATTCAAGAAAACAGTATGGGGGGGTTGCTGGCAAAAAGCTTCAGGCTGCAAGAAGAGTTGTTGAGCTGTCCCTTATTCCTTGCAAGGTTCCCATTAGCTGTGAGAACCTGTGCCAGGGATAGGCTGTTATTCCTTCCCAGATCCTCCTACCTCCCTATGGCTATTAATGGTGATGTCCATTCCCATGCTGCCCCTGGGTGGGCTCTCACTTATTCCCCTACCGTCCTTACAACACTTACTTTCTTCATTTCTTCGGTTGTGCCCTCCTATGATAACCCTTACTAATAGTTCCTAATTTCCCATGCTGCTTCTCCTCCACTCCCACCATCACCACCACCACCTCCTGGTCCCCACTGGTCTGTGGCTATATCCTCTCTGGTCTTTCTTCATTTACTTCAGCAGGGTAAAGCAGGGCAGAGCAGGGCAGGGCACTGGGACAACAGAAAGCCAGAGATCTGGGAAGACTTTGCCGCCTTTTATGCCTTGTATACCCAGCATCATCTAAAGACAAAGGCCAAGCCATCAAGTAGCATCTACCACCATCTGCATCCACAGCACAAGGGCTGTTGTGGCCCCAGAGCATCATAGCAATGTCATTGCTTCAGCTTGGTAACAAAGGTAGTTACTTGGAAATTTTTTTTTCTAATTTATGCTATAAAATATGAAAAAATATTAGCCAATTTGTAGCTTTTTTTTTTCCTTATTCAAAATGGATGCCAGTGCCACAGGAGCTTAAGAGTTGCTTCAAATTATTCACAAGAGGAAATAAAACTGGCTTTCACTTACTGCAATCCTATGGCCAGCAACAGAGCTGCTATTTTATAGTCCGGGAGCAAACCTAAGACATAGGTGGGACACAGAAACTGACGGGAACAACCCTGACCCTGCAAAATAGTAGAGTGCAGGGATAACAGGACACTGGGGAACAGGAGGCCAATTTAATGGGGATATGGGAATCAAATGGGGTGGGAGGTAGAAACAGTAAGCAGCCAGCACAACAGCTGCATGTTAAAAAGTGTATATGAGGCTTGAGCATAACCCTGAGAGCATCCACCTCTAAAACAAAAAAAATTAAAACCAAGGCAAAACATGGGATTTTTGAAGGTCTGAGTTATGATCTCTGGACACAGAAAATTAGTCATCCTACAGTCATGTACTGCACATACCATCCTCACTAGATCAGGTATCCACACGGTACAAGCTATCATGAAAATAGGATTGGTTTTAGTTAACAGATTCCTTTGTGATCGAGGGAGTAGGAGGTCAGCATCAACCTGACTTTCCCCACTGTCTTTCATTGGGCCTCAGCCAACACAGAACTCACTTAGCAATTTGCCTCCAACACAGCAAAGAAAACTGAAAGATAAAAAGCCATGGACTACCATATGATCTTCAGGAGGGGGGGTAAAAAGGCACAGAAAAACGCAATGAGATTTGTTAAGATTCCTAAGCGACATTCTTCAGCTCATGGTTTTAGGAACTTGAAACAAACAATGCACATTCAGTCCATGGACAAAACCCAGGCACAGGAGAAATATCCGGAGTCACAAAACATAAAATTTTGGAGACACGTGCATTTTCCATTTCAGACATCAACCTTGGAAAGCACTGGGCAGAAATCTCAGTAGCAGGGTCGAACATGGAAATGTGCTTTCATTTCCCTCAGAGGAGTACCTCTAAATCTGGAGATAAGGGCTAACTCTTTCATCCCTGCTGTGATCTTGGCTTTCCAAAACCCTTCTGCTGCTTGCAGCAATTGAACTAGTTTCCAAAAAAACCCGCATGCTCTCTCTCTCTCTTTTCTACAGTTGATGTATTGGTACAGTTGACTAATGGATGAATCCAGCATTCAACACCAGACCTGATCCCAGAAGAGGTGCTTGGCCTCTCTTACTGCGTACAAGAAGTTTCCCTCACTGAACTGCCCTTTGCTCATATGTGTGTACATTAAGGACGAGTTCAGCCAGGGACCTCAGTATGCTCTATAGTAGCTAATAAGATTGAACTTACTGTTCTCAACCCTTGCCTGGTGGCACAGCTGGTGATGCTACCCTTTAATTCCCATTATAATGGAGAGAAAGCAAAATTTCCTAGACAAGGTGTGAAATGGAGAAGGTTCACCAGGACATTAATCGTCTGTAGTTACCCTTAATTCCTTTAAGGCAGCCTGCATCAATTCTGCTAACCATGCAAAATCTTGAGATACTGTCCCTGCAACCATTTCTGGCTACTCTGCTACTTTCTGCCACCCTGCTGAAAGCCCTTTGGGACACCGAGGCCAGGCCATCTCCTCTGAACTGTGTTTCAATATCCCTGGTTACCTCAGAGTCAGGCTTTGAGGTGGGAGTATTGACTTAGTGCTTAGAACAGAGATATTCACTCTCTACCATCGCTTTTATTCCCCCATCGCTTTTATTTATATAAAATTATTTTATTAATTTTATTTTATTATGTACCTGGTATAGTAAATAATGAAGCAGAAAATGTCTCCAGCTTCCATTTTTCTTCATCATCTCTGTTTTGTGCCTTTCAGCTTTAAAACCAGCTTGTGGGAATGCTTCTGGACATCTGTCATACATCTGGGCAGACATAATTATTACATTCAAATATTACTGTGGACATTGCATAGTCTTTATGAAGTGGCAGATCTATTTTTTGCATAGATTTTCCTGTGCAATGTTTATACAAGTCCGCTGAGCCACATGGCTACATAAGTCTCCTGCTTCATCCAGAGCCCATGATGGACTGCTGAACTAGAGAAAGGCTATTTGGTTTTACCACTGTTATTCAGTTTGTGGTATTAAAAGCACACCTTTCCTCCTGCTGATCTAAGCACAGAATTATGAATCCTAACAGGCTTTTCTGCAGTACTCATCACTCCTTTGTGGGAGTCCTCCAGCACATCGTGAACTTACCTAACATACTTGCAACGTGCGTGTTCATCTCTCAGTTCCACAGCTGAGAAATAGGGAGATGTTGAAAATGTACAAATTATCACAGAAGTCCGGAGTTGTGCGTACTGGATACGAAGGATAGAACCCTTTGAATTCAAGTGCTTCTTTAAATGCGCTTTGTGTGGATCAGCCCCCAAAGGTACCTTTGGCAGAGGCCAGGAAAGAATCTTAGTTCCTGCCAATTGCTACAAGAAATTAAACAAATTTCATACAGGTTCCAAAGAACAAAATTATTATTTATCCCCCTCTTCCCATCATGTAACAAATGAGGTTGATATCTCACAGTAAAAAGAACACATATCATGTATTTAAATGATAGCATTACGATCAGGAGTGAAAGTAAAGTTGCAAGGATAAATTCTGACATCTCATAACTTTTGACTTTGCATACATATTAATGTTTTATGAACACGATTTTCTATTTATAAGTTTCCTACAAAATGAGCAAGCCAAAAATGCCAAAGCTTCCTTATGTGGCATCACACCAGTGCCTATGAAGGCACAAAATTCAGATGCCCCACAAGCCACTCTCACTTGAGCTACCCAAGGGAGAGAGCAGCACTAAGGAATCACCTCCTGCTAGTGCTACAGGAGGATGAGACTGTGAGTTTCTCAACCATTTCCAAAAGTGAAAGGTAGGAGTTCTGGGTTCTGCCCTGGGTACTAATCCAAGAGTTCACAGATCTCCTACTGGGGGTCTCCCACCATCCAGTTCAGCTGTTCCACCGGGTTACCTCCAACCTGTCCCTGTCTCAGTCCTTTCTGAGATGGGGACACAGATTATTTTTCTGGGGGTGGAGGTCTTTTATTTGCCAATCCATACTCTTTTCTTTGACATTTTTCCCAGTTCTGATCCCAATTTCTCCTCCAAACATTCAGTCAAATGCTCTCAGTTCACCTCCCTGCACCCCCAGCAGATGAAATCAAAAGATGGATGCAAAAGGTATATCAGTGAATCTCTGACTTGAGGGAAGAGTGAAGTTCCTTAGTTCTGCTCACATAACCATGAGATATTTCAGCAACAGCAAAGGTAAGGGCTGGGATTTGGGCACCTTCTGGAAAGCCAAACAGGGAATGAACTGTAGACCAAAAACCCCACAGTAAAAACAGTTTCTAATAAACCTGGAAGGGGAAGGACAGAAAGTCTCCACTGCTTTGGATAAATCAGATGCTTACAAATCATATAAGAACTACAAGTGCCCTAGGATATCACCCAAACATTTATCTTAATGTTTTCATGGCTGGCTGCTGCCCCTTTGGCAGATGCAGTCTCTGTCCTGCCTGTGTGCTCCCACCACCTCGTTGGCACTGGCAGTGTTTAGTTCCCTGAATAGTTTCGGTAGAGGATCAGACAGCCTTGTGCCAAGGCAAGGGTAGAAACATGCCTGTGATGATGGGAAGCAGGGGAAGCAGGACTGCCCCTTTTGGGAGCACCTTCCTGTGGTATCTGCTTACAAACATGCTATCAGACCAAAACCTGAGTTCCATTACAGTGCCCGAGTGCTTGGGATATATTTTGTGAAACCAATAATGTAGGATTATTTCGAACTATATTTTATGGAGATTTAAAATGGGGCTTCTAGAGCTCTACTATAATGGAAACTGTGATTAAAGCCCCCCAAGAAGTCCTACTCCCAAAACTTCAGTTCCATTTCCTAATTGGTTACCAAGCTCAGCCTCTCTAGAGGTCAGCACAATAAGAAATAATTAAAAAAAATAAATAAAAATCTTTGTTTGACTGGTCTGTGTATACAGTGGACTTCAATGAGAAATGCTGGAACAACCTTACTGTTGGTAAATTTTCACAGAAAAAAAATACATATAGTTTTTTTAACGTAACATGAAAAAAGATTGGAGGGATGGTGTCATAATTCCCATTATATGACATTGTAAAGGAAGTGACATTTGTAAAACATTTGTTTGTAGACATTAATTAATAGTGCCTATACTGTCCTGTTTGTGACTTTTTCTGTTGAAATACTGGTGCCATTAACACAGAACTTGTCAAGGAGTCAGATCCTGAAGCCCTTATTCCCTTTTGTTTTGCTCACATTCAGGGATATTTCCCAATGAATTTTTCAAGTTCCAAGAATTTTGTTTGAGCATAATCACAGCAAATTATGTAACAAATTCCCCTCTACCCCTGTTCATAAAAGATTCAGTAAAACTAAAATAGTATCCATGTTTTGGCCCCAAAAGAACAGGTCCGAGTATAGACAAGGAAGTCTTCCTGTAGAGCTGCAAGAAGAAAAAAAAAAAAAAAATCTAAGAGTTTAACTGATTAAATATTTGTGTGACAAACCTGACTTTATGGGGCACTCCAGATCTCCCATTGATGTCAGCGAAGCAGGCAAAGCTGCTAGGCTGGGACTCTCCAGAAGCCAACGCTGTGCACAAGTTTTGCTTCAGTATTCATTTGTTCTACAAATCTGTTGAAAATGTCTGGAGTTTTCCACTTCCCCTGGTACTTTTGAGGAAGAAAAAAGAGATTCATAATTTTCCAGCACAGAAAGGATTCACAAGATTTTAAGCATGTAAAGTAATTGATGTTGTCCAAAAAATGGTAGAATTCAGGGAAACACACAAACTACACTCCAGCTCTGAGTGCAGGCTACAGCTAGCTACGGTACTTAGTTCCTAATCAAGAGATTGCTAACAAATCATAACAGATGTAGCCAGGACTGCCAAGTTTGAACCTTAAGTGCCAAGGCTGAGCCATGGCATATTGACTCATCGTGTTACCTAAAGTATCATCCTTCTAAACAGCTTTAGATTGTCTTTTATGTTCGTGTGACCAAGTGTAACGGAGTATCAGTAGAGCAAATGCAAACAGCACGGTCTTCCATTAAAGCAATCACATACCCAGATGCAAAATCCAGGACTCTGAGACCTCATGCGAATCTAAGAGTCCCTGGGGAACCTGGGTTTGATGAGAAATACATATAAATATTATAATCTGTGACAGATATAATCTTGCTCCAATATTTTCCACTTTATTTAAAAGGAAAGCTACCTATTTTGCTCAGTCCGACAGTCTGGAAGTTACAAAGATAAAAGGACCTCTCAGCATGAACAGGCTGCAAAATGTATTTGGAAATAAATTCGTAATGACAATTGGCATTAAAGAATTTATTTTCAAATACATTTTGCAGCCTGTTCATGCTGAGGGGTGCTTTTATCTTTTGAAGTGGATGCTGCTAGGCTGAGCAGAGATGAAGTTTCCTCTTAACTCTTTCAGTACCACACAAACAGCAGGATCCATCAGGATTTTTTTTAATCGAGTACTTATACCTGCATAAGGCAAACTTTGCATTACAGGTACTTGATTTCTAGTCTCAAGAAAGGAAGCAGATAACCACAGCTCTCCTAGCCGATCATCTGACACCTACTTTTATGTCCAAGAGTATTTCTTCCTTAATATAGTCCCTTAATGCTTTTTCTCAACAGAAATCCTGATTGCTATGCTAACAGTGCCTTTCTGGTTAGCCACAAATCACGACAGCTTTACCAAGTAGCCAGCGTACAGCCAGAATTTCCGCATGTCCCCGGTGGGAGTCAGCATCTTGCGTTACAAATAGCTCCTTTGTTGACAAAGGAAAGGTGAGCTCTGCCTCCATTTCTGGCATCCCTTCTGCTTTGCCTGCCTCAGTCTTCCTTGCAACTCAGTCGCTTTTAAAGTCACAAGATAAACTCAGCTTGCTGCTGAATGGTGTAGTCCATCCTCCGCACCTCTGTCTTCTACATTCATTACTCTCCTTTCTGCTTGGATAATCACACAGCTGCACAATGAGCCAGGATGGGAAACAAATGCAGCAGAAATCAACCTGTTTTGAGTCCTTTTTCAGCAAAATAATTCCCCGGCTTGTCTGACTGCATAGCCAGACAAATGTCAGAGGGAAAATTAGAGGGTGGGAACAAGAAGTAAGGCATAGGGATGTGCTGGAGACCTATGTGCAGCATTGCAAATTTATGTTGGATTTAAAAAGTAACTGCATAACCGCAGACTAAAATACAGGTAGAAGCTTCAATATGAAACTCTAAGAGCCTAAAGAAAGTTGGGATGTGGACAAATATACATCACCTGGGAGTATTAACCACTAGAGGTTGTGCTGTGATGCAAATCTGTCCATTATTTCCATTCCTGATCTCGTACTGTTAAATAAGGAAACTGGACATAAACAAACAATGGAGAACAAGAAAGGCCTAGAGAGAGAGACACCCTTCTCAAAGTCACTGGTGTTTAGATCAGGCTGTAAAATGTAATCCTGCCTCTGAAAACTCCATTTCACTTCCTGTGTGGGCAGAACGAGGAGAAAGGGAAATCATTTGAAGACAAATAGTAAAAATTATGAGAGGAAGAACTTCTGAAATATTCATTTTTGCCCAGCTTGCTCTGTCTTAGGGGGCATGGGGGGTGGAGAAGTCTCAAGAGATATATCTAGAAGATATTTTTTGGATTACTGCATCCAGCCCCCAGTTATCCCCATCAGTTATCATCAGTTATCATCCCATCATAATGCCTTTCATAACCTAGCATGTCTCATCATAAAAAACATTTGTTCTTTTCGTTCACTATTCCCCTCTGAAGGCTCTTGCAAAATTGTCCTCCTTTTCCCTTTTCCAGTCTGTATGTACTCAAAGCTTTTTGTCCCTGTGACACCACCTAAAACAGCTCTTCAACTTCTGTGACACCACCTAAAACAGCTCTTCAACTGCAGCATTTACCTTCCTGACGTGCCCATGGCTGGCAAAACAGGTTACCTCCTGCCCTGTATTTGTTAGGCTGAACAAGCCTACCTCTCCTAGCCCCTTCTCACAAGATGGACTCTTCAGCCCCATGATTTACCAGGACAATCAGGAACTGAGGGAGCTGGTCTGGGAAGGCTGTACGTCAGGAGCGGGTTACCCCAGTGCTCAGACAGAAAGACTCTTCCAGGGAGCCAACGGGGTGCAGGCTGGCAGGAAACCACGCCGGCTGCCCAGCCTCTCTCCCCGGTTCCTATCAATCAAATGTTTTGACACAGTAGTACAGCAACTGTTTGACACAGTAGTACAATGTTCAGTACACTGAACATTGAATGTTTCAGTGCTGGCATATTAATATTTTCCAGCAGGACACTGTTCCACAAAGATTTAAAAATGTCTTAATCCCAAAGGGAAGTCAGAAAAGAGGGAGTGAAATTTATGAGCTCTACAATCCACCTCTACTGATGGTAGCAAATAGTAACAGAAGCATTTAAAGAATCAAGACAGACAAAACCAATACCTACATTTAAGGCAGGAAAAAGCAAGGACAATCCCACTGAAAGCCTTATGCCTATCCGGGCCAAAGCCAGAGTGAAACAGACTTCAACAAAGTACAGAACCTACTGTTGCCTTAGCATGGCCTTTTTGGTAAGTATCCCCAAGGAGATATCATTGACTTCTTTACTGAAACATCCCTCCTCTCCCCCCCAAAAAAAAATATTTCTTGAAATTATAGTACAAATCAGGGCAGTGATTTGAAGATGGATGACCTGCACCTTACAAAACATGCTGAGGAGGTGTCTCACTCATATGCTGATAGTAGCAAAGGTTTAAAGTAATCCTATTCTTCCGATGGGCTCACAATGGATGAAGAAGGTTTCACAAAACACATGAGTACATGCAAGCTATCCCTTTGACTGGTTAAACCTCAGAGTTGCTCTTATTGAAGTTAAGATGGCTTCCACAAGCTTTAGTATTACTAATTCTTAAAAAAGGGAAAACAATTCATAATAAAGCATGCTTCCCCAGTACAAGAAAGATCCTCCTGCACATGAAATCTATGACTTTATTACGCTACTCACAAACCATTTTTAAAACATACAGTGTACTTCTGAGCAACGTTTCTGTTCGTTCCTCTCATGAGCAGAAGTTATGTTCTTGCAGGCAATGTTGCTGTGCTATATTAATATTGCTGTGCTATATTAATATTGCCAGCACTTGGTGTGTCATACAAAACCTTAAAAATTACTGAGAGCTACAGAATCTTGAAGCATTTTGAAAAAGTGACAGAAGAAATTAATAAAATCATTTTGTATTGCATCTACCACATTTGACTGAGATGTTAGATTAGATGTTAGAAAGAAATCCTTCACTATGAGGGTGGTGAGGCACTGGAACAGGTTGCCCAGAGAGGTTGTGGAGGCCCCATCCCTGGAAGTGTTCAAGGCCAGGTTGGATGGGGCTTTGGGCAACCTGGTCTAGTGGAGGGTGTCCCTGGCCATGGCAGGGGGGTTGGAATTAGATGATCTTTGAGGTCCCTTCCAACCCAAACCATTCTATGATTCTATCTGTTCTCCATGGCTCCTGCAGAAGAGCTTAGGTGCCTCTGCTAAGTGCCCTCCCATTTTCTCAGAACCTGCTGGAATTAGGATACTACAGTGAACACCCTTTACACAGCAGGTGAGCTCTGGTATCTGTGCCGCTATGGCACTTGATTTTTCATAGATCCTTCCCTACACAAAGCACTCCATTTCAGAAAAGCTCCTAAAGGCAGCAGGAAGCCATGACATTATGGGGTCAAATATGCTGCTTGGTAAGACAAAGATCTCAATGGTTGAGCAGAGTCACATTATCTCTGAGTAAGCATTTTTGCCCTCTGGCAGAAAGTTGGGAGCCTGAAGTTTTACAGATAAGAAAATACTTCTATCCACTCCGTCCTGGTAAAGTTCAGGTGAGCTACCTCCCTCCTGACCTCTTTCAGATGACTCTCTATGCAAGGGAGACTAAAGCTGTCTTATGAAACAATGACAAACATGCATTTAGAAACCAGTGACAGGAGAAAAGGAAAGGCCGAATGATGCTGTTGGACGTGAAAGGACATGGAACAAGAATACAAAATAGAGCATGAAAATTATTGTGTTGATAAAAGCAGGAAAATTACCCAAGCCTGCATCTCCTAATAAACACACTACCAAATCGATGTATCAGCTAATCCCATTTGTCTGCCTTTCCCCAGCAGAATAGCACTGCAAACTGCACATCTGCTTTGCTGGTTCGTACTTTCCTGCCTGCTCTCAAATGCCAGTCCCCGACACTGTAACTATGGACAAGGCTGGGGTGGCATGAGCGTTTCCAGTAAAACAGTGAGGCTTAGGGGGAAGCCCCGAGTGCACTCCTGAGCTGTAACCCTGCGATCCACAGCTCCGTCTGGTGCTGCCGAGCCCACTAGTGCCAGAACCTGCACAGGAGCTCTTCTGAGACAACATTATCGTGTCTGGCCTAAAACTCCCACCATCAGCTCCATCTGGACTAATTACTGTCAATTTGTCCTTACACAGACAGAGAAAAGAGTAACTACAACCCACCATTTCAATTTATGTTTTTCCAGTAAGTTATGGAGCAACCAGATGAGATCAGCTAAGGTGACCAAGCAGATCACTGCCACTGACATGACTCTGTTCTTGGCCATGTGCTCCCACTGCTTCCCTACATCAACTCCAGTGCTCATCTGACTTCTACTGAGGTGTTTTAATTCTTCAGTCTAGCAGGAAAAGAAAGTTTTCTGCCACATCAGCAAGTTGAATCAGCTCCACAGGAGGCAGTTAAGCACCGCTGGTAACAGAAAAGAAAGCACAGGGACACGGAGCAGAAGAGTAGAGGGAATCAAGACTGTCTTTTTGGGTGGCATCTTTGTTTTGTTGGTTAAGTTGGTTGAATAATCTTTTATTATTTCACCCTGGTTCAATCCATGGAAGTTGCAACCCAATCTGATTTAAATTGTATCAAAATACACCTCTCAAAATTAAATAGAAGCTTCTGTAAAGGCTTTTATATCAGTTCAGACGTAAGAATTCCAACTGACATCCAAACTTAGATAGCCAAAATTAGAGTACCCCCCAATAAAGGGCAGGAAAAGTAAAGAATCACATTGCTTGATCTTTTACTTTTCTTCACTCCTTCAGTTGATACAATTAACAGGAAGTCAAAGTCAAGTGCTTAAGCAAAATGAAAACCTTCTGCAGAAGAATCAAGGGCTACATAGCTTCATATTGCTCCCAGCTTAGCATGTTCTTATAAATCAAAAGACAGCAGAAAATGCAAGGTATAAGCCATCTTCTCTGTCCTTACAGCTTTAGAGGAGTTGTATTTAGTTGTACAGCTTTAGAGAAAGTTGTAATGTTATTAGATTAATGTAATGAAAATACATTGGGTTACATTACCTAATGACTAGGTGTTACAGTACCTGGTTGTTAAACAGATAGCACACAATTCTCTTTGGAAATTGCATGAACCACTCCTAGGAGATAACCATTTAAGTAAAACAGAATCAGATCATTCTCTTCTACACATTGAAGTGGCTTAAAGCTGCCTTACTTGAGCAGTTGGATATTCTCCTTACACAGTGGACCTCTGGGTTGATTTAGCCAGTCAAACATCAAAGCCAGCTCTGAAATGTCTTTACAGAAGAAGACGCATAAAACAGGTGACTTCTGACAGCTTTTCTGCAAAGATCAACTCTCCATCTTGCTATTGGCCATGCACCATGGGATAATTTCTCAACAATTTCATTCATTTTTCCATCATTAGCTTATGGGAATCATTGTCATCAGATTTTAATAAGGCCAAATATGTAACAGGATTCCAAAAGCAATTGATGGTATTGGAGAGAATGAGACAAGCCAAATAACGTCTACAACGATCAGGAACAAACATAGGCCTTCCCAAACACCTCATTAATGATAGCTAGAAAGAAGGGCACTCTGTGGGCAAATCGTCCAATAACAGCTTACTACATGGCTTCTTTACCCTCCCTGTGAGAAAAGTGGACCTCAACTTTGTTTAGGACTCAAGTGAGGACAGCAGGACCTGTTTCTACTTTACTGTTCCTGAATTATTCTACTCTGAACTACAGACGTGGCCTACAAAGAACACACACCCCAAACACCAATTCCTTCAGGCCTACCACAGTTATCTTAACTTTCCATAACATCTTTCTCTCTCATGACCTCTTCCACCTCCTCTTCATGGCTCCCGCACACCACATCTCTGGAAAAATTCAGATAAATACCTTATTTTGAGAAACCCCTGAGATGCAGCAGGTTAACATTCATTCAGTCTTGGAGTCTTTTCTGTGCCTCAGTATCCCCAGCTGTGAAATGATAAAAACTTATTCACTTCTATAAATTACATTTGACTCCTGGGGAAAAAAGTGGCTGAGTCTGAAGTAGTGCTGAAAGTCTGGCCTGAATCACAAAACATTATTTCAAACAGTTATATTTAGAGCTTCTGATACTTAACTCAGCCTATCCTTATCTATATGCAAAAGATCCTGACTTTATATTGTTTCCCAGATTCTTCAGAAAAGAAACAAAACAAACAAACAAAAAAATAGCTCCATGAAGCTTGCTGGAATGTTAAGCACTAAGTACAGTCCACAAAACTCTTCTTCCTGTGGAATTTGAATCTGAAGAAACAGAATCTTTGACTTTCCTTTTCTCCCAAGCTAATCTCCATGAAAAAGAAGAAAAGCCTGCAAAATACAAATAAAGTACCTGAAGGGACACTACCACAGATCTTTTTCCCAAAACATAAATAGTTATATCTGACACAAGATACCCTAGGGCACTTACAACCCTCAGCTCACAAGAAAAGAATGAAGTAGTCTTAGTGTCATTCACCTTTCCAGAAAATCTGGTCCTTGCTGCTAACAAAAAAATAGCTTGTTTTTAAAACAGTAGTTTCTGTCTCATGTTGTGCAATCTAATCTCACAGGTCTCTAGCACTGAGTTTACTTCTGTAAATTAAACAATTTCCTAAATTACTTCCTTTGGTAAGATCGCAAAACTAAAAATTATTCTGCCTAAAAAGTATTCTGCAACACCTTAAAAAAACAAAACGCAATGGTATAAGAATTTGCTTATTGTTCAAACAGCTATGAAAATTACCAGCTACATTTGGGTTTAAGTGTTCTGCAGCAGTTTCAGATACCCACATTAGAATCAACATCTTTCCCTCCTCCACTGGTCCAACAAAGGACAGCAGTCAATATGTTTAACATAACCCGGACTGACCAAGGATCCACCTAGCCTAGTGCCCTGTTTGTAAAGGTGGCCATAAGCTCATGCCCAGAGAAGAGTAAGAATTTAGAAGTCTTTATATTATATGCACATAAACACATGTAATATGTCGGCCTCCAACTAATACTCTCTGATTTTCCAGCTCTTTATGAAGGTTATCAAAAGCCAGGCTTGACAGTGGCACCCAACGGGAGGATGAGAGACAACAGGCATAAGTTCAAAAAGGAATATAAGGAAACACATTTTCAGCACGAGGACTGTCAAGCATTGGCACAGGTAGCCCAGAGAGGTTGTGCAGGCTCTGTCCTTGGAGGCTTTCAAAACCAGACTGACTAAAGCTCTGAGTACACTGGTATGAGCTAGGTGACCCTACTTTCAGCAGGATATTGGACTAGAGGCCTCCCAAGATCCCTTTCAAGCTGAATTATCCTATGATCCTATTTTTCATCTGAGGCTCTCTTGGGCTGGATGTTGCTTCCATGTATTTAGTTACCCTCAGTTTTACTTTTATATGCAGTCTCCTCTTGAGCCTGTGTAAACTTCTGACAACTAGTTCCTCCACCATCTGACAAACAACATCCCTTGCTTTGATCCTAGCTCCACAGAGCTTCATTTCATGGCCCCAGCTCGCTTTCAGGTGAAAGAAATATAAAAACACATCAGCTGGGGAAGAAAGGAAATACATTTTAAAAAATTATTTTAGTATCATTTAGTCACAATATTGTTAGTACATGAAAACCCTTTTAATAAATACTCTGCACTACATTTTCCAATTTGGAGGTGAGGTGTAAGGGAGGCTACATATCATGACTTGCTTCAGTTACCATTACTTGCTGTCAAAACCTCGTAACACTGTGTCTGCCTGCACAGCACACCTTTGGAATACTTGCACTGGATTGTTAAAATGTAAAATAAGTTTTCACCTCCAGCCACTGCACAGGCACAGAAATGTAAGAAGGAAGAATTGCTTGTCCCACACCTACTGGAGTTCCAGGTGCCAGTCCCCATCAAGGCACCTGGACCAAATCGGTACAGAGAATAAGTGAAGTTGTGCCTCCACAGAGATGGTATAAGACAGTATCACCACAACCTTTCCTGCTCCAGGGATTAGCAAACACCTTCAGTCACTATCAGGTTTCTGTCAGGTATCCTTCAAAACTCTAATTCAGTTCACACAGAGTTGGCTTTTATTCACCTGACTAAAGATGCTCTGTGGATACTTGTGCAGCTTTCCATCTTCTGCACACGAGTGAGCTGAACACAGCGCTTGAACAGTTTGTACACATGGGCCTGGCATGCTGTAACAGTCTGCATTTTAACAGAGACACCAAACATCTTCCACCACCCCACAGAGGAAGGTGGTGATCCATCTCCATAGTATTGAAGTCATATTTGCTTCTAAGAGTTCGATATTGATACATAACCTGGACAACTGAGACTCAAGAGACCACAAGGCTAAGAGGAACCACTGGATAATCACACCTAGGTGTTTTTTTAATCCATCGGGTTTTTAAATACCACTCAGTTCCCTCATAGTAAGTCCAGTGATTAGTACCTAAATCATTAATTATGTTTTGGCATCAAGCAGTCTCTGGTTATGCAAGGACCTCACTTCCCCCCTCCCCATGAAACTACAAACCTTAAGTCACTCCTGTATCCTTCTTTTTGATAAAATAAACAGATTTGGCATCTGAGAGGATTTCTCCCTTCATAGGGAGGAATTTTTTTCCAGCAATAAACATTTATGGTTTATTTCTTTACCCTCTCTAACTTGGTTATATTCTATAATAGATGTTAATATTTGGACTGAGGGCCATGTTCAGGAATTTGGGGAAAGAAACAGTCGGAAAAAGACTGTTTTCCAGGATGCAGCCTTCACTGCTTAAGTATGGCTTTTATTCCTCTATCCTGTACATGTAACGTGCCTTGTTGGCTGGGGCCTATTGAAAAAAACACATCTAAGTGCAATAAAGCTGTAATATACCTCTGTCCTCAGTATTATTTATTCTTCAGGAATCCTATCTCATTTGTTGATGCTTTCAGCAATGTTAACTGTATTTACTTTCAGATCACTGAAGATGTTGAATATTGACAGGCTCCGCACTAATTCTAAAAAAACCCAAACAAACAAACAAAAAAACCCCCAAAAATGAAAAAAAAACCAACCACAACTTCAAACAGTAAGAATTACTACTCAAAATTTACCCCTTGATTACTACTTTTTGAGATTTCTGCTTAACAACTCTTAATAATGTGACTGGAAGCAGTAAAAAACCAGTGAATCTAACTTTGTCTTGAGACAAACAACTAACCTGCAACCCTGCCTTAAAATGCTTAAATTCACTGCTTCAAATTTGTTAGAAACTGTAAAAACAAAACAAGCAGAAGAGATCTGGGAAGAGCAAGATGGGCAATTCTGATCAGTGAGCCTTTTGAGAAGGGAAGATAAATACTTTAGAAACAAATTTCAGATCCACTGAGGAAGTAACAGGACAATTCCTCTTTCCTTGCACAATAACAACTCAGTAGGAGCAACAGAATCTGCGGCATATTTGTTTGTTCTTCCTTCACAAATAGCAGGTCCACCACCTCAGGAAAACAACTTTTCAGTTTTCAGAAAAACATTTTCAGGAATGAAAAACAAGATTTCTTAGTCTGTACTGAGGAATCTTGCTCATTGCAGATAGTTATCTGCAGATTTCTGACCTGTGCATCATGCTGTTACCTCTTATAGGTGAGATGAATTCTTCCATTCACATTTGGAAAAAAGATGTCACACATCAACCTTCAACTGAAACGAGTAACACAGGAGAAATCTCCTGCAGCAGCCATGTATCTGTAGGTGTTCATGGGCATCAGCTTTTCTTTTACACTTCAAGAAAAAAATAAAATCCTTCTGTTGCACCATAAAAAGCCTGATTAGAAGAATAATGCCTCAGGCAAACCCTAGAGGTAGAAGCAACTTGAAAGAAACACTGTGCTGAAAAACTAAGTTGATGCAATATTAAACAAGTGAAATCAGGGAAACGGGGAGGGGGGGAAATCTTAGAGAACCAGACTCTGAATTCCTTTACATTGATTTGACATTAACCTAATTCTGCTAA
Source organism: Balearica regulorum gibbericeps (assembly GCF_011004875.1). Lineage (NCBI taxonomy): Eukaryota > Metazoa > Chordata > Aves > Gruiformes > Gruidae > Balearica > Balearica regulorum. The sequence goes on along the minus strand of NC_046185.1, from coordinate 111,125,603 downwards.
TTATTGCAGAATTGCTAGTTATAGCAATTACACCATTCACTCATACAAATGTAACATACAGAACCAAGCCCACAGTTCTCTATCTGCATCACAGAGAGTTGGACACACAGACCTGAGATCCACTGCTTTCCCGGCAGACCCCAAAACATAACTAACCTAGTTAGGTTAACACAATCTCCGAGCGTCTTGCCATGACCCACTTCCCTGGTTAGTGGTGAGCAGTGATAGGGAAAGTCATGGGGAACTGCATCCATGCAGACAGAGCATCTTTTCTCCATCAGAAACGGCCCTTGGAACAAGGATTGCGCTTTGCTGATTAAAGTACACAAAGGAGCTGGGTCCTCTCTGGAGATTTGTCTGGTTCTGTCCAAACCTTCCAAATGCATCACTTTGGGGCTGAGATTCTGTCTGAGATACCGCAGGCTAGATACACACACGCACAAACACACCAGTTTTCAACAATGAAAAAAGAAGGCTTGCCAATGAAATTCTCATCCAGCCTTGACAAAAACATCACATTTATTTCACACTGTTATTATTTCCTTACAACACAGAAGCCAGCTGCATATTTTTTTAGTCACACCTCACCTTTCACCTGTTACCGTGAGGCACGTGCAATTTGTCAAGTGTCATATCAAAGGATTTTTGAAGATCCTCATTCGAAACCAACAGGATCAATTGCCTTGAGAAACCAGCACTGCCAGAGGCACGCAGTGACACCACTATCAGCGCTGCTGCAGTCTGGGGCCACCACTGCCCCACCTCGCTGCTCCCAGTGTCCTTTACTGCTTGCGGTAAAGGTTATCTCACCCTGTAGCAAGTGGCAGGAAGTGACTGATTACAGTCCCTGACAGGTCTTAAATTCATTTTGAGAATGTAATTTGGATTTTGTTTTTGAAACCTGTTATTTTCAGGAAGATGCCAAAGCACGCAGAGGTATGAGCTTGCCTTTAAATACCCAAGGCTTTCTGTCCACTATGTACTTCGAGTTTCACTCCAAACGCTTGTGCTTAACGTGGCGTTTAGGTAACCATGCTGAAAAAGACGACAATCCTTTCAGTGCTGCTGGCTCTGATTCTGGTCAATCTGCTAAAGGCACAAGGTGAGTCAAAAACGCATTGGCAAATCAATCTTTGTCAATTTGAAATAAGATTTGCGTTCCATAGTGTTCTCATTCCCAGATTTATTTTTTCCCCCCTCCTCAAACTCCTGCTTGGGCTCTCTGATCCATAAAAGCAACTACGTACAGGTTTAGGTACCCCTAGAAGTAACTTGGCTTTACAAACCATCCTCCTCATCCGTGTAAATTCCTTTTACTTGTAGGTACCCCTGTTACCCCTGTGCTTGAGGAAACGAGCGTGGAGCAACGCAGAGATGCCAGCATGCAACCAAGCACAGAGCTCCCCCAGGACTACAGCAGAGACCCGTACAAGGAGGAAGGCACGCAGCAAGTTGGGAACACTGGAGTGCAAGAAGGCGAACAGGCCACTTGGGAGCTGAGCGGAGAGCCAAGTACTGAGCCCACCCCTGAGACAAGTGTGGAGCCAAGCAAAGAACCAACCCCGCAGTCAACCACTTAAATATCTGGTAAGACCTATTTTGCCTTTGATTGTCCATGTTATTGTTACCTCAATTTTGCTACTCCAGTGCTCCTACCTTTCCTGCATTAATGGGACAAGACATAAAAAATATTGCTTTTCCTTGTAGTCTATTTCTGGCAGGGTATCTGGCATGCCAGAGATCTAGCCACCTTCTGCTCCTCCCTTCCTTCCAAAAAACAGAAATGGCTAGTAATGGAGAGGAAGGTGAGACTCCTTAAGCTGAATTGTATTATTAGGGATGAGTGCATTTTACAGCTGTATGAAAAGTAAGGAGATCGCACCTCCCCTCTCCATGAAAGAGGTTTCTCTTGTGGATTTAGTTAACGCTGGCTTATAATGCGCATTCTTAACGTGGAAAAAAACCCCAAACAGTCCAGAACCACAACCAGATTTATACAATGGAGTTGCATTGTTATAAAGGCCTGTGGTCTGCTCAAGTGACATTTCACTCTGGCGAACCTCATCTCCATAAGGATGGGCCAAATTATCCCCTACAGAAGAAAAACCTGAGCAAGAGTCAGAAATTCAGTGACCGCAAACCAGCAGAGGGTCTGTCATATCATCCCTCCATATAGAGCTCTCACCTGCAAGGAGGTTGTGTGATACATCACCCAAAGATCTCATCCTGAGCACTGTTACATTTGAAGGCTCTACCCTTTGTCCTTTAGAGCCATGAGCAGCTTCTCCAGAGCTCACAGCAAGGCACAGAGCGTGGAAGGGGATACACCAAAGAACTACTTTTCCCCCATCCTCACCAATTCCTGCCATGCTTCTAGCTACAGCTAGCAAGGCAATCTGGCACTGACTTAACCTTCTGTATTCCTTTACTCTTGCTCACATCAGCTGCCTCATCTTTTGAGAGTGTTTTCCCTTGCTTTGTTTCTCCCACTTACTTCAACAGCATTTAGGACTCTGTCTGTGCTAGGAAAACTGGAAATTATACTATCATGTCCAGTGTTACTTCAGAAAATGCAGCAACACCTGAAATGAGTCAGCACTACCACCACCAACATAACAAGAAAGCACTACAGTACAATTTCCTGAGCTCACTGTAAACTATCACCTTCACTACTGTTATCACCAGGGCAGTGTTGAGACCTCAAATGCTTCAATAAATGGATGTTCTGAACCTCAGCACAAAAATTATTATCGAGCTCTCATGCTACTCACTTCTCTAGCCCCTGGATTTTGGTACCTACACTACAGTGTAAACTTCTGTGCCCTGTATCTCCATGTTTCTCATTACCACAGCAAGCTGCTTCAGCATGCACTCAGCCTCATTAATGAATAAAGGGACACAGCTTCATTATCAGATGTTGTTAATTCTTTTGCTTTTGTTTACATTTTGATTTTGTTGGTTTTGTCTTTTTGGGGTTTTGTTTTGGGTTTTGTTGGTTTTTTGTTTTGTTTTTTTTTTTAAGAGAGGAACATCTTATGAAAGATATTATGAGTGAGGATCTTTTAAATGGACAGAAGTCTCTTGTGAACAATGCAGGCTTGGGGGTTTTCTTGTTTGCTTGTTCTTTACAATAATTTATGTAGGAACAATCTTAGTTCCCCCGGTGAAACAAAGGAAACAATTTGCAAAGCCCCAGAGTCACAATTCCAAGCGGTTCCATCACTCAAGTGTAGTAGTTTTACATTCACTCTCTTTGTTTTTATTCTAGAATAAACTGCAACATTAAGTCTTGATGGAAAAGCAACAGCCACACGTACCTGCAGAGTTGATTTCACCACAAATGCACACACACACAGTGCCTGCAGCAAGCTGGACGGTGGAGCAGTTCCTAAAACTACAGCTTGCAGGAAAACTGTAACCAAGGCCTTCGAGAACCACATCTAATTCTTGCTTACTTTACCGTGTTAATTCAGTAACAGGTCACCTGTGCTGTTCTGCTTGCATAATAACCTGAAATAAAGAATGTCATTGCAACTACATGCTTTGTCATTATTGTAAATCCTTTCCTTGCTCCACTTTAACAAAAAAAAAAAAAAAAAAAAAAAAATTTAAGGTTTGGGTTTTTTCTAGGTCTCCTCTCAAACTTATTTCAAACAACTGATGCTTGTGTTTTCTTACTGTTGTAACCAAGCCTACGGTCAGTTTTCGGGAACTAGGAACAGGGCTGTGAAAACATTTTCAGACAGGCTCCAGACGACTTCAGCAGGCTGCTTTAAGTCTGCTGAAGGCATCATCAGAGGAGGGGGACAGCTTGAAACACAAACTCCTATTTAGCCCACTAACTTACCAAAGAAAAACACTTTCACACAGCTGTGGCTGCAACACACAAAACTACCTCTGAGTGTTTTCGTGGCTTGCAGGTACAACAACAGACAAGTCATTTATCTGCATATTTTGTCAGCCAGAACAACAGCAAGGAATATACACAGCTGTGTCCACAAATAAGTTTCCTTTTGACAAAACTGTAAAAGATAAATTAGAAACACAAATGTATTAACTTACCTATTTATTTCTCATATAATATCCAAGTGCCTTCTACTGTCTGGCATCAATCACAGCTTTCCTTGTTTGGTATTCTTACGGTTGGAACAAAGAGAGCCAGCTGAGTGCTGCACAGAACAGAGATGCTGGCTCTCCTCGGAGACTATGGAACCATACAGAGATAATGTAAAATAAATTAAACGTGCCAGAAGAACAAGGCTCTCCAAAACACTTTAGGAACCCATCGTTGCCAAGGAACTTAACGCTGAAAAAATTCCATGAAAATAATAACCAAACAAAATCCACTGCAGCAAGCAAGGTGCCTCCATATCCTCAAGTGCCTGGTATAGTGCAAAGCAGTTGTGTGATACTGGAATAAAGCATAAGCAGTCTTGGATTTCCATTTTTTTCCAACTTAATTTCAAACATAATTTGGCATCTTCTAATTACTCATTTGTAAACACATAAACAAGGGAAGTCCAACATCTAACCCGCGAGTTGTAAAATTAAGTAGAAGCTACCTAAATGCACTAAACCAGAACGCTAGTTTATATATGTAGATCACCAGTATCTTGGAAGGCAATACAAAAGCCACCAAATATTACAATCAAAACACATTTTGGTTCCAAGCCAGCATTCAGTTTCAGGTTTCATCTTATAAAGCAATTCTTACAGTCTGCCAGCATTGCACTTCTGTTTGACCAACAAACCAAAAAACACCCCACTGAAGGTAAAAATAGCTTTAAAAAAAAAAAAAAGCAAAACACAAACAAAAAAAACCCCAAACCAAACAACAACAAAAAAATCCTGGAACACCCACATTCTGAGCTTTTTATTGCACCATGCAACAGGGATACACAAAATAACAATAAAACCCCCTCAAATTGCACAGTGGCATGCAGATAACTTCTAGAGTTTCGTATTGCTAAAATATTGCTCATATGATGGGTAGAAATTGGTAAGAGAAAGAAAATGGATTCAGTAACAAACACTACGTTGAGCAAAAATGACTGGTAATGAAGAAAATCACCACACGATGGCTCCAGATACAGAGGCTTTTAAATGGAATGGCATTTAAAGTTCACATGAAACTATCATTACAAAATAAGTCAGCCAGCTCTGCAGCAGCAGGAGTGAAGAAATACAGCAAACGGAGCTCACCCCAGGCAATACAGAGGTTACTTGCTTCTCACTTTCTCTGGGTCACCTACCATGTAAGAATGCGGGTCACTGCCCTCTCATCTGTGGTGTGGAGAAACCTCTTTAGAGGGTTCCTAGGAGGATATTCAAGAGTACTCAATGGGATAGAGGAGGGAAAATGATGGAAACGCCCTTCTTAGAGTCACAGCAAGCAGTGGAATGAAGCAGTTCTCTCCCATTTACTCATCCAAACCCCTCAGCATCAAGGGCAGAAAGGCCATAAGCAATTGAAAAGTAACTTAACTGCTTAAAACGATTAGTTCTTAAAAGGCCATAATGAATTATCATGCAGAAGTGCACTGTTACCATGTACTTAGCTTTAAACGTATCCTGTAAGATTGTAAAACAGATTCATCAGCGATAAATAGTAAGCTGTCTGTTGGGACCTCAGCTTTTAAAGCTCTGAGTTGCAAACAAAAAGAACCCCTCTCTCCCAGGTTGGTTGTTCGTAAATTATTCACTAAGAGGTTTCATGTACCTTCTTTCAGGCCTTCCGATACCAAACAGAAACAGTTTTGAGACACACAGTTCGTTCTTATTCTCCACAGACAGCCTCTCCCACCTCCACTCCCACACCTACTGCGGAGGAAAGATCACACGAGGTGTAACAGCTCTCACGGCAGAAATGAAAGGCACTTTTCCTTCCAGCTGTTTATAGCACTGCAACATTTCAGGAACATCTGTGGTCGTGCTCTGGTAAATCCATCATACCATGATAAAGCACTATCTCCCTAAGCTCCCATATGATGAAGCTTGTGCTGTCAACTGCTAAGGTAGACTTGCATTTCTGCGGCACAGCCAACACGTTATTTATATCGTTTTGGTGTGTTGGTCCTCCTTTCCCTTCAGAAGAACTTTCAGGAAAATTAATGGATGCAGTGGGGGTTATATCCTGGCATGAGACACAGTTTTTTTTACACAGTGTTAGACTGTAGGAAGAAGCTAGATGCTTTGTTAGAACAACTCACCAAGGGAGACCTGTGAAACTGGCAGGTAGAAAACTGTATCCTCAAGCAGCAAAACCCAAAACCCAGTTCCACCCATCTTAACTAAACCGCATGAACTACCTCAGTGGCCAGCAGAAACAAGGGGCAGGTGAAGAACAGATTGCCCTCTGCACTGTTAAAAGTTACAGGTAAAGATATGCAGCATGTGGATACTGGTGACAACTCCTAACAGGTTACTCTACGTGCATAGTAAGAACAGAGCAGAGCAAGAGTCATACTGAAAAAAAAGAATGCTTTTGCTCCTTGAAGATAAACTTATTCAGCTGGAGTATCTTTACACCACTGCTGGAGTACACCAGAGTACTGGAGACAGAAGGAAATACGTAGAGACTATGGCTAAGGGAAGCACTGCAGCTACTTTGTATTGTACGAAGAAATTTAGAATGCAGTGGTAAGAAGCAAAGGAATGTTCTTTGCCTGAACTATAAGCTGCATAATAAGGCTATCTTGTTGAACAACAGCCTATAAAATATTCAGTGGGTATCTCTTTCACTGACCTGAAAAAGGGTATAGCTCAGGGCCAAGAGGTTCACTCTGACATCTCAAAATTTTCCACTAGGAACCTGATGCAAATCGATACCAAACAGCAAGCGCTGTCATTAAAGGATACAGAAAAACATTAGAAAGGTCTAAAACAGCAACTCTCTCCTGGGGAAAAAAAAAAAGCAACCAAAAAAAACCCACACCAAGAAAAACTATTGTTTATTCTACACCGAGTAAAACCAGCAGTTATAACACCAGTGAAAAAGCTTCTCTCTACTATAAGGCAACCTAGCAATTAATAACATATCCCACAAACCTCCTCCTCCACCATGCCAACACTGAAGGACCTCAGTGAAGCTTTGTTTCAGGTAATCCACAACCAACAGAGCCAAGTTCACCATGATTCCTCAGCACAGAGCTCACCAGTATCAAAAACTACCTGGGTGCTGGCTCAGTTTAGGAGGATTCCGTTATCCAAAGCCTCAAGCTGCGTTTTGCACCCAGCAAGACTTTGCACTTGGGCAAAGGCTAAGAAAAAAGGGAAGCAGATTTGCAACCTTGGTCTGCTACCACTGGCTGTCCAGTTTGGCCCAAAAGTCATAACATATTAGTGCCAATAAACTCCAATTTCAACTGATTTTTCTGGGAATTTTAAAGCTGTTGCCCAGTTCAGTCTATATGGCATATATACAGAGGTTCCTTTCAGTAAAAGAAGGAAGGTTTAAGTTGGTTTCTATTCATGGCTACTAGTCATGTCTTCACGAAACAGCATACACCCAAAAAGGCATAGGACTGAACATAAGTTACCTCTGAAACAACAAAAAATTCAGTTGAACACGACAGGTGAAAAGAAGATTTAAGTTCCACAGAAATGAAGTTTGAAGTTTATCTAAGGTGCTGAATTTAATCTCTCTAAAGAGAACAAAAATAACAAAGGCACAATTGCAACTGTGCTTTAACTGAACTTTTTAATAGGGATAGATACAATTAATATACTGTAAGCCAGTTAACAATTTTCACTGAAATCTTATTACCTTAGTGAATAAATAAGCGGTCAGCTGAACAAAATAAAAACCTAAGGATTGAGTAAAGATATTGCAAATCCCATGAGGAACCCTTCCACTGCTACAGTTACTGTCTTCACTGATAGAGACCTAAAAGTGTATTGTTATGATTCTCCTGTTTCTCCAAATGCTTCCACTGCAGCACCTGCGATATTTCAATGACTAACTCATTAAATGACTTGCAGTCCATTATCAGGTGGGCAGCTCTTTGGTAAAGGCGTGGCAACAGATTCTTTGCTTTCTGTCAACGCTCGCGGCTGATGGACAAAAACACTGAACTTGACACCTTGGTTAGCCGCTGCCCTCACAAAACCACTATTTGCAGTCATGGTGATGGCTTTTAAAGTGTCTCCCGTCCCAAAAATGGTAAGAGAACGGCCGTTGATTTTTGAACTAGCCACTAGTCCTAAGGCACGGTCTGATGGTTGATCTGGCACCACATTAATTCTTTTAACGAGCAACGCAGCTCGCTCTTTCTCCCCAGGTCCTCCCAGCGTTTCCAAGATGGACTGAAAATCTCTGACAGCAGATTCACAGGCAAAGAGCTCTTTGCCCTCCATGAACTCTTCCAGCTGAGGCAGGACTCTTTCCCTCCTTTCTTGAGCCGCTTGCTCTGTTAGCACTTTTTCTTTGAAGATGAAGTAGCAGCCGCCATAGCTTAGAGCGGAAACGTAGGTTATCAAGGTAGTGATGTCCAAGTTAACTCTATTGCACACGTTTACTTTGATCTGGGTAGGAAAAGCAATGCTGGCCACTAAATTCTCCCGGTCTACTCTGGTCACCTGCAGGAGTTCAGGGCCTTCTTCATCTGATTCACTGGCACTAAGGTGCTGGTTTTCTGTAGATGGCTCTGCTAGTAAGTTCACGGCAACAATGTCTCCTCGCACAGATATTCCCATCTCCTTCAGTCTCTCTGCCATAGGGCTGGACACGCTGTTGTAGAAGGCAAAGATTATGTGGGGATTGCTGTACTCCACTGGCTGCTGACGGCTCGCTTGTAGGAAGTCCTCTGCCTGCTCAATAACACTTTTGTCACCATACTGGCCTCTCCCCAGCCAGATGTTATGCAGGGCCTCAGCTTTCCGACCGATGGCCTTCACCCACGTGTGACCTCCGTTTGCAACAACATCTACCACCAGTGTCTGTTTGTCGCCAAACCTGTCCTCGTAAGCAAAGACATGGAGGACACTGACAACGTCCTCCAGGTTCTCTGCTGATTGAATAATGGCTTGGAGATGGGTAAGGTTTGTACTCTGCAGATGGGATTCTTTAATGGCCACCTTCCCTGCCTCCACCTTGTGTAAGAAGTTTAGCTCAGCCTTCAGTTTGCCACATAGTTTTGCCCCACCTTCTATTCTCCTTTTCTGGGACTTGGAAAGGGCTTCCGCTCTCTTGATCAATTCTTTGGCAACAGCAATTCTTTCACAAAGCAGCGACTGCACAGACATGTTGCAAACATTATTCCTATCAAGTGAAAACAAAAGATAAGATTGTTATTGCATGGTCAAGAATAAAGACAGTCAAAAGAGGTCTTTGCAACGGCACACACGGGAGTTTTGTGGTAGATTTAGTGCAACAGCTACAGATATTGTAAAGCCCAAGCATCAGGAACCTCAGCACAAATCCCACTAATTCCTGTCCTTCATCTCCAGGGATCCTGCCTATAGCATCAGAAGATCTTAGTTCTCTGCAAGGGAGAACAGCAGTATTCAAGTCCCTGCATATGCACCCCTCATGGATGTGAGCCCTTCACTTAGTCACTTAGACAGATCTCAGCTCTCACAGCTCATTTGCAAAAGTTGCCATCCAGAGCAAAATTAGAAATCCTGTTAATGCCATAAGCAAATCTTGCCTCTTCCTCTCACCACAATTATTATTAAAACATAAAAGCTACCTACCATGCTTATAAAAACTGTGGAGTCTGGCTCCCTGCAAGTATTTTAACACAACCCATCATGTTTTATAATTATGGGTAGCACAGCTCTGTCCTCTCCAGCTTCCAACTTAGACTGTGCAACTCAGTGAATGAGCCCCTAACAACCACCTGGCAAAGTTTCAACATTACACAGCATCATGACAGACTACAGTTCATAATTCTAGAGCCAGAAAGATCTAGAAGTCTCTATGTTTTCTAGTTCTGCTAAAGATTTACTGTGTTACATCCAGTAAGTCTCTTCTTTTGCATCCATATTACTTCAGTATGTCTCCCTGAGGAAAGTATGATAGGAATTACTTAACTGAATGTGGGTTGGCTTTGAAAACTGTAAGATTCAGTATCACAGCAAACAATACCATTGCTTATGACAAGCACTAAATAGCCACTACGAATAATGAAATTAATCCATTTTTTACTTCCAAGTATAAACACACGCTCCTGTAATTCTTACCTAAGCTGCATGTTGAAGGAAACTGGTATTAAAGGGCAAGACAAATGCAGCTTCAGCTGAAAATGAGCAACAGGATACAGCCTGGGTCGTACAGCAGGCTCTGCCAGCGTAACTGTAGAACTCGGCTTCAAGCAGTTGAAATCACCCTTGCACTAAGCATAAGTTCAAATTCAGTCAACATTTACTGCTGCTGGCCCAGTTCATAGCCAACATCACCAAGATCTTCCCCTTATCAACTAAAAAGCCTAACGTCTTCCAACATGACCTACTGACTCTCTCCAGGGTCAGAAGAGGCCAGTGGAATCAGCCCTTCCCCCAAAAAGTCCTCACCATTGCCACAAGTTTATTCTTACACATAAAGCAATGAGTAAAACCCCACAGTTGCTACTCTGGCACCTCTCACCACTGCAAACGTAAAAAGTCTAAAGATGAAGCTTACTTCAAGTTTTCCAGTGAAAGTAAGACCACAAACCCAACTACTTTTTCAGCGTGACAACTGCGAGGCGACATCAAAACCAACCACACGGCCTCAGAAGAATAACTACTCCTTAAAACGAGGTGGGGAAAAAACCGAAACCCTTCACAGTAAATGTTGTTTACTGTTAGAAGAAGCCCCGCAGGCCGCTCGCTGAGGCTGACGCGCCTCATCCCAGGGCGGCCTCAGCCCGCCGCCCGTGCGCAGACAGACGCGGCAGGCACAGCCATCCCTACACGCCCAGGACACTCCCGCCATTTGAGGGCGCCCGTCAAGGCCGGCCCCCGACCCGCCTCCCCTCGGCAGCCGCGCACAGGCGCTGCTTGACCCCGGCCCCGGATCTCCCCTCGGCGGGCAGCGGCGGAAACGGCCACTCTCCAGGCCCTGTCCGCCCGCCGCCCCGCGATCACGTGAGAGCGACGCCGGGGAGGTCGCGGCGCCATGTTGGGTGAGGGCAGGGTGCCCTCGGCGCTTGCCCCAGCCCCTCTCAGCGGCATCGGCGGACCCCGGGGGGCCCCAGCGGCCGGCCCCGGTCGCACCCCCTTGCCTCGCCCTCACCCGACACGGTGGGCGATGGGACTCGGACCCCTGCTCCCCTTGCCTCCCTCCCCGTCACTATCGGGGCGCGAAAAGCTCGGGCCCGCCTCGCCTCTCCAGGGGCTCCCGGGCCCCGCTACCTCCCAGCCGCCTGCTGCCCCCGCAGCCCATACTCACAACCCGGCGGCAACAGCCTTCGCCCCGGGCAGCGGCAAGATGCGACCCGGGCCGGCGTGGCGCGGCTCGGCTCGGCCCGGCCCGGCCCAGCACCTCCCCCGGGGCCGCCGGGCGGGGACAGCCGCTGCACCCGCCTCGCCGCGCCGCCGGCCCCAGCCCTCCCGGCCTGGCTCTCCTCCTCGGCCTGCCTGCAGCCAGGGTCACGGCAGGCCTCACATAAATGCGAGGTTTTATCCCGAAAAGCCTTTCTTAAGGAGCAAAGACAGTAGGTCACAGGCGAGAGACAAGTCAGCCTTGGGCGTGAACTTCAGCAAGAAAGAAGCAACCATAGCTCAGTGCACGTTGGGTCTGCAATAACAAAAATGGGCCTTAACAAACCATTTGGTGCTAAATATGAGCGTTGTCATTGCTTGTCCCCAGTTGCAGTAGACATCTCCATGCCCTCCAGCCTCTCTCCATGATGCAGCAATACTCCCTAACGGCATGAGAGAGATTTGCCTTTACTTGCCTAAATGCTTTCACAAGATTTTGCAAAGCAGTAGTAAGCCGAAGCAAGTTGTAAGGGGTTTACTGCACCTGTATCTTCTATCACATTGCAACCTACTTAAAGTCATGACCTCGTGAAACAGTGATACTGTTCTCAGATCCTGATCCTACGAGTTAAATAAAGCCCAAGGAAATCACCTGTTCTTGTAGGTGTCACACTACCTAGAGTTCCTCAGAGGAGATCATCTTCCAGGACATGTAAATCTAGAACATTACCTACTTTAAGTGAAGAGCATCTCTTTTTCTTCTTTCAGATGACTGCATTAGGAACAAGATAAATGAAGCAAAAATCATATTTCGTGGTCAGCTTAAGTAATCAAGCATGTAATTTGTCATTTCTCACAAACGAACAATGTTTCTTCACTTTATCTCCCCTTGACTCCACTTTATGCAGTGAGTTGTTTTACAAAATATAAACAAAGCTATTATCATATATCTAAAAAAATTAATTGCACTTTTTGAAAATGACCACAGCCACCATATAATTTGCTACTCGATTGCACTAGTATCTCTCATTCCTGAAGTGATTTTATTATTTGAGAAATACATCTCAAAATTACTTCCTTAAATTTCAAGGATTTTGAATGGGAAAAAAAATGTAAATTAGTTCCCTGCAATTTAAAGGTTCCCTTTAAATACTAGATAACATTTACTTACAATTCTAGACATGCAGTCATCCAAATATGGCAATGATTTTCTTCAATGTAGGATTAAGCAGTTTAAAAAAAACCCCACACTCCAAATCTCACCACCTTACCCATTAGAACAGCATAATATCAAGGTCTATCAATGTACTAATTATCTAATACTCTAAATAAAGCCTGAATTCAAAATATTATGCATATTCTTTCCAAATTACACCAAGTCCCAGGGACTCTGATTCTCTGTAGGGTTTAAATATTATCAGGGAGCTTTGGGACTCAGTTCTTAACAGTATAAAAACAGTCTCTCAACTACCAGCTTGGTGGCTCATCAAAGTGAATACCACAGACAAGAGACCATATAGACCCGCCCTTCTCATTTCACATGGAAGAAGGAGCAATCAAATATTACCATAGAAATGATGACTGGGGCTCTGAGCCTCAGACAGTCCGAGGAAAGCATTCTTAAGGGAAAGTACTCTCAAAGGAAAGTTATAACTGGTCATCGTTTTGAAGCTTTTTCTCATAAAAGGAGACTATGTACTAATACATAGTGCTACAATAGTCTAGTGATAGTGTTCTCATCTTTTTCAAGGCATACGTCTATGTTTTCTCCAAAGAAAAAATGTGCCACCACTTAAAAATAATCAAACTGACCATTATTTTACCAATTCAGTTTACGTTCCTAAAAAGTGCTGACTGTGGCAAACCAGGCACAAGAGGACATTCAGAACATCTGTCAAATGTACTAACTTCATGCTGCCACTTAACTTACATGTTGATCTGTAACATAAAGTAAAACCAGTAACACTCCTGAAGTACACTGTCGTGGTTTAACCCCAGCCGGCAACTAAGCACCACGCAGTCGCTTGCTCACTCTCCCCCGGCACGATGGGAGAGAATCTGAAGAGTTACAGTGAGAAAACTTGTGGGTTGACATAAAGAGAGTTTAATAGGTAAAGCAAAAGCCGTGCACGCAAGCAAAGACAAGGAATTAATTTCACCACTTCCCATCGGCAGGCAGCTGCCAGCCATCCTCAGGAAAGCAGGGCTCCAGCATGCATAATGGTACTTTGGAAGACAAAGCCATCACTCCAAATGCTGCAGCCCTCTATTCCTTCCTGTTCCCCCAGCCCCTTATATGCTGAGCATGATGCCATATGGTATGGAATATCCCTCTGGTCAGTTGGGGTCAGCTGTCCCAGCTGTGTCCCCTCCCAGCTTCTTGTGCACCCTCAGCCTCCTCGCTGGCAGGGTGGTGCAAGAAGCAGAAAAGGCCTTGGCTCTGTGTAAGCACTGCTCAACAACAAAAACATCTCTATATAACAAAAACATCCCTGTGTTATCAACACTGTTTTCAGTACAAATTCAAAACACAGCCCCCCACTAGCTACTATGAACAAAGTTAACTCTATCCCAGCTGAAACCAGGACATACACGCTTCAGTACAACTACTCCATGTGGTAATGGTTGTCTGTCTTCCTAATGGGCTGGGGGGGGGGGAAGCGGGCAAAAACCCCCTCAACATTTATACTAATTATCATGTATCTTAAAGGCAACACTTCCCTTACTCAGAGCACAATAGTTTCTGTAGAATGCACAGAATAGTTACATTTAAATCATTAAATCACAGGAAAAGAATGGAAGTTACCATTTTTTTTCATTTCCCTTCACCACCTGTAAAAAAATGAGTAAAATGCTACAGAGATGAAAGTTGTTCAATTATTAAAAAAACCCCACAAAACACAAACTACACCCTCCAAATGTTAAAACATTTTTTTGTTTGCCCCATTGTTACCATCTGAGAAGTAAGAGCATAATTTATTTGAAATCGCTTTGGTTTCAACTACCTTACGTAGAGCGTTCATCACTAATCAACTCTTTCTAGTAGGGGAAGCAACTAAGCTACTACAGTTCATGCTAAACGTTTTCTGACATACCTAGCTGCATTTTTTCCTACACAAAATTCCTTAATACTTATACAGCATTAAAAATTGACTGGATGTGTATGAATATTGAAGTAGTATTCCGGTTTTCCAAATGATTCTGAAAGCTTAAAGATCTAGCAACATAAACTCTCCAGTTTGTCCCTAGTTGTTCATTTTCTCTAGAAGAATCAGAGTGTGGACTGGTTTTCAGAATAAAATACTCAAAAAGTGATCTGGACTAAGTCTTAATGAACCATTTGGACACAGCTTTTATTTCTGACATTAGGAAATAAAACTTCACTTATGGCATGCTTCAGAAATTCTTATTTACCTAATGATAACATAAAACATCAGAAGACAGACATTGAAAAGAACAGATCGATTCGCTTATACACTACTTTCTGCAGACTAACTCATACTTTGTATTTTCTTCATTAGTTATACCTGACGAACATGTCACCTGTCAGGCTGCTCCCATACGTGCTTAGTAGCCTTAGGTACAAGCAGAGAGATCCAGCTACTGCTCCCAGTTGATTATCAATATTTTAACAATGAGACTACTAAAAAAAAAAAAGAAAAATAATCTGCAAACAGTAACTTAAATGGCTGCAGACCAGATTATTTCTGCTGAAAAAAAAGTACATATATTTATCCTGGTTCTTCTGAGGTAAATTTTGTGTTTCTATATAACCTGAAGGACTACACATGTAACCAATGTATCAATACAGACACCCACACACAATAATAAAGCATCTAGTTCTGCACCTGTAAAAGTTGTGATGCATAAATTAAGTGCTCTTTTCATTACTGCACCGTTAGAGTTATCTTGCAAGTTGGAAAACAGCACAATTCGAGGGATAAAGTAATTACATTACATATTCTCATTTTGCTTTGTAAATCCTGGGGGTTTTATTGATTGTGATAAATGCATTTAGTTTTCAGTAGGAGATATTACTTCCATTATTTCTAACAATATTTCAGGGTTGAAAAAGTGCAATTTCTGGGGCCCAAAAACGACCCAAGTAATAGAAAACAAGTTCTTGAGGCACAAAGACCAAGAGGGTCAAGAACAGAGATGCTCAAGTAGATCACAGTTCACACCTGAAATGGAAGACTGTTCTGCCTCTTTGTGAAGGTACATGATCTTTTACACCAGATAAAACCATTTTTGGAAGTTACTTAACATTTAAACAACATTCCAAAGGGAAAAAATTATCTTGTGCACTCAAACTTTAAAGTCTTTAAAATAAGGTCTAACGTGAGTTTTTAATGGCCAATATGGATGTGGAAAATTCTGTTTTGTCAACAATAAAGACATTGAAATCTCGGCTTTATGCAGATAAACAAGCTAGGATTAAAAAGACACACAGACACTTTCCCCCAAAACAGCGGCCTTCAAATTTTATTCTTTAGCCTTTTTCAAGCTGTCATTGTAACTTTACCTTTGTACAGTATTTTGTGTACAAAGATTTCAGGTATCAAGGGAAAGAATAACCTGTAATAAGATTCCATGTATTACAATATTAGGACTGTTGCATTTGCACCCATGATATTTAAAAAATCTGTCGGACAAATCATGTAGAAATAAGTATGCAAAAACTGCAAACAAAAACATTTAAGTAGCCAAAATTAAAAAGACCTTTGTGTGAATCACACAGTCTTGCTCGGTTTCTACTAGGCTATTGCAGCCAAGTAGTCCTTAACCTCAGTTGGAGTGAGCCTCCTAAAACCAGCTTCATTACAGATGCCAACTTCAATGTTGTCTTCTGTCATTTGCCCTTCAAAGCTCTCCTATTAAAGAAAACACAGTTCAGTGAATCATATCAATGATGTCGTAACAATAAGAAACTTACTTCTTCAATATTTTGCTAACCTTTAGTGTTAAGATAGCTGTATGAATGGCATCTTCAAGCTCCAAATCTTCATTGTATCTGTAAACAGAAGTTCACGTATTTCAGCATGGGACAAAGATCTTTCCAAATTCTAATAATCCTAGAATCTCTAAAAAACCAAACACTACTAAAATCTTCCTATTTCTCATACAAATATTATTTGTGAGCACTGTGATATTAATAGTCAAAGTTATTATTCATAAAAAAATCACTACTTTTCCTACTGACACTGTATAGAACAATTTCTGTAAATATGTTGATTATAATGTTTATTGCACTGAAATAATTCTCCACAAATACAAAAGTTGGAGTTTAAAAAAAGCAAATTTCCTGTGCATGTGTAAATAAGTAAACCAGAAGCATCATCTCTTAAATATTTTAAATTTTGTTCTGATAATCTAAAAGCGTGCATTTTATCATCAGATAGTATCCTTGCAAACAAGTATCAAATACATTACCTTTTCTCAAGGAATGTTTTCCCGTTCACGTAATTTTTCCCCATTGCTGTTGCTTTCCACGCAAAGTATGCTCCCTGTAAAAGCAACAATCTATTGAATTGTGTAACTTAGTCAAACATTACGTATTCAAGTACTTGATAGAAAGCACAGAAGCCATTATGAAAAAACTGAATGTTCTGAGAATATAGGTGTCTATTTGGGATCACATTCAGACTAATTTGATATGGAAACATATACTGTGAAAATGTACCAAACCTTTGTATAGGGTCCCACCTATTTTCATCCTCCCACTACTTTGAAAGATGAATTTACTAAGTCATTAGCATAGTTTTTATTTACGATTCCTTAAGCAGAAATAGTACTTTTGCCCTTGTCAGATCCTTCCTGAGGTTCACTCCATATATTACTTTTTTTAAGATGAAGTAAATCATATGGCTGATTTGCAACAAGATTATCTTAGCTACTAATAGGATATTTAGCCATCACTCCTATTCTCTCCTCTAGCATGAAGACCATCAGCATTTCTATGCCTCAATCAAGCTGCCTTACACAAGGCATCTGCATTTTGCTTTTTACATTTGAGCATCAGGTAGTAATTCAAATTTCTGAAGCTTATCAATGATCACTACTGTGACCACATTTTTCGTTTGAAGTAAAGCATTATAACTCACATAGGCACCAAAAGGTATTTTTTAAGAAGTGCAGTGCAAAGACTCACTTAATGACAGTCATTTACTTCTAAAGCACCTGCATTATATTTCATAATGCAACAGATTTTGGCCTAATTTCCATCCAGTTTAGGGAACAACTATTTAAGCAGCATAAGCAGTTAATTATTTTTTTCCTGGTACCTGCTGCAGAATGCCACTCTTGCTGTCACTACCAACTAGGTGAGAAGGAATGAAAAGGGCTGGTGATCTCCCTCAAAAACAGCTGCCATCCCTCAAGCAGTACAGGAACATGTAGGCACAGAATGATCCAGGCTTGCTCCAAGCACCTACTGAAATCGGCTCATTCTGACTTCTGAAGTTACGTTAAGAAATCTTTTGTTCTAGCTCTGCATTCTTTTTCTCATCACAGAAAGATTTCATGAGCACTTATAGTTTTAGATGTTTTATAAAAGCAGCTGAATTCACAAACATAAGATACTTACAGATGGATCCGACTGAAATAAATACGGCCGCCCTTCATTCCAGCCACATATTAGCAGTGAGACACCAAATGGACGAACACCACTACAGGCAAAGAAAAGAAAAAAAAACCCACAGTTGATGCAATGTAAAATTTATTTAGGGAAAACCAATGGTGACTAAATTCTTTTGGATGTGTTAACCCTCCCCCAAAATGCTTCCCACCAGCCCAGAGCTGTGATCAGGAATGACTGGTGAATGAACAGTACAGAAACAAAGGTATGCTGCCTTGTCTGATTTGTTTGGTTGCAAGATATGAAGACCCTACCTTGCCTGTGCCAGTTAGTGTTCCTCCCCCAGCTCACTTTCGGTGGACACTCTCCATTGAAAAACTAATTGTCTTTTTGACGCAAAAAATTGCATCACTAGGTACTTGTTATTCCTTACACTTAAACAACATAATCTTTCTAAGCAACTTGAAAACTGCATACCCAGATTGCGTGTATTCCTGCATCACAGAAGCAATTCTCTGTACTAGCTGAGCTGTTGGAATGGGCTCATGATAAACCAAGTAATATTGCTGGGCCAGCTTCCGAGCTCTGTGCACAAGTACTCTAAAAACAAAGACCAAATTAGTATGCCAAAGAAATTCCAACTAGCTGTTACAACTAGTAACTGAAAACGCATAATAAATACTATGCTAAGGAGTTATACATGTGGCATGACACCAGTGTAAGAAAACATAGACTGTGCTGGGTTATATTTATCAACTGAATAATCTCTGAAATACTTAAACTGAAACGAAGGTTGAATTACACTGCTGTTCATTCCCTACTCATTCTTTACATAGAGGGCTATTTGACAAGGTATTGAATATATTAACAAAAACTTAAAAGTGCATTTCAGATACAGTGTAACACAATATATTTCTAAGTGTATAGCATAATATTAAACAGCTCATTGCTATCTGTTTCTAACATTTCTTGTATGAAAATGCATCTAAATGGCGACCAAACAAAATTTTTTAATACCTGTAATCTGGACCCATACCACTGTACACTAAACCTATATGTTTGGTAATAGGTTCTACTTTGTGGACACTCCTTTCATCATAAAGAATGGATTTCTGCTTCTTCTCAGTTGCCAACACCACTCCATTTGCAGCTGAAAAGGAACAAGATATTTTTTTATATTAAACTAAAATTCTGGAAAGCAGTCAAAACACAGAAGAGGTTTGTCAGACTGTAAAGAATTTTGTTCCTCCCTTTTTTAAAACCCCTTCAAGTTCACAATCATGTTAAACAAAAACTTTGATGAATCCACCCAACACATTCTCATTTTAACTAGTCACACAGCTCCCATAATCCCATCCTAAAGATTCTGAAGCACATAATAATTGAGCAGTTGAAGTAACTTTATGTGTCATTTATATATATATACACACACACAGCTGAAGTTATTTACTTAAGGGACAGGAACACTCAAAAATAAAGATGTCTACTTCTACCAGCTGAGTCTCTCCAAAATCACGCAATTCCCCTAGCATGGAGCTCTATGCTCCCTTCCTTCTTTATAAAAAAATATTGAGTTGCACAAAAAAAAAGGGAAATATGTAGTAGAGGAAATGTAGTAGAATGCAAGATGAAGCAAGACTTGGTCCAAACTATTTTAGCTCTCTCCAATGACACTCAGAATCCTGCATCTTTCACTAAAGTAGTTATGTTCTGAACATACCTTTAATCCCAACTGATGGAGCTCCTGCAGCCACTGCAGCCAAAGCATATTCAATCTGAACAAGTTTTCCAGAAGGACTAAAAAAGAAAACACAAAAGTAAGCCTAACATAATTCTGATACGCTCAAATCTTTCCTACAACATGATGCTAACTTGATTTTTTTAAACCTCTTTACACCTAGTATCAGCATAATTTAATCAGAATTTAAAAGAAGAAAAAAAACAACAACCAAACAACACACAAGCCTCAAGATTCGTAACAGCTTCTAAAAGAACTGGGCTGGTTCAGCACAGAACTCACTGCTGCACAGTGCTACGAGGATACTCACACAGCACCTGCCTACAACCCTGATGAAAGTTAATGTGTCTCAGATATGGAGCAGTGACTGGGATGCAGATTGAAGGAGGAGAAGTCTGTTCTCCAACTTTATACCACTTTAAACAAATTTTCGACTCAGTGGAAAAATCTTCAGAGCACTCTACTGAAATGCCATTATACGTGTGGTTTGCAAAAGTTTTCAGGACAGCAATGTTCACTGCTGAAAGGTACAAGCAAAACACTGCTACTGTTTTTGACTGATAAGCACACATCAGGTCAATGGCATAAGATAGAAACAACTCCCATTTCATCCCCAGGTATTCCTGCATTTTGTTTTAATGATCCACATTGTTCTGGTAACGAACACAGAATCAACAGAACAGAGCAGCAGGTGTCAGGCTGACAAAGTAACTCATCCAGAATGATGGGGATCAAGGGGTCCATCCTCGATCCCCAGGGAAAAAGGACAGCACAGAGCCAGTCACTCAATGGACAAATGATTTTGCAAGTGGGATCTGTTCTCTGGGGTCTATTTCAGACACTGCTGTTTTAATACGTGCAGAAGTAAAACAGAAAATTATGTAGCTGCATGCTTAGAAAACATAAAGCAAGCAATAATCAATTAGCGTAATTATTTTTATACTGAGTAAACAGCATATAAAGGCGACAAAGTAATAATTCCAGCTCCTCCATTACAAAATACCAGCAAACTAGAACAATAGTTTCCTGCACAAACAATTAAAATATACAGAACATTAGCAAAATATTTTAAAAGTAAGCACAAACTAAAATAAAAAATTCTCACTACAAGGAACAGGTGAATGAAAGTGTAAGTAGGTGTATTCTCTTCCGCATGAACATAAAATCAAATGGCTTCAAGTTTCAGAGCATGTAGTGCTTCTGTACAGTACAAAAAGTTTGTAACTCCCTTAGAAAACCACTTCCAAGAGCCAATAAAGAATTCAACGCACTTGAGTAAAGCAGGCATGTTTGGCTGCATCCATCCATTAATAAGATTCTTTTTCCTAGTTTTAGATTGTGCACTGCTTCTTCTCCTTAACTGCAACAAGCCTTTAGTAACCTACTTCGCAATACATAGCATTACTTTCCTCTGAGACTAAGGGGGCACATTACTAAAAGCAGCACAAAGATTCTTGCATTCGGTTTTTCTTTTTATATGTATAATATAATTCTGGATAGCTTAATAGCTTCATCAAAAAAACAATGGAAAGTAATTTCATTTTCTCTGAATTAATCCTAAGTGTATGTATTAGAGCAACATTTTAATAGATACCACTCCAACAGCATATTCACTCTCTGCATACAATCATCCCACACCTAAACTATGCACAACACAAAGCACAAGTAAAGCATTATCTGCCAAGTGCAGCAGGAAAGGAAATAAACTATTTAAAACTCAACTGAAGGCTTCCTTTCATTCCCACATCTACAAAGTTCGTTCTGTAGCAAGCTCTCAAGACACCACAGCTCAGCTATCATCATGCATTTCCAATTACCTCAGAATTACTACTCAGCCTATAGCATGTGCATGTGTGGGGACTCTTAAGTTTCCTACACCGTTTCACCAAGCACTCACTGAGGCAGTACCAGTGACGAGACAGACCTTTAGTTGGCCCCGCAGTGACTCTGACTTACACCAAGGAGACAAGACACAAGCAGCGACTGCACTTGGGCGCGAGATCAGCGACAGAGATCAGGCGGGACCCGGGACCCTCACCTCAGCCCCCGCCTTTGTACCCGGCTGCGCCTGCAGCCGTTCAGGTCACTAAGACTCCCAGCAGCTATGTGCCCCGCTCGGCTGAAGGAGAAGCCACCTAATTCCCGTCGCTTTCCCCACGCCCGCCCCTTCTGCCCGGGTCCAGCCACGGCCGCCCCCCCCAACGCTCGCAGGCCCGGCTCCGCGGACCCGCCGGGGACGCGATGACTCTGCAAAGTCCCCCACTCCGTCCTGCCCCGCCGCCGGAAGACTGTTCCATGTAGGCTGTGCACCGTCCTCCCTCTCGCCCGCCGGCCTACCCGCCGAGAGCCCAGGCCTGGAGCCCTCTCCCCGCAAGTACCTGAAGGTAGTGAGGGAGAAGCTGTAGCCGCGCTCCGCCATTTTGGAACGAACCCCTGCACTCCCCTCACCAGCTTCCTCTGCGCAGGCACAGTCGCTCCTCCCGCTTCCTGCACGAGGACACAGCTAGAGCGCTGATTGGCGAGAAGGAGGAGAATAGCGGAGCATGCCGGGAAGCAGCGCCCGGCCCGCGAGGGACGCGATTGGCGAAGAGGCGCGCGGTGAGGTATCCTGGGAGTTGAAGTCTTCGAGCTCCCCCTTCGCCGCCCCACCCTCCTGGTAGCGAGAGGAATGCTGGGACTTGGAGTCCGGATCTCCGTTCCTGTTAGGCTGTGAAGTGCTCAGGGCACCCGATTTCCCAGAAGGCTTAGCGACAGGTGCGCATGCCCAGTGGGTCCTCAGGCGACCGACCGCTTTCCCCTCGTCTGAGGCCTTGGCGGGGCTGTGTGAGGGTATGGCGGCTCTCGTGGTGCTCTTCTCGCCGCTACCGCGGCTTCGCGGTCTCCTGCAGCGCTGCTGGGGCCGGCTGGAGCGCGGTCTCTTTCCGGGTTTCTCCGGGGGCCAGAGCCCGCCCTGGGGTAGGTACCGGTCTGTTCTTCTCTCGGCTGAAGGAGAGGGCGGCATCGAGGCTGCAGGACTCATTTTTACCGTTGAACGGCTGAGGGAGGGGACGGGAGCAGGAGATCGCGCAGCCCTGGGGACAGTGAGGGAACGGGGCGGGAGGGGCCGCTGGCCGCTCTCACCTCCTCTCTTTGTGGGGTGGCAGTAGCGTCCATGTCCTATTTCCCCGGTTGCACGCGGAAAGGGAGGCTGGGTGTAATGAATTACCTTGTCTTTTTCCTTCAGGACCAGCACTAGCTGTCCAAGCTCCAGTTTTTCTTCCACAATCAGTGAACGATACTGGTGAAAGTAATGAGGCTCCAAGCCTGTTAGATAGCATCTTGTGGATGGCGGCACCAAAGAAAAGGCGCACCATTGAAGTCAACCGCTGCAGGCGAAGAAATCCCCAAAAGCTTATAAAAGTAAAGGTAATCACCAAATTTCCACAGACTTGCCGCCTTATTCACTGCAAGTAATTTTGTTAATGGCAAACAAGCATGCCAGAGTAAGATTTACGCCAGTCATTTTTCCTCTCACTTATTTTAGGGAATCATTACAGTGGTCAATACTGACTGAAAAAGCTTTCTGGAATTTGTTTGTAAATAAGCTTAAAAGACATTGTAATCTTCAAAATTCTTTGTAACAGGGACATTCATCATGTAGTCAGTGCTTAAATAAACAGTGACAGTTTAGGTGCAAGCCAATAAAATGTGAATTTCAGCTAAAGGGCTGGTATACATTTAAAAGGCCTATAGTTTCTGTGCATCTAATTGAGTCGGTAGGTCTTTAGTCTTCCAAACATCAACAGATATAATGTTTAAGTATTGGCTTCATAGGCTATTTTTAGTAGTAAGCATTTGACATAGCGATACTTTACAGAAAAATTACATAGCAGAATAAATTTTGAAAAGTCTATTGAATTTCTCTGGTATTTCATTTAACATTTTTAATAGTTTGTGATTGTTCCCTGTTTCTTTTGTTGCTGTTGTTCAAAGTACAAAATTTTCTATTTCCCGCTGTCTTTTTTAGACAAACATAGACGTTTGTCCTGAGTGTGGAAACGTGAAACAGAAACACGTCCTTTGTGGCTATTGTTATGCAAAAGTCAAAGCAGAAACTCGACTGATACGGATGGAAATATGTAAAAAGGAAGGAGGACCATTTAATGCTCCAACTGTAGAGACTGTTGTCCTTTATGATGGAGAAAAGCCCACAGAAAAAGATGAAGGCAAGCGGATCATTGAAAGATCCAGGAAGCGTCCATCTTGGTTTGTTCAAAATTGATGCTATAGAACAAATACTAACAAAAACAGTTGCTACAGCAAGAAAGATGATGATTTTCAAGAATGTTTCTTCATTCACTCAGTGTTGATACAGAAAGCCAATGAACTTTTGGGAAGCCTGCTTGAATTGCATGTCATACCATGTTATTTTGCAGTCAGGTGTTGTTTCTATAGCATGCAGTGGGAAATGCTTCTCAGTGATACGTCACAGCAGTCAACAATTAAAGAGAAATCAGGATGTGTCTTAGGTTTGGACATCTGCGTACAGTACACTGAATAATTTGTATGCCAATGTTCTATGCCGGTTTTGTAAATAACTTTTTTTTTTTTTTTTTTTTTTTAAACAAAGGGAAAACATTCACAGATATAAAATAAAGTACGTTAAGTTTCCCATGGAAATCTGCTTTTTGTTTTTGGCTGCTGCCGTTGGAGGGGGGAAAAAAGTGCAAACCCGGTGTGGATTGAATACAAAGGATATTTACAAGCAAAGATATAGTTACTTGGTTATTTCCATGGCTGTTAACAGAATCTGCCTGGATCTCTCCCCAGTGCTACTGTTTGAGATACTTGGTGATATTCATGTTTTTGAGCAAAATAATGGTTGCCATGTAGTATTTGCACTTTTTCCGTACCGGACTGAAGGTTAAGCGTTTCTTGCTTTTGTCAGTATACACAATAATTTTTTGTCTTAAAGGGATATGGAAGGCCTTTTTTTTCCCCTCAAAATGCACTTGATTTCTTGAGTGAAATAATGAATTGAAATGTAATGAGTGGAAATCTGTACATTTGACAAGGGTCAAAGCTGATTCTTTGCAGCCATTGCCATTAAGTAGCCTGGGTGGTCAACGTGTGCTTGGAAAACCGCAAAGAACAGTGGTGCCTTCCTTCCTGGTTTGAGTCTTCTGCAGAGAGGGGGCAACTCTGCCCTCTACTGTCCATTGGTACTGTTCAGTGGTGCGGCTATGGCACCTAGCTGCAGATTTTCACTTCGGTTTTAGCCACACAGTAGCACTGTTGCATTTAAGATTAAGACTGTTTTAGGTTGGGATTTCAATATACAGACTGTACTGTTTGATATTATGGCTCAGCCAGTCTAATAGCTATTTGCTGCCAAAAAAATGCAAGCCTGCCCCTAACCATGGCTAGGTTGCCCCAGTGTTTCCTTGGCACTTGAGTGTATCTGCTCCTGTCCTGTCCTCTCCTGGTTTGGGGAGCTGTGCTGACAAAACTGTTCCATGGCTTTCTGTAGCTTGGTTTTTAGTGGGTACCTCCCTGTAGCTTGGCTTGTGTCAGGGTCAGAAAAGTGGCAACATGCACAATAGGAATATGAAAGTGGAGGACACAGGACCACGCTTTCGAGAATAGCCTTCATTTGTATGTGGCTGAGCCAATTATACCTGCTTAAGAGGTGGGCTCACGTGTGCTGTAATGCTTCACTTCTGCTTTCCTCACTCTGGATTCCACGTTGTGAAACACAACTGGTAGGAACAGATGTTAGCAGAGATGTAACATTTCCTCCATAGTCTAAGGGCATAATGAAAGCTGATACATGTAAATTGGTGTCATTTGGTTGACAGTATCTAAGCAAACAACTTGGTTTTGAGAACTTAAGTTCTTTTCGATTTGTCCAAACAAGATTTGTTCCAGTCGTATCTGGTTTTCACTTACTCAGAACTGAAGCCAAGAAAAGGTAGCAAGCAGGATGTAGAGTGGAAGGCTTACTTTTGACAGAGCTACATGGGAGGAGACTGACATACTGGAGGGGTGATTAGCCAAGCAATAAGAAATATAATTTAGGGAGAGTTGGATTATTATTTTTTTTGTTTCTTTTTTATCGGACCAATTACACCTTACTGACTTAGTTGCTCTTTATGTATTTATATTTTTGACAAAGGTTCTGTAGAGAAATAAGCTAAATTAGCCTGGGATGTTGAGAGTCATGGGTTAATTTCTCTGAAACACAGAGATATTCTTTAAAAAAAAAAAAAGACTATTTTTCTCTAAACATGAGAGAGCACGTGGTTTCTGCTAATGGAGTAATAATTAAAATTGGCAGTATATTGCATTAGTCTATTGAATTATAGTATCAGTGAAGCAATGAAGATGCTTTACAAATAGAATTCTTATGAAACATGAGTGAAGTTAGGCTGTGTCAGCACTAGACTTTTTAGCATACTTGCCGGGTCACAGTTGGGTAATGATTTCACAGCCATGCTGCTTATGTTAGTACTGCATTTGTGCAATCCAGACAAGGTAATGTTTCATAGTGGTTTCTGAATAATGTGGGAGGAAAAAGTCATTAAAATATCTGGTATTCATGGTCTGTAAAAGAAAAATTAGGAACAACTCACAAATATTGAAGATTTGCATATGCAATTGATATAGTACCAGTTCATTTTCCAAAAAAAGACATTATCTTCAATGAGAATCAGGACAGTTTAGCTTGAATGACTTTTTCTTCAAAAGAAGAGTAAAGGAAAGCTCATTTTCATAGCTTTGTTTTATTAACGTTGACAATATAAAGCTCCATTACTTTTTTAAAAAAATAAAAAATTTCCAGAATTCCTCTAAAACATGTGGCATAGTCTGTTACTTGAGATAAACCCTGTTTATATGTAATTGTGAAATAAATATAAATTGCAATAATGCTAATGTATAAACATACACTTTTCAAAACAATGTAAATTAAAACTAGCAAAAAGCAAGCTGGTTGTTACAAACGCTGTACTTCAGAATCCATTTAAAAACAAAAATTACATGCCTTGGGAATTTCACTTTGGGAACCTGCTAGTAGTTGAAAAATGTGTTCTTTTTTGTCTGCAAATTTCATGTGATTAAATACATGCTGTATTGGATTATCTTTTTCATCTATAAGGATTTTATGTAAAAAATATTTTATTTTACATTTTAGAAGGAACCAGGAAGATGATGTAATATCCTAAAATACAAGGATGCAAGTTGCTAAATGATTTTGTATCATACTAAGATCTGCAGAGATAGAGGTGATCTCTGACAGTGATAAATTACGATATCCATAGAAGTTGATAAATCAAGTTTCTCTTTAATCTCCCATTCAGCAAGGGAATTTTAATAAACGGTTTCTGCACAGTCCTCACCTAATCTGTTGAACACACTATGCCAGCAAGAGCTGGCAGTTAATATAAAATATATTTTTTCAAAGCACTAGGTGGCAGAGGAGTGTAGCTCTCTGGTAAGTGCAAGACAAAAGCCAAAGATCAGTAGTGAGATAGGAAACAGCATCAGATTCAAGAAATTCGCACCTGTGTGAGCAAAAGATCTGCAAAAAGACTGAATTTGCTAAGTAGGAAGAAAAATACAATAGTTGCTATGAGACATTAACTAACCTATTGCAATTCATTGTTCCAACTAAATTTAATTAGATCTATACTGAGAACTAATGTGCTGGGGTTTGTGTATATTTATGCACTTCTGCTCTTTGTTGGGTGAATTATTTGAAATCGCAGTTGTACCTATCATTTTTCCCTAATAAGATAGTGGAGCTCTTTTTACGCCTCTTAATTGTAGATGGCTTTCTATGTTGCTTTGAATGCCTGGTATATTCAGTTAGTTGACATGTTATTTATGCAGCTACAAAGTCCTGCAAATAATAGATCTGGCGGCATTCCAATGAATTTCTATGTAAAATTGCCTTGAATTTGTAGAGTTGTAAGGATCAATTTGCAAAAAGCAGCCACAAAGTGGAAAGAAAAGAAAAGAAAACTCACGTGGTGTTTAAATGAATATTAGTTGCTTGGAAGGGAATAGAAGATTGTATGCTCCATCCAAGTTTTAAGATGTTTTGGAAGCACACGAGTGATAAAGGTGCCTATATCTTTAGAACTTACTTGTTAATTAGTGTTTAAGTAAGATATTAGCAAAAATCCTTCTTTTACCTCACATGACTGCCTTGTGTAATTTATACAGTGAATGAGGATCAGTAAATACAAGTTGTTTCCAAATAATATGCCTAACTCGTAACCTACCAAAGACTTTAAGAATGAGGCCAAACAGAGGAAAATCAATTAAAAGAATGAGAAGGAAGTAGGTTATGCAGCAGTGATGGGTCTAGTTTTGCCTACTCTATGTATATTCCTAGGAAATTCTGTTGAATTATTTTCTACTGACTTCAAGGCAGAATTTGGTCCTATGTACTGAAACCCTGGACATATGGATGTATGCAAGCATATATATGTATTTTAATGCAGAGCATATAGTTGTGAAACTACTGCTGAATAACAACAGGATTAGGTTTACAGCTAAAAACTAAGATTGCATTTGATGTATGTAGTAAATTGAGTCTAATCACTTGATATTTGAATTTCTTTCAAACATCCTATATTTCAGTTTCCCCTGGTTAAGGACAGCATACATATTTAGAAGAAAGGGTATAGGATTCATTTCATATTGAATGTGGTGGATAAATTTATGAAAAGCAAAACTGAAACTGCTCTGGAGCAGAAGACCCCAAACAGAAGCTTTTGTGGAGTTGTCAATGTGCAATATTTGGCAGGGATTTCTCTAAAGCCTCACTCCTAGGTCATGTGGGGTTTTTTTATTTGGGGTTTTTTGTTCTGTTTTTTTTTTTTTTTTTTAAATCTGATTTCCTGGTTTTCAGATGGTGGGTCAAAGATGAAGCAGCAAAGATTTGGAAAATCATTAGGCAGAAAGCCAATCCTATGTATATATTTTCTTAAGTGTCATACCTTTTAAACCAATCCTATGCTTTTTGAAAATTAGGGAAATACATAGTGTGTTCTGATCATCCAAATACACAAGCATCCGGCTGTTTCCCTTGGTTTCTTGAAAGGGCACAGATTCTTCTCTGTACAAGGTGGTTCTGATGGAGTTGTTCTCACTACACAAGTGTATAGAAATGTTCTGTCTGACAGGTTCTGGGTATAAGCTTGATTAATCCTTTATGGGTCCTAAATTTGGGACCAGCTCATGAAGCTCAGGAGGAATAGGCATATTACATGCAGTGCGTGTCATGGTGTGGGAAGGACAATCAGTCCTTACTTACACAGCTGACATCATAGCTTTTTACACCCATTCCCAAGGTATACTAATGCTGTTTCTATTCCCAGCCCCATCACGCAGGCTCATTGGTTTGTCTAGCAATATGGCTTACAGCTCTATTTTCCATTATGGTGTAGCTCTAGAGCACATTATGTGAAATACTTCCAATGGAACTAGGGATTTTGAACAGGCTATTGGAAAGATGTATGTTTCATTTTTAATCTGGGATTAGTATTAAATACAAAGAATAGTGGTTTTAAAGGGGCTATACTGAATAGCTTAAGGCTCAAAATTGACAGACCAGTCCTGTAGGAAAGGTTTACTCTAAATATATTGGGATCAGAGGTTCCTACTTTTTCATCTTTTGACTGTTCCCACTCAGTCGTAATCAGATCAAGCAAAGCATCTAAGGTCTTTTGAAGAATAACATCAGGATACAGTCCAATTAAAGATATCTCACATAATTCTGTCACTCTTAAACAGGATAAATGATACCTTAATCTTCAAGAAGCCATTGATTTCAATAGGATTTCTTTTAAAGGAAATTGTAATTCCGAGTGACTGAGAGGCAGACTGTAAAGCATCAAGCTGTTGTGGTACAAAGTCGCTTAATGAGATCATGACAGTATTTTTTTATTGAAATCAAGGAAATGAAAATTAAGCCTGTCAGTTGCCAACACCATCATGATACATCACTTGAGCTCATGAGTCCACCTGTGCCATAGTCCTTTGGATAAGGTGATTTTGAACAAAGAATGTAATGTAATAATGGAAGTTTTTCTTACCCTAAAAGAAAAGCCATTCTGTGCAGTGGGGTTATTTATAAGGGTACGACTCAGCTGGACAACAACGGCAGAATCTGTCCCCAGGAATTTTTTAATGTATGAATCTAAGGATAAGTGTAGTCCTAGAAATAAAAGATTTCTCCTCCACAGATTAGATTCTTTTGGTCCAGGAATAAGGTGCCTTCATTATCTGCTATATACAAGACATTCTGTCTAATAGGAAAAAACTCCAAAAACAACCCAAACAATACAAGCAATTAACTTGTTTGAAAAAAAACCAAGAACGTAAGATCAAGAGATCATTCACCAGCAAAACTGGTGGTACCACCGTGCAAAGAATTGGTTTAGATCACTTCTCAAAGAAAACTTTTTTCCTCCGAGGCACATCATGCTGAAAAATACAAAGGAAGAGAATTTGCAATCATTTTTTCCCTTTTCTTTCTGATCAGAGAGATGTATTTTGCTTTCAAGCCACCAGAGTGTATCATCCTGCTGATTTGGCAGATGCTGGAATCCCTGAATCTGTTGCTTAGGTTATACAGCTATCAGATTCAGTAGGCAACTGATTGAGAATAGGTAGTCTTGATCAAAAGTAATTTAATTCTTTTCAGTTTACTGATGTTATAATGACTCTGATTGCAATGACTGTATGTTCCCAAGAGCATGGACATTGGCTTTGTTAATATGATTTTCAAGAATGTTATCTGTATCAGGAACATAGCACTTGAAGGAGCAAAAAAAAAAAAAAAAAAAAGGACTCCATATCCTTCTTTGACAGATCTTATACCCACATTTGGGTCTGAGAAATATTGAGGAGAATCTGAGACTTTAAGCAAGATTCCTTTCTTTCCAAAGATAAAGCTGAAATGAAAATGTGATGACCAGTGATAAATATGTTTTACCAAGTTTTCCCAGCCTATGGAGGTTAAAAAAAAAAAAAAAAAGATGAAAGTTCCTTGCTGAATTCAAAACTGTAGAGGGCATTGTCAGGCAGGCTAATCTTTGTGCATACTACATCCGTGTCCCAACAGAATTCCTCTTACATGTCTGCAGTCAGTGTTAGTCATGACCACAAGTAGATCTCATTAATAGAGCAAGCAGCAGAAAAAGCCGTAAGAAAAATGTGACTTACAAGGCACCTACTTCAACAGTAAAATCCATAGTTACTTTGGTCAAGTAACAGACTTTAACGTTTCACCACTGAGCATCATCCCTTAAGTGGTTACGATAAGCCATAGTCCTTACTGGGTATGTTGGCAATAATTGGAGAAAATTGTACCCATCTCTCTATGCATCTCTTTTTCTGTCTAAAATGGGGATAATACCAATTTCATGACGTTCCCATGGAGCTCTGTCAGGAATCTTTTTCCTAAGCTATCTACGTTCTGAAGGTCACCAGAATGCAGACATGGGTATGTTCCACAGAAAAGCCCAGTGCGTGCAGAACTCTACCTTACTGGTGGTCTGGGTTTGCTTGGAAAGCCTGTTCTCAAAGTGTTGACCACTGGGCACTGGTGCCCGCTTCAGCTTCTGAGAAAGGCTGGAGTGGTCCCCTGTATAGAAATAACCATGTTTATAGCCCATTTCTCAGGCTTTTCACACTCATGCTGCTAGAGGCAGTGTGCTCATTACAGAAAAGCATCTCTTCCTGCTCTCTAGACTACACAACACAGCATCGCTGGCCTGCGCAGAAGCACTAACAGCAGCTCTGCACTGACAGTCTCAGAGGAGTAGTTGTGGAAAATAGTAATTCCTGCTGATTGCTGGGGAACACGAAGCAAATACACAGCCTCATGGAGATGACACAAACCACAACTTGGTTTGGTTGTATGGAGCCAGCTGCAGCAGGCTTCTGCCTGTCTGTCTGTGTGTTTTCCTGACTGTGCCACACACTGTGGCCCCCAAATGCTAAGGGACAGATTCTGCTATACCTGATGGTCAAAGGAAGCATGGACTGTCTGACCTTTTCAGGTCCTGAGGAGGCAGCAGGGAGAGGAGGCCATCCCTAGCTGAGAGCAGTTGAACTTTGCAGCACCTCTTTCCCATCCATCAACGACCACCATCCACAGTAGGCTTGAATTACACATGGCATAAAGATGCTGGGATCTGTGCCGAGATCAGGACGGAGTGCAGCAGGAAGCAATTCTCCCCTACCCACTCTTGCTGCCCTTACTGGAGAGAATATGGAGCAGAAGTTTTTAAATTTAAGCTATTTGAAGTGTACCATAGTTCCTCCATCAATGAAATAGGCAGAAATATGGGGAATGTTTGACAGGCCAGGCACCAACTTTTAGTCTTGTTCCTGCTGCAGGAACTGCCAGCCATCATTTTCCGTGGACTGCTTGGTGCTCTGCTTTCCTGGATTCCATCCACAAGGCAATTCTTGCTGCAGTGCCTGAATATTTAGATATTTGCATTATAATTTGGCCATGGGGGATGTCCCTATGCTGCTTACCCCACTGCCAAAATATGCATAGCTTAGGCATATCTTGTGATTTCTAGCCTAATCACTTATTTTCCCCATTTTAAATTTTAAGAAAACACTAACTGTTGGACACCTTTCTTAAAAGAAGATCTTACATTTTATACAGACCAATTTTCTTAGTACCCTCGTCCTATTTTCTGCTTATGGTCTTGGGGCTAATTCACCTTTGGTAAACTATTGATCTAAGCAGTATACATGGGGATAAGCATGATTCTGTATTCCCGGCCAGCCTACTGCTGGGCTCTGCATTAGTGCCTCTGGATTTTGCAACAAATGAATTCATGCAGGGCAGAAGTTAAGCAGTATTCTCAGGCTTCCTCCATTTTCAGTTTGAAATCCTGGACTGGTGCTATTCCTGCTCTCTTTCTTAGTCATTTCCCAGTAAAGCAAAACACTGAGCCAAAGCTCAAGAACTGGCGAACAACTTGGTGCAAATTACTTCCAGCATTCAGTCCGTGAGATGATAGTCAATAAACATGGAGGACTCTCTGTACCTTGTTGATGACTTCTTTCCAGTTTGTATGTTCCTTTAAAGAAAAGAACATTGTGCTTTTGTGAAATTCAGCTCCTACAAAAGAATGCTTTGTGTCTGCACAGCTCCAGCGGCTGCAATATGTAATGCTAATAACAATTAAGAGCTCGTGCTGAGGAGGATCCTCCATTGGCTCACCCAGGGATAAGTGTATCCAATTTTTTCTATTTCTGATCAGCTGGAAGGACAGTGGCAGCATATAGAAATAGAGGTCTGACGCATCACTCATTATGTTGAGACTAATATGGCTTTATATCCTATTTTAGCTACAGAGGAAGTCCCGAGGCCATGGGGGATTATCAGAAAGCAGCAGTATGGAAATGTGTGTGGAGGGAGAAGGGGAATGAACAGCTGGAGAGTACGCAGTGCTGGTAGTCTATAGGGAAAGCAGAGATCTCGTCGTAAGCTCCTTGATCTCATAGGGCCGTTCAAAGAGAACACAGATTGTTAGTTGTGGACCACCACCAGTTGTGGATTTTATATCCCATAATGACCAGCACGGTTTTGATTCACTTGCCATGTAGTGTATCTGGCTGCAATACCTTTCAATTAATTTATGCACTGGTTTTCTCAAAGCCAGCAGAAAGCCACATTTTGTAATTAATTAGTTTTTTAATATTGTATCAGCGTATGAGAAGTGCTTTAATTAGCCCACCACTTTTCTTGAGGGGTAAGGTTTTTTTCTCCTGCTTATTCACACATATTCCATATATTCTTCTAAGTGGGGGGAAATTGTCTTAAAATATTAAGAACCGTTATTGGCTAAACAAGTTCTGTAACAGAGAAATTAATTACTTCATTGCCTGGTTCAGAAATTCTTTTCAAGTGGATGACCTTGTCGCAAGTTAATAACTAGAAATGTGGATCAATATGGGAAGCATATATGCAAATTTAGCAGCTGAAAGAAAGCTTCAATAAGGATAGTTAATTATATCATTAAAAAGTGTCATTTTACTTTCTCTCTACCTTTTCATGGGTAATCCCAAATCCATTCTCCCTCTTGCTTTCCACATTCCTTTGTCTCGATGAAGCTATCAATCAGCTTTGTTTCACTATTCCCACTTCTTTGACCCATCTGTTAGATGTTCCTTCTTCCCATATTCTAAGGATTTATCTTTTTCATCTTTAGCTATTGTATGAAACCCTTATCTTTACCCCCCACTGAAGTTCGAGATAGCTTATGCTCTTCCTTAGCTCCTGAAAACAAATCTTTCCTTCTTCTTCTGAGGTCTCGCCTTGACGTGTGTTTGGGACCTGACATTTACATTCAGCATATAAAAAGACAGTCAGTTTACTGGGGAAGCCACAAGGACACCCAACAGCTTTGTTCAGGAAAGTGGGAAGTGTTTGTAAGAAGGAAAAACACAAAGGCAGAGAGGGAGGGAAGCAGGGAGGGAAGAAGGGAAATCCTGTGTGTTCAGAGATGTGAGATTAGGCTCAGATGGAGGATTGCTCCAGGACTTGCTTTTTCAGATGTCGTGTATGCCCAACACTAGCTGCATTCTTAGAGCTCTCCATCTCACATGCTCAGTTGCGGGTTTTTCCACTCTTCTACTTAATAATTTAACTTGGAAGCAACTACTGACTGAATTATTGAAGGTGTAATTAAACTGGCAAGAATTGAAGGAAGCATGTGAGCATTTTCTTAGCAAAAAAAATACCTGTTTCACTATGAAATGAAATGTCACCGCTAAATTCATTTACTACCTAGAACCAGCTCCCATTCCCTCCATTAAACAGCTGATGAACCAGAGCAGTAGTTGTGAATACGGGTAGTGAGTCTTCAGCAAAACCACCCAGCTGTTTGGGAGGTGACCAACTTCTGACACTACAGGGAAAAAAAAAAGCTGTCATCTTCTTTATCTTCTGTAGTAGCAGTGGTGAGTTCCTATTTAAAGACAAGGTCATGTCCCTACTTACAGCTCTGGGTAAACATTGAGCTATTGTATACAAAAATTTAGCAGCCTCTGTACTGCAAAGATTAATGTAGACAGTGAAACCGCTTCCTGGTTGCCAGGAGTTCCACTAAGGTAGAGATAAGGAGCTCACAATTTTGTCCTCTGTGTTGTAGAGTTCTTCAGGGTTGTGACTTTAGTTGTGACAAAGATATAATTCAACTCAAGAAGATTAGGCTTGATAATGAAACAAATGTTATTTCAGATGGGCTTCCTTTTTTGAAAGACTTTGGCTAATCTTGACTGTCTTGCTGTAGCCTAAGAAGGCATAATCCAGCTGTGGATATCAGGTTTGACAGGATTTTATTTAGTCTAGTAAATGCTTTCTTTAAATCTGGGATTAATCATTCCACAGCTATGTTGTGACAAAGTTATGATGGGTGTCTTTATTGTTGAAATTATTCCAGCTCCTATGGGACAAAACCTTAAACTAAAAAATGCTTCTTTTCCTGATTTGCCTCCTTAAATTTGAGTTTATGACTATAGTTAACAGGAGATGGCATTTCCCAGGGAGTTTTTTTCCCCTATATAATTTTTTGCTGCTTATCTGATTTTGGTTGGATCTTTTTGGTTTTGCCATCTTTTTTCCTCTGGAGAGGAAGAAAGATTGTATTAATAAGGTACTGTTGGTAAAACCTTTCCTTCACAAAACATTGGGTCAGAGGAGCAGAATGAGGTCCTCTCTGATCAACTGGCAGAGCTAAAATTACCTCTGCAGAGGAAATCTGAGCCACAAATGTCTTGAAAGCAAATATTCTCAGTGCTTCAAGCAATTATACAGGTTTCCCAAATAAACTATATGATATCTTCAACTCTCTTCCAAAAGCTTCCTTCCCTGCTTCTTCCATGATGAGCTTATGGTCTTTACCTCTCCAGCTTGAGATAAAACAGAGGCAAGCTGCATTTACACAGGGCACTGTACTTTGTTGTATTTCAGCTAGTTACTGTACTACTGACCTTCCCCTCAAAACTAGACTAGACTAAACTTCTTCAGTAAAATCACGTATGAGTCTGTACTGAGCCAGCTGCTAAATATATTGCAGGTCACAAAGGCTGCCAGACTTGTGAGGAAAGCAACCACTGGGAAGAAGAAAACTTGTGTTGAATCGTGAAGAACAGGTAAGCCAAAAAAAATCCTGAATGAAAGGGGGAGAATGAACACAGAGGAGCTGAAGGCAGATATTGATAGACACCCAAGTCGCTTCCCGCTGAGCCGAACTCACATCCAGCGGCCTTACTGGTGTGTGACAGTGAAGGCTGGGAAGGTTCCCTTCTACTGTCATCGAGGCTGGGATGCAAGCACCTCAAGCATGGTTGCCAGACTACACACTGGCAGATTTTGCAGGAGACCTGCAGCATTTTGAGGGAGATATTTACATGAAGCAGCAGCTCCCACTGAGAGACAAACTCGGCAGAAGGGAGAGTTGCTGTTCTCCACAGAGGCACATCACACCACACGTCTCCCACAGAGCTTTTGTCAGCATGCTAATTTGGGAAAGAGAGATATGGTCTGGCACACCACCTTGCGAGTTGCTGAACCCTTGATGAGACTGTTGCCAGCTGTAATGAGAAAAGCTTCAGAACTTTTTTCCTTTTATCCAGATTGCAACAATCACACAGTCACAGCTCCTGATCACGTTGTGCCTCTTCTGATCTCTTGTACTGTGCCTCTAAGATGGATAACTCTGTCTATCGCAAAGTCTGCCAGCAGGCCTCCAGCTGCTTTCTCTTCCTGCAGACGCTTACGCGGACACTTGCTAGGCTTTCAACTTTGGTTGTCCTTAGTCTCTTGGCCCAATTGTCCTTTGGCTAGAAAAAGCTAGTAATAACTGTATGTGATTTTGTAGGTTATACTGCTTAATGCCAGCTTTTGTCTCCATCTCTTCCAGTGTCTTCTCAGTGCTGCTTTTGCATTCTGCAGACCATGGAGTGAGTGAGATGTGGTGTGGATGACCACCTCAGATGCAAGACAAGTCCCTTGACTGGCCCGCACAGACTTGAGAGAGGTCCGGTCTAGTGACCTGTTAGAAAACAAACAAGAAAGCATGTTTAAATAAGAAGGTACTTTTAACCTGAAGCTACAAACTAATGTCTGAGAGTTTGGGGATACTCTCTCCCTCCCCCAGGAAAAAAGAAACAGAAACAGATCCCACAGCCAGCGTGACTTTCACACCTACTAGAAACTAGTTGCTCAGGACAAAGATAACAACATCTACTTTAAAATTATTCTCTCCTTGAATGAGGAAGGAAAGCAGACTCTTTTCATTTGATTTCAAATATCCAGGGTGGTCTTTCTGCTATGT
This sequence comes from Balearica regulorum gibbericeps, assembly GCF_011004875.1. Classification (NCBI taxonomy): domain Eukaryota; kingdom Metazoa; phylum Chordata; class Aves; order Gruiformes; family Gruidae; genus Balearica; species Balearica regulorum. The sequence continues at coordinate 111,088,528 of NC_046185.1, read as the reverse complement.
CCATTTTGTGGGTGCTTCCAAAAATATTAATTTAAACCCAAACTTTATTTTCCTAGAGAGACTAATCCAAAAGGAAGCATTTGCCTCTCTCCCTCTCCTTCTCCTTTTATCCAGCTTGATGAAGATGTATGATGAGTGAGAAAATAGAACATATCCCTTCATCTCTGCTTTCCCCCATTCTTGCAGTAATATTTTCAAGTCTTAGGTCTCCACTGAGGTTTCATTCTATTTTTAAAAAATGGGAAAAGGAAAAACAAAATGTGGCTTCCAGCCAGCCCTCTTTCAATACACCAAGGTAGATCTCTTATCTCTTACCCAGATTCAGTGAACTTTTCCCACAGGTGCCAGCATCATGAAAACTCAGAAATGCAAAATCAAAACAACTGAGCCAGTTACTTGTACAGCTTTCATGAAAAATTGACCTTCTTTGGAAGAAGGATGAAGGGATTGGGGGAGAAAAGCTGGGGGACAGAAAAAGACATCTTTGCTCTTAGAAAAATTTGTTGTCAGAATTTCATATGTGCAAAGACATGGAAATAATATGGTCATCTGAATCTCTGGCTTAGTAATTTATTGTGCTGTGTTTTGTGTTGGGAAAGCAAAAGTTTTTCTAGGAGGAAAAACAGAATAATATGTGCGTATTTGCTAATTACAGGATTTATACAAGGTCTTCTATACTGCCGTTTGCCATATATTCCAGGAAGGCATACAGTGGTGGTGCAGGCTTGTCCCTCACAGTCTTAATAACAGTCCTCAACTCATGTTTGAGGCAGTGTCTCAAGGGATGAGAAGCAAGTTCATCTTCAAAGCCACACAGGCAGTAGCCTCTGCAGTGCTTCTTTGCAAGTTATCCCCCTGCAGGTGACTGACTTGTTACTTGAAGCGGCTGGATGCATTCGTGGTAACTTCCACAGGAGGCAAGCAGATCAATGGCAGCATGCGTGCTACCACAGTGGAGGGAAATCCCATTCTGAATTCAGAAAGCTGTGGTTGTCCATCAAGAGGATTGACTCGTGTTTGTTTATAGAACTGCCAAAGCATTAAGATTTATCCAAGCAGTGACCTGCTTGTCAAGAATGCTGCACAGGAAGGGGGCCAGGTTAAATCAAAATGGTGAAATCCCAGATTTGAGTTCCTACAGAATTTCTAAAACTGCTCAAAAATGTGGTGTGGCAGTCTAGATGGGAAATCCATAGGGCTTAGCTTTTTTTCAAAGGGATTTTCATAGTGAGACTTCAAACTCAAATCACCCCAAATTAATTAACTATATGTATATATATTAAAGTTTTGAAGATGGTGTGTTTACTTGTGTTGAGGCTAAACAGAATGGATTCCCAGGACATCTATAATTTCAGATTGCTATAATAGCATTATTTGAAAGAAAAGTGCAGATGATTCCTGAGACCCAGAAGCATTCACTCGTGCCTGAAAACAGTGCTGTAAAAGGTTGTAAGCAGCAGGATATTATTAAGTGTGGCTCTCCTGAAAAGGTATGCATTTACACATGTTCCCTGCTTCTGGATTTGCACATTTTTGCAGGGTGCTCCTGATTTTTGTGCTAGTTTTGCATTTTTTTAAAGGATTGGCCTAGAACAGCAAAGTCAACCCAAGCAGTTAGTCTGTAGTCACCTGGGAGAGACAGGGGGAGCTGCTGACATAGGACTTTGCATTTGAAGTTGTTCAGCCTGGAGAAGAGAAGGCCCCAAGGAGACTTTATTGGGCCCTTTCAATATATAAAGGAGGCTTATAAGAAAAACAGAGAGAGACTTTTTACCAAGGTCTGTAGTGACAGGATAAGGGGCAATGGTTTTAAACTGAAAGAGGGTAGATTTAGACTGGACATAAGGAAGACATGTTTTACAGTGAGGGTGGTGAGGCACTAGAACAGATTGCCTAGAAAGGCTGTGGATGCCCCATCCCTGGAAGTGTTCAAGGCCAGGTTGGATGGGGCTTTCAGCAACCTGCTCTAGAGAAAGATAGCTCCTGGACAACCTCAAACACAAAAAGGAGGCCTACAGAGGGTGGAAGCAAGGGCAGGTAGCCTGGGAGGAATACAGACAAACTGTCCAAGCAGCCAGAGATCAGATTAGGAAAGCTAAAATCCTGATTGAATTAAATCTGGCCAGGGACATCAAGGGCAACAAAAAGAGCTTCTATAGGTACCTCAGTGATAAAAGGAAGACAAGGGAAAATGTGGACTCTCTCTGGAAGGAAATGGGAGACCTGGTTACCTGGGAGATGGAGAAGACTGAGATACTCAACAACTTCTTTGCCTCAGTCTTCACCAGCAAGGGCTCTAGCCACACCACCCAAGTCACAGAAGCCAAAGGCAGGGACTGGGAGAATGCAGAACCACCCACTGTAGGAGAAGATCAGGTTCGAGAATATCTAAGGAACCTGAAGGTGCGCAAGTCCATGGGACCTGATGAGATGCATCCGCGGGTCTTGAGGGAACTGGCGGATGAAGTGGCTAAGCCACTCTCCATCATATTTGAGAAGGTGTGGCAGACCAGCGAAGTTCCCACTGACTGGAAGAGGGGAAATGTAACCCTCATATTTAAAAAGGGAAAAAAGAAGACCCGGGGAACTACAGGCTGGTCAGTCTCACCTCTGTGCCTGGCAAGATCATAGAGCAGATCTTCCCAGAAACTATCCTAAGGCACATGGAAAATGAGGTCATTGGTTACAGCCAGCATGGCTTCACTAAGGGCAAATTATGCCTAACAAATTTGGTGGCATTCTATGATGGCATTACAGCATTGGGATAAGGGAAGTACAACTGATGTAATCTACCTGGACTTGTGCAAAGCATTTGGCACTGTCCTGCATGACATCCTTGTCTCTAAACTGGAGAGACATGGATTTAATGGATGGACCACTCAGTGGATAAGGAATTGGCTGGATGATCACATTCAAAGAGTCGCAGTCAACAGCTCATGTCCAAGTGGAGGTCAGTGACAACCGGTGTTCCTCAGGGGTTGGTATTGGGACTGGTGCTGTTTAACATCTTTGTCGGCAACATGGACAGTGGGATCGAGTGCACCCTCAGCAAGTTTTCTGAAGACACCAAACTGTGTGGTGTGGTCAACATGCTGGAGAGAAGGGATGCCATCCAGAGGGACCTTGACAGGCTTGAGAGGTGGGCCCATGCGAAGCACATGAAGTTCAGCAAGGCCAAGTGAAAGATCCTGCACGTGGGCTGGGGCAATCCCAAGCACAACTACAGGCTGGGCAGAGCATGGATTGAAAGCAGCCCTGAGGAGAAGGACTTGGGGGTATTGGCTGATGAAAGCTTCAGCATAAGCCAGCAATGTGCACTTGCAGCCCAGAAAGCCAGCCATATCCTGGGCTGCATCAAAAGAAGCGTGACCAGCAGGTTGAGGGAGGTGATTCTCCCCCTCTACTCTACTCTTGTGAGACCCCACCTGGAGTACTGCGTCCAGCTCTGGGGACCCCAGTACAAGAGAGACATGGAGCTGTTGGAGTGAGTCCAGAGGAGGGCCACGAAGCTGATCAGAGGGCTGGAGCACCTCTCCTATGAGGATAGGCTGAGAGAGTTGGGATTGTTTAGCCTGGAGAAGAGAAGGCTCCAGGGAAACCTTACTGCAGCCTCCAGTACCTGAAAGGGGCCTACAAGAAAGCTGGAGAGGGACTGTTTACAAGGACATATAGTGGTAGGACAAAGGGTAATGTCTTTAAACTGGAGGAGGGTAGATTTAGATTAGATATTAACAAGAAATTCTTCACTGTGAGGGTGGTGAGACACTGGAACAGGTTGCCCAGAGAAGTTGTGGATGTCCCCTCCTTGGAAGTGTTCAAGACCAGGTTGGATGGGGCTCTGAGCAATCTGGTCTAGTGGAGGGTGCCCGTGCCCATGACAGGGGGGGTTGGAACTAGATGATCTTTAAGATCCCTTCCAACCCAAACCATTCTATGAGTTTATGACTCTATGTCTCTACCCTCATCAAGGGGGTTGGACTAGATGATCTTTAAAGGTCCCTTCCAACCCAAATGATTTTGTGGGTCTGAGATTTTGCTCCCTCTCCCATGGGGACCCAGGGGCATTTTCCTGTGTAGATGAATAGCAGAACTTGTGAAAATATACGTGCTTACTGGAAATAATAGGAAGTCATCTTTGGAAGGCCCTGGTCTCTGATCCCCAGGTGCTATTTTGCACAGGCTCCCTGATGCTAAAGAAAATGTAAATTTGGTGGGCTGCAGCTGCCTAAGGACCCCTCCAGCTGAGGGGAATCCTCATATAGTATATGTTACAGCAGCTGTAGTGACTCCTGTGCCAGCTCTGTGCCGGATTGTTGGATGGCATATGTTCCAAATAGCCTGAAAAAACTCAGGAAAAGCGAGCGGTCAGATTGGGAGAGACACTGTTACATTCTCTAGGCTTGGTGTGGGGATCTAGGGCTGTGTCATGCAGCATAACAGTACTGGCTTTGATGTGATGCTCCGTGGGAGTCCCCAGCCTTCAGCTCTCTAGCTGTGCAGGTGAGAGGACCGCTGACATGTCAGCTGGCTTCTCTGGAGGAGGTTACAGCTCCTGCAGCACCCGACAGAGGACAAATGCCTCCAGTTCCTAGCTAGAGGTTGGGGCCACCCTGCTGAGCAGCAGCCAGGCCCACGGGGACTGCGTCAACATCAGGCACTGGTTTCCATAGCGCACGAAGCAAATAGAAATTATCGCTGTTTGGAAAACTGTCCTGCAGAAAACAATTTACCCAATCATTCTTAACATCACAATCTCGGAAGCCAGTCTTTGCTGGAATGAAGAAAGAGGCATTCATTTAATAAATTATGAGGAGCAGCCTGACTCAATGCACAGCTTCTTAATAGTACTTGGCAGTGCTATGGCTTCTGATGATATCCTTAATGCATTTGCTACTGAATAAATAATAGATTTTCCCAATGCAATTGCACATTTTGCTCAACTCATTTTTCTTGAATATTCAGGCGTTCGCTTTCAGATCGTAGGGTTATTTTGTTGAAATGACCAATCTTGTAGCTTATATTTCTTTTTGTTTTCTATTAATTACCATGGTGTTATTTGTTTGCAAGAGGAAAATTTAGTCCCTGATCCCAAGAAGCATTAGCGTAATGTTAAGTGCAAGCAAAGTCACATTAATCCTTACAGATATTTGTATTTGTCCAAGGGCTATGCTGGATCCTTGCACATTAGGGTCACTAATTTAAGAAGGACTTTTTTTATTCTTGGAATTGTTTTTTTTTATGTGGAACCAGTTGTGCTTGACTGTGTATTATAGAGGAGATTTCCATCCTTGTACAAATTAGGTTTGCAGCATCTGTTTTCTTTTTTTCGCTGTAAACAACTAGCTCCACTTGAGCATAAGTCAGAAATTTGCTCTCTGAGTAAGCTTCACCCCAGTAGCTGGCCAGAGGAGGAAATGGTGTTGCACCTTCTCCTTGTAACCAACAGTTTGTTAGCTAGTGCATTCACCTATACAGAAGACCTCAGTTCAAACCCCTCCTCCTTCTAAAAATCTTGACCTATATGTCCCAAAGCCCAAAGCACTGCACTAATTCCTGGAGGTCTCCAGGTGAACGTCCTGAGTCACTGAGTAGAAGGAGGTGGTGGCGTTCTCTGCACACTTCCTCAGCAGCACAGGGGGATCGGTGCCTGGAGAGCACACCCCCTGGTTTGAGCCTGGCAGATGAAATTGGCAGATTCACCGTATTTTGTGGCTCATGATGGGGCCTAGACGTGTACTAGATACCTAGTGACTAGGTGCTGTGGGCTTTTGGACAGTGGTGCAAATACTTGAGGAGTGGTGTTATGTGAAAACATCTGAGCCATTGCTGAATACATTAACTTGGTCTTGGAAGCAGCCTAGACATGTTACTGTGGCATTTCGCTCTGCTTCTTTTTGGCCTTCTGGAGAAGCATCATATATTGCCCTGGGAGTTCCCACACTTTGCTATGCATCTTCCATTTCCAAGCTTACCTTACTTACAGATAGCCATTATAAACAGCATATGGCATTGCTATAGCATACCATTATGCACCTACAGGGTTAGTTGTCACTAAGGGTGGCTTTGTGAATGTCAGTGACATACCAGCAGTGTATCTAAGCATCCAAAGCCCCTTGGAAAGCCAGTTTTCCTGCTTCTCAACACCTTTCATTCATTCTTTCAAATGCAGAAGAGCTCTTCAAGTGAGAAATAGAGTTATTTGCACTGTACAAGCAAGAAGTTTAGTGATTGCCAAAGTCAGCTTTAAGAATCAGGAAAGTTTTGGTCCCTTGTGTAAAACCGCAGACAAAACTACTCCCTTTGATTCTGTGCTCTTGTATTGCTCTTTCATGTTGGAACTGACTGATGCCTACAAGGAAATGCATTCAGTTAACGTGGGTTCTAAGACCTAGCAAGGGAGATGCTCACATTCTGTATAAATGTGCATGCCATTTGCCTGCTGATGAATTATTTAAATCTCTGCTATTTATGGAAGCTGTCAGCATGCTTTACTCTGCTGCTTTGACAGGAGAAGCAAAGGAATCTCAGTGAAGTGACCAACTAAGAGTTAAAAAAATTTATTATTAATAGTCACACTGCACTCGGTTGCATTTTGCTCAGTATTTGGCAGCCCTCAGAGATATCACCTGTTACTATAAATAAAACACATGCTGCCAGGATAACTGTTCTTCTTCATTTGTCTGGCAAAAAATGAGCCATTTTTTATTTTACTTTTAAAATCTGTATTATTAAGGCTTGTGTGTGTATTTGGTCTCTCAGCACAGACAGCTTTTACACTAGTCTCATGTTGCTGTTTCTCCATGTGGTATTTGTACTCAGGGACCGATTTCACATAGTAATGCTGAAAGCTCCCACGCACCATAGAGAAATACGGACTGAGCTGCTACTGAGCTGGCAGGCAGACTTGGTGCTGCTCAGAAGCTAGTGAGCAGACGAGGGTTAGGAAATGGTTGGTGTGTTATTTCAGTGACTCCAGATCCCCTGTGCTCTGGTTCACAACCTCTCTCCTAGTCCTGAAGCCATCACAGGAGATAGAGGTTGGCTTAGGGTTGATGTGGAGCCTTACTTTTCAAGCATTCCTGCTCCCATGCAGCCACACAACCATGCAGAGGAACTGATCTGGTCAAAAAACATCCAGGGGAGGGGGAAAAAAAAAAAGAGATTTCAAAGTGCATAGGCATTACTGCCAGCACAAGAGTGCATGCAGGAAAATATGGTAGGGGAGAGGATGAAACTACTTTTTTTTGGTGGTGGCAGCCTGCATCAAGCCAGTTTAAAGTAGTTATGGAACCAATCCACTGAGAGATGATATAGTTGTCTTTTACATTGTCCCCATGTAGCTTAAAAGTGGTCCTGTAGATAAAAGCATGCTTAAATGTTTTCCTTTTTATTAATAAAAGCATATATGCCATTAAAAACCCAATATCAATAATTTATCTGGAAATATTTCACAGAGAGATGAATGCCTATCTATATATATATATAGATATCGATATCTCTGTATCCATATATATCACTTAATGTGTGCAATAATCATCAAGTAGTCTTGCTAAAGGATTAGAAAGTGTTTTGCAAAGATTAATCAATTAGTTTCTGGGAGTATTCAGTATCTCAATTGTACAGAGAGGTCAACTGAGCATGTGTAGCGGATGTTTAAGAGTCTCAGCCAAAGACAATTGAGTCAGAGAAACTTCTTCACTAACTTCCCTGGACCTGTCTGAGGCCAAAAATAAGTCAATAGCAGAGCAAAGGACTGACTGAATTGTCCAGATTTCCTATTTCTATTTTCTAGTCCCTAGGCACCTTCCTTCTGTATGTGCCATTAGTAGAATGATAGTGTTACAGTGACTATTACTTCTGATGAAGGTCATCTTAGCTTCTTAAAAAAGCTTTTTTTTTTTTTTTTGTCAAAAGGCATATCACAATAATAACTTTTCCCTGGGATGAAATTCAGTCTGAGGATGGTTGCAACAACCTTAAATTAGCATACCCATTTCTTCCTAAGATAAAGAATGCCAAAAAAGCACTTTTGTGCTTTCACATTAAGCGCTTAGCACTTCTCTCAAATAACACAAAGTGGCTTTGAAAATGTAATTGATAGCATGAACTCAGCTTTTCTAGTACTGAAATAATATAGCCTGCAAATGAATCAAGAAGGAATATTTCCTGCTGGGAAAACACCCCCCACACAAGGCGAAGGTGCCCATGGACCACAGTGTAGGGCTCCCCGGGCAGCATTAAGCAACCACTGCAGCACATCGCAACAGTCTCTGTTCAAACTTTCAGTCCTAATGGTGGTATTTGCTGTGTTGGGAAGGGTATTTGTGAGCAGTTCTCAGCCCAACAGTTTACAGAAGTTACTGGCTTCCACACTTGGCATTTGAAGATGGTGAGCACAGGTGATAGGATTGCAATATAAGACCAAAGGATAGAGCTAGCACACCAGTGTTCAGGGTCACCATAACACAAAGACCATTGTGTGTAACACTTACACACCTTAGTGAACTGTATTGTGCAATTGCATATGAACTCACCTCAGCACATATGCAAGTATCTCTGCGGTTTGGGAAACATTTTTACAGTCAGTTCTTACATAGTCAGTATCTTACCTCTTTTATGGGATTCCCACTCTTAACCTAGGAAAGAGAATTTGCTTAGAAAATAAATAAATAACTGTTAAAACCAAAGAGCAGAATAATGAAAATGGGAGATTTCACTCACTTACGTACATCAAGCTATTGCTGTGCAACGTGAGACAAGGAACTGGAAGACTAGAGCGTTCAGCTTTTTTCCTGACTCTTCCAGTGACAATTTCTGTGACCTTTAGGGACCCCCTATTATTTCCAAACCTGTGTGCCTGAAGCTTGGTCTAACAGGAACTGAGTCAGGGCTTACTGATACGAAAGAAACAGTTCCCATGTGTTTCAGCGGGTGGTGGAATAGCAGATCCTGGGTGAGTAATCAATTTTTTTTATCATTACTTCTGAAGTGTAAGCTGAAGACAGAAATCAGGACGCTCATTTTTGTGCCTACCTGCAGATGCAGGCACTTAACTTCCATTAGCTAAATCCAAGAAAAAAAATCTTTGAGATTTTATATACTTTGTAGTCAAATAGAAAAATTATCTAAAGTACTGGGAATTTAATCATGTGAATACAGAATGCCACTTGCTTGTATGTTTGATCTCATGGAAACTGGTATTGTCTCCTGTCTTCAGGGGACTTGCTTCTGATTTATTCTGGCAGAATATAAAGAGCAGAATTGTTAGAGTATATGAAAGGTCCTAATTTGGGGGTTTGGCTTACTCTTGTGAATAAGGGGGCAGAATGTGACATCTGGTAATTGATAACTTCATTTGCACTATACCATTTTTCAGTGCTATGGCAGTTTTAAAATGCATATACCTTACATTCATATCTACCCTCAATTTCAAGTTTTAATGTAACTAGCATGACCCTTACAGCTGCTTTTGTAAAGCAGCTGAGAATCCTCAAGATGGAAATATTAGGAAAGTTGGGGTTTTTTTTAAACAGTGACAGGAAATAATCAGTGCCAAAGAGCAGCTTCTGGGTTTCTTATTGTTGTTTTGCATATCCAGTGCAGAGTGGTCACCTCACATTTGGGCCAGATTTGTAAGCCAGCTGAATGTACAGAGAAGTGAACTAAAGACACAGGCTTTGTCCTCCTACCTGTCAGCAAAGCCTGGGAGTACAGTTGCAGTAATGAATGAGAGTGATGAAACTTGTAATAATAAAGTGATGCAGTGAGGGAAAACCAGAACAAAACGCGTGACAGACCCATAACAAAATAAGCGCATAGTTTGAGAGAAGGGAACGAATGTATTTGGAATGGAGGACGGTGTGGGAAGCGGAGAGAGGGAGTGGGGCAGGGAGGGCGAAGGGGGACACATACTCTGGCCACGCAGTGTTGTATCCTCCCAGTTCTCCTTCCCTCCTTGTCACTGATCTGCCTGAATAGAGAGAAGTGAAAATGAAGCTTTGCAACCCCTTTCACACAGGGGATCTGCTTTTTTTGTGCAGCACTGGGGATAAAAGGTGTTGAAGAGTCTGTTAACAACAGAGATTTGTGCACCTAATTACTTCTGCACTGCACCAAGTGTTTGCCCACAGTGTCAGTGCTCCCCCCCCCCGCCGCCCCCAACCTGTTTTCTAATTAAAACTCACGGTCTTTGTACGCACACTTTTGTGAGCCTCTTCCCCCTCTGACCCCCTCCTCCCCAAATTCTCTTTCATTGGTATAGAACAAGAGCTCAGGAAGCGCAGTGACATCAAGCACATTAAGTACTGACACGCCGTAAGCTCTCCGGGGAACACAGATGGGGGCTTCAGCTGCAGCAGGTGCCGAGAAGACAGATCCCAACTCAGCCAGAGAATTATTGTGCATCATCTGTATGGGCCTATTGTTTAGATGCATCCAGCTCGGTCACACGCTACGTGGGGCAGCGGTGATGCTGAGGGGGGCAAATTCAATCGCTGCTTTTAATTTAGGAATTGAAAAGGATGTTCTCCCATCACTCCCTTCCCAGAATGCAGCACATGCGGATTTCACAACAGACTTCACAGTCAGGCTATGTTTGCAGGAGTGGGGGGAGAAGGGGGGCACCAGCTGATTATTATGCTTACAAATGTATTTTCTATCCTCTTTCTAAGAGAGCTCTGTTCATTTTGTTGTGGCTAAAGAAAAGGGTCAGGCACTAAGGTTAAAACTACTGCTCCACAAGCTGTAATCCAAACTGCATTTTTGGCTTTGTTAATGAAATGCTGCATCTCATGCAGCACTGGCCAGCCATCGTGCGCTAGGCACAGCAAACAGCAGAGATGGGATGTTTCAGCTGTGAGTGACAGAGTTCCTTGGACAAATTGTGAAAACAGTCTGCAGTGTGTGTGTCCTGCAGTCCTCAGGGCATCTAGAGATGTCACAGTTATGCTCCTGGCCTTCAGCAAATGGGCCTGGTTTAAACTAAAGGCCCTCCGATCAGCTCTTTTACAAATTGGCAAATTATATATGTAAAATAAGAACAGAAGAATCAACTCATCCATCTGCATCTCTGGAGATGCACGTGAACTCTATGCTTTTGAAGATCCTTACAACAGCAGTGTTTTCAGTTTGCTCAGCGGCCAAATGCTGCGTGGACAATAGAGAACATGCTTTCTAGACCAAGCTCCAGGTTGCAGGACTCTTACTGGTCCAGACTGGAAAAGGAAGCCAAATAGATTATATTGCCTCATTGTGACCCTTTTTGTGTGAGACGAAGGAAAGAGGGTTAAAAAATGTCAAGGCTGAGAGAGAGGGTGGTGCTGCCAGCATGGTGGGGAACAGGAGGAGTATCAGGGCAGGTGAGTTACATTCCTGCTAGGACAGGGAATCATAGGGTGTCCAGGAGGAAGCAGCAGAAGGGGGAAAAAAATCAGGGGAAAGATCTAGATACAAGAAGTCAGTTCAGAGGTTCTATTTTAGACAGTAATATTAACATTGGTATGCATTTAGTGCATACTAATTATATACTCTATTATATACTTCATATTCTTTACTTATATTTTATACTATACATTTTATTAGTTACTTTAAGTAGTAACGTTTATTAAAAGCTGCAGGAGAAAATAGTATCGTTAAAGAAGGTTATATTTTTTTCCATAAACTAAATTGCTGTGAATCTGCTGTTCATGAATGTCTGTTTTCACTTTTCATTCAGGAACCCTAATGATCAAAGTGATAATTAAAAAAGATGTGACACAAATCTTCCTCTGTGAGAGGTCAATGCGAGAAGAGTACAGACACCAGTAAATCAGTGCTTCTGAAAAAATGTCTTTAACTCAGCCGGCCCATACTCTAATAGAATATAGGGATGTGTTTAGCTTATATGGCAGGCCTGTGCTAGAGAAGAGAGAAGTGCAAACTCCCCAAGTATTAGACTATTCTATATAGGTTTTAGAATAGTATTTTAGAGAGTTTACTTAATCTTGTGACTCTTTTTTAACCCTGAGCTGCTATTCATTTATGGGTTTGTGGCATCAAAGTAATAGCACTTGGCCTATGTTAAGATGATGTTAAGATGTTAAACCTTCCACTTCCCACTGGCACTGCCCTAATTATAGCTGTTAAAGCATTTGGGGAAGAAAGGGGAAAGGAATGAAAGGGAAAGGAATTAAATGATTTAGCTGAATTTATGCCACGAGCACTTGTGGCCCTGTAGTTCTCTCGTCGGCACTGGAGGATGGAGGGGTGTTACCCTGGGGTGGGGAGCAGGTCCCCTGCTTCTTTGCTGCCCGTCCCACTCCTTCCCCTGCCAGGACACAGACGTCCTTGATTGCGCAACCTGTTTGAACAGCAGGAGCCAAAAGAAGCTGTCCTAATACAGCGTTCATTTTCAGGATCGCACTAACACTACCCAAGAGCCATGGTCCTGGCCTGTGCCCAGCACGGCCAAAGCAATCATGCAGTTCCCCTCCTTTCTGCAGCAGCAAAGCTAATGCAACCATCCTCTTTCTGACACAGAAGTAATGCTCTTCCCTGCCAACCCCTTTGGAATGGAAATGGGATTTGGACATTTCCTTGGATACCAGAAATGGGCCGTCTACACAAGCCAGCATAAAATTTGCACGCACGTGACTGCCAGCAGGGACATCTTGCATTTGTTGGGTGAGGTGTAGCTGCAGGGCTGCCAATGCTGTGTTTCTCCTGGCGACATTCCCTTTATTTACAGACAATAATGCCATAAAGGCCTGGCATCCATGACTGAGCTCACACACTTGGGTACGTCCTTCTCTACCATAGGATTCATGACCTGTTGACAGAAAGCGTGCCTGCAGCTTGCCGGCTGCGAGAAGGACTTTGCTCCTAGCAGGAGGAGACCTTGGTCTCACCGCTTTTTCAAGCAAAATGATCTGGGGTGTTACTTCCAACACTGCTGCTACCTTTTTAATTGCCTCCTGCAGCTGACTTGATCACAATACAATATGACTTATGTATTTCCAGTTTAAATACAGTATTTAAATGTTCTCCCATTTAAATACACTATCTCCATAAATAGTCAAGTTATGGAATTTTCAAAATCTTGTTCTAATCCAGAAGTGTAATTCCCGATATGTGTTTGCACTGGTCATTTCTATAAATTTCCCTCTGCAGTTGAAGCATCATTGTCATTATGTTCATGGTACGGATACAGGTATCTGTATCATCATGTTACCTGATCATGGCTGGAGCAGGCATAAATCAATGTTAATAATTCTGTGTCCCATGGAATACTCTTAAAAGATTTGGCAGAAAGTAATTTACCGATTTTTAAGCATACTATCTCAGTCTGCTTAAGTTCACCATGGAGGATCATTCTTTCCACTGGAAAATTTTTAAGAGGCAGTGAATCAAAGTGGTTGGAAACCAGTGTCCTTAATAACTGACTGGATGGTACAAAACCTGGAGACTGTTTTACACTGATGGGTCCTAGAGTTGCTAACATTGCAGATCTCCACTGCAAGTAGACAGAGAGTGGGTCAGAGATTTTTCAAAAAGTTGTTCCTGGATAAGATCTTCTAAAGAAGAATTGCAGACATGGAAAACTGGTTCGCTCCCTTCATTGCTGTGCCACAAGTCATGCATTAATTATAACGCAAGAGGAACTAAGCTACATATGAAATATTTCAGGAACTGGATGGTCTTTGCAGAGGAGATACTCCTTTTTCTAAATCACTAACTTGAACTGGTCTCACCATAGTAGCAACCAAATTTGAGTAAGACTGTGAAATTCAAGGTCAGCCAAAAAAATTAAAAAGTAAAAAAAATCATTGGTGATTTAAGATAATTGGTTGATGAGCTTGCTGGGCTAGTGCCAATTGCAAAGTCATGGAGATTTTGTGGAAGGATCTGAAAAATTATAAAAAAGGAGTAGCATCCTTTGATTTTTTTTCTAAAGTAGAGAAAATCCTTGCTCTTAGTTATTATCTCCTGACTTTGGCCCCCTGTGGACCAAAGGGTAAGGCAGATGTAACAAATATTACTGGACTTATATATATATATCTTTATTTTGAACAGACTTTGTAAGTGGGTAAACCGTGTGCACTTGTCTTGGAAGTCATAAATGTTTTCTCATGGATGGAACAGAACAATGTCGTGGAGTGAAACATTTTGGTTTACAGTTTTTATGCAGAAATAAATGACAACTACTATGTGGAGAAAGGTGATCAATGGGATTAAATCCCCATACTTTTGCAGGAAAAACTCACGCTCTGGTTAATCCCATATAGAGAAAGGAATGAGGATGTTTTGACCATGATGAAAAGCAGAGAGCATTGAGAGTGAGAGAGACAAAAGCAAACATCTCCTGTGTTGTTACCCTTGCTGACATGTTATTCAGCAGCGGGGAAGGTTGTAAGGCAAAAGGTCGATTGTTTCAAATAGCCCATTTAGCTATGCATAATGAAAATACAGTATGTATGTGCCCCAACATAAATGTACTATTGTATAACACTGCAGTACCAGAAAATATTTGGGTTTTGGGTAGCAGTTGTTAATAATATCCCTATTGAAAACCTTATACCAGATGACTGTAGCACAGGAATAAAAGAACTAATGCATGGTCTCATTCATGGGTCTGGCAAACTGTTACTTTGATCTGCTTGTATCTATTTATAACCAAAACCTCTAAACAGTTTAAGAAAATCCTAACAAAATCTTCGTAATGAGAAGTGTATGTTTCACTGGATACTATATATTGTGATGGTATGAATTACCCAGGTGCTTGGCCAGGAGGAGGTAAAGCTCAGTTAAGAAATTTTTATGGGGCTGAGAGTGACTGTCTGGTAGACCTTTTCTCACACAGTAAAACCAACCAAAGCAAAGCCTTACGCCTGGCTGGGGAGCCTGAGTCATCTCTCCTAGCTGGTGACTGGACTTTATAATTATCTGACTTTAGAAATGACCTAAGAAGATCCAAAGTTGCGGTCACTTTTGATGGGGCAGGGGGGGAGGGAGATACCTTTTTTTTCCTTTGCATTAACATGCTGAAGCACTGCTTTTAAAAATAAGTGAAAGGCAAGAATAAATTTGGAGACCAATCAATAAATAATCCACTGCTTTTATTGCTGAAAAATAGCTTGTCTACATGGGAGACAAGTCAGGACAACGTTAATGAAGCTATTGAAAGACAAGAGTTCATAAAGGAGGCACGAGGATAATCTTATTAAAAGACTTTGGCTATCTTGTACAGCATCCCTCATCAGGACTTGAATTCTTGATTATGAATGGTATCAGGAGGATTTGAAAGGATTGAATTTTCTTACTTCAGATTAGTTTGAGATATTTAGGAAGAATTTAGGCAAACTACTGGTTCTTTTAGTGCAATGTTGCTAATGAAAGGCAAGTACCAAAAGCAGAGCAAGTGTTTTCTGATCCTCAGACAGATTTCTAACATGCCGTGCCTCTGTAAGCCACACATTAGTGTACGGTGCGCATCCTTCCAAGAATACCTCATTGCAGGCCAGGTATATTTTACACTTGCTTAGGAAGAGATGGAGGTAAGTTTCATTGGCATATATTGAAAACCAAGCAACTCTATCAGCCCAGGAGTTCATGCAGCCCAAATTCCCATGGATTTCAGTCCTTTGCCTTCCTCTTCAAGTTCTCTCTTTCCTCTCCTCCCATTCCAGTAATGCCACTCTGTTCTCTGGGCCCCACCAGGAGCCAGGGGACATCTGCACGCTCTGTGTTGCTCCTGTGCCCAGCGCTTGCTTCCTTGGGAGTGAAAGACAGATGCATTCTGCACTTTCTCCTCAGCAGGTCACTAATTTTGGGGTTTTTTCACCTTTATCCTGATGCTGATCTTTTTTCATAATTTTTTAAAAATAATTTAATTGCCTTTCAAATACGTATTCCTTGGGGGCAACAGTTCAGAGGCTGTTAATGAAGGACGGATACTGACAGCCCAACCTGGGTGCCTGATGGCCATTGACTGTCACCTAGAAGATAATCTTGGTCTGATGGGGATGTGGAAGGTGTTAAATTTGGCAGAGCATTGTAACACATGGTGCAAAGAACCACAGCGATGGACCTCTGAGCCCACCTGCTTCTTGGTGTGGATTGGAGCATAATCATATTTATTCTACATGAGCCCTTGTAGAAAAAGAAATCAGTAGCCTCTTTTATTTTAGCTACCTGGAAGTGTTTGACTGGGGAGCAGTGTCGTCTTCAAGTTGAGAAATTGCCCAAAGATATCTGGGAATTGTGCTATCGAGCTCTGTTTCTGAAACTTTGAAATATTATTCCTTTTTCTATCTATGCTAGTTATGCAGCACGGGTTTTTTGCTTTAATCTGTTCTGTCCTTAAAACATTTGTACCCTCAAGCTTCTATCTGATGCATTTTGTTGAAGTATGTCTTTATTAAAACCTCAAATGCTCTGAAAGAAACGAACAGTGACAGGAAGGTCGTATTATGTAAAGTTGTTCAAAGAGAGTACAAAATAGTGTCAAAAATTCATAGTATGAATGGATTTGGGACAAAATAAGCTGCTAGTTAGGTAGTCTCAGGGTTTCTAATGTGATGATGTGGTGTCTAAAGGTAACATAATATTTTTGCTCTTTTCCCATGAAAATATCATATTTTAGGGATAAAGAAATCAAAGGCACTTGAAACCAAGCTACAGTAAAACGCACTGCACTCCTGGCAGAAATAATCATATGTTGACCATATGACTTCACATTGCGTGCATGATCACACATTTGGTTTTGTAAAACTGAGTTCTCTGGCTCTTTTTTTTCAGTAATCATCACAGCTTCAAGGGGCATTCTTTTACACTGCAAAAATTATGGACTTGCTATATAGTAGATTAGCTGGGGTGAAACTATTGTATATAAATGTAAGATTAAAGGGTTAACCAATAGTTTTAATTAAAGGGATTATTCAATAGTTTTAATGGACTGGGCTTGTCATCGCAATAAATCATTTGATCAGACTTCAGCAAAACTTTGTACTGTGGCTCAAATGAAGGAGTTCGCAGAAACAGTTTCAAGAATAATCACGTTTCTCCATCATCAGATCAAGAGCATTCAGTTGATCTCATGCCATCATGTATTAATGAACCATTTATCTGTTTAAGAAGTAACGTATAAAAAGGTTTTGTGGAGTGAGAAATGTAGTTACAGAACAGTTAATATGGGGTAGGAAAAGTCATTCATTGACTTCTCCAATGCAAGTTTTGTGGTTGGTTGTGCTGTTAAAGTGCAGGGTGGAAAAACTTCTTAAAAAAGCCAAGCAAACTAAAATACAAGTGGTGTATGGAATCTCTAAGTGGGCATATCATGTTCCCTTGCTGCTTTGAACCATGGCTTGTCTTTCCTAGCCCTCACTTTACTCCTTATTTTAGTGCACTCCTCCACTTTTTCCACCTGAGCTGGTTTCTTAACTGCATTTGGACCAGATGGCTCCCTTCTCCCAGCTCCTGGAACACCGGCCACCCACCCCCAAGAGAGGCGGCGTGCCTGGGCTCTGCTCCACCGCTTGCCTCCACACTGATGTGGGCCTACGGGAAAAAGCAGGTTTGCCCTGGTAATCCTCTGGGAGGATGGCACTCAGGCAGCTTGGCTGTATGCTGGGGCACTGCGTGTTCAGTCAGGAATGTAATTTTTAGCAATCTGAATTTCTGAAATGTTATTTTCTTTATATGTCTGAAACCTGGCCAGGTTCTCTTCTTTGCCTGACTCAGAAGCCATCTCTGCCAAGCTTCAATTTTCTCTTTCAAAATAGCAAGTCACCTTAGCATTTCAAAGAAAAAAAAAATCCTCTAATGTCCAAACCAGGTTTTTTTCTAGTATTTTATTTAGAAACAGTTGAACCATTTTGACTGATTTTTTAATTATTATTTTATTAAAGATAATCAGCCTGAGGCAAACATTCAACAGAGGCAGTATTACTCCAAATGGATAATGTTTGGCAAAGCCAGAAGCAACTGTGTCCTATAATGCAAAGTGTCAGTCAACCTTACTGGGCAATGCTAGAAGCTTTTTATAAAAGAAGAGGCCTGAAGAAACATAAATTTCCATGTCATACAGTTCAGGATTTAGGGGATTGTACAAAGAAGGAGAGAGGAACATTATGCCAGTTGAACTGAAAAAATAAATTAAAAGCTGCAAACCATGATGCTTTATATCTGCTTTGTTCTTATTTTATAGGGGCAGCTTGAAATTTCAAAGCTATCCTGCCTGTGACTTTTTAAAAGCTTTTTATTTCCTGAGGCAATTTAGCTACTGAAACTGAGTATGAGGTGCTGTGAGTGCTCATGACTTTCAAGAAAAGAAAAAGTTGTCAAGTTTCAGGTTTTAATTAGATAAATTACTTTGTTCCCTCTGCTTAGACACTTGTATGAAAGCCACATGTTTGGTTAGCAGGTTAATAACACTTCCAGTGTTCACAGCATGATCCTTAATGGTGTGTAGTGGGTTTTGTTATTTCATTCCCTCCTCCGTTCATTTTATATGGAGCCTTGCAAGAGGAGCAGGCAATTGGCACCTCATACGTTTCAATTTATCAGAACTTTTTTCAAAACACAGCTGTGTTTAAGCCTACCTTCATGCCCCAACTGGGAGAATTCATCTTTCCAATGCCTGAAATACTCTTCTCACCTGAATCATCCTCTGACACATGACCCTCAGTAATTAAAATAATGGAGACCTTCGTAGAATACACATGCAAGAGTCTGATAATCTAATCAGAGGTGATGCATTTTAGTAGATTGGTTTCATGCACAGCTAATAAACTCATTGCAAAGTAATTATTTGCTTCAATAGAGCCTCCCCCCCTGTCCCCCAATGCAACATTTGCTGTTACAGAGGCTGTTGCCCTTGTATTCAATGCAAAGGACTTCCACCAAGCTGGGCAGTGTCCTCTTAGAGAAATGACTGGATCCTTGTCATGCAAATCAACAGTCCTGACCAGCTGTCCTAGATTTTGCTGTTGTGGCCATAAAACTGCAGTCCATATGTCACAGCCCTGACCTGCTGCAAGATTTTCACAGCCCTGGGGACTCTGACAGGGTGGTCTATGCCATAGGCTTCGGTGTTCAGAGGTTTGTCTCATTTTTGCTTCTCCCACAACTGTACCCCTTGGGCTAATAAAATGTGTGATTTCCTCTTTCAAATCTCACCTCTTTTATATCTTTAGAGCATCGGTTTTGCCATGATGGATGCTATGACAACATGTGTTACTATTGCTGCCTTCCTCTTTGCCACAGCTTAGTGTCACAGCATCAAAACACAACTGATGTGGAGAACAAGATCTAAAAGCATCTTGGCCAATCTTTGCTATCATAGTCCCAGAGAATCATAAATGGCTTTCCATCTTCATATCCTCCCAAAAAGCAGTTCATTCTGGTTCAACACTGGCAGTTGAAATCACAGATGGTGTTTTTTAACCACCTGTTTAAATACAGCTCTGGCAAGCTTCCCCCTTTTCCTGGAAGCCACGTCATTTATGTTCAGTGTGGTGGCAAGTTCCCTCTCCCCATCCCCGGTCACATAAGCTCAGACTTTAGTTCCAATGTATGCAAAAATCCCTGTCCCCTTCCCCAAACAGTGAGACAGAGAAGTAGCATCCTTGTTGTACAGGTGTGGTTTTAAGAGAGAGCAAGCACGTAGCTGGCTTGTCTGGGTACACGCAGAAAATCTATGTGCCAAGAATTCTATTAGCCCAAGTCCCAGGCCAGTAGCATATTTACAAAGTGGAACTTCCTACCTTTCTGTGAATCTGCAATGACTTCCCTTTAGATAAATGCGGCACCAGTACTGATATTTTACAATGTTAGGTCTGCCTTCACTCTAATCTGCGTCCTTATTTTGAAGCCTGACACTATTGGCTTAAACTGGAACTGATGCACACTTTTCTCCTCCTTCTTTTCTGCCAGCTGGTATTTCTGGACACCTGGTTTCATGGTAATTCTCAGTTTAAACATGACAAAGATGCTCTAAATTTAGCATCTTTTTTAGGACCTAATCCAGCAATCATTTGCTACCAGGTGTACTGCTTAATACCTTGACAAGTTTCATTTCAGGAAAAAAAACCCACCACCTGCAAATGTCTCATAGTT
Source organism: Balearica regulorum gibbericeps (assembly GCF_011004875.1). Taxonomy (NCBI): domain Eukaryota; kingdom Metazoa; phylum Chordata; class Aves; order Gruiformes; family Gruidae; genus Balearica; species Balearica regulorum. Next base: position 111,068,437 of record NC_046185.1, on the reverse strand, counting down.
CCATTTTTTTCTGGTGACTCAAAGTGGCACTCATCTTTGAGTGCACAGTCACTAATAAGAGACAGTGTTTTCCTTTTAAAGCACCTGAAATACGCTATTGCTTCATTTCTGGTTTGAAAGTGGGCTGCTGAGACCTACTATCAGATCTCATTTTTTATATTGTAAAACTGATGAAATGGAGCACAGTTTTGCAAATGCACTTGTAACAAAGATAACTTGCATGGTATATTCATAAGGGAAGAGTCAGAGCACCCCTGTACGTGGATATGTGTTCATGCCCTGTCCATTCTTTCAAGCCCTATACGTCAAGCTACAACATGTGCTTGTGCACAATGAAAGACTATGTTGCCAAAATAACCTACTATAGATACAGAGCATGTGACAGCAGCTAATTTGGAGAAGTGCGTATGGCCTTTCTGTCTCTTTCTCACCAGTTTTACTGTGCATGGACTGCAGGTAGTCAGGAAATAGATCCTCTCCTTGTACCTGCAATGTTTTTTATGTAAAATATGCTCTTATCCATCATAGTCTGCATATCACTTTTCTGTTCGTGAATTCCATATTGGCAGTTTCCCTCCTAGTGAGAATTCATGTTTATACACTAAAGCAGTGCCAGTGGTTAAACACATAGATGTCGAGATATAACCTATACTCAGAAAATGAGCTGGATTTGGGTGGTGGGACCAAGCTGGCTGTAACTCAAGAGCGTATATGGTACAAAATGTGTCTGCTTAGTGTCAACCCCATACAGGCACAGTTAAGGAAACCACTTGGCCAGTGTACGCAATTCCAAAGTGTAAAGCCAGACTCCCTCTCGTCTTTTGCCAGACAAAACCTGTGAGTCGCTGCGTGGTAAAAAGCAGCAGGATTTACTAGCAGACACTCAAGCGCCCAGGGCCTCAGACTGACATCTGGAGCTGCCCCAGGGGAACAAACCAACTATCCCAACCTCCCTCAAAAGCTCCCATGGCCTGCGCCAGGGCAGACTGTATGTTCAGGTCATAAGGATGCAGCTTGGTAACTCTGTAGTTCATGGTCTTAACGGCTTTTGTAGCTACCTACAGAAAAATGGTTTTATCTCAGAGCTTTTTTCTCCAAGGCAAATCGTTTTTCATGAGCTTCTATTAAGCCTTTTTTTTCAGTTCCAGTTGTTCCTTGCACAGAAATTAAATAGTCAAAGCAGTTGTATATATTTAACAGTAATCCCAAGTGAAAGAAATTCTTTGCTTTTTATCCCTGTGCAAGAAATGGATGTGGGGACTCTTCCACGTTCTTCATCTCAACCTCTTCCCCTCTCCCATGCATTTTCCTTGCATTTTGCAAGAATCTGCTTTTTGGATTTCTTCGTGAATTCTGCTCTTGATGTAGTGAAATCTGTGTGGGCAGACCCTGCCTATGCAAGGAGTCCCTTTAAAATCAGCAAGGCTGGATGTGAAAACATGAGCACATCTGTGCAGACTAACATGCAAGGTTGGGACCTTCCTTACTTTCATATCTCACAGATTGGTGGGCCAGATTTTCTGTAATCAGTTGCACGCGCTTGTGCTACAACTGCTCAAGACAACTTAGTTTTAGAAGAAATAGTACAATAGTCTCCTTATTAAAACAAGGCAGGTGGGCTTAGTTTGCTCAAGTCAAGGTACATTTTGTATGGAGAAGTCAATGGAATGGTGAAGAATAAGGATAAGGATACATGTTTTGTGTTTCTGCCAGGTTATTAGGTTTGCTGTTAGGTACTGTACAAGTTTGTGTGTTCCTAACTGAGTGTGGGGACACAGAGAGAAGAGACCTAGGCGTTGTCATAGCACATAGCCAAGATAATTTAAAAGAGAAGAAAGGGACATATTTCGACAAATAGGGAAGTGACAGAGCAATCAAATGGCTTGCCTAGTATAATGCAGAATGCTTTTGTAGCACGAACTGAAAATCTCCCGTGTCACGGTTTAAAATCTTTTGAAGATCAGCTCATTTCTAAGTAAAATAGAAGCTAAATTATATTTTCTTTTAGTAGTCTGTAACACCATATATTTATGACTGTATTAAAACACTCACAAAATTATGTACCATGAAAGGAGAGGCAGAAGGGGAAAAACATCTTCAAATTTCTATATTAAAAGTACCTGAATCTACAAAATTGAAATTTTGACTTAATAAGCTTTAAACACAGTAATAGAATATAAAACTTGGTCCTTGAGGCTACTACTTTGAATGGAGCTCATGATGGCATGAGTTAAAAAGATTTAATGTCTGACCAGTCCAGGAGTAATTGAGGACCATCTTCTCATTTCCAGTGGTGAAATGCTCCTTCTCCAAAATATGCACCGGAAAAAGTTTTGTACATAGCAGCCTTGTAGGACAGGAATTGGAGGGGAATTAAGACAATTATTATGGACAGCCTATGATGTTTGCGAGATATGATTGATCATGCTGTACTTGATATGGGGTGTAAGTGAGAAACCTCTGGTTTCCAGGAATGACAATATATTGCTTTTTATGGGTATTCTGATCATTCCGAGGAGACAGAGGTGGAAAAGAACTTGGCAGTTTGATTAAAAATAATGTGCAATATGAAAATCCTTGGCATACCTATTGAGATAATGCCAGGCTTTCATGCTGCAGTGAACTACAAATAATCCTCACTCATATGATCCTGCTCAAGCTGCAGCCTCGCACCCTTCCTCGATGTATGGGACCAGCTGAGATGCCAAGGAGATGTTCACTCTCTGTTCATCGCCATTGCTTGCTGTGATGTATGAGCTGCTTCATGCTGATGGAGGCAGTGCGAGGATGTTGTCTTAACTCTTATCACCTAGGCCCTGTGGGGGCTATATCTTTCTCAGAAGAGTGAAGGCTAAGAGCACAGGCCATGGACTTGTAGGTGGCAGCTCAAAAACACACAGACACTTTGCAAGTATATGTGCCTCGGTGTGTTACTGATGGCTGAAAACAAGCTTACTCCAGCTCAGTAGGAAAGGAAGACAGCAGAAATCCCTCTCTGCTTTGCACAGAAGAATGGCAACGTGCCCGCTGACGGTATTTATACAGAAACCACCTTCCAGACGCAGGAGACGAGGGGATGGAGCACGGGTCCTTCCTTCTCACCTCCCTTTCTGGCAGTTTTCTTGATAACCTCCACCTCAGCATAAAGGCAAATACAAATACATAGCAAGTACATGTGAATTGATGGAAGTCCCCTTCAAAGTGTCACGGAGTAAAAAAAAAAAGGTCACCGAGTAAAACGCTGTGCTAGGCATTTTGTTCCTACCTTGGAAAACTGTTGTGCTGCTTAAGAGGGTGAAAAAGGGAATGTGAGATTGTTACAGGGTCTTTTATTGAAGGAAATGGCTGATACCGTGCACTTTGGAATTTATTGATTTTATATGTGTCTGTATCATTTTGTATGATTTTTAATAAATAATGAGAACCTAGTTATCGTATTACCATATACCATTACTGATGACAGGATCTCCAGTATTAAATATATATATTCATATATGTGCACACGCATTCTTGTTTTACTGGTGAACATTGTCGTTCTTACAGTCAGTTGCCATGGCGTTGCATGCTTGTATTATTAATGTAGGTTAATAGGTTGAGGAATCTAACTGCACGTGCTCACAGTTGCAAATAAAACATTTATACATTGGACTTTAATTACAAACAATAATTTACTATTCCCTGGCCTTTTGTCAGAGAACTTAAAAATCTTTGCGCCTTTTAGGAAGCTTTTTAGGTAGGGCCCGATAAGTGCAAAAAATACATTGAGGATTGCAGTGGCATCTTGTGATAGGAACATGCGGGTGTGGTTACGGTTTAGTGGGATAGGAGATGAAGGCAGGATCTAGGTGAAGTGATTTGCTTGGAATTACATAGCAAATTTTATTTTGGACATGAAAATAGAAGACAAATGTCTGCCATCCAGGCTGAAAATTGCAAGTCCATCTTTCTTCTGAACTGAGTATGCTACTAATTTATCTACAAGCTAGGATGTTTCTGTCTTTAAATAAAACAGACAGCCCTATAGAAAATGGAAAATGAGTCTTCACTGTTTCACTTGGAAGTCTGAAGAGAAACAGGTTCACCTGAGAAGCATAAATTCACTTCTGTGACTGATTCATAAAGTCTTGTGCTACATATTTCTTTGATCTTGAAAAGCAAAGGGTAAACCTGCAAGTGTTTGAGCTGCAATTAATCTAACTGAATTCAAGATGAATTGGTTGGGCCAAAAGAATCTGCTGGATCACAAAGCATTCAGAAATGTCTTATCAGTATATTTGACTTTTAAATCTTGAGGCTTTTGTTTTAACACTTACAGGGGCAGTGTCAGTACAGCCTTGAAAAGTTCAAAGTAATTACATGTATTTTTTTAAGCATTAGGCAAATATTTACTGGTCATCAGATATCTTTAGCCAGCTTCAGAAGTTAGATACTTTTAGTACAATCTTATGCAGGCTATTTGAGGATTTATGCATTGAGGTCCAGCTCTAGATCTAGTCATGTTTAATTTGAAAGCATTAAAACATACTACTTTTATTTTATTTTGCTATGAGGTATAAGCAGCAAGACTCAGGTTTGGATCCAAGGTTCTCCATAGCTTTATCCTGACTCTCCTAATGGACAGTTTTCATGACATTTTCCATCCCACAGGGATAAACTTTGCCCCTTTCTACTTTCCTGAGGTGGCATCACCTTCACTCCCAAAAAAACCTACCTGAGAGAAGTTCAGATAGGACAGCAGTAATAATGAATGTGCTCAATGTGTCTTGGAAGATACTTTTTGCCTTGCAGGATTGTGTTCATAATAAACAAACAGCAGCCTAGGTTTAAAGAAGCGCTAAAGTCTCTCAGCAGCTTGTACAGTCTCTGCTCCGTTAGTTTTCTCTCCGGATAACAGCCCACAGAACAACCCCTATCTCTACTTCTTTATCTATTAAACAGCTTTTTCCAGCCTATTATAGCCTGAACTTAGCATGTGATTTGATGGGTCTTGCAGCTGCTTAGGTTGTAAGTGCACAAATTTGCCTGCCCATCACTAATTTCTATGAAATATCAATGAAATAAAGGTAGTTATCAAAAAAGAGAAGACCAAGAAAATACTTCCTTCCCCTTTCATATTAGAGCAGAAGACTGTTTTGACTTGGCATGGCTCACAGCATCAGATGATTATATTTCTGACAGCTTACTCAGCAAATGAACAACAGATGAACATAAGCTGTCAGTGAAATAACCACCTGGTTCGTTGTTCAGAGGTAATGTGTTAAGAATTAATGTCTAATGCTTGGGCATCTGTCACAGAGGACATTAAGTTCCACATGAATGGTACACCTTACTGTTCTGCAGTAAACAAAGAGGATGCTCCTGTACTTCTCATTCTTTTCTCCTCTGCACCCATCTTGCAACTCAGCTTCCACACTGAAGGGAAAGTGGCTGCATCAAAGAGCAGAGAACAAAGTGGCGGTCTGGAGAGTGTCACTTTGCAGGCTACTTTTTCTCTAACTCCCAGGAACTATTTCACAGTCCAGCTGAATTAGCTTTATGTGATATATAACATTGTGCTTGTGGAAGGAAAAATATGTCTCTTTCACGTCTTCTTTAAGCCTTTTTCATAAACATGATGATGCGTGGATAGAAATTGTGTTCGTAAGCCATGTGTGCAATCAGGTCTTTGAGCATTGCCCTCTCCATTCTTGCAGTGGCCTCTGCTAATGTTGGCTGCCTGCAAGATGCGTATAAAGCCATTTCTCAGCTATTTGGGAATGCTGTCAGCAAAGGATAATGTTGCTTATGGGACACCAAAAATAAGTTACACCACCTGACCAAAAGCCACCATCTCAGAGAGGAAAATTGCAGTGCAATCTCTCAAGCAGATGGATGATAATTTTGTGTGGGTTTGTGTTTAACAGAAACGATTTATTTAATTCATCAAAAACATAGTTCCTGATAACAGATGTAAGGATAACAGTGGATGTCATGTTTGAGTACACTCCTTCTAATACAGCAATTTCTGAATAGAAAAGCGAAACCAAACCTGCAGCAGTAATAATAGCTACTTTGTGGGAAATGTTGCCTAAACTTCAGACAATTTATGAAAGAGAAAAACATAATTTTAAATACCTAAGACATTTATGAGAATAAATTCCTTTAAAATCTTTACTATTGGAAGCATCCAATATGTATAGCATAGTGCTCTGGCAAGAGAGGTAAAAAGGTAATGTGAAGATTGTATCTGTTTAGATGGGAGATACTCTATTTAATTGGTACATGATCTAGAACTTGGAAAAAACAAAATAAATTAATAAAAGATAATGGAGATTGAGATTCTGTAAGACTTCTTAGTCCTGAAGTAGCTTTTGAAAGAGAGTAAAGAAACCTTGGTGTCTGAGCATATGCACTATTAAAAAACTCAGCATCACCAGGTTTGGGAAAGAGTTGACCAGTAAAGAGAGATTTCTGTGATTATGTGTTAACGAAATGAACTGTCAGATCATCTTCATGGCAGGAGTACACTGCCTGAGAGCAAGGAGAGCAGGAGCAAATAAACTTTCTCCTTTTTCACCCTAAGACTTCTTGACTGTTTTCATTTTATGTCTCTTCATGTTATGAACATCAATTTCCAGCACTTGATTAGGATCAGCTGAGAAGCATGATTATGGACAATGTTGCAAAACAGCTTTCTGCTCTCCATGTGTAAGATCTGCTTTTGGCACTTTTTTGTTTGGCTGCTCTCGACAGATGCGAAAGTGGCGCTTTTTTTCTTTTTTTTTTTTTTTCCTTTGAACTTCTAATGCACTAGACATGAGTAAAAGAAATAATCCACATACCTAGCAGGTCTTTGTGTGCCTTGGCTTAGCTGCTGATAGCCATGCCAATGTGTGTATTTCTGCAGTGCTATTAATAATTTTATGTAGTGGGTTTCCCAGAGAAGACCCAAGTGACCAGGAAAGCCAACAATGTCAGAAGCTTGGGTGGGACTTCTTGTAAGGAAGGAGTATTTCCTTCTCTGCAAGGGTGAGCGTTTGGGGGTGGGCGAGAGGTAACATGATATTGTCTCAGTTGCTTGGTGGTGTGTTTGACTGCAAATTGTAAATTACAGGGTTTGGGCTGTAGTCTGCAGTCTGCTTGGAGACTACATGTCCTCAACAGGGCAGGCATTTTGCAACCTGCGGTGAAAAGGAAGTATTCAGCAGACTGTTTGCTGGGACTGAGGAAAATGGGCTGACCCAGGCAAAAGGATGAAAACTCCAAGAAGCCCAAGAGCAAATAAGAGCTGTGGGGGAATGGAAGGATTTGTTCTTTTTCTTGTGCCTACCTTCAAAGACACGGGAAAGCCGGGGGGGATGATAATCACTCCTAAAATAGCACTGAAGAAGCCTGGAGCACTGCAGGGACAACAGAAATGGCTGGGAGCTGAGGCTGTCGGTATTTCATTGCTGTTGAAGGAGACTATCTGTGGATGAATCCTTGGCTGGAAGTGGAGATGTGAAAGCTTAGAGGGGAGGCCTCATGCATTCACACTCATACCTGAAGGAAAGGGTGAGCTGCCTACACAAGCCAAAAATTGTAAATGCCTGTTAGGTAACACAGCAAAGAGACTGATCCATGGAAACAAGGACTGAACAAAACAAGCAAAGGGAGAGAAACGTTGATGGTTGAGAATGAGAGATGTGGAGCAGGCCTTCTCCAGGGTAAAGCCTAAAGCCAAACTTAAAGTTTTCAAGTAAGGAGGTATGATGTATGCAAGTATGTATTATATTCTGGCAATTGCATAGCTCCCAAGCTTCTTTCTTCCCCTGCTGCAGGAAAATTGCTGGTGGGATGGAGATTAATAGCACCAGTTCCTCAGACATGTGCTATATATAGCAGAGCTCAAATATGTCTCCTTCCTACACCTCTGCCTGCCAGCCAGACACTTCATTTCTACCGTAATGGGGGCAATACAGAGGTGGATTAACACAGCAAGTGGTGAAGACACTATGGCCTTTTATGAGTATGCCAGCCTGCATCTGCTCTGTGTCACATCACTCCTGTCCCCACTGCAACAAACGGCAGAGGAAATTCAATGCAAAGGAAAGTGAAGCAATCCTAACTTTTTGCATGAAAAAGGGGTTCTAGATTTTTATTATTCAGGACATTGGTATCATTTCAATAGATAGTCCTATCAAAATGGCAGTTCAGTGCTTAGTAGTGACTAAACCAGCAAAATCCAAATATTTTGGAATTATTAAAAAGTTTTGGAGAATAAAACATCAGGTAATAATCATGCTCTGTATAAATTTGTAATATCTCTGTCTCCAGAATATCATGTGAGGTTCTGCTCTCCTTCCTCTACCTCAGGAGGATATAGACTTGGAGAGGGCTCAGGGAGCAGTGAGAAGGATAATCACACAATTTCCATAGGAAGAATGATTAGGTAGACTAGGACTCTTTAGGTATTAGAAGAGATGACTGTGGGAGAGGACAACAAAGATCTATACTATAACAAAAGGAAGAGAGGCACAGAGAAGGCAAATTAGAACTGACTGTAGGCAAGGCCCTGAAGGCACCAATTAGTGTTAAGAACCCCACCTGACCTTCCTACAAACCCTCTGCCCATTGGCCCAGGAGCCCTATTTAGGCTCAGGGGGTGAGGGTGTGTTTGTTTCTACTTTGAGGATGGTGTTTCTCGGTGATCTTTGGCCTTATACTGCAGGTAGCTCTCCACTCCTGCCTCTGGTCTTCTATCCTGAATAGACCTCGGTCCTACATGGCAGCCCTGTTTCCTGCTGCTCCTGGATGCTGGATCTGGCTCATCGTTTTGTCTTATCTTTGCTGTTGATGGACCCTGTCACAAGCCTGGCCTTGCTTGCTGTGGTTGTCCTCAGCTCTAGGCTCATTGTCCTTCATGGCCTTCATCAATCAATCAGCCCTATTCTTGCTGCTCACTGTACCTGGGAAGTTGGGTGAGTAGTCTGGAGATATATTACTGTATACTTACAGGGTTCTTGTGTTCATCCATGGCTGTGTAAACCTGTGTGCTGTTAGTCAGGATGCTGGCTGAGATGAATGTTTGGTGTAGACATCTTAACAACTGTTTGGTCAAGGAGTCTTGCATTTTGGAGACTTCTAAGCTTTACCTTGAGTTGAATATTTAAGGAAATAAATAGGATGCATTTTGATTTCTGTGTCTTGGTGCAGTGCTTCTACTGGCTTATTTGAGTGTGACTTATTCCTTATGTAAGAAAAGATCTTCTGAAGTCTTATTTAATGTCTGACTTTGTCTGTTTTTTCAAGCAGATAGTTTTTTCAAGGTGTTAATCTCATTTCCACTTATCTTTTCTATTAATATTTAAGAAACATCTGCTAGTGCAACTAAGCTTAGTAGAAAAGTAAGAATTTCAGAGACAAGTTCCTACAAGCTACTTGTGAATTACCAAACCTGGCCAAGTGGCAGGCTAAATGAAATAGTATTTGATTATTAAGGGAGGTAGAACTGGACAAATCAACTCTTGGTTTCTGGTCCACCTTTGGTCTGCTTCTGGATGTGGAAATGTGAGTTTATATAACTTCACTAGAGTTGCTTAGATGCTTGTTAATAGAAATGTCTCTTGTATTACTAGACTAGAATAAATATAGATGAAAGTATTTTAATAACAATACGGTACCAAGCTCTAATGCTTAATGTGAAGCACTTTTAGCTAACAGTGGATGCCGGCTGATTGGTTTTATGCATTTTAACTTCTTGCTGTCATGCTTCCTAGATGTCTCAGTCAAACTTTATCTTTGTGCTTTTTAATTGAAACTTCCAGCAGAAATAGGTATTTTATTTTTTTTGAAAAAGGAGGGGGGGAGGAAGGTGTTCATCAACTGAAGCATTCTTTTTCAAAGTAACAAAATGGTGTGAATGCTCCTTTATTTAGAAGTCAAACTTCTAAGAAGTAAGGGCTTTCTTGGCTGGGATAATGTAATGTCCAATTATGTGAACAGTTAGTACACCAGGATGGGTGCTGTGTACTAGGAGGACTGGATCCCTCAAGCTGTTGACCAGTACCAACAGGTAGAAAGAACAGCTACAAAATGATAGCTTGTGTCAGGCTCATTAGGAGGAAAATGGCTTTGTTATTGGAACTGCAATAATCTACATAACCATCTCAGTTGGGTTTTATAATATCTATTTTTTCTGGCTCTAAGCTGCTTTGGATATTGAGCATCTCTTTAGCAGCTTTCTAATATATTCTATTCTGAAAGGTCTTAGAAGATCTTGAGTGATTGCTTTCCCTTATTTGAACCTACAGACTGCATTTTAAGTAGGAGAGTGAAAATGTGATGTGTGGTTTTTTTAACTCCCCAATTTAACCCAAATGAAGTAAGTTTGCCTTATCAAAAGGATGTAGAGTTAGACATTCCCAGAAGAGTGTATGTTTTCTTGTTCTTGGGGTTTTAGAAGTTGAATCCTTGAGGGAGGGAAGGCTACAGTCAAGTTGCTTTCCCAAGAGACCAAATACTGCCTTATCTTGTGCATTTTTCTTCAAATTTTAAAGCACCAGCTGCTGTCTTCATTTTTTTGCCACTTGAGCTCGTAAGTAGTTTAACTAAAGCAATGAATCATTCATGCTGTTTTTTCAGAAAGCCTATAGTTATTTCATGAATTTCAGGATTTATTAATTTCATAGTTGCTTCTCCTGCTACAAGTACTAATTTAAAAGAACTACAATTAAATTGGGACATAGGGCCAGCCTGCTTTCCTTGGAGTTCAGTTGCGAACTGTCATCTTAAAGAATAAACTTGGGAAATGACTATTGCAAAAGATAATTTAGTGTAAGTCTTAACCGTATTACCATGTTGAAAAAATATGAAATAAAAATGAATCAAGCTTGAGTAATTTCAAGAAATCATCACTTTACCATTTCAAAACAGCTTCTACTTAATGTCAGAAGCAGGCAACAGCACCTTCTGCATTGGCATCTCTTTCTGCAAAGAATACAAAACATTAAGTGTCTGTAGATCACTTTTTCTCAAACTCCATAATTTGCTGAATACTGAAATGGAATCTGAAAGCTTCAAAGAATCTGGTTTGCCCCTGAGATGTGGGAAATCTGCTAGAAACCTTGCTACAGGCAGGATTGGCCTACAAGAAGTGTTTTGTGATTTAACATCTATCCCTTTCTTGCAAGGGGAAAATTGAGCTTCTTGTTTGTGGCGTGGGCCTCCTCGGCAGGAGGAGCGCTGTTTTGTCTTTTGCTGGGTTTGGTTGCCATCAAATGTCCTAGTGTTTTTTCTGCCTGTACTGTATCTTGCTGACAGCCTGAACAGCAGCAATGGATTTTTCCAGTTATGTTTTGTGTCTTGATGTGCCTGGTAAATTTGCTAATGCTGTTGGATGTACCAGTCTACAGTGGGGTTGTATTGCACTGAATAGGATATTCTTTTTGTTGTTTTTTTGCACCTACTGCAAGGAGAGTAGAGGATCAGTTTTCTCTTATCTTGGGCATTCAGTAGCTACCCTTTTCCCCCTCAAACCACTTGAGGCATTCCCAGAAATGCTTCTACCATGTAAGTTTATGCCTTAATAGTATTTCCAGAGAATTACCTCACTTGTAGTGTTAATTAAGGAAATAAAGTATTTGGATATGTCTAAAAACAATCAATGCTTGTTAAAAAATACAACTGATCTAGATTGATGTATTAGAGTTAGTGTCCTGATTTTTCCTGACTTCTGGCCGATGTGAATGACTGTAGGCCCAAGTATTCTGGTAACACCAAATCTCATAGACCAGGAAACAATCAAACCTCTGAATGTGTCCTAATGAAGCATTCTTCAACATTCCATATCAGCAATACCTGAGCCAAGTTATGCTGGAAGAGGAAAAACAAAAGTACATATCTTGTACTTCCAAGTCAGTGTCCTGCAGCCCATTTTTAAAGGATGATCATATCAGGCATGCTTTCATTTCTGAATTGTTGACTGCTATGTTAGTTCTCTAGCCTAAAATAGGCTTTAGGTTTTAACACAACAAAAGTATCTTATTACTTTCTGGATCACATCAAACCCCACATTCCAATCAAAGATTTGTACTCCTACCTGTCTGGAGCTAGAGTATAACTTTCTGTGGCTTTCTTCTTACAGCCACGTATCAAGTTAGGAGTTTCATTCACCTTCAATAAATGGCTTGTTCACTGCCTGGCCAGTTGATACCTATCCCAGTGGATGTCTTTGTTTTTATCTTTAAGTCAATGCTGTCTCACACAAACATAAAAGTATAATCTAAACCAGTTATAGGAAGCCCTAGAGGCATAAGCAGGATGGAAGGCTTTGTGTTAAAGTGGAATTGGGGGACCATGGGGACAAGCCACTGCTACTGTGCTCAGCTCAGGCTTGATTTCTAATAAGGGTTGCCTGAGGCTAGGTCTTGGATTAAATACCACTTGGCAAACCTATGTGAGCACTCTGGCAGCTAAGTGAAAGAATTTTCTGACACAAAACTCCTGCATGGTAGCTGATATGACATGGCTTATCATTTCTCTCTGGGTACCTGTCTCTAAACACAGTAAATAGTTTTGTTAAGCTTTGCACTGTAGTAAAACATCCTTCTTTTCACTTCAGTGTCTGTGTTAAAGATGACTTCTGGGTGCCTGGCAGAGGGATTTCTTCCCATAGGATGATCCTAAACAGGGTAACTGCTCTGGCCAGTGCTTAGCGACAAGGTTAGAGCTCCCCAAAACTTAGTCTTCAAAGTTAGAAGGACCAAGAAGAGAACTTGAAGGAGCAGAGTGTTAATGTGGGAGAGGTCTTCTAATCAAGAGTATTAATCAGCACATCCATACCATGCAGCAGGGGAGGGAGGAGAGCCTGATGTAGGGTCTCTGAATTTGTAACTCTCAGGCAAAAAAGTCTCAAAAAGGAATGTTGTGTTTCTACCTGCAAGGCAGAGAATAGATGCATTTTATTTGAAGCTAGAGATGGTTTAGCCATAAAAATCATGACTTGAGTGATAGTACAATTGGAAAAATTATCTCTGTAACTTAGATTACAACTAGTTGGCTCTTAAGAATATAATTACTGAGGGGGAATGTGTGATTTCTTGGCTTTAACAGAGTAACACTAAGCAGGTAACCTACCTTATTGTGAAATCTAGGAAAGCAGTGGTGAACAAGGGCAGGGAGAAGAGAACTTTATTTAACAAATATACATGTTTCAAAATCCACACTTCACCACAACTCCTACAATTGTCAAGATACCAGCTTTAGAAACATATGACCATGGTTAGCTTCATACCCAGGAGAGCTGATAATAGCAACAGTTCAAAAATTGAATCAGAGAAGGTATTAGGAAAACAAGTACAACAGGATTAAAAAATGGGGTGGGGGAGATTCCTAGCATCACTCTTCTCACTACCTGAATTGGGTGGATAAAGGTTAAATATACTCAGGTTTTTGGAAACCTAAACCTGTCTTGTTAACTTGCAGCTATTTCTGTTTTGACTTGAGGAAAAACCTGCTAGCTTTTGGCTGTCATCCCACATAGGTCTAGCTTGCTTTATTTCTAATAACTGAATATTCTAAAGCAGCAGATTTGGTCTTCTGCTCTACTTATCAGTTAAGATGTACTTGGCCAAGATGAAAGAAAATTGGTAGAACTATGTTTGTGGAGGAGGGACTTCAAAATGAATAAATAAAAAGATTTCAAAGAATAATCCAATCTGCTTTACCCTTTGGGAAGGGAAAAGGCTTCTCTTTGAGTAGTGTGATCAGGAATGTGCAGATACTCAAGGATGCAATGTAATTTGCCAGCACTTCCAAATAACATTACATTCAGAGACCCTGTGACCCCAAAAGATCACCTGAAGAAGTCACTCTATGGATGTCACTGAGTCTTGCTGGATACTTCCTCTTCTGTTTTGACAGCTTCTTATTGTAGGACCCTCAAAAAATAAACTGATATTGCCATGCCTGTGTATTATAGTAGTCCAGCAAATCCTGAAAAAGTAAATGGATTACTTCAATTTGAAACTGTTCTTTGATTTAAGAACATTAATCTATTTTGAAGATGATAATACTGCTCCCCAGGAAGTGAGGTGCATGGATACCTGTTTTATATAAGTGAAACACATGCAGATACTATAACACTGCTTTTTTCTTTAAATACTTACACAGATATGGGGAATCTCTAACTAAACAGAGCTCAATAGTGAAAAAACCAGCTCTGACTCATTCCTCTATCTTATTTCAGATTCAGGGCTTTTTAAATTTGTGATTTGTTTTCCTTAATGAAGCAATTGTATCAGCAGCCAGAGGTACCATTTCAGATCAGATGTGCTAAATCCATACTGTAGCTTGTGGAGCAGTAATTTATCAGAGCTGAACTTAATGGGATAATTCATGTACAAAACTTGAAGTTGGGGCCTTATTTCTCAGCTGTATTAAGCAGTGTTGCGGACTGGTTTCAATGGAGCTGCTTCAGGCAAAGCTCATTCATGTGGGTTATCCTTGCTCACTTGGGCAGCCTCTACAGCTGCAGTGAGGACTAATTTCTGCCAGTAAAGTTGTTGCAACACTTCAAAGGCATGAGGATGGGATAGAGCATCCAGTGTTGGTATAGGGGGGATCCCACAGCATCCCTCAAAACAGACATCTGCTGTGTGTAATACAAGGGTTGATTCAGGGCAGAAAATCTCAAGTGCTGCTTATAGGGAAGCATCTAGAAGTGGATTGAGTGCTTTCTGAGTAGGCTATAAAATGGTCCTTCTCTCCTTTCTAGCAAGGATGCACAGATTAGGAAGTTCCAGGAGTAGCCCTGGGGCTGGGTAGGAAAGGGAGATGGCAACTGGGTAGGAAAGAGCCTAGTGCTTGTCCTTTACTAAATGTTTCTGTGAGGAACTTGCTAATCTTTGGGGGAAGGAAAGCTGTACTTTTTTCTGATGAAACACAAGTGTAATGTCTGGAGTTGAGAAGGGGAAAGCTTCCAGGAAATCTAATTAAACACCAAAAGGCTCACCAGCAGTAGTTTCTCTGTCTTCCTTTCGGATAGTACTTGATAATCATATTTTGATTTCACTGCTAAATCAGGCATTTGTGAAAACTGAGTCAGCCCCAGAAATCAGAGTGAGTTTAAAAATACACATACTTTCCCCTTTTTATTTGACTTTGGTTTTCAGACCATAAATCATGTTCATTTGGCTTGTCCTGCCTTCCTTCTTGCAAATAGGGGTGGAAAAAAAATCATCATCCCTTAAATAAAAAACACAAAGCTGATATTTTCATAGCAAGAGCTTCAGCTTTAAGAAACTGCAAATATTAAAGACTTTGAAAAATGTAAGAGCTGGGAACACAGATACCAACTGTTCACCTAAGTTTCTATCTACTGCTTCAAGTCTACAATGGGAAAGCTATTCAGGTGGGTCGGCATGGGCACAAACTGCATGGTTCAGGGCAGGACTAGTCTTTCCTAGACTTCTGTGCCTGTGAAATATCACTGAAATGTGAAAATCTCAGATCTGAGACAGAAAATGTTGGGCCAAAAGAAGGCAGTATATTTTTTTCAGCTACCTTTGAAATACATGGTATGTAGGAGTTGCACTTGGGAGGCTTTTTAAATAGATCTTAAATCTACTTAAAGGCAAGCTGCAAGGAGGTTTAGAAGCTATTTTTAAAACAAGGGTTTTTTCTTAGCATCTTATGAGCTGTTTCCCATCTAGTCATATGTGCTTCTTGGGCATGGGAGAGGCTTTCTCAGGCGGCTGCACTCTCCACACATCTACCTCTGCTGGGCCATGGGAAATGCTATGTGTTCCGGACAGAAAGTTGAGCTTTAAGAAGGGAGATTTCAAATGCCTCTGGGGCTTCATGTACCTGAATACCTCTGTTCCTTTTCTTTTAGCTGTTCATTAGATACTTCCAAAGTTTATAGTGTGTTCCAAGGGCCTGGCTTTTATTCTTAAACACTTCTGGCCCTCATTTATGCCTGTTATACTTGTAGTTAAGAACTATTCTTAATTCATGTGCATGGATAATTTCTAATTAAATTTTCAGAATTAAATTTATAATTCTCAAAACTTGACAGTATTTGTGAATGTTTCATTTGGAAATACTTTGATCTTCTATTTAAATAGGAATAATCCCCACTATTTTTCTGTGATCCCTTTGATATTTGGCAAAACTTTCTGGGCTTCTTTTGAATCAATGTGCACTTCTAAAATGCAGCAAGCTATGCAAATGTATTTTTTCTCCCACTTAACTTTTTCCTGTTATCAACCTGGCCTCATGCTGCTAAGTAAATAGGGGTGCAGTCTGCACATTTGTTCTACATCCACTGTTATGACAACTGGAAGGCTTTGGTCATTATTTTATAAGGTCTTTTTTAGTCTATTTGATGAAACCTAATATGGTCTTTCACAGAAGAAATAAAACCCAGAGGATATACCCTTGATCTTTAATTCATATCCCTTTAAAAGGGAAAAGGAACGCTTTTCCTCCTCTTGAACAAAAAAGCCTTTGCTGGCCTGGTAGACTGGATGGTGAGTGTCAAACTGAGGTTTACTGCATGTGTGAGGCAGTCAGATTGCCACCTCCTGTTCGCATGTTGGACACAAAGATGAACAGTAGGAGGTTGTCCATCTTTGACTTAGTGCCTGATAATTATACACAATATTGTTTTCATCTGGCCAGGGATTAAGGACTAGTCTCAGGAATGCTCCTGGCTGGAAATGAACATGTGTTAAATGGGCAGGGAGGCAATTTTTATGAAGTTTATCATCAGCCTTGCCATTCTGATAGCAAAAACAAGTACATATTCCATGTGTTGGCAGTATAGGTACAGTACACAAAACTCAAGAAAGGCTTGAGAAGACTTCATAACAAGCAGAAGGAGAAAGGAGGAAACGTTCTCTAGGGCTTCCAGTAGGATCTTGTCATATTCTTTGTCCACCTTGGACAAGTGGCATGCATTGTAGGAGGGGAGTCCTAAAGTACTGGAGTGTATTTTAAAGCCCTGCAATGGCACCTGGCACGTGTCTGGCACAGGGAAGGTTATGCTGCAGGGAGGAACTCATGACTGCTGCTGTGGTGAGCTGGGAGCTACTGAAAATCAATATGCACCAGTCTAGATGTACACAATAGGATGTGTTAAGTGCAGGGCTGAGCTCTGAATCCTGCAGTGTAGATGCTTCACTTCTCATCCTAATTGGTTGGCATCCCTTGGATAATCACAGCCACAAGTATCCTTTCTTTAAAAGCTGCTATTTCTCCCTCTTATGAAAGGTAGGGAGAGGTGCTTGTAGGAAGGAAATACAAATGAGAAATCATGATTAATCTCTTGGATATGACACCCACCAAGCAGGAAGCTTGGGTTCTCATTCCTCCTTCCAAAGTTACTTATTTTGCACTAAAATATTAATCAGCTAAAGCACAATCCTAGCTGTGGCTGCAGCACAGGTCTTCCCCTTAAGCTCAGTGCCCTCTCACTGCACTGTCACCTGCTCTCTTTGCTGGCCCAGTGGTTCTGTGCTCATCACTGCACAGCAATGCACCTTCCTTGGGAGGAGTGGGGAGCATCTGGATCTGTTTGTAAACAGAGAAGGACTTATGGGTGATGATGGCTGGAGGCTATCTTGGGCACAGCAATCATGAAATGATAGTCTTCAGTTCTCAGAAGTAAGGAAAGAGGTTAGCAGAATAGCTGCCTTGGACTTCTGGAGGGCAGTCTTTGGCCTGTTTAGGAGCCTGGTTGAAAGAGTGCCTTGGCAAGCTGTCCTGAAGGGCGAAGGAGCCCAGTAAGGCTGACCATTCTTCAAGAAGGAAGTCTTAAAGGTGCAGGAGCAGGCCATCCCTATGTTCTAAAAGACAACCTGGTAGGTAAGAAGACCAGCCTGTCTCAGCTTTGGCTGGAACTCAGGAAAAAAGAGTTTATGACCTTTGGAAGAAGGGGCAGGTAACTCATGAGGTCTAAAAAGACCTGAATCTCCTGTTTCCAGGGGGAAAGTGGTAGCCATCTGGGTATTTTACAAAGGCAGCGATCTCTCTGCTGCTGAAATGCATTTGAGGCTTTCCTTACAAGGGCTCAGATCCTTTTGATGGGTGTTATGCACTTTTGGGGTGAATTTTTCAGCATTGGCCATTTTTGGGTATCATAGAATAGTTTGGGTTGGAAGAGTCCTTCAAAGGTCATCTAGTCTAACCTTCCCTGCAATGAGCAGGGACATCTTCAACTAGATCAGGTTGTTCAGAGCCCTGTCTAGCCTGGAGTTGAATGTTTCCAGGGACAGGGCATCTACCACCTTTCTGGGCAACCTGATTCAGTGTTTCACCACCCTTACTGTAAAAGAAGGTAGAGTTTGACTAGATATAAGGAAGAAATTTTTTATTTTAAAACCATTACCCTTTGTCCTATTGCTACAGGCACTGCTAAAAAGTCTCTCTGTCTTATAGGCCCCTTCAGGTACTGGAAGGCCGCAATTAGATCTCCCCGGAGCCTTCTCCTCTCCAGGCTGAACAATCCCAACTCTCTCAGCCTGTCCTCATAGGAGAGGTGTTCCAGCCCTCCAACCAGCTTCCTGGCCCTCCTCTGGACCTGCTCCAATAAGTCCATGTCTTTCCTGTACTGAGGACTCCAGAACTGGGTTTGATTGCTAAACTTGTGTTGTGCCTTGTTTGCACGGGGTCCTAAATGTGGTTTATTGCTAGGAAGCCTCACAGTTCACATTGCCTAAAATCCAGTGTTATCACTGTAAAGTTTTTATCATTTCCTACAGGTAAAGTGGCAGCATCAAAGCCAAGGCATGGAAATGTAACTCTGCACTAGACTGAAGTGACTAATGTAAGTCATAGCCAAGCAAGTTGTACTGAGATCTGGCTTTAAATGTACACCCACGATAGACATCTATTTTAAAAATTCCTTTTGTTTTGGTTTACAGCACCATAGTTTGCCTGAGTTGCCAAGACCTCTTGCTGACCTGTTGGTTCCAGCTACCCTGACTGAATTATTAATATTATTGTGTGAATTAAAAATAAGATACCCTAATCTAAAAATCTGTCACCATTTAAATATTTAATTAGAAAAAAATTATAGGTAGAATAGAAATAACACAGTGTACCATACTAATGGGCTTGTGGAAAGGCAGTACCAACATCTGGCAACTAATAAACCTATAGAGAAGCTAGTACCACTTGCCAAATTCGTTGGTAATACTTGGTAATCTCTTCTCTGGAGTGGTTACTAGTAGTGTTTCTTGCCAGTGTTCATAAAGAGGCCGCATGCCACAAATTGCTCACATGTGAATGTTTAAAATCTCATGTTATTTGGGTAAGATTAAATGAAAATCAATGGTTATAAATGTACTGGTGGGGCAGAGGGCTTATATTTCCTGGAAGACACATCCCTGGGGCTTCTGGGTTATATTTGCTATCTTAAAGAAAGATATTTGGTGATAAGGAAGTGGTTAGATGACTTCCTATGTTATTATAACTTGGGGAAGGGATGAGGATTGCAATCAATAAGCTAAAATCATTTTAAATGTGCAAATACTCATTTCCATTATTTCAAGAAAAATGTTTTAACATTTCTTTTATACTTTGAAAGACAACATTGCCAATAACTTCAAGGGCCTGAGAAACTGATATTTCCCACATTAAGGGAAAGACTAGATTTTACTTGCTTTGTAGCTTTTTCATCTATAGATTCCTGTCCAATAGCAAGAGTTCACATTCATGTTAAGTGAAAAATGTTTCCTACTACCTCATGACTTCAGGGAACAAACTTATGGAAGGGCTGGAACTCTTACGTCTTGTGATAAATGTAGGTACTGGGAATGGGATAGTAACTACATAAAAACAGCAATGAAGAACCTCACCCTGAAACTTGTATTAAAGTTTCTGGGACTTGGAAACAAAGCCTCTCCTGCTGCTGGGGCTTGCTGTTGCCTTGTGGGTGTAAGCTCTTGCTGCAGCCTTTAGCTCAAGGAGGTCATTAATATGTGTTCTTCTCCTTCAGTGCTGCCTGCTCCCATGCAACCTGTGATAAATATAATGTCCTTGAGGACATTACAGTACTATTGTCAAATATGCTTAAAATTGGCCAATGCTTTTTACTTTTCAGTTGCTATTTTAGCTTGTTCTAATCACTAATTCAAAACTAGAAAAATAGATAAGGCTTTCTGATAAACACCAGCATGTTCTTTTTAACTGGAGACAATTACAAGGTTTTAAATAGTTTATGTTAAGAGCTACACTCGGTAAATCTCTACAGAGAGCTCTTATAGTAGCTGAGGCAGTCTGCAATAGCAATTCACGGTGCTCAGAACTGGCAGCACTTGTCTCATCTAGTGTATCATGGCTGGACTCCTAGTGCTAATTATGACCTTGTATAAGTTTACTGTAAACTGAACCCCATTTTCTTTTAATGTATTTCAGATATCCATTCACTTAAACAGATGGTATTTCTCGACACTTGATAAATGTACTGATTTCCAATAATATAATCCTTACAATAATCCTACTTTCAGGTTTAAGTCAAATACCAAGCTTAGAGCTACTATAAGCTGGTATACTCTCTTCTCCTAACACTGAACCAGCTTAGGACCTCATGTATACCCAAGGCCAAAGGGAACTTCATGCTGAAACATCCTAAGCTTGTTCAAGTGATTCAGTATAATTTATATAGCAAATCTAGTAAAACATGAAGAATATGTAGTTTTTCAAGTTTTATGTTTTGAAAGGCTCTTGCTAAACTCCAAGACTTGGATTAAAACAAATTGACAACTTAAGAGTGCTACTGAAGAAAATTATTAAAATTGTTTTCCTGTGGTTAATCTAACTGCTTTTTGAAGGATGCAGAGTTCTTCTCAAGAGAATTTTAAAATGCAATTTAGTTCTTTTACTGTATCACTCCAATATATATTAACTTCTACTTACTGCTTAAAATGACACTAAAGATATGTAAATTAGTCTTAAAATGAGGCTAATAAACCAAGAGAAATTAGATCTTTGTATAGTAAAAAAGGTGAAGCTTGCCATCTTGGCCATGTAGTTAGCAAAGCTGGCAGAAGTAGGCACTAGCTTTGGCAGTCCCTAAACTGGAAGTTGGTGGAAGAGAAGAGAGTATCCTAGGAAGGTATGGCTATGTGCCTCCTGGGGTTTCTTACTCCTTGCTAGGAATCAGTTATCAGTCATCAGGGTGGTCATTGGGCTAGATGACCCTGATCTAACCTGGGAGAGCAGGCACTCACCAGGGGACCTGGCTGAACAAACTGATGCAGCAGCCTAGGAAGTGATGACTTACGAGCTGGTGGTGTGCAGGGTATGAGGAAAGTTCAGTCACCTGAATACAACCTCCTGCTGTTGTTAGCAGAAGAACTTCTACAGCTCTGCTTGAAAAACAAGAGTAAAACCAAGACTTTTCTGAGAGGATATAGTACCTGTTATGCTGGCAAGGGTGGTTCTGCCATTTAAGCATGTCAAAATATAGGGTGTTCTTCAAAAGATGCTGAAAATTTGGGAGATGAACCATGAGTGACATAAGGGCTAGAAAGTAAGATTTATAGTGAGAGTCCTAGACCTTAGCCCATTTAGCTTAGCAAAGGTTAACAGGAACCAAAAGCAGAAACAAGATCATAGGAAATGTCAGCAGCAACAGTAAAAGCTGCATCAATTCTGATTACTACTGATGCCAACCTGTTGTGAATTCTCTGGGCATTTTTAAGTAAAGAATGTAGGTTTGTCTGAAAGATTAAATTCTAATTTGAACATGAAGTAATTCAGTGAAGTCCCATGGCCTGTGTTATGCAGGAGGTCAGATGAGATAATTAAGAAAACTGATGCTATAATGTGTGTAGAGGCATAGCTCTGCACATGTGGACTTTGACCATGTGAATATTCCTCACCTGTTTCACTGCCAGGTAGATTGAGTTATTCGAAGCTACTTTCAGCATTACATGGAAGATGGATAAGGAACTGGTACTACTTGGAGCGGCTGAAAGCAGTCTAAAAGCCTATTAGTTTTTCTGCCTCGCTGGTGGTTGTCTGGCTTATGCATACTGCACAGTGGCAGCAACTCAACTTGCAGTGGAGGCTGGATCTACTACTGAGCCACTTTCTCTCAAGGCTCCTCCTATGCTCTGAAGGGACACCAAGGTAGAGTCAGCGGTTTGAAGATAAACAGGCTGGGGCTTATGGTCAGGCATAAAAATACTGATGCTTGACAGTATTTGACTTATTAGGATAGGAGAGATAATAAGACAGAAGGAAGAAATCCCTATAGCATATGTACTACAAGAAAAATAATCTCCCACTAACTACTGCTCAGTATTACCCTGGAGGCTTCTCTGGAAGTGTCAGAAGTGGTTAAAAAGCAAACCAAGTGTTAAGAATTGGTACAAAAGGAGCTGTGAGCAAACCCAGCAATCATCATCATGCCATTAGATAAACTGTGGTGTGCCTGCAAACTGTGTGCAGATCTCACCACCCCTCTGAGAAGACAGTTGCTGCAAAAGGTGTACAAGGAAGGCACTTCAGGATTGCTACAGATTTGTTTCCATTCAAGGAAGGTACAAATTAAGACTTCAGCTTTCTCTTGCAAGCTGAAGAAAAGATGTGATACAGACTTAGTCAAGGATGGACTAGAGTCAGCAGTGAATGCCTACTCATATCTACTTGTGGAGCTCTGCTGATGGAGAGTGGCTTTGAAAAGTAACTTCCCAGGGAGGGCATAGTGAAGTAGCAGGACCCATTGGTAGAGGATGCTGTAGAGGCCAGAAGTACAAAAGGCTAAGGAAAAGGCTTAAGAGAATAAGACCAACTGCAGATGTTGAACTTAATGGTGTCAACACATATTTTTTCAGCTCCAGAAGTCCTTGGACTCCTTACTGCCTTGGGGGGGCACATTTGGAAAATAGGTTACTGTATATTTGATGTTTCTTTTAATTTTTTCCTAACTGTCTTGAGGCAAATGATGGGAAGGAGCAGCTCTCTATACTCCTCTTGCTAAGTCCCAGTGAAAAGACATCTGCTGTTGGGAAAATTAAAAAGTGGGGGAAGGTAGCACAATGCAGGGAAGGGAGTTGGGAGGTTGGGGGAGTAACATGACTATCAGGGCACAGAGGGAGCAGTGGAAGATAATACTTTGCCTACCTGAGCATCTGCCACTGCTGGAAAAACAGGATACAGGTGGATCTTGTTTGACCCAGTGTGATTGTCCTCAGGATCTTAACAGTGCAAATAAGCTCCCAGCATGCCTGAGTGATGTCAGTCATGTAGGATGGCTTCTGCCAGTGGAAGAAGCTGCAGTGAACTGCTTTTCTAGGGATGCAGTATGAACTATTTCAGGAAAAGGGTGAGATCCAGAAATCCTTGTGTTTAAATGGGATATATATTTGTTAAATATTTCTTCTGCCAATAAAACCCATTTCCTGAAAAACTGATTTTTCAAATGTGACTTTTAAATGCAATTAATTGTTCTTGAAAATGGATTTTGATCTGCAGTCTCTGATACTGTATATGCAGATCACATATCCACTGTCTCTGTGCACACCAATATCACCTTCCTTGAGATTCTTCTATTTAAATCAAAAAGTAAAAGGACAGATCCTTGGCTAATATTGATCATTAATTCCATTAATGAACTAGTTGCAGAACTGGCCCAACATGCACAGAACATCACGGTACCTTTCTAAATGAATGGTCTGGATTTCTCACTAAGACTTCTTGCCTTACTAAATTTCTTCTGCTTCTGAAATGCTTTATTCTCCTTTGATATTGGCAGCTCCTTGTCTTCTGCCCACATGGCTGGGTCAGCCTAGTCACTCCCCATCCTTGCTATTCTCAAGAGCAATTCTTCTGTAATTGGCATTATTTTTCTGATGTTAAGAACAAAGGAAGTTGTTCTCAGGAAAGGAAAATGTACCTGGGAGGATGGAGAAATAAATCTAAAGATACTTTTTTGTAAGGAGCAGTTTAAATTCTGATTATACTCTGTTCATGTTGTGGAAAAAGTAGCTGTCTCTGTTCCCACCCAGAAAGGGGACTTCTCTTTCTAGTGGCAACTCTTCTTGGCCTGGTGACTAAGTCCCACTACATCCTTGGAAAGAACAAGATTTCCTGCACAACTGAGTTCTGAACCAGCTTACCCCATTTTTTTGTCGTTTGCTGATGACACCAAGCTGTGTGGTGTGGTCAACATGCTGGAGGGAAGGGATGCCATCCAGAGGGACCTTGACAGGCTGGAGAGGTGGGCCCGTGTGAACCGCATGAAGTTCAACAAGGCCAAGTGCAAGGTCCTGCACGTGGGTCAGGGCAATCCCAAGCACAACTACAGGCTGGGCAAGGAATGGATTGAAAGCAGCCCCAAGGAGAGAAGGACTTGGGGGTATTGATTGATGAGAAGCTCAACACGAGCTGGCAGTGTGCACTTGCAGCCCAGAAAGCCAACTGTGTCCTGGGCTGCATCAAAAGAGGTGTGACCAGCAGGTCGAGGGAGGTGATCCTGCCCCTCTACTCAGCTCTTGTGAGACCCCACCTGGAGGACTGCGTCCAGCTCTGGGGGCCCCAGTACAGGAGAGACATGGAGCTGTTGGAGAGAGTCCAGAGGAGGGCCACGAAGCTGATCAGAGGGCTGGAGCACCTCTCCTGTGAGGACAGGCTGAGAGAGTTGGGATTGTTTAGCCTGGAGAAGAGAAGGCTCTGGGGAGATCTAATTGTGGCCTTCCAGTACCTGAAGGGGGCCTACAGGAAAGATGGTGAGGGACTGTTTATGAGGGAGTGTAGTGACAGGACAAGGGGTAACAGGTTCAAGCTGAAGGAGGATTGATTTAGATTAGATGTTAGAAAGGAATTCTTTCCTGTGAGAGTGGTGAAGCACTGGAACAGGTTGCTCACCAGAGAGGTTGTGGGTGCCACATCCCTGGAAGTGTTCAAGGCCAGGTTGGATGAGGCTTTGGGCAACGTGTGGAGGGTGCCCCTGCCTGTGGCAGGGGGGCTGGAACTAGATGATCTTTAAGGTCCCTTCCAACCCAAACCATTCTATGATTACTTAGTTCCCCATCATGACAGCAAATGTCAGACTAAATCTCTTTTCCTTTCATGTGAAACAACTTCTGGCATAAAAGTTCCAGGAATCAATTCCATAAGTGTCCACGTAAACTCTTGCTTTTTATTAATCAAACTCTTGTAAGTAAAAGCTGAATTACAGTTCTTGAGCTACCAAAAAAAAAAAAAACCACTTGGAAGCTCACAGCTACTTTCATTGCTGTGAAAGCCACAAAAAGGTCACTGGCTTGTATAGCTGTACTGCTCTTCCAGGATGCAATGCTTTTGGGCTGCATATTTTTAGACATGACCAAAACCTTGTGCTATAGAAGAAAGCAAGATTGCAGTAATGACTGACAAAATGGTAGTCAAACTAAGGTGCTTCTTTAACCTTGCACTTGTATGCTTATTAAGCACAATAGTTAACTGCTGTTACATGTTTTTAATCAGTGGTGAGATCTAGGTGTATGAATCTGTCCAAGGTTAATTAAATGTTTTGTTAAAATTCACTGGGCTGGTCCTTAGCTGCTACAAACCTGCCACAGGTAATGTAGGATAGTGTTAGGCTAATGGAGGTGAGAATCTAATTATCTAAACCACACTTTTCCACCCAAGCTGTGTATGTGATGCAAGGGAGGAGCTGTTTAATCCTACTTTTCCATGCAGCTAAATAAGTGGAATGATTTTTTCACTAGCAGTGGTACACTTTCAGGGAGATCTGCAAGACTTCTTATGGGATTGAAGTAGCATTGAATGATAAGAATAAGAGCTGTCTAAACAAGGAATTCATATGATGTATCATCAGCAAGTGATTAAGATGGTGGGTGGTTCTTTCAGATGACTTCTCTTGCCAGAAGTGTTTGTTTTAGTGCTTTTGTATTTTGTATTCAGTGTTGAATTTTTTCCTGTTGGGCTAAAAGAGATCCTTCAAAGTGACCCACACAGGGTGTTCAAAATAATTAGTGGTAGTTGAAAAGCTGGGTCCTGGCTTATTGTACAATGATCTGATGGGATTGTTTAAAAAAAAAAAAACCCACCAAATTTGTAAATTAAGTTACAATGACAAGATACTAATATTCAGCTAGCTAGTGCTATTTAAAAAAAAATGAAATGCCAGTTCTGACAAATAAAATCAAGATGTGATGCCACATCCATCAAGAAGCTGGAACAGTCTTTCTGCAGGAACAGTCCTAAATGTTAGAGCACCACACATTTCTCTTTAGTGCCAGTTCAACAGAATACCTGCCCAGTGTGGAAATATAGACATGTATGGGGGATGGGTAGCATCTATTTTAGTGATTGCACATCTTAGTCATGTAGGTGACCATGAGATCATCTTCAGAGACAGTTTCTAAAATAATCATCTTTAGAAAGATGGATAGGAAATATCCTTTACTTCTGAAAGGTAGCTAGGACTGCAGAGGTGCAGGCTGCATCTTACTGCTCTGAAAACAGTGTCTCCTGGAGCTACTGGTGTGGCTCAAAGGTGTAATAAGAACTTGTGACTTGTTACAGCAGCTCTTGTCAAAAGAGATTACTTGTGGCTCTTTAATGTTGGTACACCTTCTGTAGGCAGTGGATGGACAAAATTCACTTGAACTGCTGTAGGGAATAATAGACTTTATAGTTAGGGCTGTATCCAGATTTATTTGAGTATAAACCAGAGCAGAGCTCCACCTCCAGACCTTTGAAAGCTGTTAACCGTTCAGGTCTTGATTCTTCACATAATGCAGTGGTATGGAGCCCCTAATTCCATCCCCACTTTCAAGAAGTCTTCATATGTTTTATTTTTATCATGATCCAGAGGGAGCCTTTCCAAGGTGGAAAGGGTAGTTTGCTTTCCACACTCCACAGTCCAGAGGAGAGCTTGTGCAGAAGCCTGGTATCTAGTGCGTCTCCACTGGAGATGAGTTGTAGCATTTCACGAAAAGGTTTTGAGACTGTCAAAGACCTGAGGCTTTCAGGCTTTCTGCACTCTGAATGTGGTGGTAGAAGCTCTCTGTGCTTCCAGACATCACTGACTGAAGTAACCTATGTCCCTTTACACCCCAGGCTTTTGTTTGCACCAGTTCATTTTGAGATAGTATGGGTAAATGGATTTAAGATTGTCACATTATCAAGACACTTCTGATGATGGAATAAATAGATCAGAAATGAAATGCTAAGGCTGTAGAAATACTTGTTGTCTTGAGAATACTTCCATTATAAGACTTTAAGAAGAGAGGGTCTGTCTCACAAATAGCACTTTTCTTTCATCCCTGTGTCTATAGTAGCTGGTGTATATATAACCTAGCTACCTTGTGTCTACACTTGTGCTGTATCCTGCAATTGTGCATTACCTTCTCATGCATCTTGTGGGTTATGCTGACATGATTTATTTTTAATCAAAAATGGTTTTAGCCTTTTGACATTTACTTCAGGATTTCCAGAAAGATGGGGAGAGACTCGCATAGCATTGTTATAATCCTTTTGGTGCATCTTGATACAGGTGTTTTTTGTGAACTATGGAAGAGGATTTGAAGGAAGTAACATAAGCATACCAGATGCTATTGCCCAAATCTGGGATGGACTGAGCTTGAGGTATAGGCAAAACTTAGCTGCTGCACTTATATCAGCTGGTGCTGTGACTAAGTATCCTTAACCTTGTGCCCCAAATACTGGACTCTATGTCTGAATGAAGTCTATGCTTAAACTAGATTACACTATAGGACAATCCATCTGCTTAGCCCTCTGCAGACAGACTGGGGTCCACTCTACCTGTGCTCTGAACTACCTGGACATATTAAACTGATGCAAAGGTTCTGTGTTCCCAAAGGCTTGTGGCAGTGCCTGGCAGAGCTTGTGGTGTTCTGGCTTGGAGCTGGGGTGGAGCAAGGACAGGTCTGGGCAGCCCTGCTCCTCTGCTGAGCACCTTGCCAGACTTGAGGAAGGGCAAATCTGAGCAGGAGAATCCAAATTTGTGCTCCCTTTTCTACGCAAATACTCCATATGCTGTGGGCTTCCAAAGTAGCTGCTGACATCCTCAGTTTAGCTTGCATGTGAAATACTGGATGTGAGGGTTTTCTCCATCATTGTCCCCAACCTCTCAAAAGCCAACAATATAGTAGACTGTACTTTCAAGTATGCTAGTCTGCTTTTGAAAGAGGAAGGACAAGAGAAAAGCAAATTCAGGATTTTTTCCTGAAGAGTTAAAATAAAGGCTGAAGAAGCTCAGATTAAGTCTTTGTGGATGACAGGGAGGGACATTGTGGAAAATAACTTAAAAAATACAGCTTGGGATTTTTTCTAGCTGATAATCACAGAAGCTACTTGAGGTTTTAAAATTGGCTGTCTGTATAACTTTGACAAATGAGCTGAGTGGTTATAGTATAGGCTATGACAAATGTATTACAAAGTAGTCTTATGAGCCTTTATTGTTACATGTCAGTACTATGACTGGTGGAAGGAAATTGCTTTTTCATCAAATGAAGCAATGGAAGGGACAAAAAAATCTTGTCATGACTTGGATAATCTAGTGAGACAGCAAACTAACAAATATTGATGGGAGTCTGTGATACACATCCTTCATGAGCAGAGTGACAGACTTAAATAGATTCCCATGAACAGTAGTTAGGACATATTAAATTCCTAAAGAGGCTTCCTTATTATAACCTGAAAAACAAGTGCAAGCCTGAAATATATTTTTTTTCCCAATGTTGTCCTTTCCTGTGCTATTTTCAAGTCACAGCCGCTGTAAGTGCTGTTCTTCAGTGCATCTATACTGGGCTAAATCTCACTCACCTTAATCACATCAGCAGTACCACTGATGTCCATGAAGGACTTGCCCCACTAAACTTGTATAGGGTTTGGTTTGATTTCAACAATTTTGACCTCCTGCAATATTACATTGCAAGCCAGAATTAAACAACAAATCTCCAAATTTTGAGACACAGAAAGAATGTGCTGGAGGAAGAAAAAGGAAGAAACATATGTCTGGTTTTAGTGTCTTGAAAAGAATAGGCAATATTTTCCAAACTTTTCAGCTGTCTTACTTAAAAATGCTATCTCAGGAAAATGAAATCTCTCAGGGGAATTGGAGAATTAGAACTTCTGGGCTCTTGTTCCAACTTCTCTGCCAACTTTCTGCATGACCTTGGCTACAGTATGTGCCTCAGCACAGTCACTTACAGGAAGGATACTTAAACTGTCCAAGATGCTAACCAAACTTCACATTACCATTGTTTGCCCTCACTTCATGGCTATCCATTATCTTAAGGCTCTGTGGGCTGGCTAACACACTATTCTCAATTTCTGTTTCAGCTTGGAATGAACTTGGACAAACTGGTATCTTTGTATAAAAATGCCTACGTTGCCCTAAATAGCTACTAAAATATTAATATCCTAACATTACATTTTTAGGGGACATTTAGTTTAGGATAATGGGTATTAAAGCAACAATAGGAAAGTTTTGGACCTAGAGGATATCTGGGCCATGAATTTTGTGAAAGGAAAAGGGCTAAAGACTTAGGGTGTCAGGAAGGTCTAAGTGGTTAGAAAAATCTTACTTCTGCATTAGCACTGCTTGGCTTGGAGGATGGCAGAACATGATGCTGGGGGGAGATTGCTTCCTGTAGTCAGACTTGTGTGGTATGCAGAGCTCAAGTCATCTGCCTACATATTCTAATTTCTTGCCAGAATGGCATTAAAATATGTAGGCAAACACAGGTTCCTGGTGTGATTGGACGTTGTCTTAAAGTCTAACGTAACCCCCAACTGATTAGCTGACAGAATAATAGCAGATTTTCCCAAGCATATTTATTCTTCCTTACCACAAACCCTCATCCTGAAATGTCAGTTTAATGACCAAGAGATAGGACTTAACCTACTAACACAGTTATGGAATTTATTTCCCCATTTGTTGGTTCCTATTGAGACCTATTTATCTATATTCATTGGAAGCTGACAAACTGTAGCAAAGATTTTTTTGCTTGAATCCCCCTAAGTGGAGTATCTCCTGATTAAGGGATAGATCAAAAACTGTGTAAGGATATGATTATTTCCTTTATTTTTCCTTGTAATAGTCCTCTTCCTCGTCTGTTCCTGAATCTGGGACACATGTGGTGATAACATACTTCAAGTGATCTAATACCTTGAGGAGGGAAAGCTTGAAGCTCTTTCATTATTCCATTGTCATAAAGCTGAAATTGTAGAACAGACCTCTGTAGAGAAGATGTTTTGAAGTAGCCAAGGAAAGAAAATGCTGTTGCAGAAATGGACCAGAGATGGTGCAAAAAGCAAAGCTAATGTGAAAGGTATTGCAGAGCTTTTTGATGTGAATGTGTTCACTGTGAGACAGTGTAAAGAGAGGTGATTCTGGCAAAGCTTGCACTTTTTAAAGAAAACCAGGAGTCTTAAGTATTTTTAGGCAAGCCCACTGAATTCCTGATTGCTTGTAGAAATCCTTACCCTTTGTGACCTCTTCGAGTCAAGAGTTTACTTCTGGTATATTTATACTTAACTGACACAAATTTAAGTATAAAGGGAATTGGGATAGGATACATAATTTCAACTGCTTTAAGAGGGAGCTTGTTAACAGTGGAGCTGTCACCATTCTGCCATACACTTTCATCTTAACTGCACTTTGAAATTCTCTAATGGATTTTATAGCATAAGTTGCTTATTTGTGGGGTATACTGTTTCTCAGATTGACCAAATAGCTGGCTGTTGTGGCATGCCCTTAAGTACCACAGGGTCAGAAAACATAAGTAGAGCATACTGCCCCTGGAATTCGCTGTGACCTGTAGCTATACGGGCTCTGCTTTCTATAGCATGTGTGCAGCTGAGTATAACTTGTTTGAAAGCTGCTCCTCACAGAACTCAAGGCCATTTAAAATGTGCTTACATCCAAGTATGGACTGACATGCATTTTCTGTATTGGGTTCCTGGACTCGTTTTGACCAAGATCTCAGCTTCCACTTCTGGCTCTCCATTTCACTTTTAGGCAGTATTTGAAAGGATGATACCCTTCAGTGCTCACAGATCATCCCCACTTTCCACCTGAGTTGCCAAACTTTTTTGGTATTCCAGAACTCTTCTAATATCTCACTTTCATATGGTATTTTTGCCCTACACTACAACTATAAAATGTCTACTTGGAACAATCAGAATGTGTATGCTGTTTACAGGGAAAGGATCTGCAGAGGCAATGCTGAGGAGGGAAATAGAGTGGATGAAGGGCTACATCAGAGCTGTTATTTTGCTTAAATTGAGTGCCAGTGACATTCAGTATTTCACAACAAACTCATTTAAGACACTAAGATACTAGGGCAAATTCTGTAGTGCACGCAGCAGCATGTATCACCGCTGAGTCAGAAGGCTCAATGACAGTAACATCCACTAGGTATTTCACAGTGTACTTTCATCTTTTGACAGATTGCTTCTTGACCCTACGTAACGTTGCTATAAAAGTACACTGGCTTTCCAGGCAGTGAATAGGGTCACTTGAACGCTTTCTCATGCGGCCTGAGCAGCAGCTGTTGCTGTTACATAGCTATGACTTTCAAAATCTTTTCCCAAGACTATGAACACTGTATTTGTTTCTAAATAACCTTTCCTTGCTGAGGTAAATTGGTTTGTTCTTGAGTCAGTAATAACAAGGACTGCTTAAAAAATTGTGTTCTTGCTTGGCAAAGGGTTGCTCTGAACTTTGGAGAATAACATCCTATTCTAGTTATAACACATCTATTTCCTCAGCTATTCTACTGTCACAGACTTTACATGACAGCCATATCAAGGACGGCTCTTACAAAGAGAGCAACTGCTAGCTTGGTTCAATTTGCATTTTCTAGAAGAACAGCTCAACTGAAAAATTGTATGTGTATGAAAGTAGGAAATGGCAGTGGCATCCTCTACTGTGATCTGTACCTTGTTAGTACATGTGAAGACAGTCAGAATTCAAGTCTATTGAAACAGACTGAAATTTGAGCTGTAGCCATGATGTGAGATAATAAAGGAAAAATATAATAAAGTGGATCAATAATCAGGAAAAGATCCATGATCAATAAAATGTCAATATTTTATATTTTAACAGTGTATGTGTAGATGTAGTACTTCTGGCTATTTGCCTACACATAAGCTTATTGTTCAATGCCTTAATTTTTATTTTAAAAAAGCTTTTATCCCAAATGAAGACATCTTTAGGACTGAAGAAAGTTTTCAAATTGCTTAAAGAAATACTTCCGACTTCCCTACTTCATTAGCACATCTTTTCTTAATTGATTGTGAAACAAGTGAAGTAATCAGATGGCATGATCCAAAATGTACAGCATAACATGAAATAAGACTATTGTCAAGCCATGAAAGTTAGCCTTGTAAAAGCTAGTCTTGAATCTGAAGTTTGTTCACTTCCATATCTTTTTGTGATGTACTTTAAAAAACATTTTGAGAAAGGATTAGGAAAAAATGTACTTCAGAGAAAACACTTCCAAATATCTCCTGTGGATTAATCATAAAATAGAACACTTCCTGATTAGGAAAGTATTATTAGACACAGCAGATTGGGTAGTACTAACAACAATGGATTACACAGAATGACTCTATTTAGGAAGAACATGTACATAAAATTCCTGTACAGTAAACAGCACTTCAAGTATTTTAGTTATCTGTAGATATATTCTGTAATATCCTTAAGCTAAGAAAAGATTTTAATCTATATACACACACAGGCAAACTGAAAAGCTGCTACATGGGTAAGCTACACTTCTATTCAGAATGTGGTGTGTGAAATTGAGCAAGATTGTACTGATGGGGTTTTCTTTCTCTCACCTCTTGTTGTCTTCTAGAAATAGCTCACTACCGTGCCCTGTTCTGCTAATGTTTTGTGATGTGTCCTAGACATCTCCTAAATTCAAATGATTCTTAGCAGTTTGGTCTATTAAATCCTTGCTGTAAAGCTTTCTCTGTTAGAAGTTCTATAGGATCCTGTCTTGGAGACAGGAATTCAGCAGTGGAAAGGAAGGCAAGAATCCGATGCATTTTTTAGCTATTCTCTTTAGAAACACTTTCTTCTGTACTCTTTTAGAGGAATATCAGGAAAGCATCCATGGGTGGGTCCTTGGATAGCTTATCTATGTTCCTGATGAAACATTAGAATGCCTAAAGGAAGAAGGGGAGCATCCATGTCCGCACAGGAGAGATGCAGATACTGGCAGAGACTGGATTGAAGAGGAATAAGCACATCCAGGTACAGACATCAGCATTTTTAAACAAACATAAATGATCTATGAAACTGCATCACTGGGTCATGAAGTGCAATGATCTGCACTGCATGTGGTATTTACCCTGTTTGCTCTGTTCTCTTTGCCTATCTGCTTCTGACAATAGTCAGAAAGCAAAACCTGGCTAGCTGGCATTTTGGTCTATCCTCTTTGGCTCTATTTTCCATATAGATGATAATCACAAATCACCACTGAGCAGAACTATCAACATCATGACTAACAAAAAACCCTCAAAATTCCCCAAGTACAAAGGAAATAAATGTTTTGCCACTTATATGTTGCTTTACTGTAAGTAGTCATGCTTCTGAAGGACTCCTATCTGGTCATCTGGTAATAACACATCCAACAGAAGAAAGTAAAATTCCAACATTACTTAACTTGCCTAGCTTAGTGAGGTTGCACTAGTTGCCCACTCTGTCCTATATAAAACCACTCTGGAAACTTTCAGAATCAAGATCTCTGCATCACTGACTTTCCTGCTTGTATTTAGGTTTTAGTTTTTTGAGATTTGCAGATCTTAATAAATTGAAAGAGCTCAAATACTGCAATAAAAACCAGGGACTGGGTATCTCAGTCTGTCCTTCACTCCTCCCCAAAGAATTTCTATGTGCTTGCTGTTCCTGTCCTCTAATACAGCTGAGCATATTTGGGATAAGCCCAATAAATCAAGAGGGTTTCAGCTACTGAAATCAGAATTACCCAGTTTACTGACAAGGGGTCTGCCACTGGAGAACTGAGAAACTCAGGAATGCTTATTTTCCAGTTACAATTCTGCAGCTTGTGTCTGTCATTTCTTAAAGATACTTGGAAATATTATGAGAGGTCATAAAGCAATCCTTCCTATGTTATGTCATAAATTTTTACCTTAAGAATACTGGAAACTAAAAATCTTCAGAATATAATGATCTGTTTCTATGTTGTATCAACACTGATTTAATCATGAAGAATTAGAGTTAAAATTTGGCTTCACTGCAATAATCTGTCCATTTTAAGACCTTGAAAAACAAGGTCTGCTCCACAAAATTTCACTGTTTACCTTATTAATGCCTTGGAAAATGTTAATTTCCTGTACTGTTAATTTCCTGCACTTCAATCTGTGTTCTGTCTTGTCTGTCCAAACAGTTCCATGATCCTCACTGTTCATAACATGCATCTGACCTGACATTCTCACAATCCTTTCTGCTTTATTGCTTAGTGACATTTCTCTGGGTAAAGCAATATTTTGCTTTTTACACATAAGGAACAGACACAGCAGGTAGATTGAAATATTTACCCAAGGCTATATGGGAAGTCTGACAGAGCCAGGACATGACTCCTACTATCTGAACTTGCAGGATGGTCACCAGATATCTGTCATCATCTTCTTGAAATATTGTCTTGTGTATCCCAACAGTGGGTGAAATGACCACTCTTCCTACAGGACCAAAATACAGTGCTGTAGAAAAACAATAATTCTATTACTGATGCTTCGTACTGGCCAAAATCTGTATGGGATTCTTTTTACAAGAATCCTTCTTTCCCTTCATGTATTCCTGACTGTATTGAGTTTGCTTGCTTTGACCCTGTATTAGGTGTCTTAATTCACATTATTTTGGGTAAAAGCTGAAAATTATCAAAACACTTTGAGAAATTTGAGAGAAGAATAATTGGATGCGGAGTATATTTTGTATAAAACATCAGATTTATGCAAATATTGAGTGTGAAGTTTAACTCAATTTTCCTTCCACAGCCTGGAACCTGGTACTGCAGAGGCTATTTTAAAAATACAATTTTAAACAGTAAGAGTACAGTAAAACTAAAAATATCACCACACTATTTAAAGCAGCTATATGAAAAAACTCTTGTCCTAAGGCTCTTAGACTATTACCCAGAAGTGCCTGAACGTCAGGCAGGGTGTCTCAGCTAGCTTTAGGAATAAGATGTTGCATTATGAATTTTATTTTCGGTAGTGTGTTATTTTTGGTAGAAGTCATTTTCCAAGAGAGATGTTGCCGCTTTCTGTAGGCCAGACTTAGGAATTGATCAGTTTGGCAAAAACCCCAAATATCTGCCAGTGGGATACAATTTAACAGGGAAAGTTGTGTTCCTATTAGCTGCCCCAGGCTTCCTGGGGTGGCAACTTGCACTGGCAGCAATGTATGTGAGTTTTTGTGAACTGAGGAAAATTAATGTGGAAGGGTAGTGCTCTAGGCCAATGAATTGCAGCTGAAAAGTTGTTGTAAGATGAATTTTTGCCATAATAAACCACAGCTGAGAACACATATGTGCCACCCTACACCCTGGAGGCTTTTGATGTGGGCCAAAGTGAATGAGTCCTGAAGTCCATAAAGAACTCTGGTCTACAGAGATGCTATCCAGACAGCTCTGGCTAACTGGTGGAAACTATTTCCTCTCTCTTCTTTAAATACTTTGATTATATACACAACATTAATCCATGTATGGCCAGATGTGTATAAGGTCTATTGAAAATCATTGGATTATAGTGAAGCCAGACATCCTCCTTTCAACTACTTCCTTATCCCTGCTCTGAGGTATGAGGACTGGGAGATATTAATCACAAGGAAATTAATTTTTTTAGACTTTTTAAAAAAGCATTTAAAAACATTTAAATGTTAGTTACATTACAGCTTATCTCAAATATTAAAACTGAAACTAACAATAGTTTCCTACTTGGCTGGGAAGTACAAGAACACTAGAATGGGTGCCTATGTAGGAATTAGTCTATTCCTTTGTGTGTACCTCAAGACAATGCTGAACTTTGATACTGATGCTTTTTCATAATAATTAGGGACAGATTCTGCTCTTGGTAATGAATTATTCTGGATATAAAGCAGTGTGATATATCTGAATTTGGCCCTACAGGGATAATGCTTATTTCAACTGCAGGTTAAAATGCTTTTAAGACTGGAAGATGTCAAAGGCAGAACACCACTTTAATGAATGCACTCAGGCTCTTGGTGTTCAGTGACTCTTACAACATTCTTTCTGCTCATGTGTCAGTTGTCCTCTAATATCACTTCTGGATCAAGTCTCCTTTTCCCACCAGATGCCACTTTCATCTTTGATTCAGACCCTGCTTCTGGCATTTACTTTTGTCCCCTCTGTGAAACTCTTATGTTGGCAGGAAAATGCAAGAACTCTTTATCATTAGTCTTACAGAAAGAATCACAGCAATGCAATTTCCTTCTCACTTTCACAACAGTGACCTATGGTGGGGGAGAGGGGACTGCAGCATAGACCATTCCTTCCCTTTATGTGACAAAAATGAAGAGGAAATCTGGGGACAGGAGAACTTGGGAACAGACCCTTTACAACTGCATAGCACGAAAGGCTGCTACTTCGTAATGTCCAGTGAATCTTCACAGGTGTCTTGGTAGTTTGTAGAGATGCTGGTACACCACTTTGATTTATAGGGCTCAGAAATCGATCCTAGATGCCTGTGCTGTACACATGGGTCACAGGGGACTTCAGCTGCTGCTGTATATGACTTGTCCATAATTCTGTCTGCACTTCTGTTTCAAATTGTGTATGGTTCAGCTCTAGGATGTAACACGTGCAACTCCTACTTACTCAACAGAATGGTGTGTAGTCAGTCACATCTGCTAACAATGTCAAAACAGTTTTTATTGCTTTTTTACTCCTGCTAGCTTTGCAGAGACAATACAGCTGAATTGCAAGGCTGGTGCATTATTAACAGCTCATTTGCCGAGTTCCCCATAGAGAACAGTCTTGCTAGTACTGCGTGAGCCAGATGTCAGCGAGGGTGCACTCCTGGATGCTGGGCTGGATGTAGAGCTGCTGGGCAAGGAGCAGCTTCTCTTAAAGTCTACCTTAGATGTGAACTGGAGTCATGGATGTGGACTTTCTCAGTGCCATGCTTCAGAAAACAGATAGGATTAAAGGTGCCCAGTATAGATACAGAAGGAAATCCCAGGTGTAACTCAAGATGCACAGAACTGCCAAGGCCTAAATTTGCTGCTACTTCACATGTTTTCATGAGAAGACAGGATTTGTACTGCATTTGTGTATGTCCAGTAGACCTGATGTTTTTCTCATGTCAATGTATGGTTCAGTGGAACATAACATGTTTGTCTTATGTACAGATATAACTTTGCTAAGACAGCTAATGTCTAATGGTAATGTCTTAAGACAAACTGTTGAAAGCAAAGGAATTAGTCGTACTTTTCACTGAGCATGAAAGCATTGCTTATGATTCTTTCTCAGGCTGAACTTTAAGTTTAAAACTGGTGAAGTGTTTGCTGGGGCTAATGAACATCCCTGGTGTAAGTCATGCAACTTACAAGAAAAGGAAGCTACACTTGAACACTTCAGGGACTTCTCTGCAGCAAGAACTCCCTGTATATGTATTGGTTGTAACCAGTGATCAGAAGTTATGTGAGCACTTAAAAGCAGGAAAAGGTGCTCTCTAAACCTAGTAGATGCCAAAGAGCTCCTGCAAGTTGGTATATTTAACTCTTGTAAACCTGACCTTCAATCTTCCTAGCTGAGAGCTGTCAATCATGTCTCTTGTATTTCAAAGGCAGAAGTAGGCAAATTATGTATATAGAGTACTACTTTCTCAGTGTCCAGCAACAGTGATGTGTGGCATAATTTAAAGTTTGTCTACATGATTTCAGGTGTCAGTCTGGGGGCTGAGAACTAAAAGCAATTGCTATGTCTGCATAGACCTTAGTAGGAAGACAAGCTGAAATGCTGATAGAAAAGAGAGCAGCAGCTATAAGCAAAGCTTTCATAATTAGCTAGAAGACCTGGCAGAGCAATAGCAAGATGTGCAAGAGCAGAGCTGGAGGAGCAGGCAGGGCTCAACCAGGAGAGCAGGTAGCACTTGTGGCCAGGAGGAGCAGCTAAGGCTGTAGGGCCAGCAACAGCTTGAATAAAGCCTTGTTAACCCTGCTGTTCAGGTGACAAAGCCCTGGGACCTGGTGACTGCAAACTGAAAAGAGTGATAGTGCAGAAGATGGGGGAAACAGCCAGATGGCTACACCAGGGTGCTGGGGAGGAAGGCTGTAAACAATTATAATGCAGCTTTGGGAGAGGTATTGTATCTTACTGCTTTTGTTTTCCTGTTGTCTTTCTCACATTCAGTAAAGTAACAATTTATTAAGAAAATTGATATGGTTTTTTAGGTGTGGAAAAATTAGGCCTTTGAGCATCAGACAACTATAATTTTGCCAGCTTTGGGGTTGGGGATTTGGGCTGGTGTTTCATTATTGGCCACTGAAGCTTAAACCTGGCATAGTTGATATCAATCAAAGGCTGTCAGAAATGTTGCAGAAGGCTGCATATAAACTCAGGACATCTGTCCTGAGTGATTAAGATATTTCATAATAGGTTCTTTTGGCTTCAGTTGGAAGGGATATGCTATTTAAGTGCACATCCACTTTTTCCTTTTATTAGCAGGATAGATTGACAGATGAGGGAAGACGGTGACAACTGAACCCATGCCAGACTTATCTCCACAATATTTGCATGGGGAGGTGGATATGACTTTGCAGCACTACTGAGGGTGGCTGTGGATCTGTGCTTACTATAGCTGTATTCATATTATCATGATTATACATATTTGTAAAAATAGCAAAGGTATTCGTGCCACACAAAATGGCGTGTGTGTGGTGCTGCTCGTTTGGACTCTTGGGAAGCACTGACTGCAAAAACAAACCCTGAAAATCTCAGAACAAAACAGCAGATAGTTACGAAGCACTGACAATCAAACAAGAGCAAAAAAAATGTTTAGAAGAGACATATGGCCTAACATGCTGGCCCTTTTTCGGTTGATCTTTTTCCAATCCTTCTGCTCTCTCAGCATAACCTCTCTCCCACTCCCTCCCTATTCCATAAACCCATCTGCCTTCATCTGTTAATTCAGCCCTCTTACTATTGAACTGTTTATCAGCCAAATGAGTGTGGACGATGAGCTCTGCTATTCCCTCCAACCTAGTTAAGAGGCCTGCTGCTCAGTGGTGGGCCAGTGTTGAGAAAAATGTGTATTACTAATGATTTGTCTGGAAATCTTTGAGAGGGAAGCCAAAACAACTGAGCATTTGGCATTTTAAAAAAAAATTTCCAAGGCCTGGACGCAGGCAGCAACAATCTCATCTTCACCACCCTACTGAGTACACAGTGATTTTGGCTTAGTATGCTTTCACAAGTTAAGAGGAATACCCCTGCTTGTCTTGGGCTTGATCTTCTTCCAGTTCAGTCTGGGAGAGATCTCATGAGAAGTCTGAACTGATCCAACAGGCTTAATTGCCCCATAAAAGGAAAATATCCCCCCCACCCCCCGCTGTCCACATGATTTCCCCTCTCTCTCCAATGTACCAGTGGGAGGTGTTGAAACTCCAGTTCAGCTAGTAGAAAACTAACCCAACAAAACAGTGGTTACCAAAGGATCAGGTGAAAGCCTTGGCAGGAACGGGTGAGACCACCAGATCAGGAATGAAGTGCAGAACAAAAACAGAAGCATCCCCTTTCAGTAGGAATTCATTTGTCCCTTTTGAATACCTGCCGTCATCAAGAGAAGAAAAACCTCTCTGGCTCTGTTCTAGCACAATGATAATACGTGTGTCCAAGCACGTGCATAGCTGTCTGGTCAGTAATACAGCAGTGCTGCCTGTGTGAAAGGTGAACTTGGTGAGTCTTTATCAGGATTATTCCTGTTGGGGGGGCACCTTCAAAACCTATTCCTACAACTAGAGATTTTCTCACTTTGCCCCTTCAGAGGAGGTCTCCAGTTGAGATTAAAACTAAACATATGTTAATTAAGCCAAATCAGTCTGGTGCTGTGACTTTCCAGGGGTCTCCTGATCTCTCCTGGCTTCATTGTTGTACTTACACTGTACTGCCCTGACTTTTTTCATAGTCAGTGAGACAATTATCTTCATCTTTTAATGTGGATTCTTAGAAAATAAGATTTGTATAATAACTTTGAGTGGCTGACTATATGGATGGGGCTTTGGGCAATGTAGTCCAGCAGAGGCTGTCCCTGCCCATGGCAGGGAGGGTGGAACTAGATGATCTTTGAGGTCCCTTTCAACCCAAACCATTCTATAATTCTATGCAATCACTGCAACCAGCACTGTTCAGCATCTTTGTTGGTGACATGGACAGTGGGATCGAGTGCACCCTCAGCAAGTTTGCTGACAACACCAAGCTGTGTGGTGGTTGACGTGCTGGAGGGAAGGGATGCCATCCAGAGGGACCTTGACAGGCTGGAGAGGTGGGCCCGTGCAAACCGCGTGAAGTTCAACAAGGCCAAGTGCAAGGTCCTGCACATGGGTCAGGGCAATCCCAAGTACAACTATAGGCTTGGCGAGGGATTGATTGAAAGCAGCCCCAAGGAGAGAAGGACTTGGGGGTATGGATTGATGAGAAGCTCAACATGAGCTGGCAGTGTGCACTTGCAGCCCAGAAAGCCAACCGTGTCCTGGGCTGCATCAAAAGAGGCGTGACCAGCAGGTCGAGGGAGCTGATCCTGCCCCTCTACTCAGCTCTTGTGAGACCCCACCTGGAGTACTGCATCCAGCTCTGGGGTCCCCAGCATAAGAAGGACATGGAGCTGTTGGAGAGAGTCCAGAGGAGGGCCACAAAGCTGATCAGAGGGCTGGAGTACCTCTCCTATGAGGACAGGCTGAGAGAGGTGGGGTTGTTCAGCCTGGAGAAGAAAAGGCTCCGGGGAGATATAATTGTGGCTTACTAGTACCTGAAGGGGGCCTACAGGAAAGATGGTGAGGGAGTGTAGTGACAGGACAAGGGGTAATGGGTTCAAGCTGAAGGAGGGTTGATTTAGATTAGATGTTAGAAAGGAATTCTTTCCTGTGAGAGTGGTGAGGCACTGGAACAGGTTGCCCACCAGAGAGGTTGTGGGTCCCCCCTCCCTGGAAGTGTTCAAGACCAGGTTGGATGAGACTTTTGGCAGTGTGGTCTAGTGGAGGGTCTCCCTGCTCGCAGCAGGGGGGTTGGAACTAGATGATCTTTAAGGTCCCTTCCAACCCAAACCATTCTGTGATTCTATGTACTCTTTAAACTGACTGAGACTTCTCATGCATATTAGATGGGAATGCTCAAATATACCAAGGTCTTATAAGTTTTGTGACAGCCAGGTAGAGAAGAGACCTTGAT
This sequence comes from Balearica regulorum gibbericeps, assembly GCF_011004875.1. Lineage (NCBI taxonomy): Eukaryota > Metazoa > Chordata > Aves > Gruiformes > Gruidae > Balearica > Balearica regulorum. Next base: position 111,027,056 of record NC_046185.1, on the reverse strand, counting down.
AATGTGTATTCCCACTCTTGCTTTCCTGGTGTGGTAGAAAAAGCTGTGATGTGAACTCACCATTTCATGGACATCTCAAAGGAGCTAACAGGGACACTCACCTAAATCATTTCATTGCTGACAGAACAACTTATTGGATATGGGCTCAATCTTTGTGCTATTGAACATGTTTTATGAATTGTTTTTTTCTTGAGGTGGAGCCTTAGTTGTAAAAATAGTTGGTCTCTTAGTAGGATTATCATAGGCTTTATGCAGGAAAAATATGCAGTATGTTTGCCCCTGTAGAATAATGTTTCATAATCACTGTGTATCTCTTCTGCCAGGGATGCTAATGTTTAATGTCTTTCTATTTTGAAGCTAGTTAGCATTTGCTCCAGAAAGAGGATCAAGGTAGAAGAAAAACTTAACAGGGACAAATGTCAAACCAGTATATATCTACATGTAAAACAATTAGCTGAAACTGCAAAAATCAGGCCATACAAATGATTGTAGTTGAAGGGCTGGAATTCTTTTGATCAAGTTGGATAAATGCTCCAGTAATTTAGCACTTGTGTAAAGATACTGCTCTATACAACCAGGATGAAACAGGGATGGAGTTTGGGCTGTTGCATAGCATGCTTCCTGCTCCTGCAAGGGGGAGAGGGTTGGTAGATATAGGGGTTGCAGTCCTTCCAGGGCAGAAATCACTCTTGGGCCTGTCCCATGTCATTCCCTCAATTATAATCCTTGGTCAGCTCTTCTAGGAGTGTCTGTTGTGTCCTCCCCAAATGTTCAGATCTTGGCTGCTAGGAAGGAAGGATATAGTGTCTAAGAAAAAGGCAGCTTTTTGCCCAAGAGCTGCTTAAAGAAATCACTCTGATAGAGCCTGCAGTCCTAGCACCTACATTAGACATGTACCTACTACTATGCAAAAGCATAGCATTCAGCTGAGATATGAGCAATCCCATCTGTGTAAGGCAAAATATAGTAAAAGACATTAGACAGCACCAGCCAAGTGCCTTTTTAACAACAGTCTGTGTGTGTCAAAGTCAGTAACGCAGCTCTGAGTCCCAACAGAGTGAATAATCCAAAATGAGAAGCCCTGTGAGCCAGGTATGAGAATATCACTTGGACATAAAGGAGCCTAGCATCTAGAAATGCTGTCCTATATCATCTGACTGGCAGTCTTGTTATCAGGCAAAAATTGTGCTTATTGGTAAAATTTAGTGAATACTATGTTGCAGAAAAGAGAAGTACTTACATGACATCTAGTTCAGTTGGAAATGAATCAGCATAGAAACTTAGGATATGCCCAAATGTACATCTAAACTGTTAAATGGCCCTCACAATGCAGCGTCTTCTGCCAGGGTGGTGTTTTCCATTTATCAGTCATCCAGTCTTTACTTGTACAATGGCCACCCAGGGCAAGTGGCAGGATAATGGCTGTGCTCCTATGTTTGACAGATTAAAAGGGCAATATAAAGCTTAAGCAGCTTGAGGTTACTCACAGGTTTTATACAGCTTTAAGGCAGGAGCATGCTTAGTAAAGGATTTAGAGGCTGACTGTTTCTTCTTTCAGAAAAGCTCTTTTGGGGGAAGTTTGGTCTGTTTGCACCTGACCCCCTACAAATACAAGATATGAGTAAACCCTGTAAGATCCTTACTCAGTCCTTCCATCATCACCCAAATCAGCCCAAGTAGAGCCTTGCAGAGAAGGACATCAGTGTGGGGTTTTTATTGGCTGTAACATGACAACTGCTATATTTGTCTGTTTTTCCAGATGGTGTACCTGACATTTGTTAAGAATAACTAAAGTTTCCCAGTTTTTTACTTATTTGACCAAAGCATTTTAAAATAACTACAAACAGTTCAAAATACTACGCTACACTAAGAAGTTAATCTGATATATATCAGGCATGAATGAGCCACCAGAATGACAGATTTTTGGAAATGCGATAGAATCTGTCCTGTGCCAACTCAAGAGTGTAGGTCTATGTCCCTCAGAAATATTTGGTAGGGAAAGATACAGTTGTTTCATCTTGCTTTTTCCACCCTCTCCAAGCCACATTTTTCTTGCTCCCATGTCCTGCTTTTGTAGGACTGCTCTCTGGCTGCCAAAGTTCTGCAAAATTCCCTGCAAAACACACGGGCCTCTTGGTCACTGGCTGCCTAAATCATCTTCACCTTATGCTGTCTGTAGACCTGTCCTGAGGCACAAGTGTGCCTTAGCTTATGGCTGAAAAGATACCAGAAGTTGTTGACAGGCCTGTGGGACAGCAAAATTAGCTGTTTTGCTTAGACTGTGGGAGGTTGGTGAGTGTATAATAGGTAGGCATATAAAAGTCAGAGGTTTCTTTATAATATAGATAAGCATCTGAACTGCTAAAGTTTAGTCTAATTTTAAAGCACCTTATGCATTATGCAACTCTCCTCCCTTTCAGTAAAATGCAGTTACAATGGAAACCACTTCCAATGTGTATCATTTCCTCCTTTTGAGGAACAAGAGGGCTAAATGTCCTCTTCAAAGCCTGGTTCATTTTCTGAATCAAATATTGAGAAGATCAATGTGACAACTGAGTGTACATCCACTGGAGGTGGGTATGCATTTTGCCTCTTGATCTTAACTTTGATCTCCTGGTTTTACTCAAATTCCATCAAGGGACAATTTTCAACTTCTGTAGGAGATTCTGGACGTTCTTTTCAGTCTGAAAGGAAAGCAGGGGTGGTAGCTAGTGGAGTGGGAAGCACGTGCCTGGTCCTTCTTAAAGGGGTTCCTCTCCCCAGGTCCACAGAGCATGGCAAGGTTCTGTGCTTTGTCTTCTTGTCCTGAAAAGTGCTGATGTGGGGGTTTTGGCTCCTCCTTGCACACCCATAATGCTAAGCTGCCTCCACAACTCAGAATCAAGCTTGGAGTTTGAGTTGCTGGATTTAGACTGTTTTTTAGAGTGTGCATTTATCAATTTTTCCTGTTTTAGCTAATCTAATGTCTTTGATAGAATGAACATATGCATCTACCTTTGAAGATGAGATGTGTGTCTGAGATCAATACATGATATACAATTACACCAGTAATTCATGAGCAGAAGTAGTTGGGGAAAAGCTCAGAGGGGACAATGAATCAAGAGTGAGGATGCTTGGGTCAGTTCTCTGCTCTCTGCTCAACTTGCAGTGTGACCTTTGGGCACACTAATTTTCCATGCCTCTGACTCCCTCATCTTTATTTTATTCCTTCTTATTTAGACTTTCAAAGCACAAGAGTAAAAGCACATGACTACCATGAGCAGTTTCAGTGTAAGCATTGATATACAGAGCTTTAAAACAAGGAGGCAAATATCTGGCTGGAGGCCTCCTGTAGGTGTTTGTTAGCATGGTCTGCTGTGATCCATGACCAGTGGATGGCCTCACTGTGTGAGGAGAGACAGTGTGCTTGCCCAACCATCAACTGAATTTCTCAAACACCTGCAGAAGAATGTTTGCACACAGACATGTCCCAAGATGCATGTTAATTTGCTTGTGTGGCCTTCATGGTATGTCTTTTGGTTTGTCTTCTTCCTGAAGAAGAGATGATGTGGCTTTGATGCGTGCCTCCCCCTCTTCGCACTCTGCACAGGGAACTGCCCACTCACTGGTCTTGCATGACAGTAATTCTGATTGTAGATATATTCCTTCTTTAACTAATGTAATAAAACACCAAGCCATTCTCCTTTCCAAATTCAATTTGATTTTTCTTCTGAGGTTTCTGCTGGTGCTAAGTTCTAATTTTTCCTGTTTTACCTCTTTAAGAAAGGAAATGAAATGATCGAGTGGAAATTAGAGGCCATAATATCTCTGAAAATATTTGAGTGCATTGATTAAAAAATCAGAAGAAAAATATTTCTTGCACTGATACTAAGCATAGTAAATCTTTACTTCCAAAGAAATTTGCATGAGTGGAGCATGCAAAGAAGGTTTTAGGGACAAACCTAGCTTCAATTGTCATGTATTATTGGGCATATTTGAGTTGTTTATCAACATGCCTTTGCTTCAGGATACAACTTGAAAGACTTTTGAAAAATTGATGTATTGAGTAGCAGAGAGGGAAAAAATCCACTCCAACAGGATGGTTAAAAAAGCTATTATCTAAACTACCTTGTATCTAGAAAAATGAGATGAGGGAGCTAGCAGACCTCTGCAGGGTTATTCTGTCTCTTCCCTCTTCCAGCTGACGCAAAGAGCTGGTCTTCAACCTTTTTGAGGTGGGTGTAGGAACAGTGTGTTGCTGGTGGAAGCTGCTGCTCACAGCAGCCCCAGCTGCACTCCTGATCTATTTTTGGTGAGTAGATTTGCCCAAGGATAGGACAAATGCAAGACTTGTGGGGAAAAATGAGTATATAGCACCTCTGCCTAGATCCTGAAGTGCATTTTGGAACTTGCTCTCTCTCCCCTGCTGTGGTACTGCAGCTTTCTTTGTCCAGGCGTGCAGTTCACAAAGCACTCTCCAGGAGATGAGGAGATGGATGACTGGAGATCAGGCTGTTGATGGGTGCGTGCTCCCCAGGGGAAGGAGGAACAGCTAGGGTAGCAGTGCTTCCCCAGCTCTTGTCCCTGTGTGTTGGGGGGAAAAGGTATTAATGATCACCCCAGAGACTATGGTGCAGGTGGAGATTTGGTGGGAGGGCTGCAGGCCTGAGTGAAGGGGGGAAAAAGGAAAAATTTTCTGTGTGCAGCAGGGTAGCTCCCCCTGTGGGGTGAGCTGGGGCACCTGCTGGAAGCCGGGGAGCGGGCTTGCGTACAGTGGGGTCCCTGCGAGACCAGCTGAGGAGAGCCGGGGAGGGGGCGAACGACTCCCGATGGGGAAGCGGTCGCGCCTCGGCACGAGCCTGCCGGGCAGACGTGCGGTGAGGGCAGCGCGGCGGCCCAGGGGCTGAGGGGCCGGGGAAGCCGGCGGGGGAACGACCTGCTCCGCACGGGCCGCTGGGCCCACAGCGGCCGACGGTCACCGCCCCGTCCCCAGGTGGCCTGGGACGCCGCCGTGCAGTGCCGGGCGGGAGGCGGGGGCCGGGCGTGAGGCGGTGCGCTGAGGGGTGGGCCGGGCGGCGCTGCCGGGCGCCCGCCGCGGCGTGTGGGTGGCTCTAGGCGGCCGGTACCCAGCGACAGGCGGCGGGGTGGGAGGAGGCTGGCGGGGCGGAGGAGGAGGAGGGAACGCGGCGGCGTTGCGGGCGTATCAGCCGGTGCTGGACTATGGTGCGGCTCGGCGGGGGCTGACACGCCGGCACCCCGTCCTCCCTCCCTCCCTGTCGCTGACAGACGGCGAGCCCTGAGCCGCACGTGTGGGATGTGAGACCTGTCCTCGCCGGGGGAGCATGAGCTGTGCCCAGGCCGGCATTGTCCAGGTACGAGGGGCTGCTGCCGCCCGGCCCCGGGTGAGGGTGGTGGGGACGGGGTGGGGGGGGCCGGCGTTGCCTCCTGGCGGGAGAAGTACGAGGCGGGATGGGGGCTGTCAGCGGCCTCGCCGCCGGGAAAGGGCCTGCCCGGGGCCGGCAGCCCCCCGCCCGGCCGGCGAGATGCGGTGGTGGGTCGTGGGTGTGCGCTGTCATCCGTGCGCGGGTGCCCGCCTTTGTGCCTCGGAGCCGGCCGGTCTGTGTGGGAATGGGGACCCCCCTCGTGTCCGTGGGCACTTCCGCGGGGGGGGAGGGGGGAGTGGCTGGGGAGGGGGGATTACTCTCCGGGGAGCATATGGGCTGTGGTGGGCTCGGGCTTAGCCGTTGGCCTGTCGGCTCAATCTCACTAGTGAGCAAATAGTGTAGAATTATGATGAGCGACGTGTTGGCAGGGATTGACATCATTTGGGGATGTGGATGCGCGCAGGCGGTGATGAAGAGTCCCGTGCTGAATTTTCAGTCGTTACATCCCTTCTCTGTAAAAGAAGCCCCCAGATTTGGTTCTTGGCTCCTTGACAATGCAGCAAAATTTAAAGCACAAACTGCCTTTTTTTCCCTGCTCCATTGCTGTAAGCCAATCTTGTGACTTCATGTTTTGGTTATTACCTTGTGTTATTATATAACTGCATTTTTTCATTAGCAATTAAATAAAATAACTTATTATAAGTATGTTAAGAACATTGCCCTAGCTTGTAGCATTGTCAAATGCTGCTTTTCTCATTTCATAGCTGGCATAGATAATGGGTTCATACTGACACAGGCACATACAGTTCATTTTGTTGTCTCTTGCATCGTTTCCTGTGTGTTTCTCTGTAGTTGCAGAAGAAATTACTTGGCCTGGGTTTAGATTTTTGCATCCTGCTGTTTGGAGCTGCAGTAGTGGTTTTTTTTAATGCTGCACTCAGCAGAAGCACGCAGTGAGACTGTACAACAGTCAGGCTGTGCTCCTGTCCACGTATTTACCAGCACTACTGTCTCATTTTGTGGGGCACCTAGCCCTGTCTGAAGGCAGCAGCAATTAGGGGCAGGGTGCTGCTGTGCCAGTGGTGCTGCGTAGCAGGTGGTCAGCTGTGCCTTTCTGATTAGTGCTCATATGAGGATTGCAGTTATTACAGTAATTCATTTTAGCTTGGGGATTCATTTTGAAAATTTGGATTTTCCACTAAGAAGGGATTATCATTTCTCTGTGTAGTACGTGTGTGTTTTATGAAGAAGTGGAGTACGGTATGTGTCCTGGCTGCTCTCTCTGCTGCTCTTGCATCTGTCTCTGAAACGCACGCCCATTTGGACAAAACAGGTGCAATGTTGACTTTCATGCTGGAACCAGAAGTAGATGTAAAAAGCAGTGCATGCTTAGTCAACACACAACACTCATCCTGTCAATGCAGTGTTTAGTATGGGGGGGGGGGGGGAGAGTATCTGCCCTTACGGAGGGAATGCTGGGTTTATTTACTTGCTTGTTTTAGGAGGGTGAGCAGGGAGTTAGCTCAGAACAAAGACTGGTTGGTCAGATGGCCAGTGCTTCTGAGGAGTGAGTGGCATGCAAGTCAGTGGTGGATGGCATGTTGTATTGCTTGTGATACATATACTGTTGCTGACTTAATGTGACCTGAGCTTTGGACTCCTAACCTTTTTAGTATCAATCAGCTCTTTCTCATCAGCTTACTCGTTTAAAACCAGAGCAGGTCAGAGCATGAAGTGATGCACTTAGTGACTTTTATCAGGAACTATCAATATCTGAACGTGGCGGTGATTTATTTAAAAGCAAACTGTACATGTGCTCAGAACATTCCAAAGAATTGATTCAAAATCCATATGCTCAGCATTTTAAATGCATTCTAATAAACAATGTGGTATTTATTGTATTCCAATAAATAACTGGCTAAGTCTTGTTACTAAAGTATATCTTTCTGTGGCTTTGTGTTTCACGTACATGGCACGTGATCTAGCATTCTCTGCGATCGTGAGATAATCCCCGTGAAGCTTCATGGAGTTTTACATGTGCTATGTCTGACGCTAAGTAGTGTTCATTCAAGGTGGTGCTGAATCTTTCTCCTTGCTTCCTTTTGACTGGTCTTCTTACAAACAATGCAATTACTTGAATAAATAGTGGGAACACAATTTAGCTTATTAGTTGCTTTTTGAAATACTGCAAAAGATGTGGTTGTAACATAGTGGGGGGGGGATCAGAGTTGAGAGAGTGATGGTGTTGAATAGTTGGTGTCGGGCCAGGACCTCTTCTAGCAAAGAGGTTGGGTTACCTGTTTTTTAAAGCTGTTGGAAATCTGTCTTGTGGATGTAGGCATTAAGGTTGCCTCTGTGGTTTCTACTTTGGAAGATGCTTTTAAAAAAAAAAAAAGCCACCAGACAACCTCTCCATTCCACCACCACCCCCCCCCACCCCACCCAGGTAAGCATGTTGCAAAGTTCAAACAGAAGGGCTTTTAGTAATTAAAAAAAAAAGGCAATTACTCCAAAGTATCTTAGTTTGTGATGATGGAGTTTGCTGGAAAATGTAACTCGTCTTCACAATGACTTTTGTTTTGTTCTAAGTGTCTCAAGTTTTACCTACTTGGTTTCCTCCAAATTTAGGGGTACCCACAAGGTCTGGCTTCAGTGTGCATAGACTGTAGTCTTTGTGGGCCCCTATAGACAGGGAGAAGAGCTCATACAAGTGCTCTGGCTCTCTCTCTTCCGTAGAAGAGATGCTTACCATCTAAGTCCAAGTATGCCTTTGAATACTACCCAAAACAGTTTCACCGGGTATCCAAATATATGTATGGCTTCCACAAGTGGCTCATACCTGCAGCTGTCACAGCTTTCCAGCATATATAGCTAGGAACCATCAGCACACTGGGAGTCACCAGCACCTCAGATGCTCCTCGGCCTCCGGTGGTACCTGCGCTGCCAGGAATGTCTCTGTAGCGACGGCTGTTTCCCACGGATTGATTTGTGAGAGTAGCTGGATCACGGTCCTGCTCACACCAGTTTGTGTATCTGCCTATTAGCATGAAAAGGAATTGCGACACCCCCTTTTCTTCAGGATGTCTGTTGTTTGTTTACGCTCAGCAGCTTTCTCGGTTTTGGCAATAAGGAGATGAGTCAGTTTTGCTTCTGTTTAAGGGCCTTTTTTACCCATTTCTCTTGTAACATTTCATGTGCTGTTGTGATTCTGCAGTGGCCTAGTGGCAAACACTGCAGGGGTTTGGTTTAATTCTTTAGAAATACATTTCTGTTGGCCTTGGATATCATGAACATTAATTCTAATAAAGTCTAAAACAGGCTAGATCTTATGTACTTAGGCATGTTCTAAAACACATCAGCATTTTGGTTTCTACTGATAATCTCAGGAGGGTAGAGGGCATGCAACACAGGAAAAATAAAAGTACAGCCAGTAGCAAAGGGCAGGCTGAGATGCCACCTACTCCAGTTGATGTTTTCCAGCTGAGATTTGAGGCCAGCAAGATGCTTAGAATTAATTAAGAAGAAATGGCAAGGTTCTTTGATGTAGGGAGCCCAGGGTCATTTTTATTACAGTTAATGAATGGTGGCTAGGCAGCTATATAATGGGCTTGTTGAGTCAGTCTTGGACTCTTTTGATCAGCTATACCATGGCTAGGGTATCCTGTTGCCAGCTCTAGAAGTAGGAGCAGGTTTCCTACTTCAGGCAGGTCTCCTCAGGAGGTGCTGGGACTGTCCCTTGGCAAGATGGTGTCCTCATCTCGGATGTTTGTGGGTTCACCAGAATATGGACCAGTAAGACTGGTTCAAGCTACAGGCTTGAACCAAAATAGGCTGTTGTCATGGGCAGCAGACTGCTGGGGGCGAGAGGCTGGCTGTAGCCCCACAGCCTGTTTTTGCTTTGGAAAGAGGGAGGAGCTGGGTTGAGCAGGGCAGCAGCTGAGCCTGAAGCCGGGTTCCCCTGCTGCAGTAGTTGTTGCAGCTCCTGTTTGTCCTCTTTGATAGCAGCAACAGAAGCCTCAGCTCCTCAAGATTCTCCTTCCCTAACTCTCCACATTATCATCTCACTCTCTTTTTTTCCATCAGTTAGGAGCAGCCTAAGCTTGATCCCAGCCCCACATCCTCCTGTCCAGAACATTGCCTACAATGCAGATAAACCTTGAGATGGCTTGGGGTCTGGGAGGGGGAAGCAATACAGCAAGCTGTTGCTTTTAGACCGTGAAAAAAGGGGGAAACCCTGATGCTTTCATTTGAAATAACGAAGTAAATGATGAGCGCCGTGCTCCCTGGGGAATCGCTGTGCTCCATTGTAGTGCAAAGCTCTTTGAGGACGCAGCAGCGCGGGCAGCGTTCCCTTGCTGCGGAGCAGAAGGTCTGTGGGAGAAAGCGTGTGCACAGCAGTCAGGAAGGCTATTACTGAGACCTTAGCTGAGGTTTCATTTCATGCATTTAGCAAAACAGGCTTGCTCTTTCACACTTTCCAGATATTTTTATATTTCTCTGCAGATGCTTGTAGAACACCAACATTTGTTTGGTTTGAAGCCTGGATTAAAATTCCCAACCAATGTCTAGAGGCAAAAAGGAAAAAAAAAGCAAGTGTTGTCCCACAATGAAAATTCATTTAAATTTGAGAGTAGTTAACCCATGAAATAGTGATGCAGTATAGAGTGTCTCTTGGACTGAATCACTTGTGTTTAAAATGGAACATGCTCTAAAAATAAATGGGTAATTGCTCCAATGTAGTCAATATGGAATTTAAAGATGACTGACAGAGTGATTTGTCATCCATCTCCACAGCAGGAGTCATCTGGGAAGTCTGTGATGTTAAAGGCATTTGTTTCTATTAGCACCTTTTAAAGTAGTTTGGTTAATGAGCTCTTGAACATCAGGACTGAAATCTGTCATGTGGTATAGTTATTTTTTCCAAACCATAGGAAAATGGGCACCATGTGCACCTTCAATTACCAAATCAGGTTTCTCAGGTCCTGAAATGTGTGGTTCAGCAGGCCTATTGTTTTAGAGAAAGGAACATGCTGTTCTGGTGCCAACAAAGTGCTTTCACATGTCTCCATGTAAAATTTAGGATGGTATCCTGCAAGCTTGGGAAGGTCTGATGTTGTGCTAAGCACTGTATGCTTTTTGCAGAGGGGAAGACTGATGGGTACTCCTCCCAAACATGTGTAAGCAGATGAGGTGGAGCAGGAAATTATCTGCTTTCCCAATGGGGAGAAGATAGCAAGAGAGGGGGAATGCTTGATGAGATGGTCAAACAAGTTGATCTTTTCAGTATGCTGGCTAAATGCTTGAGCCCTGGTTGTATGCAGCATATTGGTCAAGGAGCTGTTCTCTGGATCTTAAGTGTTGCTGTGACTTCTCTTCTTCCCTGAAACACATTGTCCTGCCAAAGTCTGTCTCTTTGGCACAATGTACATTGTATGTTGTACAGACTTTGCTAAGCTAGGTAAGAAGCAATGAAGTTGGGCATAATACAGCTTTGATTGTGAGCTGGATGCCTGCTGTAAGGTCCTTCCTGAACCATCTGACCTGTATTCCTCCTTCCAGCTGGACACAACAAATGTATGTGCTACCTGCCTGGGTATCTGTGGGTGTGCTTACAAGTGCTTGATGAACTAGTGGGATGGATGAGATCATCTGATGTCCCAAGCTGATCCTTGGGCACGAGGTGCTCCACTTTGAAATCTAGGCCCTATCAAGGCTGATAGTGTTAAAGTAGGAGATATTGTCTTGTGCCTACATCTTAATGCAGCCTCAGGAAAATTTGAACTTAGAATTCGCATTCTAATGTAGAACATCCATCAAGTGTTGGGTTATTTGACAAGTGTCTTTAATGATATGTGTGGGGGAAAAAAAAAACCCAACCAAACAAAACCCCAAAGAAAACTATGGGAGAGGCCTTAGGATTTTAATAGGAAAAATGCGTTTTTGTGTGCAACTGTACGTGGTTGCCTGAAGAAGACAAAGATGACAACAGATATACTCTCTGAAGCAGAATCTTGATTTAAATAATAAGGTTTAGTTGCTACATGCTTAATGTGAAAAGGGGGGAAAGTGGATGAAATGGATGAATTTAGTCTTGGAGTCAGAACACAGATGATGCTGTTCAAGATTCATGAAAGGCCCATTATCCATTAAGTTGTCTACTGCCTTGGTTACAGGCCTGTGGAAGCTACATAGAGATTAGGAGAGAAGTCTCTTCATGAACTTTTGCTTAATTTGATTGCACTGGCTCTCAAAGTGTAGTCAGTGTGAGGTCAAATACCATGATTCAGAAATATTACATACGTACCCTGAGTCATAGTAGAGACCTGATGCTGAGATAAAGTATTATTGAGTCAAACCCTTTGGTCTAAAAATGAACAATGCTCTTCCTAAAGGTATTGGGAACTTTGCTTGATGAAGGGCAATGCTGTCTGGCCTTTTGTGATTTTTTTTATTTTTTTTAGAGCCAAGTATCATACGGAAGCTGGCTGTTTGCTGTGCCAGCACGAAGCACTAACATTTCTTTCTTGTTGCTCTAGCAGCAGGCTACAGCAGAAATAAACATAAAAATTGCTACCCAGACTAGGTATTAAGGGCTAATGAGCTGAACTGTATTTTCTCTTCCTCTCAGACTGGAAAAGGATTCCAACATAGAATCACCTCATCCTGTGGTAGAACTTTCCAAGACCCATCGCTATGGTGGCTTATAAGAGTTGGGCTACCTGATTTGCCACTGCCTTGGTTTCCACTTCTTGATGTTCCTTAAGGATTTTGCTTTGTGTGTGAAAAGGAAATTATCCATTTTTAATACAAGCAAAGCTCCCAATAAAAAGTATGAATAAGGCAGAATTTCTTATGTTGGTCAAGGAAGTGCATGCTGGTGTAGAACCATTACCCACTTTTGAAATTTAGCTTTGTATTACTCTTTCATGCTCCTCAAACTGTCACTCTCAAAGCATCCTCTTTGCAGATTTTCAAAGGCTCTTGCTCTCCGCACATCAGTGCGCATTCTTTGATACTCTCCTTTCCCCCTTCAGTGTTCCCATTACTGCAGAACTGGGTGATTGCAAAGTACTGTTGTTCTTTCCAGTGTACTTTGCACAGATAGCTGTTCCTAGGCTGTGCAATCTTATGCCTCAGACAATTAAAACATGGGTTAATAACTCAGACTAATTCTCTGTATCCAATAGCATGATGTAGGCTAAAACCTTAGTGTCTGTATTTGAGCAATTACATTGGGGCATTTCTAATTAAAAACATATATTACCTAATTGTAAATGTCTGAATTCTTAAATATTTGTCTTTTGCACTCCACTGTGTATAAAGCAGGAACAGGTGCAGAAAGGGTATGTGCCTACCTTAAAGTGCTTAGGGTGATTTATAGACCTGGTGGTAAAAGATTTTACTGTTGTTGGGGAGAGAATGAAAAAGTTTAGGACATGGGAGCAAAAAACCAAGCAATCATGCTACAGGAAATTCAGCAAAATTGTAGCAAAGGTGTGGGTTGAACTTGCCAACTGAGCTGCTGAGATTTGTTTAGAGGTGGACCCTAGAGGAGGGTGGAAGCAGACAGGGCCTTCTAGAAATCTGATCTAAGGATCTGCTCCTTGATGTGCTTGTTGGAGCCACATAGTAACTTCTAGGTGTCAGCCATATTGTCTTGTCCAGCTTAGACCATCACAAGCTCCAGGGAAGCTGCTGCAGAACTCCTAGGAAGGATCAGACTGCCCTTGTACCCTTTCTCCTTTCTTTGTGTGTCTGCCTGGACCTGCCTGCAAAGGTGGCTTTTTGAAGCTTGGAATAGGTGTAGTGGCCCAGGCTAGGGTCCCTGAAGGGGTGTCTCAACCCTCCACCCTTGCTATCTCTAAAAACTAGAGTCTAAGGCTCTGGTTGGAAATGAGTAAGAAACAATTTCCAAAAGATCGTACAGGAAGAAGTTGCTTGATTACAGAAAAAAAGATGGATATAGGGTTGTGAGGGAGAGGTTATATGTTTAAACCTCTACTTGGAGTTGGAATAGAAAAGTTTCTGGCAGTTTCTGCATCTGTAAAATATCTTGATTGCCCAGTTCATATCAGAATGACTTTCTAATGTTTATCAAATATGGATTTTGTCTATGTGTGTATAAATTATTTGTTGTTAAAATATGATTTTGAGGTTTGGACTCAAAGTTAAATATATGCCTGTTTTGACCTATTTTTCCCAAACCTAATTCTGCCAGCTCTCTGTGCATACATGATGTTACTTGCTTGGGGAGTCCTGCTGACTTCAGAAAGACAACGCACCTTAGGAAAGCTGGTATGTAAGTGGTGGTAGCAGGCTCAGGGTTTGCATGAGATGGGCTGTCAGGCTAGCTCAGCAAGGGGAAGACATGGAATAGGATGTTTGAGGAGGAGTCTACTAATTTAACACTGTATCATCTAGTAGTTCAGGAAGGTTCATCCTGAATAGTATGTTTGGCTGACTTGTGACTTCCTTGTAATAGCTCTGAGAGATGGACAGGAGATCAATCTAATTGATGGCCTTCTGATAACTCACTAGAGTGCATCAGAAGGAGTGCATCTCCTTTAGCTATCTGGACCAAAAGGTATATAAAAGCAGTATTGCTAATCCAAATAATCCCTGTGGGACCATGAGAGGGGACACCCACATGCTGAAATGAAAAGTGATGAGGGCCTTAAACAAATGAAGACCTAAGCTGCTAAGTCTATATGGCATACTGTGAGCTTACTAGCTTATATCCAGGACACTGTAGCCATGTTTTGTGCAGCACTGCACCAAAAAGAGAAGCATTACAGATTAGCTTGAGTTGGCTGCTCACAACTGGTTTATGTGCAGGCAGCAGTAAGAAGCTCTGTGATCCCCAGGGCTTTTATTTCTAGGTTTTATTTATTTTATTTTTTATGTGCAGGCAAAAGTGGCTTGCTGCATCTCTGCCTCCTCAGTGCGCTTGTGCCCTGAGTTAGGTGCAAAGCTGCTTAACAGCTCCTGAAGGGAGGCAGGCCCTTGGAAGCAGATACTCTAAAACCTGTGTGTTGGGTAGGGCCTGTTGCTTAGGGAGGAGCTGCCCTGTCCAGGAAGGAGTGTTGTTATTTCCCTTGCACATGATTTAGATCAGACCTAGATCTGTGACTTTCCAGGAATGTGCCCTAACAGGCAGGGAGCTCCTCTAAGTATTATGCGAGTATGGGATGTGATTTACACCCATGTGGCCAAAGTTGCCATGTTCTTCATGGAAGATTTGAAGATTCATTGAGCCAGAGAGCAAGAGGGAGCATAACTCTGATTTAATGGCTAGAGTGGGAGTTTCTGGGTTCCATTGCCAAGGACTGGTTCATGTGTTTTATATGCAGAGTAGCAAATGAGGTGTCAAGACTGGTGTTTCTGGGATGCGCAGGAGCAGAACACTAGGTCCCTGAATCCTGTTATGGTGAAAGCAGGGCTCAGTAGATGTGACTACCATTTTCAACTTTAATGCTGAAATTCTGTGTAAGTCCCATTCTTTTGATCTGGCCCAAAATACCTATGTTCAGGTTTACAGTCTTCTGAACTACTGCCTCAGTGATGTATCCAATGGGAATCTGCATGTTTGTTTGGCTTGGTTTACGCAGTAGTTTTCTAAGTTGAATACTGGTAGCTAATGGTGAATATGGAAGCTTTCAAAGACAAATTCCCATGTAATAGGATACCAATATAATTCAATCAGAGCTTTGATAAACAACAGATTATATGTTGTAACCAGTTCTTCAAGCCTCAGAGGACCTAGGATCAGAGCTCAGAAAGCTGCTGGGCTCACCTCTGACTTTGAGTGAGAAGATATAGATGAGAGGTTACTGAAAAAAAAGCTTTCCAGGTGCATCTCTCAGCCAAAGCCATTGTCTTTCCATACCCACTTCCCTTGATTCTGTGTTCACTGTCTCTGATAGATGGTAGGGTGGGAGGGAGACTTTGCAGCCAAAGAGGTCTCAGCTGGACTTCATGTAAATTGAGGATTTCTTGTCAGAGGAACATCGTTAACATCACAGTTCATGCCAAATGAATCCAAAAAAAGTTAGCTCCCTCTCAGACCTTTTAGGCTTTTTCTAGTTTTTAAAGGAAGCAGGGGGTAAAAAACTTCTTGGGCTTAGGTCAGCAGGCAAATTCTGCATCTGCTGGAGGTAGCAGGTCTTCTGTCTAATAAAGAACCATTTTTATGTAATTGCTTTGGAGGAAAAAAACCCATGTCCCATTTTAGGCCTGAGAGGGTTGGTGTTGAGCAGACTTTTAGAGACCACTGACCGATTGCGATGTTCCTCCTCTTGCTGTGTGCACTTTGCATCCCTGCTGTGCTGTCCTGCTGGGCTTGCTTTCACAGTCCAGCTTCAGGTGTGGTTCATGAGGTTGGACCAGCCCTTGGCAGCCCTGCTGAATGCTGAGTCACAGGGAAGAGCTGGAGATACAAGTATTACTGAGACTTCTGCAGCACTGGTGGATTATTTGCTGAAAACTAGAGACCCTCACAAATCGCATGCACTTTTTCAGTTGTTGATTGAGATTGGAGGTATAATTCTGATGTTCGTTTTCAAATAGCTGGTTGCTTGAGTAGAGCTGAATTGGTTGCCATGTGAGCCACCCTGAGCCTACCATGCCTCTTTAAAAAAAAAAATCCATATATTTTTTCCTTGCATATATTTTGTGGGAATACATGTCACTTATGTGCAGACATTGAGTCACCCTTGTTTTGATGACACCTTTCCTTAGATTCTCTCACTCACAGAGAAGACAGGCGACCTGGCAGGAGCAAATCCAATGCACTGCAAACGTGCAGCATAATTACCTTCTCGAAGTAGCTCTGGTGCATGCATGTGGGAGGAGGGGAGGCATAGTAAGTAATGGAGCTGCATGAAAATTTACTAGTGGAACGGTGTTCTGTCAAAAAAAACCTGCTGTTTTAAACAGAATCAAAATGTTCCTCATGAGAATGTGTTTGTACTGCAGCTGGCAGCTGTTCAGAGGACCTTCAGCCCTGCAGCCTTGTTTAATGATCAGATCCAGTTGGGAGAGATCAGAGATGGAGGTGTGGCAAGGTGGTGGTTGTTGTTGTGCTTCAGCTTTTAAGGAAAACTTCAAAATGCTTCAATTTCCCACAGTGCAGAAAATGAGACTTGACCTACTCTGCTTCATACAGCTGTTTCTTAAAACTATCTACTGTCTCCAGCACACATCATTATAGTGTTGTACTATTGTCTTTACTTCATGGAAGCCTGGGGCTGATCTCATCGCTACGTTGAGTTCATTTAGATCACTGATCTTGCACTAGGGATGCATTTAGCCTGTGAAGTCTTAAAATACTTGTGGAAAGGTTCACTGCATATTTATGTGGGACAGAGACCACACAGACTTTTCAGATTGCAGTTTGGTAACATGCACTAGAAAACAAAAGCATGTCAGTAAGGGAACCACCTCTCTTCCTGCTTGCTTTTTTGGCTTTAAAAAGATCACCTTAAACAGGGTCCTGGCTCCCTTTTTAAATTCAAATTTTCCAGTTTAGATACTAATGTTATTTTAGCAAGGTTTTCCTTACCCCCCACCCTGACACTGGTGGGAGCAATTTTTTTCCCCCTCTCATCATTACCTCTACTTCTCTCCACCTCCCAAACACCTTTTTTGTAGCCATTGAAGGCTAATATGTCTATTCTCTCAGTAGCAAGCCTGTAAGATGTTTGGGCTTCCAACCTAAGGTGGTGCAAACAAAACATAGTGCTACTGTTTAGGCCCTTCTGGTTTCAGTGGTGGTGGGACCTTATTTTTGGTTGCAAAAAGGCCGGTGCTTTGCAGCTAGACTCTCTTACTTAGAATAGAGCAAAGGCAAACTCTCTGCTGCAGAAAAGTGTTATTGTTAAAAAGTGTCCTTCAAGGAAAGAAATGTCCCACTTTGGCTTCACGTCTGTGGCAGTCAAACTGGGCACCAGTGCAGTGGACAGAAAAATGATGTCTTCAGTTTAGTCTTAATATTTTCAAGAGCTTTTTCTTTCTCTCCTTTTGTGGCACTTTGTTCCTGCAAAGACGCCTCTTTTCACCCTTTGCCCTGTGGGTTGCTTTAGTGTGGTGAAGACCATCCTCCAATTGCTTAGTCTGTTGAAATGTGAGTGTGGAAAATACATTTTTCTTAGTGTGAACACTCAGTACATTGTTCAACAACTGAGTGGTTCCTTGTTCAGAGCATGCTGCGCAGTGATAACATAACAGCTTTGTCATCTTGTAAATAAGGTGAAGAAAGAGAAGGTTAATGGATTTTTTCATTGTCCTGAGACTATTTCTTGTTCTGTTTAGTTAACCAATTTCTTGTACTTATTTGCTAGCGCTTGCCTTGTATCCTGTGCATACAGATACCCTTTGGTCTTTCCCTGGCCCTGTACCCCTTCCACTAAATAATGGGCTGGAAGGAAGTCCCTGCTGTGTCACTAGCTTCCTGGGTCCAGGTATCCAAATAGCCTGAAGAAGAACTAGTCTTGAAGTGCTCTGTTGTTGGGGTAAAATTTGGAGGTATCAAACTTCTTGTGTGCCCATGGACAAAGCAAAAGAATAGCAGCAGCAACTTTATCACTGTGCTTAATGTTTTTACAGGCTGAGTGTAGATAGCCAAGTATTATATATGAAAAACAATTATATTTTGAAAAGTTCTTTCCTTTTTCCTTTAAGGTATGCTGCTGTCCATGGATGAAAGTGGGAATCTTTGAGAGATCCTTGTCATGTTCTGCCAGGAATGCTTAGCCATATTCAGTTTGTGGATCCTAAATCTTCAGACCTTAAATGCTCTTCTACCAGGGATGTGACACACCATACCACACCCCCCGTAGAAATGTCATGTCATATCTGCTGTTCAATTATCTATGTAACCTGCATTCTTCAGGCCTCACAGTTTAAGGAAAAAAACCTTTTTTTTATAGTTAAAGGGAATTTTCTATATTGCAGTCTCTGCCCATTGCCTCTGGTCCTGTCACTGGACACCGCTGAGAAGAGCCTTGCTGAATCTGCCTCATTCTATCCCACCAGCTATTTATTCACATTGATAAGATTCCCGAGTCTTTTCTCCAGGCTAAATAATCCCAGTGCATCCTTTGCTTTTTTAGGCAGTCTTTCCTGCATGTTAGTCATTTCCTTGGGTCAGGACATGCATCTATGTAGCTGCATGGAGAGCTGCGTCAGGGAAGTGACCTTGGTTAGAAGTAATCTTTATTTTATGCTATGTGTCTTTAACCCAGATGAGGTCTGCTTGACTGTTCTGTGAAGGCTTATGGCAATGTAAGCAAACAGCAGGCAAAGGCTGGGAATGAGGAGTGGAAGGCAGGCAAGATGTTTCTTCTTGTGGAAGTGTAGTTTATGGTGGCTTAAAGTGTCTGTGACAGTAGTTACCTGTGCAGACTGTGAACAGATCTGAAGACCTAAGGGTGAAACTCTTTGGTCTAGAGTTACTAAGAAACCAAAGCAACACAGATGGCATTTTGGCAGGGATTTTTGTCTGCCATGAGACAATTTTTCTATATTTTTCTACCCTCACCCAAACCGTTTTCTGCTCAGGAACCTTCTTAACTGATTGTGTTTCTGTGGATTTAGTACCCTTCAACAGACCTGATGTATGAAACCTCCCTGCTTTCCTTTGAACCTATGTATACATTTATTGTAATTTGAAAATGAATTTTAAAGCTGAACTATCCATCACATTAAGAACCATCTCCTTTAGTCTGTTGTGAGCCTGACTTCTAATGCCTTCTCTTGATGCTCCCTTGTAGTGGAAAAGAAAGTGAATGATCCGCCATTCTCTTTTCCACTTTCCAGTCTGGAAACCGCTATCATATCTTCCCTCAGTTGTCTTTTATCCTTCTCGGAACCTTCTCTTAATCTTAATCTTCGGTACTAGCAATACCCTTCCTCTCCTAATTAGTTACCATTATACTATGCACTCCTGTTTTTTCAGATATTTCTTTTGCATTAACTCCTAAACTAATTCTTACTTCTATCTCCAACCCCTAATGTGCAATTTTGCATCTCTAGTTGTAACTCTGCTTATCCTGTGTGGTCCTGTTTCACTGCTACCTCATCTGGATCCAGTGCAGTTTCTTGTATGTGACCCCTTTTCTCTCCTTTTTTTCTTCCTGCCACCCATATTTAGGTCTTGGACTTAGTCTTGGTTTTAGTCTTTGACTTTATCAGACCAAATTCAGCTCTGTTCTCATGTTGGTCATTTTTTTATCCTTTTCTATTGTAGTCTTTACTTCATCTTGCTTTCTGCAAGGTAAAACTTTGCTGTGAATGTGTATTTCTCCTCTGTTCCATTTTATTTGAATCCCAGGTCACTTTTTTGTCTATTTATATTATTTTTCTCTTCATGGATCTGCTGAATACTGCTGATTCTTAAATACATATTCTCATGCCTTCTGTCCCTTTTGCTTAATAATTAACATGACTGAAGTGCTTAGTTTCTGCCATTGGTATGGCAACTCTCTTCATGCTACTTTCTCTACTCATTGAGCCAGTAGTAAGAGTCTGCCTGAGTAGCTTATTACTTTTTTCCTTCAAATCCTTCAAAGTATTTACTACTACAAAATGGCTATTGTGATAATATCTGTAAACTGCTGTTACATATTTATCTTGTCTAAAAAAAGGTTTTCAGTTTTTTGTAGAGATACTGACTGGATGATTTGCAGCTCAGTGCTATACTTTGCATTTCACATATTGTGTCTGATGTTAGCCCTTTGAGACAATTGTTTCTGTTTTGGACATTTTTTACTTTGCCTTATTAGTAGGTGGTATCATATTTAAATCTTTCAAAATGCAGAAGACCTTAATGAGTTTGGCTTGGGATTTTCATGCCCAAATTACTTGTTGGGATCATTATGGCTGTTAGAGGCTGCTTGAGGAGTCTTGTCCTTTTTGGTGGATGTTCTGGGGATCTTTCTCCCTCTGTTGTATTACATATATCTCTCCTTACTTGAGCTGTCTAGATTTCAGCCCTCTTGTGTCAGTGAAATAACTGAACTCTCTGCAGTGGGGAGAGGGGCTTGGGATGTATTTTAAGGTCAGTTGGGTTTTCCTGTGGGGATACTTTTCTCTAGAGAGTGTGAGCCTGGATGCAAACTTTAGCAAAACAGAAATGGATAATGTAAATCTCACCTTATATATCTATTACAGGGCCTGTAATATATCTATGACAGGGTTATCTGTGGCCACAGAGGACTGGAATTGCTGGTCAATATTTCTGTGCTGGTTCATATTAGCATTTTCTTGAAGTACATGTTAAAATCATCTTCCTGGACAGTTTAGTTTTGCTTTAACAGAGGGGCTGCATATCATTACGTTCAGTGGAAGGTGTCACAACCAGTAATGGTTGATTCATAATCACCAGCATGTAACTTTGTAGAGCAATGTAGTTTTTGGAAAGTATGAAGGGTGATTGCATAGCCAGCCAGTATTTCTGTCCATAACTTTTGAAAAATCAGGAGTTAGACTCCCTTCCAATGTAGGTATTTTCAAGGCTTCTGGTTGGGACACTTTCTCTTACGGGACTGGGGTTCACAACTTGAAGACTTTCAGTACATGCTGGTTGGAGATTTATTTCTGGAAAGGAAAGCTGAGAGATTGTTCTGTGACCCTGTGACTACAGGTACTACTTACATTAGGAAAAGCATTGATTTGTAAACTCGCAAAAGTGCTGTTCTCACTGGAAGGCAGTTAGATTTGGGGGTCTTTTTCCCCTCTTACTTTGTGGTAATAAAAAAGTTTTCTTGCTGATTCTGTTCTAACTTGGCTATGTTTCACTCTTTCCTTTACAATCTCCTAAGCCTTGTTGTATGGCCTTTTATATGTTTATTTAACAAACATCAATGTAACTCACTTAAAAAGAAAAATCCTCTCATCTTCTCTGAGGGTTAATCAAGAGAGAAACTTTCTAACCCATGAAAGCAGGGTAAGACTGTCTCTACTCTGAAATATTCAGTAAAGGAATCCAAGGGAAATAATACCCTGTGATGATACCTCAGGGAAGATTTAATTAAGAAAACGAAATTGCATTAAGACTGACCCATTGTGGACTGCCAAAAAGCCAACAGATGAGGGAGAAATGTTAGCAGTGTTTGCCCATCAGTAAGAGCCTGTGAGATATGATGCTCCACAGTGGCTTAAAGTGATGTTTAATTACCTTATTGATTAAGGTTGTCTTTTTAAATTCAGTACTGAAGGGAACATGTCTAGTCTGTGAAATGGCTTGCAAGTTCTGGGGATCAGGGCTGGTCACGGCCCGTGGCCATGCATGGGTCTGCTCATGCCTTGCTTAAACTTCATACTAAGAAGCTGCCTGCAGAGATACTGTTTCCAGCCTTCACTGGCTAAAAGGGAGTTGCTCTCTGGTGCATGGCACCAGTTGAAGAGTGCTGTTCAGTAGCCATGCAAACCTCATGTGAAGTTGTACGTGGAGTGAGTAAGTTCACTAAAATTTCAGCAGGCTTATGTTGCTTTAAATTGATGGGATTAATTTTTCATCCATGTTGGCCAGAAGCAGTTTTGCACTGACTGAACCCAGAAGGTGCAAGGGCAGAAGATCAGCCAAGGAGTGGAGACCTACATGTGATGGCAGATATTAAGAAAGCAGCAAAAGCTTTTTTCTGGAGCTCATGTTGCCCTAGGTCTACTAGAGGCATGGAAAGGAAGCAGCTTGCTTCTTCCCTTGGTGTGAGCAGGTTTTGTAAAGCTCAGAGCTGTGCACTGAGGGAAAGTGCATCTAGGTTCTGCTCTTGCCTCTACAGGTGAGGATTGCTTTCTGATTCACAGCTGAGGATTGAATTGGGAAACTCTTTGGAAAGATCATATGAACCAAGGAGGAGGGAATGTAGGGAACCTAACACTTGATCCTTTAATCCCCTAGGCAATGCTTTTGAAATATGTTTGACTCATGGGGTCTTGAACAAACCAGTGAGTGACATTTAACAGATAAAGGCTGCAAGGATGGGTCTGATGTCTGTAATAACATGTATGATTTTGTAAGTCAGCAGTCATCCCTGTGTTAGGGCTGAGCGGTTTCTCTTGTGCCCCACGTGTTGTCTGTATCCCCAGAGGTCTCAGCCTGCTCTCTGGCAATTACGCAGGCATTCCCTTGCTCTCGCCATTAGTGTAATGGCTAGCAAGAACATCACTTATCCCTTTGCTCTTGAGTGACTGCTGCTTCCATAATCTCTTCTGCATTAAACTAATGGATGACTTGTGTATGCAATTTTTCTCCCCTTCCTCATGTGGTGAGGAGGGTACCTGTCATTGCTTTTGTTCCATTTGTCTTTTATTGCAGGTGAAAATAGAAGAATTTGACAAGAAATTAGAGCAACTGTCATATCTTGTTGTGTCCCACAATATTCTGCAAATCTTACTAAAAGTATGCAAATAATAGAAAATGCCAGCTGAGAAAAGAAAAAAACACCCCCACATTGAATTACTTTGCTGCCATGTATAATTCCTCAATTGCAAGAAAGCAGATTCTCATCACAAGCAGTCATTTTACCTGGCTTTTATTTATTCATCTTTCAGTTAGAAGTGATATTTAAAGTAGCTACTTGATAAAATGGAAGAGTGACCATTTCCAAGCCATTCCTTATGAAAGAGGAAGGAAAATTTTGCTTACAGATACAGTACCTCTCCCACTGTCTTTTACTGCGAAGAAACAGTGATTTTACAGACCTACTTCATCTTCTCTGGGTTTAAAACATCATTCCAAGAAATAAGTATCTATTTTTTTCCCCCTTTGTCAATCCTGTTGTGCCCTTCTGTTGGCCATCCTTTTTTGAAAGGAAGGGCCTGTAGATGAGTCCTTACCAGCCCTGGTTTTGGGAATATGTTTTATAGAGCACAAATGACTGCTTGCTATGTCTGTTCTAGGAGGCCATAGAAATACAGGGCTGGAAGTGACCTGTGGAGGCAGAAGCAATGATGCCTTCAGCGCTCACCAGGAGCCTGCTCTCAAAGGCTGCTCAGGATGGAGAGTCAACACACTCCTGTTGAAGCATGTACCTGTGCTGCTCTCTTTATTGTTAGGAGGTTTTTCATAATGTTTAAGCTGATTCTTGTTGTGGTGTCATCAGTCCCATCCACTGTAGATGCAAGAGAAAATATTCTTTCTTCTTTGCAGTAGCATCTTAAATACTAAACTGTCACTTGCACTGTTCTGCTTGCTCCATCTCCTGTCTTTTTTTTCCCCTAGGTTTTTGTTAACCAGTGCCAGTTATATGTATATCTCTATCGGTTGTGTTTTCTTGAGTTTTGTTCTTTCCTGTGGCTCTTCTCTGGACTTGTTCCAGTTGTCTTATATTTTTCTTCAAATGCAGTGCCTGTGTGAGGATGTAGCACTGCAGCTGAAGCTTTGCTGATGCTCAGTAGAGTGGAAGGATGACTCCATGTGATATGCAGGCCACAGTCCTGTTTATCTGTTCCAGCTGGCTTGTTTGTCTTGTGCTCAGTAGCTTGACACTGACTTGTGTTCAGATTGTCATCCCCTCTTCCCCATGGATCCTCTCTGGGGACTCCCGCCTGGCTAGAAGTTTTCCTTACTGTATTTATGCAGTTATTTCTGCCTGTGTGTACAGATTTGTTTTTCTTTCCTGTTTTTTCCAATTTCTTCAGTTTGTTACAATAATATTGGATTTGAATCCTTCACATCTGCAGTATTCCTTGGTTCTATTTAGTCTACAGATTTAATAAGTTGATTCTTTCCTGTCATCTAGTTAAAGATGGAGCAGGACTTAGGCCACAGTTCATCCAGGTATGTCCTATACACTCATGTAGAACCAGTGATAACTGCTGGATACAGGTCTCCAAGTTTGCTTCGCTTAGATCATGTTTTCCAAACTTTCTTAAGAGAATGTTGTGTAAGGCAATATCAAAAACCTCATTTAAAGTCAAAGTATAAAGTATTTGTGCTTTTTCCTGAGTCACAAAACCTATTACTTTGCTGCAGAAGGAAATTAAATTGGTTTGAGGTGATTTGTTGTTGATGAACCTCTTGTTACTTCCTGTCCTCAATATCTTGATGCTTTTTTTGGATTTGGCCCACTCAAAGAGCTCTTGGGATCTCTCATCAGAGTAAATGCTCGCTAGAGGGATTATAGTCCAGGCTTATTCCTCTTTGTCTAGACTTCGCAGTCTCTGGGGCAGGCTCTGTGTTTACCTCCATGTTCTGGAGAAGTATCTGGTAAATCTTGAGCCCTCCTGAAGTCTGAACAATAAGATTGTCCAAATTCAATGCAAAGGGAATAAAAAATCAGATATTTTTTCCTCTCCCTGGGGACTATTGCAAGATCCAGAAAGTTAATAAACTGGCCAGGTGCATAGTGTGTCAGTTGGTGCTATGATCTGTGCAGCAGTCATCAGCTAGAAAGAGTATTTGGCACTATTACCTGGAATATTTTCTAATTATTTAGATTGCACCCAAGTAGAAGAAACACTGCTACTTCAGATAAACAGAATCTTTTTTCCCCCGATACCTCACACATTTGTAGTCAAATGAATGAGATAGGAAGAAGGTGGGATCCAATACATAGCATAGACTTTATTTTATTCATGATATGGTTAAAATGAAATTACTGTAGTTTTACGATCTGCTTTTTCCCCCTGCTGTGTGTGTAGGGAAATCTTTATGGACAAGAAGTCTCAAAGTGTTTTCTAGATACCTGTCTATAGTGAGAAAGTAGATGTGTGAAAAAGAAACAGAATTAAAGTTGTAACATCTCAGTGAATCAGGCTGTCTTAGTACAGGCATTTTGCAGGGCTTCAGCCTGTCCACATCAGGGTGGATGTTAGATCTCAGCTGTTTTCAGAGCGTAGGAGCACTGGAAGATATTCATCCATTTTTAAGGTGTATTTTTTAAAGACTTTTTTTGTGAGCTGAATCTGAGTCCTAAAATTTATTCTCATCTAAAATATACTTTATTTACTGAAAGTTATTTTATTGCTGTGTAGTTGTGGAAAACTTCTGGTCCTCCTTCCTGTTTTGTACAGTGCAGCTTAGCTGCCTTATTCAGTTTGTTTCTTGCTGGAACTCTGAAAATAGTGTTACATGCCTCACAACTTGATTTATCAGCTGTAAGGCAGGTTTTCTGCCTCCATGTTAACACTGGAAGTATAGAAGTGTTGGTTATATATCTAGTTTTGTGCAATGCACATTGGAATACTCTCTATATACAAGAAAACATGTAGACTTCTAAGATTTCAGAGGAGAGTCTCTGCAGCCTGTGTGGAGTTATAGCAGAATGGGTTTCAGGCACTTTGATATTTGTACTGGTTTTTTTCTGACAAAGCCTTTGGGCTGATGGATCTGTAAAGTTTTCCCTTTTGTAATTTTTTTCTGTCAAATATTTAGCTCTTGATTTTTTTCTGAAGTCTATCAGCTGAGGAAGATGACATATTTCCTCATATTTTTAGTGTTTCTTTCTACTTCTCCCACAGAGAATTAACTGGTTGAATATTAAATATCTAGTCTTAGTCTTCACTCAAATGCATTTATAAAATACAAAATCTTTGTGGTTGCAAGCTATGAAAGGCTGCAGATTGTCAGTGCTGGGAGTAGAGCCATCAAGTGTGGAGAACTGATATGATTAGCAGATGCGATATATCGTCCATAAAACATAATAGATATTTTATTTGACAAGATTTAGCATCAATTCAGGAAGGGATTGTTCTTCATGATGGGTCTTTAAACATTCATTTATATGTTTCCTCATTCAGAGCTTTTATTATCAGTGATTCAAGCTGTTTCATGAACCAACGAACTTACTTTGTCCCTGATTGAGCAAAGATTTAGACATATCTTTAATTTTGAAGCAAGAAGACTCTGCATGCTGATTAGAGGGACTCTGCTTAAAATTAGTTTGAATGGGCTAAAGCAGTGTTTGTGTCTATCAGATTTTGTTCAGGGAACATAAATGCTTAGGATCTTCCTACTGGGAAGATACCTCATAAGTCCTTAAAGTAATTTGATGGTGGCTTTTAGTTATAGCTTCCCATTCTTTTAATTTAAAGAATCCAGGAATAATAAATATCAGAGTTTTAAAGTGCAGGGAAACAAATACAAGTTTTTGGTATCCACCATTCACTTTAAAGAGATGCCTAGATGATTTTTTTTAGTTATTTTCTTTAGAAATTCAGCTCTGTAGTAGTCTGTTTAATCAAGGCCTTAATCTGACCACATATGTAAGTAATGGATCATTAATTCATCTTATTAAACCATATGCATTTTATGCAGCTTGTATGGTTCATAGGTTTTTTCCCTGCCTTCTGTGCTTTTTGAAATTATTTGGGAAAAATTATTGGGCAAGGTTTTTTTAGTATCTAGATAATCTGAAAATGAATCTTAGATTTTCCACATATGTTGTTCATCACTTTGAAGCCCTTAACTACACTGGTTTTGAGAACATCGGTGAAAGAAGTGACATCTCGGAAAGCATTGTGTGAATTATTAGTAAATGTTGATGGTTTAATAGTGACCTCATTTTTTGTCACTCCTTGTTAGATTTGCTAACATTTCAAAACATTTGTGTTTTCAAGGAAGAATTTCTCCTCCCCAGCCCATCTTCCTCCTTTCTTGAGTCTGCCGTGAAGATGCGAGGCTGGATCTGACATGATCTCCATGGCAGCACACATTAGTTTCCATGGCAACATATTTCACAAACAACCCTACAACTTTACTACAGTGTCAAACAAAAGGAGAAGCAGGAGAAGCCTGACTGTTGGAGCAGGCTCTGATCGAGGTTAAAATTAAGAAGAGGGGGAAGGGAGGCACATGGAAAGAGGTTGGGTGAGATAATGACATCTTGCAATTTGTCCTTTTAAAGCTCTTGCTCCAGGGTAAGCACATCATTTAAAAAAAGCCTAAATTCTGCAGTCCGTAATTACTGTGCCATGCAGCTGCATTCCTGCACATGAGTAGGTAAGTGATGTGCTGTCACAAGTCTTTTGTCCCAAGATACATCTTTAGCCTGGTTTCTGAAGGAAGTGAGGCTTAAGGAATAACAATCCTCTGTTCTGGTTGTCTCTCTCCTACTGTACCTCCCCTGTAGCTTTTGATCCCATTGATCAGATTACTTGAATTTGACAGAGGGACCAAAGTTGAGGAGGTAATTAAGTTCTTCTTGGTGTTGTGAAAAGCTGGGTTCTGGCTCCCTGTTCAGTCCCTGGAAGGACAATTGGAGAATTACAGGCATCTAAGCTAGATGGGTATAATAAGCAATGTAATAAAGCCTAATTCCTTTGATGGCATGAATTCAGAAAAATGTTTAAGGTCAGTGTGTCTGTTTCTCATGAGATTCTTTTCTAAACCACAACGTAAGGGAACTACAAGAGATTGATGCTCTCAGAAACAGTGCAGGTTACTTGTCTTTCAAGATAATGGTACTGGGAAGACACAAGGGAAGATATGTAAGAACTACAAGGTGTGAAGGGGCTTTCAGTTACAGACTGAATGTAATCCATACTTCAGGTTTGTAGAATGCAAAGATTGCAGGCAATAGACACGTTGCATTGTGCATGTTGTCTGGTCAGGAAGCTAAAATGCAGCTGTTCCTGCCCCCATCCGTGTACTTGTCAGGCTACTACTAGCAACCAAATGTGAAAATACAAGGTAGAGTTGGGGGATGGAGAACTTGTAATGAGAGGGTTTGGGAGCATGGGCAAGGATAAATCGGTGTATTCGGTGGTCTGCTCTGTTACTTGGGCTGTGCATGTCTCCTGTCTCTGAAAGATGCAGTTCCACATGCATGGGAAAGATTGCGTGATTGCATTTATGTCACTGGAAGGGTGGTGGTGTTTTGGCAGAATCCGTTTCCTAGCTGTATTGAAAGTGATTTTAAAAAAAAAAGGAAAGAATGTGAAAGTAGCTTAAAGATTTATATTGGTCCTGGTTTAGAAGCAGAAGGCTGCCACATTACTCTTGTCACTTCAGAGTAATTCTGAACAAACTTAGTATGGCATACTGTCTTGCCTGTGAGCTTTTATGGGAGGATTTTTTGTTTTCTCGGATTTTTTATTTAAAAATATTAGGCTGCATTATAGACGTGACTGTACAGGGCTAAATGCAGGAGAGAACTCATAAGTATCAAAGATATCTTTTGATGAAAAGAAATACAGATAACCCACACTAGCATTGCTGTAGGTGGTGGTGTGGCAAATGGAAAGCAGGGTTTTTCTGGGGAGCTGCCAGGGCAAGAAAGAGGCACGTTGTGGAGAAGTGGCGTGGGGCTGGGGGCATTGCCCTGATCAGGGAATGGGATCCAGCCCTTGTGGGTCCTAAAGGGCTGCGTCTTCTAATACGTTATTGTGCAGAAGTGACTTACCTCCTGTAGACCTCTGCTTACTATATAAAGTATTTAAGTGGCAAGATACTCTTTCTGAAGTAAAGAAAAACACTTGTCTTGCAGAATTGTTTTTTTTGTTGTTGTTCTGACTCTTGGAAATGATCCTGGTGGAAATGGTCTGTTGAACAGAGTTTAAATGAAATGGCCAAATGAAATGGTCAAAGATGTACATAGTCATGATTTATTGCCTACCTTTCCATTTTACCTGATTACTGTGTTGTTTTCAAAAGTGACTAGTGTTTTGTTAGTGGATCTTAGTTTCTCTGAATCTCCTCAGAAGCTAGTTCTTAGAGGTCCTCCATGTTCTGAAAATTAAGTCCTTTAAGTTTCTGGTGAAACAGATGCGTGCAAACACTACCTGTATTAAAAGGCTTGCCTATAGCATTACTAACTGTATAACCAGCCTATGCTATGCTTCTGGTTTTTATTAAAAAAAAGTAATAGATGTGATAAACTACTAAGCTTCCAAAATACCAATATTGATTTTTTTTTTTTGTGGCTGAGGTGCCATCTCAAAACACTTAGGAGGGTTGATGTGGAAATTCAGACATTCTTGCTTAACCCCTTTTTGTGGTGGTTATGTTGTGTTGTGTCCTGCCTAGGCATCACAGGGTGCTTATTCCCTTTCTAAACTGACAACCCACAAAACCCACCTTTGGTTGATTCCTCCTTAGCTTTCAGCCTCCTTCCTGCCCTCAAGACTTTCCAAACCCAATCAGTGGTTCTTAAGCTTGAATTAGATGTGCAGTGGTCGTCAACCCCATCCATCCTTCTAAAGAGTCTTAGCTGGTTTCCTGTCCCAATCAAGAGCAGCTTCTCCAGCTATTGTCTTCCATGTTTTTAAGCTTGTATTCAAAGACCTCTGATCCAGGCAGGGTAAACTAGACTCACATCTGTTTTTTTGTATGTTAAACCAGGACAGGATTGATGTGTGTGGTTTGCCAGTATTATGATTTCAGTATGTATTCCCAATACCTTTTTGTGAACTGTGGTAATGTCTTGCTTTCTCTGCTTTGCCTCAGAGTGTTAAAATTGCAATGTGGGCTCACTGCTGAAGACCTACCAACATACCCATCTGAATGAAAACTGTGAATCTGTTCCATGGGTTGTAAAAATAAACTTGTTTCATTGAGCTTTCATGTATCAAGAGATTTGCAAATGTAAAAATGCAATATAAAGGAAATAGATTTTGAATAATTCCTTAATCTGGTTTTCAGTGGTCAGGATGTTCAGCATTTTCTGTCTTCTCCCTAATCACTTTCATATTAAAGATTAATTGCATATCATAGAGAATCCTTGATTAAGCCAATGAAAACTGCAAGTATAGATCTGTTCATTAGAAGCAGGATGAGGCATAATAATGAGCAACTGCCAGGCTTCCTTGTCTACCTTGCAATAGACACGTAAAGGATGTGCATTTCTGTGATGCTCCATTTGCTGTTATTAAACAAAAAAAGAATCATTTACAGTTTTACCAGGAAGCTTCCTTATTAACAAAACACAATAAATTACTCTGCTCCATATGCCTCCTGTGGTGTAAGTTTAACGGGGAAAGAAGTTAATATTTTACAAATGTATTTTTTGCTTCTGACTCCAGTAGAATCCAACAAGGTGATTTATAAAAGCATTTTTATTTTAGACTTTGTCATTTTGACTAGGACTTTCTCTCTTGCTACGTGCCTCTTTGCAATGTTTTTTGTCCTGCATTCTGGGCATGTGATGTGTGTACCACATCTGTAAAGCTGCAAAATTTGCTTCCCATTGCACAAGTGGATAAATGTGTGTGTACAATTTTACTCCTAGAGTATGCTGCTTTTGAGCTGTCTCTGCTGGTCTCTGTAGAGAAGGGATATCAAAGGGATAGGATATAGCAAGGGCTATGTCAGGAAATGTGTCAACAGCATGGACTGCATATGCCAAAATTAAATTAGAGTCACTTTATAGTACACAGTGAAGTAGTTTGAGATTTGTTTGTGAGGCAAAATAGCTGTTAAAGGCAGACTTTTGTTTCTGATAGTAGTACTTCAGCTGCTAGATTCCTATTCAGCAGCATATGGTTATTACTTGGAGGGAATGGTTTCTTTCCACTATTATACTGAATGAGTTTGTCCTGAAGCTGTTAGCAAGAGTTGTGAGGCTGTGATCATACTTAGTATTGTTCATAGTCTGTAGCAGTGATTCTGAAACCTCTTGGAAATGGATGACTGTCATGTTTCAATTTCTCATGGACCATCTTGGATTCTTCTCAAATTTTGAAGAGAAAACCCCATTATGAGTGAATTAAAGCCAGTCTCATCCCCCCCCCCATGCTAGTCATTGGAGCAATGTAATTTGGGAACCACTAGCAGAGTGTTGTCTTTGTCTTGAATGAACTACAAAATAAAAGGCCTCTAGGTTGGCTTTCCTGTTCCAATGGATTTGTTTTTTTTCCTGCCTAAAGCTTAGAGATTCAACAAGTAGAACAGAAATGTCTGATGCTGAAAAGGCAGCTGAATTACTCTTCCTTCAATGACCTATACAATAAAGCCACTGCAGAATGGAAAGTTATTGTCCCAAGACTCATCTGACACTCATTTTGTGCCCCTTCTCAAGTATGGGCCTTAAACCCCATTGTTTTGCAGATGTTGTAGGGACGATACCTAGATGTGTGTCAGAATACATGAAGATGGTCAGGCACTAAGAAAACTTCCCATAGTTGGAGTCCTTTGCCCAATAGGTGGGCAGCAAAGCTGACTTCTTGGTTGAGAAGATAAAGTATCCTTAGGGAGTAATTAGCAATTGACAAGATGTCTGGTTCCAGACTTCTTGAAACAGAAGGCTGTTTCATGATTAGCGGTGTGGTCATTGGTGATGAGTCAATACATTTTTTTCCCACTGATTGTCAAACAGCAATTAGGAATAGCTGGTTATGGAGTAATCTACATTTGCATACCTTCTTTTGCTATCATTGAACTTTATAGATCACTTTTTAACACTTTTATTTTTCTGCTTCTCTTTCCTGACTTTTTTGAACTAACATGAGTAGTACACCAAAGGGAATAGCTAACCTATTTATCTTGCATTTCTCATGAAGTCTCTAGGCAGCATATTCTAATCGCCTTCATCTTCCAAAGTGTCTACATTATATTCAAAAAGATAAAGGGAAAGAAAGTTCAGTCTTGGTAAAAACTTAAAAACAGATGTTGACAATAATAAACCTTTCAATATAATTTATCTCTACTGAAAAATTTGAACCAAATTGAATTGTGTGGATGGCTGGTCAAGTTGTCACAGGTCTAGTTTGTGTGTTTGTATATAATTGAACTGTGTGGGTTTATATTTCAATTTTTTTTGACACAGACCAAAGGGATGCCTAAGACTTCAAAGTTTACTTCCTTTTTTATTCAGTGGTGGGTCCCAAATCATGTTGGATTTACTTTAACTCCTTTCTGAAGGTTTCTAAAATAGATATTGTGATTGTCTCATTTTCTTGCCAATATACCCCTAAAGACATTGCTGTTTTTAATGAATGATGAGATCTCTGAACAGTGATATCATATAGACAAGGTTTTGAAAGTATGGAAAAATTCAATGTCAAGAGTTAGAGGAAAGAAAGACGTAATTTAAGTGACAGCAAGGGAGTTCAGTTGATGATGAAAGTTGTGTACACTGTGTAGTCACTGCAGGGACTGGTTTGTGAAGATACAGAAGTTAGGTTTTATCTCCAGGTACTGTTGGCAGTGTGATCATAGTGGTATAGCTGGTGCTGCAAAAGTCGCTGGTGAAATGGTAGGTGCTCAGATGCAAAGTTATGGGATGGGTGGTACACAGTGATGGAAAGTATGCATTTCAGTCTTGTAGCGGGGGGTGGTGGTGTGTTTGTTTCCTGCCCCCTGTCCACCCTGTGGGTTTTGGGGTGCTTTTTTTGCACTAGCTTAACTAAAATGACGAAGGAAAAAAAACCCCACCCCAACTATCTAAATCCCTGCAACCCACTGTGAACATCAGTCTAAAAGAAGTCATTGCTGCAGCAGCTTGCTTGGGTGTTGCAGGGATCTGATTTCTTCAAACCCCATTTACATCAGTATGAGAAGAATTGCATAGGTACGGCTGCCGTGTATATTCCGTACTGGTCTCATCTGAAGAGCTCAAACAATATGATAAATTTATCTTCTCACTTTAGGAGTCTGTTTCCATTTTACTGCAGAAAAGAAATGAGACTTTAATGGGTGGAGAGGTGAATCTAGTCCTCTTCTGGTCCAGAAGACTTAACAGCACTCTTTCACTGTGCATGACTGGTAACATATAGTCCTGTGAAAGGTTGATTTTTGCACAACTCTTTGGGCAAAAAGGGGTGAAAAGTCTTGGGAAGAGATGGGAAAGGACTAGACAGCCCTTCTTAATGTGGGTTTTCTGCTGTCTTCCAAAAGAGAACAAAAATCACTTGCATGGTAGAGGCTAGTCACTGTACTTTGCTGCAGCTTTGTGTGAGAATCAGACTGTCGCTTGTGCTCTTAAACTAATGGGCTGGCTTCCACTCATGCACTTGTCTTTTCTCTGTTTCCCTGGGTAAGGCTCTGGGCTGGTTCCGAGGCAGAGTTTTTGATCATGAGCTCAGATTTGCCACAGGAGAACTAGAGGGAGCTAAGTTGTTTTCTGACTTCTCGTTCTGTGCAGGAAGCCTGGCGCCACTGCTCCTGTCCTTCTCAAATGAACTATAGACTCTTCCCTTTTTCTTCATGGAAAACATGTTTAAGATTAACCACTGAAACTAGATTTATTATTGTTTGTACAACTTGAGTCCATACTCTGTTGTCTTTGACTTGCTCCTGATGTTCTGGTAGAGTGAGGCATTTTTGGAACATCTGCTGTGTTTTTACCTTCCTCTGACTGATCTCCTTTCCCTTGGACCAGCCCAAAATGTACAGCTTGTTTTGTTTTGTTCAGGCTATCTACAGCTTTGTGCAATGCAGGAGTCAGGTTGAAAGGAAAATTTGTATTGATTCTGCCTTTTAGTGTTTGACAGCAATTTTTATTTTTAGCCACGAGAATACACAATGGGAGCTTTTCTCTAAGACTAAAACATCCTAAAGATTTTTCACTGGTATGTATTGGGATATGGCTAGAGCAACAGGATAATCCTTTCTGCAGGGCTAAAAGACCTCGTACAGATTCCTGTTATATCCACTTACAAAACATGCAAGAGACAATTTAAAAATGAAGTATAGATGAGAGATAACAAAAGGTAGGGAGGTAAAATAAGGGAAGAAATTAGCAAGGTTGCATAAATTATCTACATGCAACCATTAATTTAGGAATAGGGATCTGGAATTTTCATTTGAGATTATTTTTCAGAAAACTTAGTATCTCTAACATACATTCCTCGAGAAGATTTCAGTATTGAGGGGGGAGTACTGTGATTTCTGACCTGCACAATTACAGCAAAATAGTTTGCTTTAGTTTATCCACATCAAAATATTTTGACCTCAGCATTGAGCCCAGTCTGATGTCTCTTAGGCAAATTAATATGTTACTAGATGGGGGACAAAAAATTAGAACTTTTACAGTTAAGGAAATCAACAAATCCAGAGGTTTGTGTTTGATAGAACTTATCAAGGTGTGCTGCAGACCACTAATGTCAGTTTTAATATATATCAGAGCCTTGGAGAGGGTGAGAACTAGAAAAAGGAACTGGTTTATAGGTATTTAAGAAGGGTGAATGGTACAACCCATCTGTTTGTTACCTGTTACTTATGCCAAGCAGAAATGATGGAATGCCTGGGATGTGATTAATGCAGCTGTAAGGAAGGGTAGCCTATGTGGGTGTTGACTTTTTTAAAAAAAAAAACCTCATCAAACTGGCCTTTTTTTCTGTTTCTTTATGATGTTTTAAGCCTGGTTAAAAGTTATACAATTGATTTAATACACTAAGGTTACTATGAGACGTTTCTCTTGCTGCTGTACAACATTTTGATTGAGACACTAGGTTGATACAGAATCAATATGGCATGTTAAATAGATAAAAACCATATAACTGAGGTCTCCAAATGTAAGGTAAATAGGAAAAACCACTGCTGACATAAAGAAGGCTACCACTCCTTGCTGTGCTGCATCTTCTTGTGTCCACAGGTCAGGAAAGTTCTTGAAAGTGGAATTTGAAGAGCCCCAAGGAGAAGTGATGAACTAGAGATACTGGGCCACTTTAATCTGTTGATATGATATGTTGATATGATTCCTTATCAAAGAGAATTTAAGTGGTGACTTGATCATAGTCTTAAGTACATATGGAGGAAATAGAAATTTGAAATCTGAAGCAAAGGTGTAACACTGAGGACTGAGACTGTAATAGGCATTTTTCACTTATGCTGTAATTAACAATTTAAATAATTCCTCAAGGTTTGCATGGCTTCTGTCACATCTGAAATCTTAGTCCTTTTTGTATATTTTTCTAAAATGTACACTCAGGGAGGAGTACAGGAATTAATTAAAAAAAAAAAGTCATTCCTTGTGGCGAGAGAAGCCAACCCTGTTCCCTGCAGTGAACCCTGGGTTCTTGGCTGAACTGCCACCCACTAGACTGCCCATTCTCCCTGTACACTGAGCGTAGTGAGATGTAACGTGGCTGGGAAGATCAGCCCTTTGGGGGAGAATAAGGTCAGGAGATGCTATTGGGAGACTCTGCGGCACTGTATGTGGCCTCAGGGCCAGTTTAGACCCAATTCAATTTAATGTCAAACCAGTTTTAAATTAAGACTTCTCTATTTAGTCCAAGATGCTAACACATTCAGCTGGGGAATAGTGAAGTATTTAATATCTGAACCTAGTACTCGCTACATGCTTTATTCTGTTGAAAATGCTGATATTTTGAATTTTTGACCTAATTAGAGATGAAAGCAAATGTCAAAAGTGGGATGTTCTGCGGAGTGGTAATTCTGTGTTTTATTTTTACAGAAAAGCTGACCTTAACAGCTGGAATCACTCTTTTATAATTCTCATCAAGACAGTTGAGTTTCTACCTGTCTTGAAACATTAAAGTTGGGCTACTTAATTTTAAGCATATACTTAAGTACAGTGGTGAACTGGGCTTGATTTCAGAAAATGAGCTGCTGCCCTATTTGTGTGTATGCAAGTCTTATGAGGAGCAGCTGAGTGAACTGGGGTTGTTCAGCCTGGAGAAGAGGAGGCTGAGGGGAGACCTTATTGCTCTCTACAACTCCCTGAAAGGAAGTTGTAGCCAGGTGGGTGTTGGTCTCTTCTCCCAAGCAACAAGTGATAGGACAAGAGGAAATGGTCTCAAGTTGTTCTAGGGAAGGTTTAGGTTGGATGTTAGGAAAAATTTCTTCACCAAATGGGTTACCAAGCACTGGAACAGGCTGCCCAGGGAAGTGGTTGAGTCACCATCCCTGGAGGTACTTAAAAGACATGTAGATGTGGTGCTTAGGGACATGGTTTACTGGTGGAAATGGCAGTGCTAGGTTAATGGTTGGACTTGATGATCTTTTCCAACCTAAATGACTCTCTATGATTTTCTGTGTGAGAAGGCTGAGAGGACAGGAGAGGCAGTCACATGTTAAGAGAGCATAGCACATGTAGGACAGTGAAATCGCAATGAGTGTGAGATAACACTGAAGGCACTGGACATTTTTGCCATTGAAGGTAAAAGGGTACAAAGTGAGTAGCTCAGGAGACTGAGACAGTCCTCCTGCATCTATTTTGCTGCGTAAGGTTGAGAGTCCTGATTGTTCCTGGGGAGAGAACAAGGGAGATTCTTTGCCTGTACTGCCCAGAGACTGGGGGTCACGATGTCCTGGGCAGTGCACAGGGCTATGATGCTAGGGGGCACAACTGAAGATGATCTTATCTCTGTGGCCTGGGCTGCATGGCTGAGCTCCCACTGGGGTGTTGTCCTAAACCTGTATCATGTATGAGCTGGGCACCAAATGGGAAGTATAATGCACCAGGATCAGTGGGTTAAAAAGGCACTGGTTAGTGCCAGTGAATTGGCAATAGCTTGCATAATATTTCTTCATGAGCACTTTAAATATTAAAGTTTGCTATAGCATAAATGGAGCTTGAAGGCAGCTGTACATTAGCTGCATGAATTTTTAAGGGCGAGGGGGGGGAAGTTGGGGAGGCAGGAATGTCGCAGAAGCTTCCTAATTGGCACATACCCCAGTAGAAACCAAAATGTGAAAATTAAGTGACTGCCCTAATTATCAGAGGCTCCTAGGAATACATTGTGCTGGGAGATATTCCTTTTTCATTTCATGCACTGCTTTAAAAATAAGCATTGTGCAGAGCATAACAAGGCTTTTAATTAAAAGGCTGTGCCCACACAGCAACTTTTCACTGTGGCACTAGCTAGCGCAGGGAGCCGCGAGGGGTGAAAACATTGCTTTGTGTCCACAAAGGATGGAGTTAATAATCCGTTGATAACCAGTGGCTCTTAAATGGGTTTGCTATAGTGACATGAGGTTGGATTCTGACTAGCAGCAGTGTGCACAGTAAGTTTCTTGCAAGAATGAATACTTCTGCGTGCTTCTGGCCAGGAATCGCCTTTGCCTTCCTGCTCTCCTGCAGTTACACAGTGAAAGTTGTGCACCTTCCTTTGTCCTTGGTGTCAGCTTGCCCTGGACTCTGGTGACTATTCCCAGCCTGTACCAGAAGGTAAAAGTTGTAATCATTTAAGCTAGCAAGGCTTGTAAGATGTGAAAGGAGACACAGCTGAGTTGTGGTGATGGACAAGCATGGCAGCGTATTACACAGACGGACAGTGTTACAGCAGAGTTATGAATAGTAGGCAGAAGGGTATGCTGAGGAGTGCATGAATGCTGCTGTTAATAACTGAAGTTCCTCTTGACTTGCAGGATGTGCCATTTTAGAGGCAAGGATGGGCCATGCATTAAGGCAGAGCACATAACTTGAATAAATGGGTAGCTATTTTGCTGGCACTGGCATATAAAAGTCTGATTGCAGTGTCCTGTTTTCCAACACACCTGGCTGTTCCTTCTAGGCTTTTCTTTTTTACCCCCAACTTCTCTCTACCGACATGATTTATCTTTTCCACCTCTGAAATACCCTTGCTCTCCCATATGTCCTCTACAGTCCTCCCAACTTCTTAGCCAAAAGGACTGTCATGTGGCAGTCGGTTGGCAGGGTCCAGTACCTCAAATCTGTTTGCTAGAAACAGAGCTTCACAGGCTGTATGCCATGAAGGTAACTTTTTTAAAGGTTTCTTAAACACCCCCTCCACTTGTTCCCCAGTGATTGTCACAATTAACATAGCATGATATTAATTTACCAATTCTTTTTTCCTGAATGCAGTGTTTTTATTTGAGGAAAAATAATTGATGTTGTCATGGTCCCATCAGAATGCAGAACAGGTATCTGAGAGGGGAAAACTGCAAAAGTAGAGTTCTGCTGAGTTTTTGAGTATCCAATACAAAATAATGCTTTTTAGAGTAGAGTTTTTTGAATGACTGGCTTAGCAGCACTGTCACTGAGGTCAGATAAAATTTATACATTGACTTCTCTGGGAGGAGATTTTGGTAAAATGTTGAGTGCTTTTTGAAAAAGGTGGTGTTTCACTGGGATAACAAATACATATTTGTGTATGTATTTATATAATTTATGCATAATAGCTGTATATTAGAGCTGCTGAAAAACAAGAATTTTGTGCAAAGAGATGTCTGGCTATGTAAGTAAAATCAATACACTTTTCAATTTATTTCTTGATTTGCCAAAAAATGCGTCAAGGACTTAAAGTTGGGAAGAACTAGCAAGTTGGGCTTCCTTTCATGAGTCTAACCTGCTTTAGTTCAAAGTTAGAGCAATCAAAAACCCTCTGTACGATAAAAGGTTTGAGTAAGTTAATAGATACTGTGATCAGCATGGTGTGTAGTAATGAAGTTCCTTCTGAAAACGTGAGAGCAGCTGTACTGAATCAGAGGGAGAGGTCCCCCTCATGCAGTTCCTCTCTCATGAGCTGGTAACATATGTTTAGTTAATGAAAGGTAGAAACGTCACAGGCTTTGTAATGGTCCTTTGCCAATATTCTCCTAACTTGCAGTACTCTCTGGTTCAGGAACTTCAAGTCTGTATTGTTTAATAATTCTTAAGGGATTTTTATTAATTTATTAAAATACAGTTGCATTTTTCCATTTTATCTCACTTAACTCTTTTCCCTTTCTTACCACCAAATTTCTCACAAAAATGAAGTTTCCGTCCTGAGGCATATCTACTCTGAAACGGCAGTTTCTGGCTGCCAGACAGATGTGATTGTGTGATATTGCCATTGCATGCTCTAATTCAAACAGCTATGATTTGCTGGTTTTGAAGGAAAAAAAGTGATTTCAATTAGCTTGGGATATTTCTTTGAAAGACAGAAAACAGTAACAGAAAACTTTTAATATTTTCACCCAAGTTGCTCTAATCTTTATAAACGGTATGAACAAAACCATACTAAGTAATCAAGGTTACAGCAATCTCCTTAATCTGGTTACAGTACACTCTAATTGAGCAAGTAATCAACCTGAAACATCTTGCCCTGAGCATGAGTCTCAACCTCTCACCGTGTGTAAATGTCACATAGAGAGTCTCTAACTGATAACACTGTGGGGGCAATACCTCTATATAATTTGTTCTTTCAGTTTTGCAGCAATCTGACACAGCTTTTTCCACCCAAATATGTGCTTGTGCCTTATCATTTTGAATGTGATAATGCTTGGCATACCCAGACTACTTCTCCCTCTCTTCCCTTCCCTGAGAGAATCTATTGAGCTGATATGAAGGTAGGAAAAATATCTCAGGAAGAGACTGGCAAAGATGAGATAGCTGTGTAAATGTACGACTTCTACCTGGAGGCAAAGAAAGCAAGCCACAATCAGCCTATGAGGTGTAACAAATATAGCTGTTAGATACTCATATGCCTCTCCCAGTTATCACTAGAAAGTGCCTGATTGTGTTGGAATCGAAATTTCATCCACTGACTTCTAGATTTTGGAAAGATTGTTCTACCAATGGTATTTGTTAAACCACAATCTTAGTGTCCAATTATTTCTTAAGCCAAGCACTTAGAGAAATTTTGTTCTTCAGAGCGGAATAAGCACTGTAGAATACTGTTTGTGATAGTACCTGGATTAAGCACCCAGTTTTTGTGTACCAGACATTAATATCATAATACTCAGTCCTTCTGTACCTGTGCCACAAACTTTTCTTCCCTAAGGTCTTTTATTAAATCTGAATTTCTGCCCTTCTCCCTCCCTGCTTAATAGAAGATAGCTGCCTGAATTGCAGACAACAGGATTTGGTTCCCCATAGGCGTGACTGCTGTTTTCAGTGGAAGATGCACCCAATGTGTGTACAAGCTGCGCTGGGACCCACGCTGCTGGTTTGGTGTACCTTAAGCCCAGCTCTCAAATGGCAACAGTCAGAAATACAGGCTGTCGTAATGTATTGTGACCTGGGATACACTCTCTTAATGAGCTGAAGGACTGGAAATATAACTGGGCATATGAGTTTATGTAGCACTCCTGTCATCGTCTTGAGAGGTCTGCCTGGCTTTTCAGATGTATTTTAAAGAATAGAGTAAAGCTTTCTCTTTTAGGAGAATAACCTTTCTCCTTGCAGTGGGGAGTGAAGGATTTGAGGTGTTGGAAGTCAAAAGGACATTTGGGTTTCCTGCATTCCAACAGTAAAAGGGAGGCTGTGAAGCGCTGTGGAACATCACCAAGTTTTTCATGATAAAGAAACTCCACCTGAGGTCCCTTGTTCACAAAGATGAGTGTTATTTGCACAGCATCAAAATTGAGTTAGTCCACTGCAGTGAGACAAGAGCAGACTGTAATATAAGAGTTTTTTCCTCTACAAGTCCTAGAAATAACACTGGCTGTGATAATAGAGACTGCCAATGTTTAGAAGTACTGTATTTCAGATCTGTGTTCACTGCATTGCCCAGGCTTTTAGTTTTCCCATAATTATTACCCACACAACATTTGGCAACCAAACTGCTCATTTAAATGCTTATTCTGTATATTTTAAAGGTTCTATTTTCTTTTTAACAAATATTTTCTTTTAAAATACCAAATAAAAACATCCAGTGATGCTTAAAATAGACTTAAAGCAACAATAGTCTGTTCTGGAGGTGATTCAAGATACAAGTTGGAGATTTTTCTAGTCTTTTCTCTGCACTGGGAGAAGTGAAATCTGCAGATGTTGTCTTCCCTGATCTCGCTGCTGGTTTTCTGCTAACATAGAAATCAGGTAACTGGGAAATGAGGGTTAAAAAAAGTGAAACAACAACAAAAAGGGTAGAACTTCTGCTGTAAAATTTAGAATGATCTAGTGATTGCAATGTGATACTTGATGCTTTTAGGAGGAAATTTGAGTCAGTACCACAAGACAAATGGCAGACTCATTTTCTCAAGAATCAGGTATTAGTTATCAAATTAATTTAACATTGTGCAATCAAAGCCTTATACTTGTTTTCCTGACTACACACATGTATATGCCGTGTGACAAAGGCACTGCATTTGGGTTCTGTTTGTGAACATTGAATGTTAGCAAATGTCTCTGTTATTACTGAGACAATGAAAATAATGAGTCCTACAATAGATACAAAAACATCAAAGATTTTGTAAACAATCAGGAGAGCCAGTGATTGTACTTCTAATTGAGAAAACATGAGTAGCAGATATTAGTATGTAAAACCTGGGTCTCAACTTGGGTACATAAATGTGCTCGGTATACAAAATTTCACTGTAAAATGAAAGTTAAGCATCAAAAAACCTATGTTGGCTGTTTGGGCTTCACCTATCTACTGTATGTAATTCAGTGTCACTTGGGACTTACTAAAGGAGTATTGCAAACCTAATCAGAGTTGTGATTTTGACCTCAGATTTACTAAGTCCAGTTGAGTGTATAGCCATTGCAAAGACTTATCTGAAAAGGAGCTGGCTTATCCTGTTATGCTTGTTTTGTGCATTGAATTCTCTTCTGGATGAAAAACAAAGTAATATGGTTGTGCTAGTGGAGACAGGAGTAATTCCTGGTGTGAATCCATCAGAATTTTTTATGTTGGTTATTCTTTCATGTGCAGCATTCCCCTGAGGAACAACTCTGTCTATAATCTGTTTCAGTACGATTTCATGTATGTTTTCATTTGTGGTATTCACATTTATGGTACATTCGAGGTGTTCTGATGTGACAGATGGGTTTACAAGAATAAAGAAGATTCTTGCCCTTTTGCAAAGACAGTGATGCAGAGCTGCTTCAGGGCTACACTCGAGATGAATATTTGCCTTTGATCTGCGTGCATGACATCTGTTGATGTTAGTGCATGTGTAATGCAAAGACTGAGGGTAGACATATCAATATGCCAAATATTTGTAATTGGCCTGTCCAGACAATTGATTTTTAAGTGTGGCAAATGAACTGAATAATAAAGTTAAAAAAGAAAGAAAAAAAAAGTTCGGATTATGCCAAATGTAAAGTTCTTCCCTTTTCTCTAAAAAACATTTTTCCTACTTAGTCCAAAATAAAACATATAGCACCATTTTCAGCAGCTGGTTGGAAAACAAAGGGAGGAAATTCCTGTGTGCAAAAAATCACCAATGGTCATGCCCCCTTTTTTCTTGAGTCTTTTCTTGGAGTTTATTGCTTTATGTTGTCACCTAGGATGTGGAAAACTGGCATTCCCTTCCCATATTTCCTGAGGGGTCATTTAAATTTGCTTGTCACACTAGTGACTTTAACCACAAAGCTGAAAGCTAGTCTGAAGTTGGGGACTCTTCACAATCCCCTCTGTTAAACTTTTACATAAATAATTAAATTTTCATTGGAGCTGAAATAAAGGAGCATCTTGCTTGACAAGTGAGCATCCTTACTGGTGATGTTGAGCCAGATTAATTCTCTTGTTTCTTCTTTCTATTGATATTTAAGTATTTTACCTATCTGTAGTGGAACAGCTTCATTTAGAGTGGCTGAGAGGGAATTGCTGTTAACTGTCCTGTAGTCTGAAGTGTAGATACTGGTGGTTGAATATCCACTTGAGCAGAGGAGAGACTTGAACTCAATCCTGATAAATGAGTGCCAGAGCTGGAGAGCTATTGGCCAAATGGAAGACACCCACCACCAGAAGTTTTGTGGGCCAGGGTTTCCTCTTCCATTCCAGTAGAGTGCTGCTGAAATGCCGTGGGTCAGATTCACATAGTGCTGGGAGATGTATATTTTGGACGCAGCTTCAGAGAAGCTACTGTTTGAGTCAAAGCCAACCATCTTGGGTTCCTTGCTCTTCTAAGCAAATGAATCTGTCATTTCAGTAACATGTTAGTGTTTTTTGCAGCAAAAAGAATGTTAATTGGTACTCAGCTCTCCTACAGTGTTGTGTTTAATAACAAGACAGGTTGAGCCAGCAGGCAGTAGTAGCTGTTAAGAGGACGTGCAAGTTACAGTAAACCTTGCTGTGTTGGTAGTTGGAACTAATGCAGAGGTCTTCCCAAAATGTAATATGTGAAATTTTTAAGACCAGTAGGGTGCTATGTGGTCATGCAGTTTGACCTTCTAGATATGTCATAGCTCCTTCAGTGCTTACTCTAGTCTGTTCTTTATCAAGCCTGGTTATTTGATGTAAACTGGGTTGGTTCATCTTCTAAACATGTTGATTGTTTCTGTCATAACTGCAATTTAAAAGTAGTAATGTTTTGGAGGTTTAAGAGGAAAACTTACTGGTTGGAGGAGAAAGAAAATCATTCATTCTGATTCTTACCCAGCCAGTATACTCCATCAAAGGCCTTCTTTTGCTGGTAGAGATGTCATTTTATAATTCTTCGACTATATTCTTCTGTTTTGGTGAGGTGTATTAAGGGAGAAATTAAATGAATTAAATACGTACTAAAGGGCTCTGCTTTTGTGCAAAGGGATGCTTTATCATGGACATCAATTTTTGTGAATGTTGAGAGAAGCATATCTGATTCCCCAGATCACACATCAGCATTTTTGTCATGGAGAGCTCTTAAGTGATGGGTC
The DNA here is from genome assembly GCF_011004875.1 of Balearica regulorum gibbericeps. Lineage (NCBI taxonomy): Eukaryota > Metazoa > Chordata > Aves > Gruiformes > Gruidae > Balearica > Balearica regulorum. The sequence goes on along the minus strand of NC_046185.1, from coordinate 110,983,327 downwards.
TGCTTGTTCTATTAGTTGGCCAAATCACTAGCAGGTATGGTTTGGAATAACTGCATTCATTTCAGCAGATCTTTACTAGTCTGTGCTATCTGAAGATTTGGCTTATTTTCTGAATATACCAGTTTAAGAGCAGCTACTTACAGTATGTCCTTTAACACAGCATAAGAGATGAGACCTGTCTTAGGCCAGGTGAGTTGACAGGATTTTGACCAACTAGGAAGTGTCAGTTTTGCTATAAAAATACAATGTGTTTGTAAAATACAAGTGATGTGAGAATCGCCAGAAATTACAGCCAAATTCCAGACCAGTTGCAGTTAAGATAGAAAGTAATTTTTAAGAAATATGAATCTGCTACTCTAACAGATCCCAATCAAATGCTGTACAGCTGTTTCCTAGGCTAGCTTCCTTTTTTTTTTTTGCCAGGTTGAAAGCATGGTATAGCTAAAGCAGAGCAGGTCTGCACGCTTGCATCCTTTCTTTCTCTGTTGGTGGCTGGGCTGCAGAATGCTGCAGTCTAAGTCAACAGAGACCCCATAATTTGTTATGAAAACAAAAGAAAAGTTTAAGGATTTCTTGTGGAAAAAAGATGAATTTGACAGTGGGGCTGTTCCATGTCCTACTAGTGAGCTATACAGTCTCACACTATTAGGAAAGAGTCCTGGTTCTCCCACTCTTTGAAGTCTGAAAGTGGATTTCTCAAGATGTTCAAGGAAATCACTTAATGGGTAGGAGAGCCGGCTGGAAGGCAAGGAAGGGTGTACATGCAAGAAAAGTCTCCTGCAGTGCTTTTCAGGCTGGTCACACTGTGAGCCACAAGTGTCTTTGGCAGTGCTTTAGGAACCTAAAGGATTTATAGTCTAAATTTGATTGCTCAGCTGAGGGCTGGGGTCTTTCCTCTGAAATATTAGGGTAATGAAGTGGCTGTTCAACATCCTCATGCAGGTAAGAATTAGGAAAGTATCATGTGAGAGCTTACTGCCACAGCCAAAGATGCCTTTGGAGAGGATGGCACTTCATGCTATTGTGAAAGGAGAAAAATGTTCCCTCTCTCACTGCAGCAAGAGAGAAGGAGCAACCAGATAGTCAATGCTTTCAGGCTAGTGGATGGTTTCTAACGTAGAGCTGGTACATTGTACAGCCCCATCAGTAAGCAGGAGGTTATGTGGTACGAACACCTGTCTCCATGCAGAAGGCTGTACTTTTATGTTTTTCTAAAACAAGCTGCTCCATGTCCTACCAGCAGACAATGAGATGTTTAGGCAAATCAGTCCTGTGTGCAATGAGACAAAGCAGCCAAGGATATACTCTATAAACGGTTACAAAACATTACTCTTAATTACGTTGTCTTTCTACTTCTAGTACCACTTAGTAGAAACTCTTTCCTGTGGTTTTGTGTCCATGCTGTTGTGCCACCCCAGTTTGGCATGGTTAGGAGCATGCCTGTGTCTGGTAGCTGAATGTGATGATTGAATATGCTAATCATCTCAGCTGTTCAGGCTCAAAATGGAGTTAAATGTCTGTATTTTCTTGGGCTTTTAGTATTTGTGCTTATGTGGTTTTACAAGATAACCTCTGTGTGTTTGGCATAGGGCAAGATGAAAATGTCTAGTCAATTCTTAGCCTATTGCTTACTATCAGCTTCTCTCCCCTAGGCCCACAGCCTGCAATAGTGAAGATAGAATCTAAACATTGTCTAGTGAGGCTTCTCTGCTTTAGATTACAGCATTCCTCTGGATGGCTCATAAGGGTGAGGGCTTGAATGTTCTCAGTGTTTGAAAGCTTTGAACGGGATCTGATTTTTGAATCTTGTATCTGTCTAAAACTTGCTTTTTTCCTTTCTCTTGTGCATATCCATATTTATATGTGCATGCATCTATATATAGCACACATAGAAAATGAGATGTGGCTGAATTTATTGAAAAAATTTTAGTTATTTGAGGGAAGTCCTTCATAAAAGCATTTTTTCCTATATTTGCAAGCAGTAACTAGTACTTTACATGCTTTTATAATAAAGAAAATGCTGCTGCTTTGGCAACATTACCTGTATGTTTTTCTTAAGGCCAAGTTATTTAAAGGTGAAAAGATGAGCTGTCTAGGCTTACTCATTTTAAGCTGAAAATCAAATAAATTGGTGTCCAGATTTTCAACCGGGATACTGTTAATTTTCAGAAGAAGCTGAGATGGGACACAGACAAGATTGCTGACCCAAACCAGGCAAAGGAGTATGCCGTACCATACAATGGCATACTCAGCATAAAAACAGGACTAGCCCGGGAGGGGTGGTGTGGCTCCAGGATGGGCTGAGTATGCAGTCATCAGGTTGGGTTGTGTTGTGTGGTGAGCAAATTGCACTGTGTATCACCTGCTTTGTATATTCTAAGTATTGCTGTTGGTATTTCCCTCTCCCTTTGCTGTCCCACTGAACTGTTCTTATCCCAACCCACAAGTTTTACCTTTGTCTTCCCATTCTCCTCCCCATCCCAACATGGGGGAGGGGTGAGTGAGCAGCTGTGTGGTGCTAGGCTGCTGACTGGGGCTGAGCCACAACAATTAGTAATGAAAATGACCTCGCAGATTATCTCATCCCTCTCAAAGCCAGTCCAAGATGTTTTCCTACCATTACCCTTGGCACATCTTATAATGCTTTATCCAGCTTCAAAGAGCTGAAGTGTTGGATATTCTGTGGTACGGTTTATTTTCTACCTGAAGTACTAGCTTTCCCATGTGAATTTTATTGGAGGCCTGTCGAAAGACCGTGGATCAAGTCTTTACTCCTGTTGCTTTCAAGGGACTTTAAATCAGGCTCCCTAAGACTCTTGAGCTGAACACCTAAGTGTGTGTTAACCCCAGCACCTGAGTAACTCTACTGCTATAAGGTTCTGATCCTCACAAGGGCACAGGGATTTAGGATTTTTGAGAAACTTGCTATCAACATGAGTGACCCTACTATCAAGGCTAGGTTTGTGCACTTCACAGCCTCAGCACCCCAAGGTGCAGAGTGCCTCTCCATTAAACACATCTGCAGAGTGAAGGAATGTACTCGCTGCCCCTCAGCTGGATTTGTAAAAAAGATACTAAATCAAACTGAATACTCCTCTCTGGCATCCCTGTAAATACTCTTACAACTGTGTCCACGTGACAGCAGCCGCTTCGGAATCATCCTGAATGGTTTGTTCTTTTCTAGTCAACTTTGTAGAGTTCTTGGTGGTTTTTTGTTGGGGTTTTTTGTTGGTTTGTTATTGGGTTTTTTTTGTCGAGTCCCTGTATTTTCTCCTTGCTACATTTCTTTTGTGTGGGAGCTTTGTAATTCCCTGAAAAGTGGGGTCATGCTTGTTGTGACATCTTCCCTGTAAAATGCAGGACACACAGCTTCAATTAATGAAGGCAATTTGTCCTTTTCAAAAATATCCTAGCAAGCAAAGTCGTGGGAAGGGCATTGGTAGAGCATCAGAACATTTTTTTTTCTTACAGTACACTATTACATAGTGTAAGGTGATGATCAAAACATCTGTTGTGTGAGGTACAAGAGCAGAAAGCGGAGAGCTATTTTCCATTCATCTTACATACTTTCGTTGTGCCTTTTCTTGAAGATAGGCCTTGAGGATTACTATGGGGGCATTTAGAGATGAATGATGGCAGAATGGGGAAATGAGCTGTGATGGCCAACTCAGCCAGCCAAGGTCACTTGGAAACTAGGATCTACTGAAACAATTTAGTCCAGTTGATTGGCTGCTGTCATTCTTTTCTTGGGGGATTGGTTAACCCTCCTCCATCAATCCTTAGTATTTCTGGAAGAGAAGGTGTGGGGGAAATCCACTGTGATCTCTGTGGTTTAACCTGGCAGTCAGCTAAACACCACACAGTTGTTTGCTCACTCCCCCCCTGCAGTGAGATGGGGGAGAGAATCAAGGAGGGAAAAAAAAGTAAACCTTGTGGACTGAGACAGTTTAATAGGACAGCAAAGGAAGAGAAAGTAATAATAATAGTAAAAAGATATACAAAACAGGTGACGTACAGTCCAATTGCTCACCACCTCTTTACCGACACCCTGCCTGTCCCTAAGCAGTGATCCCCTCTTTGGCCAATTCCCCCCCAGTTATATGCTGAGCATGATGTCATATGGTATGGAATATCCCTTTGGCCAGTTTGGGTCAGCTGTCCTGGCTGTGTCCTCTCCCAGCTTCTTGTGCACCACCCGCCTCCTCACTGGCGGGGCATGAGAAGCTGAAAAATCCTTGGCTTAGTGTAAGCACGACTCAGCAACAATTAAAACATCAGTGTGTTATCAACATTATTCTCATCCTAGATCCAAAACACAGCACTATACCAGCTACTAGGAAGAAAATTAACTCTATTGCAGCTGAAACCAAGACAATCTCTTATTGAGGGATCCTGCAGTCTCATTTGTGAAGCTCTGACTTCTGGGATTTACTCCCAAGTAAATCTTTATTTCACTGTTTAGAGCTCCAATGTGGTTTGGCTTTGGGGGGGATTTTTTTAAAGAAAGTAAACAGACCTTTTAGAAGGGTTTAATAAATGTGATGAGGTCAGGATTGATTATTCCAGTCCCAACAACTGAGGTCTTACTTTACGTATTTAAATGTGGACTTGGGTTTGTTTTCCCAAAGTTTTTGGGCCGAGTTCCAGTGTGTCTCTACAGAATCCCACCATTGATGAAGTAATATTTAAAAAAAAAAAAAATAAATTCTGACTCCCTTAAAACTTATTTATTGCCAATAAAAATTATTTCATCTAAAGAGGTCTGCTAAAATGCATAATCTAGTTTTAACACTTACTGAAACAATGTGGACAACTTACTGCCTTGGACAACTCATTTGAGAGCCATACATGTCATAGTTCAAGGTCAGGTTCTCTCTCTGGTGAGGCCTTGGTGGTCCAGACTGGATTGAATGGGGAAACTGGATGATGCATGGAGGTGCAAAACTCTGTAAGTTACCTGTAAGTGGGTGAACTTGGTTTGGAAGCCCTTTGTCCATGTTCGTTCCAGTAGTGATTTTGTGGTTAGTGATTTTGATATCCACACTTAGTTGCTTAGATGTAAATATCTCTGTCTTGCTACACTGTGCTTTTTATAGAGCCAGTGGCTATTCTGAAACTTTAAAAAGCTTTAAAATCTCTTCTAATTTTTAGGCCCCTCTGTCATTTTTACTCATTTGTGTAAGTTAAACTTCATGTTACTCTTCATATTGGTGCTTTGAATATCAGACTTGGAGTTGCTGATTCTGCTCATTTCCAGAGCAAAACTATGGAAAGCAGTTGGATGTGGAATGGTAGCAGTGGCAGGATCTTGCTGCCTTAGCGTTCTGAAAGTATGTATGGTGGTTGTGTGAATGGTAGGGAAGGTGCTTCTGGACACTCTGGCAGAGATCAGAATCACTCTGTATTTTGTGCTCATTGCACAAAATAAAGCACAACCCTTGCTATGAGAGTTTACTGTTTAAATGTTTGAGAGGCCAGACAAGTGGTGGTATCACAGTAACACTGATTATCCTAGTTTTGCAGCACAGACACTAAACTGACTGTGCAGGATGTTCTTTGGCAGGGCCAAATCTGGTTTTGAGTCTGTCAGTGCCATAATCTCCAGCCTTCCTTCATCCTTTCTGTCTTTACCCTGAGAACAAACCAACTAGCCCAAAAGCCGGTGGGTTCTACTGGGAGCTGTAGGCAGCGTTTGAAGTAGTGATCTTTGGCAATCAGGAGTCATCTATCCAGGTTTCCTGGTGAAGCAAAAAATCCATTAAAGGTCAAAAAAAAAAGTCCAGTTGTCTGGATACTGACTGGTACTTACTTATTATCATGTGCAGCCAGGTCTTCTGCAGCTATTTGTGAATCCAAACAGTTTTACCTGCATGCATGAACAACAGTACATAAATCTATCTCAAGGCCGCTGTGCTAGTGGCTGAAAATTTCAACCTGCAGAAGGGAGTTAAGCCTTAATCTCTTGAGAGACAACTAGATATGGTAAATTATGCAAGCTAGCCTGCTGCCACCTTGAACAGGTTTGATGCTGAGAGAATGCTATGGAGATAATGTTTGTAGCTTTCTTATGGAAAAGATATCCAGTGAAATGACCTAAATGGGAAAAGAAGAAAGATGAATTTTACATGACACTGGAGACACTGTACAGTTGAAAACCAACAATGTTGTCTGCTCTTAATTTAATGGTGAGGAAATGCACTTTTATGTGATTCTCAGGGTGGTCTCTAAAATATAAGGGTATTAGTTTTCTTCAGGTTATTGTTCGTGTCACACAGCAAGCAGTACTTCATCACTTTCACTTAAAATGTGAGGTTAATGGCCTGGTGGTATCATAGGCTATTCCTCCCCTGTAATTTGTGATCCTGTAACAGTTGTCTCTGGGTCTTTTTTCCTTGGACTTTATTTTTTTGTGAACTTTGGAACTTCCAAAAACCTCTACAAAAAGCAGTCATTTCCCCCGTGCCCCACTGTGTAACAGTCCTCAAGGGAGGCTGAGTGGTTGTACTGGGTGTAGTGATGGCAGAGGTGATGAGCACCTCCAGCTCTATACTTTCACAACTCTTACATCTGAGGTAAGAGGAACTGGTGTGCAGCATCTTCAGAAATAGTCATTTACAATTAAGAGATCATCACAGTCCAAATAGCTAGTCTTTACTGCTCTTCCTTGGAGGATCTTAACCACTGCTCTTCCAATGTTGGGATGGGACTTTGTGTAGTAGACCTGTTTACTTTCTTCTTGGCTCTGTGTAAGGTGTCAGTTTGAGAGGAGAAGAGAATGGAGGCAGTGAATTTTGCCACTGTGTCCTACATAGCTAACGAAGAACCACAGTTCAGCTGTTTTCTGTCATGTCCAAGCTCTGCCTAGTGAGTGGAGGTCCAAAGGATATAGTATAAGTTGGTGAGGAAGTAGGAGAGGGGAGGCATGACTGCTTTTTACCATGCTTGTTCCTCACATCCTTTACAGCTGCTTTCAAAATAACTTTTTCAATGAAGAAAGCAAGAAGGAGTATGATTACAACAGGGGGCAGAGCCTGTTTTGTCTGTTCTTCTGGCAGCTCCTTAGGGTTGAGAATGAGTCTAGGCAAATGCTGGTACAGTGTGAGGCTTAGGTTCTAGTCATCTTTTCTCGCCAGCCAGCTGATGTGGCTGGCCATGGGGTGCAAAGCATGTGATGGTGGGAGATCATAGAGTCACAGAATGGTTTGGGTTAGAAGAGACCTTAAAGATGATCTTGTTGCAACCCCTCTGCCATGGGCAGGGACACTCTCCACTAGACCAGGTTGCCCTAAGCCGCATCCAACCTGGCCTGGAACACTTCCAGGGATGTGGCAGAACAGTTCCAGGGATGGCACAGGGATTCCTGCTCCGTGTGTGCTAGGAGCTGCTGCATTTCTTAGGCATGTTTGTCAGAGATCAGTGGAATTACGGCTCTCGGAGCACAGGCATAGCTTGGATGGTGACAAGCTGTGTGCGTAGGGGGGAAAGAAAAACAACAAGGATGGCTACAGGAGGAGAAGAAAAGCCCCGTTCTTTCATATCACTTACAAAATAATTGCCTGAATCTCAACATGACTTGCTTTCAAATCCAAACTTAAAATAAAACCTGGGTTTGTCTTTTTCCATTGCTATTTCTGCCGCCTCCATGATTTGTAGGAGGCACTTAAAAGGCTCACATTAGTGTTCTCATATTACTTTTTTGCCCCCCTGTTGTGACAATTCCTCAAAATAATGGCTTATCTGTGATGTTCAGACTGACTTTGAGATTTGCACAAAAATGCTTTATCGTTGTGGAAGGTGAGTTCAGTGTCTGGAGTAATATAATCAGGGAAGTTCTCTCTAGTTCAGAGACTGAATTAAATTTTACCTAGCCTTAGGCTTTCTTCTTTTAGATGTGTCCTTTAGGCCACAATTACCAATTAAATAATTCCCTTGCTTCCACTATCTGGACCGGGAGAGCAATCTGCACCAGCTATTGCGATCTCTTCATTGCAAAAACAAAAGATAAAAAATAGCGTGGCCAAAATCATTGGTCAGGCTGACAGGTACTGTGAGGAGAGAAGAAAAAAAGCTGAACCCAAGCCTCTGTGCTGCCTTTTGACATGAAGCGCAACAGAAATTGGGCAATGTCATAGGGCACAGTGTCTCTCTAGGCACTAACTTGTTGGTTTATTTATGAGGGCTTTAAATCAACTCTGAAGGAATGTAGCCCCTTGCCTTTGGATGACTTGTAAAGCTGAATCTTGGCTGCATGCCTGGGGCTGGAGCAAAGCTAAAGGTGCTTGATGCTACTCACTGCAACTCTAGGCTTCGGTGATTCTGTAAGGATGCCAGATTAATAACTTTACCAGGGATGGACTCTTAATCAGCAGTCGGATCATGCAGATTTACTGTGAGATACTGAGGGCTGTTTCTTGGGCAGTTTCCTGGGGCTGCTTTTTATCCAGCCTGCATTGTTGGGTTAGGGTCAGCTTGCAAAGTGTCTGAATTTCTCTCTTCCTCCAATGCCATTGTGGTAGCAACAAAGATGGGAGTGTAACAACAGTAAGTCAGATAGTTTGATCACTTCTGGTTATTCGTATTTTTCTGCCTTGGGGATCCCGCTGCTTTGGAGTTGATTTGCAGAACTTTGAGAAAACTGTAAAATCCCTAGCTTGTATTTTTACTTTTGGGCTACTATTCCTTTCCATGGAGACATGTAAATCACTACCTTATGCTTTAAAGGAAAGAAGGATAGCAATGAAGCAAATTTAAGTGTTTTATGTATGTGAGAAAGTAATTTTGTGGTGTTTCCAAGTTGTAATTTTAAGAAAAAAACCCCTTAGTATTTTTAACCACTGACATTTAAATTGGTGGTAGCCTAATTTTTTTAATCAGCTTTAAATACATAGTGAACTTGGGCCACTTTAATTTCTACAACTTGATTAACCTCAGAGTAGTTACCAGGAGACACCCTGGCCTACTACTTTTCTTTTTGACCATTGTATCTTAATTTTTAACTTGTCTGTGTTGTTGTTTGTAAAGGAGAAATATATTCAATTTGTGTTATTCTGTGGAAACAAGAGGTTTTCAGGAACTCTGTAGCCTCTATCTCAGGAAACAGATATGTGGAAATCCTGGTTTTGTTTTACATGGGACAACTGGTTTCTTTCCCTTTGCAAACAGTGGCTCTTATGCCATCATAGGTAGAGACTGGTTTAGTCAAAGGCAATTTGAGGTGAACATTTGCACCAGGAACTTTGACAAGGAGCTGCTAACCCCAAGTGCATTCTCCAGATCTGCTTGAGAGACAAAAAAGATCTGGTACCCAACTAGTGAGAATTCAGCATGAAATTAAATAAAACCAGCCCCAGATCAATACTGTATGCAAAGAGGGGAGGCTTCACGTAAAAGTCAAGTGCCTTTGTGTTGGTACACAACAGGAGAGATGTTGACCTGCCAGCTGCTGCTGCTGAGAAGCCTGCCTTCAGTCCTGAAGAGTCCTTATGAAAGTTATGCCTTTCCCCCCGCTTTGTGCTGAATTCATAAAAAAACCTCGTAAGATGGGCTCCATTACCTATATGGCTTTTCTGTATCCCCATGGCTCTTCATAAGTAGACAGAATGAAGACGGTTCATTGCAGGGCATGTTTGCTCTGGTTCAGTATAGTGTTAACCATTGCTACCTGAATTGTAGTAACTTGGAGGGCCAAGGACTGTGATGTGTAATGTGTCTTGTAAGATCTATTTAACCTCAAGAAGCAGCAACCATTAAGATTTTATCAAAAAATAAGCTATTTCCCCAATCCCAAGTGAACAATTGGTAGCTGTCAAGCAACTCATTAGGTGACTTTCCAAGGAGACTCTGACTTACTGGATTTCACCAAGACAAAATTAGGAGATTTCAGTATCTGAGCTGGCATCTACCAGTAGTAAGTCATTTTTCAGACTATCTTAATTAGCTGCAATTCATAATAGCTTATAACATATAGGTATCTGTCATGGCTTCAGTTAGCCAGTTGTGAAATAGAGTTGATTCTTATGAGGAATATTAGGAGCTAGAATCCACTCTGTTTATTGGCACAGCAAGAGCAAGCAGGGGCGAGATGTGAACAGATAACTGTGTGATGGTATAATTAAAGCTATACATCAGTGGTGGTTGACTACTAAGTGATCAGAAGAGATTTTGGAGTCAGCATGGGAAAACAAAACTATTTTTCATCATTATTGGCTTATAGCACTTATGACTAAAGGACCTTTTCAAAAGATGATGAGTAAATGTCTTGAAAACACTTTGTGGTTTCTTTTCTTGCAAATATAAAAAATACTTAGAGGATAACAAGAACTTCCATGACTTATGTGACCAGATGATTTTTTTTTTCAAGGAGAATTGGGTTTTGTCACACTTTATCACATCTTTTGAATATATGTTGGGTTTTGACAGGCTTTCTGTTACTATCTCCAGAGGTCAGAGCTTTCATAATTCAGAGGGTAGAAATATTTCAAACAATATGAAAAATGGCCTTAAAGCAAAGGCAGTGGATCAATGCTTAAGTACAAGGGGTCTACTTCTGAGTGCTTGCAGAATGTCAGATTAACATGGTGTGCAAAGGGACACTGTATTTCACTGGTTACAAAGTAAGGATAACTCATATTTCCATTTTCTGTCTTTTTAAATTAAGCATTTTTGAGCAGTTATTCTCTCTTCACTTGTTGTTTTTTTTGTGTAACTGCTGCTACAATGGGGTCTTGATCCTATCCATTGCTTCTGGTACTGCTACAGTATTCTCGTTTTGAATTAAGGAGCCCAAGATCTTCAGTCTGATTAAATCTGATGGGAAGCTTTTCCAGTTTTCTCCAGACACTTTTCATTCTTAAACCTGGTTCATATATGGACACATTTCTTAAAATACAACTATTAGTGGGGAAAAGGCAAAAGCTGTATAATGAGGAAGTTTGGATGCTTTTTGCTAAAAGGATTCTTTTTGATCTCTTTATGCCAAATGAATCTCTTAGAATTTCAGTGCTTATAGCTATTCATAATAAATTAATGAGTAATTAAAATTGTTATTAGGAAAAAAACATGGGCTTTTAGCCTTTGGAAAATGTAGTGCTCATTTAACTTTCTGCTAGAGTGGAAAATGTATAAATCTGAAGGGGCTGATTCCCTACTTCATTGCATCACTGCTAATCAAATGTACTTGCTTTGATGCCAAATCTACAGGTAGATATAAAATTGGTGTGACAAAGTGGATAAAATGACCAGTAAATTTCAATGTATTTTTGTTGTTTTTGTAGCACGTTTACTGCAGAAGAAAGAATTGTAGGAACTGGCTGTGTGATCTCTGTAATTAGTACATTAAAACTTTCCATCATAAGATTGTTTTGGAAATGCTTTCTGAGATGGTGAAACCACTTAGAATCATAGAATCATCGAATTGTAGAATGGTTTGGGTTGGAAGGGACCTCAAAGATCATCTAGTTCCAACCCCCCTGCTGCGGGCAGGGACACCCTCCACTAGACCACGCTGCCAAAAGCCTCATTCAACCTGGTTTTGAACACTTCCAGGGATGGGGCCTCCACAACCTCTGTGGGCAACCTGTTCCAGTGCTTCACCTCTCTCACAGGAAAGAATTCCTTTCTAACATCTAATCTAAATCAACCCTCCTTCAGCTTGAACCCATTACCCCTTGTCCTGTCACTACACTCCCTGATAAACAGTCCCTCACCACCTTTCCTGTAGGCTCCTTCAGGTACTAGTAAGCCACAATTAGACTCCCCAGAGCCACCTTTTCTCCAGGCTGAACAATCCCAACTCTATCCTCATAGGAGAGGTGCTCCAGCCCTCTGATCAGCTTCATGGCCCTCCTCTGGACTCTCTCCAACAGTTCCATGTCTCTCCTGTACTGGGGCCCCCAGAGCTGGATGCAGTACTCTGGGTGGGGTCTCACAAGAGCTGAGTAGAGGGGCAGGATCACCTCCCTCGACCTGCTGGTCACGCCTCTCTTGATGCAGCCCAGGACATGGTTGGCTTTCTGGGCTGCAAGCGCACACTGCCAGCTCGTGTTGAGCTTCTCATCAACCAATACCCCCAAGTCCTTCTCTCCTTTGGGGCTGCTTTCAATCCATTCCTCACCCAGCCTATAGTTGTGCTTGGGATTGCCCTGACCCACGTGCAGGACCTTGCACTTGGCCTTGTTGAACTTCACGCGGTTTGCACGGGCCCACCTCTCCAGCCTGTCAAGGTCCCTCTGGATGGCATCCCTTCCCTCCAGCATGTTGACCACACCACACAGCTTGGTGTTGTCAGCAAACTTGCTGAGGGTGCACTCGATCCCACTGTCCATGTCGCTGACAAAGATGTTGAACAGTGCCAGTCCCAGTACTGACCCCTGAGGGACTCCACTCGTCACCATTCTCCACTTGGACATTGAGCCGTTGACCACAACTCTTTGAGTGTGACCATCCAGCCAATTTCTCATCCACCAAGTGGTCCATCCATTGAATCCATGTCTCTCCAATTTAGAGACAAGGATGTCGTGCAGGACAGTGTCAAATGCCTTGCACAAGTCCAGGCAGATGATGTCAGTTGCCCTTCCCTTATCCACCAATGCTGTAACCCCATCATAGAGGGCCACCAAATTTGTCAGGCACGATTTGCCCTTAGTGAAGCCATGTTGGTGCTCACTAATCACCTCCTTATTTTCCATGTGCCTGAGCATAGTCTCCAGGAGGATCTGCTCCATGATCTTGCCAGGCATGGAGGTGAGACGGACCGGCCTGCAGTTCCCTGGGTCTTCCTTTTTTCCCTTCTTAAAAATGGGGGTTATGTTCCCACTCTTCCAGCCAGCTGGAACTTCGGCAGGCTGCCAGGACTTCTCAAATATGATGGAGAGTGGCCTGGCCACTTCATCTGCCAGTTCCCTCAAGACCCACGGATGCAACTCATCAGGTCCCATGGACTTGTGCACCTTCAGGTTCCTTAGATGTTCTCGAACCTGATCTTCTCCTGCAGTGGGCGGTTCTGCAATCTCCCAGTCCCTGCCTTCTGTGACCCGGGCAGTGTGGCTCAAGCACTTGCCAGTGAAGACTGAGGCAAAGAAGTCATTGAGTTCCTCAGCCTTCTCCATATCCTGGGTAACCAGGTTGCCTGTTTCATTCCGGAGGGGACCCACATTTTCCCTCGTCCTCCTCTTATCACTACCATACCTATAGAAGCTTTTCTTGTTGCCCTTGACATCCCTGGCCAGACCAATTTCTTAGGGCTTTGGCTTTCCTAACCTAACTTCTTTTTCTCGAAAGGAGCTTTTTTCAGTTTGGAAGGGAGAAGGCACTTGAGGTAACAAAGTGTCTTTTCTTTGCCATACATGAAATTCCACTAAGGTGTCTGCTTGAGTGGTGAACTGTTAAAATTGTTTCTTCGCATATTTTTCATACCCATTGCCCCTTCCTCCAAACATTTTGGCAAGTAAATAGCTTTGCACTCAGGCATGCTCTAAGTTACTCACCTATACAGATGTTTGCAGGACCCAGACTAATACTTATTCCCAGGCTGAGTGCATTTGACAGGTCTCAGTGGGATGCAATCTTTTGCAACGGAGTCGTCAATCTTTAAGAATCAAAAAAATCCAAGAGGGAAAGGGAATAGATTTACCTTATACTCAAGTAGATTAAAAGTAACCATCACCTAAATCTGTATCTCTTGAGAGCATTGTCTTGGCTGTGTTGATGTTCTTCCACTGTGAGTGTCAGCCTGTGTCTCCTGAAGAAAAAGTTCTTGGCTGGGCTTTTCATGGTTTTTGTTAATTTTGTATCATGTGGTTTTAGTTGATGGTTAGATGAGAAATGCTATGCTTTCCCTTCTGCTGTTTGCAAGCCAGGAATTGGTTAGGGAATGGGTGTTTCTATGAATGACAAGCATCGTAAGGCTTCCTGCCTGCCCCATTCAGTCTCTTCTGGTGTGCTCATGTTCATCTGCCTGGTTTTCAGGTATATCTATGCTGTGTGCTGGAAGTGGGGGCAGCCAAGGCAGCTCCACATGAGCTGGTGTGTGGTTCTGCATCATGCCATGCAGCGCACAAGCAAATGCACAAATCTGTTCTTCTGCGAGCTCCCCACTTGCATCTTGGTCTCTTTTATCTCTAATTCTTTATTGCATGTCGCGAGTCCTTAAAAACATGAGTCAAGAACCAGAAGCCAAGCAACTGTCTTATGAAAAAATGAGGTTTGTGGGAAGGAAAAAACTATTTTAAATTTTGTCTTGTGACTTTTAGGCCTTTAAGGTTGACCTTTTCCAGATTCTCTGAAAAATTAAAGCTAGAAACTCATGATATAGAAAGGAAAGATTTTTACTGTTTCATACATTCTAAGAATACCAAATATTGTAAAAGCTGTAATTAAATCTTAGTTACTAACTCTGCTATTTATTCCCTTACCCCAAAACCCCTTGAATGCTCCAAAATAGGTAACAGCATTTTTTTTGCCAAATATTTACAATACTCCTGCTTGCAACTCAGATCTTTTCCTTTGTTTCCTCTGAATAAAGACCTAAAGAGCGTTTTTCTGCTAGACTGAAAAACACCATGTTGGCTGGAGAAACTGCCAGACGTAACATATCAATCAAGGCAAGCTGAAATGCTCAGAACTGTTCTGTGATGGGAAAATGCATCCTTCAAATTAATTTAATGAACAGTGCCTTGTCTCTTAAGTTACCCTAAATACAATCTCACTTTAATAAGATATTCTCATGGTATGCAGTGCTTTTTAATTAAAAAAAAAATATCTGTAAGGAGATATCATGTATAAGTTATGCTGACAAATAAGGATACATATATACATGCATAGATATATGTGTGTGTGCACATGTTTTTTATATATAAAAATAAATTAAGGGCCATACAACATGGTAATATAAATATTTGTTCAAATTGCAAAATTAATTACTGCTGGATTCTGTTTTCTTAAAAAGGCTGAAATGCAGAAAGGATCTTCCAGCAGAGATTTCTCCAAATCCCCAGAAGAAACAAGCTTTAACAAGTAATATTGATTGTATTCTTAAATGCCAGTTTGATTACAAATGCATGTATAATTGCTTTGACTAGCTTTGATAGTTTTATTCATATAGTTAAGAATATATCATAATTTGCTGAATTGAAATCATTACATCTTTGGTTTGGTAAGTTTGTTTCCACCTCTCCTAACTGAATATAAAGGATGTCAGTACATTTCTAAGTGTCTTCTGATCACAGTGAACAGTAATGAAGGACAGTGAAAGAGGCAAGGGAAATTCCAGATTATATTTTACTGCTTGTATGCAGGACCAGTAGCTCTGGGAAGCCTATTTCATGAGAGGTTATTTTTGAAAACATTTCCCATACATCTCTATTGTCACGTACAAGGCCTTATTTCTACCTGAGTTATAGTCAAGAACAAATTTGCTTAACTTGAATAAGCACCAGTCTTTGGATTCTACTTTGCAAATTAACATCTTGAGTATGTGACTTGGAAAATTATTAATTTTCCAGGCACCTTTTAGGGAAGTAAATGCTCAGACTGGTAGAATTATTAATAAACAAGCTTCACACCTTCCAAAATATAGAGTTCTCTTAAAAATCTCTTGTACCTTAAAATACACTCCCTTTCCTTTTTAAATAAAGGTGACAAAAAAGGAAAATCAGTGTGGCAAAAACTGCGCATGGAAAAAATTGGTCTGTCTTTGTCTACCTAGGCCCTGTTTTCAGGGTGTTCCTGTTCTAATGGTGTGCTTGATGCTGCGTTTGCCTGAGTTCTGTATGATCTTGTGATAAAATGCAACATTCCAGGCAGCTGATCTGACATGGGTTTAATCAATGTTTATTAGTTTATTTTGGAAAGGACACAAACAACTTTATCATTAAAATTACCTGGAGAGAAATAATTCCACTTTACTTGTTCATCAGCACAATTTGCCTAACCTGCTTTTCTTGATTTCCTTGATACAAGTTAGATCTTTCTTAGGTTATGATTCTTAAGTCACTCGTGGTTCGCTGGGTTCCCTTGTTTGGTATTTGACTTCAAAACTGAGAAGCCGAGTATTTGTTCCTGAGAGGAGTTTTGCTTTTTGTGCATATAAGCATGAAACTCAGATACACGTGACAGAAAACGTGCAACTTAACAGTATTCACATCCTGCTGAGTATTTTTAATGGATGACTGTACTTATATGCCACAATCTAGAATACGTATTAGCAGAAATTAAATTGTATAGGGGAAATAAACTGGGGAACTTCAGGGAGGAAAAACCCCAGCAGCCAGCTGAAAAATGATAGGTTTACACTTGATTTTTTTTTAGTCATAGAAACAGTAATGAATTTCTCAGTTACTTCCTTTTTATGTGGCTAAAGAATGTACTACTGTGACTTTTTTTTTTTAACAGCAGTCTTCAAGTTAAATCTGATCACTGGAATTCTGCTAGGGAATTACTTTGGTATCTAAATTAGTGCATGTAAATTATGCATGCACGAGCGCAAGAAATAATTTTGTGTTCGTAACAGCCAATTGTACACTCAGACAAATGTTTGCATGCATAGTCACCCATTTGGAATCGGGCCCACACTAAATTAGAATTAATACCATGGGCTAGTTCCAGGATTTAGCTCTCAAGTCTATTTATAATGATGTAATATACATTTAAACTATCCACCTCTGCAGACTGCATTCTGCAGAGGCTGTTCTAGCTGCGAACCTGCGTAGCCGCAACCATCGTGCGCCATCTGGTAAACATGCACGTTGGAGGTAAGGGGCTGGTACATCAGGTAGAACTGTCATCGACACAAATTTGCTGCATGCGTAATGTGAAGGAACAGGCTAGACTGGGAAAGGCAATAGATAGGACTGCCCTGAGCACCTCCAAGTTCTTCCACTCCATGCTGCTTGAGCAATGGCTGTACAAATGAGGAGACAGACTATTTCCAGGAGACAGCCACTTCAGTTCAAACCCCCCGAGATGATACCGTGCACTTTTAAGAGTAATAATAGCTGCCAGGCATTGCAGGCCCCAGGGGACGGGGTCTTGACGTGCTGCATGACACTGAACAAGCGTGCCTGCTGTCTTGTGTCAAGATGAATGGCCAGGCTTGAAGTGCAGTGCTGGAGGGAGAGGGGACAAAAAACCTGTCTCCTGATTTAAAATGGATGTTGGATCATTTTCCTACTTAGCATCTTCTGCAACTTGGTGCCCTAGACTGTCCAAATCTTTGTCCATCAGAGTTGTTCATCTCCTGTCCCATCCCTCCACGCTCCCTCTTTGCACAGAAACTGCCACAGGAGGTAGGCTCATAAGAGAGCCCAGAGTAGTGCCGTCTGCCATCCCCTATTCCTACTAATGTTATCCATCTCTTAACGGATCCACATCGATTGGCTGTGCTCTTAGAGGATTGCGTACTGTGTCCTCATAGATGGTAAGGCCAGACTGAGACTAATGCAGCACCCACTGTGGTCTCCTGTCACAGGCCACAGGAACAACCTGCGGAGTCCTCTATCTGGGCCCACCGTTTGTGGTCAGACAATGATGCGGTCTCTAGAGATGGAGCTAGTCTTAGTTCTAACAAATCTGGTGATTAGACTCACACTAGCCTACACAAGACAGTGATGTGTTTTCATTTTCTATTACTGGAAGAGAGTTCCAACTGTGCCTTCAGATCCAACCATGTGCAATTTCAGACTTTTTAATGTCAGAAGAGGAAAGAGCACTTTTACTGTAGCAAGTCATCTTTTTAGGACAGCTAAAAAATACCAGAAGAATAGAAGAATGCACCAAAACAAGGAAATGATCATGTGTAATGAGTTGTATTAAGAAAGAGGGGATTAACTCCATGTTTTGATACAAAGGAATGAGAGTTGTGAATCTGATTTGTATTTTTTGTCATGCACTAATTAATGTTCTTTAGGGTCAGATGACTCTGTGGTGTAAAATCTTGGCATCAGATAGAATACTGATCCTTTCATCTTAGCCACTAGTGTAACTCAAAAATGAGTATACTAGAGAGTTTTTAATCAGATTGATTAAATAAGGTGATTGTTCATATATTGTATTCAATTATGAATAAGCCAAAGTATGGCATACAGTAAAAGTATTGTGATAGTAATATGTTTAAACTACAGATATAGTCAAATCTGTTTGACAACAAATGTTAAATGATGGCTTGTTTGTTGCCCACCATTGATTATTTTTTTGGTGGGTAGTGAAGAAATATTGTTTTCAAGGTAATAGAAAAATACTGTAAATTATTATGATGTTTATTAGGTTTTTTAACTTGTGTTTCTAAAATCCTGTCCATGCAACTGAGGTGGAATGACTAGAGGCATAGACTGTGGCAAGCAGAGAAAGTACTGTACCAGAAAAATGAGTCTTTGGAGCTTTTGCAAGCACCAAGTGTAGAGAACAGAGGCATGAGCAGGGAGAAGTTGTATCTGCAAGTGCACATGTCTTTTAGGGTCAAACTAGACAGAGAACCAATGACAGAAAATACTAATATAATGATACGAGGGAGATGTCTTTAGGACAGCAATCACTGGGCACTGGAAACATGCATGAAAAATTATTTTCAAGTTCAACACTTAATCTTCCTTTACTCTTAAGGGAAACTTTTTCATCTGGAGTGGTAGTTTCACCTGTCAGTGTTGTTGTTTAGGAGCTGGTAGGAATTTCTTCTCTTTCTTACTGGTTACAGAATTCTCCTCTCTGAAAAGATGCATTTTATTTTTATTTTTTTTTTTGCTTTGCATGGGTTTTTTAGATTGGTCTGAGACTGTCATCCATGAAGAGACAGCAATGGACACTCTTGAAATCCTCAGCTCAGCTGTGATTGCTTCAGGGACTTTGAACTCTCAGAGAACCTGTAGTCCACAGGGGGCATAGGTACTATACGTTCATAAGAAAATCTTAGTGGCTTCTTTCGGGTGCTGTAGGTGTTCTCTATACAGAAGTAGCCTTAAGCAGGTCCAGGGAGAGCAGAAGAGGAAATCAATCAACTCCTCCACAAACAAAATTTGATTTTATTACATACTTGTTTACCTTCTTGGGTAAGACTGTCCTTTAAATGCTCAGGTTTACAGAAATGATGAAATGTGGTAAAGTAAATAAATGTTGTTTTGGAAAAGATTATACTCAGAAGTTATTTTGACTTAGTCCCTTGTTCTTGCTCCAGAATGGGAAATAACACTATGGAAGAAAGATAAACATTCTTTTATTCATATCTATGATATCTGTTTTTCTGAGGGAGTGTAGTCATTTAATTTCAATTCTTAAAGGAAAAAAAAAATCAAATACTGTTACACTTATGGAAGTGAAACCTTGCTTTGATTTTCTTTTTAAATTCATTTAACCTACTGCCCCTTTTTATGGGGTGAAATTAATGGGGAAGCAAGGTGTGATTAATGGCACCACTGTTTCACCCTTGGAAGTTAATGGCAAATTATAATCAACTTCAGCAGTACAGGAATTTCACCCTATTATTTCCTGTATCTTATTAAAAATAAAAGGATATAATCAATTGCAAGTAACTGTTTTTTATCCAGGTCCATGTGTTGAAAGCCATCTGAGATACTTCAAAGAAGATGGAACATTGCCAGTCTGACTGTTTGGATGGCAATTAAGTGGCCCATTTTTAAAAAAAACAAAAAACATCTTTCATCTTGTGCTTTCCATTTAGAAGATAGTGCGTTGCAAGTAGTGGGATGTTAGTGGTCTAGGTAGGACATACTGGGCTGTTGTCCCTGTGGGCAGGTTTCTGTGAAGATAAGCTGGCAGTTTTTTCCCCTTTGGTGAATGTGTCCTGTTCTTCTTAATGTTTCCTTCTCAAGTCTGTCTGTTTGAGAAATAGCACTTGCCTTCTTCAGTGGCCTTTAATATAGCCTAGTGTCGTCTTTTATCTGCCTGATTCATTATCCTATTTATCACTTTTACTAAGTATAAAAATCTCTTTTCCTTATAGCTAGCTTGAAATGCTGTGAAAGTGGACTGCTGGATAAACAATTAGCAATTACTACTATCCAGTAATTGTTGTGGCTCTACATTTTATTTGTGTAGAAAATTTCAGCTTGTCTATATGTTTAGCTTGCTTGTAACTTCAGAGATGGTGTGTGTTTTCTACTTTTTAGATTCCCAAGAACATGCTTGTTGAGACTTGGTGCAAGTGCTCCCCGAGGGGTTTTTATGCAGCGTGAACTGGAGCCAACCAGTTAGCAGAAATAATGCTTCTGGTTTGGGAATTTTTTTTCAAGGAGGAAAAAATTATTTTCAATCTCTTCCTTTTTTACATCTTCCATTAACAAATTGGTCTGTGAATATTGCTTTGAAGAAGTAGTGCAATTCTAAATGCAACTTGCTGAGATGCTGTTGTGTTAACCTTTGCCTGTGTGTTTATGGGAAAGCAAATAAGTCTAGTGTATCACAGCTTGCAAAATCCTTTTATATAGTGGATCTACCTCTCAAACATCTCTCTACCATAACTTCCATGTTTCATAAACTATCCAACTCAGTATTTAATATGGTAAGAAATTCATGACATTGGCATAGATAGTGCCAGTTTGTTGTTTTATAGCATGTGGTTATATTTGTAGCAAAAGGAGGATGAAAGTGGTGTGTGGAGTAATTCCACTGAAATAATAAGGATGCTGAGCCTTGTCTGCTGCCTGCATAGCAGTTAGGAGGGTTAGTGTTGTGGCAGTGTAGCCTTAAGATTTCTGGTGGTGGTTTAGAAACAGGAGTAGAAGGGTCTAGTATTTATCATTTACAGTAGAAGCTTGTTATTGCTGAGCTTGCTGCTTGCTTTTCTGTTCATCCTGTTCCCCCCTCCCTCTTTTTTTGCCAACTAAATGTAAGCCGTAGTTTGCAGATACTGATCAGTGCACTGAACAATTGGGAGAAGATGTTGCTGGTGCTGTTAATAGGTAGTTGGATGTTTCTGTGTCAATTCATCAGATAAGTTGAGGAGATGGCCAGCTCCAGAGAGGTCCAGCAGCAATTTGTTATATTTGAAGCATGCTGTTTTGCAAACATAGGCTTTAGTGGTTTGTTGCAGTCAGAGGGGAGTGATGGCATTTAGGCAGTGCTAAATAAAGTTTTCTGTCTTGTACCTTTTCCTGCTGTAGGACTAATAGTTTTAACATCTTGCTCGAATACAAAATACCATAATAGCTTACTGCATCACTGTCATCTGTGCTGTTTGTTGAAGTCTTCTCTGTTTCCTTGTCTCTTTATGCTTTAGCAAAAGGATGCTCCTAGGTAGACCCTGAGATTGCATTTGCAAATACAGGATTATAGAGACAGGACAAGGGTTGCAAATCCTGACTCTTCACTCATGCCTGGTTCTTTTGGAGATGGATCAGATTTCCTTGTGCTTGATGTTTACAGCTCATTCAGTGGTAAACTTCATTTGGTAAGCATTAACTCATCTGCAGATGTTAGTATTCCACTGATCCTTTACGATGGCAGTTCAGATCCAACTGCATTTCACAAGTGACTGATGGACTGTGTTAAACTGTTTTTCTGCTTAAGTCAGTGTACTGCCAAGTATCCACATCACTAGGAAAATCACGATTGTCAGGGAGAGACTGAAGACTTGAAGCCAGTCCCTTCAACCATCTGTTAATTATAGTATATTGGAGCCAGTGGAATGATGAGAAATTACTCCATCTGAAGATGTAGCGGTGTACACAGTTCCACCTTGTCAGGCAAAATGTTTTCTACTCAGGCCAGCACTGAGTCCCAGTGGCAGAGCTCTAAGAGGAGTTTGGCAGCTGCTGTTCCTGCAGCTGTCCCGCAACTTGCAGAAGTCTTTTGTGCCCAGTGGTTGAACTGCTGATGCCTGTCATCTGCGTGAAACTTACTTCATAAGAAAAAGAAAAAAGTGGAAGAAGTAATCAAAAATATCTATGGACCACTTCTCCCAGAAAATGTTATTGCTAACCAAAATACTAGGTAGAAACAGACATACACATCACTTCACCACATATGCAAGGGATAACTAATGATGATGCAGAAACATCAACCCCAACCTTTGCTATTGGTGCAGTAATACCAACTTGCTTAGTTTTAATTGTGTGCTGTTGGTAGCCCTAGTGTTATGTGGGCTACCACAACAACAGCCAAGGAAGTTGGTGAATAGCCAAAATCCAGAGGAGGAAGGAGAGATTGCTGAGAAGCCTAGTTTCCCAGAGGCTCATCAAAGCAAGAATAATTTTGTGCTCTTTCAGAAGGTGAAATTCTCTGAGGATAGGAAATGATGCTGGATTGGTTGGTTGAGATGGGCTCTGTAGGAGAAGCTTTCTGGAGCTCTCCAGCTCATTGTTGTCCAGTGTTTCATTCCCTAGGGCCTCAGTTATTGCAATATCCTTTGTAGGAGTGGATGTATCTCGCTTTGTATCTGTCAGCAGCACTGCTGGAAGCATCCTCTACCTACAGAGTGTGTTCCTCCATCTGTATCTTCTCTCTTTCTCTCTGCCCCCTTTTTGCTTTGTTGGCTCCTGTTTCTGCAGATTATTTCAAACAGCTGCTCATCTTCAGAGGAATGAATGACCTGTGGACACCCTTCCTGCCATCTTTCCTTCCCCACCAAGAGTTCAGCACTCCTGTTGGTCAGTCTTTGTTGCCAACATCCTTGGAATGCTTGACTCCACTTCTGTTAATCTTCACAGGCTCTTCCTTGCTGTCCTTCCCATTTGTCAGTCAAAGGAAATGATCTATCATCCTGTTTCCATTCCCTCTTTTTAAAACTGCTCCTTTCTGCAATGCCTATAAAAAATTTGGCGAACGGTCCTGAGACCACAGCTTACTACAGTAGTGAATACTGTCTCATTTTCTCTTTGGTCTCTGTTCATCTCAAGGTCTTAGCGGGCAGGCGTTTGGGATGTCACCTGGATGGGGACAGAAATTGCGAGGTTTGTTTTATGCTCATATGTCTCTCTGCTTCATGGAGGGTCTTGGTTCAATACCCTAGTTCTAAACTTCATCTTAATGTAGCATCATTTAATGACAGAATGGTTTGGGTTGGGAGGGATCTTTAAAAATCATCTAGTCCAACCCCCGAATAATATCCTGTACAATATAGCATTTAGAATAATGTCAGCTATTTGTTGTTGATATTACTACATAGTGCCTTCCAAGGGTGGGCTGCAAATTGAGAACAATGTGGTAGAACTGCAGATTAGCAAATGGAAGATCTCACCTGAAGAAAAATGAAGGCATTGCTGTCTTTTTTTAATTTGCCTTTGGTGTAAAACAATCAGAGGTTTCATTTTTATATTAATATGTACAGATTTTGTGCCTTTATTTGAAAAAGCTGAAGTGCTTTCCACAACAGATGTAATTCTGATTTTGAGCCAGATTTCAAGGCAACTGAGTTTTGTCTCTGGGCAATTAAAATCCTCAATTAACATATTAATTATTTTTCCTAATGACATTACATTCTTTTTCTTTTTTTCTACTGAAGGGAGAAGAAAATGTCTAATTTGTATATGAGTTTGTGAGATATTTGGCTAATTTACACATGAGAATTAGTATTTGTCTTGCAGTTGCAAAACTGAGCATTTATTCTAAGGGATTTTATATATTTCCTGCTGTGGCTGAGTGTGTTTAAAAGAGTGGTTTCAGCCAGCAGATGTAACTACCAAAATTGAAAAATGCAAGAGTTTCTTTTACGTGTTTTCATTTGTTGAGATAGAAAGAATAAACACTTCTAGCATAAATAAACAGTACTACTTTTCTTTCTCTGTTCTTTCTAAAAACTGAAGAACCTTTCAAATATCAATCTGTGGAGGTTAAAAAAAAAAAAGTCATTCTGATCTCTTCAGTGTTGTTCTGATCCCTTCAATGCAAAGACATTAAACATTAAACCATGTAGCAGGCATACTGGGGCTCATGCTGGCAGGGGTGAACGAAGAAGGGAGTGACAGAGGAACAGAAAAGCCTATCTGCGGGGGAAAAAAACATATCTACTCTTCTGTTTTTGTTAACAGAATAGTTTCTTGACAGAAAAGCATGTTGTCTTTTCTGTTAGCATGGCTGGGTGTGGTGCTGCATCTTAGCCTGAAGTGGTGGCTCAATATTTGGGCTGTTGTCTGTTCTCTGTGCTGCCAGGTCAGCCCTTGCGCAAGTGGTGTCATATTGAACACAAGTATTCGCTGTCTCTAGAAACACACTGTTTGACCACTGAATGAAATAATTTTTCAGCCTTGGATGGGTTGTCTCGCAAAGACTGAATTGTTATTAACCAGTACTACACACCATGACTGGAAGTCTGTTGGGCTAATTACTATACAGAGTACCCCAAGGCACATTCATGGGCTGAGAGCAAGCAATATAGAAAACCTGGGCAGCAGCAGGAGGCAAGGATACAGTAGAAATGTAATCATGTACAAGTAGATGTGTGCGCATGTATGTAAACATGTAAAACAAGTATTGATTTTAGCTGTTTGCCTGCCAGCTTCACCATCATCAGAGATTTGTTTTGGTTTTTTATTTATTTCCTAAACACTTCCTGCAGAAAGTGTTTTTGAGTAGGGATTTGAAGCGAGATGGCAGGTACCAGCAGGATATGAGTCTTAGGATCGCTTCAGGCAGGTCATGGCTTGCATAAAGATGATGTTAATATACTTGTATGATAAGCAGAAAAATCCAGAAAGTACCCAGACATTAGTTGAGGCAGGATAAGGGGGTCAAGCATCAGCTACAGAGACTAGCAATGGTTTCTGTACAGGCAGGGACAAACCAGAAGGAAATGAAAAGTGGAGGAGGAGAAGGGGAAATTGAGTAACAGCAGAAATAAAGGAGATAGGAAACCTGAAGGGAGACGTGTTCAGGCACAGCTGGGCTTGTCAGAGCTGCATAGCAAACAAGAAATCTTAATGTTAAATGATGGGTGATGAAAGAGAAGGGGTTAGGAGGGGTGAAAGAGATAAAAACAAATCAGGAGAAAGAGTAAATATCAATCGAATCAACTTGAATTCCCCCGTGTTTTCAGAAGGAGAAATAGGTTAGAAAAACTTTGCTGCCAAAGGGACTCTCCTCCATACATTCCACTTTTCTCCTGGATCATGCTAATCTCATACAGAGAGCTCAGAAGAAACTAGCCGTCTTCTGTGGACGCAGGGCTGACTTTGTTGAAAGCCGTTGTTGAAAATCTTTGTTATTCTCAGCTGGAAAATGAACGTGTACTTGTGCCACGAGTAGTCTTGACACAAACAGCACAGCTCCTGTATTTAGTCTGTTCCTCTCACCTCTTTATCATACAGGCTCAAAACATGATACTACTGATTTTCCTGGCCCTTGACACAATGTGTTTGTGTACGCATTTATTAAAATAAGTGCTTTTTAGAATTTTATTGCATTAGCAACTGGCAGACCCAGTCATGGACTGAGAAGGGGAGGGCAAATGCTGTATGAGTGCTGCATGAAAACCAAACAAAAGTGCCAGGAAATGTGCAATCTAAATGTAAAGACAGGAGTTCATAGGTGATGAAAGACAGACAACGAAGAAATCCAGAAAACGGTGTTCATCAGAGTGATGATAGACTATCTGATCGCAGGCTCTCCAATTTACCTGAAGTGCACTTCAACCATAATTACATTTCTGAAGCACTTGATTTAACATAAATGTACCCCTGAGTAAATCTAGTCATGTGTAAGACAGTGCTTTTCCTATCTATTACTACTAAAGTTTGAACACATACAGGGCACATGTGCCACTTGTCATGGAGCCGGTGTAAATATGCTGTAGGTGGCCAGAGCCCTGTCCGCGGCGTGGCACCAGAGCACCCCTGCCCCACAGGGCATTCGTGGCCGGATGGGGTGCTGGTAGCTGGGGCTTCTGTCAGGCTTGCTAGAAACTCGGAGCGAAGTTGTTCTTTCTGGATTAAATGTGTGAAGGCATCACAACACATCCTGTCTCTGTGCAAAAAAAACCCTTTTCTGTGACTCAGTTGAGGTTTTGCATGATATGTGAGCCAGTTTAGGTAGATAGATATATCAGTTTATTTTTGCTTCCCATTCACAAACTAAGTGACTTGAGGTCTGTAATGCTGAAATGCTTTGAGGAAGGAGGGGGGAGAAAATTTATTGCAATGCCTTGGGATTGTGTTGCTCACTCCAGCCACACTCAGCACAGCAGGAGGCAGGGAGGGGGTTCGTGTCTGGAAGCTCTTCCTCGCTCCAGAATTTTACTTCAGTCATGCAATGTCCCTGGTCTGCATAACCTGGTGGTACGGTGTGGGTGGCTTTGAAGGAGTGGGGCTGTGGGTTTTTCTCATTGCATGTGGAGCATGAAACTTTCTCACTGTGAAAGCTGCATTAGAATTGAGATAGGAAGAGACCTTTGCTATTTTTGCCAAATCACTAAAAGCAGAAACGTTAAGGAAAATAGCGTATTAGTTCTTGCTATGGGTGAAGCTATTAGGTCTAAAACCAACTTCTGTGTGACTGAAGAAAATTTACAGTGACTGTAGTTGTGAGAAGTGGTTTTACAGTCCTGCTTATATGGAAGAGTTTTTGTTGTATGCAGTCTTAATGGACAGCTGAAAAAAGTGTGTGTGGATTAATTTTTCTGAGATTGTCTTTAAAGATGATACGGCTCTTTGCCTAACTTTGGGATCACCCTGCTTTATCTCCAATGTAAATATGCTTTTTCAATAAAAGCAAAGGGCCACCAGACTATAGGCAGTTGGTAAATTTGGGACTAAAATGGATAATGTCCATGAGATTTAGTGCCTTTTTGAAAGGTAGAGGGAGATGACAAAGCAATGTGTACTTTTCTTTAATTTCATAGCTATTACGTGTTTTGAATGCCTCTTAATCTCAGGCAAGTAGAATCAAATGGTATTGCTTTTTTCTGTAAGTCTTTTTTAGCTGAACATTTCTGAACAGTAGAACTTCTTCCTAAATCCACTACCTTGCCCATCATTTTTGGTTCTTGTACTCATTTTTGTGTTTTTGTTGAATTGACAATTTTAGTAGTGGTTTCAGTCATGTTGTTATAGGACTTTTTGTTTTTTCCCTCCTCAGCTATTGCTGAGCATACAGCAGAAACGAATGGTGCAAATGAATGTCAGGGTGGGATGGCAGTCGCCAGAGGTGCGTGACGCGAGGAAATGGGGATATTGAACTGTCTTGTTGCTGAGGTGCTTTCCTGGCTGGAGCAATGGAGAAGCTGTAAAGTGTCAGTGTGCTGCCATCACAAAAGAGAAGGAGAGAGACTGAATTGAAATACAGACGTAGATGTTGCTGTTGTGTCTGAATTGTGGATGTAAACTTTTTAAATTTAAAGTTTTATTATTGCATGTTTGGAGAGCTTTCTGTCCTTTCCCATTAGTTCTCCCAGATTCAGATTGAAGTTTCTCTGTTTCACTTTGTTTCACTGCTTCTCTCTGTATAGTTTTGTAATGTGTGGGTTTTGGAAATACTAGTTGAAGTTGATTAGGTTTGTTCACTGTATTTCGTGGTCCGATCTTGGACTATTAGAGTTATGTCAGCTCAAGTATGGTACATTGAAATTAACTTCCTTTGCTTTTGGTCCCCATGAGTATCCCGGACATCAATAAATCAGAAATGCTGATTGGCTGCTTCCCATCTAAGCTCACTCAACGTGAGGATTTTGCAATGAAGCTGAAGATTCGCCAATAGTGTTTCTTGTTATATCCAGACCTCTTGTTTTCTTTCCATTTCTACGTTAGATGAATATGATGCTTAATCTTATACAGTCTGAAAAATTGATTATAGTTAACGCCATTCTTATTTTTTTAAACACGTGTATTTCAGCATTGAAGTATATGACAACGTCCAGATCTACTGAAGCATAATGTAGTACACTGTTAACATAGGTAAGATACATACTTGGTGCCAAACAGTGAAGTAACTCGATTAAATGTTGGCAAAGACAAACAGGTTTTTGTGGAAAAAGCAATGTTTTAAAATGTCGCTTATGTTGGTTATGGGATACATGCTGAGTTAACCTCATTGAACTTTTCCCCAGGAATTGATGCGCTTACAATTGGCGGGTCATTATGCTGCTCCACCTGTGTAGTGTTAAGGTCAGTGTGTTTTTCTGATTATAAAAACCATCCATACCATTCCATTATAAATTCACTACCATTCATATAATGGAATGTGCCAAAGCTCGGAGCTCGTTGCAGCTGCCCCCGGTCCATGTTTAAGATCAAACAAAGCGGTTCAGGTAATTTGAGCACCTTTTCAACAACACGTCCAATCAAGCTTCATTTGAAGTGATCTTTTGTTGTTTCTGTTTTGTTTTTCTTTTTTCTTTTTTGTAACCTGCTAAGCATCCATCTGATGTCAGTGTTGGTTTTGTTTTGTGTGGCCTGCCCAAGAATTCTTATTGAATCAAGACATGGTAATTATAAGATCATAGCAAGGAGGTCCTGGGAGCAGCAGGCAACTGTAACCTGGCAGTTGCACGCATCCATGCATAGGCGAAGCACAGAATGCATCAACCACTCACTTTCACAAGGCATTTTCTGAAACCTGCAGCTTCTAACAGTGAATTAATTCTGAGTCATCACAACACACAAATCAGCCATCACGGTAGATACTAATGTGTGAGATGCAGGAATGTATGAGTGGCACTAACCACTTACTAGGGGGAACCTGTGAGCTGATGTGCATGCATAACATGCTGCTGCTGTATGCATCTTCCTGTACAGCTTAGTCTTCAGAATTGTCATGTGTTATCAAAGAGTGCCAGAATGTGCATTAAAGCTTATCTGGTGTTATTTCAGTCACTGAAATGTTGTTATGGTTGGAGCTTTTGTTTGTTGTTTGCTTCTACGTTTTTCTTTGTTACTAATCATACAAATAACTTTCTGTGAAGAGTAAGAATTCAGTCAACAGCCATGTATCTAATAGGTCATTATGTTCTTCTAGTTTCATGAGGATGTATCCTTTCTGTGTTAAGTTTTGCACTTTGTAGTAACCAGTGAGAGCCTCAGGGCTGGCAGTTTTGCTGGGATTGTGGGGGGGTGGGGTGTATTTTGAGCCTCTGTGCAAATTAAGTAGTTGCTGTAATTGCTGAGGAAATACGTGCAGTCTCTTGATCATGATAACTAAGAATTTGTGTGACCGTGTCCAACAGCACTCCTCCTTTCACTTCTCTGTAGCTGCAAACTCAGTGGTATTCTACACTAAATGCAGTGTGAAACTTTCCTGGGTATGTCTGCTCTATACAGTGCATACAGTCTCACAAAATGTGGTGAAGACTTTAACTCTGTGGTGAAAAGTAATCCTTGAATGTTCTAGCTTGTGAAAACTGTACACCACCTGACACTTCACATGACAATAATTTGAATTTTGCAGCTATTGCATCAGGTAAGTACATCTTCAGAGGTATTTGGCAGTTTGTTTTATTACTCTGGAAAAAAATGTATTTCAATTAGGCTACAGTCCAAAAACTAAATGAAAAAGCCGTCCCAAAGATGATGCAGGTCATTGTAGGATTGCATGCTTTCTCTCAAGGGAAGATACTCAAAGGGAAGGACATGTTTAATAATGGCAGAGGTACCAAAAGGATTAAGAATAGTGTTTTGTTGTTGGTTTTTTGTGGTTTTTTTTTAAGTAGAGTGCATAATACATGTTTAACTTCTGGGCAAAACCATATTTTTCTTAGGCACCAGAAAGATCTCTTTTGCAGCATTTTCGAGTTCATCTGTGGTGATGTATCTTCCCAAGTTTTAAACAAGTGCATCTCTCACTGCTACCTATGTGTCTTAATGAATTTGGGCCCTTACATACAACACACAGGAATCCTGGAGGTTGTATTAAATATCTCCAACTAAGAATCCTGCCAGAAAGAGGTAGCTGATACAGCAGCAGGAAGAAAGTAAATGAACTACCTGCTGCAGCATATTCAACTGGTTGTGATGCTTTGTCTCCTCAGGGGAGACTTCTGTTTAAGATAAATTTGGTCCTCAGTCTATGTGGCCAGCTGTATTCAGATGTACCAAAGTGATGCAAATCATAAGTACTTGACATAAAGGGCTGTCTATTAGGTATATCGCCTAGTTTTTATTGACAAAATTCATTAACTGAAAATGCAGCTTTGGCTCTGTTTCTAGCGCTCTCCTCTATGTATGGAGGAAAAAAAAAAGCAAAATATTTTTTAAATTGAAGAAAGTAATTCCTCAGTTCCCTGCCCCACCTCCCCTCTCCTCATCCCCTATGGAAAACATGTTGAGCTAAGCTTATAACAGTGTTTCCAGCTGCTACTGGACACTTTTTTCCTCCTTTATTGTTGTTATTAGAAGAAAAAAAATTGTTTCCCCCTCAGTCTCAGCATGGACTATTTCAGGAAGAGCAAACCAGATGCACAATTTAGTCTATGGCAATGAACAGTATGTACCTGCAAGGGCATTTACTTGACCTTGCAGATAAGCCTTTTGAATTGCATGTAGGCATTTGAGATAAGTGCCAGTATTTGTTAGCAGTATTAAGACTTGACAGGTACAGGGAGTGCAGGAGCCTTCCAAGTCCTTGGGGAGGCCTCAGCACTATTCAAAGTCCTGTGTTTAAGTATCTAGTTTCTTTAATTAGTTTCCCTACATATACCCTGTATAGTCAACAAAGTCATTCTCCTAGTGGTATTTCAGAGCACCCTTTTCTCTGCTGTAACTGTATAACCAATATAGAGAAGTTAGCCTCATTCAAGCACCCAATTCTTAATGCAGGTTATAAAAGACTGGAATGAAAAGGTAGAAACACAGCCCCTCCCAAAAAAAAAAAAATGTTATAGCACAATCAAAATAAGGTCTCAGTTAGAAAGGATTTAGTGTTCTAGTAGGTGGTGGCTCCTGCAAGCCACTTCTGGCTTTTAAAAGGTAGTCTCTAGATGAGACGAAGAACAGCATGTTAACCTTTGGATTTGGCCCCTCATTAGGGAAGAGGGCTCCATCGCTTGATCCATCGCTTATAAAAATCAGCTTCTGTGTGAGCTTTATGTTATATTTGGTCTATCTGTGGACACTATAGCACATGTGCTTTTTGTGGTATGCTGTGTGTTTACATTAAGACACATGGAAATGTTTTATTAAAAAAAACCCCTTTAATTAGAGTTTCTCACATACGGAGTTCATCATTTTAATCACACAAGTTACTTATGGAAAAAAGATCTATTGGTGTTCCTATGCCAAACATTGTTAGTGTGGAGTTGTTACCTGTGGTTTATTTAGGACTCAAGATACAGAAACCTTTCAAACACTCCTTTGCAGTATAGTTCTTGAGCAAAAATAAACAACAAAAAATCAGTTATAGGAATTATTTTTTTCTAAAACAGCACACACAGGTAAACCTGTGCTGAAAGCTCTTTCCAAGCCAAAAGCATTCCCACATATCCAGAGTAAAGCATTTTGCAACCCCTCTGTTTTATACCATACCTCATGCATTCACATTGCCTTTCTTTTTTGCTAATGATAACCAATAAGATGTAAAAAGTGTGTTTCGAACCTTTGCAACTTTTTGTTTGTCTGATAGGCAGAAGAGCCAACAGATCTAACAAAATCCGTTTGGTTGCAAAAGGGATGATGGTTAGCCAACCTGCAAGCAGGAAGGAGACCCCTCGGCTTGTCCTGTAGACTCTGAGCGAGGTGCTGGCGGTCCCAGCAAAGGCAGCAGATGGGAGGCAGTAGTAGGAGGAGAGGTGGAGCTGTGAACCAAAGCCCTTGCTCTTCTAGTGTCTTTTTAATTAGAGTAATATAAATATTCACTGGGATGATGGTTATATCTTAATGGAGAAATTAAGAAATAGATTAATTTCTGGCACAATTCCCTCTTCCTGTTTACAGACGTCAGTCTGTATTTCCAGCACGGGTTTAATTGGAGGAAAAATTCTTTGTATTTGCTTATTATCTGCCAGCCTTGTAAGGGAATAACTATAGCTTTGGGAAAGCGCAAGGGAGTTTAAGGGCACCAGCAGAAACAGACATGTTAAAAAATAGCACAACTGAATAATGCTATCATTCAAGTTAGTAGGAAAAGAGCACTTGAAAGGAAATTTGGTGGTAAGTTTGCTGTTCTTCCCATTATATCATGGAAGTAGAAGGCTGTGAAGATGATGCTTTCTATCTAACCTTGAGTATTTAGGAATTTAAAAGAACCCCAAATAACCCAATGGGACAGGATCTGCTTCGAAGTCTGAAGTCAACAGGAGTCTTTCCATTGTATCCAAGATGTGTGAGATCAGGCCTAGGCTGAATTCACTTCAGAGGAACTGAGAAGTGTTACATGGCTCCATACCCACATGTGCAAGACATTGTCCATACTGGAGAACAGTATGTTGATGACATCAGAAATAACGTCTGCACTGTGTGCCTTTAAAGTTTTGATGCTGCTTTAAAATCTCTTGTTGTTCTACTGGGTGTTGTCGGCTAGAAACTCATGGGCCTTTAATAAAATCTGAGATAAAAGGCTTTATAATTTCTTTTGTTAAAACACAACTTTCAGGATTTCCATACTGGGCACCTACACTGCTTCCATAGTATTTTGCAGCTTTGCCCTTGCATGACGTGCAGAAATTTGATTCTGACGTGCACAAATGCTTTGATTTTACTGGGAATTTTAAGTCTATTCTCAAAATGTGGCCCATCTCTTTAAAGCCAACAGACAAACTGGTTGAAAAAAAATCCATTATTTTGTCAAATTCTATATGATAAAAGACTAACTCAAATTAATCAATGTTTAATTTTATTAATATTAAATCATATATAGAGCTAGTTACATAATAAAAAAATACTCTACAATACACTGAGAAAGCGCTCTCAAATACGTTATCTGTGACTTGTGCGAATATCTACTTTAATTGCATTGGGAATTTAAAATCGAAAAATATAAATGAGATTTTTGTTGTACTTTGCAATTTAAATTAGTCCATTCTTCATGACACTTAAGTCTTCACCTCTGCAAATTTCTTTGCTTCTTGAAGAAAAAATATTTTTGGGAGAAAAAATTCACACCAGATTTACTAGTAAGCTGGAAATCTGCCACAAAATCCATACAGAAAATATAAATGTATATTGTACTAAAACGTGTATTTGTAACTAAAATTTTCTGTGAGGATGAGAATAACGCACTGGACTCTGTATGACAAAATACTAATTGGGAAGAATGGAGCTGGAAAGGAAACAGTGTTGTGTTACATTTTAGCTCGCATCCTGTTTCCACTGTAGTTGCTTTGATAAGACTTCTGTTGCATTTTTGTAATGGCTTTTAAAATACCATAGCACCTATTTCTGCAGACTTGTATACATCAGGACATTCCCTTGTGTGAGTAATCAATTAAATCGGTGAGGCTGGGTATAATTTTTATAGCCTGGCTTCCTGGGTTGGTCAGTCTTCTCTGATTGCACTTTTTCTCTATCTGTCACCCCCTTACCTAATTACTTTTGAAGCCGTTGACTAATTTCAAGCAAAACAGACAGAAGTAGTTGTCTTTGAGATAATTACATTTCTACAGGTCTCGGGAGCTGGGGAGAAGAGGGAAACCCAAGTTGGGGCTGGGGAATGAACCTGTCTGTCACCTGCTCCAGTAGCTGGTATGGTTGCTGGTCTGTACCTTTGCTTCGGGTGGTTTTTTGGTTGTTTGTTGTTTGTTTTGGGGTTTTTTTTCCCAGAGGAATGGACAGGAAAAAGCTAGGACTTTTATTAGAGATTTGGTGGTGATGAAGGATAGAGCTCTGCAGGAAAACAGCTTCATTAATTCCACTGCTAACAGGGCTGTTTGTTTCCAGGAATGCTTTCTGAATCAGACTTGAATGTCTTTAATACAAATGTTCAGCTTCTGGTTAAAGGTTAAAAAAAAAAATACAGCAATCAAGTTAATTTATCACTAACATTGAGAGAAAAAGTTCCAGAAACATTAGTATGTGGCCATTAAGTTAATGTGTTACAAATAATAAATTTGTCAAATTAGTGTCTTTTCTGTTGGCAGGTCTTACACACAAATGAATTCTTGTGGTGCCTGAGAACCCCTAATGGAAATACCTGTTCAAAAGTCAAGTTTTAATGTCACTGACACTTTAGTTTTGCTGTCTAAGTTGAATAGCATTTTATCCAGCAACTAATACCATCAATTTAAAAGTAGCATCTGTGGACCAAAGCATGCTTCATTGCTTTGTGCACGGAATCGGACAGCAGGTAGTTCTCATTGTCCTTATGAGAATAGAAGAGTCCCACACCAAGATATCCAAGCAGGGTACGGCCGCAGCCTTGCTGCGTGATGATGTGCATATCTCAGTCTTTCTTCCAGAACCCAGGTGTAACGCTTGCAGAAACAGTTTTCCAACTTGCTTCCTTTTGGAGGCTTCTATAAATACTAATTAATTAAACTGTAGACTTTTATTGCAATGCCCCAGAACCTAATCCTTGATGGATTTAGGATACTTCCTTGACAGAGGGGTTCTTACCAGATATATAGGTTTAAAATTTTCTTCTTTGGACCTTACTTTAAGTGCAGTGTTAAAACCTGTAATTACTTCTCTTCTGTGAGGATTCAGTGGCAGCAAAAAAGAATTAGGTTAAGTCTAAGCAATGGTCTTCATTAAAATGAAATGAAACTATGGCTTGAGCCTTCATTCAGAACCATTCTTGTGCTTTTATCTGTGGGTGAGTGAAATACAACTTTTCTGGTGACCTTTGCAGATGTTCTTCCTATTTGAAAACTCTCATGAGACCTTTTGAACATGGGACAACAAACCCTTTTGAACTGGAGTAAAAGGGAAAAAAGTAAATTAGAAACTCACGCAGTAATGTGAGCAGACATACATACCTGTACATACGATTGTGTGATACAATAATTAGGTATTACTATGTTGTATTAGAGGTGTACTAGCAGCGAAGTAAGTATGGGCGAAATTCAGAAATCATACTGTCACAATGGGACTTGCCTATCCCTATGTGCAGGTCCAGTTTCTCTTGGTGATGGTAGTCAGTGGGGCTTGTCTCTCTTCTACATTTATATATGGTTGGAGGAGCTTGTACCAGTTTGTTGTTCTTCATCTACTTGATCTAGTTCTCCAGCTGTTCTGGGCATTTCTGCTTTGAAAATCTGCTTTATGCCTGTACTTGTTTTCCAGGTGGGAACTACTGGACTACCTTTCATCTAATCTTGGCTAGCAGTTCGCCAGAAAAACCTTCAACACGTAGCTCGATCATCTTATGGTGGTCCAGAGGAAAAGAGAGTCCCTGAATGCAGCTTCTGTTCTCTCATGTAGGATTATTTTTGTGCCCTAGATAAAGCCACCACGTGTTCTCTTTGTAAAATCTGAATCTTGTTCTTCAACTAGAGACTGTAATACCAGAATTACTCACTTCCTCTTGGGATAGTTTGCCCAGTTTCTTTGCTTTCTCATGAATACAATTATAGTAGCAATTTATTATGATTTATACAATCAAAACATAAACAACTTTTAATAAAGATGAAACAGTAAGTAGCAATCTGATTTGGAGATACATATCTGAGGCTAGTTTTACCTGCCCAGGAACAGAGAAATCTCCTCCTTTAAACTATGGCTTGTGGGTTCTATCAGTAGTATTAAGTTTTTAATGGTGTCAAGATTATTTTCCAGAATAAAATATTGGATGTGAGGCATTACTAACCATAAATCAGTTTTTCCCTTACTGTTTTTCAGTGTAAAATAAGAACTCTGGATCCTCAAAACCTTTGTTATAATAGCTTTTTCTTTAACAAACCCACAAAACCACACATAATGAACTTTAGATATTTATATTTAAAAAAAAAAAAATTACAAAAATACAAGGATGTTGTCATAATCTTCCCAAGTGTATACAGACATAAGCCAGTCTGAGAACAAGCATGCTTAAAAGTGGCAGTCGAACTCTTAATACTTGCAAGCGGTTTTCTTTCTGCCTTCCAGTGACATTGGACAAAACCCATGCAGTACTGATGAATGCTTCAGTGTCTGATGTTCCAGTTTAAATCCATGAGGGGTTTATCTTCTTTTGAAAAAATGAAAAATGTTTTCGATTATATTATTATAATTGCATAGGAAAAAACATTCAGATATCATGGTCTAAAAATATGATTGTATTTTAAATTAATCCCAACCCATCAAATGACAGATTTGCTTCTAGGTTTTGAGATCTCATTCTAAGAGTAGTTGCTGTGATCTGTGTCCTAAAATGCAACTTGCTGCTCTACGTGTTTGACTAATGTGTTTTTCCTACAGCATAGGTTATAGCCTGGATGAAAATGTTTGAAGTGTTTTAGTTAAAATATGAACTCTTGATTTTCCAAGTCTGGATTAGCCCTTGTTAACTGCAGCTGTTGACATCTATATGGGTTTTCCATTGCTTCATGGAGTCATTTTGTTCCACATTGAAGTCAGGGGGAGTTTTGTCCTTAAATTTTATTGGAAGCAGGATTGAGGACGCTCAACTGGATGGCATTTCTGTATTTGTCTGGAGGTAATATGATAATAACAGGAACTCTGTAGCCAATTAATTTTAAAATGTCAGGGAATATTCTAGGCCTTGTTGAAAAGTAGAAGATGGAGCTGAGGGCATGCTCTGAAGCTGGTGTCTGGTTGAGAAACTGGTTTGTTCTTTGTAGATCAAAGGAGTTGTTGATGTAGGCATTGATACTCAACAGCCTGCTAATAATACCTACCTGCCTCAGCCCTGCCTCACTGCCTGAGGAGGTCAGGATACTGACATCTCAAAATCACTTTTCTCTTAAAGAAATACAGATGGGGGTAAGAAGCATGACAGAGTGTAGGTGCAATGGATGAAATAGATTTAAAATGTTCTCTTTGCTGTGGAGTGGGGGTCAACCACCATGGGCAGCTGGAAGGAACCACGAGTGACACGAGCCTCCTTGCAGCCCTCCTGGGTTTTGTGTGTTATTGTCCCCACACGTTAATCCAGTGCCTGACCCATGGCTGGTACAGCAAGTGATGCCTGGTGCCCTATCCCTCCCTACCTACGAGTCGGGGGGAGGGTGGTAATATTGTTAAGTGAGGAAGAGGAGATATGTCACAAGAATAAAAAAGGATGGGGAGGAGAGGAAGATACACGATCACCTGGGAATATGGCATGGGCTGTGATGTGAGGGACGTGGCACAGTGGAACAGGGACCTTGCAGACAGCCTGGAATAGAGGGAGGCAGGAGGGAAGCCATATGCAGCTCTTGCAAGGAATGGCACTCATGGTGTCAATAGAAATTTTACAGGTCATAGCAATGATGAATGTCTCGTGGTGTGTGTGTATATGGATCCGTTTGTGCTGTGCGCAGGTGTGCCCAGGCAGAGAGGGAAGTGTGGTGGAAATACTACATGGGTAGATCTGAGCTCTGCAGAATAAATCCTTTGATACATAGCATGTGAACTTTTCGTTTGCAAAGACTCATGCTTGTGTCTGAAGGGAGTTTAATATTAAAAACTTCCCTTTTGATATCTGTGCTTGGTTGCTTTCAGTTGCCTTTTGTGTGTGTGTTTTATACATAATAAGCTATGCCTGATACCTATGTGATACATTAGACAACTCTTCTATTTGGTAGCAATATATGCTACAGACATCGTACAAGCTTTATTTTTTAGCAAAACAGTTGTCATAGTGGAAGGTATAATACACTCTTAATGGTAGAGAATGGTGGGATTTCCATAACTGTCACATATCATAAGAAATTAAGAGGTTTTTTCTGCAAAAAGTTTTCAGAGGAGTCTTTGGACTCTGGGGAAGAGATATTGGAAATGTGGGACTGCTTCTGAGCAGAGAAATGACTACACCTGACAGTTCTGGGAAACATTGTACATTACTGGAGATCTTTCTGCAACTCACGTTTACTCTACATCATTTCGTTAGTAGTCTCTTAAATTTTGCAAGATGTCTTCACAGCTTTTCCTGTAAACCTCTGCTATGTTTACGGGTATTACACTTTTGAAAAGATGTGTACATAAAGGGTATACAGTATACTGAGTATTTTTTTATTTTCTCTGCTTTGACTTCCTCTGGATGTACCATCTAGTTTGAAATTTTATAGTTGCCTAGAAAATCAGACTATTCTTAAATAATTGGGTAGTAGTTCAGTATGGAGTTTTTAATATGCTTTATGTTTCTATTTCACATGCCTGAATGTACTTACAATACACATTTTCTGCCACCCTCAGGAGTGCTTTGCTGACTTATCTTTATATAATATAATATCTTATAGTTTGAGAGGTTCATACACAGGTCTGGCTCCTTCCTATCTAACCTAACATGCCTAACCTAGGGTCCCAACAGTCATCAACTCCTTAAAAAGGTGATGAAGAGAGATAGAGCTGAATCCTCTCTGGGAAAGCTTTACCTGGGTCTCAGTCTCTTTCAGGAGGTGCCTGTCGCTTCCCTCTGAGTATACAGGGAGTCTTGGGAACCTGCATTCCTCAATTAAGTGACTCAAGTACTCACAGTTTGAGTTGGATCAATCTGGGCCCCTGTTGGTGCTATTAAAGACATTGATCTTTTAAACAAAGTACTTGAAGAACTGAAGGCACTGGTTATAAAAATCCATTAGGTAAGAAATGTCTATTATGTGCTGTGCAGAACCTGAAACAGGGCATCCAGCATGGTCAGGGCTTCCCAGTAGGAATATCAGCTGATCACTTCACAGAAGAACAGCAATGTTTTTATCCATCAGAGAAGAGTGTCCCTGTGCTTACCTCCTCCCTCCTGAAACCCCTTTGGAGTAAGTAGTGTTCCTAGGATTCCAGCAGAGTCCAGCTGTGCAGTGGACCTGATGAATACAGTGATGATTCTTAAATAGTGTGATGTGGGGTGCACAGGCTTTTTGGGACAACTCTCTGCTGCGAGTGATGCCTCTCTAGTTTAAATAGTGGATTAAACCGGTACCAGTGCCTGGTGTACAGAATGATTGCTTTTCTTCTGGCAATGATTGTTGTTCATAAATATTGTCCTCAGGTTTGAAAAGATGAGGAATGGACGTTTTTAGTCTTTGGCACCACAGTCACTAGGACTGTGTATCTGTGAAGCTGGCATGCTCCACACTGGCCTTTATGGACATGAGGATGCTTGTTAAGAGAGGGTTTGTTCTCCTACCAACAAATCCTTCATCTTGTGCCTGTTGAGAGGTGTAGTCACTGTCCTACCTCTGTCTGGTACTGTCTGCTTCTGATGTTTAAAACCAAGAAAGTCAAAAATATAAATTTCCTGTTATGTGCATTGTAGAGCACCAGCAAAGGCACACTTTGTGGACTTCAGAGTATTTGATAGTAGCATATGAGCAGATCCTAAGGTTATTTCTTTAATCTTGTAGTGTGGAAAGAACAGAGTGAAGCTGTGCAGTGTTAACTTGGTTTAAGATGTTACCATGTTGATGCTTTTATTATTTCCTTACTGTTATCTTTTTCAGATTTTATATTCAGGCCATATTGCTTGTTCACCTGTTCTTGTGTACCTGAATATGTCCTTTAAAAATATTGGCAATGTTTTCAGATCTTTTTTCTGTAACGGGTAAGTCTGATGGCTGTTTCTTATCCCTTGCTGTGCCAAACTGCTGAGACAAGACTGTTTTTCTGCTGCCGATTTAGGAGAAATTAATTTTGTTCTTAACTGCTTTCTGTTGCAGAAACTTCCCAGTGCTTTATGTAGTGAGCTGTGAGTGGATTATCAATGTGTCAATACAAATGTGTTGAATGTAAGATTAATTGCTCTTAGTTACACATAAGTAGTCTACAGTGTAGAAGCTTGGAGTGATCTCATCTAAAACTGGTAAAATGTCATTTTTTTCAGAAACTTAATTGGTTTATATACTTACAGGAGTACAAATCTTCATTCTTGGAATCATTTAATTGAAAATGTGATGTGTGTATTTTTCAGCATGCTCTCCTGCGTTCATTAGACCGCACTCTTTTACTTCTTCCAGAAAAAGAAGAAAAAACATTGTTAATTTTTTCCTTTCTTTTTCTGAACTCCAAGAATTTCCCTCCAATCATTACCCCATATTCCAACTTCCATCTGCTTGCGCCCAGGAGATTGTTTAAGTGCTCTCAGAAAATGTGGACTGCTCTTAATTGTACCTTTTCTTTGTAGATGTGAAGAGTACCTCTGGTTACTGTGCTGCTAGCTTTGGCTGCCTTATGACTAATAGGCCTGCATCGGGAATCAATCCTAGCCACTGGCACCGAACCTTGCTGGGTTGACCTTGAGGTCAACTCTTTGATTTTGATTCTACTTTGTGCAATGATTTGCACATCAATGAAGCAAAGTTAAATGTAAGAGGATACATTAACATAGCAGTACAGCTAGACTGGAAATGCACAAAGGTCAGGAAATGGAAAAATGAACTACCTAATGACATCCATTTGCCCCATTGCTGGCTTTGATTTCCGATTAGTGTTTATTATAGGCATAAATATATATATTGTGCCATAGATGTCCAATGTTGAGACAAATACACTGAAGGTTCTTCAGTGTTGCAATGGCAGGCAGCCTTCATTTCAGTCTTCCCAAAAGGAGCAGTTTCATCTCTGCACTCTGGAGTATCTTGCAGGGAAAAGGGTGTCAGTAGACCATGGAAGCCTGTGGCTCCCTCATGCTATTAAATGATTCCTTTGGAGCTCTGAGAAGCCATTCCCGTGCCTCTCAAATGGTCGGATCCTACAAATTTCTCTGTGTTCTCCAAATCCTTTGGCTTCATAGCATTCTCCAGTC
Organism: Balearica regulorum gibbericeps; assembly: GCF_011004875.1. Taxonomy (NCBI): domain Eukaryota; kingdom Metazoa; phylum Chordata; class Aves; order Gruiformes; family Gruidae; genus Balearica; species Balearica regulorum. The sequence continues at coordinate 110,942,653 of NC_046185.1, read as the reverse complement.
CCAAGCTTGATGTTTTTCATGTTGGGTTTTATGTTTTCAGGAAGTCAGGTGCTGAACCATTTGGAGATTTTTTTTTTTATAGCTCCTTGCACTGTAAGGCTTTGTTTACTGGATTTGGCTATACTATAAGCTAGGCTTTAAAAATCCTTTTTGTGCTAAGAGTTAGACTAACAATTCTTGCAAAATTCAAATGTCCAAAGGGATTTTTCTCATATGATAAATAAATAGCTGTGATAGGTGGGAGTGTGTTGATGGGGGCAGTTATGATAGCTGAAACTGTAACCTTGATTATAGCTTGCTTGTTGAACTGTCTTTCTTCTTACCTCTGCATTGCCTGGCATTTTGTGTAGTCAATGGTATTGTGCCCACAGTGATGGAAAATGCAAATGTTCTCTTGGTTGAAAATTTGCTCTGCAGGTACCGTGTGCTGTGTTAAGACGACTGTCCCTAGGCAAAAAGGATTTATTTACCTTTTCCAGGCTCTGACTTTGACAGAGGGAGAGCGTATGTTACCGAAAGCTGCTGAGTACTGGCAGCTAAGGGATCCTCTGGGCTGCAGGTGGGGGGAGCAGATGGGGAAGAGATGGAGAGCAGCAGGCCTGTGGTGGGAGTGGAGATGAAAAGGTTGCTGGGAAGAACAGGGAGCAGATCCTGCAACAAATCTTTAGGGCTGTGAAAAGCAGGAGAGTTGCCTCTGAGGATGACTTCATATTTCTGCACTGAGAGCAAGTCTGGAGGGGAAAGTTCTTCTCTGTAAGGAGCAACATGAGATTCATTCTCATATCTTTTTGCTTTCACCTGGCTTTTTTACTCTTCCACCCAACAGAGCTGAGTTTCCTGTCTTTCAGAACTTACCTGATTCTCATTTATGCTCTAATAAAACAGTTTTACATACTGAAAGCCTTTTTGGTAGGCTCACCTTCAAGTCAAAGGTCTGCCTCAAAACTCTGGCTTGCAGAGTCCCATCACATCACCTTTTGATGACTGTATGTGCTACTGCTTTGCTGCTCTTCTTTCTGGCCCAGCCTCAGGATTTTGCTCTGGGTGTTCACACCTGGGCTGTGACCAGGTTTTTAAAACCTTTTCATGTTGTCTCTCATCTAGCCAATTAAACCTTTCGTACAGGTCATTACTACCTTGTATTTCTGTAAGTACAATATCCTTGTTGACACATGTGATCTTACCTTTCTGAAAGCTGATCAGAAGACTTTTGCATTCATAACTTACCACTTTCACCAGCTTATCCTAATTTTTTTTTTTAAATCTGTCTTGGCTCCTTCTTGTCTGTTACAAAACTTGTAAGCCTTGCAAATGAAGGCTGAAAGCTTATCAGGAGAACCTTCATCTCTGGTGGAGTAACCAAGAGACTGACTCCACATCTGATTTGCCTATGATGTCAGACTTTACTACAGCTTATTAAATTTTCAGATGGATAAATGTGCTGTGTCCCAAGCTTCCCGTCATACAAAGCTACCTCACTGTATTTCTTGGTACTTGCCCTGGAAATTCTGGTTGTGATGATGCTTGCAGCCATCTGAATGACTGCATACACCTTACTTTGAGCCCACTGTCCTGCTGGCTGATATTATCACCTTGTTCCCTTTAATTTCCTCATCTGCCAATGGTGTAGTGATGGGTTGTATTTCAATCATATACTATCTTTGGTATGGACTATAAAAGTCTGTTGTACCACCATCCTGACCCACACAAATATATCTTCTCTGAAAAAGCAGCAATAAGAGGTAACTGGTGTCAATCCAAGTATCTAAAAGACAGCTGTTAGTTGCCTGAACAGAGAATTGAGCTGGATTCTTGCAGATGCTTAGCTGGGACCTATCTCTTTGTTGCTAAAGCATGTACCTTTCTGGCATGATTTAAAATAATCCCCCCCCCCAAAAAAAAATCCCTAACATTAAGCCCTACAGCTCTCCAGGAGAAGTTGCTGCATGGCAGCTCTGAATCCTTTGATGAAATTCAGCTAGCAATAACGGAGTGTGAGGCCTTCCAGCCAGAGGATTCTTCTTGTCTCGGAGAGGGAGGTGGTATGGTTTTCTCAGGTGGTGAAGGAAAAGGCAGTGGTGACAACAGCACTCTGCTTTCCCAGTGCCAAATAGCAATTGGGCAAGGAGAGAGGTGTGAGTGTAAAAAGGAGACAACGTGAGAAGAAAATCTGTGAAAGATTTTTTTCTTGGTATTTACTGGTTACAGATTTTCTGTGTACGTTTTTGAGATGAATTTTCTTTACAATCAGATCTTGTCTGTCATTTCCTTTTGGCCACTCCTTCCTACTTTCCCTTGTTAAAGATTGCAGTTGCCTTTATTTGCGGGGGGGGGAGGGAGGGGAATACCCCAAATTAATTTTTCTGATGTTTGTTTTCATTACATGGACTAAGTGACATAGATAAGAAGTAAGTTCTGCCCACAGAAAACCATCCAAAAAATCTCATTTTGAGTAGGGCTTTTGTGTGTCTGGTAGATCTTTAGAGACAAAGCTTTCCAGACCTTTGTGAAAATCAGAGGGAGTGCCAGTGAGAGGGGAAAAATGTCCCTCTAGTTTTGTTCAGTGCACTAATATTCTTTAGCTGAATACTTGTTGCCATAGCTGCCTGTACATAAAAGAACTGTTTCTGATCTTAAAAAAAAAAAAAAACAAAACTAAATTTATTGGAGTAAATGCTCATTTATGCTAGAGTAGCTGATAGAAGTAGAAAACCTATGTTTTCCAACAGTAGTGATATTTGCATATCTTGATCTTTTAAATTAACATCTTGTCTACTGTACAGTAAACTGAAAATTACTTATGCATGTTATATTACATATTATGTATGTCCAAATGTGGAATGTAAAGGGAAAGACCTTGACATCTGCTATTTCAGGTGTTGAAAACTAAAGTAACTGGACCATCTCTGATATAACTGAAATATTGTACATCCCTGTTGCAGCATTTCTCCTGTCCTAGATATGTTCAGAGGTAGGAAATAGACAAGCAATACATCAGTTACCAACGTAGTATTGGCATCTTAGGACAAGCTTGAGCTCACATGTAGAGCATATCATACACATGATGTACTTAAGTGTGGCAAGACAGGCCCTTTTAGGACAAAAATCTGATAATCTGAGAGAAAAAGGTTAAAAGACGTGAGAAAACCACCTTTCCTCTTACACGCATGGACGCCCAGATCAGCAAAGGCTCTCCTCACCACTAACCATCATACAGGCAGTGAGGGGAGTGGGTGGAAAAATGAAACCTGGGGATCATTTGGGAGAGAGACCCCATGGGTGGAAACACCCCTGGAAAGAGTGACTGTAGAAGCAGCTCTGGAGTGACTGATTTGAGCTGGCAACAGAGGGATTTTTTTCCATTGACAACCAGCCTTGATCTGTTGTGCTGTTGGGTCAACGTTTGGATGTTCTTGCTTTATAATTTACACTGTATATTAGAAATGAGAATATAGCTTAATGTGTATAGTGTACACACCTCTGTAAAGGGATAGAGAGAATGAACATGAATCTCCAGCCCCTAAAAAGGATTTTTTTTTTTTATATACTAGGAATCTATGATAGATCAGATTGCTTCTATGAGACACAGAGAGGACGTCTTTACAATTTTTTAAAGTTGTCTCATGGTGGCCAGGGGTCTCTCACCAGGGCTTGGGGACTACGTGCATGCTTTAGACAGTTGCATGGAAAACATGCAAAGCTGGTAATAAAATGGGGAGTAACTATTTTCCCTAACCTCTTTTCTACTTATTCATACAGCTTGTGTTTTGATGCTATTATTTAATCCAGATATTGTGTGACTGTATTGTCCCATTTATTTGGGATCTTTTCAGTTTGGGGATTTTCTTTTTTGCAGATTAATGTATTTGTGTAGAATTGATGCTGGAAATACAGGAGACAGATTTCTGGAGAACACTGCCTTCTGGGTTGCTTTCAGATTATGCCATTTGTTCTACTGGCATCAACATACAGGAAAATGGGAACTTATAGAATTAGAACATAGTGATGAATTTACCGTTTTCATTAAAACTGCTTAAAGTCTTGCTGAAGCTGAAAAAATGAAATGTTTAAATCTAATTTAATTTGAAAGTGTGCAGTTAATTAATACTTTACATCCCTTAACATTAAAAAATGAAAGTATCTGCAGAACCACTACTCCCTGGAGTAATTTGTCACCAGAAATAAAATGTCTGTCTTTGAACTGAAGTAGCTTTTGGATAGCATGCTATGCACAAAGGAACCCGTGTTAATGATACATACAGACTAATCCAGAAGAGCAGCCTTGAAGTTCTTTGCGTTGCGATCTCACCATTACAAAACCAATAGTAGTCGTCTCCAGTACTGTTGTGACAGCAGATGCCTTCTTCGCTGAGTGACAGAAACTCCCATCGATTTTAAATTACTGACTAGAGCCTGGTAGTTGTGTGTGCCCACAAGTGTTTCCCAGATTAGAAAATGTTAAAGCATGTGAGACCCTGTTTTTTGATTTAAAAAAAGATGCATTTTCTGTTTACAGGGAATATCGGTCTTTATGCTATGAAGTGAACTCTTTTTTCAAACAGTGAGTAAATATAAGTGTTAGAAAAGAGGCAGCAAAGACATGATTAGATGCATAGCAAATGCAACACCGTGTACTTTGGTCCCCACCACACTTCTTTTCTTCTTCTATTCCTGTTTCACTAGTGTAGCCTTTTGCATTATTTGCTTCAGTCTTGCCAGCACTTACTATAAGGTGTGGCATCCCTGCTGGAGATATTTTTGCTATAAACCCTGTTTAATGCAGTAAGTGAGGATTTGGGTCATTGGACTGTAAGCGTTGTAGGGCAGTGTCTACAAAGTGACAGCATATTCTAGGGGTACAAACATGCCAGTTGAATTTTTTTGCTCTCTGTGCAGTTTTTGTGCAACAAAATCCTAAGATGTATTAATAGGTCTCTTGATTATTCCACAAAAATTGGTATTAATAAAAATATATTTTATTTTTTCAGGGCTTACTGTTGTTCTGTGCTACCATAGCCTTAATAAAGCCAGGGTTAAACAACTGCTTGACTGGACAAAGGAGCTGTGATTTTTTCTTCTGCTTAATTTGTTTGAGTTCAAAAGGATCATTTGACTTCTGATCATGTGAAAAGCATTTCATAGCATACTGGAAAGATGTCTGGTTTTGTATCTAACGGACTTGACAACATGGTTGGCAAGAGACGGATAATGGATGGCTAATGAATAATGAAAAGCTGAGTGATTGAAATAGCAGAGCTGCAGGGAGAGCATAGGGAAAGCTGGGAAGGAAAATGGAAAAACCTAACAGCACAGAAGTAAGGAATAACCAGTATTTTGATCAGTATCAGGGCATGTCTTCACATTAGAATTAACCCCAGTCATAACTTAAGTATTCTCCATCTGCCAACTCACAAGAGGTCTTAACTCGTGCACTATGATATGCTTTGTACAAGTCACTCAGCTTGCCTTGAGCAAGGAGGGTAGGTTGGAATCTAAATATTTTTCCCACTACTAAGATGATGAGTACTCTGCAGTAGCCTCCTTAACTCTCATTAACTGTTTAGTGCATTCCTAAATTCCTACCAGAGCGTGGGTACGTGCAGTATCTTAGTCTACCGCAAAAAAACAGAGCAGAGCAGTAGCATCGGAAGCTATCAGCTGTACTGAGAGATGCTGCAACACTTACTCTGTATTTACACTTCAGTGAAGACATCTCCGTTTTGGTAACAGGGATAACTCTGTTTTCATGGTGCTCACTCTTCAGATCTCCAGCAGGGAGGAAGAGCTCTTACTCATTGCTAACCAGTCTCTCCAAATGGGATACAGTCTCTGGGGTGACTGTGATTTGAGAAAGGTTCCTCTGCAAATGTAATGAGAATTACTGGGGAGAAGACTTCACTCCAAGTGTCAAAAGTGGGAAGACTATTTCCTGATGTTGAAAGAGAATGACTCCTTAGCAGTTTGATAGTTGTAATGTTTGTGTCTGGATGCATGCCTTAACATGGAGGAAGCTAGCTACTATTAATTTCCTTATTGCCAGTTGTGGCTGAGCTTGGTGGTGCGAGGCTTGCTCTTGCACTTGTTTTCATGGCAAGAATTACGGAGTAGGAGTTGGGTTAGCACTATGTTTCCTGCTACACCTTTTCATGCCCTTTTTTTTTTTTTTGCAATGCCAAATCGAAAAAGATCTGCTACTTTCTCATTCTGATGTACTATGTTTCCTGAGCTTTGACATCACTGAAAAATGAATAATACTGTAAATACTATCCTTTTTTTTTTTTCTTTGTAGAATCTGTACCAAAACAGGTTCCTGGGCCTGGCAGCCATGGCGTCTCCATCTAGGAACTCACAAAATCGGCGCCGGTGCAAAGAGCCTCTCAGATACAGCTATAACCCTGACCAGTTCCATAACATGGACATCAGGAACAATTCCCATGAGACGGTCACCATTCCTAGGTCTACCAGTGATACGGACCTTGTCACTTCAGACAGCCGGTCTACCCTGATGGTCAGCAGCTCCTACTACTCCATTGGGCATTCACAGGACCTAGTCATATACTGGGATATAAAGGAGGAAGTGGATGCAGGGGACTGGATCGGAATGTATCTCATAGGTAAGTCCCCCTTCCCCTTTGGTTTCTTGCTGCTTTTTTTACTTGCAAGTATTAGGGTAATATGGGCTAATGGTAATAATGAGCTAATACAGCTCCATTGAGTGTAGTCTTGAAGTGGGTTTACATTTATGACAAGGTTTCTTCTGCTGCTGGATTGTTGGTTGCAGTCCTGGCCCTCACTTTTTCGTCATTAGAGATACGGGAGTGCTTTCTGTTGACAGTTTCTTGCAATTTCAAGATATTTTCATTTGAAAGTAATTTGGATTTTGGGAAAATACCTCCTGTGTAAAAACAGCGTAATATTTTCAGGGTTTCCTCTTGCGAGTCCTTGAGTAATCTGTGACAGATGAGAGGTTTTACAAGTCAAGAATATGAATCATTTAAAAACCCTGTGAAACAGAATGACTTTGCCTGTATAGCCAAAGGATATTTTGATATGAACAATAATTATAGACTGAGGCAGTCTGGAGTTGTCCCAGAAGAATTTTTTTGGGGGAGTGTATGTGTTGATTGGAAGCTGTATTCAGCCATGTGCATTAGCATATTTTTGGCATCTCCATCTAGTAAATCCAGCCTCATGTAAGAATAATAAGAAATGGTTTCAATGGACTTTTACCTGATTGTTTCACTTCAGTATAAAATTAGCATTTTTTTTAACTTGGTTTGGTTCCTGTGGAAATAGTCCTGCTGCCTAGACTGAAGTCTGTGTTAACTCTTTGCTCTCTGTTAAGTTTTGAACATGGTAGATCAGTTTCAGTCATATTTCTCTAAGGATCGGAGGCCTTAAAAATGTGAAGTTCTTAAATTTTTCCATGGCTTGGTAAAGACGACAGACTCAAATTGGTGCCCCCACAAAATGAAATGTTGGTAAAACGTTGCCCTTACCTGTTTGGATAAGTGTGCCTAGCACTAAGCAGTTATTTTAGTTCCAATAGCAATATTTTACCTTGCCCAGATAGTAAGCCAAACAAAACCAGATAAAACGTATGATGATGTGAGTTGGGCTTTTGGAGTAATGGTAGGGGGCATTGTAGGGAGCGAGGGTGTTGCTTTAGTGGCTAAGACCAGAGAGGTCATGTGCTAAGGATGTTGGGAACACAGATGTTGGGGATGTGAGAAGCGACTGGATGGGAGGTCTGAGCATGTAGAGTAACCCTGGTGGCACAGTTTTAGGCATTGGAAAATGAGTTCAGGGTGTCAGAGAGACTGAGTAGAAGGGGAACGTGAGGGTGGCTGTTTAGGACATGGAGGGAAAGGAGTGGGGGTTACAGTAAGCCAGGCTGCAGTACTTGTTCCCATGAGTAACTTTATAAAATATGCTGCTTTGAAAATAAAAGTAGACTTCTGCAATTTAAAATCTTTTAGGAAAAAAAGCAGAGACTGGATTTAAAACAGATGCTCTGAAAGTAGTCTGGTTTGTTGGCCTTAACAGAATTACTTCTGTTTACAGTTAAGCTTGCAGTTGAGTCTTTTCCTGGAATAGATGAGAAGACACAGCAGCCCCAGTACTAGGCACTAAGAAATACTTTAAGCCTGTTCTGTGACAGCACAAGAAACTCATGAAGGACTGCATTGCTTCAGTAAAAAGAGGCAAAACATACCTTCTGGTGGTCTGGAGTCAACAGAAATTCCACAGCGCTGTTTCACATTGAAATCATATAGCTCAGACATTGTACTACGGACTGCGAAGACACATCCTGATTTTTTTTTTTGGATAGGTAACCTTAATACAGGAGACATTAACTGGGAGAGAAAAATCAACCTTGTTATTCCTGCGTAATTTGTCCTATCAAACAGGATGTTGCTTCAGGCACCCCAGTAAATTAGAAGTGCAAATTGTGAAGTGGATCCTTGCCCCTGCTGGCTGAATGTCTGGCGTTAATGGCGATAGTCAGTGGCTTGTTCTGAGGAGCACTGCTGCCAAATGAAAAATGAATAGTGTGTCCAGCCCCCAAGAAACCAACAGTTGACCCTTGGTATCTTTGAAGGTATTTTGTCTCCAGCCTCTCAGGTTCCCAGTCTAAATAACCAAGGAAATAGCAGGCACCAGCACCCTCATTCCTTTTTTTTTCTCTTCCCTTCCCCTCTTCCTCCCCTCCCAAAACCCAAGGTGAGATTTGGTGTTTTGGTTCCCTTAAAGAAAGAGAACATGGGATACTTAAGATCACTTAGCTTTTGGTGTGTGTTTGATATGGAAAACACTTGGGAGTCTAGGAAGGTGACGGGCACTATGGCTACATCTACATTAACATTGTAGGGGGAACCAGTGTGAATGGGTCTGTAGAAGCAAACAGCTGCTGAATAAATTTGAGGGGCTTGGCTTTAGAGCAGTCTCAGTCTGGCAGACTGAATGCCCTTGAGTTGCTGTGGAGCATCTTTCAGTTTAGCTTCACCAGGACAGAATTGAGTTTGTGTGCCCAAAGATCACTGCAAGGTGTGGTGGTGACAAAATGGGGACAATTGGAAGGATCATTCCAAAAGCATGCTGCTCACCTGAAGTAAAACATTGATACATCCTATATACAATGTTTGTGACCAATCCATGGGGGTGGGAGATCCAGACATCCTAATTGCTTAGATTTGTGTATGCATTTGAACATATTTTCTGAGCCAGCATTCCTGTTTAGAGAGGAAATGCTCCTGGCCTTGTGGGTATGACCTTCACAATGCAACCTGATATATGACTATGTTTTGAATTAGCAGCCAGACTGGATCAAGAGAACCAAAAAAACTATGAGCTTTTCCCAGTCTGCTCAATAGGGGATTAGTGTTGAAGCCTATTATCACCACTTGCATGGTTATGGCAACACTGTTAACTGTTGCGTTGCTGCTGGTTGCTCCAGTGTTTGTCTCAAGAGCAGCTGCTGGATACAGCCCAATCCTTTTTTTATGATTGGGTCAGTGAAATTTGAGCTGAAAGGTTTGAGTGTGGCAATACTTTAATATTGCAGTGAGTCATGAGAACAATGAGAAATTATTTGTGTCCTTGAGGTATCAGGCAGCGTGGTGTAGATTTTCTGTAAAACTCAGTGCGGGAGCATTAGATTTATTATTTCTTATTTGTCTTGTGGGACTTCCTGGGCATCCCAGGAAGGGGCTATACAAAAGCAGAACAGAAGGAACTTTCTCACCTTAGAGGAGTTGAATCATTGTCATTGTAGTTGTCTAAGAAATTTCTCCAAATAATTTTATACGAGTGTTGGTTTTGAAATGCATAAAACAGTCTATCACCACCACTGCTATCACTAAAATTTTGATGATACCCAATAAACTGCAGGCTTCAGAACAAAGATCTTCCAAGTCTGGGGAAATAAAGATGATATAAAAGGCTTCCAAAAGAAAAAGAGCAAAAATCGTGTAGCTCATATGTTTTGATACCATAGGGCATTTTGGGATGCTATTCAAAGGTTAAAGTAGTCTGAAAGAAGAGTGGTGGGAATTCTCCCTATAGGGAAATTCTGACTGCTTGCTCCTCATGTGGAGGACCCACAGCTCCTTTTATCAAAAGTTATCTGTTTTCCCCTCTTCAGTCCATGTGCACATTCCCAAGAGTGGTGTCATGGTTTAACCCCAGCTGGCAGCTAAGCACCACGCAGCTGCTCACTCACTCCCCCTGCAGGGGGATGAGGGAGAGAATCAGAAGAGTAAAAGTGAGAAAGCCATGCATGCAAGCAAAGCAAACCAAGGAATTCATTCTGGAACATCCCTTTGGTCAGCTTGCCCAGCTGCGTCCCCTACCAACTTCTTGTGCACCTCCAACCTACGTGCTGGTGGGGTGGTGTGAGAGGCATAAAAGACTCTGTGTAAGCACTGCTCAGCAGTAACAAAAACATCTCTGTTATCAACACTATTTTCAGCACAAATTCAAACCATAGCCTGATACCAGCTACTATGAAGAAATTAACTCTATCACAGCCAAAACCAGCACAGGTGGCCAACTGGGAAACAGTCTTTGCTACAGCTGCTAAAAGCTGTGTTTAGAGTTGCTTGTTAGAATTAACTTTTGCTCGTGGTCTCAGGAAGTGGTCATGGCAGCCAATTGATCTCTTGTAAAACTGTAAAAAATGGTGGTGGTGTGTCTCATGACAAAAAATAGTATTGAGTTTATCCACTCTGTAGCTGCATGAAAACATCTGTGTGCACTTAACTGATTTTGATTAAGGGCCCTAGGAAAACTCCTTAGTTAAAGGGAGAATAGTAAATGTTGACTCTGTTAAAATATAGACTTTATTACTTCAATGCACTTTAAGATTAGCCATGGTAAGATGACAAAAAATATGGGAATTGGAAGAACAAGCCTTTCTGGGTGTCTGAAACATTATGCCTTCAGGAGTAGGAATTACGTTTCATTTCTGCTAAGCTTGAACTCTAGAGATGTTCTAACTTTCCCTTGTATATACTATATATCAACTCTGAGCAATGTAGGGGAACATCTAAATTCTGTAACTACTCACCTGTGATGTGCAATTGCTTTCCCTCAAGAGAACTATAGTATTATGTCTTTCAGAAACGTATCTATAATAAAAAATACATGTAAACACTGAAAGAATTCTCTGAGAAATTTGAACATAACACAGTTCTGTTGCTATTGAAAAATCTCTGGAATTTGAGATTTTTTTTAAGAAAAGCTGTATGTAAAGAAAATGCACATTGGGGAAAAAAGCCAAAACCAAAATGCAGTTATGAACAAAGAAGATAGTGTGCTTCTATATTTTTTTAAAAAGAACTCATTTAGTGGCTACTATGAGATAGATGGAATATTTACAGTTATTTATCTCAAAGTTTTCTCCTTCTTTGTTACCTCATTTACTATTTCTATTTGCTATAGTATAAATCCTCTTAGCTGCCAGCAGCCTGTATTAATTTATCTATGTGTAGATGAAGAACTATCTTACAATTACTGCAGTAGCGTTTTAGCTGCTACTGGATTCCACTTCTGTCATCATCTCTGTATCAGATGTAGAGTAGCTAATGACAAATGTTTAAACCAGACTTTTGAGAAAGTTGTTTGCCCCAGTGTCTGTGCATGCTGATGTTGGGAATTTATCAGGGCTAACGTGATCCTCTTCATAGCCAAATGCTTTTTTCTTTCAACATTTCCTTATGGGAAAGCAAAACATTATTAAAGGCTATTTATTGAAAGTTTCTTCATACACAAATCTTGTAGGATCCAATTTCCTATCCATATTTGGCTTTTGACAGAGTAGTTCCTCTCATTTATGTAAGTAAGAATGTCTTGACCTAATTAGTGGAAAGTTTAGCTTTACAACAGTATGTTTTCCTACTGGTTTAGTCTTTGATGTTATTTCTATCCCAAAAAGGCCCGAGCACATGAAGCCCTCTATAGGCAGATAGGAGCAGCCTCATGCTCACGAGCCCTGGTCCTTATGGGGGACTTCAACCACCCTGACATCTGCTGGAGGGACAATGCAGCTGAGCGCAAGCAATCCAGGAAGTTCCTGGAATGTGTCCATGACAACTTTCTCCTCCAAGTGATAGAGGAGCCCACAAGGAGAGGTGCCATGCTGGACCTTATTCTCATCAATAAGGAGGGCCTGGTAGGGGATGTGAAGCTCAAGGGCAGCCTTGGCTGCAGTGACCACAAAATGGTGGAATTCAGGATCCTCAGGCCAGCAAGGCAGGCGCGCAGCAAGCTCCCTACCCTGGACTTCAGCAGAGCTGACTTTGGCCTCTTCAGGGATCTGCTTGGTAGAATACCATGGGACACAGCCCTGGAAGGAAGAGGGGCCCAAGACAGCTAGCTAATATTCAAGGGTCACCTCCTCCAAGCTCAGGAGCAATGCATCCCAACAAAGAGGAAATCGAGCAAAACCACCAAGAGGCCCCTGTGGACGAACAAGGAGCTCCTGGGCAAAGTCAAAAAAAGGTAGCCTACAGAGGGTGGAAGCAAGGGCAGGTAGCCTGGCAGGAATACAGAGAAACTGTCCAAGCAGCCAGAGTGCAGGTTCGGAAAGCCAACGCCCGGATAGAAATTAAGTCTGGTGAGGGATGTCAAGGGCAACAAGAAAAGCTTCTATAGGTATGGTAGTGATAAGAGGAGGACGAGGGAAAATGTGGGTCCCCTCCGGAATGAAACAGGCAACCTGGTTACCCAGGATATGGAGAAGGCTGAGGAACTCAATGACTTCTTTGCCTCAGTCTTCACTGGCAAGTGCTTGAGCCACACTGCCTGGGTCACAGAAGGCAGGGACTGGGAGAATGCAGAACCGCCCACTGCAGGAGAAGATCAGATTCGAGAACATCTAAGGAACCTGAAGGTGCACAAGTCCATGGGACCTGATGAGTTGCATCCGTGGGTCTTGAGGGAACTGGCAGATGAAGCGGCCAGGCTACTCTCCATCATATTTGAGAAGTCCTGGCAGCCTGCCGAAGTTCCCGCTGACTGGAAGAGGGGGAACATAACCCCCATTTTTAAGAAGGGAAAAAAGGAAGACCCAGGGAACTGCAGGCTGGTCAGTCTCACCTCCATGCCTGGCAAGATCATGGAGCAGATCCTCCTGGAGACTATGCTCAGGCACATGGAAAACAAGGAGGTGATTGGTGAGCACCAACATGGCTTCACTAAGGGCAAATCGTGCCTGACAAATTTGGTGGCCCTCTATGATGGGGTTACAGCGTTGGTGGATAAGGGAAGGGCAACTGACATCATCTGCCTGGACTTGTGCAAGGCATTTGACACTGTCCTGCACGACATCCTTGTCTCTAAATTGGAGAGACATGGATTCAATGGATGGACCACTTGGTGGATGAGAAATTGGCTGGACGGTGGCACTCAAAGAGTTGTGGTCAACGGCTCAATGTCCAAGTGGAGAATGGTGACGAGTGGAGTCCCTCAGGGGTCAGTACTGGGACTGGCACTGTTCAACATCTTTGTCAGCGACATGGACAGTGGGATCGAGTGCACCCTCAGCAAGTTTGCCGACGACACCAAGCTGTGTGGTGTGGTCAACACACTGGAGGGAAGGGATGCCATCCAGAGGGACCTTGACAGGCTGGAGAGGTGGGCCCGTGCAAACCACGTGAAGTTCAACAAGGCCAAGTGCAAGGTCCTGCACGTGGGTCAGGGCAATCCCAAGCACAGCTACGTGCTGGGTGAGGAATGGCTTGAAAGCAGCCCCAAAGGAGAGAAGGACTTGGGGGTATTGGTTGATGAGAAGCTCAACACGAGCTGGCAGTGTGCGCTTGCAGCCCAGAAAGCCAACTGTGTCCTGGGCTGCATCAAAAGAGGCGTGACCAGCAGGTCAAGGGAGGTGATGTTGCCCCTCTACTCGGCTCTTGTGAGACCCCACCTGGAGTACTGCATCCAGCTCTGGGGGCCCCAGTACAGGAGAGACATGGAGCTGTTGGAGTGAGTCCAGAGGAGGGCCATGAAGCTGATCAGAGGGCTGGAGCACCTCTCTTATGAGGACAGAGTTGGGATTGTTCAGCCTGGAGAAAAGGTGGCTCTGGGGAGATCTAATTGTGGCTTACTAGTACCTGAAGGAGCCTACAGGAAAGGTGGTGAGGGAGTGTTTATGAGGGAGTGTAGTGACAGGACAAGGGGTAATGGGTTCAAGCTGAAGGAGGGTTGATTTAGATTAGATGTTAGAAAGGAATTCTTTCCTGTGAGGGTGGTGAAGCACTGGAACAGGTTGCCCAGAGAGGTTGTGGAGGCCCCATCCCTGGAAGTGTTCAAGGCCAGGTTGGATGAGGCTTTTGGCAGCATGGTCTAGTGGAGGGTGTCCCTGCCCGCAGCAGGGGGGTTGGAACCAGATGATCTTTGAGGTCCCTTCCAACCCAAACCATTCTATGATTTTATGATCTTCCCAGTCCTTTTATGGCCTTTGGAAGAGAACTTTGGTCTTAGGACTTCTCTTCAGTAGGTCACATCTTGTAGATGGGTCTCTCACCAGGCTGGGGATAGCAGCCGTTGGCTCACTAATCACCTCAGCAAGTTAAATTTTGTCCAACACCTGCAATTCTGCTCTCTCCGTAAAACATCAACAGAGGTGCCTAGCGGCCAGACAGCTTTCACTAAGCACAGCACTGTTTATTTCAGGTACAAAAAGTGTCAGAGGAGCAAACCTGTCATTAAAAAAAAAAAAGCCTACAGAAATGCTGAGTAGAGAAGGGGGTATCAGGTATCGTACGCTTTGGCAGATATATTAGTGCAGCAGTATTAGTTCCTTGTTCCAACATGGCTTACCTTCTCCTGGCTCTCTTGGGTCCAGTGAGAGTGACTTCTCCTTATTGGGCTGAGTCATTTTTGCCTTTCCCAGTTCTGCGTCTGGTAAGGACCACTTCAGCCAGATGAAACTAGTGTATGCCTTGTCCAGACCCACCAAGTGCAATATGAACACAGTTAGCTTTTGCCTCTGTTTCACACCTTTAGAAGTAGATACAGTCAACACTTAAATAGTCTCTGAATATTCCCAACACGCATGGCTTCTGATCCATTCTCCCTTTCAGTGCTTCCAAGGTTCACCTTTGCTTACTTAGGTGGTGTGAACATTGCCAGCAGCGATGCACCAAAAAGCTCCTGTAGAGGGGTTAGTGCAGTGGAGGTGTGCTTTACAGTCTTTTAGGGAAGTCACGGTAAAGAAGCCTGTAGGTTGCCAGTTGTTCTTCTTAAATATCTTTAATATGTGGTAGAGGTGTTTACTGTTATCCCATTTTCATTTAGTATTTTTCCATAAAATAACAGCTATGGTATTATGAACCTCTTTCTAGGTGAAAAGGGGGGGAAAAAGGGTTTTCCACTTCAACTGTCATCCTGCATATCAGGAGAGTGGAATAACACAGACAGTACAGCAGCCTCATGCCTTCTTGATGATTTCCAGGGTCCTTATGCCTGTGGATAAAACTGCTTCTGTGCTGTGTGAGGAGGCCCAGTATCGCTATATAGCCCAGACTGATGATGAAGCCAGTAATGATCACCCACTAAACTATTTCTGAAGAAATCAGTTAGTGGGGCATATTGGTGCACCAAAAGCCAGGTTTTGGCCTCAGTCCAGCAAAAGAAGCGTAATCCGTGCACGTTCAGACCATGGACTGGGTAGAATCAATCACGTCACAAACAGGGGACAACATAAACATAAAACTCTTGGCAGGATAAGGCTGAAAGCAGAAAGATTTGTTCTGCAGAGGTTGTCAAGCTAGCTATGTGGGTTTTGAAGGTTCAGTGTATGTTTTTCTTCTCTTGATTTTCTAAACCATACTAAATCATTCCCATTCCTTAGTGTTTATACACTTAAACACACTGTTCATAACATTTGAATATTCCCATGCTGCTCTTCGCAGCTACTGTAATGACTGTATATGCATTTAGCTTTTGTAATCTTTCTCATCCACTGATCTGTCCAGCCCTAAAGACATTTTTTCTTCACTGAAGATCTTCCACTTTGTAATAAGCTTATAATTGAATACCATTTTTCAGATAAAATCACTCCAGATTCTCAAGACATTCTTTGCACTGTGATGCTTCAGTTCCACATCTGGGTTGTGTTTGGGTTGGTTTTTTGCTGCTGTATCACATCACAAATGCCTGTCTAATTTACTGTCTGCTGTTATGTCTTTCAACATTGCTATAAACCCATTTTTCAAATACTGCAAATTATTTTCCCCCTATGATGTAATGAACATTGTTAACCTGTACAAGTGTCATCCTTGTTTGCATTTCAGATCTTCTTATGTCCCTTTATGTCGTGTCTTTATACTGCCTTGGGCCTGCAGCATCTCTAATATCTTCTATCAAATTTCATGGGTGCACTGTTTTCTCCTAATCCTTATTTTCCAAATTGTACCGTAATCAATGGGGAGGCTTCCACTGACTGAGAACTTTGGAACAGTTGTTATATAAAAAACAAGCCAACAAAACTCTTCCATGTTGTACCTTAGCACACACTGCATATCTTCAGTTTTTCGGTATGCACCGAGGCAGTCATGATCATCTTTCTTTGGATTCCTGCCTCCCATCTTCAGTTCCATGTTCAAGCTGGACGTCATTAATTGTGGAAACGTTTGTGCATAGCTAAAGTATAGCTGTTGCTGTACTAAAACCCAGATGTGGTCCGTCTGCTGCCGTAATGAGAATAAATCTGGAAGTGCAGGAGCTTTAAAGCAGAAGTCTGTAGCTGGGACAGGTATAGCTGAAGTAGCAATGAGAGCTATTTGACTACTGTGGTAGTATCACACTTCTAAGGGTATGTAGAGCCAAACAACACCAACTTTACTAGATAGATGTCTGTCCCACTGCAACTTAACACCTGCTCTTGGTCTTTGAGCCCCTGCTGAGCTCTGCTTTCCTCCTTCTGACTACTTTTTCAGGAGAAGGTTTGTCTGTAGAGAAACAGATGGTTGTGCAGGAGCACAGATCCCAAACACCTCAGCGGTACCATGGAAGAGTAGGGTTCATTGTCATCAGCTCCACTTTTAGCTAGAGGTCCCACCATTGCAGGGACGGAGAGCAAAGTCCCTTAAGTGACAGAGCGCAGACTCCATGTGGTTCGATCAAGTGCAAGGAGGGCAGGACAGTGAGGAAGGACTGGATCCATAGGTTGTCCAGAGCATTCTGAAAAAAACCCATAGGCATATCAGGGCCATGATTTAATAGGGTCTCTGTATCTGGCAGTCTTGTTTGCTTGTTTTTTTTATTGCTGTTGGTGTCATGAAAGATCAGAATGGTATCTCCCTGCAGTAATTTGGAGGCTGCTGAAGTGGTAAAGGATAATGTCATATATAGCTCAAAGGTAAAAGTGTTTTGCTGAAAGTTTTAACTCCTTGATTTTGGGAATGGATTACAAGTGTCCTTTGGGGTTTATGTGCAATTCTTTCTGCCACCACACTGCTTCAGATTAGGTGGTTCAGGTTTTAAACCTACCATGCCTGCCTTTCTTCTGCCCGCAGTAACCAAGGATTATTGCACCTTTGCTATCTCTGTCCCTGTTTTTTTTACTGTTTATGCTCTATCTCTCTACTTTCCTTTTGTCTTTCTCATGCCATGTCTTCCTCTCACTGCTATTCTCTACTCATTGTTCACATTTTCTCCCTCCCAATTTAGTTTTCTTTATCTAGGTAAGGGGTTAATTTTTGTGGGATTAAAATGGAACCATTAATGTACTTGAAACAAAGTACATGCGTTGTTCTTAAATCCGGGACTAATTTCAGCATCAATGAAGGATTAAGCCCTTGTTTTCCAGAACTCTCTCCCGAAGAAACTATGGAAGGAATGATGCTAACTGTAAATTGCAATATATTCATTGTCTGCAGCAGAAATTGGCAAATGAATTAACAGTGAAATTTTGTTCCATGTTAGAACTGGATCCAGAGCTGCTGAAGTCAGTGGAAATGTTCCTAATGATTCCTATAGTGATTGCCATTATTTGTGATTTTTTTTTTTACTTTGGTATCTTTGTAAATAAGAAATTGGTATTAGTCTTCTGCATACGTGTCTTGTGAATAGCTCCTCTCCTGCAGAATGCTGACCGCTTGTATTCTACAACTCTTCGGAAGCATGGTTTCCAAGGACTAGGTTTTGTAATGCTAAAGGGTTGCAAAAGGAAGCACTGCTATTGCCTGATACAACTCACTACAGTCTGTACTTGTGAATTGTAGAGGCTGTTGTTATTATTTTGTGTTCTCCTTCAAGTGACAAATTGGGTGGTAAGAGAAGAAACATCAGAAATAGGAAGCATATACATGACTTACACTTGTATTATCTTGCAAGATAATTTTATTTTATTGATATTCTATGCTTTACAATATCCTTTTCCTGCAGCTTCTATGCAAATTGCAAAATAGATCAACCAGAGATTGGCCTCTTTGTACAGAAAATGATTTTTGAAAGCATTTTGCTAACTATCTTCATATGTCATTATAGTATAGACTTATGTATTGACCAAAAGCACTTTTAAATTTCATGCTAAAGCAAATTTGTTCAGCTAAAGACTATAAGTACTTCTGTAATTTCAGCAATACAGCATTTCTTATTCATAAAGGATCTAGACATGAAGTGTGGCTTCTATTTTTACACAATAATTATATTAAGTTTATAGAAAGCAAGTATTGTAGTATGTAGTACTAAATCAAATTAGTGATGGGTAAGAGACTGGAATAGTGTACCAAGTTTAGGCACCTGTCTGACATTGTGTTCCTGTCTTATGTTAATTGTTGGCTGCTTTGGAAGTAGGCTAGGTTATTCTAAATTTTGTAGTTGCTATTATTCTTGGAGAACACACAAGGACAGGCTGATCATATTTACCAGCAAAATACTGTTTGAGAAGGGGAGTAGGTTTTTTGTTTCCCTCTCAACTAAAACCAAATTAACTGAAAGAGTCACTCAGCTATTTGTAATTCAAACTCCATCAGTCCTTCTGAGGAAGATGTATTGACTATCTGTTTGCTTCTCTGTGGGAATTTCAGACATGCTTTCAAATACTGAGGTCCTGTCTGTTTAGTGGAGGCTGCTGACAGCACTTGAAGTCCCTGTGATGTTTTTTAGATCTTTTTGAGGGGTGGTCTTTATCAACGTTTTCCTTAATTCCTCTGAAGAACAGTGTGCTTTTTGTCAATTGCTAACTGTCCTTCATCTGAAAGATAGCTTTCTTTGATGGCCATGGTACTTTATCTCTCTCTCTCTCTATAGCGCTTGTGAAGTATATTGGGATTGCTCAGCATGGAAGTGACAGGGCAGAATATTTTTAGCAATAAAAGGCTGTGCTTGGAGGTATCTAGTTCGGTGAGGGCAAGCAATCCATCAGAATTGCTGCTGGTTCCCAAAGCACTTGCTAATGTTTGCCTCTAGTGTGCCTTGGTCCTGCTGGCTGCTCAGGCCCTGGCTGCCTGGTGCCTGGTCGTGCATCACCCTCCCCATTTCCTCAAGGGACTGTACGAGATGCGGGAGGTCTGACTGCTCCTGCTCCCGTCCCAATGCAGCTTTGCAGGTCTGCAGCCGCCTTCCCTCTCACCAGCAAGAGGCAGCCGGCACCTCTGTGTGCCCCAGAGCAGGGTGGACAGAGAACAATGTCCGCCAGCTCTCCATCTCTGCTGCCCTCACCGTTCCCATCTCCAGCTCTAGAACCAGCTGATGTTCAAAGGGCAGCACATACCAAATACTTCCTCACTTGGTGCTTTCCTTAATTAGTTACCTGTTTATCATCCAGGAAATGAAGCTGCAAATCTGAGGGTGATTGCAAAGTGTTTGGGTTTTGGCCAAGCAGGGCCAAACCCAGACTATGCAGTGGATTGCCAGCTAAGCAGAGAGCTGGTTTAAAGGTTAATCTCATTTCAAAAATAGAGGGAGGGAGATGCATTACAATGCTTCATTGGAAAAATGTCAAAAGCCATTAGCTGCTGGCTGAAATATATGAAAGGGAGCAGCACTAACTCTGCTGTTCATTTTGTGTTGAGGTGAAACGAAGCATTTTACCATTTACCTTTGGGAATTAAGATGCAACATGTTTTTAAGGTCAGTTCCTTTGTCAGAGGAATTCTCAGTAGAAATATGAAATAAGATTTGTTTTCCTTTGTACATACCCTTTCTCTCTAACATACCA
Source organism: Balearica regulorum gibbericeps (assembly GCF_011004875.1). Classification (NCBI taxonomy): domain Eukaryota; kingdom Metazoa; phylum Chordata; class Aves; order Gruiformes; family Gruidae; genus Balearica; species Balearica regulorum. Next base: position 110,922,486 of record NC_046185.1, on the reverse strand, counting down.
TATCATCTATTCACTTACATATGGCACAAGTGATATATACGTGTACATATGTGTACATGTATATATGTAGTGCACTAAACATCTGTGTATTTCACATGCACAATTTTCTTTGTCAATATGCTACATACATAATGTCTGTGTCCAGGGAGTAGCATGCCTGAAATAGTAACACCTGCCAACTAAAGCAGGTCGATTGGATGTATTCATACATTCCAACCTCCTGACCGATTTCAACTACTGCTATTTTTAACTTGCTGGGGGATATTTCTTTCTTATCTTTCACCTTGCAAAAATACATCCCTTCAAAAACTGAAAGAGAAAAGTTTCCATTTTGGACCTGCATGTATTTTTCTAGAGCTAAAATTTGCCTGGCTTAAAAATCTCAACTATCTTAAATTTCTACCGGACTAGAAATAACTTTTATTTCTTTGGAAAGGGGAGGTATGTAGCTTTTAAAAAGAGACAGGGCTTACATCTGGCTGGGACAAGGACTTATATACTGGATTTCTAAATCATGGCATTTGTAAATGTTTTATTTACAAAAATGTTTTTATACTTAAGGGCTCCACTGCTCCTACTTGGGGTGACCTGCATATTGCAGAGCTCCATAAACTCATATTAAAATAGCCTTTCTACTGCCTGAGCCTGTATTTCATCAGTGGCTGCTGTCCATAAAGTGTGTGCGCATGACTAGGTCTGTGTGTGTGTATCCCTTCTCTCATGTGCTCTGCTACCTGGCCTTCTGCTCTGGATGCCGGTCCTTCCCGCACACCCCTGTCTCTTGCCTCCATGGCAGATGAGATGCTACTTGGTGGGAGCAGCTGGTTCCAGCTTTCCTGGGGTCTCACCTGTCAGCTGCAGCCATAGACCGGCTTGCTTATCTCTTCCCTTCGGAGAGTCTTCTGCCTTGGATGTGCAGACAGAGAGCAGTCCTTATTCTCAGCCTGGTTTTCCAGGCTTCCCGCACGTTTCCAACAAAAAGGAGGAAAGGGCTTTCGGCAGTCATACCTGCTGGCTAGTCTGCAATAGGGTGTGAGTTGGTTTGGGTATGGGCGTGGGCATATGTTGACATCTGTCAAATTAGAGAGATTGTGTGATGCAGAGTTCACACTGCCTTTGTGCCAGCTGCGGGAAGCAGACAACAGCTGATGCAGTGGCAGTGCCAGCTGGCCCCCACAGATACTATGTATGAACACAGCATTTTTAATCTGATTCTGGAAGCTTTTGTGCCACTAAACTCTGGCCTGAAATGTCTGACATTTCTTAAGCAAGGCCATTCAGTCTAGCTCAGCTAAGCCACCTTAATCAAGCACAGTATTTTATAAGGAATACTTCTTGAGGACCAGCAATTACCCATACATCTTAATACCATGGCAGGCATTGGAGCATCTCCAGCAGCTTACAGAGACTAAATATGACAAATAAATGTCATGAGTGATGAAGCCAGAGAGCAGCATGCCTGAGCTGAGGGATGTTCTCTATGCCCCACCAGGCTGAGGGGCTGGGCAGGGTTCCCAGGCTCCAGCCAGTACGACATTTCAGTATATGCTCACCTTTAAGTATCGAGTGTTGTCCCTGCCAAAGCAAGAGTCAGTTCATAGGTTTAAATCTCCTTGTGTGTATATAAGTGTTCCTGCTTCCACAGAAATACGTGGGTAATTCTGGATAATCTGTATCCAGGATGGTCCTTTACTGAAGGTAGTCATTACTAAGCCAAAGCTCTGAGAGTATACTTATATGCCCTTTTTATATATAAAATTTGACATTTGAAAGATGACATAACCAGCTATAAAATACAGAGGAAGAACAGAAATCACACCAGAGGATTTTACCATAGAAGGGTTACCACAGAGATGTACTATGCGAATGTGCTGAAAGATTTCCACTTCAATACAGAGCATGAAACACAGCTAGTGAAATAATTACCGACAATTAGCAAGTCAGCAAAGGGAAAATGTATTGTAGATAGTATTGCCATTTATAATTATCCATTGCAATCATTAATGACCTCTTTAAAAGGATTTCTGTTGTAAATCCCTTGAGAGTGGCACCAAAGAGTACAGTGTTGGTAGCTCACTCACCTTCCTCCCTCAGGAGCACGACTACGTAAAACCAGCAGGACAACATTGGCAACTGCTTGCTGCTTTATTCTTTCAGTGAAAGTGTTGTTTCCTTTGATTTAGAAGTCTTTGTTTAATGCTTGTGTATATATATTTTTTAATAATATGTTAGTCTTTGAGTTTCTTGGCTGTGTCCGTTAGGCTGCCTCTTCTGCTCTGCAGTGGGTCATACCATTAATCCGCCTTCAGGCATGGTGTCCCTTGTTGCATGGCATCATCTTTGTTTTCTCATTGACCTTGTGTTAACGAAGCGAGTGCTTCACAGTGTTTACAGTTGATATATTTTAATCTTGGATTGAGTGGTTCACATTTTTCCTCAGCTTTTAGGGAGACTAATAATTAATGTAATTGTCTTCAGAATGAAGTCTCAGCACCAACCCAGGATTGTTTCCGTAGCAAGGTTGAGTTGGTTAAAGTGCATTTATCCAAATCTCTGTTAAACTTAAAACTGTACTCATTGCTGAGAGGAAAAATCCAGGAGGGTGCTGGCTGGTCTCTGCAGGTAGAGATCGTGGCCTTTTGCTTTGGCAGGGCACAGATGCAAAATCCATTTCATGCCCCTGAAGTCAGAGCAGTGAGGCCACAGCTGGGCCCATCCTGACTCGCTGCCTCAGCTGCTTGAGTTTGCACACTTTGGGCTCCCACAGGCCACTGCCCGTGAGCCCCGCTCCCCTCTGACAGGCTATAAATATCTCTATATGTCTATTTTACTTTTGCTGTGCTGTTTGTATTTAGTGACAATTGAAACCGTAAGTGCTGGCCTGGTGTGGTGGCAATATGTGCATTTTTGTCAGTTTGAAAGCCTGGTGTAAGCTAATAAGCCGGCAAGTATGGCCCTGAGGCTGCAGCGCGGTTTCGCTGGCTGGTTTTTAAGCTGTTGGATAAAAGAGGGTCAAGAACCTGGCCCTTGCCTGGAGACTGGGATGTGTTTGCTCACATCTACACTGTGTAGGGCTTGCAGATTGGTCTGGAGAAGAGCTTGTGGAAGCAGTCTAAAATGAAACTTGGAAGCAAACTAAAAATGTATTTGTGTGGACAATCAGAAGGCCACTCCTCAGGCTCACTACCTACCTGCCTTTTTACATGCAACCCTGTGTGTGCAAAGTGATTGCTTCCTCTGCCTTGGTTTTTAGCAACTTTTGGGGGATCATGAATTTTTATAGATTACTCTTGACTTCTCTGAAGATCATCTTCGTAGTCTGACAGCTGCTAGGTATCTCAACGCTGCGAGGGGACACTGTTTTTTTGTCAGCCATTTGGTTTTGCAGGCCAAGAGCTGTGAAGGCACCCAGTGAGTGGGATTCTTCAAAAAAAAAAAAAAAAAAAATTTCTTTGCTGTACACTGCAAGAAATAACTAAGTCTGTTGTGATACAAGTGAGTGTAGTACAGATGCCTACATGTAACTATTTTCTGTGGGGCTTTTTTAAGGGAAGTGTTGGTGCAAAGGGGGGGTTATTTTTTTTGCTACCATTCTCTTACAGCTAGATAATTGTGTTTAATTAGGTAGGGGTTCATCCATACATTGCTAGATGTTTTAATTTTTGAGAATTTTGTAGGGATGTATTTTTTAAAATTACATTTCAAGAAAAGCTGTGATTTTTTAAGAGCTGTACTTTTTAAAAATACAAATGAGTGAAAAAACTAATTTCTTAACATGTGGTGCTAAACTGTCTAGCAGCTCTAGTATGTTCTGTCAAGCTAAAGGCCTATTTTTAGCCTGACTCTCTGCTATGCATGTTGTCATAACAGGTGCTTCATGAGACCATTTTCTTTGTTTATAGATGAGGTCTTGTCTGAAAACTTTTTGGACTACAAGAACCGTGGTGTCAATGGCTCTCACCGTGGTCAGATTATCTGGAAGATTGATGCCAGCTCTTACTTTGTGGAGCGTAAGTAGTTTTCCATCCCTGCTATGGTATAATTCAGTCACTGCAGAAAGATAATTGATCTGTTTGAGTTGTTCTTATGATGTTTTTGTGCCCAATATGTCCTTTAGGAAAGGCCAAAAATGTTACCAAAATCTTTGAATGTATTGAGAGAAATTGAAACATTTTATGGAGTAGAAAACCACAGTTTCTGCAAGCAAATAAATTTTGTGGACATTTACTTATTTACATATTATTTTTAAAAATACAATTATAAATATGTTTTTTAATCTATTTGCTGTTATTTAGACTATATCATTAATAATAAGCTGCATTAACTTTAATACGGTATTAAGGAGAAGAGGAACTCGGGGACATAATCTCACTCCAGGAAGATTTATGCTGACTTATAACTGGAAAACTTCATGATGCATCTGACTTCCACCAGATTCAGGTGGATTCAGAGGTAAAAAGGGTTCTGATCATCATCTAGACTGATAAAAGTATAACAATATGCACTTGCAGCAAGGTACACTGATTTCAAATTAATTGTACCTCATTATATTCATATATTATATAGAGCTTCTGATGCAATGCACTGTAACTCTTTTCCACCGCCTTTGCAATCAAAATACAGAAACACTGCATTTGCTTCTGCAAAGTACTACGTACCTTGTACAGCAAGTTAACATGTCCAGGCTTGGCTGTCCCACATCCCTGACCAAAGGGAACCTGACCATTAGAGTCCTTCCTCTTTTCAGAGAGTTACCAGGTGCTAGTGTGAATGGAATTCGTGATCATCTTGGAGAACAGAAATAGGGTACTCAAAAGACTGGACTGAGATCTATAGAAAAACATCTGTAGCAAAAGAGTTACGTGTGTCCTTAAGGAGGAGTTAAGCATGAAGAAGCCTAGCATTCAACAATTTCAGGTTTTCAATTGTACTGAATATTTCCAATGATCTACCTTAGCCTGCTGGGCAAAATTCAGAAGTTTTGTAGAAGTAAATATATGTTGCATGAAGTCAGGTCTATCTGTTTAAGACTGTCTGAATTTGAGAGCAATCGAGGGAATCCTTTGAATCCTAAATTCTAAAGGATTTGGAAAGGATATGGGTTATACTTGATGAGATTAATCTATGACTTTGACCTTAAGTATCTGGTATCAGCAAAGATGATACCTGCAGACATTTAATAGATACTTAGTTCTGGAAACTGGTTATCTCTTTGCAGTATGAAGCATTGCTGATAGTCTGTAATTTCTAGTATTAAGTTAAATTGAGAATGTTGTTCTAAAGAATTAAGGGAGCTGCTGAAATGTCTACAGAACATACAGGATGCTTATATCCTGTGTTTTGAAAAATACATTTATGGGAAATTGTTTAATATGTAAGAACATTGGGTTTAGTTATCCTGGTTTTGGGGTAGAAATATATTACAGGATCTAACCTTTAAAGCAGACTCTAATTCGCAGCTGATTCTTTGAGCTGTGGTTATTAATCCGCAAGACACAGCACACTTTCTTTTAGCTGTTAAAGTGTGGGGAGGAAATATAAAATCCTAGAACTGGGTTTTGAAGAGGCCTTAGCTTATGGAGGAAGGGTGGAAGTGGGATGGGGCTGCCAGCAGTTTTCCTACCTAATCCACAACAGAAAAGAAAGGTATAATGTGAGAGGTGTTTAGAAGAAAGCCTCTTCAGGTGGGCCACATTTCATTAAGGGCTCAACTGCACAATGAATTATGTCAGGTTAATAAGTTGCCCCATTAGCTGAGACATAGTAGCTGTTGTTAATTCTTCACTTGCCCTACTGTAAGAAAATGCAACTTAGCATAACCATCCTTCACTGATGCTTAAAAATAAGTCGTACGACACCGTAGTTGGGCAGCCCACACTTGATGAGTTGCTGTCTCCTGGTAATTTGTTATGCTGCCACCATTAGGTTGTGAATCTGAGCCCTGAGATTCTGTATCAGTGCACTCATCAAGGAGAAATCATTGCCCTGTCCAGAATGAAAATATGAGAAAATGAAGTAGGCAGTAGTAAATGACAGCACATGCGGATACTCTTAGAGCCACTTGACTACTGAAGTGGGAAGTTAAAGCAGTGAAAAATGTTGATGTATGAGAGTTGCATATACCTAAAGGCATATTTGAGGGTTCCTGCTCATTGTTGGGACTGATATATGAAAGTACAGAGTTTTGCAGTTGATTAAATGTTATGTTAAAAACTGAAGTGTCTGAAAGCCTCATGTATTTTCTATCCAAAGAGGATGTTGTGAACCACCTTCCTTCATACTTTTATTTTTTGGATATAGATTATATCTTGTGCATAAAGCACAATATGGTGACATTTGCAGGAATCAGAAAGATACTGGTTATCAAAATCAAACTCACCTAAGAAATCTGTTTTCTTTTTCTTACCATTCACTACAGAACTGAGAGAACCCAGAGGTCAGGGCAAGGGTATATTCAGTGGTAACGTGGTATAAGAATTGCCACGTCAGTCCAAAGTTAACCTGACCCAGTGTCTTGTCTCCAAAAATGTCCAATAGTGTAAACTTGAGGAGGGTATAAAGGTAAGCAAGTGTTAGTGAGTCTTCTAGCTAGAGTATTCTTAGCTTCTATTAATCTGTAGCTCAGGCACTTTGTGACGTAAGTAGTCTTTTTATTTAGTGCTTGTCAGGGCATACAGTAGGTAGCTAAGACCTGGTAACTTATTTTCAATGTATCCATATTGGTTTTTCTATGCATTATGTTATACTTTCCTTAACTTGCTATTGATTGGAGTCTTGCTGATTATAGCATTACTCCTCTATTAAACAGAGTAGCTCGCTTATGAAGGCAGCCCTTAATTTCTGCTTTTGCTTTTCCTGTAACTATCTCTACCTTGGTGTCTGTTCACCACATGAGTCAATATTGGCAAATTATCAACCACACAGTGCTTCAGAAAATGTTATGGTATACACTGTAGCATTTGGCCCATCATAGCTGGCAGGAGTCACGATAAAGGAGAAATCACGTTATGGCCAAATAAAGAATCAGCCTTACACAGAGAATTTAAAGTTCCCTAGAACTTAAGGCACCCCATGCAGATTCAGTTGGTTCCTGTTCTTGAAACGTATAAAGGCTTAACATTTTTGGTGGTGCTATTGTATGAGGTAAAATAGGCTTATTATTGGGGGACCATGGGGATCATCCTGTCCAACCTCAGAAGTCAAAGTTTTTCTTTTGCCAGCAGTTAGACTCTAGGACTCCCCACAGCGTGTTTTTTGTATGACATTTAAGGAAATTACCCTTACACTGTGACCAGCCAGCCACTTGGCATAAAGAGTTTAAAAAGACTTTTTTAACCTTTTTTTTTTTTTTATTAAAGGGCTATATGAGGGAACTTGAAAAAATCAAAGGTATTAAAGATTGGCTGATTTGCAACAGTGAAGTTTCCATTAATAGGAAAAAAGAAGCGTTAGGAATGAGGTCAAGTAAATAGTTATTACTCATTTTCTATATTTTGAATCTGGAGGCATATATAATGTGTTTGGGAGTATTTTGTTCAAAAGCCTTAATATTCTCCAATTTTTGAAAATTAACAAGCAAATGAAATATGACACTATGTAACCTGTAGTCATTATACATAAACCACCATTTAGGTACTTAACACAATACTGACATGTAATCACTGTAGATAGTAATTTGCATGCAATGGTCTGGAACCAGGAACAGGAGTGAGTAAAGGCAACAGTGTCTGGAAGTTATTTTCTTCATGGTGGCAGATTATCACAACAGGAATCTTCTATCATATGCAGTTGTAGTGATAATTACTGGCAAAAAACCATCAACCTGGAGGACCACACTAGACAGAAATTGTGCACGTGCTGCCACTATGGGCAGAAGAAACTAGCAGTATTGTTAGAGATATTGTAGAGGTGCATCAGAAGTGGAGAACACAAAGGAAAGCATGACAAGAAATTGAAACCACTTTTTGTGTTAACTGTACTTCTTGTACCTTTATAAAACTGAAATTCTACAATTTCAGATGCTTCTCTGTTATTTAAGCTCTGCTTTTGCAGTATTCTCAGTGAGTTGCCCAGTCTGAGTCATTAAGGGTTACTTTTCTCAGTATATTTAAAATCTTACTAGGTGAAGAAAATGCTTTTTGTGTGATAGGTCAATGACAATGCAAAATAGTTTTCGCTTTTTGGAACATGCTTCTATGTTTTGGGGGTATTTGGGCAAAATACTTGTTGCTTTTGAATTTGCTGACAGCCTGGTTTGAGACCGTCTAGAGAGCCCTATCACTTTTGAAAACAAAGATAATTTCCTAACACATACCCATACAGTGTTTTCAGATACCACAGCCATTTAAACTTTGTGTTTGTTTTAGTGATCTACTTTTTCACCTTTAAAAGGACTAATATCTTTCCCAGAGAAGCGTATGCCTTTCCACTTTGCCTATCACAAACTTGCAATATAATGTTGCCAGACAGATATGTAATTGGTGTGAGCCAGAGAGGGAATTGCTTCCAAATTACAGCATGAGTGCCAACAGAACAGAACTCATCTCCTATTAATACCCAGCAAATAAAAAGCCTTAACAGCTGCCGAGGCTGTGATGCGCTACGGCCGGTTTTGCATTTCTGGAGAAGTCTAGCAATTTGGGTTTTTATGACAGCCAGTGATAAACAGTAGCCATCCACTGTAACCATGAAATGGTTGGGGTTTGGGGAGAGGAAGGAGGAGGGAAGAGAGGCTATGAGCCACTAGGGATGTGTACTTTATGTTAAGGCTTGGAGGGCACTGCAGTGAAAGAACCGGCCTAAAATGGGATTTCCAGGAAAGTAAACGTGCTCTGCTTCACTGCAATTTCTGGCACGCTTTTCTGGCTTATACAGCAATACAGAGAGAGAGTGTGCAAGGGACCATTTCACTGAGGTGCGATGCAGCATCTCCCTGTAAGCACAGTATCAAACTAGTGTATTCTTAGAATGATGAGAAAGGTTTTGATGCTATTCAGAATTGCACTGAAGATAGCCAAATACCTGGGACCCCTGTTAATCTGCTGACCTTTCTGTAGTTTGTTTTACTATGTGGCACCTAAGAAAACCATTTCCAAGTGGAACCAGTCATCTTTATGGCAGTTTTAACGCAGAAGCTTATGCAGCAGTTGTTTGTTTAAATTTGTTACTGTTGTTGCTGCTGCTCCATTTTTATCAATAGCAAAGATGGATAATATGTCTTGCAGAGAGCAGGAATTATAATTATGCTGTTGACCTTGAGAACTAGCGGGGAAATAATGGTTAAAAAACCCCATGCAACTAAAGTCAGAGGTCTGAGAGCTCCTGGTACATCTGCAGGTAGAAAGTATACATCCTGGGTCATGATCAATATGTGCCATATATGTCTGCATTTATGGAATGTACACAGAAATGTTCCAAAAACTGACAATCAATCAGCCCTCTCATCTGGGGTGCTCTCTAGAAAATATATCTTTTGCATTGCTTTAGGAAGGCGATATAAAGGCCGCTTTCAAAGTGCAAATAATTGAAGGATGTTGTAGCCTCTAATGTTTCCAAATAAATGAGGCATAGTCATATCCACAAAAGCTTTAATGAAGCTGGAGTATTTGCAAAGTTTTCCTTTTTCTGCACAGACTGTTGACAAGTCCATCCCACTAAAATAATTTCCTGTCTCCATTTTCATTACCCCAATGTCTTTCAGTTCAATGAAAGAACCATTTTATGAAGGACAGTGTGAGGGGAGAAAATAGATAGGGCCGTTGAAGTCCATCCTAGCATACCTTTGAGCAAATTAGAATACGCTGCATGACTTTAACCTTCCGGAGTCCATAGATGGTAAAAACTGGAGCAACACAGAAGCATCTTCAACAGTGTGAAGACTATTTAGCAGAATGGTTAAAGGTGTCAGAGAAAAAACATATATGAAGCAATAAAAGACTTGTGCCCCAAAAGATGCATCTGCTGTTTGTCTCTCTCCCAAGGAAGATACATTGTAGTTTTGAGGTTCTTTTTCTTCATCTCCTTGCACATGTGGTAATCTTATTGATGCTTTTTGGTTATCTTCCACCCTACACACAATTTTAAATCCCTCCTCCTTTTCCTCAGCCTGGTACCCTTATAGTAGTTATTGGAGCCAGGTTTAGCACAGTCTGAGCCTGGATTAAGGCATTCCCAAGTTCAGGGCTGTTGAGGTTCCCCAAGAACCCTTTGCTTTGGATCCTTTGATCAGCCCTTTAATCTTTGCCATTGTTGCATTTCCTGTTAGTTTTTCTCTTACAAAGTCTTTCTGTGCCAGGATTGTAGGCAGCAACGTATCATAAATTGAAACATAGGTCAATCCATGCAAAACATGAGACAGCTATTTCTCAGCTTCCTGCATGGTTGTGGTGTGGTAGCTTGACTGAGAGGCTTGTCTGCGAAGCATGTTTTTCTCTGTCTTTTTCTCCCTTTCCCCAACTTGTTTTGACACTTGGACATACTTTGTTTGTACTGTGGAATCAGGGCTGTTTGTTTATTTGTTCCCACACAGAGAAGTGGATGCTTGTGTTGCAGCATGCATGCTTGGTGATGCCACACTGGGATAGTCTACTGGTCCCAGCAGTACCTGCTCTCCATTTTTCATGATAGTGCTTAAAGAAATTACAAAATCTCTGCTTGCACAAAGATGAGATTGAAGTGAGAGCTCAGATAGGTTGGCAGTAGGAGTTTCCAAAAGCTCTTTTAAGGTGAACCGGAAAGCTTTAAATGAGAAGAAAATGCCTGCTCTTAGGCATGCTGAAGTCAGAGCAAGTCTTTCTTCACTAAGCCATAGTTCCCAGTCACAGAGACCACAGCTTATGTGGTCTTGTCTCAACTACTTAACCCTAAACAAACAGACATTGTATCACTGCATCAGAGGCTCGACATCTTCTAGTTCCTAAGACAATGGTCAAGAAGTTGCAGTAACATTTAACCAAAGTTTTAGTGCTAATTACACTGAGCCTTGGATCACTTGGGACATGATTTCAACCCACAGATGTATTCCTGTTTGTTACCTTTCAAATTTTTATTAGTTGTGGTTTTTCTTTTTTAAGTTACTGTAGTGTCTAGTGTCTTCTACGAAGAGTAGATCTTCATTTCTATATACTAAGATATTTCTGTCCTAAAGAGCTAAAGGCAGATTTTTGAAAGTACAAAGTTCAGTGCAAATGTTTGAGATCTAGGCTTCAAAGCTGAGATAGGGAAGATAGATTAAAAGGTGAGAGGTGGAAACAGATGCAGAGAGTGAAGTGGCTTGCCAATGCACAGGTACAACTGCGGATAAGACTTCAGTTTCCATACTCCCCACTTAGTCTCTCATCTGGTATTCCAGGCCATCTCTAGTCTGCAGTCTGTACTATTGGGAATTACTTAAAAGTTGTACCCTGAAAATAAATGTGCCCTGCTGCACAGTGGATTACTCTCTTCCTTTTGTTCTTTAAGGAACGGAGTTTCTGAAAGCTCTTCTGCTGGAAAGAGGGGAGAGGTTTGTGTAAGGCTGTAATGGCTTTATCAAAGTTGGAATAAACCTGGGAAAAAGTCATATTGAAGGCACTAGGATTTTTACTCTGTTTCTCTTCCATTTTTTATTTTTAAGCCAGCTGTGGGCATGCTAGATCTGTTTGTTGTTTTCCTTTCCACACATTGTTAGTTCAAGGGATGGCAATAACTTTCCTCACAGTCCAACAGCCTGACTCTTGCCTGGCCAATCCTCTACCTAGGAAAGACAAAGATTTGTGGAGTTATCGCACTGGCTGAAGGTAAGACTGACACAACTGGTTCCCGCCTTGTTATTCCCCTGCAGCTAGGCTTGTCTCATGTATGGAGGCAGAAAGGCACTATTGTGCCAGTGCTGCCGGGTGGCCTCGTGTTGTGAACACACAGACCCGTAGGGTCATCCCCCAGCTTTGCCTGGTGTCCTGTGTCCCAGAGTGGCAGAAGAGTGCAGCCCGGTGAGGGTGCCTGGCCCCCAGGTCATTGCAAGCTAGTGCCGAATGGTGCCTGAGGCACCAGATGTGCCTCCTGTTGTGAGATGCAATGCCATGTGATTTTCTAACTTGGGAAGATGATGCTTGACAACAAGGGAAAAAGAAATCACAGCTCTTTCCTGTTCTTTTCTTCATTTATCACATTGTTTTCTTCATCCCCATTGTCATTTTTTCTTGCACAAATCTGCTCAGTCCCTAATTTGACTAACTCTTCTAACTTGGGAGACTTGGGAGGACATAGAAAATTGTGACTCTTTTTTGGGGGACACTGGCCTTCTTTCAGGCTTGTTTGATCTTAAGGTAAGGGGAAAGTTGACAAAGAGTTCACTCTTTCCAAGCAGGAGCTTGTTGGTTAACACCCTTTACAAGAAACAGGTAAGGACTGGGGAGCAGCCAGTAGTGCTGCCACTGCCAGGAGGTTGAAAAGAGGCTATGTGATCCTCACAGCAGTTCTCACTTGAATCTGTGAGGAGCTGGGAATGTGTGGCTTTCCATGCTCCAGCATTAAAATTTGTGGGCAGCTACAATTTCTGATCTGGTCTGCACCACTCCCTCTTCTCCACATCTTACTGAAGATATCAGGTAGTGCCTACATCCTTCAGCGCTTCTGGAGTCACTTGTTGGTCATGCAGTTGTTCCCCAGGATAGAGTAATTTAAGTAGAAGCCATGAGACCACTCTGTACCTGTCAGCGTACCATGGGGAATGGTACTTCTTCACTTTGGGTCTGAAGAAGTGAGTAGGTACTAAAGTTTGAAAACATGGGTTCACATACATGTTCATTTTGCTCTTCCAGTCATGTCAGCAATATCCTCAGACATGTTGTAGTTGCTTTAGATTCAGAATTCCTGCACGTGTACTGCGTTTTCTGCTTTAGCTTTGGTATCACTTGAGATACCATAGTGCGTGTCATGCACTTGGGGAAATGAAGAGAGATTCCTGGAATCCAGTAGTGTGGCTAATAGCTGTGTTTTTCGTCATCTAACCTAGCATTGATAAATGCATGAACAGATAGCTATTGTTTTCCTGCTCTGAACTTTGGATGTTAGTATTCTGCACGACAGTTGCCGATGCCACATAATTTATTTTAACGGATCAGTATTACTTAGATAATGTTGTCTTGTGATGGATAATCTTTCTACTATTGAGAGTAAGAGATTACAGTGTCATCTTTGACTCACAAATCAGTTAGTCTTTGCCACTGTTAAACACTTCTGGATAGTTTGTTTTGGATTATTCTGTCTTAGGGATTTGGTGGAATTGCCCTGGAAGGTAGATCCCCTCTCTTTTGTCTGTCGTACCAGGACCCCTATGCTCTCCCCTTGAATACTTCCATTGGGTATCTTTCTGAAGCTGCTGCAAGCCAAGTTGGTCCCCAATGAATTCAGTAAGAATTGCTTGCATGCAGCCTGTGTGCTGTCAGGCCCAGCACCTTTCATGTACAACCATACAGAGAGAGCCCAGGTGCAGACTTTGGCCCAAATAGTTTTATCTTTGTAGAAAAACAGAGGACAAATGCAGTAGAAATGGGAAGCAGCTGTGATTGGAAGGGTATCAGCACATGCATCATTTAATCCAAAAGAGTGGTAAGATTCTGAGCCTTGTTTCAGTTATTTTCTTATTAAATTAAAAAACAGTACGGTATTCAAGTTTTTATAATTAAGGATGTAAGTTCAATTCATGGATGTAAAATTATTCAGGAGACAAGGCTGTCTTGTCGGTGTCAGATCTCAGCCCCATCAAACTTGAATGTTTTGGATGATGGAGGGGATAGGGTCCCCAAGGATATGGGTCTCTGAGCAAAGGTTAAGTTACATCAAGGGCTTGCCTGAGTGAGCAAACTCAGCAGGTGGTTTATTGTCAAGACAATCACTAGTTTAAAGGTCCTAAAGAATAGATCAGTGTTAATAATTTACCATTTCTAATTTTTGAGAATTTTATGGTTTTTTTTTTGTAATCCTGTTAAAGCATACCATGAAAGTAATTAATCAAAAGCAAACTTGGAGCATATGTATTAAAGATAACATTTTTCTTAGTTTATGGAGGCAGTGAGTTTGCTTCATATCTAAAAGAAAAGGCTTTTTTATACCTCTCTGCAGTAGTAGAGCATCTGAAGGGCTCTTCTTAGATGTTCAATGTGGCATAGGAAAATATCAGTATAAAGGGTGACAAATACCTTCACATAATACAAAAATTGGGTTGTAACCCTGCTATGTCATTGTCCAGTTTCAGCCAGCCACTCTGTCGTGTCTCGTGCCTTGTAGTGGTTATGGCAACATTTATCCAACCTATACAGTGGTGTTTGGGCAATTGTATTAGACAGAAAATTTACTTGACCTTCCATGAGGAAGGTAGAATTATACCTGTGGTGTAGTGCTGTAGTAACTCACCCTGCTTCTGAAAAAGTGCCTTTTGATACTTGGCTTTTCTTGCTCACTAGCTAGTAAATCTAGCCCTGTCATCGTCTTACTCCTGGTCCAGGGTTTCCTGCTATAGGACTGCCGATGTCAAGAACACCATTTATATCCAGAATAGACTTACTCAGAGAGTGGGAGGTCAACAGGGATGAATTACTGTCTCCCTGCAGGGTTCAAACACTTTTGCCCAGCAGAAACCATCTTTCTGCAAGCTCTTTGCTATTGGTAGTAGGATCTCGAGAGCCGGAGACAAATAATGTTTTATACTTCCACACTATTCTCCAATGCTTTCAATACTTTAGACGTTTACTTTACCCCATTAGTAGCAGATATAATTTCCTCCCATATCTCAGTGCTAATAGCTTTTTATAAATAAAAAAACCCCACAACCAACCTTGAAATAGATACTTTTACTGTAATTGTTTATTAATTAAATTTCCATAATGATGCTTCTTTCTGTCCTTCCCCTGTCATTAAATTATCTATGCTACTTTCATTATGCATTAGGGAAGGGATGCCATCCAGAGGGACCTTGACAGGCTGGAGAGGTGGGCCAATGTGAGCCGCGTGAAGTTCAACAAGGCCAAGCACAAGGTCCTGCACGTGGGTCGACGCAATCCTGAGCACAGCTATAGGCTGAGCGAGGAATGGATTGAAAGCAGCCCCAAGGAGAAGGACTTGGGGGTATTGATTGATGCGAGGCTCAACATGAGCCAGCAGTGTGCGCTTGCAGCCTAGAAAGCCAACTGTGTCCTGGGCTGCATCAAGAGAGGTGTGACCAGCAGGTCCAGGGAGGTGATCCTGCCCCTCTACTCAGCTCTTGTGAGACCCCACCTGGAGGACTGCGTCCAGCTCTGGGGGCCCCAGTACAGGAGAGACATGGAGCTGTTGGAGTGAGTCCAGAGGAGGGCCACGAAGCTGATCAGAGGGCTGGAGCACCTCTCCTGTGAGGACAGGCTGAGAGAGTTGGGGTTGTTCAGCCTGGAGAAAAGGTGGCTCTGGGGAGATCTAATTGTGGCTTACCAGTACCTGAAGGGGGCCTGCAGGAAAGGTGGTGAGGGAGTGTTTATGAGGGAGTGTAGTGACAGGACAAGGGGTAATGGGTTCAAGCTGAAGGAGGATTGATTTAGATTAGATGTTAGAAAGGAATTCTTTCCTGTGAGAGTGGTGAAGCACTGGAACAGGTTGCTCAGAGAGGTTGTGGAGGCCCCATCCCTGGAAGTGTTCAAGGCCAGGTTGGATGAGGCTTTTGGCAGCGTGGTCTAGTGGAGGGTGTCCCTGCCTGCAGCAGGGGGGTTGGAACTAGATGATCTTTGAGGTCCCTTCCAACCCAAACCATTCTATGATTCTTTCTTTAGAAGTTGTCCTGCTTGTGGATTTTTTTTTTCCAAGTCTCCTTTACAAAAGCAGCTGCCACAGTGAGACATCAAAGAGTAGACAGCAGTGTTTATTCCAGACCGTTCCTTTTCCCTGGCAGCAGAGCCTGTGTGCCTGGCGGGTACTCGTTCACTTCTGAAGCAGTAGGAAGCAGAGGTGCGGGGAGGTGACATGTTTACTTACCTGGGGTGAGTTGTCACAGCTCACTTGAAGCTCAGGTCCGACTGCTTTTCACTCTGGGGCTGTTTTAAAGTAGCCTTCTATGATTAGACTGCATATACTGATAATCTTACTTCTTTGTGGCCCCTTCACACTATCAGAAAGATGTGAATATGATCGTTCAATAATCTTGGGTTGTCTGGTCCAACTGCCGACTCAGGGCAGGTCTGGTTAGAGCAGGTTGCTCTAGACCCCGTCTAGTCAAGTTTTGACTGTCTTCAAGGATGGAGTTTCCTTCTGGGCAACCTGTTTCAGTGTTTGACTATTCTTATTGTGATTTTTGTTTTCTTATACCTAATCAGAAAATAATAATAATGTAACCTAAATGTTAATGTATCTCAGGCCTCAAATATAAAAGTGGAACAAGTCTTACTTCATTTTGAAAGACGATCTTTCTCTATGCCTCTGTTTTATTTTTTTCCTGACTCATTTCTTTTGCATGGCTGGGATACCTTACAAGTTCAGTAATGATTTCCATTCCTTGGAAGATCCAAAAAGGAAATGTTAGAAGTAACTTTTTAAAAAATATCAGGGAAAAAATAATTATCTTACAAATAAAATGCACAAAGATATCAGGAATGGATTTTCTTTTTAAAGTAAATAATTTACACCGTAAGTAACAAAATCTGTTTTGATTATGAAGTGCATTGCTGCTATGTTGCAAGCATGAGGTGTAGCTGGGGTTAGAAATAAGATGGGCAATGTATATGTATCAGAATTTAAGCTGTGGTTGTTGTAACATGCCAGCAGTGTTCCCTCAGACAGAGATTTCTCAGTGGCAGAAGTACAAAACCAGCAAAGTAGAGAGTGCAAACACAAGGGGAAAAGCATGCAGAATAAGTGCATAATCTTTTTGCAGTAGAGGAGCACCAGGGAGCTTTCCCAGGCAGCTTGTGGGTAAGGGCTCTTGGCTTCCAAGGGTCCCTCTGAGCTTAACAGGCAGATCCTGGGAAGGGAAGCAGCTTTTGGTGCAGCCCATGTCTCGTGGACACCTTTCTCTCCTGCTTCTGGCTTCAAAAATCAATTTGCACACAGAAAAGTTTCTTAATACTGCCATTGTCTAGCACAGGCATTATAGGTATGTGACTGCAGTTGTGTTTCTCTTTTACTACTCCCTTAAAATAAGCCTACAGTTGGAACACATCCAGGTCTGTCAGGGGATTGTAGAGATTTCAGAGTCTCAGTTTGTCTTCCTACTAACTTGCTGTTTATCCAAGCTGCTGAGCAGCACTTTCTAAGGGTAATATCGCTTTATAACCTGGCAACTCTGCGTTACTCCAGAGATACCTGAGAACCCACGGAAACTGACATGTGATTAACCTCCCCGGATTGTCAGGCAACACTTGAACAGCAGATTTACCACACCAAATATGCCTACTGTCTTTCTGCTTAATTGCTAGACAAGATTTAAGGATGAAAGAATGTATTTCTTTAAAACAGAATACAAGTGCATTATTCAGATTTTGCTTTATAACAAGGAATTCTCCTTAGATGCTCAGTTATGGTAGCTAATGTTTATTTCTGACTTTTGAACCTCTACAGTCTATGTTAGCCTAGAGACCTCCAAGAGGTGCATTTTTCCTGTTCCTACAGATAAAGGGGTTTGCATGAGGTGGAATGAGCCAGCCCTGCTCACTTGCAAAACACTAATTACTTTTTTTTTTTGTTTGTCACTGTGGCATGTCATGGTCATGGGGAGAGACAGAACTATTTCCTTCTCTCCACTTGCCTAGGATTTCTTGATTTATATATAAGTGATGTTCTGTTATTAGCACGCTTCTGGATTCAGGCTTTCAAATGTTTCCCTATTTACAGGATATTATGGTAAGATTTATGAGCTGCCTGTGAGGAGTATTAAATCTACATAGCTAATAGATTCACCATTTTCCTTTCCCTTTGTCAACTGCACGAAGTTATGCATGGCACGTCACAAAAATTAGAAATGTCAGTACCACTGTACTTTGGCCTTATCTTTTCTTTTCTTCTTTACCCTGACTTCTCCTTAGATTTTGAAGAACCCATCATGTACTTTTTTTGTATTAAGGTGAAAATGTAAAAGAAAAGGCATATGGTGATGCTTTGGATTGTAGGGGCTCAGTTCAGAGACAGCCACAGCAGTGTTGTCTGAGGTGTATAAGATGATACTACTTCAGGTAGTTGTCTGTGGTGGCTCTCTGCTGGAAGTCATCTCTCACCACCACACCATTTTTGGAGTGACCATTTGATTACTGGCCCTGTAATCAATTGTAATTACTGGATTGCTTGTTCCAATCCTGGTAGTTTAGATCATCTCTAGGTGCTATTCCTAAAGGCCTAAACGTTTGACTAGGCTGGCTAATGTAGGCAAGCATTTGGGGCTGAATCAGCTCATATTATCTAGAGACTTCAGATGTGTGGGGCTCAGTTGTGGGACCTTAACAGAAAGCCTCTGACTAGTGTTTTTTTTGTCACGTTCTGGTACAGATGGAATTTTCATGTGGGTTCATGCTGCTTTTCCATTAAAATCTTTCTCTGACTTTTGAGGGAAAGAAAATGAACTTAGCCAGGAGAAATCTCAGCTGCAGCTATGTTGATTTCCTGACCGAAGACTAGGTGGCAATCAAGCAGATCAACCATGTTTCCCATTATTTCTATCTTACAAAGACAGAGGATTCATAGTCAGAGTCAATTCAGATTAAAAGCTTAGTTTAAAGCCTTACCTGGAAACTCATGCCAGCTTTCAATCTTGTTGCAAAAGATAGTCTTTTTTCAAGAAGATTGACAAAAGTCTCGGTACTGTTTGTAAAGTCCCCCTTGCACTCAGTCAGTAGTAGAGAGGGCTCTTACAATTCTAGTGGCCTGCACTGTGCATATTATGCTACACTGTCAGTGGTGTTTGTGTCTGGGAAGGCAGGAAGATTTAAGCCAGTGTTGATTCATGTGAAGTGTGTCTTTCAAGAGCTGTGAGCTGCCATCCGGAGGGGGCTTCCAGTTATTCTCTAGAACATCTCTTTCAAAAGATCCCATCTCTAGTTGTATCGGAAACACTTAGCAATGCTCGAAATGGGGAGATGTGATAGTGCACAAGTGTAATAATCAACACTGATGTCTTTCAGTGGGGTTTGAGCTAATTTGCATTATGTTGCACCTGGAACAGGCTTAAGGCAGCCATAAATTAAATGGGAGAAGAGACTTGCTCTTGCAGTGCAGCTCTGCGATCAGCAGGATCTGAACTACTCCAGAACTCAGAGATTGAAATCCTGTCCCTGCTGCAGTCGAGAAAACTAGCTGTTAATTTAAACAGGATAAGGATTTCACCCAAGAGTGTCAGAATTGGCTGGTTTAGAATTAATAACTTTCTCCCTGGTATATATTCATAGAAAAGCATGAAAATTTGGTATAATTCCTATTTTCTCTTTGCACTTTTACAAGAAGAAAAAGTAACTAAATAAATTGCTTCTGGGATGAAATTTTCTATGGTGATTTAAGGCCAGTACATGGGTGTTCTGTGACTGAGCTGTGAAATCATGAAAACTGGGTTAATAATGAACCCCCTGACACAGCCTTAACAGTAGCACTGCTCGCAGGCACCTCTGTAATTACTACTTCTCTACGAGTTGTGCTGAGCTTCTATGATGGATTAAAAATCTCATATTGTGCTTTCTTCTGTTAGAAAATGACTCAGTGGAAACCTTTTAAATATATATAATCTGTGCAAAGATAGTTTCTGCCTCTGAACTAGCCCGTTTAGGTTTTGTGCAGTTTGGAAAATAGAATCTGGTTTTGCTTTAGCAGATCTAGTTCGTTTTCTAAATTTCCTAAGTTTGCTGCATTTGAGATGCAGAGAAATGCTAAATAATACTTCTGTGACATGCATAAATGATTTAGCTGACCTAATCATGTAATGTGCTGTGGAATATAAATCCAGTTCGTAGTGCGTTTAGCAGATTTTTTTCTTTACCTGGCTATTTTCAAAGAGAAAGATTGCAGGAGCTTTAGAAATATTTTGGAGAAGGGCAACAGGACTGAGTGACACATGGATGTGAAAGGGACAGATTACAGCTGAGGAGACCATTTGTTTTGGAAAGAAAATGAGAAGAGGTAGGTGTGGTCTCTGTCCGCTGAAATCAATGGGAGTTTTTCTGTTGGCTTTAACAAGATGAGTCAGACTTTTGACAGCCACTGTGGAAGAGGCATATAGTCTAGATGTTGGAAAAACATTTAAAAGGATAAATTAAACACAAAATTTGTAAGCAGTTTTTGCTGTGCTGTGGACTAAAAGTTACTTAGTCCTTCAAAACACTTTTGTTTTAGAAGTCAAAGCTGGCAAAGATTCCTGCACACTGGCAGCTGACTCAAAGTGGTATCTGCCAGCCCTCTCTGAGGTCATGACAGTCACTTATGGTAGTTATCTTCTCCAAGCCAGCAAGGTGGTGGAAAAATGAACCATCAAAACTATAAAACAATAATACTGGAAATACATTTACCTCTTTTGGAGTCTTAGTGTGGCACTCATCAGTTAGATGTCCGCAACAGCATTATACAGGTGGGCAACATACATGTACATATGGTTTCTTTGACAGACTAAATTGATGTGGTAAAAACGCAGATCTTATGCTGGCCTATTGCTAGGAGGTAAATTTGTGTATCCTCAGAGCCTATTTGAGACTTCAGATCTGGAATATACATGTGCTAGTAAAGGATCTCTATTTGAAAAACAAGAGGCTGGTTATTTTGTGTGCATGAAGTGGGATGGATCCATTAGTGATGTCAGTTCACAGCAGGTGAGAGTTCAAGTTTTCAGACTAGAAATTCCCTGAGGTAGTAGAGGAAAAAAAAACCCTACAAACCAATCTATTGCAAACCCATCCTGGGATCATTCTCTCTCCTCTTAGAATTGAAAAACTCAAACCAGTAGGACAGCTTGTTCCTTTCCTGTGGTCTCAAAACTTCATTCATGGCTCCCTCTGCCCTTTTTTTTTTCCAGCTCCCAACACTGCCAAAAAAAGACATGGTTTTTTGTTATGATAGTTAATATGAAGGATTCTTTCAAAAAAAACCCCACATTTACAGTATTTTTTTAGTAGATTCTTTTTTGATTGAGTGAACTAAAACGTGTTACCTGCAAATACTTTTGTATGACCTTGGCATTGCGAGTTGTGTTGTTTTAAAACATCTAAGCTACAGAATTGTGAAGATCGGACGAGGGGGTGGCCTGGATGTGGTTTTGAGCATCTCTACAAATGAGACTGGTTTCAAGAGGTTATTACAGCTTGTGTAAGAAGGGTACAATTCCCCTGAGATTGGTGAAACCCTAGCAGAAGATGTAAAGGAACTGTGTGGTTAGTGCATCTGCAGTACATTATGTAGAAAGGGCAGACAGAGTTTGTGTAGCAGTGTTACCATCGGATTAGTTGTAAATGACAATTTGCATCCCAAAAGAGCTCTCCTTCCGTAGTAGACAGTCCTTTCCCTCCCTGTTGGCTATAAGCACCTACAGCCAGCCAGCCAGACCAGTAACTTTCAGTCTCACTTTCATTCCTTCCTTCTTCCTTTGTGATTGCTGGGCGAGGTGCCAAATACAATGCTCGTCTGAATGCCATGTTCTCTCGGTGGGATTTATAATGTCACTCAGTGGGAATGACAGGGTTACAGCCCAGAAGTTTTTTAAAGTACAAACCTGTCTGTGATTCAAGGGAAAATAGGTGTAGGGTAGAGCTGAACAAACAAATACTTTAAAAGACATTTGGAATGTACTTTTCAATTTTAGTCAGACCTGACTGATTGCAGCTTAAGTAATAAGCAGAGCTAAATCCTGTGATGACCTGCTCAATCCAATCCCTTCAGGTCAGTAGAGAAGCGTGTGTGTAGTGCCTTACCTCTGCAGAGGCAGACTGACCAGCTGCACCATATTCCTCCTGGGAATTTAACTGTTGCTGAGCTGCTATGCTCCCAGATGCTAATACACTTTGTTAGGGCCCCTACTGAATGTCGTCATGAGCATTGCTTTGCAGAAGAGAATACTTTTCTCCTGTGACTGAAGAACAGCCCTGTTATTATGAAAACTGGCTTATGGAAGGACTAGCAAACACTCATGTTCCTTTCTCCTTTGGGTTGAGTTGCTGGAAGTATGATTTTCTTCATCTTGTAGAGGAGGAAATTAAGTCAGGAAAGAGTGAAACTACTACAGTAAGTCAATGGCAGATGTTTGAACAGAACCCAGGTTTCCTGGCGTCGAAGCATTTCATCTGAATGCTCAGCATGTTTCTGGCAGAGATGGCAAAGCGGTGGCCCACATTTTGCAGGACACTTGAAGTCTTCAGCCTTGCCCCGGGTGCTTGAAGCTGACATCTGTCCTCCAGACTGCAAGGAAGAGATGCAGCCTTCTGCTTTTTCAATGTTGCTGCATATATGGTAGTTAGTAAAAGGTTGAGAATCTCTGGCTTGAGGCTATAGGAGGCATAAAGTTGAGTGCCAAGATTAGGATTGTGTCATATTTTTATGTATATAACTGGCAAATTAGGGAAACAATATATATAATATACACTTAAGTATAAGTTAGCAGTAGTACATGTTACAAATGTGCAGGTGATTCAAAGGGAATTTACTCCAGAATCATGTTTTCTCCACTACTGCTTCCTTTTTTCAGATGCCCTTTGCCTCTGCTTTTGATTTTGTCTAGATTCAATGCAAGCTTATTTCTGTTTTAAAAATAGTCTAGGACTGTATAGTCATCCCACTGTGTGTTGTCACATAACAGCTGTTAGATCTTGCTCAGGCTATTGTTGATTTGCATTAGGGTTTCCTTCTCACAGTGCAGCAACTCCTGTGGGAGTTAAGCATGCTGTGGTTGGAGACCTTAGCCTTTACTACAAAAAAATTAAAATGATAATGTTTCCTGTCTGTCACCTGTGTGTTGTGACTGCAGGAATTTCAGCTTGGATGGGCTTGAGCAAGCCGGGAGTTACTGCTGTCAGGACGGCAGCTCTGAAGGCTTGCAAAAGTCAACCCTAGCCAATGAAGTGAACATCTGCGGCTTGCACCGTGGGTCCCAGCAGTGAAGTGCAAAGCCAGAGAGAATGCGCCGGCTGCCTGGCAGACACCTTCAGGTGACAGACATACTGGCATCTGTATATGGTTTTATGATCAATAGGAACTAACAATGATTTGAAGACTATTTTTTACAATCTCCTAATGTACATCTTGATATATTTTGCCAGAGAATAAACCTTCCTCACTCTGCAGTATCTTGTCTAGGCTGTCTATGATTCTTTGTCCCCTCGCTTGTTTAAATGTGATATTTGAATTCCTTGTTTTTCCACTATATGTTACAAGATAGTAATTTTGTAAACCTGCACAAATGTAGCACCTGTTTCATAGTAATTTTTTCCCCACAGTTCCATATTTTTATTGCACTTGAAACCAAATACACTCATCCAGTGCTCTCAGCATTAGATTCACTGGGGTTTTTTTTACAGTCAGGATATTTTATCTTGCCTTTCAATTTAATGTAACCCATTTGTAGCCCCTTCTTTTTACTAGTATTAAGTAAGGTACTTCTGGAATTGTTGGGTTTTAAAAAGTCATGTTTCCTTTTGTGATTACAGCAATTTTCTTCCCTAATTATTACATTGCAAATAAATCGTGAACAGAAGTTGGTATTTTACAAAAGAAAAAAAAAGTTGTTGAAATAGGAGATTGCAGAGGGAGCTCTAAGGTGACAAGTAATAACAGGTATAATACCTCTTTCTTAGCAGCTGTTTGATCTTTTCCTTCTTGATAGCTTGTGCTTTGTCTTATAAATTCCCAGGGAAATTAACAATGGGCACCAAAGCAGTGGCACCTAATCAAAATGCCCTTGTGAATAGTTTTCTGAATGGATGAGCAGTCACATACAGCCATCTCAAGCCAAAATGTAAGGAATCCTTCACTGTAGAGTGGCTCAACTAAATGCAGCAAAGTTACCTGCTTACTCCTATGGTCAAAATTGTAAAGTGAATCACAGAAGCCTCATAGCATGCTTCCTGTAGAAGATGATTTTGTGGGCAAGCTTCAGAAGAGCAGCAGTCTTTGATGGGTCTGTCCTCATCTTTGTAAAACAGAGCAGAGAGGCTCCAACGTCCCATATGGTTGTGAATCCAACTACAGTCAAAAGTGGAAGTTCAGTTCATGGTTCCTGCTAAAAATGTAATTTTTCTAATAAGTAGGTTTTTCCTTCTTACTGATCTTTAGAAAGCACTGTACAGAGTTGTAAATCTAAATCTGATGAACTCAAGCCTTAATTCTCATTCTGATGTAAATATTTCTCAGTTCATTCAGATCCTGAGCCCTCCAGAGCCTCCCCCACGAGACACAGGCACCTTCTTTCTCTCCCTTTGGGATCTCGGACACAACTTCACATCATCGCTGTAGGCAGAACTGCCTGAGAATTGTTTTCCTGAATAGGAATTTTCACGTGCTGAGTGTTATAGGACCAAGTTTAGGGCTTATACTTAGCTTTCTACTGGGCACAGTTCATACACTATCAGCAGCAACAAACAGGCGTTGGCATTGTTAAAAGCATGCAAATATGCAAAAACATACCTAGAGCACAATCCCAGGTCCTAGAAAAGGAGGTGGTTGTGCTGCCTTCCCTTTACTGCCAGAGACCTGAGCAGCTCTGAGGAAGGAACGGTCCGTGCCACATGTGATAGGAAGTGCAGAGGCACTAGTGGGTGAGTCTGTCTCCCTGGAGCCAGCTGCAGTTCCTCACTTTTTTTGTGGAGGAGGTGGTGGCAAATATGCACAGCATCATGTAAAGCAGTGGTGATTTTGAAGCTTGTAGCACAAGCCACAGTCAGACAGTATGTGAGCTGGTATTGGAATAAAAACCACCATAATGAGACTGATCAGCATGTGTGAAGCTGGAATACCAAGGGCTTTTCTTTTCACGATGGGTCTTAAGATGGCTGTCAGCATCTGAGATCCTCTGATCTGCAGAGATTACACTGTTGCAGAGGAAGAAGAGACCTACAAAAAGGGCTATGTGTCAAGCAGACAACTTTGGGATCTCCTGTGTGTCCCTGGGCAAAATGGGCTGGCTTTAGTTTCTCTTTTACAAGTCCTCACTTGAAAAAGTAAATCTAGCTAAACCCACACATGCTACACTCCCATCCTTGTTGAGCTTTAGCAGCAGTACATGGGAGAGGAACTCTGGGACTGTTTTAAAAGAATAAGGCCAAGTTTTTATCCGTTATATCCAGATGCAGCACTGTGTTTGCAAAGGCATCACACTAACGGGGTTTTGACAACCAGTGGCATCGCTCACAAGTCTCTGAGAACCAAAGGATATGACCGTGGTTTCTCTGTCTGTGGTTTCTCAGCAAATGGAAGGAAGATAGGCCCTGCTATTGTAAAGCAAAGCAAGCATTTGTAAGACTAAAAGGAGAGGAAAGGGAAAAAAAACATACCTCAGCAGCATAACTGGCACGCAGCTTTTATTCAAGGCTCATGGTTCTGAGTGGGCGAACCCAATTAATTATAAATGCTTTGGATGTGTAAATGAGAGAACAGCTCTGTGTTGTGAAGACACAGAAGTCTCTTTTCCTCTGTTTAATTAATACTTACAAGACCTACCCAGGTAAATTGTTGGTGTACTAAGACATAGACCTCAACACCTGCTGTTTTTCAGAACAACTGAACTTTGGGGAATTTTGGTCATTGGGTAATTACAGTGCAAGGCTGTTCATCTCACACTTGTATTTAATAATGTAACAAGTATTTAGTGATAGAATTACATATTGTTAGCTGCTGTTCATGTCCTTTCTGCCAAGAAGGAAAAAAGTAATGTGGAAAGGAATAAAATACAAGATAGTAATGTGAATCCAGGAACCAGTGTGCCAAAGATCTCAATCTCCGCTGCATTTGTTATTGCTGTGTGACTGTCTTTTGCCTTCAGTAGAGTTACAGTGCCAAAGCACAGATGCAACTGTCCTCATTTTCTCCTCATGCTGTATAGACCTGTTAGGTGCCTTGCAAATAAGACCAAATAATCCTGAGGTGAAGGCAGAGGTGCATTCTTTTCCTTGGGTTGCTCCCTTGTACGTTTTCCTTGCCTTTAATGCTACTGCCTAGAATACTGACCTTCATTTTAGTCTTCCAGATTTTGCAAATGATTCTCTTCCAAAATTGTCTGCAAATAGTTCTGCTCTGTCATAGAGTCAGGAAGGCCAAGAGGTTGAACTGTCATACTTGCCATTGCATTCTTGGTACATGTAACCTGTTACTAGTTACCTAAGAGAGTACCACAACGTCTCTTCTTACTCTTCTCTGTGAGCTCTGACTTCAATCTAAAGTAGTGTTTCGCTGTTGTCTTTTACTTGTATTAGGGTGTTCGTACTATGACAGCAAGGAACAGTCTTTGTTGTATGATAACATGATGCGTAATTCTCTTAATCACTCAAAATTAGTTTTTTAATTTGATTAGCAAGAGCGGCAACAAACAATAACGTGCTTAGCGTAGTAACTGAAACAATTTGAGCACTAGGAAGCTGCTTCTACAAGCATTTTGAATTTTCATTCAGCTATCTTCTCAAATTGACCGTTTCTTTCTTTGTTGTCATGGAAATATTAGGCTAAAAATATCTTCAGAATCAGTATGCACACATTCCTTGTCTCTGCTGCATTTCTAAAGTGTGATAAATGCATTAAAAAAGAAAAGCAGCCCTTATTATGGTATTGTGAGTAATAGTGCTAAGCTCTTGGCTTCTTTTTTTACATCCAAGTGCAAAGAATCTTTTCTTGGTAATATTCACATCTTGTTGCCCAAGGACTTAATTGCAAGACTCTCTTCGTATACTGCATTGCACATGCTTGACTGACTGTAATAGCTCCCAATCAGAGTGAACACTGTGAGGTTTAATATTGCATGGTCTAGCTGCTAAACACAAAGAAACTGTTGTTGTAAGGCATTCTCGTAGTGACTGAAGTGAGCTTGGCACTTGAAAATGTGAATAGATAGGGCTTCTGACTGGGAGAATTTGCAGAGTAAGAAGAGAAAGGATGTAACATGTAAGAGCAGCTGGGGGAATGGTGAGGTCTATGGTGGCTGATTTTGGCACTAACATCTTCAAAGGTAACTTTCTTGGGGAAAAAAGACGGACTGACTGAACTGTCAGAAACTGTTCTGTTTCTAATGTGAAATTCAGTTATGCTTATTGGATGTGATTAAAGACCAGTTCAAGAAGTGCTGTAGCAGGTGTCTTGAATTAAACTGCTACTAATGTAAATGAAAACATGAATCCTCCCTAATTTTAATACTTGGCTGGGTTTGGAGTTGCAAGGTGTCCCTTTTCATGCTGTCCTCTCCCATCACAAAGCAGGCACCAGATAAAGTTATGGCTTACACCTTCCTAAATACTAATCATTGATCGTAAGGCTGATGTAATTTTCTGCTTCTGTAAATCCAAAGCAATGCCTGGTCCACCTGTGTTTTGAGATCAAGGGGAATAAAAACATGTTGTGATATAGAGGGTTGTGTTTGAGGCACTTGGCTTCTGAAGTTCGTTATCTCTTCCTCAAGGCTGTGCCTGAAGGCATAATCCAGTCATATGTATTTAATTAAGACTTTAAACTACTGTTGCCCTGATAAAACAAGGAGCTGATGGTTCACAGGCATCTGCTCTAGGAGACAATTAACTTGAGGCAGACATAATACCTGGAAGCCTAAAGGATATATTGCAACAGGGGCAGTTGAGAACAACTTGCTTCATCTGGGACAACCCAGTGGCTGTATGTCGCAGTAAAGACTGCAGAGGGGTCCCCAGTTCTGCCCATCCCCTCCTCTTTTGTGAAGCTGTGAGCTATTGTATAGTTTTGAGTTTATACCTTTCTCTGTTGTCTCTGAGCTACCTTCACAGTGCCTCTTGTGACACTCAGAACAAAGCTCAGGGATGTCAGTGTTTCTGTATATTTATATCCTGTTTATGTTGTGTTTTAATAGATATTGGTGTAACTGAGAACACAGGCACCGTACCTCCTGTTCAAATTCTTTTCCTGAGTATTGTCAGTGACTCTAATATAGCTAAGGGGACACTAATACAGTGAAACAGATGGCTTTCTGCATGTGAGGCAAGGTTCATTTCCGGTGTACTGGAAGCATAGAGATATTTTTTTTCTACTATTCAACGTTGATAAAGAAGTGCCGAGTCCATTGTAACCAAGATGATGAGCAGTTTTAAAACAAAAGTGTTATTTTAAAACTTACTCTGATGTAATAGTTGCATTTCAGAAGTTATTTTAAATCATGTCTTTCATAAATAGATGAACCGTGTGTTTGATTTTGCCGGCAATGTTGTTTTTTGTGCAATGTGCATGGGTACTTAGGATCAGAGACCAAACTTTAGGCATGGTTTCCAGTTATTATGGACTCAACTATCACACAGTTAAAAATGCTTTGATGATTGCAAGTTTTTCTCAAATAAATTGCTTACTTGCTAATGCTCATGGTGAAAAACTCATCGTTAAGCTGATTTACATAAAAACATTATATGCCTGTAGGCTCTAGAATTTCATTAAAGTCTCAATCTTATTGCAGCGCTTATAATTTGCTGTTTGCAGTGACTAAAATGTCTCTCTCAAACTGCTTTTCCTTCTCCTGATGAAAGATAGGTAAGTTGTTACAACACGCACACCCCTCCATCCCCAACTCTCATTCACTCAGACTTGTACCTATTGGTCCTTTCTTTACAACAGTCCATAAACGCAGAGCAGATAGATAGCACTGTTGCCTTTGACTGTAAGCAAATAGATAAAATTCTTGCCTGTTCTGGGCTGGAATGTCTTTATGAATATGGAGCAAATACTTCTCTTGGTTTCAATGGGATGAGAGGTGACTCTGTGTGAGGAATTGTAAGGCTGAGTCTTTTTTTTTTTTTTTCTCCCCATCTCACATTTCTGAAGATAATTTTAGGAGGAAATGATTGTTTTCAAGGATATGAGCTGTCTGAGCAAACCAAATTTCCATTCCATTAGCCATACAATAAAACTTAACAAGTGGGTTATAGTTGGAGAATATGCCCCAGAGCAAACTGCAGGTTCTGTTACTAGCTACATAAGGGCTAAAACACTTTCTTATTAAAGACATTTAGCATCTTTAGCTACTGGCTGGGCAGTGGCATCCTTCCACTGACCTTTCCTGTGGTGGGTATCTGTGCAAGCTTTGCCTTGCTCTACTCTGCCTTGACTCTAGATGTTAATCTAAACGCCAGACTTACTGGGCACTATGATGGTACAGATCCTTGTGTGTGATGAACTGGACTTTCACAAGGGCCACTGGATGGCTATAGATTTTAATGCATTCCAATCCTTGCCTGTCTGGACAGAATTGGAGCCAGCAGACTGACCAAAAATCCCACTGCCATCTCTCAGAGATTGCCTAAGTGGGAGCCTGAATACAAGTCCCCCAGGACATGCATTGTGTTCCCATCGTGAAGGGAGCTGGCAGTGCTCATCTATCCTAGCAAGACTTGAAACAGTGCTCTGCTACTTGCTGTCCCCAAATCCTTCTGTGCTCAAGCCTATGACCACCACAAATCACAGTGTTTTTTTCTTCACCATTTTACCTGGTTTTGTCCTGGCTTCTGTTTCCCCACTCCATGCTCCTAATCCCCCCAGCTGTCTCCATCTCTTCCTTCAATAGGGCAAATCGGCAGGGGATTCGTACTCTCCTCTTCCATGCTACTTGGCCCAGCAGGGAGATACCCAGGGATACAGTCCTCTGGCTCCCAGGAGAGCTGCCCAGACGTGGCATAGCCAGGAAGAGCTTAGATCTGTATTGCAGAAAAAGTCTGTCATAGCACCAGTCTGGAACGTGCTCAGCACAGACAGGATTTCCTGGGCATTTAGATGGTAAAATCAAATATGTCTCAAATGAGTATATCAAACTGAATTTTTTGGAGAGGCTTATAAATTTTGCTGAATTTTAATGTACTTTTACAAGAACAGCAAAAGATATATGCTTAGTATAGTGACTTCTGCTCCACGTTAACATGGGGGTAAAAGGAAAGGTCTTGAGAAATCTTTAATGAGTAAAAACCTCATGATTTTCCCTTACCCTCACAGCTACGAATTTCTGGATGAAATTTTCTTGCTGTGTATCTCTGTAGATCTGAGGTGGACATCCAGCATGCAAATTTTTATTCCAAATGTGTGTTTCTCTGAAAAAGTATAAGCAACTGAAAACAAGGTTTATAATGAAAAATGTCAAGCAACTTTAGTAATCAGCAATGCTAGATGTCCTGCCTGTATGTAGAAATATATACAAGTGCTGGAAATGAATGTATAAGCACACATCCATTCCCGCTGCTAGCATTCTTTAGTAATGAGTCTTGCCAATAGGACAGTTTTTATGAGGGTAGCACATAAACAACAGCCTACTGAAATTAGATCTGTGCGTTCTTCCTGAATAGCAGTTTATAGAGCCACTTTGTTGTATCTTTCCTGTAATAGAGACTCCTGGGTACGTTTATTTTTAAAAGACAAAAATGGTGTGATTTTGTCTTATGCTCAGGAGTCTACACCTGAAAAATTTCTGAATAATGATAATCACAGCACAGTCATAGGTAAGCAGATACATGTCACTTTGTATGAACAGCGGAGTAATAGAGGTGGATTATACAAAGCTAGACCCAAAATCCCTGTAGTGTGGAGCATGCAACACTGGGGGCTCAAACAATTGAAGCTAGGACAGAGGAGACTGGCCCACTTGCTATGAGGATTTGTTACTACCTATTAGTAGTTATTAGTGTCCTAATTTACCGTATTACTTTAGTCATTGTTGGAGGCAGGTTGCTGCTCAATCAAATTATCAAGCAAAGGAAATAAAATTGAAAGTCAATAGTAGAGAGTATCTGCAGATCAGAAATAACACCAGAACAAAGAGTTAATGATATAATAAATTCTAATAATCAGCTCTCCTGTTATAAAGGAGGTAACTCCAGCCTTGAATGTTTAACCCTTGTGAAGCAATAGCAGTCTATCACACCATTTGGAATAAAATTACAAAGTCATCTAATCTGTTTTTCAAATATTAGTTACAACTACAAACACTGAAATACATTATTTATTGTTACAGACTTAAGGTTATTTGAGTGTTCTAACTGTGCATTTCTCAATCTTGACAAGTTTGGATTTTTGGCTTAAATTTAATCTTGATTAGAAGTTTTCTGGGTGTTCTACTGCTTAGTTTTGAGCTATTACAGTTTCCTTGCAGAGGTTTGTGCCTGGAATTGTTGATATGTACTGGTCAGCCTTAATTCTGTCTCCAGGTACTTTTTTCTTTCTTGCCTTGGAAGCATTATAATAATCTGAAAGGTGAGATTTTAAAATGTCCTATCTTGCATTTCCTCAAAAGAAGTCTTTTAACAGTCTGTTCACATGTGTTTGTGCATGTTTTAGAGCAGGGCAATGAAAAAGGTATCAGAAAATTGGAAGAAATTATGCAACTGGGATTAAAGAAACATATCTGTTTAGGCCTCATTTGGTTTTAAACTGTTAGTTGTCTAAAAACTGAGGTGCCTTACGGAAAACCATAGGCAGTTGTGATACTAAGCAAATACTGTGAGCAGATGCGGCTTACAGCTTAAGGAAATACACTGTCTGTAGGTTGCCGAGTAGCAGACCAGCTTGATGGCTGTAGTGTCGCTATTGTGTATTGGACGGGCAACTCCTGGAACAGGCATTTTTTTCTGATACAGCACAAGAAATAAGAGACGTTGTTTGCATGGAGCAGCAGAATAAACGGTACCATGTATTGATGCTGTAAGTACAAATTAGATCTGCCAGGTCTTACCTTTTATCTTCGTTATGTGTCTTAATTCTTTGCTGACAGGGCAGGTATAGTATCAGGAGAAACTACCTAAATTTATCTAAAAAGCATTGATGCTTAGGGAAGGGCTCACGCTGATGCGGGAGCACTGGGTTTTGACTCTGGGTTGCACAGTTTACCTGCTCTCTACGCTTCCAGCAGTATTCAAAAGCAGGAGATGGGTGCTGGAGGCAGCAGCAGGTGGAGAAGGGTGGTCAGGTATGAGAGGTGAACAGGATGTACACTTGTGCACCGGGTTTCACAGGGAGCTGCTGACAGAGATGGTACATTGTGCTCCATGCTTCCTGAAGCTCTAGGTGAGAGGGTACTTTTATGTTTCTTCTTCGGGTTTGACTTTCTCTCTCTCTCTCTCTCTCTCTCTCTCTCTCTTTGCCTTTCCTTGTCTTGTTTCTTTTTCACAGCTTTCTTTTCAGTCTCATGTAGACAACCCTAGACTTTAGGCCCTCTCCTCTGTCCCACTCTGAGCAGTGAATTCTCTTCTAATCTCAGCCGTCTCCTCCCCTCAACTTCAACATCGATGCCATTGCTTACTCAATTCCAGGACTGCAAGCCCTCATATAAACTGCCTTTATTATCTCTCTGTTTTGGCTTACCGTTGTAATTTCTTGTCCTATTTTTTTCATATGCCTCTCCCAGTTTCCCCATTGTATTCAATCAGTTCTCCCCTCCATTGACTCCCTATCTCTACTTTGATGCCTTCCATCTTCACTTCCAGAGATCACCGTTGCTACTTTAATTCAAGATGGTCCCATAGTGATCTGATTATAGCACAGTATCATATGTTTGTTTATTCCACTTCTGACCCCTCTCTAGGGAAAACTTTATGACTCATAACTTAATTGCTTTGTGCTCTGATTTGGTTCACTTGGTTCCCACCCACTTACCAAAGACCTTTTCTGGTTTTTGACACCTCTCATTTTTTATACACAATGTTTGCCCAAAAGAGCAACAACAGCTTTTTTAATAATAGATTGAGTTGATCACAAAGGACTCCGGTTTTAAGACTGGCATTACTTCCCTGAGAGCTTGTTCAGTGCTGAGAAATGCTTAGCTAATGCCTAGTCACCTCAGCTATTTAATTGAAACAAAAAGTATCATGGGAGTAAATCCCAACTAGATAGTGGAAGTGCCTCAGGTGTATCACACACTCTATCAAACACCATCTGATGCTTTCTGCCTCCTCCAAAGAATATCATTAAGTCATTCCTTGAAATACCCATTAGTATGATTGGGTTGTTTCTTTGGAGGTTTTTTGTGTGGTTGGGGGGGGACCGTGTTTAGGTTTGGTTTGGTGGGGGTTTTTTTTAGTTTAACAAGGGAAACTGCTTAATCCTGACAGTGCTTCTTTTTGTATTTGAGAGAATAAATCCACCTTTTAGTGAAAGCTAAGCCTCTGAGACCAGACTAGCGTTAGTAAGTGAGGAGCAGAGGATTATAAGAGCAAGTGAACTTTTGAGAAGAGATTTAGGGCAATTTTGACAGCTCTGAAGGAATGAGGAAGATGAGCAGAAATTGAAGTATTTTAAAGGGAAAGAGTATCAAATAAACCAACAGGAGCAATAATACTGACAGGAAAGAAGAATCGGTGGATGATGGAAACTAGAACATGTCTTAGAAGCTTTCAACCTTCAATACTTCCAGCTGCAATTTATCAGCAGACCTGACTAGTTTTTATCTCCTCTCATTTCAGTTTAGTAAGGAGGTAGGGTGTTTTCAAGGGCTGGGTGATTGTGGAGGTGGTATAGAATATTGCCAAGAAGAGTAATGTTCAGCTGGTAAATTCATTTTCCAGTTAATTTGCAAAACTGATTTGGTAACTGAGATAACTCAGGCCTTTGATAGAGAAATCATTTTCTGCGGACTGGATTTTTTTTCTTGTGAGAGGGATGAAGCTCTATGGCAGAGTTGTTTTCTGGCAAAACTCAAACTTTTCAGAGTTTTCCTCTGAATGAGAAGTGGTGTCTGTTGTGTCCGGGGATGAGCTACATTCCGGCTCCTCTCCGTTCCTGGTGAGCATCCCTGCTATGTGGCCCACAGATATGCTTGTGGGCTGCGGTGCAAGAAGCAAAACAGAATCACCTCTCCTGTTCCCTTGCTCTGATTACCCTACCTTGCCCTGCCTTGGGGACTTGCTTTGGGGCAGCTGTATTTTCTGCACCTGCGATGGTTGCAGCAGTGAGTCTGAGCATACAACTGGGAACTGTCTTATATCAATCCAGTGGAAAGCTGTAATGCAGCCATGGTATAATGGAGATACCAAGCCTGCTGTAAAGGGAATACAATGCTATTTTGTTCTTGATCCATGAAAATTGCTGAGTAGTTTGGCAATTGTCATGGGCATGAGTATTTCTGAGCATCTTTAGACATCTCATCTCTTGGAAGATTTACCAGTCTAACTGCCATTTATGCTAATTGAAAGGAGAATTTAATCTCATTATTTCCTGACTTTAACATTATAACTTCATTACCTGATCCAGTGAGCTACCACTCATAATTACTGAGCTGAAAATAACAATGCCAACCTATTTATTTATAACTGGGAATTAACTGGACAACACCTGCTCCTGACCTGTGCACTGTGCCATGTAGCTGGGGCAGCTAGACAGAGTTAAATGGTCTCCTTTATTCCATAACAAGCTAATCTACAAGACTACAATGCAAACAACCCTTATAACTACATATTACGTATGAATGCCAGCTGGATAATATTCAGGTTAATTTATACCACTGCCTTGCCTATACTTACAGTGCTTTCTGTTCATCTGCAGAGGCAGTGGCACCAAGCCAGTGAATGTCTGCATCTGTTTTGGAAACGTCTCAGAGGTGATTCAGGAATACAAGAACAATCTTCAGATGGATTAAAATGTTAGGATTCTGAAGTGAAAAACATGGTACCAACGATATTATTTGGAAAGAATTGGCTCCCAGCCAAAAAAAGCCCAACTAGGGCCTAAGTGGCATTTTTGCACATATATATCGTATGTAATTTTGCAAGCTTTTTACTTGTTAAAGTTTTATCTGTCCATTCACAATAGCCATTTTCCTAATATTTTCAATCTGAAAAAGATCTGGGAAAAAGTTGGGGGGGAGGAAATAAAAAAAAAAAAAAAAGTTGTTCCCATGGTGTTTTTAGAGCTCAAGCTGTGAAGGCTCCCATAAGACTTTTTGCTATTAGATCTGCTCTCTTAATGAAACCTTTAACATTCATTAATCACCACCTCAAATATTGCCTGATGAATGGCTCCACCTCTGCCGCTGTTTTGGACTGGGTGTGACGCTTGCATCTCTCTGAGTTGCCGCCTTGCCAGCTTGCATCTGTATGTGGGCAGTGTGATTGAAAATTAAATTAGAAATAGTAGTTGTGTGAAACTGAGAGGAATCTTCAATACCCGCATGGTTCTTTCCAAATACATGTTCAATCATCTTAGTAATCCTTTGTCCTTGAAAGCAATACTAATATCCAGAATACCTACATAAGTATATATTCTTTCTTTCTCCTGTTCTCTAATACTTTTAGTTTAAATAGGTTCTTTTAAACCATAGTTTCCCAAGGTAGAATATCAGTTACCATGTACTTGTCAACCTACGGTGAGATTTCCTGCTGTGAGGTCTGAACGTTGTAACGCTGGCTAATACTTCAGGTTATGTTTTATTAACTGCATGAGTTAATAAAAATTAAAAAAAAAAAGACCAAAAAAAAAGTTTTGCTTTATTCTAGTTCTCAATGTTCCATGCAAACTGTAGCTAAAAATCTCCAGGGGAGAGGAAAATTAAGATTTGAATAATTGGTGAGAACTGCATGTTTTAGCTATTGTGATATCCTCAGCTTTTGCTGTCTTCTCAGTGCGTAAATGAGTTAGCTGCTGAGCTGTTAAAAGTCCTATAGAGAAAATTACAATGTGAAAATTCAATCTGGACTTGCAGTTTTTCAGTCCCACAAGCTCATCCAGCTTTTTTGCTGCCGAAAGGAAACAACTGCTGCTCCCAGGTGCAACAACAGGGTCGCTTGCTCAGCTGCACTGACACCTCAAGTAAATCTCTTGATTTGCAGAAGTTCATTTGGGGCATAGTTGTGAATTAAACCCCAGGATGGGCCACACAGCCCCTCATGGAGGTGCTGAAGGAATCTGTAACCTGTTCCACTTCTTGTGGAGTGCTGTAAAGTAAAAGGGAGGCATGGATGTATCTGCGCATATAGTGGGAGAGGAGTGTATTTGCACTGTCTGGGCAGAAAAGTGCACCTGGCCATCAGATGAAGAACGAGCTGTGGGGATGGAAAATATGATGGCAGATTAACTGTGCTGGCACTGTGCTTCTTGTCGATGGACTGCATGTCCCTGATGCCTCCTCAGGGAGGAGTGCTGAGAAGCCACCTGGAAATGAGACGTGCTGGAACTACTTGGGAACATAAGCTCTTTGTTTTTCATTTCCCAAGTCACAGTTGAAAGTTGGGAAGGCTTTACACTCCTAAAACTATTTTGTCTTTCAAAAAACAAATCAGGATTTCTTTTTCCTCCTGTATATCTGTAGGCATCAGGGTAAGTAATTCCGGTGTGCATTTTTGAGGGTCTCCACTGCTTTTCACCTGGGGTGCTGCATGGTTGTTTTTTGGCCCATCACAGCATCATAATCTGTGGGCCAAGGTCCCAGCTCTTAACATTGTGTAATCTTTTGTCACAGCTGCACTGATTTTGC
Source organism: Balearica regulorum gibbericeps (assembly GCF_011004875.1). Classification (NCBI taxonomy): domain Eukaryota; kingdom Metazoa; phylum Chordata; class Aves; order Gruiformes; family Gruidae; genus Balearica; species Balearica regulorum. The sequence continues at coordinate 110,885,930 of NC_046185.1, read as the reverse complement.
TTATTTTGTTACTGTGTTAAAACGGCAATGCAATTTGTATTGTCATTCCTTTACTATTTTCTTACATAGGCACTGTAGTTACAGTAGAGCAGAATTGTGGCTTTGCAGGCAAAGGTTGGTGTTTTCCCTGGGCCTCAGTAGCAGCTGCAAACCAAGAGAAGCACCTTCAAGTATATTATGGAGCAGCTGAAAATTTCCATGCTATTATCCAGTTAAAACTGCAAGATGTGAATGCTGCTTTTATTTAAATAGGCATTTTTCAGATCCCACAAACATACCTTTTACATACATACAGTGCATACCTGCTGTGTCCTGGCTGTATGCAGGCACATACCAACCTACTTCACATCCTGGTTTACTATGGAAGAAAACTCCTGCCTGTGGGATGTGCTACAGCAAGCCACCAGGCAAGTAAGTGAGTGGGATTATGATGCATACTAGCAATTCATATCCATTTGCAGTTACAGACCAACAGAGAAGCTGACTGAAAGTATCTTTCCTTCTTGCAGCAGACAAGAAGGTGGGTTGTAAGGGAATGATTGAACAAGCAGGTTATTTTGCTTCTTCTATACCTTGATACATTTATCAAAATAGGTTTCCCTCACAATGTATTTATCTGAATATCAATACATGTGGCAAAAAGCAGTGCTGTGAGTCCAAAATCATGGTCTTGCTTCCTCACCTAATCCAAATCTTTGGAAGTTGGTGGAAATACACTACGATGATGTCTTGTGGTAATATGTTGTTTCTGAAAAATGTTTTAATGTAGTAACTGCCAGAGCAGATAATCTGTGTAGATCTACGTCCTTGCTCTGACCAAAGCCAGAACAAATTCACTCACTGAAACCTGTCAGTGAGCAACTATGCAATCTGGTCATCCTAAGGAAGTTTCTCACTTTCTCTGCACACTAGCGTCTGGTATGTCTGAACAGGGAGCGATTCTCTGTCCCTACTTTTCTTCTTTGTAATGTAGCTAAAAGATGCCAATCAGGTACTCTCAGGTATGTCTGTCATAACTGCTGCTCAGAAGAGGTTGGGGTTTTAACTGTTTTAAGTTGCAGGAACCAAACTCTAAATTTTGCTCTGGGAAAGGGGAAGATTGGAGGCAGGAGGTATCCTGTTGTGCCAACCAACCTGGGACAAAGCACTCGCAATTTAACTGCTTGCCAGCCTTGTACCTGTGAGCTTCAACCGATTGTGCAGCTTCTCCCTGGCAGTTCTTCTAATCTAAAAAAATTCTCTTTTTTTAGCTGAAACAAAGATCTGCTTCAAATACTACCATGGCGTGAGCGGGGCGCTACGAGCCACAACTCCGAGTGTCACAGTGAAAAACAATGCGGCTCCCGTAAGTTACGCTGGCCTTTGATTTCTCACATGTTTGTTCCCTGCTGTCACTGAGTGATGCCTTGCTTACCCTGCTGGCTTTATATGCTTTTATATGAAAACTGAACATAATATATACTTTTCAGTGCACTGTGGTACAAAGAAATGGGTAATCTTTCAGTTAACATGTGGGTTGGAATGCCAAGGGAATGTAGATTCAGCTTTCAAACTATCACAAATAGCTTCTCTGATCTGGGGCAAGTCCCATGTCCTAGCTGTATCCCATTCTGTAAAGTTATCTTCTCTCTGCTGGATGTTGTGAGACTTGGGTGATACCTCTAGAAGATTTGGCATTCTTTGGCTGTAAATACAATAAATGCCCAGGAAAGGACTAAGGTTTTCCTATTTTAAGTGCTTTTTTCAAAATGAAGGCATGAGCATTTTCACATCAGTGCTTCTGAGTGCCAGGAACTGTGACACGCTCTCATCAGCACTAAGAAGTGGGAATTCAGGTCCTGATCCATCAAAGTACCGAGGATCATTTTTGACAGATTGAGGCTTCATTGACAGCAATTTTGATTTGCTAGAGCTTAGCAAGCGATGTGGCTCAAATGGCTCTAAAAAGCAATATATCTTACATGGTTTTGGAAAATTTGGTCACCCTGAGAGTGAAATAATTTTTAGAAGACTGCAGGGAGACCTGCTTACCTCCAAAGCTTGTCTGGCCTTGCTGACAGAGTTTCATTGCTTGCCAGGCTCATCTTGGCAGAGGTCTGCGTGAGCTGAGGAGCTTTAGTCCAACCAGCATTAGAAAAAGACTAGCTCAGATGTTGTTTAATCTGGAAGATGGTTTCAAGAAAGATCTGTCTTACCTGTGGGTGTATGTAGGTTTCAGTGGACATCACTGAAGCTTAAATTTTGAAAGTTTGTGATTTGGGGGGTTTTGTTTGGTTGTTTTTTTAAACGGTCCCAAGTTGATACTTCTAAAAACACTGAAAAGTCTCACATGCTGTGTGTTGATCGTGTCTGGTTGCACCAGGGTCTGGAAAGATTTTTATTCTTTTTTCCCCACACTTAACACATGTAGAGACTTTTGATGTTTTTTCTTTGCCTTGTTTGATGTATACAATAGCTGCGAACTGGATGCTGGGTAGGGGCTGATGCCGTGTCTGTTAGAAATAAGAGATCCGTGTCTCAATAGGCCTTTCTCACATGCTCACGGTGAAGCCATTTGCCAGCTTGGAAGCCAGGAGAGTTTCCTTCAGCTGTCTTCAGAGGAACATTATGATGTGGCCTTGCATGTCTTCATTTTGTGGGATGCTGAAAAGTTCTTTTTAGCCTGTAGTGAGTGGTGTCTTGTTGACTTAGGACTTGCTGTTCATTTCCTGGTTATCATAAATTTGGAGGGACAATCAATGTCATTGGTTTAGTCCCAGTTTTCTCTGAAAAGTAAGCCAGCCAACCAAGGTAATAAATACCAGTAGGCTAAGAGATTACAATAATTTTTTTTTTTCACAGTTCACATCCATGTCTTAGACCTGAGATTGAAACAATTAAGCAATTTTTTCAGGTCTAGTGTGGAAGAGTTACTTTATCATTATTAAGTATCGGCTGTATGTTTTAAGTTAATAGAAGAATGTGTGAGGACCTATGCCTTTGTAATATGCAAATATGTAATCTCTCCAAGTTCTTCAGTTGAGCCCTATATATATACACACACATGGGGAAATAAAGTGCCTTAAGCAGCCATTCACTTTCAGATGAGCAGGACTCATGTTCAAAAGAAAGTATTCTTCATGCAGTACTCATGGTCTTCGTAGAGATCAGATGAGAAGAAGAAACACCTATTATGACCTTCAGCTGAGTATACTGTACATGGATGAAAAATAAAATATGATAAAAAGTGGTATCAGATAACAGTTTTCAGTTTGAGGGCCAAACCAATGTCCTTGGAAATCGCATTTTCTTCATATCATCTAATTTTTACTGCTTTTCTGCATTACAGAATAGTCTGGGTGGTTTTGCCAGTTTCTTTTGCAGATCAGAGAGGCCAGCAGTGTTCTAGGTGCAGCAGGTTTCTCTATTGTCTTCATTGTTTGCTGCATGACATAAATATTTGGTGTATTGTAATGCAAATACTAAGCAGTGAAGACAACAAAAGCAAAGGAATAGCAGCAAAGGTTAACCTGAATAACCCCCCCATATGAGTGCAAGAGGAAAAAAAAATGATAAAGACTTGAAAAGTCCTTTATTGTTTAGAGAAAAATAATGGGCTGGTTCTTGTCTGTGTAAAGGCTTTCAGCTAAGTATGATCCTCCACACTCCAGTCCCAGATGAAACCATCAGATGGCTTTCTCCATCTGCCTCTCTGCAGTACATGTCCAACCTTTAGTAATAAAATTGTTGAATGTTTTGCAGCATCCTGCACCATTGGCACGTTGTGTTATCCTCACTGCTCAGATGGGGAAGGGGATAACAAGGGATTTTCCCAGCCCTAGCCTTTTCCTGGTTTCTTGTGTGCCTCTGTGCTGGCTGCTGCTAGGTCATGGGTAACACCATGCAAAATACAGGCGTTATACTTAAAACTGCAAACACATAGCCACTCACCTTTTCACTGTGATTTCACCAATTTCACTAATGGTGAATTCCAGACTTGTGGGTTGCTTGGTGGTTGTTTGTTTTGTTTTTTTTTTTTTCTTTTAGTAAAAGGAGAGAGGGAGAAAGTGTTCAAGAAATCTCAAAGTAAACTGCCATATCTATTTTAAAACATATTTTTTCTAAATAATGGCTTTGGAACAATGATCAGAAAATTCTTGTTCAAAAGAAGCAGCAGATATTCTGGTTTGTACTTTGCTATGCTCATCCATCATTAGCCAGAGAGTAAATGCACAGCTTTCGTATACATGTTGCTGGGTCCCTCCCCATCCCTTTGCAGCAACTCCACAGTGAAGTATACTGAGTCGGCAGCCTCATCTCTTTTTCCTGTGTCTTGAATCGTAATTTGAGCACGGCTGAGCAGGGAAGTGATGGATTGTTTTATTTTCCCCTTTTCCTGCGTGTGATAAGTTAAGGGCCGTGACAGTCTAGCACCAGGCCTATAACTCCTCTGAGGTCCCTGAGACTTCTTACCCTAGTGAGACTTGACACACGGGGCCCTCTGTGATCGAATTGGATGCATCAAATTCCTCAGTTGTTTTCATCGCTCCAGTGATTCAGAGCACTGCCCCAGGGTCCCAGGCATGCCATTTCTCACAGTACCAGCGAAAGCCGTGGTCCTCCAACCAGTGCGGCCTGGGTACAGAGAGGGGGTCTGCTCAGAGGGAACCTTCTCCAGATCCTGGGGCAGGTTCCTGCACATCCTTTCTGCTGGAAGAGGGAATCTTGTGGTCTGTGCTTGGAAATTTACCCTTTTTTGTAGTTGGTAGTTTTAGCAGTGGCTGTGGGATCTTAGTGTGTTAGAAATAATAGATTTGCAGGGAGAAAAATCTCAATAGGGATCATGCTGTGGGTATAGGGGCTAAAGTACTTTGAAAAGCTGGTTGCCTTGAACCAAAGGGAGTTTTTCCTATTGTAGTGATGGTGTCACAACTTCACCCTGAAGCTTAGGCTGTCAGTAGGGACACAGAGGGAACGAGGCTTTGTGTACTTGACACAAGCAAACCTTATCGTTTGGCACAGCTTGGTAAAAAGATCAGGAGCAGGTGTCCTTCAGGAAGCAGCATTTGGGGACAGGTGACCTTCTTGGGACAGTGTTTTCACTGCTAGCACAGACTCATCTCCAGCTGATGCCAGAGCCACCCAAGCAGATTCTGTCTGAGCCTCCGGCCACGTGGTACCTCCCGCGGTGGGGGCAGCAGCTGGCATATGGGCTGCTTGGTGCGTGTCCCATCCTGTCTGTCAATGAGACCTATAAACACTGATAACCAGCAGTATCCTAACACCACAATTTATGAACAAAACAAAAAAACACCAAAAACCCCTTTGCAGTCTGCCTGACTGCGGTTCACTGCAATTGAAAAGGGAAAAGAAGCTGGAAGTAGTCATGCTGGGGGCTGTAAGCGGTTGCCATTCTTGTTCACGCGCTACTGAGACCGTCTTTAACTGGCAGTTAAAAGGAATCCTGCTTCCAAAGGGGAAAAAAAAGTTGCTGTGTTAGTTGGATGTCTTTGTATAGCACCAATGGTGCTTTAGGCTGAGTAGCATCTCGTGTTTCTTATATTATGAATGTTCTGCTCCATTTGAGTTTATCTCCTTACGCTGTAACCCACTTATTAGAGCTGCCTCGCCTGCTGATTAGGATGCCCTGCAGTTCGTTTGTTGGTGAAAAGTCCTGTCACATTTTATCGCCTGTGAATCGTGAAGCTTGAATATCTGGGAATGAAGGGCTGTGCAATTTGGCCAATTCATACGTGGCAGGGAGCGTAAATGTGAATTTGGAGCAGCAGATAAGCCTGGGGGTAATGGCAGTGAAACAGAGCACCTGCAATTCTGGAAAAAAAAAGGAACATGCTGGCTGGCTTCTCTTTTTCTGGACTAGTGGTATCCTGAAACCTGTGTTGCCTATGCACAGTAGTTCATACTACTAAAGCATAAGCATTACCATGGTATGGATGAGCAAACAGTTTTCTCAGTAGAAAAGAACATTTTTACAACATCTGGAACATTCCTTTTTTTGTTACTCCTTCATTTATTCATAATGTTGTCACCACTAATTCATCTTTACATCGGACATTGTGGTAGAAAACCGATAGAAGTTACAGCAATTAATTCTAGCAATAGGAAAATGTTATCTTGCTAGCGTGAAAATGATTTAACCTGAATGTGGCTCTTTTGCAGTAAAATAAAGCTGGCATGAGAACAGCATACAGAATGAAAAAGAAGAACCTTTTCCCCTAAGAGTCAATAGCCTAAAAAGATAAATTGGATACATCACAATTAAAAGGCAGTAAGTGGAGAATCAATGTTTTAGCCTCAGGACAAATGTCTTCCTTCACTAAATTGGGAGCATTTACTCGCTGTGTATTAGATGCAAGGAACCACGGCTGATCAAACCTCTGGAGCTTTCGTGTCACAGTTCCTGTCTCATAGATCATGGTGGCACTCATCAAATACACTTAGCATCATGGGGAAAGCTATGTAAATTGGAGCTAATTATTGAGAGAGACCTTCTCTGTGTTGTGTTTCTGTGGAAATGCTGCCTCAGCTGGGTTTCCCACAGCAGGAATTACTGCTTGATAAGCTGCTGCCATTCGGTGGTGACTGATCATTCCTGAGGACTTCCTGCTGTAAATATTTGCATTACGTGTGGTCACGTCAGAGCGTGGGCTGCCGAGGAGTGTTTGATAATGAAGCATTCTGCTTCATTTCCATGTATTTGCTGCAAGTCTGGATTTTATGAGAGAGTGCATGTACAAGCAGTTGTGTATCTCATTCTTTCCAAAGGTTGCATTTAAAAATCCCAGCTGTGTGTTCTTTTTCACTTCATGTCTTATTCTGTGATAGGTGAGTTTTAAAACTGTCTGTGTTTCTGGGGCATTGCTATGTAATAAATTTAACAGTCTGATTTTGAAAATGTAAGAATAATTATACTGTAAAAAACAGAGGATAAAGAGGGAGCAGAAACTTCTAGTGGCTTCTGCACTGATCAGCAATGGAGATTAAAAAAAAAAAAAAGATTTATAGAAAACACAACATCAGGCTGCTGCTGCAATTAATCATGGCAAAGAATGCAAGCCAGGTACATCGTTAGCAAGTGTAAGTGGTGTACCTGGAAGGGCTCAGCATTTCCAGGGAGGGAAGTGACACTTCTCTGGAAGCTATGGCTGTGCTTAGGTGACTGGGTATTTGTCAGGAGTGAGCAAGAGAATCCCCTTTCCTTATCCTGAGATGAGAAGTAGCCAGAGCTCCCCCAACTTGCAGCTGCCTTCGAATGCAAGGTAAGGAGTAGCATTATTAGTACCACCTATATTCTACCCATCTCTGTATACATCTTCTCCCATTACCTGCCAAGGAGATGGAGTTGTTCAGGAATTAAAGTCAAGGCAAAATGAGCAGAGGAAATGACTGGAAATATTCACTCAGCTGGAAGGAAGCATAGGCTCCAGCAGTCAAATACAAAGTGCCCTCTGCCAGGGTATAGTCCATTTCCAATGTAAAAGGGCATCTAACAGAAAACATATATACTAAGAAACAATTGCTGAAAGAGAGTGGATTCCACTGATTTACCATTTAAGGTGAATAATTCTGAAAAAAATAGCTGATCCATAAACCGTGAGAGGAAGGTGATCTGTGTAGGTGTTGTGGTTTAGTCCCAGCCAGCAACTAAGCACCACGCAGCTGCTCGCTCGCTCCCTGCCAGCGGGATGTGGGAGAGAATTGGAAGAGTGAAAGTGAGAAAACTCGTGGGTTGAGATAAAGACAGTTTAATAGGTAAAGCAAAAGCCGCATGCACAAGTAAAGCAAACCAAAGAATTCATTCACCACTTCCATCTCCAAGAAAGCAGGGCTCCATCATGCCTAACAGTGACTTGGGAAGACAAATGCCATCACTCCGAACATCCTTCCCTTCCTCCTCCTCCTCCCAGCTTTATATGCTGAGCATCATGCCATATGGTATAGAATATCCCTTTGGTCAGTTGGGGTCAGCTGTCCCGCCTGTGTCCCCTCCCAACTTCTTGTGCACCTCCAGCCTCCTTACTGGTGGGGTGGTGTGAGAAGCAGAAAAGGCCTTGGCTCTGTGTAAGCACTGCTCAGAAAACATCTCTGTATTATCAACACTGTTTTCAGCACAAATTCAAAACACAGCCCCATACTAGCTACTATGAACAAAGTTAACTCTATCCCAGCCAAAACCAGCACAGTGGGCTTCTGATCGATCAGAAATATCTGCCCATTTTTGGTTTTCTCCTGATGTAGTATTTCTTTCACAATAGCAGCAATGGTGTCTACATCCTGGCTGCCTGATGCGCTCATACATTGCCACTGGTGTAGGCTAACATCATAAAGTGGCATAACAGGAGAACGTAAGTCTTTGAATTTAAAGAAACTATTACATTGACTGGGGAGTTGCTTCAGCATTGTAACAGAAAGTTCTGTATGTCACTGGTTTTCTGTAAGTGTGCAAGTAACAATTTGGTCACTTGTGTACATAATTACATTATGGTGTCTGGAGTTAAGGTATAATACCTTAGAGGTAGTACCTCTTAGTGGGGAATTGGCAAAGATTTTACTATGTGCATAGGAAATAGTAGCATTTTCATGTTACAAAGTTCTGTATGCATTCATTGTACACTTGTTTTAAAGTGTTCTAGAGAGGTAAAGTTAAAAAAAGAGAGCAAGGAAAGGATTAGGAGTAATACAGAAAGGTTTTCATTAATACTTTATTGTTTTCAACACTTTATGTTGTAGTATTACCTAAGGCCTTAATCTAAGATTGGGGTCCAGGGCAGTATGTATGGGCTGAATGGATGAACTAGCTATTACACGAGCTATGAGTGTTCAGAGGGAAGGTTGGGTTTCCTGGCAGAATTTGACCTCCCCAGCTGCAAAATACAAGGGAATGATTTTTAGAGTGAGAACAACCCTTAGCATATTTGTTACAGCTGAAAAATGTCATTAATTCTTTTTTTTCATTTCCGTTTTGCTTTGTTATAAAACCATGGTAGTGTTTTACAGCCTGATTTGGCGATACTCGGTTATGCTCAAGCATACTTACTCACATGAGCAACCTCCTAATAGTTGCGCAGTTGAGCCCGTAGTTCAGTGTAATTACATTTTTGGTTATGCTTTTCTATATCCTAATTAGAACTGATTCAAAGAATTTGAAGGTTAATGACATGTCCAAATTATTTCTTATTGCCACCTCAGTAACACAGGCATTTTTTCAGTATCCAGATACATAAAGACTATTGTATTTACACTGCAATTACCCTGTCATGTAGCAAGCACTCCATTTGTATGAATTAGTGGAGTCGGAAAGCATAACCAGGGTGTAATTGGTCTCTGACTGCAGCATAACTATAGTCAGTGTGTTATAAATAATAACCTTTTCCTTCCTTTTATTTCCCCTACTCACATTTTAAATTGGGATGGTTGGCAAGACATTTTCTTTAAATATTAAGAAAACTCATTTGCATCAAAGGCCTCTTCTGAGTGCACTCCAATAATACTGGCTTTTACAGTCCCAATTCAGTAAAGGTGCGGAGTACATGCTGAAACCCCACTGACTTTACTGGAAACGTTTAACAATTTTCTTCCAAATTGGCAGAATCTTTCAAAACAGAACAGAACTAGTAAGTAGAGTCACTTCAGGCAGCGTTTTCATTATGATAGATTTCAGATATGTCAATAGCTAAAGTGACAAATGATCCAGTTCCGTGCGTCTGGTGGCTTTTTTCCCTGTCTTGGTATTGACTTTTTCAGCTTGGTGTGATTCAAACTCCTATCACCACCCTTTCATAGATTTACACCACTTACAAGAGGTAAGTGCTCAGAATTTATTATCTAACAAGCACAAATTGAACAGAGGAAGTACAAACAATTTTCTTTGTGAACATCAGCATTGATTTCCTGAGCAGCAGCCCGTAACTCTCAACATACAGGTATGTTCTTTTTTATTGTTCCAACCCAGGAGGAATATCTCTGCTTTCCAACACACAGCTGTTTGCATATTTAAATGTTACTTAATTTGCAGTCTTCATAATTTCCTGATCCATCCGCATGAAAGACGGAGGTGTAGTGTATTTGATCATCGTAATGGAATTTCAAATACAAACACCTAAAATTAGGCTTGGTGCCAAAATGGATTGGAAAAGACTTTATGCAAGAAATGTACCCAAAATACTCTTCAGTGCTTTTTCTGCACTAAATTGCCTGCATATTTCACACACAACTTCAAGGACTGCACATCTAGGAGAGAAGGGAAAAGAGCCACCTGTGTGGTGTGAATGTGATGCGGGGCAGCATGGCTTAGCACAGCATTTCTCTCAAATGCGGTACTTGTCACCGAGGAGAATATTCAGCTTTGAAACAATTGACATAGAGTGCTGTCTCAAGCAGCGACTCTGCACATGTTGCTGATGCATTGAAAGCCAGTGCCCTTTTGCATCCTGTGGTGAATCCAGGTAATATACTTTAGTATGAAAGAACTAGTTCTGTATATCAAATGTATCCCTGGCAGGGATGAAGCAGAGAAAGGCGGTGTGCCTATACAGGCAGGGTGGCTGGGGCACCTGTCCTGTTCAGTGCACTGATGAGTGGAACGTGAGTGATCTGAAGTGGAAGTTGCGGAGGTCCTGATGTTGTCATCTTTAGGTCTCATTTACCAGTGCAAGCCATGCGTAAGCGCCTGGTAACTGCACATGTAACGCACTGCTGTAGCCATAGCTGCAATAGATTTAAACAGGGAAGAGATGACATAAGAAAAAGCTGGCATCTGTTAAATTATTAAGCAAAATAATTCTTTAAGTGTTCATCTATCAGACTTTTTCCTACTGTGTGCTAGCTTGAATGTGCAATTGTGCAGTCAGAAAAGCAGAGCAGGGACAGAAGAAAAGGTAGGGTTAAGGACACCATTTGCACATGTCCCATTAAAATGTTGTCAAGTTCTTGTCCTCTCGTGGACTCTAATTAAGCAGCGCTATTCTGGAGCTGCTGAGCCATCCCTAGGTATCACTGGCCACAGCCTACTCTTCACTTTGCAGATCAGTTGTAGCAATTTTGGGCTTCTCCCTTTTGCCCTAGTTTCTTTGCACAGGGTGTTTCAAAGAAAACACTTGAGTCAAATTTAACTTTACTGGGCATCTGGTCCTATATGAACTTCCAAATGTAGATTTAGAGTGGTTTAATTAGCAGACTTGCAGTGCAGCACAGAGTTGAACTGAAGAAATAAAAAGCATGACAGATGGGAACTGGAGTGATTTTATTTTAGCAACACCAAGATGATCATTACACAAACCATTTATTTGTTAATGGGTTCAATACATGTCTGGTATTTCCCAGCCACTTGCTTTCTGAATGTCTCTTGTTATGGTCACATAATAGCCATACTAATAGTCTGCACATCATATTACTCCCTTCTGTAGTTTAGTAAATTATGGAAAGATTAGCGACTGTTCAGCACACTGCACTAGTATAATCATCTATGCTTTGGCCTTTTACATTCTTACTACCTCCCACATCTGGTCAGATACATGAAAAAAAAACAGTGCAGTTCCTGAAATTATGCAGTGGCTCTGAGGGCAGATACTTTAGTTTTGTTGAAGGAGAAAGGAAGTAAGAATTTAGATCTGTGGAGTGCACATCAGAGGTGAAGGTGATAGACTTCTGAATGAAGCACCTCCTGCTTCCTTCTTGGAGTTACCTACTGCGATACGGAATGAATCTGATTGTGGGTGAACCCTAGATAAACTACTAGAGGTAGTTTAGGCAACGTGACACACCTTTCCAATGTGTATCAGTTCAGAAGTTGCAAAAATATTTGCTTTGATGTTGCTTTACAAAATAGATTATTTCTGCCCTTTCCCCCTGCATTTATCAGTTTGATTTATTACTGCCAGTTTTGCACACATTGACCTAAGTTTCACTGGGTGCTCTAGAGGCCTGCTAATGAATTGAAAAAGAGAACATTGTGTTCTAGCCATTTTTTGTCTGTTCGACTATTAGTGAAAGCAGCATTTATACTTGGCACAATCTTGATTTTTAAAAAATACACTTTTCAATCAGGAAAAAAAGGAAAGGAATGCTGCCAGGGTGAATCCTCTCCAGTATCCAGCTAGTCCAACACCCAGGATGGTGGAAGCTACAAGAATTCTGCAGTGCATGGGCATGAAACCCTTTCGGTCAAAGCGGGTGGCTGCAGTACTGCCTGATGAGGCATAAAGAGGAAGGTGCCAGGGTTTGGTTCTGTGCTCCATTATGTTTCCAGGACTGCTTATCCACATCACGACTTTACTGGCTGTAACGTTTTCGCCAGCTGCCCCTTCTTGGTGTGCAGTGGATAGGCATAGGGGGCTAGCTGCTGGAAAAACCTGTGGCCCTGTTGCAAGTGTGGTGCTTGATGACTGCAAGTCATTGCAGCAGGCAAATAATTTCGGGCTTATAAATTGTACACTTTCTGTGTCCCCACAGTAACAATTTTTTCCCTTTAATTAGGCCTTGCAAGAAAAAAAATCCTTGCTTTCATCAGTTTTGACTTTACTATTGTTCAATTTTGTTGTCTTCTCCGATGTTGCAGGCATAGTGAAGACGGAGATAAGAAGCTCTTGATCTCTCATCTGTGTACGAGTTAGCATTGCTTATAGCTTCACCGTGTTTCCTTTTACTGAAGTTCTTCTAAGGTGCTTTAAAAGGATGTATATCAGGTGATGCATGATTATGATCTGCATCTTCTCTAGCACCATTTTTAATAGAAAATGAGATTCTTCTTGAAGGCATAAGCAAGCATTTTCAGGACCTCTGATATCCTCCGGTACTCACGAGTTGAGGATGTTCTTTGTGTGTTTACGTAACAATATAGGAAGAGTGGAAATTTGAGTGTGGATGACAACCACATGGTCTTGTGTAGAATTGCAACTGAGGTAGAAGACTTTTGAAGCAGGAATGGTGTTAATTAGCTAAGAAATCTGAATCAGTTGGGTTGACATGTACCAATTGCTGTATCTGTTGGACTCCATGACCCAGGGAGTAAATTTCCAGTCCAGTTTCTTGGAGGTCATTGCATTTTCATCAAGATAAGAAGCCTGTGTTCTGGTGGTCATTAAAATAATACTGATACTTTTTCAAGACTAGCTGAGTTAATGCATGAATTTTAATTGTTCAGATTCTAATTTGGGTGATTACGATTCATCTTTAGTATGTGAAATTTCAAATTAGGTTTTTTTTTCATGTCTTATCTGGCTTTGTTATATAAAGATGTCCAACAGCAGTGCTATGTTTCATCTCAGATGTGGCTGGCAATGTGTTATCTTTCAGGTATATGCTAAGTATTAATGTTTTCTGAAAGGGTTAGAAATTCCAAATGAAAGTTGTTGTCATAATCTTTAATCTGCTATTAATTCCTATTAGTTGGTGAGACAAAGCAGAGGACTTAAGAGCAAGTATTAGCCAGGCTGAAGAGTTCAGTGGCCAGGTTTCTAACTGACCTGTCCATCCAGGAAAATTAGCATACTAAGCCATGGTCATTAGGTTAGAATAAAGAAGACATTACTCATATTGAGGAAGGAAAGCAAACGTTAGAGAGACAACTGTTTGTGTGGATAAACCTTTCAAACAAGTTGAATAAATTTGAAAAGGTGTTCAGGGAAAAACATTAACTCACTGCTTATTCGAAGCAATTAATAAAATCCCAAATGACTCTTTTAGACCTTACAATGAACAAAGCAAAATAAGGAGGTGGAGCCAGGGCAGTGAAGGAGGAATTTGTTTAGCAAAACACTTGATAGCTCTGTGGTGATATGAAAATTGGACATGAGGAAAACTTGGTAAATACAGCAGAATTCCCAGCTTATGGCTTCATTTTAAAAATATCTGTGATGTTTGTAAGAGTGATTTCTAAAACAATGTTAGGATGTCAGAGACTTTTTTTATTTCTTGAAGATTCTGTATCTGCTGCTGGGTCTCAGACACACTGCCAAGTGAAAAGGGAAAAGGAAGCTTAATCTGCAGGGAGAGATGCTTATAAAGGCGTGGCTACAGCTTTTAAGTCTATTGGTGTAGATCACGGTAATCTGAAAGCCAGATCCACTGAAGTAATAGAGATCTTCCCACCTATTCAGTGGGTCTTTCTCTCAAAGCCTAGGTGAACTATTGCATAAATACAGGCTAGATACAATTTGCTTGCCATTTGCATTGTGTTTCTTTTCCTGGCCACTTTATTTTGTGATAAGGCATGACACTTTGGACAGCTGCTTTGGAGTGTAATGCAAATAACTTGTAAGAGTTAAGTAAAATTTGGGGTTTTTTTGCAGAAAAGAGTGGAGACTTATCTGGGGTTTCTGTCTGGGGACTTTTGATGCACTGAGCAAGCTGCCCTGTGCTCTGTGTTGCAGTCAGAACTGTAGCCTGCAGATTTACAGATGTGAGGGAAATGTTTAGGACACACAGATGAGAAATGAACTGAATGTATCAGGGGTGAATTTACTGTGCAAATGCAAAGTATAATTTTACAAAGCTTTGATGCATAGTTGAGAACACTGAGAAATTCTTGGGTAGATGTACAGATTGTAAAGTCTCTGAACCACCCACAAATTAAACACAAGTTTTATTGGAATCACATATTCCTAAGCTAAAGGGTGCTGTGTTCCCTGTAGCCAGCTGGAAAGCTGACACAGTGAGAGGAAAGCAGGGAAACAGGTACAAGTCCTCATATCTGCACATCTGTATCACTTGTATCTGAATACAAGCTGAGGTATGAACTTCAGCTGAGGTGGGTAATTGCATGCCTGGTCTCTCACTCTGCATCTTTCAGCAAACTTCAGCAACTAGCATTCCCTAACGTGGCTGTTTCAAGCACTGGGAGGACTTTTTACCTCAGAGCAGCAGCAAGACAAACAGCCAGACATGCAGAGGGAAAGAAAGAGGGTGTAAAACTTGCCCAAGCCAGATCTGGAGCCTGTGCTGAACCTCTCTATGCGCAATCCTGCAATGAAGTTTCATCTCTACTGGAGCTGATAGATGCAATTGACTTTAGTCCCACCTGAATTTTCAGTAGCCATGGATTTTCCAGCAGCCAGTGTAAAGGAGAAAAATAACTTTTCTTGAAATATCTTCCTTTTGTTTCCTTGTCTGCTTTCCTTAGTCCTCGGAAGAAGGGATTATGGTAGGAAGCTTTAGGGAGGGAACAACATTATTGTAATTTCACAATGCATGACCCTTTATAAAAGTAACCAGTACTTAAAATCTGCCCTGAAATAAACCATACCCTCAGATAACCTATATAAAATCAGCAGACATGACGGTGGAGATGACTCTGAGGTGAACTTGCACACGTTTGTAACTTGTGGATTTGTAGGTCATGTTGATTGTTTGTGGCATAACTCACAGGTTATTTCAGTGGAAATACTTGATGTAGGTGAAAGAGAAGAGCTGGTGGGGATTGAAAGCTAAACAGCCTTTCAACAACCCAGCACACATCAGTGCCGGCAGGTATCTGCCCTTCGAGTGGAGTGTGCCTGTATGTGCTCGCGTGTGAATGTGTTTGTACAGGCATGCAAGCCCTGTCGTGATCATGTCACCCTTTCCACCTAGCTGCTTTTTTTTTTTTTGCTTCCCATGTTTTCTACTATTACTTGTCATTTGTGTATTTCCCATTTTTTCTGCTAATGATTCAGCTTTTCGGTTTGTTTTATCTGAATCTTGAGTATGGCTTGGATTGCCTGTATTTAACTTCTTACAAAACCCAGGTGATCCAAAAATATAGCTATAATGTTATGTTGGGAAAGGTTATGATCAGAGGCAGCTAAAAAAAGAAAGAAGCAGACAATTTATATTCATCAAGAGGCAGACTTAATGCTTCACAGTTATCTTTTAGGTTTATGTTTCCTGGTTTCTAAGCCCTCGACAGGATAATCATGTTCCCTTAATGTAGTTTTGCTGATGGAATACAGTTATATAATATTGCATACTTTTCTAAATCATTTTTGCTATAATTATTACTTGTATGAAAGATTAAGAATGTAAGATGTTCAAGTGGGGAAATTTATGTAGGTCAGTATGTTATATATCAGCAGATGGGCATAGGAATGTTTTTAATAGAATTTTGAACCCTTTGTTCATTTTTAATCCTTAACTCTCTTGAGTCTTTTCCACTTCCATTAAATATCTGAGGGTTTTTTCCAGCTAGCTAGCTGAGTTCTCAAACATGTTTCTATTCATACTGAACGCACACAGCCTCTCCCCACTCAGTATCTCCAATTTAAAAGCAGGCTCAAATTCTTACATCTGTAAAGTCTGATGGAAAGCAACTAAATTGTTCCTACACAATTCCCTTTTTAACTCAACTGGTATGATTTGTATTTACACTGAAGTCCTTTTTTTCCTTTATGGTGAACATAAAGGCGGGATTTGAACTGAAGGGCTCGGGGGTCGGGGTCCAAATGGCTCATGCCATCGCATCCAACTGGGGAATAAGCCAGGCCAACCAGAACAGCGACAAATGTTCTTTAGCTGTCTTCCAAGATGAGAACCAGAAGGCCAGCCTCCTCAAGGGTGTGTATGGCCATGGTGGATCCTCTTGCACCCCTCCAGGGAAACCTCTATGCTCAATTACCTCTCTGAAATGCCTGTATACCAACACCTGCAGCATGGGGAATAAACAGGAAGAACTGGAGAACCTGTGTGTGGTCGCAGAGCCGTGATCTCATTGCAATTATAAAGACAGGGTGGGATAGGTTGCATGAATGCTGTCATGGATGGCTGTGTACTTTTTAGGAAAGACAGGCCAGCAAGGCGAAGTGCTGGAGTTGCTCTTTATGTGAGAGAGCAACTGGAATGTATTGAGCTCTGCCTAGGGGTGGATGAGTGGCGAACTTGAGGGTAAGAATTAATGGACAGGATAATATGGGTGACACTGTTGTGGGTGTTTATTAGAGGCCACCTGATCAGGAAGAGGAAGTTGATGAGGCCTTCTATAGACAGCTGGAAGTAGCCTTATCATCACAGGCCCTGGTTCTCATGGGGGACTTCAGCCACTCTGTTATGTGTTGGAAAGGCAACATAGCTAGGCACACGCAGTCTGGGAGGTTCCTGCAGAGCATTGATGATAATATTTTGACACAGGTAATGGAGGACCCCATGAGGAGTGGGGTGCTACTGGACCTTGTACTAACAAACAACGGACTGATTGGGGGTGTGAAGGTTGGGGGCAGCCTTGGCTGCAGTGACCATGAGATGGTGGAGTTTGGGATCCTGCATGGAAGGAGCAGGGTAATAAGTAGGATTACAACCCTGAACTTCAGGAGACCTAACTTTGGTCTCTTCAGAAACCTACTTGGAAGAATCCCATGGGCTAGGGCTCTAGAAAAGGAGGCAGGAGACCTGCATGGATGAGCAAGGAGCTTCTGGAATAAGTCAAATGGAAGAAGGAAGTCTAGAGAGAGGAAGACTTTCCCCTGGTTGAGGAGGATAGAGTTAGAAATCATTTAGGCAAACTCCACATGCACAAATCCATGGGTCCTGATGGGATCCAGCCACGAGTACTGAGGGAGCTGGCAGATGTTATTGCTAAGCTACTCTCCATCATCTTTGAAAGGTCATGGAGAACAGGAGAGATGCCTGAGGACTGGAGAAAAGCCAGTGTCACTCTGGTCTTCAAAAAGGGCAAGAAGGAGGACCCAGGAAGCTATAGGCCTGTCAGCCTCACCTCCATCCCTGGAAAGGCGATGGAACAGCTCATTCTGGGGGTCATCAAGAAGCATGTGGTGGAAAAGAAGGTTATCAGGAATGGTCATCTGATGTCATGACTGGCTGGGTACATGAGGGGAGAGCAATGGATATTCTCTACCTTGACTTCAGCAAGGCTTTTGACACTGTCTCCCATAACGTTCTCATAGGCAAACTTAGGAAGCGTGCGTTAGATGAGTGGACAGTGAGGTGGATTGACAACTGGCTGAATGGCAGGGCTCAGAGGGTTGTGATAAACAGTGCAGAGTCTAGTTGGAAGCCTGTGGCTAGTGGTGTGCCCCAGGGGTCAGTAGTGGGTCCAGCCTGGATGAAGGAACAGAGTGTACCCTCAGCAAGTTTGCTGATGATACAAAACTGGGAGAAGTGGCTGACACACCAGAAGGATGTGCTGCTGTTCAGCGAGACCTGGACAGGCGAGAGAGTTGGGTGGAGAGGAACCTAATGAAGTTCAGTAAGAGCAAGTGTAGGGTCCTGCACCTAGGGAGCACCAGTACAGGTTAGGAGTTGACCTGCTGGAAAGCAATCTGCAGAGAAGGACCTGGGATTCCTAGTGGACAACAAGTTCTCCATGAGCCAGAAGTGTGCCCTTGTGGTCAAGAAGGCCAGTGGTATCCTGGGGTGCATTAAGAAGACCGTGGCCAGTAGGTTGAGGGAGGTTATCCTCCTTATCCTCCCCCCTACTCTGATCTAGTGAGGCCACATCTGGAGTTCTGTGTCCAGTTCAAGAAAGACAGGGAAAGAGTACAGTGCATGGCTACAAAGATGATTAGGGGGCTGGAGCATCTCTCTTATGAGGAAAGGCTGAGAGCTGAGTCTGTTTAGCCTGGAGAAGAGAAGGCCGAGAGGGGATCTCATCAACACATCTCTAAAGAGCAGGTGTCAAGAGGATAGAGCCAGACTCTTTCAGTTGTGCCCAGCGACAGGACAAGGGCCACGAAGCTGATCAGAGGGCTGGAGCACCTCTCCTGCGAGGACAGGCTGAGAGAGTTGGGATTGTTCAGCCTGGAGAAGAGAAGGCTCCGGGGAGATCTAATTGCGGCCTTCCAGTACCTGAAGGGGGCCTACAGGAAAGATGGTGAGGGACTGTTTATGAGGGAGTGTAGTGACAGGACAAGGGGTAATGGGTTTAAGCTGAAGGAGGGTTGATTTAGATTAGATGTTAGGAAGAAATCCTTCCCAATGAGGGTGGTGAGGCACTGGAACAGGTTGCCCAGAGAGGTTGTGGAGGCCCCATCCCTGGAAGTGTTCAAGGCCAGGTTGGATGAGGCTTTGGGCAATGTGGTCTAGTGGAGGGTGTCCCTGCCTGCAGCAGGGGGGTTGGAACTAGATGATCTTTGAGGTCCCTTCCAACCCAAACCATTCTATGATTTGTTGATTCTATGATATGATCTCTAACCCCTATCATTCTGTGATAAATATGAACTACATTAATTAGACTATATATTAATATTCTTATCAAAGGACCACCAGCATCACTAGTGTCCAAACTAACTCTCGGCAATTGTTAAAATTGAGTTCACAAAATGTATAATGGACTATATTATTTCAGGTACCAACACATTTATGACCACACCTTTGTTTAGAAGACTAGGACTGTGATTCCAGAGGTGAAGTATTTGAGGGCAACAGTATCTGTTACCATAAACCTGGTTCAGCTATATGGGAATAGTTAAACCTAATACTGGGAAAGTCTGGAGGTGCCACTAGTTGTCAGGACACCCTGGTTTTAATAGTAGCCTATTTATTTCCCTTGTTGTTCCCAAAAGGATCCAACTTAGCCTCGCCAGCAGCCAAGTTTGAAAGTTACTGTTGTCAGGTTTGAGTTCTAATAAAGCTGTACTGGTCATTGTTGAGGGGTTTTTTGTTGTTGTTTGGCTCAGGGTTTTTGAGATGTGTCTGAAAGGGAAGAAGGGAATTTTTTAGGATGTGGAAGATCTGGTGTTTTAGAAATTGATTGGGTTTTTTTCCTCATAGCATCCTCCACTACCCTTTTCTTTGTTTTCCACTCTTCTTCTGTAGAGCCTTGCCTTTTCTCTTTCCTCTTTTCCGTTTACACTTTTTCTTTTTTTTCTAGTTCATTCCTTTCACATTTTTGTTGGCTGCTTCCTTTCACCTTTTTGAAGATCTTCTTGATGAGAAGGTCCAGGCTGCCTGAAAAGCATGCTCGGCTCTGGCCCCGACCAGCATTTAGGACCACTTGGCTGCCACAGCTGACTGATGGCAGTCACTGTGTGAGCCTCAAAAGTGGAGTAGACAAAGCTGGTAGGCACACCCAGACATGTGAGACCTCCTGCTTTGCTGCAAGGGTGAGCCATGGCTACACCTGAGGCTCAGCTTACAGGCCCACTGGTTTTCCAGCTGCCTCTCTACACCATACAGCAGCACCCTATGAGTCTTCATGCTCTTTGGAGCTGCTACTGAGAGGATGCTCAGGGTTTGCACGGGTTTTTTTTTTCAGTTGTGTCTTTGAGGGTGAGGAAGGGAGGGGGAAGCTGCCAAGCCTGTCTCATGATGTCCTTGCTTTCTACTGTGAGTGATGCATCATTGACAGAGGGTCAGCACAGGTTGCTTCTGTCTCCTGCAGGTCAGGGATATATAATGCTGCTGCAGCAGAAGAGGATAAAATATTAATGGCATGAAGTCAGTAGCCAAAATCTTACCACTTTCACAGGGGTCAAAATTGCCTTCCCAAGATGGAAGGGGAAAAGTTAAGGGGTCATGGTCCAAGGAGGTGGCTTGGATCTGACCTGCTTCCATGTAGCCCAAAGTTTTGGATGCTGACCAAGAAAGTTTTGTTCCTGCTGCTCCTGCAGGAAAGTACAGAGCAGAGTGCAAGCTGCTGCTGAACAGGCAGCCTCCTGGCAGAGCACCAGCCTCTGCTCACCATGGCTTCCAGCTCTAGCAATGGCAGCAGCAACAGCTCTGCTCTCCTCTCCTTGCCTGTCTCTGCTCATACAGCTGCAGACAAGTGAGCATGGGGGCTGCCTGCGCAGGGAAGGAAGGGACGTGCTGTTTGCCTGGCACAGGGCAGAAATGTTCCTGATGGGGATGAGGGGGAGATGTTTTGTGCAGAAGACGTGCTGTCACGCGAGCCTGTTTGGCAAGGGAAGGGTCTGGGGAGCAGGGGACACAGAGTTTGTGTGGGGATTGGAGCCACTTCTCTTCCGTATGAGTACTGTATGAAGATGATGTGGGTGGTATGTGTAGCGTGGGGTATGAACTCTGCGTTGCCTTGCTTTGTTCTCTGAACAGTGTCCCAGGGTTTACTGAAGTGTTTGAAGTGAATTCTGCACCGATTTCCATCAAAACTGACACATGCAACAGAAAACACCTCTGCTGATAAGATGTGATTTATTTATTAAGACCTACAAGAATTATATCATTATACGCACTGTAGTTAATGACAGCACTCCTGCATTAAGTTGACATCCCTTTCTCCTCCTGTTATATTTAATTACTTTATGTTCAGAAGTCTTTTGCATCCAGTATGCAGCAGGCCAAATTCTTCACGAGGCTTTTGTGGTGACCAAATTGCTGTAGTGAATTCAGCTGTTACTGGAGATAGGATTTCATAAATGCTGCTTCCCATGAGAAGTCATTGCCATAGCTCAAGTTTGCTGTAACACTCCACCACAGTCATTTTCAGGATGAGTCTGACCCCTGTTTTCTTCATCCTTCAGATTGGTCATTGACATTATATACGAGGAGTAGCTGAGACAGAGCTGGATTTGTTCAGTGTTAAGAGGAGTCTTAGGTGGGATGTTGCTGATGCCTTTACCAAATGGGAGGTTGTAGGGAAGAAGGCGGCAGACTCTTCTCACAGTGCATGGTGAAATGACAGCACACCATAGACACAAGTTGCAACAAGGGACATTGTGATTAGACCTCAGGCATTTTTTTTTTCTCAAGACAGTAGTCAAACATTAGAATGGATTGCCCAGAAAGCTTGTGGGTTCTCCTGGAGATACTCAGAGCTTAAGTGGACAAGGCCCTGAGTAGCCTGCTCTATATTGGTCCTGCTTTGACTGAAGGGTCAGATGACTTCAGGAGATCACTTCCAACATTGGTTATTCTATGGCAGTTTGATTACAGTCAGTATTCCCACAAGCCCACTTCACTGGAGGAGGCTGTTGACTTTTTAAAGCCCGCTGCTGTAGAAAGCAGCAAACTAATAAAACCAAAACCGTGACCGCTGTAGTCAGCAGTAGTCAAATAGGAAGATGAAGGCAATTCTAAAGAAGAGGAAAAAAAAAAACCAAAAACCCACACAACCAAACAAAAAAACCTGAGATAGAATCAACAGTTTCTGCTGGGTTTGAGGGATGTCCCAAAAGATACACCGGAAAAACACTGAGTATGAATGAGGCTGCATTAACTAAGTGACTGTAGATACTGTAAAGGAGAAGGTTTGGGGTTTTTTTTCTCAGCTTTACCCTTTCTATGCCAGCATACCTAGAAAAATGTTCTGTGGAGTGCAAATGTTTTATTAGTAATTCAGCAAGATTGAGGGACATATGAAGGAGCAGAAATATTTCTCTATTTTTTAAATCAGACCATAAATCTCTACAATTGCCTTATTTCTGCCTGAAGTAGGATCTGTTGAAAGTAAAGGGTCTGTAACTCACTTCTGGAAATAATGGTATTCGTAGTGAATTGATATTTGGGGCATTCATTTAGAAGAATGGGCATTGTTCACTGCCTTGCTCATTCTTTTATGGCGTAAAGGGTCATTGGCTCAATCCCCTCGTCCAGACTCTTTGACAGCAAGACTAATGCATTGTGCCATTCTTCAAATAACAGCTTATCTGAAGGATATGGTTGTCTCTCACAGGTGAGCATTATTCATCTACGTACTTGTCCCAACCAAACTACATTAGAAGAGTGAAGATTCTCTGAAGCTCTAACAAAGGCTGCCTGGAAGTACAAACTGCTGCCTAATGCAGTTTTTTGCCTTCCAAAGACATTGTGGATGTGTCAGAGTTTAGAGTATTTCCACTATATATGCCCCACATTTTGATCACTCTCATCATTTCCTAGCACAAAGAGTAAAGGTGTTAACAGCAATTTTTTAGTTCTCTATACAAACAAAATGTTTTCTTGAAAAGTTTGAATTTGGTGTCTACAGGGGCAAATTTTATGCAGAATTACAGGATCCAAACAGTGCCCAATGGGCCTATCTCACCTATCAATGGCAAATCTCCCAGTTATTTCAGTGGGTTGTAGGGTCTTGCTTAGCTGTTCCTGAGAAGATAATATTTACTAGCGGTTCTTGCTGTCACAGTGCTTAAGCACGTTAATATTCTCTGTATGGACCTGTCAGGTTTACAGGATTGATCCTGTCCTGCATTAGGCAGCTGCCTGATGTAAATCTGATCGGAAAACCAGATTTTCTTAGAGACTTTTTTCTGGATGGTGGTAGCTCTGGGAAGCACAAAGCTGTTTAGCAACTTGAAGGAGCCTTCTTCCCTGCTAATTCGACCAGATTGTAAACTACTGTCATCCTTTGGACCACTTTAAACTCGCTGAGGGATTTGTTAGCGCTCAAAGGCTCACTGGCATCAAACAGCATGCAGCCTCAGAGCCATGTGAGCAGTTGGTAAGAGATGCTGCAGAAAGCAGTCCTCCCAAAAGTTTGCTCTGTATAAAGAAAAAATGGCTGCTGCTTAGATGTAGTCCAGCCATTGACCCAGAAAGCACAACCCAAAGCCTATCCACATGCATGCATGATTGTGTTTTAGTATCTAAAAATCTAAAGAGTTTATTTAAATGAAGTTTCAAAGAGTGAAGGGAGATCAGAATCTCTAATCAAAGCTTTTCCTCTGCTGCCAAAGGATAGCTGAAGTTTATTAGGCAGAACTGTTGAAACAATGAAGAAGCTGAATCTAATAAAATTTTGGAAGAAAAAGATACTGGATTCTGTGGGAGATACTGATTTGTTGCCTCAATCCTTGATTTTGTTTTAGTTTGAAAATGGTTGCTCTGAACATCCCTATTCTAGCTACTAGTTATGCTGAAACAGCATTCTGCCCGCATAGGGTAGATTGGGGAATATGAAATATCTTCATGCCAACATGGAGACCTCATACACTTGGTACGTGTGGTCATTGAATGTCATAAGGCTGTTGATAGTTGCCTTCTAGAGGACTTTACTGATAATACAAAACAGCAATTTTTTCTGGTAATTTAGTTTGGCTTCCAGGGTTTGTTATCTAGAATCTGCTGAAAGAATTTGTAATGTTTTCAATGGGGGAAAAAAAAGTTTACTTGCTTCCTTGTTACCTTTTTAAAGAGTTTCTGGGAGACAAGTTTTTTGAATGAAAACGTCTGGGAATAAATGAAGTAATCAATAAACACTGCTGCAAGATGAGGCAAAAGGAGCTTTCTGCAGGCAGAGGGCAATTGCCATATGCCCACAAAAGGCAAATTCTCCCCGTAGTTAGCCAATGACATTGAGAGGGTGGTGTATTATAAGGCTAGAGTGGCAGTGACCATGACACACGGGAAAGACTCTGCATGTGTGTGGTCACAATCCTTCAGGGCTGCGAGCCAGCTGCAGAGAGCCCAGCACCGAGTTAGGCTGCTGCCAGAGAAACTGGCTCCGGTTTGGAAGCACCTGATAGAAAAATACTATGGTGCCAGCAGAAGGGCTTAAGTAGCTAACAGGATAAGTGGAATATATTGCATTCAAGAGCTGGATAATTCTGTTAACAGAGTGAGGGTTGTAGCTGAGGCACTGCCACTAATTAGGGCTAGATTTTCAAAGTGGTGCCTGGGATTATGGCCATAATTCTGTCGGATTATGGCCATAATTCTGTCAGTGACAGTCGTGGAGCTCAGGTCTCCATTTGCTGCTTTCACAATTTGCCCTTTATGTCCTGGTGCACCCTGTGTTCCCAAGATGTATAAGTGAAGTGATGGAGAGAAAGGAAGCACTTACTCAGCCTGTGTTTATTTAGTCTTCTTTTTCTTCCCAAAACTATTTCTTTTTAAATTCAGGATTTAGGAGGAAATGGAATTATCACCCATTATCACCCTCCTCCTGAGGACCATTCCGTCTCTAGAAAGGATGGTAGAATATGAAGCATGGACTTGGGACAATGTCTTATATTCTTTTACTGTGGAAAGACTCTTCACTGCTGAGCTGTGGAAAATGTAAATCATTTTCCACTCGCTTAGCGAGTTGTCCTGATGTTAAGAGTTCAGTGAAATCAGGAGGGCAACAGTAAAAGCCAACATAACTAGGTTAGGGGAGAATAATTTTTTGAGGAACTCTTCTTGACACCTGTGCCATGTTCACACAGGTCTGTTAAAACAGTAGCTCCAAGATGATTTAAACTGACATCAGCAAAGCTGTGCAAGGGTGGAAACTGGTGCTCTGCCCCTGCGTTGGACTGGGGAGTTTTGGACCTGTCACATGTCTTAGATGAACTAAGGAATACAAACAGATGGAAGGGGACAGGAGACAAAGCATCAGCTTCTTTTGCTCCTGACTGTTGAATTCAGGCTATTAACCTTATTTATTTTGCTTTAAATCTGTGGGCAAGTTTAGTGCTCTTGAAAAGCAGAGAACTGGAGCTTGAAGCAAACATAGTTACTGGGCAGCCTGTCTTTTCCCCCAGCTCTGCAACACCACTGACACCACACAGCTCTGACACATTCAGCAATATTTTTTCTGTCTGCTGACGCACAGTTTGGGATTGAGTTGAAGCTATTTTTCACTTGTGATTTGAATCAAGCAGAGGTTACTGCCTTCCCTTTTTGTAATGCTCTCGTCTACTGCTTTTCATCCTCAGAGCCAGTGTATACAAACAGAAAATACTTTGCTGCTTTACTTTTGTAGTTTCTAGTTTTCTTTCATTGTAGACTTCCATCTTCCGTACAAGTTTAGTACTGCTTGGAAGTGCGAGCCCTTCTGAATACTTTGGTAAGTTCTTAGATCTGCTTTTTGAAGAAAAGCTCTTGTGAATAGATAGTATGGTCCAGGTTAGAGCTTTACCAGTTTACGCTACCTGACTATTTAATCTGCATTAAATTTTACAATAGCTGCGATCTGTCCTGTCAGTGTAAAATATTCTAGGTTTCAATTAGCACTTTTTAAAATTTGAATTTGATTGGATTATTAGGTCATGTCCATAATATTCACTATATAAAAAGTCAACAAATACAAACAGCTAGAGCAGCATTGTTTCTAATGTCGCTGCAGTTTCCTCTGTTTTAAATATAAGAAATACTGGCCTATGTGAGATAATTTATGTCAGTTATGATCATTAAATATTGTCATTCTTTTGCAGCAAAAGCTACTGTCACAGAAATGCTTTGGCTGTCAGTGAAGAGTAAGGTTTCTTAAACGAGATGTTATTCTACTTATGGGAAAAGAAAATTTGCCTAGCTTTGTCGAATCTCTTTGTGTGGTTATAGGGGCCAAAAATGCCCTTCTGGAGGGGAAAGCGTGTTACAGAATGACATGTCTAAGGCATAACAGTGTTTTTCTGTGTTCTGTGTGAGAAAAGGAGTATGTGCTTGTATTTGTCAGCTGTGCATGTCTAGCTGTGGTAGAAGCATGTAATAAAATCACATTAATCCTGTTTCATATCAGCAGGACTTTTAAAAGAATTAAGTTGGGCTTCACAATATGCAAACAAAATAATGAAAAGTGATTTAGTGATGCAAAGCGTGCTTCACCAGAACGCTCCACTATTAGTGGGTCACTGTGGTGCCCAAAAGCACATTTTGTAGTGCAGCATCAGGCAAACATGGTTACAGCTTCTTCCAGAGCCGCATTCACACTATGTGTGTCCAAAAGTATTTGCCTCATCGTAAACCTAGAGGTACAGGGAGGTTGAATAGGGGTACTTGAGGTGTGCCTGGTAGGCCACTTTACTTTCAGGAGCAAGAGTGTTGTCCTTGCTACTCTTCCATGTATCTAGCTAGACTGGTGAAGAGTAAGGTATTTTAGGAGATATTTTTAATTAGCTGTCAGAATCTCTGTTTCTTAGCTTTTGCTTAGACAAATTTTTAGTGGTGCACTTGGAATTTTGCCTCAGCAAGAGTTGATGGACTTCAGTACTCGGATTTGTCAAGATTATGGTTTGGGTTTTTTTAAATAATGCATACCATGGCTAAAGAGGGAGGGAGTCTCAAGGGCTTCATTTGCTAGTGTGAAGCCTGCCTCCTTTCTCATTCAGGGTCACCTAACTTCCCTCCAGCATTTTCAGGAACTACTCACAAGGAAAAGTGATACTAGGACAAGACTGCATTATTTTTAGCTTTCAATCATCTCCTGTCTTCTTTTTTCTCTCTACTGAAAAAAATGAAAAGCACTACCAAATGCAGACCTTTTCCTGAACTCAGCAAGTCCCAAGAAGATTGGATCTGGCCTCAAGTACCTCCTCATGTTTTGCAGATAGCCATCACAGGCTCTGCCAGGTGTCTTTTGCTGTGCATCAGAGGTTGGGATACTCTGTAGCAGAGCAGAAGAAGATTGTAAGGTGTGTGTTTACTAGAGAATATTTTAAAGGAAGTACAGATGCTTCTCTAACTGCTTGAGTACGTGCACTCCCATCAGTGGCAATGAAACCAGCTCTGATTACGAGCAAGGAAAGCAAAAGCAGGTTTGAATCTGGTTCAGGAAGCCTTTGATTTTCTGAGAGATCCAGCTAGGCTTGAAGTTGCAGTTCATGTCCCATCTCTTCATGTCAAGATATGACACAGCATGTAATAAAAGCATATTCTTCCTATTTTGTATCAGCAGGACTTTTAAAATAATTAGGGTGGGCTGCACAATGTGCAAACATGACAATATAAACTAAAAATATTAAACTAATTCAGACTGAGCTCTCACTTCAAGGGCATAAAAGAGCACCAAAGTTGCTGAGGGAAAATCACATTTGGTTCTTTTCATACCAAGGACTTCAAGTCTGTATGATGTCAAGTGACGAGATGAATGTTGTCTTTCTGCCAACTAACTATGTTTTAAGTGGCAGTTGAGAAGATAGAGGGGGTTTTTTTACCTCCTGATGACTAAATTCAAGGGTTACTTACAGTGACAAAACTCCTAATGTAATTATATTGTAGCCACTGAAATCAATCTGGATTTCTTTCATGGTAAATGGCAAGCAGGAAGAGTATGACCTGTACTCTTCGCCATCCCAGGCCTCGAGATATAATGAACCCCAGTTGGTGCGGTGGCTCGTGAATGTTGGTGACCATGTGCCCTCCTTTGTCCTGCCCTGCACCAAGTGCTCTTAGCCTTGTCCTTGCTACTGGGGGCAGTCTGGTATTGCATTAGAAAACAGTGAATCCAAACCGCAGCAAATAGCTTTCTTCTTGTCAGAATACCAGACTTAATGTCAGGAGATTTTTCTTATTGTTTTTAAGTCCCCGTGATGTTCAGTTTGGTCCCAAAAAATTCCCTTCAGTTGGATGGCAGGGCAAACGTAATGACCTCGGCTGGTCAGGGCACTGAGGGGAGAGGCCTCGCATGCTCCACTTGCTTGGCACAGCAAGGTAAATCACACTACGCTCCTGGTGTAGCTTTCCTTCCTCTCCCACTGTTCCTTCTAATGCCTTGAAATGCCAACATTAAAGTAAAATCACTTTCCCGGCCTTCCTGATATTCTTCCCTGGGTACATCCATACATAATCACTCTTTCCTTTGAGAGAGAATGTCTACCTGCTCATGACCCCTTCTGGCATGTGTCCTGCTGGATGTGCTGCGGGTGAGAAGGTGCAGCGTACGTGCGGGGAGAGTGGCAGACCAGTGCCCCCAGACCACTGGAAGACAGGGAGCACAGGTTTGGGATGAGAGCTGTACAGGAGGTGTTTGGCTTGTCTGTATGTTTCGTACCTTTTTAATTGTGCGTCCCAGGTCTCAGCCCAACGATAAACACCTCTCCCTCAGCCTTTCTGCAGTGCATTCCCTTTCGCAGCAGCTTGGACAGGAAGAACATCAGAAAAGCTTCAAAAAAAGTGTTGTGGTGTGTTTCAGATTACTAATGTTAAGTGTAGTAGTACGTTTTGATGTAGCATTGCATCTCAGAAAGGGATAAACTGGGGAGTAATTAATTTGTTTAGGCAGCAGGGCTGGCTTTTAGGCCTTACTTTCATATTGCACCTTCAGACCTTGCTGATGCAGCAAGCACTGGCTTCTGCAAGCAGCTGCCTGCCTGGTGCACCCCACTCGTGTCTGCGGGGGTAATTCAGGGTGCAAAACTCCTCTCACCTGGAGGTGCTCATAAGGCTTGGTTTGCCTTTACAATGCTGTCTGATATTTTGGCCTCTGAAAAAATCCTTAAGGGTTTTGCAAGTAAATCTTGTTTTTGTGAAAGTAGGAGCTAGATGAAAGGAGAGGCCAGGGCTGCCCTGTGGTGGACACAAACAGGTTCCAGCCGGCTCCAAAGGCCTTGGGGGAATTGCTATAGGGGAAGATGTAACTGAGTTGGGATCAGGATATCTGGGATTAAGAAAATTAAGTCAAAATTTCTGAAGCACTAAATCACCCAACAGCTGTTTTTCATTGAAAGCTGGGGGGGAATGTTTATTAGCAATCAGGTCATTTAAAAACCTGACCTTGGTGTAACACACAAAAGTGATGCCTATGGATTAAAAAAGCAGGAGCACTTCCCAGCTCCTGGGTGCAGATGTGCACTCCAACCTCCTCTCAGCTTCTTGCTGAGCTGAGATCTGGGATGTACCCTGTTTTTTCACCCCACTCTAGTCTCCCTCTGCCTTGATTTCCATGGGAAGGCATGGGGCAAGTAGAAACTGTGGGGGACCACTAACAGTGGCCCCATGATTGCGTACGGTGCAGGGTACACCTGCTTCACAGAACAGATGGATCCTTTAGGAGCAAATAAATTTATTTTCTTGTTGTTTAACTTGTGGGGCTGGATGTGTTATTATTCTCTTTGTGTAATGCCAAGCTTTGCCAGTTCAGGTTTGGCCATGCAGGGGATGCTTTGCCAGTGTAATACTCTATAACTGTATCGATACAATTTCACTGATGTAGATAAGGCCCAAAAAGGGTCATTTAACAGCAACATATTTTTAAGTTTTGAACAGTTTGGTATTTGCAGGACCCTATCGGATCCACCTCAGTCTGTTCAAAACATAGACGGTTAAAACTATTCATACTGATTTGTGGCAGATCTAAAAACCCCAGAAAAATGTTTAAATACTGGGGAAAAAAGCACATGTTGTGCAAATGTGCGCATATCTAGGCCAGTTGGCCCAGTCACTGTCCTGGACAAAATCACGAATAAGACTGTAAGTAGTAAGCATTACAGGATAATGTGTAATAAATGTCAGGCAGTGAAGTAGTATGGAAAATACATCTTGACATGGAAATGTCATTGTTTCTTGGTGGGATCACAACTTCAGTTGGTAAAAGTTACTGAGTTCCTGTCATAAAATTCTCACAGTCACACATAATATTCTGATTTAAACTTATGTCTGTCCAGAAATCAGTGGTATCTTTAATGAACAAATTGAAACCTGCTTAGCTCAGAAGTGCAAAAGTGCAATTGTAACTGCTTAGCTGTGATCCAACTGGGGATATTTCTACTGGAATTTCCTCATAGTCCAGCTCTACTCAGTGCCCTTTTTCCTATAGAAATACTCTGTAAGAAACAAAATTATTATGACAAAAAGTCCAACAGAGACCATTTTTTTTATAACTGTGTCTAAATTCAACCTGTGTATTTATGATCTAGGCCTCATCTGTGGCTTGACCTGCCGGCTGTGCTTGTTGTTTAATCCTGGCTAGCTGGGCTGCAGTGCCCCTTTGCACAGGTTTTGAACTCTCCAGGGGCAAAGAGCAGCTTGTTTTCTAAGCTAAGCTTGAATACACAGTATTTAATATACTGAGCAATGAGTCACAGCTGAGTGGGACTTCAGTTACTGTTTCCTGGCAGAAACTGAAACTTCACTGCATAAATGGTCTTTTTCATTTTCACCTGAAAGCCGAATGGCAAGAGTGGTGGGGAGCTGTGGCTTCCCGGGAGCAAAGCAGCACTTGGTTTGACTCCAAAGTTGGTGTGGGGCAGCAGTAGTAGCACCACCTTCCTGCTGAACTTGGAGCCTGACTCCCTACAGCATCTCTGCTTTGTTTAGGGAAACAGCTGTGAAAACTGCTGATGGTGAGTTCCTGCTGATGCCCCAGACACTGGCTCAAAGGCATTCTTGCTTCCCAGTTCTGATTACGGCCAGAAAGGTAGTCTGAGTCCTAATTTGCACAACAGCAGTTCACCAGTAAACTTGCTAAATCAAAGCCTGACATTAAAAACTAGACTGTGGAGTACAAAGGTTCATCTATTGATTTAGTTTTTTTAGCCTTTCTTCCAGATCACCCTCAATGCTTCTTGTTATGATAATTCACAGTTGTGTTTTGTACAGGGTAGTAGTAAGCTCTTGGAAATCTCTCACATCTATGCAATAAACTTTCTGGAACAACATTTTCTACACTAGTAATAAGATGTTACAAAGATGTTGTTTTTAGAGGTGAGACTGTATCCCCATCCTTATGCGCTACATTTATCTCCTGTTTAATAAGCAGTTCCTTTTTGGGTGAGGAACTGCTATATTAAAATTACAGTAGTATTTTTTTATCATTGTGTTTTCTTAAGGAAGAGCCTCCAGGAATGGATGACTTAGGCCGCTACTGGTTAAATTATTACCTGGATAAAAACATTGTTTTGATTAATGGTCATCTAATTGATTCTTAGTTGTAAAACTAAGAATCTGTAAAAAAGACAGTTGTTAAGCGATTTATCTGTTTGAGAGTTATTGGAGACTACTCTCTCTCACTGTTATTTTTCTTCCAGCAGATTTTTAAAAGCATCACCAATGAAGATTCAATCCAGGGACAAGGAAGTCGGAGACTGATAAGTTTTTCATTGTCAGGTAAGTCACTGCTGATGTTAAAGTTTTAAGCCCAGAGAATGGTAAACTGAAGTTATTAAAACCTTTCATGTACATGTGTATGTATGTATATATTTATGCATGGTTTTCTGCCTGTTGCTCTAGAGGTGATGCTGAGACAGGCAATATCTATGATTATTGCCATACTCACTTTCTTCAACAGGAGTTACATGTTGAAGTGTTTTATTCAAGTAGAGTTATGGGGCCACGTTATGTTTTCCTGTTCACTATTAAATGTGGTGCTATATATGTAGGTCCGAGAAAGCAAGACTAAGGCAAGCGCTTTACTTGCAGAGCAAAATGTGGTTTGTGGTAGTGGTTTCTTGGAGAGCATGTTCCACAGTCTTGGTCTGGACCTGAGGCAGATCCATGCACCCTGGTGCACAAACTTGTCTGTATTGCTCAGAAGTGACTTTTGGACTTCTTGAGCCAGACGACTGCTCTCACTCCTATAAATTTTCTGAAGAATGTTCAGCCTTGTAACTTGGTGTGTTACTGCAGGTTTTAAAGGCTTAATGTGGTTCCATGAAGTAGCTGCGGACCATTCGATCTGGCTATGGTAAAAACAATCTGTAAATCACTTCTGTAGAAAAAATCAGTCTGTCAAACAGGGTAGTTGTGAGCAAGGTTCTAATTTTGGAGTTTTATGATTACTACTTGGTTTCCGTGGTTTTTAGCTCCTGGAAGACAAAGAGAAAGATGCTGAACTTGACTTGGAAATGCTTTGAGGAAGTAGTACAGCGAAAAAAGAGTTACCCTAGTTCAAAATTTTTACAACCATAGGCCTTTCTGTATAAAGTCCTACACTTGGATAAGCATCACATTACATGATTAGTTTGGCTGTATAATTTATTTCAAGCTTCCATCTAAGTTGTGTTAAAGTCAATTAGGAGTTCCATCTCTCTCTAATACTAAGCATGCGAGTCAGTGCTCCTCCAAATTAGGTGGCCAGTGTGGTTCTCAAGAGATTATATATGCTATATGGCAGGTTAGACTGATATTAGATGGGGCTTTTTTAATACATCACTTTTTTGCTGTGTTGGACACTGGGCACCCACCCAGTCACATTAATTTGATAAAAGTATGGGTTTAGCTCAACAGAAATAAAGAAGTAGAGTTAATATTTCTTAATGTTCTTAAATGATCTTACACAGAAAATGTTGCCCAGAATTAGTAACATTTTTTCATTCTCTCAGATTCTTTGGCCTAGTAGACCAAGAGATGTCAAGAGTAATAATTTGTGAGACTGCTAAATAATGTTGTCTCAGTGGGCACTTTTATAAACTAAGCTATGTAATTTACAGCTTGATTCAAAGTGTACAAAGACCATACCTTGTAATACGTTTCGGATATCTTATTCTAGTGGTTCACAAGCAACTTATTTACATTTATGTCACATCCATATTAACAGAATCATCACAGCGAGGTATTTGAAAGGCTCTGAGCTCACAATTATTTTATCAAAAATCTTTGGTATCAAAATAGCTCAAATTTCAATCTTTCTGAAATTAACAGATTAACACATCACGAGGATTTAATTATTACC
Organism: Balearica regulorum gibbericeps; assembly: GCF_011004875.1. Taxonomy (NCBI): domain Eukaryota; kingdom Metazoa; phylum Chordata; class Aves; order Gruiformes; family Gruidae; genus Balearica; species Balearica regulorum. Next base: position 110,852,746 of record NC_046185.1, on the reverse strand, counting down.
TTCTTACTCAACAACAACAAAAAATTCTGTTGTCTGTCTCAAAGTAAAATTACTGCTATTCCTATATCTGTTAAGCTAGCTAATAAAATGCAAATCAAGCCAGGTCTTCCAGAGCCATCGGAAGGAACTGGGATTGCTTTCTGTATGCACTGCTATACTATCACAGCAATAACCTCTCTATTGTCATGACTCTTCCAGCTCATATAGACTTCTCCTTTCATTATCTATATTTTGGTATACTGTCACCTTCAGTGTCATTATTTAAAAGTTAGGTTTCCAAATTATGGTTTAGTTGCAATTTAAAAATAAAATGTAAGACCATTAGTCTGACTGGGGACCACTGCATTAGGCACTACACCAACACAGAGCCATCGTGCCCTAAGCAGTTTATCATCTAAAGAATGCGAGAAGAGTTGTGCCTTCTACCATATCAACTTTAAAAAAGAAAAAATTATTAGAATGGGAGAGAAAAATCTTGAAGTAGGCCAAATCCCAAGAAATACTGAACGTCAGTCCATTTCAGCTGACTTGTATTGCTTGCTCTACTGCCTAGATACTCCAGTGAGACCTTATGTTAAAACAAACTGTGCAGAAACAGTTTCTTTCTAAAAGTTGGTGATAAAGTGCTTTATTCTTTCTGTAGTTTTATTGAGTATTTGCTTGGACAAAATCCAACTGGTTTCACTGGAAGTGTTGCCTGAGAAAAGATTTCTGGATTGAATAAAGACATCAGACAAAGAAAAAAGTATAAACTGATGCTTCAGGGCAAAGCAACATCACTAGTTTCTTGAGAATAGAAATAGTTGAGAGTTTGCATTACATCAGTAGGAGGTTTGTTTTCTTCATATTTGCTTCTTTGGAAACTGGAAGTTGGTCCTGTCAAAGGTTAGTTCAGATTAATAGGTTCATCAGCAACACTGATGTCAAAGAAGATAATTTCCCATGATTAAGCTTCTTAATTGTTTATGTGATGACTGTATGACTATAGCTTTTATTACTTAAAATACCAAGAGAAATATTGTAAGTCTAATATAGCTAGATTAAATAGAGTCTTTAAGGAAAGCTATGCAGTCACTTTGCATTTACTTTCCAACGTGACATTCCTGCTGTTACCAGTGAATGTCACACTTCTGATAAGGCGGCTGAAAGTGTCAGAGCTCTCTCTCGCACGAAGTACAGAAAGAAGAAATGTGCTAAGCTTCCCAAGATGTAGCAGCCGCTTCACTGAAGGTTCATGGCTTAGCAGCAGTATAACGCATTCGCTGAAAGCCCTTGAAACCTTTCTGTTGGCTGGTATATTTAGAAAGTGTTATCATGAGGTTTGTGTGATATGCCTCCTAGCTATATGTTGCATCACATGACTTTTCAAGCTTTAATGTTTTACATATTTCATGTGTTTGCACACTCTTTATTTATAAGTGTTCTTATGGAACAAATGACTAGAAGATCTGAATATTTCACAAACATTAAGACATTTATCCTCATCACACCTCTCTGAGAAATGTTGTTAGTTATTTTTGCGTGGCTTTCAGACCAGACATTCAGGTAGCATCAGTTGTCAGTTTATGGAAGTCAGAGTATAAATCACTACTGAAAATAGTATTAGGTTTGCTAAGGGTCATTTTGACAATAGTAGTTACCATGCTTTCTGATAGCAGAGAGATCTGCTTTAATTATCTGATTTAACCTCTTGCATATCACCAGTTGCAGAACCTCATTCAGTAGCTGATCAAGTCAGTTATCTAGTGTACATTATGTAGTATCTTTCTCAATTCCCCTGTGTTATTTTGCTGTGTTGGATTTTAAGACTTCCTACTCGTGAGGAATATGTGTCATTTCCTGGTTCTGAAAACACTAGGATGATAAATAGGAAAAATGTGAATTCAGTGAGTTGACCGTAGAATTACTGGGGCTTAATGATCTCTCTTCAAGTGGCAGTTTAGCTAGCTGCAAGTCATCTATTGAGACCAGTTGAATGGTGCTTGGAAACATGAAGGGCATTAAGTATTTGTTGTCCCTTGCTGGAAGGAATTTGCCAACTGTATTAGAACATTAATATCATTTTTTGTCTTGGGACACATTTATAAATTGCACATAGTATCATTGTGTATTGTTTCTAGGAAAGTTCTTCCAAAACTATTGGTGAAAGCTTCTCATTCCTTGGGGAGAACAGCTTCTAAATTCTTTAGCTTAGAACTGATAGATTGATGACCAGACTAAAAGTAATTGGTTTAGAAACCAGACTGCTCCGGACTCTGGTTCTCACTCTGATTCTCCATCCTTTTCTGTCATGCTTCTACAAGCCTGGGTCTGGACCAGTACCTCACTACATCTGCAGGAAACTTAAATAGCATCTTCACAATAGTTTTGCTGATCATTGCCATCAGAGAATGTCCTTGCTGAGCATGACAAAATGTGACTCACAACCCCAAATCATACCTCTCCCCTGACTTTTTGAAAGCTTAGTTACTTGTATTGAGGCAAAATCAAACATGGTAAAACACAGATGTGTTCGAGCTGTGTCTGTCGGAATTGATATCCCCACCTGGTTCCATGTTTTGCCAATAAATACATGCTAGTTTCCAGATTGCCACAAAAATAGTCTCCATCACTATCTAGTCATCAGTGCCCCAAAGTTTGTGATGCTGTATGGAAAATGGATTTGCAGAATGATCATTTACAAGGCAGACAGGGAAGTTTATGGCCCACCTTAGGAACAGAGGCTGCATGCATCAAGTGAGCTAGAGCAGAGCTTCCTTAGGTCTCATTCATATCATAGAATGGTTTGGATTGGAAGGGACCTTAAAGATCATCTTGTTCCAACCTACCTGTCATGGGCAGGGACACCCTTCACTAAACCAGGTTGCCCAAAGCCCCATCGCTTGAACGCTTCCAGGAATGGGGCATCCACAACTTCTCTGGGCAACCTGTTCCAGTGCCTCACCACCCTCATAGTGAAGAATTTCTGCCTAACATCTAATCTAAATCGACCCTCCTTCAGCTTAAGGCCATTACCCCTTGTCCTATCACTACATGCCCTTGTAAACAGCCCCTCTCCAGCTTTCTTGTAGGTCCCCTTCAGGTACTGGAAGGCTGCTATAAGGTCTCCCCGGAGCCTTCTCTTCTCCAGGCTGAACAACCCCAACTCAACCTGGCTTCATAGGAGAGGACCTGCTCCAACAGCCCCATGTATGTATATGGAAGGGAGTCCTCATGTTGGAACAAATTCATAATTCACTTGTGAGCATCAGCAGCAGAAGTTAGGATAAGCCATTTTTGTACAATAAAGTGAGCCTAGCTGGATTAGGATGCATGTACTCATCATTACTGAAAATTTGCAGCAGTGAAGGAGTCTGTGGTTTCTGTGTCTCCCCCTGGATTCCTTCTTTCTGTCAGCTTTCATGATAGATGGCCTGACATTATTAAACTGATAGATGTATATAACCTCTTTCACATTAAAGTGTGGTTTATGAGTAAATGGGAAACTGTCATATGGTATATTAATTTTTTTTGAGAGACTGGGTGAAAATACACCTTTGCAAAGCATAGATGAGTTATGTTGATAGCATTTCCTTGTATGCCTCCAAGAAATACACTGTAAAACTACAGTGTACAGCAAGACCCATCTAAGCCTTCTGGAATTCATTGGTTTCACCAAAGATTTAAATTCAGTTAACCTTAAACCATCAGTTAAGTATTTAGTATCTTCAGAACCTTTTTTGAAAAAAATACAGATAACAGAGAAATACTTTCATCTGGGGAAGGAAAATAGCTGGGGTTCTTCTGTTGGGATGTTACACAGCAGTGGTAAGAGTGTACCTGAGCCTTTGGTTACAACTAGTTACAGCATCCATAGGTTCCACTTCAAATTAAATGGACTTCTGGATATCTGTAAATGCCCATGTAGCTTTATTTAGAGATTTTGTATTTTTGATGCTTGCTTTTTCATGGTGCTGAGAATTTTTGGTGAGATATGTAAATATAACTGGGATATCTGTCCTTGAGAAATCTATTTCTCCTATCCATCTGTGTGCTTTGGACATTAAAAATTGAAGTTTCTAACTGACATGTTTACAAAATTTGTCGTACTATGCAATTTAAGCAAGAAAATGACAGAAATAAAATTTCCTGTTACCTTAGTTAAATTATTTTTTCTCATCGAAGTACAAAAATTAGACTACTAACTAGTGTTAGGAGTATCTTCACCTTCACGAGTGTGCTCAATTCCCATAACTGGAAAAAGGCTGGTAGGTCATTATAATATGTCAGTTCTTCATGATACATAATAAATAACTATATATAATTGAGTGCTAGTTATTTTCTGTTCTATCAATAGACACCATTCCTTTGCCCAGTGGTACCCAAAGATAGTGCAGTCTGTCTTTGAAGGAAGAAAAATGAGAAACATATACAGCAATAAATATTTCAGTTTCAGAATCTTTTGAGGAAACATCAGAGAGAAAGAAAATAAGATCCCAGAGGTCTTTCTCTCCTCTCATATGTTTGCAGCCTGACAGTATTACACTGCTGGGCCTTGTCATTGGTAGTGCTTTTGCAATCTTGTTTCTGTTTCTGGAATGTATTCCTAACAGTACAACTTCCAAAGCAAAAGAGTTTGCCATATAGAATTTTAGCAGGCCTGATTGATAGATGGGATATGTGCTGGTTACATAGAGATTGTACACTCGGGAAAAAAAAAAAACAAACCAGAGTTATAAGTTTGAACCACATAATTTTCTTTTTGTAATAGTGTTGCTAGGACCGTGGTTGTGCATACTGTCAGCAAAGTACTTTCAAATGGTCTATTAGTAGTGATATTCTCTATTTTTTGTTAATTGTTAGAGAATGTCAAAAGAATGAGATTCTTAAAATACAGTCTGTTTCAGGACCATCTGTCCAACAGCTTTTGAATATCTGCAGTATGAGTTGTATGCTGGAATAGATGATTAAAAACAACCGGACAAAAAAGTTTCTTTTTAATTTGCACATTTTATTGTGTTGGCTATTACCATATGTTAAGGAAGAAAATACATCTGGGTGAATCTTATCCCTGTTCTTGATATAGCTGTTTTCTGGAAAAAAGGCTGATGTTGGTATGAAATGTGTATGATTTTCAGATTTATCTAAAATACCTGCCTGGAGGGTTTTATGTGGTCTCCCATGACCTGCCAGAGTAGTTGGGTTTTTAATCAGAAGAGAATTAAAAGGCTGTGAAAATTAATGTTTTCAAAACCTGCCTAAAAGAAAAAAATATGTGTTTAAACTGAATGTTTAGGTATACATCTAAGCAGTTTTGGAAACTCTCTTGACTAATACTTTGTTCAATACAGCAAGAGAAAGCCAGAACGCAGTTCAGTGCTTGTAGCACTATGTGAAATAAAGCTTTAAGCAAAGGAGGAGAATCTCCATGCAAAGAGTGGTGGATAATAAATTAGCTGCTGAACTCGCTAATAGGAATAAGTGCTTACATTTCTAAGTTTTCTTTGGAAAATATATCTGGAAGAAGAGAAGGCCAGAGTCTTTAGTTTGTAGCTGTTTAGCCAAAATTAATGATATACCTGTAGACTGATTTGTATTTCATTGGCTTCACAGGGACAAATCGTAATAGACTTTGTGTCTTTCTTTAGAACATTATGACTAAATTTTGAAGTAAGTGCCTGGAGATTTTTTTTGTCTGCACAACTCATATTGCACTCCCTGGGAGTTTTACAGCTAGAAAGCCCTGCTTAAAATTTGGACATTATGTACAAGACTTTTCCTATGTTACTACAGATAAAGTTAACCTATGCAGGGAAGGAAATATTTTAAAGTGGAAAAAATGTAAAATGACTTGTCGTGTAGAAAAAAGTGGTCTAAAAGCTAAGATTCATAGAAAGAGAAAATTGATACCTAGGAGGAATAACATATGTTGAGTACTGAATGCCATGTCTATGTGATTAAACGAAGAGGTCTCTTTTCAGAGTAGTTCTACCACTGGAGTCAGGCTGAGCAAGTGCTTAGCTCCTTAGAAAAATCAGCAGATCACTTAAGTTGAATAAATATTGATTTAGAAGCCAGATCACTCTGCACAATCAGGTTGTAAAATTTGCAGTTTCATTATATAATCATTTGTATATCCTAAATCACAAGATCGTTATGGTTTGGCTTTACATTACCTCACAAGAAACATAGTGAGTTTTTTCATATTCCCAACATATTATTTGAATTCCTTACCAGTTTCCCATATGCTTCGCCTAACATCCCAGAGAGCTACCCAGAATGTGAAAAATAATCAGGTTCTTTACCTTCTTTCAGATTTCCAGGCTTTTGGTCTGAAGAAAGGAATGTTCTTCAATCCAGATCCTTATCTGAAGATTTCCATCCAGCCTGGAAAACATAGCATCTTCCCAGCACTTCCTCATCATGGACAGGAGAAGAGGTCTAAGATCATGTGTAATACTGTTAACCCAATCTGGCAAGGAGAGGTAAGCAGTTTGAGTGTTGAGCTGAGACTTTTCTTAAAACATGGAAATTACTCTAGCAGTATTTCCCCCCCCCCCCCCCCCCTTTTTTTTTTTCCCCAATTCCTTTCTTGGCTAAATAGTTGTGACCTAACTGTGCTTGATGTATTTCATGACTTCTTGTCTTAATGCAAAAGGCTTTATTAGCTACAAAGATAAATGACATGTTAAAACTTTCAGTATGGATAGTACTTTGTGGATGTAATTTATGAAGTTGTTAATTATTAAAGGCAGCCATAACCCAGAATTGAAAAATAAACTTGGACAGTGTGAAAGGCTGCAATTAGATTGTCATAGTGTTCTTACACCGAGAGGAGACATCATATAAAGCAGAACAAGTATAATACGCAAATGAAAAGAATCTATGTGATTGAGAAGCATCAGTGGCAATATAAATTAAAGGCAACTTGGCAACATTTGCCCATCACCTTGAAGAATACTCTCCAGTCTGCTGCTTCTTGTTGGAAGGGCTTAGTAGGTATTAATGAGATCTGAGAGTTCAATTGCTGCCTGCTGTTTCTAAATTACATGCGAAATGGCAACAGACAGCAAAGAATAAGGAATCTCTCTGGAATTAAAGGAGCCTGACATAATGGGTGTGATATACTGGTGTTCCCTGTCAGACAAATATCTCCACTGCAGGAAAGAGTAAAAGTAAATTGACTAAATAGATTTATTTAAATTAAAATGCAAATTGTAAAGTAGTTTAGGGATAATTAGGTCAAACTGTGTAGACATGAAAGTGTGAGTGGGGGGAGAAAGCAGAAATGTCATTGAATACTTCAACCTGGAGGAGGATGGTCAAGAAACTAGGTACCATATCAGGTTATGTGACAGGTGAGCCTACATGGGGAGGTGATATGGCAGGGGCAGGGGGGGACGACCTTGAAACTAGTGAGAGAAAAACGTCTTCTAATGGGACTTAATTAAGTAGAAGGTCCTGTTGTGAGGCATCCACCAAGCTGTAACTTCTCCATGGCTCCAAGCATCAGATGTATCTGGCTGAGGGGTCACAGGTCAAGCTGAGGAGCTGGAACTGACATGGAGGATCAGGGAGTTGGCACAGATCTTTCAGTGAAGTGCGTAAGACACAGCCCTAGAGGCCTACAGCCATGCAGTGGAAACTTGCTGTATGTATGTCACGCAGTACGTGTGATTGTGGGAGCTGGCAGCAAGTGTGGATGCTAGGAGTTGACACTCAAAGGAGGACCCAGGATATGGCTGTGGTCCCATCATTCTATATCAGCCAATATTAACTGCTGAGGTGACACACAGGCTGTTCTTATCCAGAGGGTTGTAGCAGCTGTGCTGGTGGAGGCTGAAAATAGGCTTTTTGGAAGAACCCAATACTGGTCAGAAGTCTTCTCTCGACAAAGACAGCCCTCAGCCAATGTAATTTGTTCTTATTTTAAGGTCCTTTTGTGCTGTTGGAGGATAAAATAACCAAAGAGTAAGAATGTGGTTCTGACAAAATGTCAAAGGTGTCTTCTCCTCGGGCCATGCGGGATGGCTGAGTTTGTGGTCTGACTTTTCTTTTCCAGTGGAGTTTGGCAGCAAGAAAAGGAGAGACAATGAAATGGCCTAATTATGGATATCAGAAAGCAAAAGAGCACAGCTGGCTTCCAGCTTCACTGTTCAGCCCCCTGGTTTTCTTGATTGTGTGCAAGCACGCTGCTTCTCCCTTTCTGTTGTTAGCCTGTTAGTGGCTAAGGAGTCTAAAACAGCCGAGCTGTCATTCAGCGTGTTCTCCTCCTGCGTTCTGTTCAGCTGATATTGAGATGTTGAACTGCATGCCTTTGTGTTGCAGTCTATGCACATCGGCTGAAGTCTTTGCTTTGGTACTGAAAATCCACGTTGGTTTCTATGGCGCAGAAGACACTGGGCCTGATTTTCTTCAACTTTGTCCCTTTATGGGACAAGGGGAGAAGGAAGACTGCAAAGTGTTGTTGAATTGCAGTGGTAGTCATTCTTCTGTCCACCCTTTTCACTGACGGGTGTGAATATATGAAGTGAAAAATACTGAGAAATCATAGCTATTGCATTAAATGGATCAGTTTAGTTGTTTTCCAAACTAGTTGTTTTCCAAATATTTTAGGCAATGTATTATTTCAGAAGGCTAATTTTTTCCTAAGGTTCTCTGTCACTCCATGTAAGTAGAAGCCAGATGGTTGGTTGTTTGTTTTTTTTTTTTTCCAGTTGAATGGCATATCTGTTTTGGCTGCTAAACTTGAAAAAATCTGGAATAGGGAAATAAAACTATAGAAATAGCTGCAGATTGGGATCTTTATTTATGTTCTTGATTACCCTTGAGCAAATTCAGAAGTGAAAGTTTCAACTCAGTTTTGTAGGGCCTCGACACCAAAATAAAGTCCCACAGACTGAGAGATGATTAATCTACTTATATTAATTCATTCCGTTGTTCCCTCTCATATACTTACTAGGTTGTTCTATTTGCATAGTAACCACCTACAATATAAGAACACTGTGGGAGCACCATGATACCTCAGGCAATTTTTCTTCTGTTTCATGTGATGTTGATGGTCATCTTCATTTCACAAACTGTTCGAATACTGTTCAGCATGAGTTATCCTGACTTAAAGCTATTCTACTGCTCCGTTTTGCAGTACTTTGTACAAGAGGACATAAGGACATGGACATTTCTTATTGAGAGAGAAGAGTAGCATGTGACATTTTGACACCTGCAGCAGGGCTCTGTGTGAGGTGAAAGAGCCCTCACACTGAGAATCTGAGAATTATTCACTGAGATAGGTTAAAGCCCAGGAGGTATCTTCTGCTGGTAGAAAGGGGTCATTTTGCGATATTTCTATATGTTTTCACATGTTTACAGAAGCATAAGATCAGATTCTGCTAAGCCAGGGTGCTGAATATTGCCATGTGTAATAATGATAAATGATAAGTACTTTGGGGGAGATTCAGACAAGCTACTGATGGTGCCAAGGACTCTACGTGGTCAATGAGGAGAAGTAGGCAGCTGCAGAAAATAAAAACAATACTAAGTGTCTTCAGACCAGGGAACTTGTTACTGAATCAAGGTTAATGGTCCTGCTTGTTTTCTTTCTCCTGGCTCTGCTTTCAAACTGGTGCCTTCTTCAGCAACATCTGTACTGTTAAATGGAATAAGTGAGTTCCTGGAAATCACATGCCACTGGACTGCTTGACTCTAAACTCCTAGGTTAAGCAGAGATTGTGCTGGCAGTCCGAACAGTTGCAATAGCACACTGGGTGACTTGTTCTACCCTGCTAATTTGAGGTAAAATGCAAAGGAAATCTCAGAAGTGCCCACTTCCCAAATGTCTATACATCTAGTAGAATTGAGAAGGATGAATGTTGATCATATCTCTTCTGATACTTATATTAGAAAAATAACGACGCTATTCCCATATTATTTCATATTGAGACAATGTGTCTGTTGTCATATTCTTTGGGAAAAGCTCCTTTAAGAAGATTTAATTTGTCATCAAGCAGTAAAGTGACAGTTCAGACAAGCAATAGAGATCACTGAGGACCATAAGCAACAAAACAAAGTGGTTTTAAAAGCAGTTCGCATACCTCCAGCTGGACAGCAAATTCTCTCGATGGTTTTGCAGATAAAGTACTTCAGGCCTCTGGACTTTCCCTAAAACGTATTTATGGCATTTCTTTCTGAACTGTGGCAGTTTGAGCTAACTGCTTCTTCTAGTTTTGTTTATTTACTAGTGAGTGGATAGACAGCCTCAAGGAATGGGCAGTGAGATGACTATAAAAATTGGCTGTTGCAACCATCCAGCATATTTAAAGTAGTAGGAAGTGTCATCTGTTAAATGACACATTGAATTTTAACTCTGATAATTCTAGCTCTGCAAGAGTAAATTGCCTTGAAGTGAGAGTCCAGTACTAGGATAAAAACTCAACTCTCAACTCCCTACAGCCTCGCTGTTTGTTTCTTTACCTCAGCCTTTACAAATATTGTTAAATTATAGCTGAGACACAAAAGAGTGTTTTGTGTGGCTGCTATCATTCTGAAGATAGCTGCATTTTACTGGCAAATTAGTTGATGTGTATAAGCAGAGGTGTTTGGAACTCTGTTGCAAGAGCACTTAACAAGTAGTAGTTAATGTGTCAGATCTGATAAACAGAACTACAGTATTTTCACGTATGTAACTTGTACTTTGTGCACCTCAGATAACCCATGACCTTTCAAAAATACTGCACTCGAATAAATTATCACATAACGTGTCTCTTCAGATTACTAACATAAAATCAGAAGAAGGAAACAGTCAGGGACTTGAACACCAGAGGGAGGTGGTTTGGGGAGAGAGGGCTTCTGTAGTGCAGACCTTCATCAGTGATAGAAACATCAGGTTTGGATGCTGTCTGCAAGAATGCCAAGATGACATGAATGCAACTGGCTGTCTGAATGCTGGTTTGTACCTGCTTTTCTTGTTATGCAGATTTATAGCTCAGGAACTGATGATTTGCTTATGAATGTTGGACTGGTGTACGATGGACCGCCCAGCAGTAGTGGGACTGAAAGATGTTTTGTCAAAGTAGGCAGATCATGCAATCTGGGGTTTATGTTAGCTCTCTGCTTCTCTTGAGGCTTTATGTTGTTGGCTGATATGATGGGTGCCTGATGTAGCACAAACCTGGAGTGATGCAAGCAGGGGATACTTGATCAAAGGTGAATCTTTCCAGAAGCAAGTTAAACCATTAAAGATGCTTTAATATATTTGAATCAACAGTATGAATTTAAACTAAAGTAGGTTATATTTGATCTGATTTTGATCTAATATTCAGAGCAGTAGATGCTGATGTCCTACCATGACCTCACAGAAATCATTGCATGATTACACCAGAAGTCCAGAATGAAAAAACAGGAACACCACACTGATTGAACTAGTTATTTATTGTTTAACTTAGATCACCTCTTTCCCCCTTCTACTGGCAAATACAAAAGAATCTGCTGCAGAAACTTGGAGGCCTTTACACCTAAGCATAAATCCAATATAAGTCTAGTGAAATCCAGATCGTGAATTCAGTATGAGTTTTGCAAAAGGTGTCACTGGGACTGAGTAAAGCCTTGTGGGTGGTAGCTTCACTGTATAACATTTCTGCATACATGGCCAGGTAAAGTGTAAAACATAGTTTGACTACACAGAAAAGCTGTGATTTTACAGCTGCAGTTTTTTGAATATCTGGTGATGATTGAAGTGTGAAAGCCTAAAACAACTTCAGTTTCTTCAGGAACGGGTTACAGTGTGAAAAAATTGTCTAGTTTTTTTTAATGTTATTCTTCTAGAAATGCATTTTAATTGCAATTTCTGCATCTAGAAGACTGTCAGTCTTGCTAGTCTTGTATATTAGTGCTCATGAGAGTCCTCAAATATTTTCAGTCGATGCTGTGCTAATAAATTTGTAGACAATGTGTGAGAGATTAAGGAAAACCCTGACTCTTTAAGCAGTGTTTGCACTTTATTTATCCAGAAGTTCTTTAAAATTTCTAATGTCTTAGGGCTGAAATTTGCCATTAATAATGTAAGACATCTTTGAAAACTATCAAACCCATCAGAAGGAATTAATGATGAGCCTATTAACTAATAACTCTGAATGTTGTGGAATACATGAAATAGACAGGAAGGATTATATTTTTTATTCCTTGTTTCTAATACAGAGGGGTAGTGAATCTGAAGGAGAAATCTAGGGAGCCAGTTTGCTGAAGACCCTATACAACTTTGAAGGAGTTCAGTAGAAAGGATTAAATCAGACCTTAGAACAGCAGCATATATTTATGTGCACCCCTTTTACTGTAGGAAAAAACCCCAACGTTGTGCCATGCCAGAATAAGGTACCACATTGGATCTGGCACCCCACGGCCACTGCTGAGTTCCAGGACTCTCTCAGAGCAAGCGTAGGCATGTCCCAGCCTTTGGCAGCAGTGGAGCTCTGTGCTTGACACTACTGACTCTGCAATATTTTATATTGTCATTGAGGAGTACCATAGTAAGTTTAAGAAACTAGAATTCCCCACAATCTTATCCTGTTGTTCTTATGAGTAGTGTTGTATGGGACAGTAATGATATGTAGAGGAAGTTTTTGAATGGAGCGCAGAGTAACACAGATGGAGAGTGGCGAGTGCATTAAGAGTGTAATTGTTTCACTGGAGCGTTTGAAATGAAAACCCCACTAATGAAATATTCAACTGAAAGACTAAATCTGTCTTCATCCATCAAATGTAATTTACAGCCTTTTAATATTTACTTCTGCTTGTATCATCCCTGTGGCATGATGGATATTGCAAATAAATTTTATTTCTAATTATATTTCTTATTCAACTCCAAATCAAGAGCCTAATTCCTCCTGTCACCAATGTATTAATTTACCTATCTTTCACCAGTTGTTACACTGACTGTTTTTAAAGAACTTGTCTTGCACTTAACTTGCCTAACTGGTACTAATGGACATATTCTGTTCATTTCAACAACTTCCTTGATAGCATTATTGAGAGCTGATCACTGTGATCTATCCATATTCAGGGATGCAAATAATATTGGTAAAAATAAAACAGGAATTAAGCATCATAATTAGTTGTCTTTCTATGAAAACTATCCTCAAGCTCTGGAAATGGTTCTGTTATCTTATAAATGGATACAGATATATTCTGCCAGGCTAGTATTAGCATGTGCCTTCATTCTTTACCATATGAGTCATGCATTAAACCCCCACAAGATCTGTTCACGTTAAGAAAATTAATCATCTGTGTATGTAAAACCATTGTTGAATCTGGAAACAAATAGGCACTGAAAAGTAGATTACTGTCTGAAACCCTTTCAGTGGTGTTTACTACAGTGTTTTCAGATCTTGCTTGAAGATGGCAGCAATAATGTAAAACCAGATTTAGATTTAGGTCATTGAGATGGTGTGAGAGTATGAATGTGTCAGCTGATCCTAGGTAGCTTTGATTCTGATTTGTGTCTCTGTGAGAGTGAATCTGTGGGAAGCGGCTGTGTAAAATCTTTGTACATGACAGGAAAATCCTGATGACTTACTGTTAACCAGAGACAAAACTGATGGTACACTGCTTAGCCCAAGAAGACTTAATATGTTGATGTGGTTCTCTCCATCATGTTGCTTTTGCTCTTCCCTCTCCCTTCCTTCCCTGTATTTCTATGGAAATAATTATGGCTTGTTGATTTTTGGTGCCTGAGAAAATATCAATTGAAGCTTTTCCTTTGGCTGGGGCATTTTAAGGCTGTGCTTCGTACAGATTCTCCAGTGTCTAATAAGATGTGCTATAATGCTGCAGTTTTTCTCTTAGTGAGAAATTAATAGGGTCTCTCCTATCCTACTGCCTCTTTTCATTAAACATGTAGGAACAAAGCAATCATTGGATTTCCTGCCACGCTAACAAGTGGGACAGGCATCGACAAATGGCTAATGAAGTGGGGAAAGTATAGAGAAGCAATGGCTTTGGTTCTAGAGCAAGTCTCTTTCCTCCTAGCCATCATAATTCCAGAGGGATGCAAGAACATCCTAAAAAAGAAATCATTGAAGAAGAGACTGAGAAAATAATACAAATACTATCTTGTTCTATAGATCATGGTTCTTAACGATTCAATGGGTCCACCTAGAGTAGTATTTTTGTTCCCTTCAAAGGGACACCGCTTGGCAGTCTTAAAGTACATGAATTGAATTACTCTCAGCAGAAAGTAAGCCAAGAGATGTGCTTCAGGAGTGCACCTAATGCTTTTCAGAGGATAATGGGAGTTCAGTCCGGGGCACCAGCCTGGAGTTACTTCATGGTAAAACCCTTGCAACATGTCTGGATGTGGTCATCAGGTGCACAGCAGCAGCTGTTTTGCTCCCCAGATCTGCTCCTATTATACCACACGCCTTCCAAATGCAGAGATGGCCGGTGTATTCCAGGGATCAGGAATCATCAGTCTCCACTAGACTTCCTTACCACTGCTCATGACATGCTATTTTTCCCCAGTATGCCAAGGATCTTCAATCATTCCTTGTGTTCAAACCTTCTGTGCATAGCTTCCTTTTAGATATATACCTGACAGATAAACATTTCTTGTGATAGTCCTAATACATTTCTAGAGGGGAAAAAAAAATTTCTTCTCCCCCTCTGGAGCTCAGCACTCAGAGCTTCCCTGCTTTCTTTTCCAAAGCCCCTAACTCTGGGTGTTTTCCAGTCTGGGGTTCTTCCAGACCAGACACAGGTTGACCACCTCATCCTTCGAGTGGTGTTCCTCACTGTGAGGGTATCCATGATCTCCACTCATCTGCATCTAACCTATAAACAGGACCCCTCTCATCCCTAGCTGGTAAGGATCAGACAAGGGGACAGCTGATACACTACATGGACAAGATGGGGGTCTGAGACTTTTTCTAGGGCCAAGGCACCCTGTGAGAAACAGGTTGTTCCTAGTGGTAATTTCGTCACAGTTTTGTTGAGGCAATCTGCCATATCCTCTGTGGAGTGGGCTGTGTCATGTATCATCTCAAGTTCTAAGAGTCATTTTGTATGAAGCAATAGTTGATGTGATATGCAGGCTAATGCACTGTGACAATATTATAGGTAGTTACTGGTTTGGGCTAATCAGAGAATAGACATTTAACTTCTTGTTTGTTATCCATTCATCCACTGATTGCTGTAGATCAACTATAAATTTTGGATCTAGTGATACCTTATAGAGAAAATTAACTCTCTCCCAGCTGAAACCAGGACATGATCACAACATCACTGAGAGTGAATCCAAGGGTACTGCAGAATTTATAATCAATGTCGTCTTTGTTGTTGTTTTTTTCAACTTAGGTATGAAGCTTACACTGTCATCTTCACAAACTGGCCATTGCTTTATGACAATTAGCAAATATTCAGCAAGGAAAGGATATCATTTATTACAGCAGTAATATAATACTAATGTGTTATGTTACTTGTATTGGAGAAGAGCATGAAATGCAAGGTCATTTCTCTTCCAGATAGAAGGATAGTAAAGGCCAAGACTTGAACAGTGTAAATGCAGCCAATGTTTTGTGGCTAAGGTGCAGGGGCTGGCACTTGTCAGAAAAGAAGATGAAGGAAGAGAGAAATCAGGGTTTGATGGTGATTTGCTTTCACATCCAAAGGAGACAGCCTCATCTTTAAAAATCGCAAGAACTTGCATGTTTTCAAAAGTGATTGGTGACTTTTGAAAATGAGTTTATAAGTACTTGCATTCTCAAACCTGGGTGTTTTTCTGGAGTCCATTTTTCAAAGGGCCAGAGGGCAGTGTGTTTTGCAAACAAGGATTCCTTTGGGCTTTTCAGTGTGAATGGCTTGAGCCTGAGGCACCTGCACTCAAGGATTTCCTTAGAAAAATCTTGTCCATAAGTATTAAACTAGATGAGAGTAACAGCAGGAGCAATTGTTTAGATAATGGAAAACTGAATTATGTAAAATTATCATTATTTTACAAGCTGTCTGCAAACCCATTTCACTGCATTCACTTTTAATTTCAAACTGCAGTTGTTTCCAAATGGCAAAACCTTTGAGGTCTGGCGCAGGACGCTTCTGGTCTTAAAGGTCAGGTGTTTCCAAGATGCTGCTGGTTTTATGCATCAGAACATTCTCCTAGAAAGAAGCATTTGGGAACTGTGATCATGGACCAGGGGCTGGTCCCAGGGCAGTCTCATGTATCCCCAAATGCAACACGGTTGGCAGGTGATGAAATCAGAACACAATTTGATTTTACAAAATTTATGGAGTATCCAGACATTTGTCTGTCTGAGAGGCACAGCTGGTCAAGGAAGAAAGGACATTTCTTTTGGTTGATTCCAACACAGCTTGCTCCATGTGGCCGTACTCTCTGCTCAGGTGCTGATAATTACTCTGGAAACCATCAATGTGTTTCTTGTGCAAGAAAGGAACTGTGAGGCTTGGTTCCACCTGATATTGTGGAAACAAATGTCTGCGCAGATTCTGATTTGCTTCAGAGTTGTACCATAAGACAAAATAGTAATAACATAAGGTGTGGATCATGAACCTACGTTTTACTTTCCACTTATGAGCAGTTCAGTCTTTACCTGTGTGTGTGCATGCTCTACTCCACAGAGACTTTTTTACAATATAGGTGTCAACAGCATAATAATGGAGATTTCATTAAATGGCAAATTGCTGTACATTACAATAACCTCATTCAGTTAAAAGTTAATTCCCTTCTGCTTTCCTTGTAAGAGTCATGAAGTAGCAGTTACCCAAGGCTTTTAGCAGGTGAAACAGTAATGGTAATACAACATATTTTTATAAAGCAACTTGCAATATACATAGGGAACTAACGTTCTCCCCTTTGTGAGGTTTATCTTTTTTTGGTAACTTGTTGCAAAGATGTATAAAAAAATGAGAAGAAAACATTTTAGCTGTTATTTGAATTGTATTTCTCTGATTTTTTCCATATTTGCAGGGCCTGATTAACAAAATATCCCACTCACATTGATTTCACTTGAAGGTGTTTGAACTAAGCATTTCTGAAAATTAGATCATGATTCAGTAGAGCAAACAATTTAGGGCTAAACTCCAGGCCTCGATAACCCAGAGCATGATTCTGTTGTGAAGATTGTTTTTGGCAGCAGGAAAGCTAGAAAATCTTTTCATCCATCTCAATATTCACTTACTACAGAAGTTGTCTTCCAGTTCAATACTGACCTTTCAGTTAGGTGAACAGCAGTCTTAACAGTTTTCCGACTATTGCGCACCACAGCAGAGATGTGCTTTTTTTGATTGATGATATTCTAGTAGTATCAGATCTGTTTGAAAAAATGATTCAGTGACCTGTGTCACCAGCTCCAAGTCTGTACTCAATTTAGCTAGTCAAGGAGCAAGCAAGGCCAAGTTATCT
Source organism: Balearica regulorum gibbericeps (assembly GCF_011004875.1). Classification (NCBI taxonomy): domain Eukaryota; kingdom Metazoa; phylum Chordata; class Aves; order Gruiformes; family Gruidae; genus Balearica; species Balearica regulorum. Next base: position 110,835,363 of record NC_046185.1, on the reverse strand, counting down.
AATACCTCTGCTTTTCATTATTATTCTGTAGTAGAGCTTTGCTTTCCCTATGGGGAAATGCTCCCATGCTTGGAAACCATACACATGAATTTCATTGCTCCTGCAACCTAAAATATCACCCTTCTTGTTCTTACCTCAGGTTTGCATGCACACAGTCTCTAAAAGCTTATTGAAACATTACTTACAAATAAAAATAGAGGTTCTTAAAACCAGATCGGCTGCGGTGGCGATCACATGTTTCAAAGCACTTGGTGACAACAATTTTTGATGGTGCCATTCCTGTCTTCCCCAGTATCATTTGTTCCAGTAGCCTGTGCTGTGGCTTACCTTCTGGTTTAGCTCTCTGTAGGATCGTGCTGTGAAGTGGGTTAGGAGATTGATGCAAATAAACAGCCTATTCAGACTTTTTCTTTTTTAAGGTGGGGCAGGGATGAGCAAAAGGTGGAGAGATTTAAGATGTGTCTGAAAACTCTGTTCATGTATCATTCACCTCACCAGATCCTCACTTCTCAACAGCTGAGGTGTGTCTCACAGCCGAAGTACCACAAATAGCCAGTCAAATGCAAAAAGGACTAATTTCACTTGGAGGGAAGTACTGACTAAACATCTCTCCAGGCTGCCAGTTCAGTTGTACTACATGCAGCTATTTAAAGTTTTTAGAACTTGGGGGGGTGGGGGTGGGGTGTGTGTGGAAATAAGCTATGCACTTACATTTAGATCAACAATCATTACTAGGACATAGTTCATGAGATTTCTTCAGGTCTATTGTCCCTACCATCTGTGAGCCTTGTTTAGGGTGTTTGGATGCCACTATGACATGAATAAATGAAATTCCTGCATTGCCCAAGCCTGATTCTGCAGCATTACATGGTACCTGTAGGGTGCTTTCACCTGCCTGCTTTGAGGCCAGGCTCTTTTTATTTTGCAGGCCTGTGCATTGGAGTCCAAAGACTGTTTCTGTCCTGTGAAACAGAGACTTACAGAGGTCAATAAGCCACTAGCAGCTGTGTGGTGGTGTGGCCTGGCCACCAGCTTCATTTTCTGTGCTCTTTGTTTATTGCAGCTATTCAGCTTTGTCTCCCTGCCCACGGATGTCCTGGAGATAGAAGTTAAAGACAAATTTGCAAAGAGCCGACCGATCATCAAGCGTTTCCTGGGAAAACTCTCTATGCCGGTTCAACGTCTCTTGGAAAGACATGCCATAGGGTAAATTTGCTGCTTATGCTACATTCCGTTGTTTAACAAGTGTGTTGCTGTTTTGAAGTCCCTGGTGATATATCATTATAATTGATATAATGATGTTAAGGGGGAGTTATTAAACTAACAGTTGTCTGATGAATGATCTTGGTCTTAATTAGAATTTATAGGACTACGGGCCCAACTAAGAATTCCCTCTATAACCCTATCCATTGCATTTTGAAAAGTGAGAGCTGTCATTTAAGAAAGAAAATTGTTTTGTGTATCATGGCTGCGAATCTGGAGAGTGCAATATTTTCAATTTGGATGTTATTTTAATGTTACCAACAGGCTGTTTTCGTGTTTCAGGGAATTACCTATGGGCTAAAATCATGCCAGATCTGTTCCTCCTCCCTTTAATTTCTGGACAGTGGAAATACTATAAAATAATATATGTGGCATGATGTAATTAAATCTTTCTGACCCTACCCTGCTGCCAAGGAATAACCAGTTCACTTGAGTTCACCTGCCCTGCCCTGCTTCCCCTTTGCATGAAAGTCCTGGGAAGGTGTATGCTGCCAAAGTAACACAAACCAATTTTAGAAAGATGGATAGTATGCAAAGCCAAAAAGTTGGCTGTAAACTTTAAGGTTCAGACCTTGAGGAGCAGGGAGAGAAAGAGTCATCTACTGAGGAGAGCATAGGCAACGTGGTTCCCAAGAAGGCGTTCTTGAAAACTGGATCTCAATTCAGCAGAACAGCAGGAAGCTGAGCTTGTTGGAAGTGTTTTTGAACAGCTGGTTCAGAAACTGGCTGTGATATTGACAGCTGAATCTACCAGAAGAGACTACACTACCTCCCTGTTTCTCACGTAGGGAAGATAGAGTAGCTTTTTAGAAACCAGATGGAAAAGAACAGCTTGGGGAAGGTGGAGCCCTGTAACTGATATCACTGGCTTCCCTCTGTATGAGATTTGTCATCATCTTCTAATTACATCTTCCTATTTTACTTCCTTATTGTAAACACTGTCTATCTAAGGATATACTTTGCCAAGAGCAGTGCCTCTAACCTGCACCTAGATCTGGCTTAGTTTTAACACCATAGTGGCTTTTAAATCTCAGGCAAGCTCAATGAGAAGTATGCACACAAGTTCAGAAAGATCATACACAATTCTTGAGAACGCCTCATTTATACGAGTTTCTGATGCATGTGAAACTATCCTAGCAAATATATTGGGCCTAACTTGAAGTGAACTATGTTTCTTCAAAAGATGTATAAATATTACTATTTAGTGAACCCTTTACACTCAAAAATGCTTTGCAAACATTGATTCAGCCTCGTTTTGGGCAGCTGGGAAGTTAATCTCTTCTATAGTTTCATTCTGTTCTGAGGGGTGGATGAAGTGTGGCAAAGGGAGGGACCTGCACAAGGACAGAATGGAGTCATTGATCAACCTTGTCAGGAAGGTGTTCTCCTGATATTTCAGCTTCATAGAGGTAAGAGGGGTGGAAATAGATGAAGAGCAGTCATTCAGCCAGTTTGAAAAGAGAAGGTGGTAAGCGGGGACTGGCCTGTACAGGATTTTGAAAGAAAGGACAGGAAAGCTGAATTTTATGCAGATGGTAAAGGAAAGGACATACAGAAATGTGAGGTTCTACAGAAGGGTCAGATCAGCAGGGAAGTGAAGTCTTGTTACAATAGCTGAAGTGGGAGTTGTTTGCTTCCCATGTCAATATTTTCATACCCATACTGCAGAAGTTCCATTCCCACCCTTCTCTCTCTATATATATACATACGTGCTTGTGTATCCCAGAAGCCTGTCTTATTCACTGATTCAGCTGTTCCATTGTAATTGAAGACATTGTCCTCTCCTTCTCTGCCATTTGTTCTCTCGTATGCAAGTCAACATGCCCTCATGGCTGGGTTGAATAGCCTTTGAAAACCATTATGTATTTTTGTAGGACACAGCAGCTTTATCTGTGCAGAGTAGACTTTGGGTAGGTTATCTATTGTGACGATAATTTGTTTTCTTTCAGGGACAGAGTTGTAAGCTACACTCTGGGTCGCAGGCTTCCTACAGATCATGTCAGTGGCCAGCTGCAGTTCCGATTTGAGATAACTTCTTCCATCCATCCAGGTAATTCTCAGTCTTAACCCATCATTTATCTAGATCTTGGGTTTTTTGCATTGCATTTCCTCCTCAGAAATTTGAATTCATTCCTGGCTGCTCTGGGACTTTAGGTACAGTCATGAGCAAAGGAAAGCGTATAAAGTCCCACTTCACAGGATGCATTGTGAGTCACACCACCTTCCCTGTTTCCCCTTAGCTTAGAGCTACTGGTGTCTCGTATCCCTCTGTTCTTGGCTGCTTCAAATACTCTGCCATGTCACTGGGAGAGAAGAGGGTGGAAAACTGAAGTCTCATCTGCTTCTCTGTCACCTGTCCTGGGGAAGCGCTAGATGGGCTGTTATTTGTAGAGTCATCTGCATTTGAGCACTTCATAAATAAAAATGGAGAATGTAATAGTAGAGATGATTAAAAACTTTCTCATTTTGATTATTTTTAATGGAAAAAGTAAAACAAAAAATAATTTGATGTTCCCCTCCTCCCTTCCCTTTTGGTTTGGTTTTGGTTCACATTCTCTTGTAGTTATTAGGAAGTCACTGTCATGATGATATAAGTTTGAACCTTGGTTTTCATGTCAAACTCTCAATAGTGATGCTCAGGGATGTTTTGCCTCTCTATGGTAGTGCTGTCTCAGGTACACTTTGTCAAGCCAACAGCAGCTGCATTAGCGGTTGGAAATCGTGACCTGCCCCTTGCTGGAAAACCCTGACTTCTGTCTTTTGATTATTTGGATGGCGTGAAAGAGCCCAGGTTGTCTGGCATCCAGGAGGAGGTGGTACAGATGAGGATCACATCAAAGGATGTTTTGGGGAAAATTTTCACCTTTCAGGGGTGTGAAAAACATTTTTTTAAGTTCTCTGTTGTGGAGTCCTGTCAGCTTCAGCATGACAAGAAAAACAGCATTAAAACCTCAGGGAAGACTTCCTTGTCATTCCCATGATATTCCTCCAATGCCAGTTTGGCTCAAAGAGGAGTTTCAAGAAGGTGTTTCCTTCAGGTTATATTGCCAGGAGGGCAGTGTGCTACATAACAGATTACCACCATGAGTAAGCCCCATAATTGTTAAATTCACTGTACAAAGACTGCCTAGCAAAAAAGCAGCATTTCTTGGTAGTTGCTTCATTGCCCACTCATTTCACACTGTAATTTATGCTTTTAATTTTCTCAGATTGCTGGGGATGCCTGTGCCCCCACAGCCAAGCTTCTGGTTCAGTCAACACTTCTTGTTAAAAGAGTAAGTAATTTCTTTTCCTGTCTCATACAGATGATGAAGAGGTCTCCATTAGTGCTGATCCTGAGCCAGCTGACCTCCAGGAAAGCCCTGTGAACAACCCCACAGAGGAAAGCCTCGGTGAGCCTCCATGCATCAACACAGTGACCTCAGAAAGTACAGCTCCAGAACAGCTAAATGGATACAGTGTGAACAGTGTCGATAGCCCAGGGGCTGTCAAACCACCTGGGGAAGTCAACCAGAACAGCTTAAATGAAGAGCTAGCAGGAGATGGGGAGGTTGATGCGGTACCAGTTCCTGAGCCCTTGGAATCCATCCCAGGAGAAGTGCTGCCTTCTTTAATCGCTACGGACCTCACGGAGCAGCCGGCTCTGCTGGCTTGCATGTCTCCTCCCGAGACTGAAGTTAGGGAAAATAACAAAGTCAATTCTGGTACTCAGGGAGATGATGGAGTCTTGACCAGCATAGAAACGTTAGATATTGATGAGGTGAGTGCAGATGTGCATGCTGGCAAGGACCTAGAGAAGAGTCAGGATGAAGAAGGGGCTTCAGCCCAGGAGGAGGAAGACAACAAGCTACAATTGAGGACCACAGCAAAGAGGAAAAACAGGCCATGCTCCCTGCCTGTGTCTGAACTTGAGACAGTCATAGCTTCAGCTTGTGGTGAGCCAGAGACCCCTCGCACGCACTACATACGGATCCACAACCTGCTCCACAGCCTGCCCTCGGCACAGATGAGCAGCGATGGGGAAGAAGAGCAAGATGGTGGTAATGGTGGGGAGAATGATGAGGAGTCTACAGTCAAGGAGGCGTTGGAGAAGGAGGTGGTCAGTGAGAGTGAGACAGTGGCAGCAGAGCCTCCTCTTGAAAATGAGGCTGAAGAGAACTTCAGCCAGAGCACAGTGCCTCCTGGAACCTTGGATGAGCAACTTGCAGACTTAAATGATGGGCTTTTGGATGGGGAACACCCCAGGACAGGAAGTGAGAGCGAGTCGAGCTCCAGGCCCAACGGTGACAATGAATGTGAGGCCTGCGACACCTCTTGCTACAGCCCCTCTTGCTACAGCACTTCCTGCTACAGTACCTCCTGCTACAGCACTTCTTGCTACAGCACCTCCTGTTATGACAGTAACAATCGCTTCTCCAGCCATACCCGCTTCTCCTCTGTCGACAGTGCAAAGATTTCTGAGAGCACGGTCTTTTCCTCACAGGATGATGAGGAGGAGGAGAACAGTGCTTTTGAGTCAGTGCCAGATTCAGTACAGAGCCCTGAGCTGGACAGGGAGCAAGTGGATGGCTCCTCCCAGTGGCCAGATGAACTAGTAGCTCATGGTGGGAATCCACAAAGAGCCACAGAAAGTCTAGACACCCCAATAGCAGGTCCAAGCAGCAGAAGAGAAGGTTAGATCCTGAGAATCGATGCACTGAGCAACCTTGATTATCTGGATGTCACAGAAGGCATCAGATAATCGAGGTTTCAGATAGCTTACGGTTTATTTCATACAAATTTGGGGGCTGTGAGCTGGGCCAGGTATATCAGGGAGGGTTGGATGATTGAGCCTGCCCTTAAAAATCCCAGCAAAACTAAATAAATCAGATGGGGATCTGTATATATGGATTTCTGTAGATATACATGCATAAAATCAGGATTAGCTACTGTAGTTATGTGGCAGATCAGCATTATCACTTCCACCAACTCATTCCTTATTTCCTGGGATTGTTCCATTTCATGTATCTGATGTGCTGCCATGTCTCTGATAGTCAGAGAGAGGACCAGCTTGTGCTTGTCAAGGGACAGATATGCTGATTTATGTCAGTTAAAGATCTGGGCTAGTGTCTGTATATGATTGGTAGCCACATACAGTCATAAGCATGGAGAAATGCAAATATTTGTCTCTTATGAATGCAGTTTTCTAGCCCTCTTTTTTCCAGTTCCCCAAATATCAAACAAATTTACCTCAGATTTCACAGACCGTAGGGCAACTCAACAGAGATTTTGGTTTTCATAGATGCTTTGAAAATGGAACTATATTGAAAAAATTCTAATCTTCTTAGCCTTCTCTAGACATAAAGCATACTTAAGAAAGTAATTTTTTGTCTTTCTAATTTAGATATGTTTTTTCCCCAATCCCTCTAAACCATTACATTGAATGCCTCCCTTTGGTAACTCATTTTATGTTGTGTGGAGTTACAGAAGGGTGGGTTTGGTCACTCATCTTTTCTTCAGCTGGTGTATCATTTTTCTCCAGCTGAAGAAATAAAGGCCTCAGTACCAGCTAAAGGAGTATGCAGCTAGGTCAAGAGGTAGTCTTTGCATTCTCAAATCCTGAACCATCTGTCTCCCACTAGAAGTGACACCAAATTAAAATGGCACCAAAAGGATAACATATTTGGGGATCACAGTGAAACCTCAACCAAAGCATCCTTCTACCCTTTCCTTCTCCATTCCCAATTTATTTGCTCCCACCTTCCCCTGCCACAGACACTGCCCCAGCAGAAAGAAAGATGTAAGGGTGGCCTTACATGCTAGACTGTGTAAAGACTTTCTAGACAGCTGGGCCTAGGCGATTACTCACTCTGCAGAGCAGAATCTAGCCCAAAGAATTAAATTCTCAGAAGTACACAGAGGTATAGAAACCCACAGTTTCCTTCCTTGCAGGCAAGGGTCTTTGCGCATGGACAGCATTTATATGCAGGTGTACCTAAGGGGGCATGAGCATGTGTGCGTGTGAGACTGTGCTTACACATTTGATGGTTATTTTGGATTATGTGTACTTTTGAGAGGCGATGTGCGGGGGAGAGTGTCTTTGCATACAGATTCAGTACAGCTCCAAGATTGTGCCTGTATAAAGGGCGCTGCAGTATTTACGATGGCTTTGCTTTGATTAGCTGAAAGAGAGTATGCCCAAAGGGCAGCCTGGCTCTTAGCACTCTTTTGATATCACTGAGGGTGCTTCGGTAAATGTGCACATTGCTTTGTGATTTGGCAGCTGTTACAAATACAGTAGATGTGGTCACCTCCATGCACTCCAGGTGACCGATACTACCATGCTTCCACTGGCTTGGCGTAACTATCTTGACTAGGGGAGAGTCAATTATGGTAAGTAAAGATGGATGATCTGGGAGTTGGTACTACAACAGCTGTAGTAACAGCACGGTTTTTAAGGCTGTGAGAGATGGACTTTTAGCACTGAGTAATAACTTACATAACTCTGCTGTCTGTCTAAAACATGCAGCAGATGCACTGTGAGATACGCCTATACACAAGTGGTTTAATGAAGACATTAAACAGGCCATACGGTATCATCAGAGCACCTAGAAGAGGGAGTATTTTTGTCTAAGCAATTTTTCTCACTTCTGAATGGTGTGAAATTTTTTTGCAGTTTTATACAAAATTGGCTTCTGCCTTCTAGCTGTTGGTTGTTTAAAGAAAAAACATATTTTTTGATAATTTTTTTTTTTACATTTGATAACTCTATGTTTGAATTTTTTACAAAATGTTCATTCTTAGGCTATTAAGATTCTGACGTTAAAGACAGTTAAACCAGCCAGCACGCAGTCAGTTTGGCTTAGCTGAATGGTCTGGTTTTTAATTTTGAAATATCTTTGGGTAATTTTCTGGTGATGTTAGAAATGCTAAATATATTTTTTTCCCTAAGCTGCATCTTTCTGATGCATGTGAATGTTATATTTGTGCAACTTAGATTGTATCTGTATTAACAGGCCCACCTAGAGCTGGAGGTTATAGTGAAAAACTGTTACCACACAGCATGAAAACGTGTCCATTAGTAACATAAATAGTCCTGGTTTCTAAGTTTTAAGGACAGACCAAGAAGGGATCTGAATTCTGGAACCTGTGAACTTTTAACGTGCAGGTTCCTTATTCTCACAATTAAGTCTAAGATGAGGAATGCTTTTTCGTTCTTACTACAACTTCTTAGTTTCTTAAAGGATTCTATAAACATTGACTGGATCTTAAGTTACTCATTCCTTTCAACAGGACATGAGTTTGGACATTTGCTTAGGTTTCATTTCTGTCATATTGGATATATAGACGTGTATACAATGTTAGTGTTTAAAAACTTCCTCTGCACTGTCTACTGTGTGTGTCTCTTCTTCTTCTTTCCCTCTTCTGTATCTCAGGTCTTCCTTCTTTATCTCGGATCCTGACTATGTCTCACTCTCTTTTGTCCTCTTCTACTACCTGTCTCCTACCTGTTTCTGGTCCTTCTCTCATTCTCCCTCCTTCCACCCAAGATGGACTCTTTGAATTTTGAAAAATACCTATAGAAGGGGGATTATCTTTTGCTTTGCAGGAACTGCAAAATCCTGCCATTCCAGTCCACTTATACAACCATTGATCTTTTGGAAAAGCAGAGAAAAATCCAAGGCAGCTTTTAGCTTTGTATTCCACCGATGGGATGAATTAAAAGTTGGAACCAGGATTTTGCATGTTCCTTCCAATTTCTGTAGAAGCTTCAGTTTTGTTGTATACGCACAGTATTTCTCAGAGATCAAGCCTGATTCTTCTCTCGCTTACACTTGTGTGTCTATGAGTCCAGAATCTGGCCCATAATAGTTGAGCGTTGACTCAAACCTGAGATCAAAGCCTTGACTGCATTATTTTAATAATTCTTTGGCATATGAATTTTTATTAAAATAGTGCCTGAAAATAGGAATAACCAGAGCTGCTAGTACATGAGGCTAACCTATGTAAAAAATAATCACTTGTTTTACAGTAGCACATTTTTGAACCACATTGTGAAAGCAGTGAATGACTGTCAATGTCTTGAATATCTTGTCCGTAGGTGATTGTCCTTTACTCCATAATTCTCAGCCAGTCAGCCAGCTTCCTTCTCTGAGGCCTGACCATCATCACTACCCAACTATCGATGAGCCTCTTCCACCAAGTAAGCCTTAGTTTTTTAATTTATTGCATTTTTCAGCTTTTCCTGTTAACTCAAACAGTGTAGAGGTCAGTATGTCTTTCTAAATAACTCCATCTGTTCTGTATATACATTCTCCAGAACCCAAGCAATATGCCCTTTTGTTTCCCTTATTTGATCCTGACTTCAAGTGTTGTCATGTTATTTTGGACAAGTTCCATAACCTCCCTCTGCTTTGGTCTGTCTTCTTCCTTAGCTACTATGAAATGAAAATAGTATTTCCCTGTTTCCAGTCAGTGTGTTTAGACTGGAATGAGGGGGTATCTGTCAGGTGTTCTGGAAGCCTCACTATAAAGCTTTTTGGGTGGTGTATCAGTGAAGTACTCTGTTTTTTCTATAATGTTTGTCTCCAGGTTTTCCACAACCAACTTCAAAGATGGTTCGGGATGGCAGTCCCTGTGGTCTGTCAGCTCTGCTTCCAGGTCCAGCAGGAACCTTTTCACAGTCAGGATGCTTCTGGGACAGACAGTTTCCCAGCACAAGCTGGGAAAAGGCAGCTTGTGTTAGAGTGGTTGTCTTGTACTGTCTTTGGATTTGATAATCAGTGAATTTTATGTTCATTATGGACTGTAATGTTGTCTGCAGATGCATTGGATAAAAATGAGAGGGTCTTAGATAGTGTGATCGATTAGCAGGCTGATAATTTGGGATTCTTACCACAAATCAACTGCTGGAGATGTTTTCACTTGTCTCTGTAGCCTTTCCCTTGTGTATTCCTGGAGGATTACTCTGCTTTTTGCATTGGCGTTAAGTGCCCAGTAGAGCGCACTCTATGCCCTACAACGTGCTGCTGATCGCCGTTCAACTTCAGCACATGATTTAACAACCTAAAATGTGCAGTGCCTCAGAAAAAAACAACCAGATGTATAAACAAAGCACTCCATTTTCTTCAGAGCCCAAGAAGGGAGCACGCTTATTTGGCCTATGGTGCCCTTGACAAATAATTCATCATTTACCAATGATGCTGTCAGTATTCCTTAGGCTGAAAATAGACCCGATGCTAGCATCAGCTGCACAGTAGCATGAATGATTCAAATGCCTTTACCTCAATGAAGTCTTACTAGAGTCCCACTGTGGTTTGCCAGTGAATGATGAAATGGGAACGGTTACCTCTGTAACAGGCAAATATTTCTCTTCCTCCCACTCTTACCTCAACACTTTGCGAATAGGGCACATTCCCCATTAGATGACTTAATGATAGGACACTGACACCAGCTTAGGTAAACAAAATATACTGTGAATCTGTTCCATATTCTTCTATCGTCAATTTAATAAATTTTTCCTCTTTAATTATCCTCACAAGGCAATATTTGTACTGTAGGTTTTCACAAGTTCTTTCACAACAGGGTTTAAGGACATGAAATGCAATGTACAATGATACAGTACAGAAGTGATATCCTTTTGTAGGGTTTTATTTTAGCATTTGCATATTACATCATTTTTACAATAAAGGCTGACACTGTGGGCTCAAATATATTAATCTTAATAGGAATAGACGGTACTAAGTTAATTTGGGGGGCAAAAAAGTTGAATTGGATAATATCAACTTGGAAGCCTGTTTCTAAAAACTTCGAATGAAATTTTAAGGTAATTTCAAAATGAAAACTATAGCCTTAATCTAGAAAAGTTTCTTCTTCTAGCATTCAGTATCACTATCTCTGCCTTTAATGACTCTTAATCCTAAGATAAATAATTCTTAAATCATGTGAAAGGAGGAAACTTTATATTTTCAACCTGAGTTAAATGATGAAACCTGGCTTATTTCTCACATGCAGCATTAGCTTCTGTCCATAAGTAGAGCTGAAGATAATTTGCCAGTGCTGCAAGTTCAGTGTTGACTGGTTTTACTTTGGTCACAGACAATCTTCTGGACAGTCATCTTTCTCTTTTGAATAGTTTTCTGAATAACTTTGTTTCATCATAACCCCACAACAGTTGGTCTCAAGGAGGAAATGTAATTTCAGACAGTTTTATGTAGGAAAGTAAAGTAGAACAGATTCATTATTTATGTAAGAATGTCATAATGACCAGTCTGAATATTAAGGCCTATACGAGATTGACAGAAGATTTGCAGAGTTTGTACAGCCTCATAATGGTGTTAAGTCACCCCTTATAACATGTGTGTTTGCTAGTACTGCTGGAAACCCTACAGAAATTAAGACAAGAAAAATACATATCCCCAGTTCAGAATTGCTCTTTGCCAACGGTGTGGCTGAGCTTGGAAAGGGAAGGACAGCGTATTTACTTTGCCCTGCCAGGATTATGGTCCTGCCAGAAAAAATTGTGTCTTCTGGTATAAACCAGAGGAGTTTCAGAGGCTGCTGTGAAATGTGACTCGGCTGATGGAGCAGGACCACTGGAGAACAGAACCAGTACTGTCCTGTCCCCGGCCTGTGCTCCAGCATGCTCTTACTGTGAAATTAGATGGAGGTTTGTCTCTGTTGTAGTCAGTCTTATTTTGCCTGAAAAACTAACAAAAGACCCTGAGGAGACTTGGCTGCTTTCTAGATCACCTATGCCCCTGAAGTAGCATGAAGGAACTTGAGCTCAGCTCAGAAGCAGAGTTCTGTCTGTCAATTGACCTGTCAGCCTGTTCATCTCTCTGTGCAGGTATCCATCCGTCTGTCCACAAATATGGTATATGCAACTTCAGTGACTTGTGTCACTTACAGGTTGTCTCTTGGGAAGGCAGAAGGTGCATCTGCCACCTATGTACAACAAAAGTATCAGCACCTGCCACCCTCTGACAGCCTTCCCAGGTCACCAAAAGAAGACTTATTCAGCTGATTAGAAATGCTGTTGCAAGGAGCACTACTGCTGCAGGTTTCTCAAAAGCCATGTGACACACAGTTACTAATATTTTAGCATGCCAATGCAAGTGTCAGGCCATGGTTTCAGGTGTATATGCCCATAAAGCAATGACTAAAGCAGCGCTCACAGATAGGTATAGTTCGTGTCTGTACATACTGCTGCTGGATGTCTGATATATCCAATAGAAATAGCATTTCTGAAGTTGTAATCCAGTCTGCATGATCCTGACCTGATATTTTCACTGTGACCTCCAAGCCCTGGACAGGCTTAGTTGCTCCTAGATTTCTAAGTATTATGCTTAGAAGCTTAGGAACTCCAAGGTCCATTTAATTAGAGAGACACTGCAACATAGCCTCTAGAGCTGGTAGTGCACAGGGCTGGATTATGAGAAGCCCTTCTTTGTGTAATTGGGTAGTATTATTCTTACTAAGTGTCCATCAGCAGGGTTCAGACCAACATGACCAGTTTGTGTCTTTTGTAGGCTGTCTAGAGTGTGGATCTACAGCATTGCCTATGAGCTTCTAATTATCCATCAACCTGTGTTATGCTCAACTTATTACATGTATACTACAACAGTGTGGGGTGAGGGCTAGCATTTGTCCTTTGCCAGACAACAATAAGGAAAATGAAGATCTTAGTGATGTTAAGATACATCATGTCACCTTTGATCTGGCCAAGATTATTTGCTTGAGGATATTGCAGATAATGCATAGCTCCAGAAGGACCATTCCCCACCCATGGTGGTACACCTGCCACCAGTGACAGTGTGCTCAGCAAGGCTCTGGCCTTTGGTCTGCCTTATATGTCAGTCTGTTTTCCTTCAATGTGTATCTGTTGTACTTGATGTGCTGTTTTTCACTGCCTTATGTTTTAGGTGTTGTTTTTACAAAGCTATGATCTTGCTCTTGAAACAGTTACAACATCCTTGGGAAGCTTTACCTGGTGGGAGGAAGAGAGAGTTCTCTCCATAAAATTATATAGTGATGTTCACAGTGAGAGACACTGCGTGTGTACCTGTGGTGTGACTATAGGTTTTGAATCTGTGAGGACTGAGGTACTTATAGTCAGTTTTGAAAGAAATAATGCATGTACGTATGGCTCTTGTTGTTTTGGAGTCTTACAGAAAATTCCTCCGAGGACTCCCAGTGCCCATCTTTGAAGGTTTGTGGGATTAACATGTCAGGGGCAGCCAGCCATAGACTAAGACAGCCTATACTTGTCTGGGACCAGCCCAGGTATGGGAACTGAGTTTAGCCAGGGCTAGCATTCAGGGAATGGGAAATGGCCGTGAAGAAGAGGTTTCCAGACACAGCAGGAAGAGGTACAACTTCAGTCCTACTCTTAGAGAGTAGGAGATAAAATACATAAAGTATGAAATCCAGCTGGTCCTGAATTTGATCATAGAAAGCCATAGAAGAAGGAATGGACTCATCAGGGAGCAGGGTATCATAGTAAGAGAGTGGGAATAAGAAGAAGTGTTTGCCCCCGAAGGTAATCACCATATGTGGATTTGTGTGTGAATGTGAGTGAGGTTTGTATATAAACACATGTAGAAAGTATGTGCATATATTTACATAGGTATGTCATCAGTTGATGGATCATGTAGAAATACGAAGCTAGCAAGTCTAATTTATATCACTACTCCATACATTCCAACCAATTTGATATGTGGCTTTGCTAGACTCATTTCTGAATTTCTCCTGTTCCAAACACTTTTTTTTATCAACACTACCATTTTCCACAAGCCATCATATACCAAATAACTTCGTTTTCAATCATGGGACAACTTAAACTTTAGCAGGAAACAATAATGATGGAAGGCTTGATATTATACTGCAAACTTTCAATCTAGTTGGCATTCATCAGAGCAATAGATTTATGATACTCCTCTGTTTAGAGAGATTTCTAAGCGTATGTCCAACCAGGCTGTGATCAGTTTTCAGGGGAGCATTTAATTGCTGTATGGTATCCTTCGAAGCCACCTTATAAAAAAAGAGAGAAATGAAACGTGCATTCTGAAATATAACAAAAAAGAAAACATGGGATTTGCCACATTAGCTCAGATGTAATCCTCTTCTACTAAGAGTTGGTTCTCTGTGGCTACCCCAACCTGCAGTGAATCCAGCCAACCAGTATTACTAATTGTAAAATTATCCAGCCCTTTAAGAAATGTAGCCACTATGTCACTTGGTTTTCGTAGTCTATGGTGAAGAATTCCATAGGCTACCTATGTGCTGTGTGTGAAGTGCTTATGTATATGCATATACTGCATATACATCTATATCTAGACAAGCACATAGTATATATACACATTTGAATGTATACTTTGAATATATACACATAATATATATTGCACGCATGTAGACACTCTATAGTATTTCTCGTGTGTATATACCTTGTCTGTGTATATGTGTGTGCGTGTATATGTATCTCCCGCATGTAGGTTTTCTGGAAGGCATCACACTGACAGCATCACCCCTTCCTTTTTTTTCCAACCCTAGATTGGGAAGCTCGGATAGACAGCCACGGGAGGGTATTCTACGTTGATCATGTCAACCGAACCACCACGTGGCAGCGCCCCACAGCCGCAGCAACGCCAGATGGGATCCACAGGTCTGGCTCCATCCAGCAAATGGAGCAGCTGAACCGGCGGTGAGCACTTGCACCTATCTTCCCTTGAGATCTGTGCTCCCCTTTTTCCACACTGCCCCAGTGGCCTCCTTCCTTCCCCAGTGCATTGCATTGGCTCCCTAAGGATTTATGTTTCCTCCTTGTCCGAGTGCAACATACATGTTGCTGTCCCTACTGCTGATGTCTTTCAGCCTGCTGGTGTGCCTGCTGTGGGTGTCCAGTACCCAAACTTGCCCACATGAGAAGCACTGTTGAGTGAAAGATGTTGCAAAATGTTTCAAACAGCAAGAAGGGGTTTTTGGAAAACTTTTTAGAAATTAGTCCCAGAAGACAAGGGAGTGTTCTTCCAAAACACGGGGTCACTTTTGCTATTTAACTGTAAGAGTGATATCGATGCGTCAGCATCTAGTGCTGTGCTGCAGAGGTTTCTGAGCTGTTATTTAAATAGTGTTGCCATATCAGTATGGCATTTCTACTCAAGCTAATTAGGCCTGTTGAAAGGTCTGTCTCTTTTTCCAGGGCAGAGCACTGCTCTAATAGGACTGTACGCATTTCTAGGCATAGACAGATCTGCTTAGTGTTGCATTGGGCCCTGTAAATCTGTCAGTTCATTCTGAGCTGGCTGAGATATCTCTTAACATGGTGCATATTTTCCCTTTGTTTGACTAGTCCACACATAGAATTGTGTATCATTTTCTTCTTATGCTTGCTTTTCGGACTGAATTTAAGATGAAAGAGAAAAAATAAATGATCAAAAATCCTCCTTTTTTACTTCAGAAAATGGTTGTGTTTTTTTCCCCTACTTACTGTAATGATGTGGTTTCTAGAAAAAGACAAGCAAAACTGAAATTATATTCTAATCATAGCATGCAAAGTGCCGCAAAAGTTTTCTTGTCTTTTGTTTCTGTGCTAAAAGAAAGATCTGCAGCTGAGAGAAGGATGCAGAGTTTCAAAGCACTCTTTTCAGAGTGCAAAATAGTTTGGGAGTTACTGTGCGTAAAGAGAACTGGGCCCTGAATGACAACAAATAGAAAGTTAATGTAACTTGTGGAGAGCAAACCAGCCTTCTTAAAGTGGTTGTTTTGCAATGTTTGACACCATCAACGCATTCTTGAAGAATTTCTCCTCTTTTTCATCAGAATTAATTATTTTGGATGGCATTTCATAACGTGTTTTTATGTCTTAGGTGAAAGAACCTGCTCAGTGTTCGTTTTCGTTATAGCTTTCCTCAGAATGTATCAAGCTACCATGTTGATACTAAAAAAAAAAAACCACCTAAAGAAAGTGAATGCTTAACTTAGATTCTTTCAAAGAATTTACATGACTGCACTGCCATTTATCATTTATCTTTAAGAAGGATTTGGGCCATGGCAAAGCTCAGACTATTTGGCTGCCACTTAAGCAAGTTCTCTGCCACAGAAAGCAGAAAGCTCTGTTGTGGACGTAAGCTTTTTGTAAGTGCAGCACAACCAGGAAAGTAATAAGCACTTGTGAGAGTCTGTGTAGGAATTTACCATTGTTAGTTAACACAAGTTAATCATTAAACCAGCTAACTCAGCAGAAACTGAAGGGTAGACACTGGCTTTGTGACCTCCTTGCTTCAAACTTTATTCTTTCATGTTTTAGAATCATAGAATCTCAGAACCACAGAATGGTTTGGGTTGGAAGGGACCTCAAAGACCATCTAGTTCCAACCCCCCTTTAGGGGCCGGGACACCCTCCACTAGACCAGGTTGCCCAAAGCCTCATCCAACCTGGCCTGGAACACTTCCAGGGATGGGGCATCTACAACCTCTCTTGGCAACCAGTTTTCCTACTATCTAATCTAAACCTACCCTCTTTCAGTTTAAAGCCATTACCCCTTGTCCTATCACTACATGCCCTTGTAAACAGTCCCTCTCCAGCTTTCAAGTTTTCATATAAGCTGTCTGGCTTTCTTAGTTATTATTTGATTGTCACTGGTTTGGGTTGGGAATTGACAATTAATGGAACTGACATTCTTTGAATCACTCTATTATCAGTATTCCGATATCCAGTTACAAAGTGAGAAGTATAGAGGGTTTTCAGCAGTGGGATATCTCTCCTTACCCGAGTCCCGTTGGAGACTAAGCACTTTGCAACTTAATAAACATGAACTGTCATGGCTTCTTGGGACAGAGGAAAAAAGCTGATGATTCTCTACTCTCTGCCAAAGATCTGTGTTGATTCGAGAAGTTGAATATGGAGGTCTCCTATTGTTCCCAAGTTTGGGAACATTTCCTAAGATTCTAGTAAAAGAGATTCATACATAATCTCTCAGCGTTTGTCCAGTGGCAAGTCATTTCTGTATTTTCAACCTGACTGTTATAATTTTTAAAATTATTGTTGTTCTAAAGCTAATTTCAAATATTTCATGTCTCCAGATTTCAGGATTATGAGGAAAACCACTTTTCATAAATGTTTATCATCAGCACTGTGGAGGATTGGGCTTTGTTTTAAGCACTCATTTTAGAAATACTGTTTTATTGTATTTCAAACTTCATAATTTGAAATGTTCTTCAGCTGTCACACCTGAGAATCATTTTAGGTGAGGCAAGAGCAAACATAGACCTTGCTGATAGAATTAGCAGCAGCCTGAACTTTTGCTCTAACCTCAAACAAAATTTGGACTCAAAATCACTTAGCAGGTTAAAAAAACTTGGCGACTTTTCTTTTTAAACCAATCTACTCACTTTTCAGCTTCCTGGTTTCATTTGTGGAAGGGAATGGAAAGACGAAAATATTACAGGGAAGGTTGGTATTTCCAGCCCAGCCAAAACCACAAAGCTTTGGAAATTCAGCTTGAAAAAAAACAGCCCCATAGTTGTGATTGACCCTAGTCCTGCTTTCTTTCTGTGCGCCAAGCTCCCCTATAGCTGTACTAGCCACTTGAGGATACAGGGAATGCAAAACTGGAATCCAGGTGCTGGGCAAACTCCAAAGAGACATCCATACTTCTTATTTTAAAGACTTGCTCATTTTCTACAGCGCTACCTGACTTGTTCACTTGTTAGCAAAGCAGATAACAGCCCTTGTTGTTCAAGCTCTGTTGGAAAGATCCTTTGCAGCATATGTATAGCTAGACTTGTCTTTACGTTAATTTAAAAGGTAATAAGTAACATAAGAAATTATAACCATGATAGTTAAGACAGTCACAGTGTGGTATTTCTAAACCTCCATTTCTTTGACAAATCAGTTTGAAAGGAGACTGAAATTTCCAGAGGCATTCCCATAACTTTTGCACTTTCAGTGTTTTCTCCAATTACTTTGGTATTTTCTGGTATTTTATATAAGGTGATTTTATACTATTGAGACCCAAAAGAAAAGTGTAGCCTTTTGTTGGCATACAGCTAGTGTTACTCTCTAAGGTTTGCCAATAGGGATTTTCTACCATCTAATTAAATTGAAGCTACAAGATTTTTTTATATGTGTGCTTATATCCCTTGATTAGATGAACTACTTTTTTTTTTTTTTTTTTTCCTTTTCTGTTGCATGTGGGTGTTGTAAAACTCCTCCAGTACTGGAATGGAAAGTTCATTCAATTGCCTGCAGTCAAGTGAATAAAAATGTAAAATGTGGGTCTAAAACAGAGGGTTTAAAACTGCAGAAAATTCACCCTGTTGCAAACCCTGCTATCAGAATTTCCTTGTAAAGATGAATGTTTACTTAAACACAGGCCCCCAATTTAGGAAAAAAAACCCCAACTTCTAAATATGCTGTTTATTGAGCTGTCAAAATATACACTAAATGTAGCTTCAAATGACTTTGAGTACTGGGGGACACACATAGTACTCAGAAAATTTAGCATAAATCTGTTAAAACTTTAATTATTTTTCTTAATTATCTCCGTCCCTTCTGCCCACGATCGGGTTGCAGTGAGCTACTGGAGATGTTGTCTGTTGAGAGATGTAAAAGCCAAATCCTAGCTGTTTGTCTTTAATCATCCCATGTCACTTTGAGGAATTAACTCCTGACTGACTTCTAATTTGGAATAAAGTGTATATTAACAAATAAAGAGAGAGAAAGTAAGTAAAATTTGTAAGTCAGAACTTGAGGAAAGAAAAAAGTGTATGTCAGGAAAATGAGAGACAAACAATGCTGGATCGGATTAAAGGCAGGCAGTAAAGCCATCCTGTTTACAGAAATGCAATCCAGAAATAAGGATAAAAAAATTGAGGTGGAATAAAAGTAATTAAAATAATTGAGAGCCTATTTTCTTTCTTCCCTTTTCTTTCTGCTTCTTTCTTTCTCTTTCTCCTTATGCTTTCTTTTTCTTTTCTTTCTCTCTCTGTATATAAAATATATTTTCTTATTTAACATATAAGACATTCATAGCTTGCCAGTAGAACCAGGGAAATATTCATCTCTCATCTTATTCATCTGTCTATGTGAGTGAACAAGTTAACTAGAATTTGTTTTGTGTAGTGTGAATTCAAAACACTCTGGGTTATTCCCACAGCCAGGTATATACTTTGTTCCTGATCTGGTAAAGTATTTAGGATTGGGCTCATCCCTAAGACCATGATCAGTCCCATTGACATCAACTAATGTGGCAATTATTTCCATTATTAGTATGGAAGTGACGTTATAGATTTTTAAGGCATTTGCAGGTTTTTATTCAGAATTTCCTTGTCGTTCTCCTCACTGTTGTTTGCTTATCTCTATATTGTTTCTTCTTCCTTGTTCTGCAACTAGTCACCACCCAAGCTAAATGCCCAGTCCCACTGATTTCCAAAAATGGACATAACACTTGCATCCTCACACTGTTCTCTCAGCTCATGTGTTATATCCTATTCTACTCTTCTGTGGCTGTCACATCAATTAGATTGTAGCTCTTTGAGGTCACACTGCCTACTAGTTTACATTCCATATAGCCTACCAAAATGAAAGTTTTCCCAACTGCTGGCCATGCAGTATTATGGTAAACATTTTGTGAACATTCTTAATAGTCTTTACCTTTTTAGACTTGCGCATGTGGATCCAGTATTGTAATAAGAAAGACTGAAGGATACTCAGTGCATCACAGGATTGATCCTTACTTCACTGGTTATGCTACCATAAGACTAAATGAGAGGGGGTACCGTGATTTACCAGTAGTTTTAGGTTCCAGACGTCCAGATGTTTTAAAGGGAAGCCTAGTAGCAACCTGTACCCATCTAAATTTGACCTTTGAGCCTTCCTTGCTTTGCACCCTCTGTAGCTATTTGTTAGTGCAAAATGCCATATTTGCAGAGTAATGCTTGGCCCAAGTGTGAGTAGCTGCATCAACTGAAGAAGTGTGGTCTTACTCTGTTGTGTGCTGAAGATAGAAGTATTGGAATAATTCAAAAACAGTGCTGATTGTTAAGGTAGAAATCACCAGAAAGCTATTTTGTTAACTAAAGCCTGTTGTTCCTTTCTCTGAACATATGTAGATACCAAAATATCCAGCGAACTATTGCAACAGAGCGGACTGAAGATGATGCTGTAGTAAATAACAGGGTGGAGAGAGTTCCTACCGGAGGAGGGAGTGACTCTGAGGCAGAGCCTTCCCAGCCAAGCTCAGGTATGGGGAAAAAAGCTATTGAGTGGCATGTTCAGTGCCACTCAGTGATGGCATTCAGTTCTGGGGAAATCTGCATTTCCACAAGAGACTGGAACTTTATTATACTGGGTTGTGAAAGCTAATTAAAAGAGAAGAGGTTTAGACTTGAAGCTACAGGTTTTATAACTGAAGCTACAGGTACAAAGCTAGATACAAAGGGCCTCAGTTCTTTTTTAACAACTACTAAGACAGACAAAGCATATTTACTTTATTAAAGGGCTATTTGAAATTAAAATGGAAAAGGCTCCTGGTTTTTATTCAGCTTAGTAGTTGGAAAAACAACGCTGCCTTATTTTTGCTGCAGTGTGATTTTGATCTTGGAACATTGCAATTTATTCTCTCTGGGCATGGCTTCTCCACTGCCACATGTGCCTCTGTGGTCACACCTGCAGTGGCCCTGGCATCGAGTATGAAATACTTGTGTTTTTAAAGCTGCAGTTTTGTGATAGCTATGAGCTGATCTAAGTGTGGGCTGCCCCTGAAGGAGGCACAGCTGTCTTTTTGCTCATCACTAATTCATTTGACAGCACCCCATCCCAGAGCAGAGAACTGATCTGTCAGAAAAATAACCTTCTTTCCTGTACTTAATGTTGTTTACAGCCATATTGGTTCTTTCATCTGACTCATTAGATGACCAGACAAGAATGAGTGTCACTGCAAAGGAGGAGAATGTGTACCCAGGACAGGGAGCTCTTCTGCTCTTTTTGGTGGTAGTCATACTCGTATTTTCTAGTTTCTTAAAACATTTGTGAAACCATAGCCTTAGTGTTTCTTTCAGGTAAGAAACACCAGCAATGAGACTAGCGCCCACTATGCAACACACAAAAATAGCTGCTTTGCTTGAGAACTCGCACCACCAAAATGAACGGCCAGTTCTCTTCCTTTGGATCATTCTTACCTCCACCTAACTTTGTGCTCTATGTTGTCTACTGGAAGTAAATCTGACTTTTTGCTATCCCTCTATAAATAGCATTGGCAAAGGGAAAGAACCAACACACTGTCTGCTTGAATTTTCTTGATGTTCCATGTTGAATAGGAAGAATTACACAGAGAAATAGTGAACTTTTTTTTTTAAACAAGTTTAGAAAAATACTTACTTTCGCCTGTTTGTTTTCCTGATCCATTAGGTGTTTTTAGCTTGAAAATAGATTTTAACCAAGAATGTTTAATGTTTGATATTCAAAATTTCTTTGCAATCCTTTGTATTGCAATTTATGGGAGCCTTTTACCTACACTGGATCTTAGAGGGACAACCCAGTCCTCTCTCTTTGAAGCTGAAATGGAAATGAGGTACACATTGTATTGTTAATATTTAAATTGTAAGTAATGTAGTTATTACTTGTAATACGTATAATTATTTACTATCATAGCCTACATAATAAAACAGTAATTTAATATTAGTTGCTACCAGTAGGCATTCAGGTCAGTTTATTATGTAACATTCGCTTTTTTATTTTAACCCTAAAGAGCTAATGAGCATGATGTATCTCATCTTAAGTTATTAGGAAATGGGTTTTGCTATAGATAATTGCTTTGGTTTTGGGAGGAAAAAGTTAATATTGTATAAAATACCAAGAATTAAAAGATGAGGGGTGATGTAAGCAGGAAGAAAGAAAAAAAAAGTGATAGTTGACAAGAAAAAATGGGGATCTATATTTATCCTGTTGATGATGTCTGCATCCAATTTCCCTGGACTGCAAATACAAGTTGGCTTGTATTTGGAAATGCCAGAACTGCACACTGAAGCCATAATTCCATGGTAGGAAGCATTTTTCTGGTGGCTGTAGAAGGTCAAGGAGTTCCCACCTTTACAGAGTTTACATTCTCAAATGCTTGGTTCTGCTCCTGTGCTTCCTGAATTGATACTGATTAAAAATAATCCCTTTTTGTCTGTTTTTGTGTTCTCTTTATCATACAAGCCCCCAAAACCGTGAACTTGCCAAAAATAATGCAATTATAAATAAGAGTGGCTGAGCAGGAGGCTTCCTTAACCCACCAAATGCTTTCTGCTGGTGAACCCCTCAGGCTGGATTGGGAAATCAGATCTCTCTAAAGTCAGCAGTGGGGTAACCAGGCAGGACCTGGATAACTGTGTTGATCCAAACCATTAGCTGGTAAAACCTGTTGTGGTCACATTGATATTAAGAGACAGCAGTAGATGTGACACAGAATTTTAAACATACAGTACAGAAAAGCATCCAGCTCCTGCCCTGCTACTGTAATCACTGCAGCACTATCCATAAGGAGAACATCTACCAGTTTGCCAGCAGGATTGTCTTGAAAGCACAAAGAAGGTAGGTGCATTGGGCAGGATGGTGACTTTTTTATTCCATCACTTCTGCAGCCATTCAGTAAAGGTTAAATAATCGATTGTGCTTGTCGCTATGTTAATAAGATTTTGCTGCTTTTTTTTTTTTCCAGAGATTAGGAGAGAAGGTTCCCTTTCTCCTGTGAATTCTCAAAAAATCACCTTGTTGCTGCAGTCTCCAGCTGTGAAGTTCATCACCAATCCTGAGTTCTTCACTGTGCTGCATGCAAACTATGTGAGTAATTATGATTTGTGTTCTCACACTACTGATTTCTGAATCCAAATGCTGCACCCCAGGTCTTCAGGGAGAGCGCACAGTGAATTTGAATTGTGTGACATTGATGGGGCTCATTTGTCCTTTCTGATCATGAGGTTGGGGACAGTACAGGCAGGCTGCTCCAAGGAGGCTCTTGCTGGGATTCTGCCTCACACAAGGAATTCCCTCATACAAAGAAGCTCATTAATGTTATCCTTGCAGAATAAGCAGAAACCCTTGATTTTGGCTTGGTTGATTCTGTTGTCTGTTGATGCAAGGAGCAAGACTTTCGAGCAGTGTTCCTCAGAAATCTTACTCAGATACCACAAAGTCTCAAGGAAACAGAGGGGGAAAAAATATTTACTCCTACAGTTTGCACTCCCAGGAAGCACATGGGCAAAAAGCAGTGAAAGAAATACTAAATTGAGTAGCTATTTTGGAAGAACCAAGAATGAAAATGAATTTTCAAAAATTCAAATAACTTTTTTTTGCATTAATGCAATAAATCTGCATGTTTTCTTGCAAACCTGATGTGGAGTGGAAAAAATGTAATGATAGGTCAACCAGGAGGAAGCAGATAGGGAAATCTCACAAGCAGATACAGTCCTAGTTTTCCGTATCTTGAATGTAGTTCAGCTAGGCATTTACACATGACTTCTGAATATTTGTAAAATCATCCGTTTCTGGGTTGGGATGACCTTTCTTTTTGAAAGGAAAAGAAATTAAAACACTTCAGGAGTTGCTTCAGCACAGGTCTGTAGCTAACTACAGACAGTAAATTTTGGCTGTGGTACTTTGCAGGTTGAAGCCAGCTGTCCATCTCCAAGCATCTGCCAGAGATTATTGCCCACGAAATCCTGCAGAGGAAAGGATATATTAACTCATCTGATATTACCTGAACTAGGTTATGGTGTGCACGTAATTTCTTCCATTGACAGGGTGATATATGATGATTCATAGTTGTGAGCAATATCGTTTTCATTTGGCATAGTTGTTTCCAAAATGAGCAACTGATTCCATAGTGGTGTAAGGAAAAGCTCACAAGAGACTGAATCCCAAATTTATTTCTCACTGAAATAAAAAAAGCCAAGAGAGGCCTTCAGTTTGAGCTTATAAAGTTGTCTCTAATATGAGAGCCAGAATAATCTATTGAAACATCTGTCAAACGGTCATACAGATTCCACTTGTACAGAAATAATGGCCCACATAACTTCTGGCTTAACATGGTTGTAATATTTTAACCGCAAGCCCCTATTAAAATTTCAAGCTATTAATTATGCCAATGAAGTTGGGATTGGAAAATATTACCCAACAGTTAGAATTAAAAGGAAAAGTCTCTCCTTTTTCATATATTTTATTTCTGTGGAGTGATAAAACTTTCATTTTTTGTTTCCCTAGTGCAGCTAAGAGACACTCAGACAGTCATTGATCACACATTGGATCAAAATACAACTTCTGTCATGGAGTAGGCTGGGATATTAGCAATTTGTGACCATGAAGCTTTCCTGGGTCATAACCAGGTCATATCTTCAGGGCAGAGATCATATCTCTGTGATTTCATAACATTTACCAATCCTTACTATAATTAGGGACCCTGTGCTGCAGGGAGTATTCTCAGTACTACCACCACGATAAATCCTTACATAATAAAGATAATACTTGTAAATGTTTTATTGCATTATAGGAGTTAAAATGCATCAAAAGCACACAGAAATTGAGAAGTCAAAGCTGTTGAGTCAGATTCTCTGGACAGATTACAGGTGCACACACTGGGGCTTGCTTCACTGCAGACATGATTCCTCCAGTGATCTTTTATTACTCTGGTGAACAATTAAATCATTTGGGTCAACCAGCAGAACCCAAGCACTCATTTTTTCTCTAGTGAAATGCTCAGAAGGGTTGCAGATTTTTGTAGAGTTTCCTACCCTGTCTTGAGAAGCTTTTTCCCTGAAGATCCCAAGAGCAGCCTGTGGATGAGAAAAAGTGTTGTCACCACAAGTGTATTTTGTGATGCTCTATCATTAAATACACTATGGCAACAAATATAGTTCACTTTGGCTCCTATTCTGCAACCAGATCACTGCTAACTCAGATCTGCATCAGGGCACGTTCCTCTAAGAGGTACATTTAATGCCCTTTGTGAGATACAATTACCTGCCTGAGGGCTGGCGTTCTGACATGCTTTGTAGTCATTGTAGAAGCAAATATTCACTTCCAGGAAATGATTCATATCTTCCAAAAATAGACAATTGAAAGTGTCTGTTTCTGTCCTGTGGCTATAAAGTGACCATAAATAAGGCAGCGAACTTAGATGTAGATATCTGCACCGCAGTCCTCTTAAGTTCATTAATCCTATCACAAGCATCTTGATTTGAATTATAGCATGAATATGTGTTCACAGCTGTCTCTGCGTCTCTCTGGCATCATCCAGTCACACGAGCAGTGTTTCTGTTGGCCAATGAAAGCAATGAAATAGGCACAACTACATGCATCTTGAGTGTGTGCTGTTTTAGCTGACCATCTATTTAGAGTGCATTAGAAAGGCAGTTTATTACAAGCTAACTCTGCGTAATGTGTGGGGTGTTTCACTTTCCAGATTATATTTCGTAGCTCTAAGTGTTCGTGTAATGTAGTCAATGAAATCAAAACAATGAGATGGAAATGGTTCTTAAGTCTAACAGGAATTGTTTCAGTTCTTTGGGCATATATCCCATGAAATAACCAAATATCTTGTTTTGACATCAGAACTGGTTTTCCTTCTGTTTTCCATCTCATAGAGTGCCTATCGAGTCTTCACTAACAGTACCTGCTTGAAGCATATGATTCTGAAGATCCGTAGAGATGCTCGTAATTTTGAGCGCTATCAGCACAACAGAGACCTGGTCAATTTTATCAACATGTTTGCTGATACCCGACTGGAGCTTCCTCGCGGCTGGGAAATAAAAACTGACCAGCAGGGCAAGGTAGGAATGTCAACAAAACTAATCACTTGTTTAACACAGCACATCAGGCTACATGGTCGCTAAAGGTTCCTTCCTTCTTGACTCAAAATCAGTGAATGTTCAGGTTAAACAATACAAACAGCAAGCAAAGTTATTTTAGAAGTAGAAAAAAGCTTCAAGAACAAATCTTTCAAAGCATAGTGGTGACCCTCTGGCTTTCTGTGGCATATCACACTGTAGCCAAAACAGCATAGGACTAACAAAAAAGTTGAAGTCAGAGTTTGTACCTGTCATGACTGCAAAATTTGGCTTAGTGTCTCTGATGCCAGTGAAGCTTTGCTGAATGTCCTCTTGAACCATCAAATAGGCTAAAGCAGCATTCCTCAGCAATTTTATTCTCTTCTGTCTTGTTTACTTCTTGGCCATTGCATATGATTTTGACCTATGTAATTTCACATCTTTTCCAAGAGTTATTCTATCTTCAGCTAAGAAAGTCTTGTCGTTTGCATGTATCTTCCATGGTCCATGCCTAAACAGGTTACTTCTGACACACAAGTGCCAGCGGTTTTCACTTTATGATCCCACAATACCTTCACAGTGTTGGTGTGTTGGTTTTGCGTGGCAAGGTTTTGGTAGCGGGGGGGGCTACAGGGGTGGCTTCTGTGAGAAGCTGCTAGAAGCTTCCCCTGTGTCTGATAGAGCCAATGCCAGCCGGCTCCAAGGTGGACCCACCGCTGGCCAAGGCCAAGCCAATCAGCGCCTCTGTGATAACATATTTAAGAAAGAGAAAAAACAGTTAGAGAGCGCTTTTGCAGCCAGAGAAAGGAGTGAGAAGATGTAAGAACATCTGCAGACACCAAGGTCAGTGCAGAAGGAGGGGGAGGAGGTGCTCCAGGTGCCGGAGCAAGATTCCCCTGCAGCCCATGGTGAAGACCATGGTGAAGCAGGCTGTCCCCCTGCAGCCCATGGAGGGAGGATGAGGGGGTGTAGCGATTCCACCTGCAGCCCGTGGAGGACCCCACGCTGGAGCAGGTGGAGACACCTGAAGGAGGCTGTGGCCCCATGGGAAGCCCGCGCTGGAGCAAGTTCCTGGCAGGACCTGTGGATCCCTGGAGAGAGGAGCCCATGCCAGAGCAGGTTTGCTGACAGGACTTGTGACCCTGTGGGGGACCCACGCTGGAGCAGTTTGCTCCTGAAGGTCTGCACCCCGTGGAGGAGACTCGCGTTGGAGAAGGTCGTGAAGGACTGCCTCCCGTGAGAGGGACCCCACGCTGGAGCAGGGGAACGATGAGAGGAGTCCTCCCCCTGAGGATGAAGAAGCGGCAGAAACACTGCGTGATGAACTGACCGTAACCCCCACTCCCCGTCCCCCTGTGCCGCTGGGGGGGGCGGAGGTTGAAGCCGGGAGTGAAGTTGAGCCCGGGAAGATGGGAGGGGTGGGGGGAGGTGTTTTAAGATTTCATTTTATTTCTCATTCCTCTACTCTGTTTTGCTTAGTAGTAAATTAGATGAATTCCCTCTCTAAGTTCGGTCTGTTTTGCTCGTGATGATAATTAGAGAATGATCTCTCCCTGTCCTTATCTCGACCTATAAGTTTTTTTTAGTTATACCTTTTCTCCCCTGTCTAATGAAAGAGGGGAGTGATAGAGCGGCTCTGGTGGACACCTGGCCCTCAGCCAGGGTCAACCCACTACAGTTGGCTATCTTCTTACAAAAAAAATCATTCCTGTGTGTTTCAGTCTTTCTTCGTTGACCACAATAGCCGTGCCACCACTTTCATAGATCCCAGGATCCCGCTGCAGAATGGTCGTCTCCCTAATCACCTGACTCACAGGCAACATCTTCAGCGACTTCGTAGCTACAGTGCTGGAGAGGTAACAGTGGTAGTATCAATACAGTTATTTTTGACAGCAATCTTCTGTAGAATTAAAAGCACTTCTTATCTTTGAAATGCCTTTAAACAGATTGTCTCATGGATTTTTATCTTCCAGAAGAAATAAGGGATTTTTTTCTTTCTGAAGGGTTTATCTCAAAGCTTGCTCAAAATTAATGTTTATATTTTGACCATTTTCAGAATAAAATATTAAACAAGTAAAATTAAATAACCGAAGTGAAATGATGAGAAAATCGATTTGAAAAGAATAATCCATGTTTGCCATCCTAGTCTTGCTTTAGTAAAGTCAACTCATTCATTATTTTTATAGCGTGATACTTTAGCAGCCTCATATGTTTCTTCATTCCCCACTGTGATGTACTCCCTAGCAGGTGTAGTAATGTATGTCGAGGTTTGATTCCCTAGCTTTCAAACACATTAAACATCTTTCCTATGTTTCACAGGGACGTTTTTTATCACTGAATGCCATGGGCAGGATTGATAGAAGCATAAATCCTGGGTTTGTATTGTGGATTTAAGGAGGAAAAAGTACCAGCAATCAGATTCTTCATATAGCAAATCCACGCAGTTGAAGATTTGTAAAGATTTGAATCTGAATAGGAATAGAGATGGATTATGGCCAAAGGATCTTCCTCTTCCAGAAAAACATCCGGAGAAATGCTTGTGAAATTAACATTCAAAGTTATTGCAGCAGGACCAGTCTGAACACCTCCCACTGCTAAATGGGTTTGGGATTGGGAGCTGACTATGGTGTGAGGTCAGTACCTCAGGGCCAAAGGCAGACCAAGCATAAGTAGCTTGGGTAGGTTTTCCCCATCTTGGGTGAATACAGCAGCGTATTTTCTGAAGATAGAAGTGTATCAATGGATCTGTTTCAATCATATCTCCCTACCAACTTAGCAACTTCCCTCTGCCAACAGCCTGCAGTTTAGTGGGGCTATTGTGACTGAATTATTGATGTGGATGTGAGTCACCTGCATGATGATTCGTATTTGGGCCCATGCTTGCCTGGGGCTTACTTACAAATTCACCAGGTCTGGGACAGAAACACCACTGAGCAACTCAGATGACCTAGCACAAAAAATACACTTAGTTTTGCAAGTGCTGGTGAGTCTGGCAAAACACAATTTGCAATAAACACAAAATATTAAGTACAGGGAAGGGAGTGAAAAGCATCGAATACTTCTAATTAGTGATTCTCTGGAGACATTGTAAACTGTTCATCGAGGCCACTGATTTGGCATGATCAGTCAATGAAATGGGGCCTTCTGTCTAGGGAGCCATCAGTGCTGGCACCTTCATCTAGCAGTCTCAGTGGCCCAGGTCCCACAGTGCTTCTGCACCCTTGTCATAGTCAGTAGTTTTCCCTCTGGAAGTATCTGCTGCTCCACTGGAAGGACTCCCATTGATTTCCAAGGACTTTGGATCGGTGCCTAAAAGCCCACCATTTACAAGGAAAAGATTCAACCATTTGCAACTCAGCCCATTTATTGAGAGCCACGTGTTCCATGCCATTTCTTCCAAGTGTATTTGGATGTGCTTTTGTCCTATAAATCCTGTCTGTAGGGACACACTTGGGGCTTTGTCCTGGCCATGTGTCAGCTGTCTGCAGTCCCGCTGGTTTCTTTGCTGAGCAGGTGGTGTGGCCTCTGAAATCTGTCACTAGGATGGTATGAAGAACCAAAAAAGGCAACCACCAGTTTTGAGCGTTAAGTACAGGTGTCAAATGAGCCCAAAGGAGAGGAGAGTGGTGCAGTTTCAGGCATAATTGCTTGTGGGTGCCAGAGAGGGTATAGAAAAAAGAGCCAGGGTAATGAGAGGAAAAACTCTCCCCCCGTCTTGGCACGCACACCTGACATCCTGCCCAAGTGCCAAAACAAGTTGCCAGAGTGTTGTATGGGCTGCCCATGGTTTTTGTGACACTGAATGATCAGTTGAGAAAAGAGCAGACAAAAATCATGGGCAAATGAGCCCAAAGTGGGGAAAGAGGAATACCCCAGCTTCATACACTCAGCGATGACTCTTAGCTGAGTCACTGTAAAGAAATGATTATGGTTCTCAGAAATTGTGGTCTCAGTACTCAACAGTGGACAAAAAAGCAAATATAATGTCTGGAATTCTTAGAAAATTAATAGATCTGTTTAATCTAGGAGAGAATAGGAGTTACAAGAAGTAAATTTTGGTAATAAAAGCCAAACCAATTTAATCGCAGTAAGGCAAGGTTGAAATTCAGTGAGAAGAGTTAACCTCAGGAACTAATGATTACATGGGTATTGGGTCTCCATTTCTTCATACTTTCAGGCCAAAACACAGTGCAAAAACCAGTTTTGTCTTAGTCACCAACAAGTTTGAGCTCTGTGGCCAGGGGCAGTCCAGTGAATATGTTGTGGTGTTGCAGTAAAAGCAGTGATCTCCTGCCCTCCCTTCCATGACATCCATGGATCTTCTAAATCCTTTTGGCTTATCAAAATGTTACCTTGATTCCTGGCTAATAATCTGTGGTGTTGAACAGAATATCTTGCAATACTAATAAAGAAGTGCTTTTTAGTATTTCAAATGTAGTTTTCAAACTCCCTCATGAAACTGGAACGTAAAAATATGCTTTCTCAAATACAACCTTTTTCTTTGCTTTATGACATTTAAAATTAATTGTCAATAGAGAATAGAAATAACAATTGTACAGCTTCTGTAGAAGGGTGGCTGTTGCTTCCAAGTACTTTTATTCAAGGCCTACCACAACTATTAACAGGCCAAGGAGAGATTAAAACTGCCCTTTTTCCTTTAATCTCTATATGGTGGGCTGTTTTTTAAAAAAATATCTGTATAGCATTCCATTTCCCTCTTCCAAGAAAGAAAGCATCCATTTCATAAATATTCTGTAATATTTATGCTTTTCTTCATGTTAAAATATTCTTCTAAATGAAGGACCTCTGTAAAAACTTTTGATATTCACTTGAGTAGATACTTGATATTAAATGATGTTACATATTAATTTGACAAAAATGCTACAGATTCTTTAGTAAGCACTTCTTTAAGGGTATCAGTATTTTACAGGAAAAACATGGTTGATGCTACCCTTGGTTACCTGTTTTTTGAAAAAAAAGTTCAGGTAGCTATACTGGCCATCAGTAACTAAAAGAACATAGGTCTCTAAGTGCTTCATTTCCTTGTGCCACTGCTATAAATAGAATAGATCAGAAGCACTTTCCGTTCCCTCTAAGGGACTTTCCATCTGCAGTGGAAATTAACATGTATAATTACAGTGTAGAGATTTCAAAAACAAAAAGAAGAAAGAAGCAGGCATCCATAATGGAGAGGCAAGAGTTTCTGGTTAGCAAGAAAAGCAGAGGAGGTACTGGGATATAGCGGTATTAAATCTCCTTATTGACCCAAACCGCAACAAGCAAGCAGCAGGACTCAAACAGGCAGGAGCCTCTCAAATCCAGCAGCGATGTAAAACCCAGGAAAGGGTATTATATCATTGAAAGGCTCCTGTTATAGTTTGGACTCTCCACTCTGGCTGCAACATCCCAGGATCAATTGCAAAGCTGTTAAACCCTGCCATAAATCTGTCAGATTACCCAGCACTAGATGAACCGGGTCACTCTTTTGTTTTTTTAATTAGAGAATAGTGTGCTAATCTAAATTAAATGATTCAATTAGAAAGTCAAAGCAGACAAGGCTGAAGTGGAGCAATCAATTGTACTGTATTAGCCAAAAGATTGGAAAGAGGAGTGTTAGCAAAACAGAAGTTAATTGGACGGCTGGGAATTTTCCTGTTGTGTTGCCAGAGAAAAATTGTTTTGAAGTGTAAATGCATAAAGACCATGACCTAAACACAGCATTAGTGATGCCTGCTGGTGATGATGAAGAGAAGTACAGCACCACAGAGTGTGCAATTTGTTATGTTAAGGTGTGTACAGAACTAGATTCTTAAAAGCTAGATGACTTTAGCTGTTAAACCAAAGATGGGAAGAGGGGAGTGAAGGTTTCTCTTCATGGGCTCGAGATGCATTTCCTTTCAGAGTTCTTGCTTCAGGAGAAATATGTTCAGGGACACAACTCAGCAGCACTGGAAAGCTAGCCAAAAGAAAAAAAAAAAAAAAAAACAGGTGATATGACCAAGGGGAGGATCCAGCCCCACGCTGGGCAGAAGTACCATGAAGTTCCCAAGTGAAGAGCAAATGCCAGCTAATGCTAATTTTTGTGGGAGATGAGTGTTTAACTCCTCTGTTACTCCTCCCTTTCCCACTTCCTATCTTCTGGTCAGTAAATGTGTAGCAACAAGGCTGCAGGATTTGTCTTTGTTGAGGATGACTCAGAAAACACCCTTAAAAACAGGCTCACCCACCATCCACACTGCCATTCCAGCCCATTCCACAAGGAGCTGAGGAGGAGGCATCCTCACCCGATCTCCAGAGCTCCCTAGAAGCAGAGAAGCTGAGCACAACACGATGCCTTAGCACCATCCCACAGATCCTCGCTAATACAACCAATCACAGGCCAATGTGCAATCTTAAATAGGCTTTGGGACAAGACTTAGAGAGCAAGCTGGTCAGAGCAGAAAGAGTACACCTCAAATGTGTTGCTTAACGGGGGGGGGGGGAAAGAATATTTGAGAGGAGAGACAGCTAGTTTTGAGGCCAGGATTTTCATTGCACTTATGCAGCTTCTGACAAAAAGGTAGCTGATGTTAAAATTGCATTAGTTGCTGTTGCAGTTAGCAAACTGTGTATGACCTGCTTGGAAGTTCTTCCTGTTTTTAAAGGTGCGAAGGATTGGACCAAGGTTAGCACATCGGTCCATTAAATACTGTGGACTTGACTGTTCTCCCTCACAATGGGATAACTCTCTTGTAATCGGCAGATGCATACCAATATAAAATGGATGCAAGTAAAATCATAACTGAATGATGGAGCAAAACATTTACTGTGCACTTTCACAGCAGTTTTGTGTTTAAGATTACAGTATGTTTAATTAGAATCATTAAGATTTTTCATTGTTTAACCTGTGTATTGACACGTATCAAGTGCATTGACTCTTTTCTTGTTACATATGAACATTTTTATGCTTTATGTGCTCCAAAGACAACTTGCCAGCCACATTTAGCTTCTCAGCTTTCATTTATATCCAGTTGGAAGACCTGGCATTTGGCCATACCACTGAAAATGGATTGGCACCATTTGCTTGGATGCAGAGCTGGGCACTTAAAATATTGGAGTAGGGGCAATTTCTTCCTGAAGTGGTTGCCGAGTGGTACAATTTGTGCAGTGAGAAAGGAGCAGCCATCAGCTCAGTAGAATGGCAATTGGAATTCATACGCATCTTGTCCTGATACAGGGTGTCCTTGCTCTCATTTTGTAGCAATGTTCCTCTGTTGGGTTCAGCATGGCCACGTTGTGGAGGAACACATACGTTAGAGGGATGAGTTCCCCTGAGCTTGCACAAGTCTACAAACAATTACACAGCTAGCCATGGCTTACTGAGGTTGCCAGACCTCGTTGTATGGTTTTTAATATCCTCGTATCTAAGTGTTTTCCCATCTTTTAATGTATCTTCCTTTTTGACGTGATTCCATTTACTCCATGCTGTGTTTAGACAGTGGTACTCTTTTTGGTCCTCAATTATGTTTGGTTTTATATATACAATTCAACTTCTATTTCTGGTTATGCAAGTTAAGCAGACTTTTTGTCCTTCAGTCAATCAGCATCATGGATCATTCTTGAAAATCAGAGAAGTAAAGATGAGGAACTTTTTTACTGACTAATGTGCTGCTGATGGTCAGTTTGCCCATCTTCTTTTTTCCTCTGATGTTGTAGGCCTCCGAAGTCTCTCGAAACAGAGGAGTTACTCTGTTGGCCAGGCCAGGCAATAGTCTTGTAACAGCTATTCGAAACCAGCACCATCATGAGACGTTACCTCTGGGTAAGCCAAGTTTCTCTTTTCTTTTCAAAGCAGTGCTCACAAAAATGCTTTTTAGAACTTCTCATCAACCACATGCACTGCTTCATGTTGCCCTGTGCCTCACTAGCAGTGCAGTCAGTGTGCCCCTGCACAGTCACAGTGCTGTGACCAGGCCCCCTCAATGGTAAACAAAGCCTCTGTATTTGTTTTCCTTCCAGCTTACAATGACAAGATTGTTGCATTTCTACGCCAACCCAACATTTTTGAGATGCTGCAGGAGCGTCAGCCTAGCTTGGCCAGAAATCATGCACTCAGGTACCACTTTTTTCCAGGCTGCTGAAACCAAGTTCCAGGAAGGGCTTCTTGTAGTGGGAAAAAAACAAATTCTAGTAACTGTAGTACAAAAGATGAACTTGGGCCCCATATGGAACTGTCACCATTAAAGAGTAGGTGTGGTCCACCAGAATCTGTGTAGTTACTGTAGTTATTTTCCGCAGACAACCAAGAAGTAAGAAGAACCAAAATGACTATGGACAAATAGTGACATGTCTAATTTCAACTCTAAGTATTATTAAATAGCAGAAACTCTGTCTTCACCTACAATTATCTTTTCAGAAGATAGTGTTAAAATTGTGTTTTGATGGAAGTCAGCAGGAAACTCCCTGTAAATTCAGCAGAATCAGGATTTTACCTCGTGGTTGAATTTATACCCATGCCATGGACATAGTCACCCTAGATTTTATAAAGAAACAGGGACATTATGAAGTAGATTGTACTCCTGTCTTTAATCATTCTCACTTATACCTTAATGGTAATCCTTTCCAAAGTAATTAAAACCGTATCTTTTTCTTACTCCCATTCCTTTCCTATTAGGTTTTTAAAAAAAAAAAAAAGAAAAAATAGAACTAAAAGCCAGTACAATTTAAACTCATTCTAATTCCAAAGGTTAAATTAGTTGTTTTGGCCAAGAACCTAAGCTAGTGTTAGTCAGTCTTAGCAATGCTAGTGTGCACCACCTAAGAGTTTAACCATGGATTTAGTTTGTCCTGCACAGTAAAAAGTGTGGCTGGGGGACTGGTAAAGGAGGGAAGGAAGAGCAAGGGAAGAACCTTCAAGCTTCTGCAGTGCAGTTTCTGCCAATAGCCTCACTGACTCATCATTTACCTGTGATGGCCAGACAAAGAATTCATTGGATATAAGGATTAGACTTCTTTCCTGGAGGAATTAATACATTGAAATAAAATGAGGGAGACAGAATGAAAAATGCTCCCAGTATTCAAGATGTACGTTTCAGTAACCGAGAATTTTTTATCTTCACAATCAACTTACTCCAAACTTTTTTTTTTTCCTCAGCTGTAATTTGAATTCTCATTTCTCAGAGAACAGATGATGCTTTTATCTCCTTTTGAGCAGAGAACAAAATTGACTAGTGATAGGGACTAGACAGCTTAGCCAGTGTGTAATGAGATTTGTAACAGGATATTGAGCCCTTCCAGGTCATTGCATTGCTTAGGTCAGGAGCAATCCCAAGCTTCTGTATAGTGCTCATACAGCAGGTCTTAAGCAAATTCCTAGGAAACAGGTATCTGTATTTTACAAGGCTTGATTCTGCAATACATTGCAGCCTCACCCAGCATGGTCCTAAAGCACATCCTTGACTTGAGGTAGAATCCTTTGATTTGATACTTGAATAAATATTCTTGGACACTGCAATGCTTTAGAAACACATTGACAGATTGGGGTGTAGATCTGTATCATCCATGGTCCTAATCTGCTGATAGGAATCTATCCTATGTTTCCCACTGTTACTAGCATTCATTTAAACAACAAAATGTATGTTTTTACACATGTACTGTATAACCTCTGTGTGATCAATTAATATCAAGTATATGTTAGAGAGTTATTTGCCGGATAGAACTGACAGAGCTAAAGGAAGTAGTAGTATGTGAAATTCTGTTGACAAAAGGCAGGATATTAGTTTAGCCTTAAAAAGTCTGTCTGTCAGTGACCTGAACTATAGTGCTACACATGAGGTTGGAGGACTACGAATCATTCTGCTTTCTAAAATATGGTATAAAAATTCTTGTTTTTGGATCAGGAAACTGAGTGATATAAATAGATTCTTTTTTGCAAGTGTGTTAGTGAGATTAGAAAGT
The DNA here is from genome assembly GCF_011004875.1 of Balearica regulorum gibbericeps. Lineage (NCBI taxonomy): Eukaryota > Metazoa > Chordata > Aves > Gruiformes > Gruidae > Balearica > Balearica regulorum. The sequence continues at coordinate 110,799,378 of NC_046185.1, read as the reverse complement.
TAATCAGGCAGTTAAGATGTTTGTCATTTTGTAAGGAGAGAAACGAGAACTGGCAAAATACCAAGGAATAACAACTCTGTGCATAGTTCATGCCTTGATAATGGCATGTGTCCTTCTTTTTTTTCTTTTGTTATTCTCTTGTCAATAATATCATTTATGTTTCAGGGAGAAGATCCATTACATTCGGACAGAGGGTACACATGGGCTTGAAAAGTTGTCCTGTGATGCAGATTTAGTCATTCTGCTGAGGTAATCAATTTGATCAGAAGCACAATTTCATTACTTATGGTACCAAAGAAGCTGGCTGGCTCTTTCTCAGCATAATTGAAAAGATTTTGTTAAATCTTCCAGGTCATTTGTAATTAGAAATGGATTCATTGTTACTGATAGTCACCCAAAAATAATTCAGCCGGAGTGTATCTGTCAACTCTCACTTCCTGGAAGGCAGCCTCCATCAGTGCAGTAAAATCCATCCCCACCCAGCTCAATCAAATATAGCTGTTACCGTCAAGTAGCAGATGAAAAAGAACCAGGTCAAAATGTTTCCTTTTAATGGAAAAATCTTGGGGTTTTTGTTTGGTTTTTTTTTAAAAAGGAAAAAAAAAACTTGTCTTTCTCAGTACAATTAAATGATGTAACTGGTCATTAAAGTGTGAGTTTTACTGCAGCAGTGCTCCCCACACATGCAGGGCCATGTCACGCTAATGAAACCCTGATGTACAGTGCAGTGGGCATTGTTTGGGTAATGTAGATAAGACTTTTATCTGGATAAGATTTTTACTGGGATCAGGAAGCTTGGTCTTTTGGTCCTAGCTAATTTTCTTTACCACAGATAAGATCTTATTTTATCGTCTTGGTCTTACATAGAAAATGTTGCGTTACTGAGGTGGTTTTGGTAGGCTATATAGCACTGCCTAATGCAAGAAGTTTACAACTTATTCCCATAAACTTAATCTGGTCGAAGAGCTGAGCTATATGAAAGTATGTGATCCAAGAAAAACAACCTGGAAGACAGATGTGTGTATCTTTGCTTCTCACTTGTAACATGTTGAAGTTGTCCCTGTTTACTCCGTAGCCTCAGATCTTTACTCTCTATCAGTAAATTAAGGCACTGTGTTAGCACGAAACGTCTAATAAAATTAATTTTGTAGGTCTTTGTTACTGGTGACCATGCCTGATTTGGGAAACCTGTGGATTGTATGAATCCATGAGTGCAGAGATGTACCTAAACTTGTGACCGCAGCAGAGTTGTACCATGCTGCATATTTATATTCCTTCATATGATGAATATGAACCAAACCTCTTCCTATAACTTTTTCCATACAGCCTTTTTGAAGAGGATATTATGTCCTACATACCACTACAGGCTGCCTTCCATCCCGGTTACAGTTTCTCTCCTCGCTGCTCACCCTGTTCATCACCCCAAAATTCTCCAGGTAAGGGAATGGGGAAAATAATACAAAACTTTGCATTTGTGGTATTTTTCCTAATAAATAGAAAGGGGCAGATTCAGAGGCGGCATAAGTTGTCAGCATGCTAATTCCAGTGCCGCCTCTGAATCTGACCCCAACTGCCTTTTTGCTGGATCAGTTGCCATTGCTGTTGAAATGTTAACGGTAGCTGAAACGCAGAGATCAGAAATTGCCCATATGGAAGAGGAGGTATTTTCCTGGATTCCATATAGTTCGGAAGGTTTAGTATAGGGGAATGGTGCACTCCAAACATAACTCACTGCCATGGAAGCACATTCATATTATGTTTAAGGAGTAAAGAGCAACTTCCAAATCAAAGGTGGATTGCAATACTTCCACTACTCCTGGAAGGTTCACTCTCCTCTGCTCTGTGTTCCAAAGACTAACGTTCTTCCCAAGACTCATCTATTTTAAGATCTTGATCATGTAGTCTGACCTCCCGTGTTGAGCCCATTAACTTAGGTTTGACGGGAAACATATTTTCCAGAAAGACATGCTGTCTGGGAAGGTTATTTCCAGCTGTGGCATGCCTCTGTAGTTATTGTTTATGCTATAGAAATTTGAGAAGCTAATGTCTCCCTTTTGCCAAGATACACAACCCCCACCGCAGTCTCGCTGCATGGCTGTGTCCAGTGGCCATTTTGAGAGAATCGACAGAAATGTGATCTGAAGAAATCCATTTCTGGCTGAACTTTTTAAACATTCATTTAAATTATCTGGTTTCAAACAAAATTAATGGACAAGAGACATTCAAGTCTCGGAGGTGACTGTGGAAAATTGGAAGGGTTGTTGATGTGAAGAAGTTAAATGCTGAATCCTTGTCTATAGAAGCACAGTGTTTTGTCAGAACGTCCTCTTTTCATTAATGAGTTTTAACACCATTATTAATAGAGTTCCCATCCTCTCCATCAGGATAGATCATAAGTCTCCTGCAAGACAAAAATCTAAGTATTTCGTGACAGCATGACTTAGGAGAATGTGAAAGAACTGCACTGGTCTTGTGAAAACACAAGAAGGGCAAATACTTATTTCTGGCAACATACTGTCTGCTTGCTTATTTCTGCCACTGGTTACATAGCCTATGAGAACATTCATTCTCTTATGTCCTGGGGGAAAAAAGGTCTAACAGAAGAGAGGAAGTGTCAGAAGGGATTCTCTTCGCACTGCATGTAAATATGCCTTTCTGTTTTACCAGCAGAGACAATTAGTAATGTCCTTCCCTCCTGGCAACCACCATACTTGATGCTCCCACTAAATGTGATTGATTTTTCTTTTTTTCCTATGGAGGATTTTCTGCCAGATTTCTCATAAAAGCGCTTATTTTTATTGTCTTCTGTAATGAGATAGGGAAATGGGATTTCACGGATCCATTCTTTGACCCTTTATGGCATGGCACTTGTTTATACAAAAGGACTAATCAGCTACTTTGAGAATGCAGACTTCAAAACAAAGCAGGTCCCAAATTGCTAAAAATCTACTCTAAGTGTGAATCATAATAGGAAAATGTAGCATTTCTTGCTGACAGAAATCCTTCTTGATGCCACAAAGGGGTTTTGTGTTGATAGCTGGAAGTGTTTCGTATACAGTCACATTAACACAACGAAACCCAATTCCCAGCTTGGCTAGGTGCTAGGCTCCAGTGAAAAGCGTTGCTTTGAGCTCCAGTGGTTTAATCCTGCTAAGTAAGGAGATCTCCTATACAATGCTGAGGAGAGAGATCTCTTAAAAAATGTGCCAAAGGGAAAGAAAACCTAAATACCAATGACTGTGAGTGGGAGTTATGCATGTCAGTCTTTCTCATAGCTTTCTGATCCTTGGATTTCCGTTCAGATCAATCACAGTTAAAGGCTGAGGCAACACAAATGCATACACAAGGCGAACTTAATTCTTTTATTGAAGATGTAGCCCCTGGAAGTCATTGCAATCACTGAATTATAGGAACTTACAACTCCATTAATGCCAGGTAGAACAAAAATAATACTGACTGCACTGTATACCTGTTAGCCAACTCTGTTTGGACACATCAGCTGCATGATTTGGAAAAATGTAGTCATAGAATCAGAATGGTTTGGGTTGGAGGAGACCTCAAAGATCATTTGGTTCCAACCCCCCTGCCATGGGCAAGGACACCCTCCACTAGACCAGGTTGCCCAAAGCCTCATCCAACCTGGCCTTTAAACACTCCAGGGAGGGGATATCCACAACTTCTCTGGGCAACCTGTTCCAGTGCCTCACTACCCTCACAGTGAAGAATTTTTTCCTTATATCTAATCTAAATCTACCCTTTTTTCAGTTTTTTTCAGCCATTAGCCCTTGTCCTATCACTACATACCCTTGTAAACAGTCCCTCTCCAGCTTTCCCGTGGGCCCCTTTCAGGTACTGGAAGGCTGCAATTAGGTCTCCCCAGAGCCTCCTCTTCTCCAGCCTGAACAACCCCAGTTCTCTCGGCCTGACTTCATAGGAGAGGTGCTCCAGCCCACTGATCTTAGGGTGCTGTTCATTTTCCCACTAGGACTGCAGCGAGCAAGTGCAAGAGCACCTTCTCCGTACAGGAGGGACTTTGAAGCCAAGCTGCGCAATTTCTATCGAAAACTTGAAGCCAAAGGGTACGGGCAAGGTCCAGGTAAAATTAAGTGAGTATTATGACAAGTCACTCAAATAGTCTAACATGGTGTTGCTTTGTCTTTTTTCATTATCCATGAATGAATACACTAATGGGGAGTGGGAAACACACCAGAGATTGCATTTTGTACATGAACCATCAGGGCAAATGTTGTGTTTTAACCTGGCAGACAGCTAAAACAACCACACAGCCATTTGCTCAGTCTCCCCCTGCAATGGGATGAGGGAGAGAATCGGAAAAAAATAAAACTCGTGGGTTGAGATAAAGACAGTTTAATATGACAGAAAAGGAAGAGAATAATAATAGTAGTAATAATAATAAAATTAATAATAATGAAAAGAATATACAAAACAAATGATGCATAGCACAACTGCTCACCACCCGCTGACCGATGCTCAGCTAGTTCCTGAGCCACAGCACCCCCTGGCCAAGTCCTCCCAGTTTATATATGGCGCATGATGTCATATGGTATGTAATGTCAGTTTGAGACAACTGTCCTGGCTGTGTCCCCTCCCAGCTTCTTGTGCACTCCCTGCCTCCTCGTTGGCAGGCCAATACGAGAAGCTGAGAAGTCCCTGACTGCTTGGCAGTAACTAAAACATCAGTGTGTTACCAACAGTGTTCTCATCCTAAATCCAAAACAGCATTAGACGAGCTACTAGGAAGGAAATTAACTCTATGGCAGCCAAAACCAGGACAGCAAGATGAGATCTTAACATATTCTTCAAAAGAGTGACCTTCAGGAGTCTTTTGTGTGGAGGTTTCGTTTCTTATAGATTCATATTCTGTTACACTCCCATCCATCCCCTACCTATTTAACAGGGACGTTGGTATTCCTACCTATAATTTGTTAGCAGGAAAGAAAAGCATGCATTCAGGGAAACATCCACCAGAGATTATTAACAGCTACGTCGTTGTAATGATGGATGCCTCCAAATCCTTTGGATCTACATGTCGGTATAACTCAGGACCAGAGTATGACCCTGCAGAAGTTAGCCTGTACAAGCAGGTTTAACTTTCAGTAATTCTTTGTGTTGGTAGCCCTCCTGGGTTTGAACTAGAGAGATTTCTGCCTCTCTTCATGTATTTTAGGGATCTCTGTCACTCGGTCATGGAGTTTGCTTTCTGGACATCTTGTTAGTTGGCTCTCGAGTCTGTACCTACTTGTGCTCGATCTAGTTATCCAACCTGGCCTGTATGTTTTTAAGGTATTTCCTGGGCATCTGGTTAAATTTATGCATCAGGTTGGCTTCCTTCCAAATCACATCTGTGTGGAAGAAAAAAGTATGAAACCAAGCAATTTATTCCAGGCAAATGTCATCATCAAAATATTCTTATAGACCTGGGGAGTCCTAGCCATTGGTTATCCCTTTTGGTGTCCTGCTAAGTGGGTCCAAGGCAGACATGAAATATATTTTAGAAGGTCAGTCTTAAAATGTCCATGAACATACGAACAAGAAGAATTTCTTGCACAAATGTTGTTTAAATGTACTATTCATAAGTTGTTTTAGAGGTTGGCAGGGGAGTCGGAGGTGTGTTGTATAAACACAGGCTGATAGTCCCTTTGCTTACCCTGCTACAGAAGTGGTAATTCCGTGGACATTCACTGGATTAAATCCAGGAAGAGTTTGGGGCCAGTCCCAGAAAGCTGTGACCTCATATACACAGGAAACTCACAGTTCCCTCTACCACACAAATTTGTACACAGAGGGTGTTACAGAGAGTCTTAGCAGTAGAGCAACACTTTGAACGTAATCACAGCATTGTGAAGAAATTCTCCTTTGAGGCATATAGAAAAGCCTAATGAAACAACTCACTGAAAACCTGTAACGGTCAAGTAGCATGTGCACTAGTGGGTGCAAGTTTATTAAGTTCTCTGAGAATGAATGTCTTTCTCTACCAGCTCCTGTTTACCTTCAGCCGCACAGAAGACTCAATCATTAGATCTCTATTTCTGCCTCCTTTTGCAGGTTAATTATACGGCGTGACCACTTGCTGGAAGGCACCTTCAACCAGGTAATGGCATATTCACGCAAGGAGCTCCAGCGGAACAAACTCTACGTCACGTTTGTTGGCGAGGAAGGGTAGGGAACCACAAAATGCTCTCAGTTTTGAAGTAGCTGTTACGTTGCAAAACACAAAGTTGACTAAGGCTGAGCCTCTCTTGTTATGTAATGTCTCTTTGGTTTTGTTTTACCTCTAAGTGATTCATCTTAATGAGCTCAAACATTTGTTAAAAATAACAATAGCAATAATCCTTCATTTTCCTATAGCACCTCCCATCTAGATGTCTCAAAGTGACAATTTAAGTGGTTAAATGTAATGTCATCTTGTTGCCGTAGGTATTTTGACTGGCTGGAAGGCAAAACTGAACTACAGGCCCATATTTAGACACTGAATCAGTCTCAGGATTATAATATTCTAAGTCTTCAAAGTGGATCTGGTTTTCCTGCAAACGTTTTTTCTTTGCATGCCATCTAATGATCATTTGTTATCCATATATAGACTTCTTGTTTCTGGCTGAAGTGAGAAACATGAATGCCGTTCAGTCCTTACAGTTTAATTCACTCAGTTGGAAGCTGAAAGTAATACAAGTCTTTTGAGAGGACCTTTTTTCAGGAGACTTTCTGCCAGCCCTACAAATCCATGAGCCATTCTTGTATGATTAAAGCTAGCTCCTGACCTTTTGGTTCCAAATCTAAACAGAACCTTTCAAAGCCACCCTGGCTCACCTCAAGAGCTACGTTGTAATTGAGGCTTAATCCACATACTCTTATAATGGAAAGACCATTGTGCATATTTCCAGTGTTCCATATAACAAAGGCTTGAAATTGTATTTCAGTAACTTTCAATATAAAGTTTCTTTAAAAAATGAACAAAAAAAACCCCAACAAACAAAAACCCCCACATGTACAGGATTTCAGTTCCAAAGGTATCAGAACAATAAGGCTCTGGGACAGATCTCGGCCTGTCCAGCAACTGCTGACACCATCAGCTCTGAGGTGGCATGTCAGGTGAAGAGCTTCTGTCGAGCTGAGTTTGTCTGGGGACATGTTAGGTCCAGTGGAAAACAGAAGTCACCAATCTCAAGGAGAGTCACTCAGTGACCTCAATATCAGGGGTTTTTACTCTTTCTACTCTGTGGATTCAGTATTATTTCATAGAGGTGGTCTTTCACAGCTGTTTTTGCCTCTGGCTTGCAAGTAAAGCATAAACGTGCAGCATACCTCAGTTCGCGTTTTTGGAATAGCATTCTAGTATGCTAACACTGGCCAAAGTCATGTTGTTTTCCCCACATCTCTAATAACTTTTACTGTGTGAGGCACGGTGTCCTCAGGAGAAATTACAATCCAATTCGATTTGCAAATTCATTCATTCTTCACTGATTCATTTACATCTGAAGATACATTCCCCCCAGGGTTTCTGCTGTTTAATGCTAATATAGGTTCTGCTGGAGGGACTCCAAGATACCAGTTCTCTACTGAAAAGAAGAGTTGGTGCTGTATGGCCACATGATGCTGTATGGGCACAGCTCCCCATGTGTTTCAAAGCTAAAATGACATTGAAAATGAACTATGAAGGCTTTATGATGAGTTAATGTGTTGCCCAGAAATGCAATACCTAGTCTCTCCTCGGAGGTTTTTGCATATCGACAGGTGTTGTTTGTAGTTCTTTTCTCCAGCCATCATCAGGCTTAGTCCAGTATTTTAATGTCCATTGAACCAGATCTGTTACATGGTTAGCACCAGTGGTTCATGTGGGCTTACTACCATCCCCTTTTGCTGTTGTGGCTTTAGTCTCACCACATGATCCTAGAGTAAAGCTGCTCAAAGAGAAAAGTACTGAATCTCCAGATGTAAAACAGAGGAGGATGGGCCAGCCTGCCCTTTATCATCTTTCTAGTTGCACAAATCAATCATTCAACCCCTTGTGGTTATGCTTCCATAACTTCAAACATAATACAGAGCATTCTGATCCAGCTGCAGAGTTTTCCTCCTCCTTTACATTTGTTAAGTAGAAGGAATAGTGCCCGCCTCAGAAAATCTTTTGGCACGCATGATATATGGCTACAAATAATTTGTTCATATTGCTACATGTAGATTTATTTTAGGTTGAAAAACCTACCTACCATTATTAGAGGACGATCTATTTTTAATAAATCCATCACAGTTGGCTTTAATGCATTCATGAAGTTTTTTTGGTTGAGGGGTTTTTTTTCAAGTTGAGATAATTGGAAACAGCTTGATTTAAAAGTTGAGCTTAAAAAAAAAAAAGCAAAAAAGGTGACTCTCTACAGAGCAAAATCATGCAACAGCAAAGCACAGCTTAAGGTGTACCACGTGTATTTGAAGCTATCAGAAAAGTAGAAGAGCTTGGCTGGACCAAGTGAGGAATCACCATTCTGTCTTAAGAGACACAGTTCTGTTGGGACTTGGTCTTGCTCAGCATTGACCTTCAGGTTATACCTATAGCTAAGAAAGCATCCTTGGAGCTAGGTTGTTGGTTTGGTTACATCTCACTGTAGGAGGGTAAGAGCAATTTATGCTTCAGTCTGGGCTGTCAGTCTGTGAACCCAGGCATTCATAGGCAGTTCAAACCCACTCACTAAAAGGCTCGCCCTTTGCTCGCCAGCCAGCTAAGGCAAGGCTGAGCTTTGTACCTCTGATTTACTAAGCCTTTGGAGCAAAGGAAAAGAAACTACTTAAGGGATGTGTCTGAGTTATGATTCCTCCTAGATCATACTGGATGCTGGGGAAGTTTCAGCATGGTGACTTTTTATGGCTCAGAATCAAGTTTTGAGAGGAGAGGTACACCATGTTAGAAACACTTGACTGCACAGGGGTAGGTGTTAGCAGCCAGTGTAGGCAAAACCCAGGATATTCACTCAAATGGGAATGAGCCTCATTTTATCTGTTTTACCTTTTCCTTTCTAGGTTGGACTACAGTGGCCCCTCCCGAGAATTCTTCTTCCTTCTGTCTCAGGAGCTCTTCAATCCCTATTACGGGCTGTTTGAGTATTCAGCCAATGACACTTACACTGTACAGATCAGCCCCATGTCTGCCTTTGTTGAAAATCACCTGGAATGGTAAGGACATGTTATGCGGAATTGAACAATCCTTTTAGAGCAGTACAGAAATGGAAAACACAAAAGCTGCCAGTTTAGACTAGACTAGATAGAAATATCATTGCTTCTGCTGTGAAGAAGTGGGAAGTAGGTTGGGAGAAGGAAGAGAGGGAGTAAGTGTAAATACAACAGCAGGGTCTGGAAAAGGAGTTGTGGTAAGGTACAACTGTTAAAATGTCCTGCTCATGTTACTTGGGACTTGATGTTTGTATGTTTCTGTGTGAATGTGAAAAGGATAGGGAGATAAGCTCTGTTTAATGCAGGCCTCCTCTCCTTGGTATTTTCTAAGAGTAGCAAGTGTGGTCTTTCCATACATCAAGCAGCATTGTGCTTGGAAGCCATACAGTGTTCTCTGAGCCACACTGCCGCTCTATACCTATTACAGGCCTTAAAAAAAGGCCCAGTGAAAGCACTTTCCCTTTTCTCCCCTGACAGAATGTCCCTGATTGTGTGTGGCAAGGCCAGCAGAGCCAGCAGGTACTTCACCGTAACTAGTATGTGTGCAAACAGACAAATTGCTGATCTTTTTTCTTTATCAAAAATTCTGAATGCATATTGTGATCTCCTCATTTTTCTATCTGCCTGCAGATCTGTCCGTCTTTGGGAGTTGGTTTCCCTTTGATAGTTTCAGATGTGGTTCAGTGAAATATGGGCTGCCAGCCCTGGGTGTCGTTTGATCCCTTGTGGGATTTCATTGTGTCAAAGAAATACTGCTGCATGGGTTTGTTCCTATGATGTTTTTCTTTGTCTAACCAATCTCACTGGCTCCTCTCAGAGATCTCAGAGATCCTTTTTAAAATGGAAAGCAGTTCAGGCCCCTTTTAAACTGCAAATAGAACGTGCCCTTCTATTCTTGTAAACAGGTTCTCCTTTGCTTTGGCTTACAGTGGGCAGGAGATCAAGAACAACTAAATGGTTGCACTGTAACCTCTATTAAGGTTGCAGTGGACAAAAAGGGACGCTGCTGGGACCTAGTGTGGTCTCTGAATTTTTTTTTTTTTTTTTGCGTTATCACTTCCAGCCATAGTGGTGCATTATGCTAACAATGATACTTGCATTAGACTGTTTCTCTGCTGACATTAGCAAGAAGAGAATGGCTTAGTTCTTACAGCTTGTCCATCTCCCACTGCAATCCTAGTTTTCAAGAAAAAATACAGTCTGTCCTTTGTTCGGCTTAACAGACAACGTGGATAAACTTTTGATTTAGGAGACTGCGTTTGCGAAGATGCATTTTGATTTCAGGGCACAGGACTACTTAGGCAGGTGCAAACGCAAGATCATTCTGCCCACACTGTGAGCAAACTGAACACAGGCCTCTTTCTCCAGAAGTGGTGTTGCCATGTTATCTCAGTGGTATTTGAAATAGGCCCTGGCTCTTATCTGTTACAAATACTGTTGTTGCAAAGAGTTCAGCTGCAGTTTCCTTAAGTGATAAATTCTGCTGCAAAAAGTATAGACTTCATTCGATCCCCTCATTTTGTTCTTCTGTTCCTTGAGAGATTTCAGCATGGAAGAGGCAGCTTTTTAAAGGTATCCTGGGCATATAGAACAGCAGAAAGACACCCAATATGGTTTTCTGTAGCAGTTAGCATTTGACTCAGAAATCAGTAGCAGTTAGACACTTAGAATAATATTTCTCCAGCTACACATATCTTGTATACAGAGTGTTATTTGGGCTCTTGGCAGTTTTGATTTTCTTTTTTTTAGGAAAGAGAAATGAAGTCCTTTGGCCTGCAGAAGGAAATAAATGCTATGAACGAAGAGGTTTGTACATAAAGCAGTGTTGACAGGGCAAGATTACAGAACCCAAGGGAAAGCTAAGCAATCTAGTAAGTGCTTAGTAATACTTCTTGAACCTGTTATGGAAATAACTGGCTGAGACTAGCAGTTTATAATTAGCCCGATAGGTTTCATGATTGGCTTGTTAGGTATCTAGACATTCTAAATGTTTTTATGCTGTGTTGACTGATCTGAGCTATTCATGTGTAACCGTAGAGTACAGTATTCAGAAGTCTGTGCAGCCAGCTAAGATAGGATTTTTGAAACTCACAAAGTACAATTCTGCCATAAAGGCTTTATAGGCTAACTTCTCTGAGGGCACTGTACTAACTTGTTTGTCATTATTTGTTCATGAGGATTGGGGTTTTCTGAAGTTCTTGGTCTTTCTCCAACTTTCTCATGAAAGTCAGTGCTAACACTTCTATTTCTCAGACTTACTTGTTGATACGATTCCAACCGAGCCTTGTCCTTCTAACATAAAGATTAATTTCCTGTTCCCAAATCTGTTATGAGACATCAGTTAACATAGATGGATGAATCAGTTTTGAGAGTCCCAGGGTCACAGATAATTAATATTCATAGTCTCTTCAAAGCTTGAAGTTTCATGTCAGTCATAAAAACCACACAAACACAATTGGTTTAGATTTGCAGATTTCTTGAACTGTATGCCTTTTGATGCTATGGGGCTTATCATTTGTGTGAAATCTCCCCTTTACATGTTTTTTAACTGCGAGAGTTATCCAGACATGGCTATATTAAGAAACAGGGCTAGCAAAAAAATCCCCTCAAAATTATTTTGCATTTTCTCTTCCTTAAGCCAACAGTGGTGAGTTTGAGATAAATACAACAAAATGCAAAGATGTGAAGTTTTGTTCATATTGGCAGAATTGAGAAACACGCTGCTCTTTTTCCCCTGGCCTAGAAGTTACAGTTCTGCCCCTGTTAATGGCTTATTTTATGCCTTGCTCTTTGTACAAACAGCATTCTGAGTCCAAAATGAGCACATCAAAGCACAGAGTAGTTGTATGCATGCCAAGTTAAGAAAGAGACATAATGACTGGAAAATATTTCTCATTTATGGAGAAACTGAGATTTAACACCTTTCCTGCAAGCTTCCATTGAATAAGACTTTTTCCTTCATTTAACATATGTGCCTGCTGAACACACAAAATACAAGATATCACACATTTTCAAACTTAAAAAATATTTTAAATCCCCCTGTATCTGAAAGGACACAGTTAGAGCTTTCTAGACCTAAGGAGTTTGATGATACACATTTTTATCTGCATGCTACAGGATGTATCTGAAGTTCATAGCCAGAAGAGCTGCTTTTAATCCATGCCAGTAATGAGCCATTCTATCTGATCCAGGTAATGTGTCTAGCTCTTTGCCTGGATATTTGAAAATATCTTCTAAAATACTGTTTACACCCTCACTGAAGGTAGTTTGCCCTTCTCCAAATAAGTGGGCAAAATGTGGTGGCAGCTGCTATATATTGTTTCAGTGAAAAGAATATGGTTTAGTCCAGAAAGAATATTCTTGTCTTTGTTCTTGGTCAGGTGTTTGGGCAACTGAAATAGGGTGAGTCACTGAAGAATCCTTCTGAAGTTTTACTAGATGCACTGGGAGACAGAGTAGTGGGCAATATGAAATGTTTCTGTCACAACCTCACGCGAAGTTAGAGGTATAATATTCAGTTACAGCTCCATAATGCTGAGTTCTTACATACTAATAAATGGCTCCCAATAGCTTGCCACATTAGCTTCTCACTTTCCTCCCTGCTAACAGTCCTTTGAAAGATTTTAGACTGACTTTCAGTTCCCTGCAGCATTGAAGCACTGGGGTCCAGGATGCCCAATATTAGAGGGTATATAAAGATACTTTTTCAGTGGGGTGAAAAAAGGTTTCTGTCTCTGAATTGAATGACTAAGGTTTGATTGAATATTGTAGTTCTCATTTTCACCAAAAATAAGTAAATAATAAAAGGTTGGATGGTGGATCAACGCTGAGAGAAAAAAAACATCCTGAAGTGTAAGAGATGGAGGAAATGTGTTTCAAAATTCTGGGAACTAAATATCTAGTTCCAGAGTTTGCATAGTTTCAAATCCTCAGGTGGGTCGCTGGTTACTCTCCCTGTCTTCTTCATGGTGCATTTTCAAGAGGTCTAGAAAGTTGGTGGCATCTTTTCACTGCATCTCATTCACTCTGTATCGTAACAGAATGATTTGTCTAATCATGCCACAGCATGATTATTGTGATTGATATCACAATACGCTGTGGTTTTCCTCAGGTCTTTATTTTGGTCTATCATTTTCCATGGTATTTCCCTATGTAGCTCTAGCTAAGCAAAATGGTAAACTGAATTCTTGTTTCTGTGATAATTTCTGTATCATTTTCACCAAACCTGAAGAGTATTATCTCTGCACTGTTTCATTGGTCACGTGGCTACCAATTTTGGATGTTATGATTTGGCTGTCATCATAATATCACATAAGAAGTTCTACTTAGAATAAAGCAATTCTCAGTGTTTTCTCGTGAACTTTCTCTCCCTGATATAATTAATCTGACAGTGACAACAAAAGTACCATTGTCTTTTCAGTTCACAAAACACTGTTTTCACAATCTAGTCACAGGTGGAAATCCAGTCTCTCTTTTTCACTTCTTCAGAGTGGGCCAGAGTTTTCCTTCACAGCAGTCTTGTCCCCAGGGGTAATCCAGTAAGATAATGCAATGCACCCTTCTTTGAGAGACAGCACCGTACTCATGGCACGGTCATCTACACCAGACTTTTTGTCCCCAGATCACTTGCCTGGTCTTTTATCTGACTTGCCCCAGCAATCCATTTCACATCATCCACTTCTGAATTTTTAGTTCATTGCATGTTTGTAAATGTAGAACCACTGCCAGAAATGTGAAAAGAAGCCCAGTCTCTGCATAGAAGACCAGATGGCCTAGACAGATAAAATCATTCACAGACATTCATTTGGAGATCTGAGGGATGCTAACTTGAAACATCTTTTTCTGTGTTTTCCTAGTGAATTAATGGCAGCATGTTTTTTTTAACAATTAGGCATTTGTGGACCTTGCTGTGACATTTATGCAGCCAGAGAGCAGTACTGCAGTGTCACAGTTATCTTAGAGGTTTGTTTGGTTTTCTTTAAATGAAATTTAATACACTTATAAGACTTGTGAGTAAAATGTTTTTGTGCAGAACCCTACTGAAGACCACAGTGATGATGATATAGTCAGACCCAGTGGTCCAGGTCCCCAGAAGCTGTAGATTGATTCCTGGCTGCAATGCCCTAATGAACAGTAGGAACTTAATACTCATTTAGAAGTGCTTTGGGGCAGGAGTTTCTTCATTCAGTTCCCATAGTTAACCTTTCTTTCTGCCCTCCAAGACTCCTCGTATTCTAGTCCGTGCTGCTGAACAAAGTCAGACAGAAAACTTGCATGTATTTCTACATTGTATTCTACAAGCAGATGCAAGCCTACTCTCCATGCAGACACGAACTTGCTTTCCCTGTGCTCCAAGCCAACTGACGTGGTTACTGCAACATTGAGCTGAGAAAATACATGCTGCCTCCCATCAGGGCTGATTACTTCAGGCTTGGCACTGCCTTGGTTGCTTTTGCGTGCTCTGGCAAGCTTGGCACATGGGTAGAGCAAGCTCCCTTTGCCTGTGCAGTGCTGTGTGGGTATACTTCCAGCCAAACTCTGACCTTCCCTTTTATTTATTTCGTGTAAATGAGAAACCACATAGCCATCGCTATCCATCTCAAGCATGCCAAAGAATGCAGGGTGTTGTTTTTCCCATTTTTGTTTTAATAAACTCAAGAAGAACCAAGAATGTTGCAACCCCAACTGTTCTTTCTCCTTGGAGAGCTTGGTTGGTTTTCTTAACCCAATTTCATTAGGAGTTGAGCCTTGTGCAATTGCCTTGCCCATCCATCAGACAGTTTCCTAATCAGTTTGAGACTTATTTGACAGGAAGGTAAACATCTCAAAGACACTAATTTCCTAAAAGCTTTGCAAAACTTGTGGCTGGGTAAAGGGTATATATGCAGAAGAATGCCTCAGCAAGGGCAGGCTGGTGAGCTCAACATTTATCTGTTCTGTTTGGCCTCTCGACTGGCCAGTTAGCACGAGTGAGCTGACAGGTCCATCACAGGCACAGGCTGTGAACCAGCTGTGTCATCTTCCTTGGTAGCTTGAGGATGTGAGGGAGAGCTGTGAAAGCTTAGGGGAGGCAGAAGGGAGAAATTGGAGATACTCCAAAGTGTGGGAAGTGTTAGCAGAGATGTGTAGGAGGAACTGAAGCTATTGCAGTGTGGTAATGTCCGGCCATCAGAGACAAATCTATAGGAAACAAAGCTCCATTAATACTGCTACGTGGACAATGACTTATTTCAATTAAAGTCTCTTTAAAGAAAGTGACAAATTGCCTAATGACCTAATGGGTTGTATTCAGATGCTCATAGGATGGATTTAGGTGCATTCCATAGCATCTAAGCAAGAGGTCTGCAAAAAGCTATTACTCCTCTCCACTGACTGAAAGTAACTCTGGGGAATATGTGGCCCAAATTACTCATTTATCCACCCCTTATTCTAAACCATCTATGTCATGCCCAGGTCCCACACTTTCCAATACATCCCAGTTAATCACCACCGCTTTTCCTGTCTTTTGATATATGCACAAAGATATCATTACCTTAGTCCATGGACCATCCCTACAAAATATTTGTTGAGTTCATTTAGTCCATGAGCTTGGGCTCCATCTGTCATAACAGTCCCTCAGGGCAGGAGGGATGGTTCATGGTGTTGGATTGTTGCATGCCAAAGCCAGCTCTGGTTCCACCATTGCTGCATTTTGCTCGGTTTCATTAAAGTTCATTCTAAACTAATCTGGGTGGTTCTTACTATAATACTGTTGATACGGCATACAGCCACCATAGAGGTGATGCTATACAGTATTATATAGCAATTAACTTCATACAATTTAATTAATTTGGTCTTCTCACCCAAAATCAAATCCCCTTGAGGTACACATCAGAATTCTCCATCCTTCCACATCACCCACCAAGTGCACCCAAGTCCTTGAGCAAAGGGGTTTGCCTTTGCCTGAGGCAGGAATAACCCAGACTGTCTTACCCAGATTATTTTTATGTGCACTGGAGGGACTTTATCTACTTCTACAGTACGTGGAAGTTTTGATTGGGCAGGGCCAGTTGGTAGACCCCCTAGTGCTGACTAACCAGGTGGCCTTTGCTCAATGTGTATCCCAATGTTTGAAGGTTCCCCCACCCGTTGCTCTCAATGTTGTCTTTAGCAGTCCATTGTATCATTCAATTTTCCCAGAGGCTGGTGCATGACAGGAAATGAGATACACCCACTCAATGCCATGCTTTTTGGCCCCGTTCTCTGTGAGGTTATTCCAGAAATGAGTCCCATTGTCTGACTCAGTTCTTTCTGGGGTGCCATGTTGCCACAGGACTTGTTTTTCAAGGCCCAGGATGGTGTTCTGGGCAGTGCTGTGGGGCACAGAATATGTTTCCAGCCATCCAGTGGTTGCTTCCATCATTGTAAGCACACGGCACTTGCCTCAGCAGGTTTGTGGGACTGTGATATAATCAATCTTCCAGGCCTCCCCATATTTATATTTCAGCCATTGTCCTCCATACCAGAGAGGCTTTAACCGCTTGGCTTGTTTGATCACAGCGCATGTTTCACGTTCGTGGATGACCTGTGAGATAGCATCCATGGTCAAGTCCACCCCTTGATCACGAGCACATCTATATGTTGCATCTCTTCCTTGATGGCCTGAGGTGTCATGAGCCCAATGAGCTATAAATAGTTCACCCTTACGCTGCCAGTCCAAATCCACCTAATTCAATCTTGGCAGCCTGATTCACCTGCTGGTTGTTTTGATATTCCTCAGTGGCCCGACTCCTGGGTGCATGGGCATCTATGTGACGTACCTTTGCAACCAGCTTCTCTGCCTGGGCAGCAATATCTTACCACAATGGGGCAGCCCAGATGGGTTTGCCTCTGTGTTGCCAGTTGCTCTGCTTCCATTGCTGTAACCACCCCCACAGGACGTTTGCCACCATCCATGAGTCAGTACAGAGATAGAACAGTGGCCATTTTTCTCACTCAGCAATGTCTAAAGCTAGCTGGCTGGCTTTCACCTCTGCAAACTGACTTGATTCACCTCCTTCAGCAGCTTCTGTGACACATCGTATAAGACTCCATACAGCAGCCTTCCACCTCCTATGTTTTCCCACAATGCAACGGACCCATCAGTGAACAGGGCATATGGCTTCTTATTTTCCGGTGGTTTATTATACAGTGGGGGCTCTTCAGCGTGTGTCACCGCCTCCTCTGGTGACATTCTGAAATCTTTGCCTTCTGGCTAGTCTGCAATCACTTCCAGAATTCCTGGGTGACTGGGTTTTCCTATTCAAGCCCCCTGTGTGATCAGTGCAACCCACTTACTCCATGTGTTGCGCGATGTGTAGAGGGAACTCTCCCTTTGAACATCCAGCCCAGCACCCGCAGTCGGGGTGCCAGGAGGAGCTGTGCTTCAGTACCAATCACCTCTGAAGCAGCTCAAACCCCTTCATATGCTGCCAATATCTCTTTTTTCAGTCGGAGTGTAGTGGGCCTCGGATCCTCTGTGTTCTCGACTCCAGAACCCCAGGGGTCAACCTCGAGTCTCCCCTGGTGCTTTCTGCCAGAGACTCCAGGTAGGGCCATTTTTCCCAGCTGTGGCGTACAGCACATTTTTGACATCTGTTCCTGCCCAGACTGGCCCAACAGCTACTGCATAGACTATTTCCTGTTTAATTTGTTCAAAGGCTTGTTGTTGCTCAGGGCCCCATTTGAAATCATTCTTCTTCCAGGTCATCTGATTGAGAGGGCTTACAGTCAGATGGTAATTTGGAATATGCATCCTCCAGAAACCCACAACGCCTAAGAAAGCTTGTGTTTCCTTTCTGTTAATCAGTGGAGACATAGCTGCTAGTTTGTTGATCACATCCATTGGGCTCTGACTATGCCCATTTTGCCATTTTATTCTAAAAAGCTGGATCTCCTGTGCAGGTCCCTTGACCTTACTTTGTTTTATGGCAAAATGGGCTTTCAGAAGGACTTGGACTATTTTCTTCCCTTTCTCACAAACTTCTGCTGCTGTGTTGCCCCATATGATGATGTCATCAATGCATTGTAGGTGTTCTGGAGCTTCACCCTGTTCCAGTGCAGTGTGGATCAGTCCATGGCAAATGATGGGGCTGTCTTTCTACCCGTGGGGCAGTCAATTCAAGGTGTACTGGATGCCCATCCAAGTGAAAGCAGACTGTGGCCTGCACTCTGCTGCCAAAGGGATTGAGAAAAATGTATTAACTATATCAATTGTAGCATACCACTTGGCTGCCTTTGACTCCAGTTCATATTGAAGTCTACTATTGATAGTCTCCTGTCAGTCTCCACTCTCCATTAGACTTTTGCACCGACCATATGGGACTGTTAAAGGCTGAGCGGGTTCTGCTGATCCCTCCTTGGCTCTCCAGACAACGAATCAGCTTACGGATGGAAATCAGGGAGTCTTGGTTGGTGTGTATTGCTGCACCAACAATTGCCACCTGTTGTTCTTCAACCCTGAGCAATCCCATAACAAATGGGTCCTCTGAGAGACCAGGCAAGGTAGACAGCTGTTTAATTTCCTCTGTCTCCAATGCAGCTATAATAAAAGCCCACCGGTACCCTTTGGGTCCTTGGAAGACCTCTCTGGAGGTAGTCTATGCCCAGAGCCTCTGGGCCAGTCACAACAGGGTGCTTTTGTCACTCATTCCCAGTTAGACGCACTTCAGCCTCCAGTGCAGTTAGCTGTTGGGATCTCCCTGTCACTCCAGAAATACAGATGGGTTCTGCCCCTTCATGACTCAATGACATTAGGGTACCCTGTGCACCAGCGTCCACTGGAGCCTTATACTCCTGTGGATCTGACATGCCAGGCCACACAGTCCAATAAACCTGGTTTAAACCAGCTGCTTGGCTTCCCTCCCTCTAATTCCAGGCTACTGGCCCCATTATCCCAGCATCAGAGCAGCCAGGTAACAATGTGCTTGCCTGAAAAGCAGCTGAAATCTTTTTGCATATCTCGCAACTTACTCAGGGATAGAAATTGGGTGGTTACCACATTGTTTACAAGTTCTTCTTCTTCCTGTTGTCGTGATGGCCCTGCCTCCTCATCCTTTACTAAACGAGCTGACTTTGTGTTCCTTTCTTCTTGTGTATAGGGTCCACTGATAGCACCAGGGTTGGGGGGCTGGTTCTTGGGTTCATCTGCAGTGCCTATTGCTGGTGTTGGAGTTGGAGTGGCCACAGTGTCAGTTGCTGGGGTTTGAGTGGCTGCGGTGCCTGTCGCTGAGGTTGGAGTAGCCGCAGTGCCTGTCAGCCTGTGTTCCCTCTCTTTCCCCGATGGCACTGCCTACTATCAAGCAGTGTCTGGTAGATACTGGTCAGGGCGCAGCACAGTGCATTAAGTTGTGCCTCTTTGGAATAGCCACAGCATTTTCCTTTCAAATATTCTATCACTTCATCAGGGTCCTGTGGTTGATCGGGAGTGAAGTTCTCTAGATACCCACCCATATTCTCCCACATGCCATGCCACCCATGACTATCCAGCCTCGGGGCATATCTCTGGGTGGTACTCTTGAAACAATTTTTTGTAACTCTAAGCAAGACCTGAAACACATTCAGGAGACATAGCCATAGGAACATGCTGGCTTGAAAATCCCAAAGATATTCAAAATTCCTAAGTAAGTACTACTGTAACTGGCCTGGAGGAGAAGGGAAAGGTGAAGGAGGGGGGGAAAGTGTCCCCCCTTGTTTCCCCTCATAGATTGGCTCTCCAAGGAGAAAAGGTAAAGGGTATAATTATTAATAGTTTCTGTGAGATGGCTCCTGAAGTATGGAGATGACAGCAATGTTGAGTACAAATACCAGATTAGTCTCACCAATAGTAATTTAATCATATCATAACCCCATGTTAAACAGTACAACAAAACGATAACCTTGATCCATCTTGCAGAGATGATAAACAGCACCACAGGGCATATTTACAGCAAGCTAGGCATTACATAACGCAACCCTGAGAAAAAATACTACAACATTGTGACCAGCAACTATTAAATTTATATAATGGATGCTTATAACAAATTTGTTTTAAAGCACTCTGGTAGGATCTGTCACTATCTCAACCCTTCGTGCCCCATGTTGGGTGCCAAAGATACCTGTTGTGGATTAACCCAGCAGGCAGCTAAACACCACACAGCCGTTTGCTCACTCCTCCCCCGCAGTGGGATGGGGGAGAGAACTGAAAAAAAGTAAAACTCGTGAGTTGAGATAAAGACAGTTTAACAGGACAGAAAAGGAAGATAAAATAGTAATAATAGAATATACAAAACAGGTGATAGACAACGCAATTGCTCACCACCCACTGACTGATGTCCAGCCAGTTCCTGAGCAGCGATCACTGCCCCCTGGCCAACTCCCCCCCAGCTTATATGCTAAGCATGACATTGTATGGTATGGAATACCCCTTTGGCCACTTTGGGTCAGCTCTCCTGGCTGTGTCCCCTCCCAGCTTCTTGTGCGCCTCCTGCGGAAGGCTCATGCCTCCTCACTGGCGGGGCCTGGGAAGCTGAAAAGTCCTTGACTTAATTGTAAGCACTGCTTAGTAACAACCATCATTATTTTCATCCTAAATCCAAAATACTGCACTGTACCAGCTACTAGGAAATTAACTCTATCCCAGCCACAACCAGGACACTCTTTAATGTTTGAACTGTTGTGGCAGGCAACGTACATATGGCCCAATACCTGTTTTATTAAGGGAGTCAGAAGCACTGAGTTTGGTTTTAGGTTCACATGGACCAGTTGTGTGAGTCTGTGTTTGGGGGAGGAATGAATTTAGAAGACCAATTTTGCAATTATCTTGAAGGGACCTGTTTATGCTAAACACTGAAAAATCACCCTCTTAAATATCAGATCAGATATAGCAACCCAGAGTGGGTATCCAGCAACATCCAGTTGTTTTTGAAATTTAGATGATTACCTCTTTGCCTCAGTTTCCATCTGAAGAGATTTCCTAGTATGTAATCAACTTGAAATCCATTTGATGTACACTGATGCTCTGAACTGCTTTGAAATTCTCAGATGAAAAGCACCATAGAACACCAAAGCATTTAATGTTACGTTACACTATAAATTTTAATTACTAGCAATATCTGACTTTAAATAAATTATGTTTGCATGAGAAATTTTCAAGCACTATTGTAAATCTTCTGGACAAGAATGATATTAAAATAAATATGCAGCTGAAATAATTTTATAAGACCTTTTCACTATGTGAAAAGAATATGTTACTGAAATGCCTTCTTGCTACTGCACTGTGATCTCTCTCAATGCCTTTTGTACTTACATAAACTTTGATTTTGCTATTAAGTTTGATGTATGACTCTATCACATAGAGCCTGCCTCAACCGCTGGTTAATTATTTATTAAGCGTCAGGAGGAATTTGAAGATTAAAGGCAAAGCAAAGTGAAGGAGAAAAAAAGATTCTCGCTAACTGAGCTTCTACAGTAACTATTTTTTTAAAAAAAAGTTTATATTTACTTTATTATGGACTTTCTGTCTCTTAATGGAGGATTTTTCCCAAGTTTTTTTGAGGAATGGCAATATAAGACAGGTTGAAAGAAGAGATGTCGCTCTTCTTTCCTCCTTTTCTTTTCTCTCAATCTCCTATTGTCTAGCACTGCTTCCATAATTACAGTTTGGTTTGAGGGAAAGGCGGGTGTTCTGTTTTGTGGTGTTTTTACAGAAGTCATCTTTTTTTTTTTCCCCTCGCTTAAGGCCACTTAGACTTTTGCAATATTGCAGATTAAATTTACCCAGAGATGGGAGGCTTCACATGAAAATCTCTGTAGTGTCTCCACCTTGCATGTGGTAGAGGAGAAAAGGGTAAAATCCACACTGTCTCTGAGCATGTGGGCCTGCAGGGAAGCATCAGGGTGGGTAGTGATTGTGTGTTTAGTTGTAGTGGCGAAAAAGTCCCAGGGAGTGATGAATGTCCTCATATCTCTTGTTGCAGACACACTGGAATGGCAAGGCTGAGCTGTCACTGTGAAGTATTGCTCTGTCGTCTTTGCTCTTCCTTATTTCTCACTGCATTTTATTCAGCCTTTGGTGAGGTAAAGAAAAGTCAATTAGAGCAGGTGCAGAAATTCCCAAGCTAACCTTTTTTTATTCGTAAACACAATTCATGCATCAAAAGAAAGACTGCGTGCCTTGCAGAGAATTGTTTTCAGTAAATCATCCAAATTCATTTTGGATATTTTTGAGTAGAAAAGGTATTTCTCTTTGTGTAGGTCTCTCCCTGGAATATTTTGAAAGTTAGAAGTTTCATTTTTCCATTGAAAATTATTCTTCATTTCAATATGTTACATTAGTGTTACATTAAACTGCAGAAAAAGGGAGGATTAAAAATTTAAATTGATCTGATCTGAATGGATTTAAAGGGAGAAGGGCAAGGTCAGGTTTGTCAGTTTGCCCCAACTTGGGACAGCAATATTTTTCAAAATTTCAGTAAAATCATAGAGAATGAGAAAAATCCTGACCTGTCTATTCTCTATGGAAAAAAAAAAAGTATTTAGTAACGAGTACAGAACTGTAAATTCAGTATCTTAAGTCTGATTGAAAGAAGCTCTATACATTGTGACTTGCATTCTGGAAAAGACGGACTGGAATGATGTAATTTTATTGGAAAGAGTCATAAAGGAAAAGTAAAAAATTCTCTTGGACTTCAGAACAGCAACACAAAGGTCCAGGTCTGCTGCATTCTGCATGTTTCCAGGAGAGGATCGGAGCTGTCAGTTTGCAGTGGTATTACTAAAAGTTGGAGGTGTTCACTGGTTAGCAAAACAAGACCTAAAATAGACTTTCAAATAATTAATAGCATGTCTGAATTTTAGCACACAGATTTCTGAGTTTACTCAGTTGAAGAACTTCATCTGGAGAGGCAGGGATCATTAGCTGAACTGCAGCACAGTGCAAACCCAAGTGTACGGCTTCTGGACCAGGGTTGGTGAGTCCACACGGCTCTGCACCGCAGACAACCTGTTTGCAGTTAGCTCAAGGATATCTGCATCATACTTCATGACTTGGGGTAAACATTCCTGGGTGCTTACCAGTGAGTTTATGATGAGCAGTCTCTCTCATGCTTAAATAACCCAGACAGGCTGGAAAGGATGTGCCTCCTTTGACTGAGAATAAGTCCGTTATTGTGGCTTCAGTGTTCGTAGTTAGCCATTGAAGGAAAACATGCAGTCATTTGGCTCGTGCTTTTATGGCCCTCTTGTCTGGCAGATGACTAAATGTATGGATTTTCCCCTGTAGCTTGACTAGTTTGTTTCAACACATGGCAAAGCTATGGAAAGCAAACATAAATCATGCAATGTATAAAGCGTCACTAATTCACAGGTTTACAAAGTGCCCCGCCCCCCCCCCCCCCCCCAGCTTTTCCAAAAGGTTTGACTGAGAAATCAAAATCTCTTGATAAAAATGCTCTTTTGCTGGCTTAAAAAAACCAACTCATATGCATCAGACTGAGTTGGTCTGTAAGGAGCTGATCATCAACTAGAGCTAATTCACAAAATTACATATCGTTTTATAGAAAGTAAGAAAGTTAAAAATGTCAAACAGACTAGACAACTAAATTGGAGCTGGACCATGATTCCATTGCTGTCTCTACCACTTCTTTTCTGGATAACATTCAATAAGTCATTTTACTTCTGGACTTAAGTTTTCTCATTTGTCAGATGAAATATTGGCACTGATCTCCTCTGCAAGCCAGTCGAAAATACAGCCTAGGGTCCTGGGAATCACAAAACATAGAGGTTTGTAATCTTCTAGCCGTTAGTTCATACCTGTCTGCATCTCCTCTGTAGTTACTGGGCAGAAACGGAGGAGACTTTGCCAACTGTCTTACAGGCCAGTGTGTTTTATCCATTGTGCCAGCAAGAGAAGCTAAACCCTGCAAGCAGCCCAGTCTCTGATGAGGGTTAGTCATGTTTATGCTGCCATATTTTGCCAGGGGCTCTGCCAGAGGAGGATGGTTGTACATTATGGTCCGTGACGCTGATAGCTCTGCAAGCAGAGATGGCCACTCCAGCACGTGGCCACACTCCTCCTCTCCTCCTCCAGAACACAACATTCATGGAACTTCTTTGTAATTGGTAAAATGACACAGAGCACAGAGTACAGAGTTCTTGTTACAGAGAGACCATCTACTTTATTAATCTCAGTATTAGTTTAAAGCCAGAACTGGAAATCAGTTCTCCATTTCCTGTGCGTGGAGTCTGTGGTGCTGAGACAACCCATGACACCAAGGCTGGCCTGCCTGCGATGACTCCACGCAGAGGAAGCCCCAGAGCTGGATTTTCTCAGTTCTTTATCTGCAGTAATAACTCTGACACAGTTCCGCTGATGTGCAAGGAGCCAATGTAGCTACCTCGGCGTGGGCCTTACTAACTGGGATGCAGTGCTGTGCAAATGCAGCTGTAACTGTTCCTCAGTGTGAGCATTACCTGGAGCCACTCTGTGCTTCAACTAAGGAGTCCTCCTGAAAGTAGCTGTTTGATAGATTGTCTTTAGAGAAACCTGAGGGGGTACAATTAATTTCTCTTGTCTACATTATCTTTGCCCCTCATTTTTCTGGATAAAGCAGAACAGCCTGCAGCTCTCCTGATAAAAGCATGCTTTTTTCTCTGTGGCACAGTTAGTCTTTTAACCTTCCCTGACAGTTCTTTTGTGGTGGGTATAGCCAGGATATAAGGAAGATGAAAAGACATTTTGAGTGAAAATGCAACTTAAGAGACGAGGAAAAGACTTGAAGGATTCAATTAGGTTAAATAAAGACACAATAGGGTTTGCATTATCTCATTGTTTTTCAGTTACTGGTAAATTAGGCTTCAGCAGTGTTTTGAGGTTTAGTTGCTAATTCAGGGTACATGAGCTCCGGAACTTTAGAAGGATGTGGATAGTTCACGTTTCCATCATGTGTAAGCAATAGCTCTTTTTCATGTAGTTACTCTTTAGTACTGAGAAGCAGAAATGTTGTGTTCCATTTGCAGATAGATCCAGAAAATAAAAGCAGGGCAAGCACTTACTGGAGTGTCAGTATTGCACTGGCCTTTTGCAGCAGAAAATTTATGCTCAATTTAGCAATAAACTAAGAGGTTGACTCATATAAACACATTCATCATATAAAATTCAGGTGCCCAGCAAAAGTAAAAATATCTAAAGGCAGGCTAGCAAGAGAAGGCTCACTCCTGTAGATCTTCACCTGAAGAGAATTACCAATTCAGGATTTGAAGCCTAATGGAAGTTTATTTGTACCAGGTTGCTTTTCTCTCTGAAAAATCAGTTTTCATCTTTTCTTTTTTGTTGTTTTTTTTTTCCTTCTTCAATTTCAGTTCTTGGGCGATGCACATGTATTTCACGCATCTCTGAACACCCTCTTTGTATGTTATGACAATCCGCCAGCAGGCCTGCTGGACTGCCCCGCTTTCCATACACTTTACTATCGGAACTACTTAAGAAAGGCCAGTGCTTTCTTAAATGAGTGTTACAAATTTCCTTTAAAATATAATTAAATCTCATAAGTTTTACAAGAATAGTAAACAGAGTATTGTCAAAGAGGGACTTGTGGAATATGCTCCTTCATCTTTCAATGCCTGAATGAAATACCTTGGCTCTGAGTAGAATGTGTCCTCTATTAAGTCCCAGTAATGTTTGCAGGGGCTGCAAGGGTAAATCCCTGTAGTCTATAACTATTTAACATCCATCAGTTTCCAGGCTGGAAATCTGCACAAATAGTTGCCCCGTGTCAGCACTCCTAAATGTTTCCTTTCAGTTTTAATTTGGAAAATGGACTGAAAATGAAGCTTATCATCTGACAGAATTTTCTATAGTTTCAAAGTGAGGAGTAGCTGTCTGGAAACCCGGAACAATTTTGACCATATATGAGATAAGATGCATTTCAGTATTTAGAACATAACTCAAAGGAGGTTAAAAAGAAAACAACAAAACTTGGTCGGGTGGGTCATTACCATTCTTTCGGAAGTGTGTGGGCATCCAGAGTAAGCTCTCAGGTAGGATGCCAGTGTGGTTAGATATCAGAAGAGGTGGGATAAGTCCTCAGTGCAGCATTGGAAGGTGCTGCATGTAGGTGACCCAACATTGTATCTTTGTCTCTCTGAGAATTCTTCATATTAGAGATGGATATAAGAAAAGAAAACGAGCCAACAATAATCTTATTACTCCTTTTATTGGAATTCTTCTCCAGGACTAATTTAGCAAGTATTTTGCCTTTTCTCTTTAATGTGCTGAGACTTTGCGGACTTTTGTCTCCTGGCCTTTGTAAGAGCCATTCCTTTCACATTAATGACACATGAGCTCATCAGATTCCTGAACTGAAGAGGCATCGTGCTGGAATGCCATAGCGTCCACCTCTGAGCCTGCAGATACACAGAGCAAATTTGCCACAATACCAAATGACACAGTAGCAAAGAGTAAAGTCTGCAAAGTTTGCAGATGCAAGTCAGATAAACAGAACGGCAGTAGCTACCCCAACCTGTATGGCTAACCTTTCTGACAATACATCGCTTCACGTCATCACATTAGTACATTCAAATGTTCTGTCATTTATGTGAGTAGGGGTTAAATATGCACACCAAACTAAAGAAAGGCATTCATTAATGAAGGCTGATAGAGGTGTGGATTTGATCCACTGCCAAGGTTTTGTAAAGATGATCTGATCTACTGCTAGGTTATTGCTCTGTAGATGTAGCTCGTTACAGGAATGTTGATCATGTCCTGCACTGAGCCATCACAAGGATATGTGCTACCAGCATATAGACACACACCTCTGGTGCATATGCCTGACGCACTGCCAGCCTTGTTTAAAATTCATAGTGTATGAGGCCAGGCAGAGTTGCTGAAACCATCTCATCAGCTTTTTTGCAAAATACACATTCTTAGAACTTTCTTGCATTAAAAAAAAATAAAAACGTTCTTTGTTTAACAGGTGCTAGTGCTGGTGATTCCACCAAAATTCAGAAATCACGAATCGGTACATTTTCCTCTCCATGTTGTCCCCTCCTCCAAATCACAAGATTGGAAGTCACAATATTTTAGGCTATGAGAATGGATTTTAGTTCCTTTAATCAATAGTTTCTGGCCTTCAGGATGCTCACAAGGACCTTCATAACAATGGACGTTTTAACTGTCCTTTAAAACAAGCTGTACCACAACCCCTGGAACCTATGATGCCTGGTTTCTTTCTTAAAAATTTGGGTTTCATGACTGAATTGTCTGTTGTCTAGTAACATGAATGTTCAGAATGAAGCCTCTCCCATAAGTGGGCCCTTCTAAATACCTTCCCCTTTTTAGATTCTCTGGTATCTAATAACTGTTGAGATTAGGTCCAATCTCTCCCATGCGGAAGGACTAATAGGCTTTCCAGCTGCATTCACCTGCCAAATATCATTCTCCCTTAGAAGAGCTGCCAAGGGCAGCAGTCTTGTACCGCAGTGCAGCCTCATTTGTTCAGCTTGTCTTACAGGTGGCTAAAAGTTCATCTGCACGATTAAACAGCCAAAAGCTTTAAAACTGTTGCAACAGAATGTGTAAATTTTTCTTACAGATGAAAGCAAGTTTTCAGTAGTCTCATGAAAGGAAAATGACATTTTCAAATTTGATGTGAACCATATTATATTCATTTCTCTTGAGCCCTTCACTGAATATTTTTTTCACAAGCTACTGCATCAAGAAGAGCACACTTAAACCAGCTGATGTGTTTGAGTGAGATAAGGTTTGCAAGATTCTCAGTCTTTTTAATCCCATCAGGTGCTCCCTGTATTTAGGAATTACAGTTTCTCATACTGTAGCCAATTTAGCCCACAAGGCATGGTTACCAAAGCATTGCCTATAGAATGATAAAAACCATTCTTCCCTTCTACACAGAGATTACAGTTTTCTCTAGATATGTCATTCTCCATCTGAATCCATGGAAGGACTGTCACGTAAAGTAGAGCTGCATTCGTTCAACTGGTTAAGAGAGAGCCCTGTAACAAATGGTCATTATAGGTCCTGCCTTACTCTGCTGCTATATGATAAGGACCGGAGTAAATTAAACGTCCTGTGACTCACCTGCAATTGGAGGAAAATTTATTGCTTAGTCGCTGCTACAGCACATGGATTTCTCTTTCCCTGCGCACACAGACATGCAGTAAGTATGCAGAGAGTCCCACTGAGGAGAACGAGCCTGTTATTTTGCAACAGGCTGTTGTGAAAACAGGCTGTTTCAGGGGCACCTGCAGCCTCCAGAAGGAAAGGGAGTTAGGTGGGTAGTGTGGAAACTTCTGTAAATGGGTCAAAGAGTAGTGTTGTTAAAAGCTAGAAAGCAGGTGCGCACAATGCCCTTTTTGAGCGGATGAACGGTGTCGGTAGGCAGGCAAACCAGAGCAACTCTCCTGGTCATTAATTCTGTCTCTCGTCCCACCATTTCCTGTTCATTAACTCCCTCCTGCGTTTCCCCTCTCTGCTGGAGCACATTACGCAGACTCAATCATTGTCTCTGAAAGGGAAGAGTGTTGAAAGTAAGAGCCAGAGCAAGACCTCGCATTCCTCACCTCTCCCAAGATGTCTTTCCTGCTAGAAAGAAATTGAACAAGCATTTTACACTTCCTTGGAAAGATAAATGTCAGTCAGGTTTAAGGTATGTGCCCTTCAGCCAGGATTTACCTTTGTGCTGCTTATTCTGTCAAGAAAACTTGTTTTTTTCTGAAGAGACTGTCTCACCCATGCTCTAAATCCTTCAGGAAGAAATAAACACAAAAGTCTGGTTTTGTTAAGGAGAGCAATTTGTTTCTTGTTGCTTTTTGTAAGTTTTGATGTGTTTTAAGTGGGACTGTTAATGCTTGGCTGATCGTGGTGGCAGCTTGATGGACTATATGGACACACACGCAGGCTGACTGTATAGTTGTCCTCTGAGGACAGCAGCAAACACCTCCCTTTTGATAGGTACCCGTTGCCTTACCCACAGTCCATGTTTCTCAGTGCCATGCTGGACCACAGGGCTGTCAGCTATAATCCCAGGCCTTGTCCAGAACACACAAGGGGACAGAGGACCTTCTCTTACACCACTCTTCAGATGAGGGACTCAGGTACAGTAAGTTTCTGCAGAGATAACCAAAGCTGTGTGCAGGGGAGAAAGGGTTAGCGGGCTAGAGAGCTCACATGCTTTGGCCACAAGGCACCGTGTCTGCTGGGATGATACAGACCTGCCGAGAAATACAGTTTGCAATGTAGCTTTTTCAGCTGCTGTATTGACAGACACCAGGAGTGGCGATGTCTTGTTAATTATTTCATCTCCTTTATCCAGACCAGTTAGTACCAGACTTGTTTTCCTACACAGTACCATGGCAAGGGCTGGGACTGTGGAACCACAGTCAGGCCCCCAGCTTGAGCAAGCCCTGGTGTGTCTCAGAGGCTGCAAGTGCAAGGCCAGTCTGATGGACCACACCACCTAGACTTGCTCTGCCCACCTTTGCTTTGGCTGACCCACTGGACTTTTCACACAGAAACGCTGCCTGTGGCCTTGGGATGGTTTGATACAGTTCTGCCATAAGGCACTGACTGAAATTAAACTCGCCATTAACAGCTACCATAACACGTGCTCGTGATTGTAAACACCTTAATCTAGGTGCACTAACTACCTTTTCATGTCAGCTTTGTGCTAATGCCCTCAAAGCTATGTAGAGGTATAGAAGTGATACAAGCAGCAAGGAGAAAACCAATGCTGTTCACACATTCAAGCAATCTCTTAGCAGTAACAGCATTCCCAAATCCATGAGACTTTTCTTGGCAATTTACTTTCAGCTTTACTTTATTCCAAATGGCTCCTGCCTGCCCAGCCCTGCACAGTTGAGTAGGCACGGGGTGAGCGTTTTGGTGAGGAACACCCAGTGCTTGTAGTATTTGCATTCGGCGTTGGCTTTCAAAACGTATAGGGATGGATGGGGGAGGGGTGATGAAGAACAAACCAAAAAAGCCGACATGCATTATTTAGGGCAAACGGACTTGATTATAGATCCTGAAGGTGCTATAAAAGTGATGGATAACAGGCTCAGCATTTCTGGGATTTGAGCTGTCTGGCTTCCACTGTGCTTTCATTGTGTCAGCTCCCTCTCTTTTCATTGCCCTTTGCTGGAAACATTGCACCGGAGCACAAGTGAAGTGAAGCAGGTCCTAACTAGACCCAACAGCTGCCTTTTGTTGCTGCTGTGGAAACAGCTGTAAGGGGGTAATATAATCACTCTTCTGTTACCAGTCAACTGCATATCATAAGCACCTTTCTTGGATGCAGGGAACCCGGAGGCAGCTCCTGTGGTGATGTAAATGCTAATTGGGCCCACAGCATGCTATTTTGTGCCCCATTTGACATACTAAGCACTTGTTGTTCTGTCCCATGAGGATAAAGTTGACTGAACAGATATTCTGTGCCGCTTTTATTACAATGAGACTCATGTTTCATTCATATGCAGGAGGGGTCTTTGCACTGGTTACTGTACTGGAAGGAATGGTTTCTCAGGTTTTTGATCTGTTTCTCATCTCTTGTGCTATAAAACTTCACTATGATGTCAGTCAGCTCAGACTTGGAGTGCTCACACTTGGGATGTTGGGGGTTTTTATTTTCCTTTTTTACAAATAAGCAACTTTTGGATAGGTGATGGGGGTTGCTTTTACAAAAAAACCAAACTCACCTGGACTAACACCAATTCTGTATTTTTCTGTCTGAGATTACTGTTTTAAAACCACATTTGATGGAAGAATATCTAATAAGTCATAGAAGAAATTGTAGAAAGAAAAACGTAACAGCTTATCATCATAGGTCATAGATTGTAATGCGCAGGGCACTATTTGAGTGTACTTGGAGCAGGACTGGGGGTCGTTGTTCTTAGAAAACAAACAAACACAAGAGTATGTAAATACTGAAGGCAGCTGAACATCACCATTAAGAAAGTGGTCTGGGGACAGCTTGCCTGAGCTTTAGATACTGATTTTAATGTGTCCTTGGTCACAACAGTTAACTTATTTGAACTTCAGTTCCCACCCTCCCTCCCAAGCCAACTCATTAACCTCTTAAAGTACTTTAAAGCCCCACCTTTGAAAGAGTTGTATCCAGTCAGAAACTAGATATACTGATTCACCAAATATCTTCTGTAGCTGCTTTGATAGTATGTTTTCTGCTGAGGTGAGGTGGAGTATTACAGTATTCCTTTAGCTAAGTATTATGTTTGATGGAGTCAGTCTGTACCAGAACATTCAATGAAAGATCAATGGTGAGCCTTCAGAGCATTCATTGGTTTGGCACAGGAGAGCATGTAGCATGCAGCTGCACAAATGGGTGCTCTAGGAGATGGATCAAGAAAAGATCTGTTACTGATCAGAGATACGAGGGATGGTACTATGTATCTGCCTCAGAAAAGAAGAAATGAATGATAAATGGAAGAAACTAAGTCAGAAACAAA
This sequence comes from Balearica regulorum gibbericeps, assembly GCF_011004875.1. Classification (NCBI taxonomy): domain Eukaryota; kingdom Metazoa; phylum Chordata; class Aves; order Gruiformes; family Gruidae; genus Balearica; species Balearica regulorum. The sequence goes on along the minus strand of NC_046185.1, from coordinate 110,767,722 downwards.
GAACAGTTGCTACCTGTGTAAGTTTCTGTGCTGAATGTCTTGAGTACACTTTGTTTACTCTGTTTTTTATATCCCAGGTTCAGGTTCAGCGGTCGTATTCTTGGCCTTGCTCTAATTCATCAGTACCTTCTTGATGCTTTCTTCACAAGGCCGTTCTACAAAGCACTACTAAGGCTGTAAGTATAAACGTGCAACCATGCAGAAACAGTGATCCCACAGTGAGTCCTGCAGAGGCACAGACCCTTGTGGAGTTGCTTCAAGCACTCTGACCTTCAAGTCCTTTCCCCTGTTGGTTGGTCTGTGATAGAAAACAAATGTGGTTTAATTTTTCTTTACTTTCTCCAGGAACTTGCCCTTCATAATATTGACTATGTTGATAGAAGTGCATAATAAGTATGCCATTTAGGAACACACATTTGAAAGGCCTGACCCATAATTCCGGAGTTTGCTACTGATGAAAAGTTATCAGACTTCAGCTGTGTGGAAGACTGAAAAGCATCTTTGATGTAACAAAACAAAAAACAGGAGGGGAGGTGTCATATTAAGAAAAATACGTAATTTCTCATGCCTCACTGGTGGAGTAGGTTTTCATTCTAAGCACAACTCAGGTTAATTAGGAATGCCATTGTAGTTATAAACAGTGAATGTGTCTTGTTGGTTTCTACTGTCTTTTACACTAGTAAGCTTAAGCTAGTAGTAATATATTACTTTCAATGTCAAGTTTATAAGGTTAACTTTAATTGACAATCTGTGCCTCTTTAATTAATAGACTGCAATAAGACAAGGTACATAAAATTTGCAGCAATAAGAAAAGCCGTAAGTAGTAAGTCAAGACTGCAATTAAATGACAAAGAGCAGAATAAAGCTTAGCTGAAATAGTTTATCATTTAGGCTGATTCCAAATCAGCAAAGATATTTGTCTTAACAGTCCTTTGAGTTCTTTAACTGTATTTAATTTTATTATTTTAACAATGAGTATTGCTGGGGTCCAGACGCTCATATATATGTTGTATCTGAGGTAGTCTGGAAATAGCCTGAAACCTAGAGTGCTGCCTGCATCCTTATTGCCCCTTTAGGGGATTTGAAACCAGGCTGCTCATAACATCCACCTGCCCTTTCAGCAAACAAGGCCAAACTCCTTATTAGCAGAAATTTTAGGCTTCCTGGTCTGCCTTATGTCAGTGTTGTGTGCTCACCTTGAGGATGATAGATACATGGAAGCAGCCAGGCACAACATGGTGGGCCCCATCCATGCTGAAGGTAAGCATGAAGTTCGTGGCATCCTGAAGATTCACATAAAAATCGAGCCCCAGGGGTGCCTTCCAACAGCAAATAGTGCAGGCAGCCAACAGATTTGGCCTTGAGCCCAGCCATGCAAAGCAGACGGTTGCAGAACTGCTTTAAGAGGGTCTGTGTAACAGGCTTTGATGTTAAGAAAACCAAACGAACACCAGTTTTATGTTGGATCTTCAGCATAAATTTGTTCACATTCTTAGTAGTAAGTCATCCTATGCCAATAGTCATGGGGTCATATATTCAGCTATATCTTTTTTTCTTGCCTCGCAATCAGGCCGTGTGATTTAAGCGACTTAGAGTACCTGGATGAAGAGTTCCATCAGAGCTTGCAATGGATGAAGGATAATAACATCACAGATATCCTGGATCTCACCTTCACAGTGAACGAGGAGGTGTTTGGACAGGTGAGCACAGCTATGCAAAACATCTGAAAAGCAAATTTGAAGCTGACAAAGTTGAGCATGATGAACATCTTTCTGTCAGAACAGATCCTTTAGCCTTTCAATAACATTTTCTTCTCCTACCTTCTGTTTCTTTCAAGCCACCTGTTTCAATGCAGATGTTTATTCTTAGGGTGTATCATATAAAATACCAGCCCCCCTACAGGCCTATTGAGCCACACACTGATGAGCATGAGGAATTCTCTGGAGTACAGCTCCTCTCTCCAGGGTGTAGTTCACACAGATGTGGCATTTAGTGAATGCAAGCAATTTAACTTAAAGCTGATGTGACTGAAAGGATTTGGGGGTGGGGGTTAGGAGGGAAGAAAAACATTTGGCAGGTGGTGTAAGACCTGGCAACTCTCACCATTATTTTGTCTGATATCTCCCTGTTGGATTGTGTGTCTCTTGCTTACCTTGTACATACTTAACAGCTTAGTACGTACATCCATTTATTGTCTTTTCTACCACTCAACTCTACCTTAGTCAGACAATTCTCTTTAACCTAGCTGATCTGGATAACTATAGTCTTAAATTGGGTGCAACCCTGGCTTAAGTGCAGACTGGCAACCAGAACAAGTGTCTCCTGTGGGGTTCTTTGGCTTGCACTGAAGCCCTGGTGCTCTTTGCTGTTGTAACCCATGCTAGATTATAACCATCTCTGGAAAGCAATATTGAGACCAAGATTAAGGACCTCCGAGGAGATACTGAAAACTAGAGAGGCTGAAGAACCAAGCTCGCAAAGTACTGCAGAAGCTCAAGGAATGGAAGTTAACTTGTGTAAGGAACAGACAAACAATATCAAAGGGAGTGGAAAGATCAGGTGGATCTTGAAAAGAAAGTTGACAGGAGGAGTTTGCAAAGAGGTAGGGGTAGCTCTGCAAGCTAGGGGAGAATTAGACTAGTTTCTGAGGGGAGGAATTCTGGCCCTGAGAGTGAAAGGGCTGCTCCGCTATCAGCTTGAAAGTAAGAGAAAGCAAGCAAGACTTCAGGGGATGTTTTCAAGACTGAATTTAGTCTGCTTATAGTACAAGCTCATGACAGATGAGCAGAGTCAAGAGTGGATGAAATGAAAAAGATGGAGCAGAAGAATTGAAGTAAGAAGCCCCTATAGGAAAGGTAACGCTGTTTTTCTGCAGGACTTAATGCAGGGTTTTTTCACGGGCTTTGAGCTGAGAGCTTGCATGGCATTCAATTGACAGTACAGTGGTTTCCCTGGAAGGTATGGCTATATAAAACTAATACACAAAGACAGACAGAAACATACAGACATATTCACAAAGATAGGTGAGACAAGTTTGTATTTACGTTGGAAGACTGCAAAGATGAATAAGAATCTCAGCCTGAATTGCCCTGATGCATCTGAAGGTAACATTTGGCACACTAATTACCTGTTATTCTCTCCCCAAAGAAAAGAGCTAGACAATTACTTAGGAGTCTGTTGTGAAAGATAAGAGATGGCTCCAAAGAGAATAGGAAAAAAATCACAATCTGTTGTAGATACTGTGATATGAAAGCAAAAGAATACTAAAAGCCAGATTTTTATGCCAGTTCACATGTTGTCTAGTACTATTTCATATGTACTAGACACTAACCTTGCTAGATCAAGTGATGAGGAAAAAAATGGTTCTCACTGTGAGTTACGACTGTCAGAATCCAAGAGTCCTAAGTGAAAGTGAGATTTTTTTTTTCCCCCTCTTCTGAAATTTGCTAAGTGCTGACAGCAAAATAACGAAGAAATCGCAATCACATTTTATGCTCACAGATGGATCCCAGTTGGAAATTCTCACATGCCAAGAGTATCTGACCACTTAAATGCCATCTGAACATTGCTTTGCTGGATACATGTGCAAGTGTAGATCACAGTGGGAGCTCTGCTAATGTTTAAGAAGATGGATTTCAAAGGTTGGATAAGAGAAACAGGAAGTAGTGGCCTCTTTGAGAACCTGTGTGGTAGATGGGTTACAGCCCTTTTGTCCTGCTTCCACAATGACTTATTATGGACCAGTCACTACTACTTTCATTTTTAATTTCTTGTCTCATCTCTGACGTGTATTTTAGCTTTTAAACTTTTTGGTTCTTTCTTGGTACCTTTTTTATCAGAATTTACTACTAGGGAGCTCTAACCTTCTTGCATGCTGGAGCCCGGAGCATTACTGTAATAGCAAAGATACCATGTCAAACCAAGCGTCACACATTTGTACTGGTGGGGACTGGATGCCAGTTTGAGAACTTTGCTTATAAGACAGAGAGGTGTCAGTTGCTTGTGACCCTAAGTACTTTCTCATGCTTTTACCAGTAGAAAGTGTTCTTCCAGGCCTGTCTCTGAGCTCTGTATCTCTATATGTGGATAAGGTCTGTCACCCAAGCCCTAGCAAGTGCTCTAGTCAAAGTAAAAGGAATGAGCAAGATTGATTGAAATGTCTCTTTGCTACTCTCAAACCTGATGCTGAATTCTAGTCACAGCTGTGGTTAATGCCTCTATAAACAAGGAAGAAAAAATATTGATTGCCTGCCTCCAATTCTAGATAACTAATTGTATTTGAAATTATATGGATAATGAGAAGTTGAAGAAATCACCAGCATGTCTAGGTGTTTGTGGGAAGTCTCACAGGAGATTTAGAACATCTGGACTTAGGGTTGTGCTTAAAGCTAGACAACATTTAGTCATTAGTTTTGACAGATTTACCTTAATGCCATACAGTCTTGAAGAATATAGCATGGCAGCTGGGCCAGATTCTTACCCTCTGGATGATGCAGCGTTGCTTGTATAATGGTGATGCAGTGATTTACATTTGGGAATTTAACCTGAACCAACTAAGAATTCCAAACTCATTACATCCAACCCCACTTGTTCCTGCTGTTTCTCAACAAAGCTACAGATTAGATGACTCATTGAGTGTTTCCATAATTCATAATGTTACAACAGGTCCCTCAAGCAAAGTGACCTAAATACTATGTATGTTGTGTGCTGTCTGTTGGGGTAATAAATAGACAATAATATAAATAGTATGTAAATAATGCAAATAATGAATATGTATTCATGCAGCTGATTTACTATCTGTGCTAGACATCATTGTTATAGCAGCAGAAAACTGAAGAGGAGAGCAAAACATTCTTCCTTTTAAATCCACTGGATTGAATGTGAAAATAATTGCAAGATAAATATTATTTTCTGTCACATGTGAGGAGTATGTGCTTGCTGGGTAGAATCTAGATCGATTCCTTAAATCCATTCTCAATCTTAAGCCTTAGTAACCTAAGCCAACTAAATTAACCATTAAAATGCAATGAAATGCTGTAGCTCTTGGTTTAAAAAAAAAAAAAAAAAAGTCATTTACAGTGCAAACACTTCTCAGCTTTGGATGGCTGATACAAAACTCTGAATCCCACAGTGACTATATTTGTCTTCTGTGCAGGGTGCTGTACAGGTCTTCTTTAGGTAGTGTATTGCAAGTATTTATTTTGTGATAATTTCTTTGGCTATTGGCATTCTGAGTAAACACTTTTATTAGCAGTTGGGGAAGGGTGACACTTGTTGCCTAAGAGAGAAATAGATATCCCTTCCAGTGGGCAAAACAGTCTGCCCATTCCAATACTGTGATTGTCTCTCCATCCTATTGCTTTCCATACTATTGCTTTGATAATCTACAGCAAGTAGCAAGCTGGTATGGTGGTCACCCTCTCTGCAGCTCCTAGGGGGGGAAAGGAGAGGAGAAGGGTGAAAAGACGGGCCAGAGGGGAAACACTGTACATGGCTTATGGATGGTGCTCTCTGAATCAGTCTTTGCTGGTAGAGTTTGGAGTAACCTAAAGGTCAGTCCAGCTTCAGCTGGGGAGAAGGCTAGGGCTGAAGGGGTGTCCCTCATTATCCTTTTTGTTTCTACTGCAAATGGATGAGAGGCCAGGAGTCCAGAACTAGAAATATGGCTGTTATATTTTTCCATTTACATTTTCAAAGTACAACTTAAATTTGAAACAGAATGTGATCCATATGTTGCTATGCCACTGTTTATCTTTGTTCTGTAGGTGACGGAGAGAGAGTTGAAATCTGGAGGGGCAAATACAGCAGTGACAGAAAAGAACAAAAAAGAGTACATCGAGAGAATGGTTAAGTGGCGAGTGGAACGAGGAGTGGTTCAGCAAACAGAGGCCCTGGTCCGTGGCTTCTACGAAGTGAGTAACAAAATGATGGTCCCAACAGCCTTCCATTCCTCATCTGAATTAGATGTTGCTGTGGTTAAACAACGTTTCATCAGTACCCTAGGAAATAGCTAAGCAGACACAGATGGCAGGGAATTGGAGTGCCTGGATCTGTAGAGACAGAGACCTTGAATGTGGCATGTTTAGCATTAAGGGAGAAAGGAAAGAAATGTGTATTCTGAATATGATAAAGCATAACGATCAAGAGTTAAGAAAGATACTGCTTTCCATTCACATAGTAAGAGAGGTAGGTGTTGGAAATTTTGTTTTACCCTGCCGTGACACAAAAAGAAGATTGTGAAGAACTGTACACTTCAGTGTGGAGCTGGTGTGACACACTGTATCTTCAGGGTCTCATTCCAGTAAAGGTGGTCCTAGGATGCAGTCAACTAGTGTCTTACTGGTATTCATGCATGCTGCTCCATTGTCGTCCCTGGATTTTGCTAATTTGTCTTTGCTGAAGACCTGGATCTGAGAACACCCTTCTGGCAGAGCTGCTACAAGGACTGCCAAAGACTGTGACTTTGCTGACCAACTCATGTAGTCACCTATTCTTGCCCCCCCCTCCCCGCCCCTACTAATCATATTCAAACATGTGTCTTGCCCTGACAGCTGTATAATATAAGTAGAAGTTGAGGGCTATCTCACAGAGGGAAATAAACTGAAATACTGGCAACCCTGGAAAAGGAAACAGTAGATAGTGGACACACAGAATAGTACTAGTAACTGATGGCTCCAGGCAGTTGTGCACTGACATTTACTGGGGGTGGAAGCCAGTGAGGGTGACTTTGTAGCTGAATAGACTTGGTCAGCCCTTTTCTGTAGAGAGGGGTTTGGCTAAGTGATTCCGTAAAGTGTGCATATGGTTCACTAGCTTTTTTTCCCTGTGAATACTGCAGGCTGTTAAAGCTTTTGGTTTCACATAATGAAGAAAGTGAACCTTAGCTGCATCTTCAGTGGATGAAGACCTGAGGGCATTCCTATACAATTGTAATCAAATTCCAATGCAAAACAAATGTAAAATAAATTGTCTATATTACAAATCCTGTCTCTGACTATCAAAATCACTTGTCAAAACGAATGTAATAATGAAGATTGTTTTGCAGAGATTACAGCCTATCATTTGTATTGTTTCATTCTGGTCAAATCTCATGTGTCATCATTGTTTGCAGCTCAAAACATCAGTAGACTGCCTGAAGAAGAGCACAGATTTATCAGCAGAGGAGTGGAAGTTAGCTGTGAGCATGCAGGCTTCATCAGAATAAAGAGCTGGCCATCAGAGCCATAGGTTTATGAAACATTGCATCTGCGTTATTTCCAGGCTGAAACTATGCTTACAAGTGTTTTTTGTTCCAGGTTGTAGACTCCAGGCTTGTCTCTGTTTTTGATGCCAGAGAACTGGAGCTGGTTATAGCTGGCACTGCAGAAATAGATCTCAATGACTGGCGTAACAACACAGAATATCGTGGAGGTAAACTGCCTGCTGATGCTTACTAATATCTTGACTGTTTTCAGTCTAAAACATGGAAGAGTTGGTCCATCTTTTCCTCCTGTCTTTCCTGAGGGAAGTGCTCTATTTTGTTCGGGAAATTTTTGTGAAGAATAACTCATGAAATAAAATAAGTAAGATCTCAGGTTTGGATCAACAGATGTAAAAATATTGAAATTGCTTCTGCTACTTCTATCTGGATTTTACCCAGTCAGTTCCTACCGACTTAACAGGAGTTTTGACTATTAAGGACTGAAAAGGATTTGCAGTATTAGATCTAAAAGTTACTTACGTAACTGTGAATGAACTCCTGGTCTCACTGAGAGTAGTATCACAAGTCCTCTTGGCTTCAGCAGGGAGCTGAATTCAAGAGCTGAATTTCATGGTTCCCAGTTACACTTCAGCAAAATAGAGGTCTTGCTTAACCATCCCCTCAGCCTAAACTATGTCAAGCTGTATTTTTTCCCTTCTCCTCTAATGCTTCACCTGGTTTTTCTTTAAACACTGAACGTGATTTACCCAGCCTGTCTTGGATGATGGATAAATGTGAAATCCACCAGTTTTGCACTACAAAAGGAAAGTGCCTGAGGTTCACAGATCCTCCCCTGAAATAGAAGGTTTAAGTCTTTGCTGCTCACTGCCCAGCCCTTGTGTTACCTTGAAATACCACAAGCACAGCTGGTCCCTCAAGTTATTCTCCTCCTCCTTTTTTTTTTCTGTTTAGTTATTGAAACAGATTCAGCCCGGGTTTATGCTGGCTTTCACTAGCACAAGTCAAGACACAGAGCCCCTCAGGTGGGAAGTTTGCTAGGGAAGGGCTTGTGGCAGCAAACTCCTTGTCATATATTGAACACTATTGCAACCCAAAAGAGAATTTATTTGGGAACCAGAAATTGTTATCAGGACTCGAACTGTGTGGCATATCGCAATTGGTCTTTTATATCTTGTGGAGGTAACCCCAGTTCTTGCCAAGGGATTTGCGAGAGGCCAATGTACCTGAAATATATATATATATTTGAGTTTCAGGGTTTTAAATGAATTAGTAATATTACAGTATCCACACCCAGGACAAGATGGGGACTGGGATCTACTGCTCTTCAGGAACAAGATAGATTGTTAGGTCAGGATCTTTTCAGTAGGAAAAGGGCAGTTCCTACTGCCCCATGCTAGGGAGAACATATTTTGATGCTACACTTCCCACTTAGAGAGGGTGATTTTAATTTCTCTCTCTTGCTTCTTGGTTTAGGTTACCATGATGGACACATAGTAATACGGTGGTTCTGGGCAGCAGTGGAGAGATTTAACAATGAACAGAGACTCCGGTTGTTGCAATTTGTCACTGGAACATCAAGCGTGCCATACGAGGGCTTCGCAGCTCTCCGAGGGAGCAATGGGTTACGGCGCTTCTGCATAGAGAAATGGGGGAAAATAACCTCCCTCCCAAGGTATGTCCCAACTAGGATACAAAAACAGAAGTGCTGTGACAAAGATAAGCCTAGTATTTTTTTGCATCTCTCTGCCAGTGAAAGGTAATGAATACAATAAGGACATCTTAAAACAGCAGAGAAACAATTATTAGTTTGTTCTGTAATTGCATTTGGAGGAAAGTGTTTTCTTTTGCTGCCTTTTTGATTTGCAGGCTCAATTTAAGCTACTTTGAATCATGGGAAATGCTTAAGATAAAGATTTCCGTAGGTCCAAACCTAGTTCTCTTATTTTGATTTTGGAACAGATCCAGAGCAGCAGGAGCCTGTCAGCTTGTTCTGTTCCCTTTACTTCCAAAATACTAGTAAAAATACTTGTGAACTTACAAAGCCATGAAAGCCAGAATCTGTCTCTGACTTTTGGCTAGAGACCTGAGTGTAATTCCTTCATTTGCTCTGATGGTTCCACTTTTTCATCATGAGGAAGCTTAGTGAAGGGACTTCAGACCATGTGGTGATAATACCCCATTTGTTACATCTAGTTGAGTCAGCCAGCTAGGAGCTAATGAGCCATAATATCATACAGAGTCAACAGACTTCACAGTGGTTCCCAAAGGAGGAATCATCTTCCTTTTCAGGATGAAGGGACTGGGGCACAGAGGGGTGGTCTGACTTGCCTAAGGCCACGCAAGAGAGCCATGGCACAGCCAGTGATAGATTCAGCTTTGAGTTCTGTTCCAGCACTTTATCCATGACCAGCACTCGTCCTTCCTCACTGAAGTGTGTCACCTTTTCTTGACTGTCCTTACAGTTGCCTGAGGCTCTGCCCCATTGAGATTACAGAGCATTTTTCATGGGGCCACATCTCAGCATCTCTGAGATACTTTTGCTACGTGACCCTTTTACATAACATTTGCCCTCCAAAGGATGCTTTCTTCCTGCTTTTACCATTTGCTTTCAGCTGCAGTCCAAAGGAGGCTACTTTCATGGCACAGAGAGAAAAATCTCTTCTTGCAGACCTTGCAGATACCTTCAGACAGTCAATTAACAATAGGTCTGGTCCAGTTTTCTAGTTACTTGCTGTCCACATTGTTTACGCAGAAGCATACTCTAAGCCATGGTCTTGAGCAGACCTCCAGAGTCCTCTGGAGAAGGAAAGCCCAAATATGGTCACCCTCTTAGTCCAAGCCTGCTCAAGTCCATACTTACGCAGTGGGGAGACACAGGAGCTGGACCAGGGCACTATATCGGCAGACATTTTGAGCTGACATCTTACATTGACTCCCTCTAAAGTCAGGAAAAGGGAAGTAAGTGTTTTTAAGGCACAATTCATCTCAGCCGAACTCAGAAGTTTAAAATAGTTCAGTTGAATTGCACCTGGTACTTTCTGATTTATGTCTGTCAACCATAAAGACTCCACAGAGACTATATGAAGAACTAGAGCCTACATGAAAGCTAGATGTAGGCACTGAGATTTAAAAACAGATGAAAACATATAAGGTCAGTGAGATGACTCATGCCCTCTGAGCGTCAGCCAGCAATGTGGAAAGAAAGCCTGAGAGCTACAGTTTGCTATGCATAGGCCTGACCCTCTTTTTGCAGCACAGATGTATATATAGTCTGGTTCTATGTAAGGGTTTCAGAGTTGACCAGGGGCATTCCTGCCTGTGGACAGGCAGCAAATGGAAGTCACAGGCTTGTGCAGCATTTCTGCAGAGCTTTCTTTGCACTCCCTCTGGGATGGAAAGGGGTGAGAGGGAGGGTGGATCTTGGTGGGAGCACAGAAAATGCGTTGGGCTGACCCATGGAGCTCTGAAAAGGTAATTGGCCTCTTTCTGCTCTGCTTAACTTTCTTTGTGAACCTAGGCATTACTTATGACCTAGATTCAGTTAGCCCCGAGATACATTAACGACTAATGTTTGTCTGCTGATCACCGAACTTGTTGCTCTCCCTGAAAGAGGCCTCTTTTCCAGGTGAGAGTTGTTAGCACCTTTTAGAAGTCTTAGAGCTCTGCATTCATTTTAGCCAGGGGAAAGAGAAACAACACTTGCTCATGGGGAATAAACACAGCTTGATCACCCTGAATTATTACCTGCATTTTTATAAAATTATGGGGTGCTGCCAAGTATACACAGTGTTAAGAAATACTTAAAACACACAGGCTAAACCTGGAGGCTGCCTAAATCCTTAGTTAAGCAACTAAATAAATGTTATTTTAAACTTTTTTTAAATGCCTGATTATGGATTGCTCGTGTTTATTTAGATTTACTTATGTATTTACTTAGACTTAGAGGCTAAAAAAAAAAGTCCTATGTCATATCCTGTAGGCCTTTTGGCCCCTGTGATATAATATGAGTGTAACTAACTTTAGCTGTTTAAAATAAACCACAACAAATTCCCTTGTCCTTCTGACAATTCCTACAATTTCACAGTGAGAGTTACCCTTGCTCCGCATATTCAAAGTCCTAGGGAAAAAACCCTCCAGCTTTCTCATGTCTTAGCAATCATCAGATTTAGTTGTTCATGTGCTTAGGTGTGGATTGCACCTCTTAATTACCGGCCTCAGTTCTTGGGCCCTGACCCAATAAACGCGATGCTGTGAGAGGTGTTGTGGAACCTTGCACAAAGCTGATGCATTTGGCTTTCCTGACATCCAGGTAGATGGTCAGTCACTGGGGACAGGTTAGTCTGGCCTTTGGGTTTTCAGCTCCTTTACAAAATACGAAGATGACTTTTAGCTCTATCAGGAGAGTCCAGGACTCTGTGGACTCTGTATTCTCTCACTCCTGCTCCAGATGGCTGAAGTAGTTAGGCAACTCTCCCTTACATCTTGTTCTTACTCTTTGGCAGTGGAGCATGCAACTGCCATTTGCTTACAGTGAGCAAAGATGTGATAATACCTAAACCAGCCATGCTTTTGCAACTGCAACATGGCACTCCCAGAAAAGAGGCATGGTGTAAATTTCCAAAATGCAACACGTTTTGAAGAAAAACCACTAATACATGATGCCTAGAGTGCTTTGTGAAAGCACTGAGGATAAGCAAGACTATTTCAGGAAGGTTGAGAATCCCGTAACTTCATTCTAAATTTGTGCACTTATTGATCAGTACCAGTTCCCCTACGTGAACAGTGTAATGGTGTGATACATTCATGTAAGACAAACAAGAGTTAGCTTACACCAGTGGTTTATTTTTGGAGTATGCATGTGTACCAGACACATTATTCCTATCTTATATTCACTTTGAGTCCACACATGTTAGGAAGTCAAAGTACTATACGGCTGAGATGTTGCAGTAATCCCGGATCTCTAGATGATGACCCTAAAGCAGGTTCCAAAGAGAGTGCCAGGTTTACAGATCTGTCAGTGTACATGCGAACATGGTTTCTTCCAAACCGATGTAGCTTGTTATATGAAATAACACTGAATAGTTGAATAGGTAACAGGTTCAACCTCTTGTTCATCAAGGTTGAGTTTTACTCTCCCTACCTAATACGTAAAACTTTCTCCCAAAATAAAGGAGTTACATATTTTACTTCTTTTAACAGGTTACCTGAGTAGGGATGGATGGAGAATTCTTCCAGCTTTAGCCTCTTCTGAAGTGGGAAGCCTCTCTTCACCTTTCTTGGGTCATGCAGATACTTAACGAGGAGCCAGTTTTAGCAGCAGTTTCGCAATAATTTATTCTTTGTTCCCCAGCAAACATTAATGAACAGACACTGGCTTTCTAGCTGGAATAACACAACTTCATCTGATATTGTAGGAGCTGAACTCCTGGCCCAAAACAAGCCCGTGCAAAGAACTAGCAGGTTTTTCTACTATAGCTATAGGAGACAATAGTTCCCTCCTCTTAAAACCTCAGCCTGCAAAAGCGTTCAGTGCCTACAGATGCCACTGCCCCGTCTTCTGGTTGTGCTCCTCACCTGGCCAAAACTCCTGTCAGCTCCAAGGTTACTTCTGTTTGAGTATCAATTAAGTAGGGACCTCAGCATGTATCCCAGTGATTCAAATAATCACATTTGACGCAATGAGGTCACTTTCCCCATCAGTGCTGAGCTGCAACTACCCTTTCATCAAAAGAGATTTTCATTCAGCAGAGTAATACTAGTGATTACCACCATTCTGTCTGTGGTTTATGTATGATAAATATTACCAGTGCTAGTAAATATCTGATCTTTTGTAAGAGAATTGTGTCCCTCTCTATTAGATGATCAAGTATTTAATCACTCCAGAATCCCATATAGCAATCTAGAAAAGATTGTGTATGACTACAAAGAACTTTGTTCTCATCATTTCCTTCTTTCCCAGTGGTCTGAGTGCGTGTGCTTTGCTGTCTTTTATCATTCCTTATCTCACATCCCTCTTCTCTTTCCTCTTTTCTCACATACAACAGAAACACCATCTACAGATCTACATTTATCTATTAAGCAGTGGTTCCCAGACAGCATATAAGTGTTCCTTGTTACAGACAAAAGGAACAAAAGTTGTTTCCTGTGGGTCCTGAGGTTGATCAAAGAGGGGTTTGTGGGTTCATCTACAGAAAACAAAGTGAAAAGGAGAAATGCTCAGTTTCTGCCTGACAGGCATGGTTATGTTAGAATGCTAGTCTTACTTTAGTTGATAGGTTCAAGGTATAAATAAAATAGATGAGGGTTCTGTGCACTCTTACTGCCTTTGGACTCTCATCGTTATGGGGATTAAAGGAAGTGACAAAGAAAAGAAGAATGTAGAAATCTTAAAATCTTATACTCATAATTTTTAGAGAGAATTCTTAAATAGCACAGCACCATGAACATAGAGCAGGATTAAAGGTTCAGACCCACCAAAATTACTTTGAGCAATAAAGACAGACTGCCAGGAAGAATGAAATTTTAAATGATCCATTTACTGCTTTACTTGCTGGAGGATGAGGGCACATGAGGGTCAGAGTTGGTTTACATGACTTTATCTTGCATTTTCTTCTAGGGAAGCCAGAATCCTTTCCATAAAAGCTCTTACCAGTCTAATTCTTATTCCAGACCTCTCACTCCCTGAACACCCTCTCAAATGTCAGCAGGCTTATGTGGTAGGAGGCTTAATCAAGGGAAGAAAGACTTTTCTCATTGCAATGACTGTTTCTTGCACTGCTGATGTAATGTTTTCACCCCAATATGTGCAGCAAGCCCAGTACTACAAAATAGCAAGTGTCCCCTGGATTATGCTTACTGTAGTCACTCTCACTGGGATCAGTAGTAGGATGTCAATACCGTTCAGGAGGAACTTACCCCTTTGGAAGACAAGGCAAAGAGTTAGGCAACGGTGAGTGTTACGGAAAATATCCTTGCCTCTTAATTGCCCTGAGTACTGCAGTATCACACAGCAATATGATATAACAGACTAGAGGCCGAGCAATTTGTCTTTAGTCCGTTTTGGAAAATAAAGGTTTCACCTTTCAGTTGCAAGAGGCAAAGATGCTATGCACAGCAATACTGAGGAAAGAGGGAACACTGAATGAGGTGTCCTAATCAACTCTCTCTCTTATTTCGAGTGAGGCAGAACATGTTGTTCAGTTGCACAAGTAGACACCACATCTGACTTTTGCAGCAAAAAACTGATTAGACCCATTGCTGAATGTACACCAGACACATAATTATTTCGTTGTAACACTGAGTGGGCTTCACTGGCATCATTGGAGTTGCAGTAGATCCACATTAGTTTCACAGACCAGAATTTGAACTCAGGTTTTGCCCTTAGGAATATATTGTGTTTTACACCTTAAGTAGGTAGAAGTGTAAACCTATCCAGCATAGGACTCCTGAAAATTAGTTTTCATTTTTTATTTGATAGTGGTTTTTGGAGTGAAAGGATTTTTTTCTATAAAGTTGTTGAACTGGAGAACATGAGAGTGTTTCAATATTTCCAGGCATGTTAACTTTCCCTTCCTTTCTTGTAATAGTTTCTCCCCACAATAAATTCTTCGAGACCTTCTACAGCAGAGTCCACTTCTGTAGGCCTCATAATAGGAAAAGGAATGGATCTTTTCCTGAGTTTGACTAAGTCAAGAATGACTAAAAGTTAGCAGCATTGCAAGTTTTTTTCATAACCAGTATGAAATGAGATGGATGATGATCAATCAATATGAATGTCTGCAAGAAAGTAAGCACCAGAGTCAGTGGCTGTGGATATGTCCACACCACACAATAGAATGCATGAGATGCTATATACAGTTAAATGTGCCACAGTTAAGTACCATACAGAGATATTCTATTACTTTAGGTTCAGCAAAGTTACATTAGCAGAATCCACACCTGAGCCACCATGACTATGCTGTTTCCAGTTCTGGAGCCAGGCAGCTGAGCTCCTCAAGACTGGCCATCTCTGAATGGTGCTCTCTTGCCCATGATAAACATGGTCTGAATGGACTACAAGAATCCTTCAGTTAATTAACTCCCAGCAGTTGATACATATTGGCAATGGATTGTAGAAACAACTTACGCTGCCAGAGATTGCTGAGATAACAATAAACAGTGCAGGCCTACTCATGGGTAATACACATGAGCTGCCATGTTTAATTTCAAGACATGTCTTGAAAAATGGCTTTATTAATGTTCCTTTTTCACTAACTCACATGTGTTCCCAGCTCATTTCCGCAAATTCTGTGTTTATTGTACACTCTAAGAGTGACTGGCTACCAAATCTTCATTCAGAAGGGGAAAAAGGATGATAAAAGCTCTCCTAATTGAAATTGTGCAATGCAGTGAAGATTACGTGCCTCTGGCTATTTCAGTTGCCTTATTGCTTTTAATGATTCACCACTGGTGCTTGATAAAACTCTCGCTCTGAATCTGCAAGTCTCAGGCCAGCCCATCTACCAGTATCATGTTTTTCTCACTTTGTGGGTGGCCGAAGAGATGACTCGCACAGTTTCAAATAGTTTCTCCAAGATAGCTCTTCAGCTTCAGTTTTGAAGGAATAACATTGGATTAAAGTATGAGATAGAAAAGCTAAAAGTAAAACAACTTCTTGGCTTCTAAAAATACTAGAGGCCAGGAGCTTAGACATTGTTAGCCATTGAGGCTACATTTCCTTCTGTAGGGTTTTGTCAATTCACATTTATCGGAGGGAGCAAGAGGAAACAGAAGTATTTTTAGCATCATGTAAAACTCCAAACTGAAAAAAAAAGAAACAATTTTAATGAAAATGCGCCCCCTCTGTTTGTTGAATGACCTCTACATTTTTTTCAGTCAGTTGAAATGGATGAACTGTTGGGGCAGGGACTCTTTCTTTGCTCCTCATTTGTATAGCACCTCACATAGTGAAGTGCAGTCTGCGTCTGGGTCTAATTGCTACTACCAGAAAAGCTGCAACAAGGTAGGAGGCATGTGTGGAAACCGTTCCATGGCTTCTTTTGAAGGTGCTGCCAACTGGGGGTAAATATAATGATAGAACTGGGGGAAAGAGGGTCATCAAGTTGGCAGCTTGCTCTATACAAAATACTTTGCTTTTGCCTTGGCTACTACAAATAAATAACATTTAAAGGCCAGACTTACAGCAGATGGCAAACAGCTGACTTACTTATGGGAACATTTTCAGCAACCTTCCTTCTTCAGTTAGCAGATCCCTGAACGGTCTTGCACCAGGCAACCCTACCTCACTATAAACACATGTGAGCCCATTCTGTTAGTGTAATTCATCACATTGTGCTCGTCCACTGGTGCAAAACTCACTACCTGCTCATGTTGGATGTACAGCTGAGTTGAATGTTTTTGGAAAAACTCAAAGCAACCAAAATTATAGTAGTGGAGTTTTCTCTCTATTGGGGTCTAGATCCCAGCTCCTCAGTGACCTCCAGTGTTCTTCTCCATGAAGAGCCCTTCAACATTGAATGCAGAGAATGATGTTATGTTGATACTTCACTTGTGTCTTCTATTTGAAATATTCATGTGTATGTGCATGTATTTCAGTACCTCAGATTTTGGCGGAATTTAAGAGGTTTACTTTAATAGTTAGAATTTCTTTTTATCTCTCTTGAGTGAACTTGAACATCTTGAGTCTCAGTAGGAACTTGTTTTCCCTATTCTTATTTTCTCAAGTTACTTAGATTAAACTTAACATGTAGCATATTTTCCTTTTGCAGGGCACACACATGTTTCAACCGTTTGGATCTTCCACCTTACCCCTCATACTCTATGCTGTATGAAAAGCTGCTGACAGCTGTTGAAGAAACTAGCACCTTTGGACTTGAATGAGGGGGTTCAGGCACTTCTGGTGTTTTTCTGGCTGATGATGTCACCTTTCCTGTCCACCATCATTTGATCTTGGTTTCCCATGTTTTTATTTTTGAAAACAAACAAAAAAAACCCACAAAAAATCAAGATTGACAAAAGCTGTGCATGAAGAACTGCCGCCCTCTAAGATCTAACCTTCATGCTTTCATCCTCTGTTTCCAATGGACTGCTAGTCTGTATGCAATAGAAAAACAACTGTCTCAAGGTTTCTGTATATCTCTACATACCTCCATTAATAACAATGAAAATACAAATGCAAGTTACACTACACTTGACCAAATGTTAATAAATGTTTACTTCCACCTACGTTGATTAAAAAATAAAAAAAAACCTCATCAAGCATTCCAAGCTTTTATATGCCCACATCTTCTAAATCAATTCACAGCCCATCTTACTTCTTAACTGTTGAATTCAGTACTAGGAGCTGGTCAAATGTATTTTCATCCATCTTCGTTTTCCCTGTATGTATTGTCCATCTGAGAGACACCTATGAGCAAAACTGAAATTTTTATATACGAACTCATGATCCACATCAGTTGCATCAGCTGGAACTGGCCCAGATACATGGTGCAGATAAGACCTTCAAAAACTAAAAAACCAACCTGTAACGCAATGCAAAGCATAACAGCGATTGTTATGATTGTTACTTGCCAGTACTGGAGAGAACTTACTTACACTTCAGAGATACTGGGAGGGGCATCTCCATTGTAATGTTTACCACACAAGAAGCACAAGGTTGTGCACACTCAAGAAGGATCTTATGTAGCATAAAGGACAAGGCTCCCTTACCTTAGTATTGTATATGACAAGGAAAAGGGGAAATAAGAAGAATGTTCTACTCTTACGAATACCCTTGGGTTCTGTTTACCAGATCTTTGTTTTCTGATGTTTAAAATGCTCCTTTCCAAATGAGAAATCTAGACAATCCCATCCCCTGTGTCAGAAGCCATTTATTTTCTGTCAGGCTGGGCTAATCTATGGTTGCTGGGGGTGGTTTTCAGTTCTATCGTTTTTCTTTTCTTGTTCAGTGCAAATCTCCATAACCTCAGGAGTGGTTGTAGTCAGAAGGTTTTAGTGTAGGGTCTATTGAATGAGAAGCTGCAGTGATTGAGGGTGCTTGTCAGGAATGAAGGAGATGATTGTAACTCTCTTTGGGTTAAGAATTTGTTGTACTTCCTCTTGGAGTAAGCCCAAAGGCCCTCCAGTCATGTTAGGTACCACTAAACTGAAGTTCTAGCTCTTGTTACTGCAGACATAAACCTCTTCGGTTTGGTGTACTTTGCATTCTAACTCTGAAGCCAGGGAATGAAAGGAAAACAGCAGTAGGCTTGTCTTCGAATGGATTTCGCTGAGGCTGTTACAATCGAACATACTGCTCTGATTGTTTCCTATTTATTAATCTTTGCTGCCCTTGTTTTCCAAGACTAATCTCAGATTGAAAGTGTTTGTCTTAACTGGGAAAAGGAAGTACGAAGTATCTTTACTTCTGACACTAAATATGTTAAAGGATGTATGAAATATGAAGTGAGAGACTTGTGAAGGGTGAATGAAGGTAAGTGAGAAGGTAACATCGTAGTGTCTAGCAGCTCACATGAAATACCACACCCCCTTGGGGGCTTGTTACTGGTAGTTTTGTGTTAGCTATGCTTCAGAAAACTGGAAAGTCAGGAGATCGGTTCAGTGTCTGACACGTCTAATTCCTGTAAGTTTTCTCTCCAGAGAAAATAATTGGGCCCTGCTTTCCCACGTATTTTTATGATGGCTATACAGAAACTCATCAGACTTGAAAAACTGCGCATTCTGAGAGTTTTAGATTATTTTCCTGCTTTGATTCTTAGGTCAACAGGTATTTGAAAGGTGATGGACCCCAAACCATGTTTCTAAGCAGAAATAGTAGCTTTTGTTAATGATATATAAAAAATGTGGGATACTGAAATTGCCCCATTCATTCAATTTCTGCAACATTTCAGCCACTTTTATAGTAATTTACTGTATGACTTTTACTGAGAATCTATTTTCTAGTATGTGTTATTATTCTTATTGAGTACTCCTATTACAGTTCTGTACTGAGGCTGCAGCTACGGGCCAGCTTCGTTGTACCAGACACCGAAAATGATGCTTCTCATTTCTACAAATGAGCTCTCAGTCATCTATTCCACATGACCAGCCCCACTGCACAGTAGAGATGGAAATCTTAAGTTTTTTCTGAGAGCGTCTGTCACATGCACATGAATTGCATCAGAGCGAGTCACACCAGGAGACTGAACAGTGAAATCTTCCAATGTATGTAATTTCTGCCTCTTCACCACTGGGCCCCAAAATCCAGTGATTGTCATATGGTTCCTGTTTTATTCCTGGTGATGTTACAAAGTTACCCACACTATGGCAAATGTTGGATGTCTTCTAACAATAGAAGAAAAGAAAGAGAAGTATCCAACTGGTTGGTCTATGTTTGGCCGAGGAAAATAGTGCATTGAGAGCTGTCTCATTAACATAATAAAAAAGTTAAAAAAAGAAAAAAATCCAATCTTTACAATACTGTATAAATTTTTTAAAGTATTTAAAAACTATATTTTATTAAGAAAAAGTGAAACTATTTTTTGTAGCATAATAAAAAATGTTTGTATTTCGGAGACAGCATCAAATCCCACTGATTGAAACAAGGAAGGCTTTCTCCTGAAATTCTTCTTCATGACATGTTCTGGCACTCGCAACACACTAAGCTGGATTAGGTGTTAGCATCTCCATGTTTGGCTGATGCTATCTCAAGCACCTTGTGTGTTCCTCCTCTGGGAAACATACAGCCTAGCCAGCTACTTCACGTCAAAATCCTTGGTCCGAGCTCTCTTTCAAGTGCACAGCCTAGTATTTTTAAAAGGTTGCTTTCTTAGGTGACTGTGATGACATCAAAGTAACAAGGTGGTGCAGATTTCCTTAAAAGTTTTTTTGGATCTAAAGGCAGGAATAGAGGAAGACAGTTGACTATTTTCATAAAACAAAGAGAAAGAAGATGCCATACTCAGCTTTTCTTGCGTTCTATCATTCCAGTCCTATCCCTCTTCCCAAATGCCCTACCCCAATAGGTTTTCAAACACTGACATCATCTCTAGGCTATCCAGATCAATGCTTCACAGTGCATTTCTCCATTCATTGCATCATACCATGGTCTGAATCCGGTCCCAGTCTGGAGCGAAGGGGAAGCCGTGCACCTAAGTGGCATCGTAATGTTAGAGTAAGTGAGGCAGTGAATGGTGCTAACAGGAGAGAGGGAAGAACCCATCTCCCTTGCCCTGTTGTTTAACCTGCCCATTATGCAATTAATTGACTTTGTTGTTGTAGTTATGCATATGTAAGGCATATACCCTTCCTTGTTCACCTTTTGATTCAAATGCTGTTACTCACTCATATAATCATCTGTGCTCTCCCCAGGTCCGCATTTTCATTTGTAAAACACTGACTGTTAATTACAGAATTTCTGGTTTCATTGTTTTCCCACAGGCAAGACTAAAAGATATTAGGGCAGATTTACAGTGAAATAATCTGTTTAGCTCCTTCACCTAAGTTCCATTTAAACGTGGTGGTGGCTAGAGTAAGATAGGACATCAACATCAATAGATTTTAAAATACAAGTGAAAAACAGAATAGGCAATCTGACAGCTGTTGTGAATTGCACTTTTCAGTAGGAGCAATGAATAGCGGTAATTTGTGCGTTTGGTTGCAGAGGGCCCATATCTTTCTCAAAGTGACTGTTATGATGGTGTTAATGGTAGAGGGAGGGGAAGGGATATTTCTGTTGATGAAATCCTGTTGCCATAGTAGGATTCAGCTGAAGACAGGAGAATGGAAATAGGTATCTTAAATCATCAGTAGGTCTTCCACCTTGAAGTGGTCTCACCGACTGTTCAACCACATAAACTATGCAGGATTTGATCCAGTACAAACAACCGTACCTTACTGTTAATTGCATCAGGTCTCCACCTGACAATTGCTGTTGCTTCAGTCTGCAGTACGTTACATGAGCATTCAGTTTCAATCATGTGGCTGTGCATGTTCAGAATTTGACTTTCATGTTCTAGGGAGATCTGTGGCTATCACAAGGCAAGGAGTGGTCCAAACTACATCTAGCATCTAATGGAGAAATCATGAGTTTTGTACAGGTCTGACACAGAGGACTTTTTTCACCCAGTTTGCTCAAGTGCCCATGAACTTTTCAATGAACTGTAGCTAAGGTTTGAGTTCGTAGTCTAGTCCGAGAGACAGCCTGTGTGGAGGAGGGGTGTTTGTTGGGTTTGTGTTTTGTTGTTCTAGTTTCACTGTAACAAATAATTGACATACCTCTAGTTGAAAACAGTAGGAGACTGAATTTGGACACAAAAATCAAATAAGAATGAAGCTAAAATATACACGCACAGAGGATAAGTTAAACTCATCCTTCGCTATTAATCCTGTGACAGTCTGTGGAATTCCAGAAGGACAAATTTGACTGGAGATTTGTTTAATTTCTGTTGAAATAATTATTTGCCCTGTCTCCATAGCGATATTAATAGGGCTTCCCAGTCAAGATTAAACACTTTCAGTCAAATGCAGACCAACAGATCTTTCTACAACAAATGCGGTGCTTTTTTCTTATTATTCTTGCTGTACCTCAGTGTTCGTTATTGAAAAAAAAAAAAAAATGACTGCAATATACTAAGTCTGGGATAGGTTTTCCAGTTATCACAAGGTCCAAAAGATTGGATTGTTACTTTCTCTCTAGTGAGTCATGTAGTTCCTTTGTTCTAGTAGAAAAACAGATGCCTGTAGATAGTAGATACTAGGTATAGTAAATATTGTACCATTAGCCAAATTCCCTGCAGCTTCCGATTTATCTAACAGAAATATCTGTTACGGTTTTTGTTAAAGACTACATAAAGTCAATGGCAGGAAAGGTCCTCATTATTGGACTGATTTTGCTTATATTGACAGAAAAATGTCACATGATACTCAGGCTGTGCTTTCTATTCAACCATATCACTATAGAGGAATGTCAATAAAATCACTTTGTTATGGCATTGTGTGGACTGTCTATTACAAAGAACTGATTTCATAGAAGATGTATTTTACTAGAGTGGGTGGAAACTGGCACTAGTGAAAGTCCACTGACTGAAGGAATTGCTCTTCCAGGATCTTATCCTTTCTGACCATTGCATTCAGGCCCTTCCGCTGCTCTTGTTCAGTTTCTCAGGGTACATGTCTAAAACCTGAGGTTCTCCCCATAAATGTGCATAACCAAAGCCCCCATGCTCTCCTGGACTACCCTAAGACCAGCCCTGCCTTGAAAGTATGTGAGCTTATTTGTCGCTGTAGAAAATGCCTGGGCAGAGAGAGAGACAAAAGAGATGTATATACTACTTACGCATACCTCGCTTCTAGGTATAATTACTGCATTATGGGTATGAAATGCAAGTGCAAAGATGATTTCTTAATAGCATATGCTGGGTCTGCATTAAGTGTTGACAGCAAATAAATGGCAAGATGGTCTGGCATTCTCAGTATGTCACACCCATTTCTCTGCTGCTCGTCACTGTAATATCTCAGGCATGTTTCATTAGCACATTCCGGGATAGATTAACACGCCTCAGATACACCGTCAGCAGACACCTTGCTGACCATACCTGTTTTCTTACATAAATGCCGCCTCATGAGGGATGATGGTACAAAAGGAACTACGTGAAAGCTTAAATATGAGGAACACTTTTAATAAGGAAAAATATAAACCCATGAAAGATGCTCCAACAGAAATGGTAAGTATATCTTGCACAAGAAAAATCAGTAGCAAATGTGGCTGTGAGAACTCTTAAGAGACCTTCTGTGGTCAACACTGTGCTTCATCATCTGTGGAGAAGCCCAGGTCCACAAGCCCAAGGCCAGCACTGGCTCTTCTGCAGCAGGAACATTGGTGGTGGCAAGAGTGGCACCCGCTCATGCATGTGCTCACGAAATCTGCATCTCACAGCCCAGCCTTTATTCAAAACTTACCTGTGTGACTGTGCATGTATGTGAGGAGGAAGTGGGGCGAGAGGGCATTTGTGACGCTAAGTTACATTTCTCTGAATTTTTCACATATAAAGGAAGGAAAAATCAGTATTTACTAAAAGGCAGTGAGATGAGCTGCTGATCATTAGGGTACATCAGAGGTGTTAGTTTAGTTAGTGAGTTGTTTATGTGGCCGGAACTACATCTTTTACCAGAACCCATTCTATGAAATACGTTACTGAATTACTGTTAAAATACAGTGGCAGGCCACCTGAAGCCTCTGTATGTACATCAGCTGTCTTTCTTGGCATGCTGACAAAACTCCATAATCCTATAGGATATTACAAATCAATAAGAATCCCTTACCACCCTGTGGTAGAAAAGTCATAGTTTTTTGCTACAATGGACAATAAATGGACTTGTGGCCTGATATTCGTTCTTGTGTAAGAGGCCAAACTGGACAATAGCTGCCATTTCTGGAGAACAATGGAGAACAAAGCCACAAAGGATCCGCTGTGTCTCTTCTAATCATAAATCCTCCTTGAGCTGCAAAGACACACTCTTTTATTATTTTTAATTTAATTCTGGTAACCTTCAAAATCAATTTTGCCTGAAAACAGCTTTCATGGATATATCAAATGAAGAGTGTGTGGGTTTGTTTGTTTAGTTCCTACCCTTGTGGAAGTAAGTTTTGAAGACAAAAAAAAAAAAGATACATTATTCTATCTGAAACACAAGCCCTTATTTATATTAGGCTTTGGTGTAAAGCACATTTATATTGTTTTAACTCTATTGTGAATGAAGCTCATGCCCACAGTGCTATGTTACAGCTCTCTGAGGTTGAAAAGAAGTCACTGGAGAACACAAAGACTGCAAGTAGTGATGTTTTTTCCTGAATTGCTGGCATGTAGGATTTCAAATAATATACCCCTATGGTATAAGAAGATAGTGGAGCTGCATGGGAAAGTTTTCTGTGTCGGTGAAGAACAATAGTAATACTAAGGTCACTTGCCTTTCCTTCTGTGAAGAGTAATACACTTTAGGGACATACCTTCACCTTTTAAATTTTTCAGTGTAAAAATAAAAGACTGTTTTGGGTTATTTTCTTTCCCGGTTACAAAATTAATCAGTTGTAAGAAAAAAAATGCTGTAAATACTCTGCGGTGTGACACTGAAAATCCATTGAGTCAGTCTGAAAATGGACCGCAGACAGCAGTTGAAGAACTATTGTTGGGTGTGATTTCCTAATGCTGGTTTTCCAGAATCAAAACAACACACAAAAATAAATTGCACATGCTCCCATTTTTCTGTTTTCAGCACTTAAATATGACTGAAGCCTGTAGACAAAGCAGTATAGGTACCTAGCCAGCATGCCACATGGAGTCATCGCATTTAGATAACAGCTTTTCAGGAATGCAGCTGGGGCAGCACTGGAATCTGCTTAGGAACGTTGTTACAAGCTGTGATTTGACTTCAGTACCTCTTAGGTATGTCTTAGTATTAAATCCGATCAGTGACTTTTTAAGAATGACTGAAATTAGTAATACAGATTACCATACAAGATTATACTTACAATGCGTGAGGATATATTTACTGACAGCTTTGGCATCTTTGGCAATTGAATATAAATTTCCCTGCTTTGGACATGTAAGTTAACAGCTTTAGTGATTCGTGCATTGATTAATAGAACTGGGACCTCAGAGTTTAACCCCTACTACTATGGTATGTAAAGCACACAACACGGCTTTTGAACATCGTAATTGTGCTTCAACTACGTATTTCACTCGTCCTAATGTACAAACCGAAACAGGTTATCTTTATGCTCTGGATACAGACATAAAATAAGTAGCAGTGCACTCTGGATTTTGTAAAATGCAGTCTACCTAATTTGTGAAAGATGAATCAGTCTTTGGGACTGACCGCCTTGGCACTGCAGAGAAGCTGTGAAAGTGATCTGAGGAGCACCCAAAAGAATGCATGGGTACCCATATGATATGTTTTCCAACTTGTAAATTAATGTTGTTATATGTAAAACTCATATTCAAATGGAAATTTCTGCAAAATATGAACCTGTGAAAGTATTTGGAAAGGTTCCTCTTAGATTCTGCAAGCACAAGTTTACTCATCTGTCTTGGAAATCACAAAATCAAACACTATGAACAAAAAAGAGGCATACATATTATTGCCACATGAGCAGCAGTTTATATGAAATCTCTGACAAATATAAAAATAATTCAAAAAAGCTGGCACTAATGATGCCTAGTGCTGCCACTTAGTGGAGCTGTGTTTTCCTTCCTTAAATGGGAAAAGTGAAGATTGTTGTAGCTAGGAAGAAACTTCAGTGTGTACAAAAGCGTAGCATGGGACTGTTTTTCAGTGGTGCTGGGTACTTGGAGCTCTTCTGGAAGTGCCTTTACATGATGACAAGAAGCATTTGAGGAATACAGGAATGAAGCACCTCAGGTGAGGAATGCGTACTCTGATTTTTCTGATGCCTCATATAAAACAGTATCACATCAAGAAATAAGTAGCTCATCAATGCAAAAAGGACAGCTTCAAATGGAACTTAAGCAGCCTGCAGAAATTCCAGCCGCAGAAGATCATGGGGTTTTATCATTATGGAAGCTGAGAAGATGAATTTAGCATCTGAAAAACAATCTTAAGTTATGTGTGGTGAGCTATGGATTCCTAGATTTCATATTTCTGTTATAAATGGACCATGATGATGGTAATTATTTAGGGCAACTCTTCCATCATGCCTGAATACATCCATATTGGGAAGAGGAATGTCCTGTGAAGATCAAGCTGGAGTCAGACTGGTACAACTGAGCAAAGCTTATGTCCCTGTGCAACAAGTTTGATCCACCTTTTCAGGGCAGAATTGAAATTGCTCTTTCACTCCAGTGCATGCAGACATAACTTGTAAAGGACATTCTTTTAAACAGAGTACCCGTGGTAGTGTCTTCCACCTCACCTCCTGCTTCTGATCTTGCGGGCCAAACACAGCTCATGAGAATGAATTCCTTGGGTGCTACTGGCAGAACAAACAAACCAACCAAAACCAAAAAACAAACAAAAAATTGAAATACAAACCAGTTAATGTTATCTGTACAAGCAGAAATCAGTGTTTGTTATGCCATCTGAGTGCAATTGAGCATACAACAGCTAATAATATTTCAGTGATTGAAGCCAAATATCCAAACAACAGAAGAAAAGCACATATATTTTTTCAGTAGGTAAAATATGAGAATAACCAGCCTAGATAGGTCTGTTAGCTTTTCTCTAAATAAATCAAGCATTGTTCATATCCGCGTCTGTTTCTCCCTGCATGGATAGCACATACAAGCTTATGCTGCAGTATTTAAGACTAAAATCAGTACTGGTTTAATACACAGGGGAGTCATAAAACATTGTTTATTCTTTCTACAAGGAAAATTTAAATTAATACAGCATACATCAGCTCCACAACATTCTGGTACAACAGAGCAAATCACAGTCTGTTAATACAGCTAGTGCATAGTAAAGTTGGAAAAAATTTTATTTCGGTCCATTTTCAAGATAGTAAAGCACAATTTTTCTTTTTGTCATGGTATTTCTATTCTGTGGATAATTCTTTTAAAGAGTGCAATAAATCCACCTTCCTGTTATATTAAGACACTGAACTTCTGGTGTCCTTGGTGGTATTTTCTACCCTGTGGAAGAAAAATAGATAAACTTACCTACTATACGGAGTAAAAGTTCTTCCAGATAGTAAGAAGCAATATAGTCAAAAGTCTCCATAAAGTAGATAAAAATATATCTTAAATTTATCTGAATAAAATAACCATATGTGGGGAAAAAAAAAAAAGTAAGCCCATGTTTTGTTTTATACAGAAGCATATGCTAGATTTTTAAAGGCATGTAAGAATTTAAAACTTAGAATATTTTTTTTAAATATGGCCAGAGAACCTTAAATATCCCAAAGTATTTAGAGGAAGGTCCGTTCATATTCCAGAATCAGTAATTGCACTCCTTTCCATAAAGTTTTTGCAGGTTCCCTCCCCACCCACCCCCACCAGGAAAACGTGACTGTGCAAGTAAAGTAGAGAATATCACAAGAATTAACTGAAACCTTAATTTAGGATTACCACACTTTTAAGATACAAGGCAGAACTTTTTCAGGCAGAACCTTTTCTATGTATACTACATAGATGCCTCTGATACGTACTTTCAGATGTAATGATTTCTTAACCCTTGTTTAATCCAAATTTTATTGTTCAGCAGTTACAGCCTCGCCCTGCTACAGCATAAACAACGCTCTGAGTGGAAAGCACATTGATACTGTAAGTCTTGAACTCTCCATTACTCTGTATACTGGTTTTGGAATTTATTCCTAAACTACTTATTTCTGAAAATCAGTTTCGGTGTTGAGTGAATGAGGGAATTCCCAAAAAATGCTTTGTCAGCAATTGTACTCCCATCCCTGATCAATGACTGGGGTTTGGGCTGAATCCTTTCCTGTGCGTTGGCCTGTTTCCTCATTAGTCTCTTCTTCCTCGTGCTCTGAATATTGGCAGGCAATGGCAGTGATATTCTGCACCCTTCACGGAGACAAATTTCACAGCATTGCCTCGATAAATGACTGCCACACAGAGCAGGTCTCTTAAACATGTACATTAAGTAAGCCAGGTGGTGAAGGGCTTGTGAAGTGAGAGGAGTTCAGCCATTTCTCAATCCATGAGACAATTTCCACCAGCCTGGACAAATGGATGTCTGGGAGGCCATTCCTACACACCTTATAAAAATAGCTGGAGCTCAGGGATGCATGGAGGAGAGGAACCAAGTACACCCCAGCTGTGGGAAAGGCTTAATTGGAGCCTGTGCCTTAGACACCACAGAGGCCAAGATGGGTTCAGGTGTGCTTGTTCCCTTTTGTCCTCCCCTTCCTTCAGCCTGGCATCCCAGTGTCCCCACTACGGGCCTGAGCCCTGTTTCCCCACCCGGCCATGACCTTCAGGACTGGCTCTTGCGGTTTCACCTCAGGCTTCACCCTCCTGACGTACCGCTCCCTCAGGGCACACCTGAGCGCCTACAAAGCGAGTTCCTGGGTCGCGCAGATACGAAGAAAAGTCCGAACGGTGATGCCTCGCCAGCCGACAACACGTCACTCAGCTACTTATTTCAGCTTGATTAATATTTAAATCTCGTCACTTTGCGGAAGGGGTCGCCGCCACCACCGCGCCCGCCACACGCCGCCTGTCATCCACCTTCCCCCCCGTTCCCAAAGGCCGCCAGCAGGTGGCGCTGCCCAACCGTCCCGCCAGGCGCGGCGCGGCGCCCCGCCCCTCGCTCCCCTTCCCGGCCCTCCCTTCCACCAAGGTGAGGCGTTAAAGGGCGGGGCCCCGCGGCTGCGCCCCGCCCCTCCGGCCCTTCGGCGCGGCGCGTGCTGCCCACCGCGCTCCTCGAGCAGCAGCAGCAGCAGCAGCGGTAGTAGTAGCAGCAGCTGGCAGCTCAGCCCGGAGCCTGAGGGGACCCCGGCCCAGTCCGGCCCGGCGGAGAGGCAGACCGAGCGGGGAAGGAGAAGGCGTCCCTCTGCTGAGGGAGAAGCCTCGCGCCATGAGCCCCGAGGAGAAGCCGCCACCCAGCCGCTCCCGCGATGACCGGCCGCCACCACCACCTCAGACCGCTCCCGGCCGAGGCCGGCGGCGAGGCGGCTTCCTGACAGAGATCCGCACGCCCATCCGCACCGACCCCTTCCAGGAGCGGTACAGCCTCAGCCCCGGCAGGGAGCTCGGCAGGTGAGCGCGCTGCCGGAGGCGTAGGGGCGAGGAGCGGCCGGCGTTGCCGCCTCGTCCCTGGGTGCGACTGCTCCCGCGGAGGTGGCGGGAGGGAGGAGGTGTCCCGTGTGTCCCCCGGCGCCCGAAACGCCGAGGGCAAGGCTTGTGGCGGCTGCGGCGGAGCCTGCCGCTCGGCTGCAGGGGAAGGGCTGGGGGCGAAGTCGGTGCTTTCCCTCTATTCTGCCTCTCCTGTCTCGCTGCCCGCCGCAGTCAGTTGCAGGCAGTCACCAGGCGTTTTCACCTGCTACCCCTTCCCTTGCTGCCCCGGTTGAGCAGAACTAGATGATGGGGGAGCGAGGGCCTGTCAGTGCCAGAGCCGCCTTTAGTGGCATCGTTTGCTGGCCTCGCCCTGCTGTGGGTCAGCTCCGAGGATGTGCCCATCGCACTGGCCGGGCAGTGTTTGCCTTGGCTGGAAGGGGTGCTGGGAGGCAGCTGTCAGCGCAGCTGTACCCCGGCAGCTGGCCGTGGCTGGCTGTCCCTCCTGGTGAACAAGTCATCCTCAGCCTTGTGAAGCTGGCTGGGAAGATACTGCACTCTTCCCTGAGAGCCTATGTGTGTAGAGAGTATTGCTCTAGATTTCCATTGGAGATGGAAACCTGCCCGGTTTTTTTTCTTGAGCTTTGTAAGCTGTGACATGGGGGGAAAACAAGTCTAGAGGAGGCTAGTTTGTTAAGTAGCATATGCTTGCGAATAATCTAATGGTGAAACTTCTCAAATAATTGAAAAGCTCGTTAAAAAACTTGACTTTGAAAGTGACTCCACATGTGAGGTTTAATCAATGTCTAATTTCAACATCTGAGCAAGATTTGAGGCAGAAAGTCTCATTAAAAGGTTTTTGCCTGTCAGGAACTCTATATATGGGATTTCAGCACCACTAAGCCAGTATTTTTTTTGAAATGTCATGAAAAGAATGATAGTATACTCATAGTCACATGTGCTATATCTAAAAAGAATTCAGATAAAAAAAGATTAGATTAAATACTGCAGGATATATAGCAAGATACACTCTTAATGTATGTTCTTTTGCAAGTCATGCTAGCTGCGTAGCTCGGTTTATATAGCTCCACAAACAACCCCCTTAGAGTTAAAGAGGAAAGAGGTGTTTCAAAGCAAATGTAGCTGCTGTAAGTACCTTTAACAGATTTTTAGGTTGCCTAGGTGTCGGCTCACTTAGTAACTCTGATGTACTAATAGAATAATATGTGTTTAAACATAGTGGCCTAAAGCACTCACATGGGAAGCAGGTGGGAGAAACATCCCATAAAGTGAGAAAGCTTTTTTTTTATTTGATGTGAATGAAGTGGCTTTTCAGAATTTGAAGATAAGCTGGCTTAGAAAATATTTTGCAGTTCTGCCATGGAGCGAAAGCTTCTCTTAGAGCTGGGTGGTATTCATTGGCCTAATCAGAAAATAGACTAGATGAAGCTTCCTTCTGGCACATAAAAGTACAACTGAAATGATTAGCTTTACACTAAGAATAAGAATTAAGTACTCCAGCAAATTTTAGTCTGCAGTTTAAACAAGTACATCTCGGTATGGCTTTTTGTGTGGAGTCATTTTTGACCAGAACTACATTTAAAGGTGACCTTTGCATGCAGATTGTCATTTTGCACATGTAGTTATGTTAAAGTGAGTTAAGTGACTGTTCCAAGTGTTTGGTTTTGTGCAACAGTTGCACGTATTTTGGTTCAGACTACCTTTTTCTCTCCTCAACTTCACAAATGTTTTCACTGTCTTCTGAGAATACAGAAATCTATATATTTGAATGTATGTACTTGGGTTTTTATGTAGCAATTTTGAACGCTTACTTTTTATTACATTTTTATTAAAAAAGTGGATATTTCAGCTCAAGTACTCCCCTTAAAAACAATTTTTTGCTAACTCATTGTGACAAAGTGGTAAATGGAAAGTCTTTCTGCCACTTGTAATGGTCTCTGTCATTTTGCTGATAATGTATGCTCAGCAGGAATTGTTTCACTTTTATTTGTTCATAAAGTGTGTAAATCTCTACTTATTATCTTTACAAAGGACTTGGACAAATTAGCACCCAGGTATGATGGGTTTTTGTCTCGGATGAAAAGCAGTTCTTGTGCACACAACATAACCTATTTTAATTCTAATTTGGTAGCTGAATTTGCTAATGAAAAATGTTATACGCTCTGTATTTGTCCATCCCACTTGCCAGAATTAGGGGAACAATTTAAAAGCTGGACTTTAGACAGAAGTTTTGAGAAAAACACCACTTGTATAAGTTGAGTTTAAAACTACCAGTAGGGAGAGAAAAGAAAGCAGATTTAGCACCATTGCTGAGAGTAAGGCTGCTGATCCAGTCAGTCAACACACATATGTTGAACTCACCATGGCACCTGGGGCCTCTGTCCTCTCTTCCCTTGTCACCTGTGTGTGGAGGAGGTGAGAAGAGGGGACAACACGGGAAAACGTTGAGGTGTTGTAGTTCCGGCAATGCAGGGAAGGGAGATACTGCTGGCCCCTTGTGGCATGTTAGAGGTGAAAGTTCTGGGGAAGTATTGCTGAAAGTCGTAGATGAACCTGTGAGGAACCTGGTCACAATGTCACCAGAGGGACTTGGGTGCAAAGCCATAGGAAATCAGGCTTCATTAGCTCTGCTCACATGGAACAAAGTGCTTTGAGAATGCAAAGATTATGTGCTTCAAAAGGCTACTGCCTCATTCAGTAGCTGAACAGGCATTTGCAAGTGTATTGAAATACATCTGCTAGGAAACACAGGTTAATTCAGGAAAAATACCAAAGACTTGGTTGTAATGGCTACTCTGGAAAGGAAATTCAGTTACTTAAAATGACACGGAAATGGTGGGGGTTTTAAGGAAATGTTTTAATAAATAAAATTTTGGGCTAGTCTTCACAGCCTTAATTTTACTGTCTCAAGACAGAGTTTTCTCAAATCTTCATTTCAAGTTGCATGATATTTAAAATGAAACTTACCTCGGATGGATGTTTTAAGGGTGCTAGTTCTCGTCAACTCACTCAGACTTCAGTGTTTTCAGACAGTAGTAGCTTGAGTTAGATTTGAAAGAATGTAACCTTTGCAGAGGACAAGACACCAATTGCTTAACTCTTCCCCTTACCATCTGTGCTTAAGCCATAATTGTACTGTAAAATGGGGAACAATATATTTTGTGTTACCTAGAGCTTCTTTAAAGAATCTAGTGTAATTGTATTTAGTTGCTTTGCTCTTTTTCCTGAACAAAAACTCCGAACTAATCACACACAAAATATTACTAGACTATTAGTTAATTCTTTAGCTCATTGATGGAGTTTTGCACTTTTTTAAAATGTAAAACAAGCTATGTACATATTCGAAATCATCATTTGTGTACACAAAATAATACTCCTGATGCTAGAGCTGACTTGAAGGAAGGCGTAAATGATTGACCTTGCTTTCTTCTCACTGGAAGGTAATAGTCACCTTACATGATTGCTCTAAAATAAACTAACTTCTGCTAGTGAAATGTATGAAGCGCATATGTGTAAACGTATGTAAAGTGCAATTTAGTTGATTCTCCTCATTCCCTTTTTTTTTTTGTTAAACCAGACAAGCTCATTCTCCACCCAGAGCTAAGAATAACAATTATTTTAATCATCTGAGGAGGCTGAACAGAATAAGAAAATATTCTTTGTTTCTAACTAGTGACCTGGCTGTAGTTCCATGTGCAGATAACCCATGTCTTGAATTTTTTTCCCACAAAGTCTGGCATGAACTTGCTTATTTCTCAGGTAGCTTTCAGTAACATGCATTTTAGTGGTACATGAGACTTGTACAATTGTCTGCATCAGTATGAAGGTATGTGCTATACACTTCTGTCCTCAGCTTCTCTCTGCAGTAGCACAGCTAGGATGAAACAGTTGTGGAACTAAGTGAAAGTGGAAAAGAGGTGTAAATGAAGAGTTGCCAGTAGTTGGTTCCACCATTAGAAAATAAATTTGAGTAAATTATTCATGAACATCAGAAATGGAATCCCCACACCTTGCTGTTTGGAAATCAAAAATTGTAGGGAAAAACCCCACACTTGAGGGGAAAAAAAGGTTTGATAAGAGTTATGTAATAAATTGCACATAGTTTTGTGGATCTCAAAAGTTTTCTGAACTTTATAAAAAGTATCTTCGCAGGAAATGCTATTATTCCTGCGTTTGTTTCAATGATAGGGTTTTATAGGTCAGTTTAAAAATAATTCAGGTAAGGTTAGTTCTCTGTTCTTCTGAGCTTATGACAACCAAATTTAACTGGTCTGACATAAATGTTCCTGCTTATGATTTGACATTTGATTTGTGATTTGAGGCTTTTGCTTTAAGCCATAATGTATGCCAGATGAAACAATGATAATTCTGTTGGCAGTCTGAAAAGATGACATTGAGCTTCTTTGTAATCAGATATGATTTATCTTAAATCATAATTCTTGAGTGAGACTCTTGTGAGGACGGAGAACTACTTCTAGTTTCCTATTCATGTCTCCCTTCAAAGCATTTTTGTTTGTGTTTGGATGACTGGTAGTCAGTTTTTAACTTTGGAAATGCACATTAAGTATTTCCTCTCAAAATTGTTCTTCCTTCAATGCAGTGTTCTTGCTGCTAACTCTTCTCAATGCAGCTAAACTAACAATGCTCTGATCTAATACTATTTTCAGTATTTAATAGGGTTTTTATAAGGAGTTCTGAAAAGCAGGATTTTAAGAAAGCACAGATGAAGTGTATGCAATGTGTACTTAATGGGAAAGCTTGTTTATATCTGTCTTATCTACTGTTATGTCTCTTTCAAAAAGAAATTCTTTACAAATTTATCTTTTGGCTTAACCATACAGTGGATGGTATCTTTGGATCTTAGCTCTGAAATTGTCTCAAGCATGAATATAGATTGTTGCATAGTAATTAGTTCTATTAGCTATAAACATCAGGTTTGTCAAGTTTGATCTTTTTTGGGATTGTGTTCAGAAAAGATGAGCTCTACAGAATGTAGTTATAATAGCTCTAATTATAGGTATAACCCTAAAGAATCTGGGCAGGATGCTTGATCTTAAACGACTAAGAATTAGTATTTGTCAGCCGGCTGAACTCCTGTGTAACCTGTCCTTTTAATTACGTCACCTATCGGGCTTCTCGCCAGCTCAGCTAAACAGGACATGCGTGGCCACACACAGTGGTGGCTCTTGCTGCCCTGTGAATACTGTTTTATTTCCATAGTGACTAACGTGCAATGAATCGGCAGCATTGGTACTTGTTAGGCTAATTAACTTGCTTCCAGATAGATTTTGTATGTCAAGCAAAACAACGCTGTGCTTCTTGAAAGCTGTATTATAGGGATTTCAAACTTTTCTAAACTACTTTCTCTAGGTCCTTCCCCAGTGCTAGAATTAAAAGCTTTTGACTCTGTGCTGCGGTGACATTCAACTGGAAGGAAACTGCATTCAGAGACTATTTAAGAAAAACAGAAGGCTGAACCCAGGGGTCTGGACTTTTGGTATAAAGGCTTAGTATCTACCAGATATTAAAATAACTTGCTGTTAAAGGGCTTATCTGTTACTTTCTCAATTTATCTGTTGTTTTTTTTTCTTATCAGCATAGTTGATAGGTTTTTCTCTCTGTCATGGTTAGGATTGCAATACTGGAGGGATGTTTATACTTGTAGCTGCCAACACTAATGTCACCAGTTTCCTAGAAATCTACCTAAAAGAAAGACTGTCCTTGCAATATTTTTGGGATCAGGAGCATCGTTAGCACATTCCTATGTTCCCTGATGAGCTGTCTCTACTATACACATTTGTTACTTCTTCCAACATGGCTTTGATAGGAAGTGTACCAGGCACCTAGCAGGTTGTTAGCCTTTAGGTGTCTATTCCTCTTGTGGTGTTCTGTGGTAACTATCAATTAATGCATTTTATAGTGATCCTTTGACTGCACCTTCCTAGTGCTACAAAATCCTATAATATTATTTTCATGCATTTGCAAAGCTATAATATTGTCTTAACATAGATATTAGTTATTGAGAACTTCCTCCCAAAAAATGGGATTCAAGACATTGAAAGCATGTTTTTACTGCTTGTCTGCCCTCACAGCCACCTGGGCTGTGCTCTGATCTAGTCTTATTACCTATTGTGCTGTAGATAATGTGTGCTTATGTAAAATGTTACTGCTAGAGGAATGACTGGCTGTCATCAGCAGTTACAAGTCAGATTATTTTAATGAGATTGCCTAGCACATGCCCACTTTGTTCTTATTTGACTTAATTCATTTAGACTGGGTAATTTTGAAACAAATGCCTATTACAAATAAGCTGACCACAACTTCTTTTAGCAGTTACATTTCATGGATAGCAATCTGCCAGTAGGTTAGGAGCTGTGAGAGAGAAAACTTGACATGAGCTGAATTAGTTAAATCTAGTGAACTGCAGCTTGAGACAGGGAGAGGCAAAACCCCATGTAATTGTATTCCAAACCAGATGAGGACTCTTATTTTAGTTTCAGCAACCCTACAATCAGTTAAAGAATTGAAATAAAGACCTCCAAGCTATTCTTGCAGCTTTATAAGAAAATTTTTTACATATAAATAGAAAAGATAGTTTGATGAACATTATACCTGTATGGTAAGAACTAATAAAAGATTGTTCTACTTCAAAGTATGAGAATTCATCATTGCACTGGATGACAGATATTAATTCATAGACCTTTTCAGTCTAAGAATCCATACTGTATGAATGGAACTGAGTGGAGCAGGTGGCATAGGACTATTGCAAGGAAGTTTAGAGCAGCAACTTCAGTCCAAAATGCTGTGAGGGAAGTCTTCTGACGCAAGTGCTGCCCTGTGGTTTTAGCTAACCTGCTGGCTTGGTGTAAACTCATTGGTTGTGTGTTTTGTCAGAAATGACGCTCATTAATGTGGGTTAAGCACTATGCTCAGTTCTGCTCAGTGTATTTGTAT
Source organism: Balearica regulorum gibbericeps (assembly GCF_011004875.1). Classification (NCBI taxonomy): domain Eukaryota; kingdom Metazoa; phylum Chordata; class Aves; order Gruiformes; family Gruidae; genus Balearica; species Balearica regulorum. The sequence goes on along the minus strand of NC_046185.1, from coordinate 110,731,821 downwards.
TAACATTGTCATTGTCGCAAAAACTCTGTTGGCCAAACTGCTTTTTGGTTTTTTTTTTTCAATTATCTGTGTTCCTTACACAGTGAGTCTAAGAATAAGGGATTTTGAGAACTGTTAAATAATCAAAAAGCTCTGACTGTTATCATTTGAGGACATATCACTGTGAAAATACAAAGTGCCATCTTTGAAATACAGAGCAAATTCTGAATATTGCATGGCAAATGGAGCAGGATTTTGAGCAGTCTATTCAATAAGAGTGCTGTTGCCTTGAATATGATGGGATGCTTTTTATCATAATAACCCCAGTTAATGTTTTCTAGTCATAGAAAGCATAAATTGGCCTTTTTGTATACTTTTTTTGCCAACTCTTTTAATGAAGAGTTTGAGGATAACTTAATCTTGTGAACTAGCACAGGCTTGTTTATTCTGTATGTTTGAAATCCAGGTTCCTTGAATTGATAGGATTTTAATTCCTTGGTTTTCATGGAGGTTAAATTACATCCTGAGTTGTGGTGTTCCTAAGTTTTAAGTGTAGGGATTATCACTCAGCAAGGCATTTTCCTAATTTAGAGCACGTTTCAAATGTATCCATTAACAGCGATTGAGTTGAAGTTTCCCCGAAATCTTAATTTATAAGGGCAATGCTAAAGTTGTCTCTAAGGGACTTAATTTTAACTTTAAATTTTTCTTTAATTTCAGGGGGAAATTTGCAGTGGTGAAGAAGTGTATCCAGAAAGACACTGAAAGAGAGTTTGCAGCAAAATTCATGAGAAAAAGAAGAAAGGGCCAAGATTGTCGGATGGAAATAATCCATGAAATTGCAGTCCTTGAGCTGGCACAATGCAACCTTTGGGTCATTAACTTGCATGAAGTTTATGAAACTGCAACAGAGATGATTTTAGTCCTGGAATAGTAAGTACTAGTAATAATTCCTGAATGACATTCTGCAGTATTTGCTTAAAACTAATAATGTAAAAATACTGTGTGTCTGTATGAATAATGTGAAAAGATTTTATTGCTTGCCTGCTACACTTGCTTGAGTTCAAAAAGAATTGCTAAGAAAATCAGTATAACAACAAGTTATGTGTGGTCTTGTAACTACTGCAGATTATAATAACATTTCTCTAATTATGTAGTATCTTTCAAAGCTGAACTATAATTTATGTAGTTAAAATTGTTAGTGAACATGAACTGTGTACACTCCCTACTTGTAAAAGAGGAAGAGGAAAGAAGCAATGAGTATCTGTTCAAAAACTGAAGTTTATTTCATTGCCAGTGACAAAGAGGGGGTGAAACATGGGGGTTTTTTACCAATTATGAAAAAGGTATTGAAAGCAATGTCCTTGCTAAAAAGAAACTATCAAAAATGATAGTTTGATCTTACAATGAAAACCTCTCTAATCATCTTTTAGGGGAAGAAAGAGTAGGAGCTTTTAGACCTAGAATAGTTTCTTTCAAATGACGTTTAACTTGTGACTCTACATTTGTCTGTGGTTTTCCCCCTTGAGTTTGTCTAGATGGGCGTTTCTGCAGCTGTTGTGACTGTTCATCTAATGTGCCAGTAGCTTAGATATTTGACATCTAGGTTCCAAGAGGCAGACATGCTTGTTGCTATTGAACTCTGTTAAGATCCTGTTCAAGCTCTATGGATTTTAAATAATTGAGAGGAGCAGTGAGGCTTGATAGTTCAGAAATGACCTAACCTGTCTGCTAAGATAAATCTAGGTTTGTACAGCTATTTCTTGCTTGATAGAAAAAGAAAGGGTGAGAAATCTGGTGTCCCAATCTTTTTTAGAAGTCAAAAGAAACTGTATCTTTAAAGTTCAGTGAAATGAAATGAGACTGTGTCTGCTAAGGTGAACTTCCTTCTAGAGTACATTTTTTTCAACTTCATTGTGTCCTTAGGGAATTCAGGATTTTTGAAATATTCAAGTATCTGTTATAATGAAAAGTATGACAGAACGTATGTAGTTTTAACTGCTGTTACTGGAGACTCATACATACATGCTTTAAACGCTAACAGCACGGATCTAACTAGGGTACAGTTTAGATTTCTGTATCCCATAGGGATATAACACGAGTGGTAGAATCCAAAGCTTGATAAAAGCAATGGGTTTTGTGATAATTTTAATGCAAAATTGCTAGTTTTCTTTTAGAACTCAATTCTGTTAGAATTGCAAAACACTTTTAATCCAAAGTATTAACTAGGTTGTTTGGTACTCACTAAGCTGTGCAGTAATTAGCAACATTATTGTTTTATGTGGCATCAAACAGTCATACCTTTTTCAGATATTGTGGTGTCTTAGAGTTGTAAATTACAAAAACAGTCTTCCCTGACTTCAGCAAGTATGTCTGGATGCTTCTTTAAGGTCAGCATGTTCCAGAGACGTGTTGTAACAAAACAGGCATGAATGTTAGTAAATTTCTGACATTCTGTATGCAGAGGATGTAAAGAATGTATCTAGACTGCAAACTTCTCTAGGGCACTTCAGTTTCTATTAAGCTTGATGGTCTGTGTGGGCACATCTTTACCTTGGGAAGAGAAAAACAAATACTTAATCGTTGGCCAGCAACTTTATCTGCTAAGGTTTTAAAAGTTTCTTGCCCTTTGATGTTGAAATCTGTCATAAGGAGTGAAGGGGACACCTAGTGTTTTGCCTTCAGTAATGTTACCTGGAGGGGTTGTCTTTCAAGCAGTATCAATTTTTGACAGACAGCAAACTTAAAATTGGCCCGCTTAACTGTTAATAAGTTCCAAACAATGGGAAGCGATAAGGCATTACAGTGTTAGCTTCAGCTGTAGGATAGCAAAGTGGTGACTGTCTGCATCCACCCTGACAACAGTCTCTGACTTCTGTTTCTTGGCACAAGACCTCAAACAAAGGATTTAAGTAGGAGTTGAAGGGGTAAGTAAGTCTGAAGGGGCAGTATGTAAAGCCTCAAATTAATCTGTGGATCAGTCATGTTTCTATATTTCAGTGAAAATGGAAGGAATGAAAAAGAAAACTGGGTTTTACTGAAAAAGGTAGAATAGACAGTCTGGGAAACCTGACACATCAGATAGCAAATTGCTTTTTTCCTTTTATAACTTTGGGCTCAACATTTTTATGCAACCCACCTGCTTTTTTTTTCAATTTCTTCTGAAAGAAAGAGCATCAGAGCATCTAATGCTTAAGAACTTGTGGTTTTAGAAGTGTATCATCCCTACATGTTTATACATCTATTGGAGGGGATAGATGGTATTAGTGGGTCATTAGTGCATTGGAAGTAGAAACCTCTATGTGTAACTTCAAATCTGAGCCATTATGTATTTTTGTTTGAAGAACTACTGAGTAATTATCTGCCAGGGTCTTGTGTAGATACAGAGATTTTGTTATGCTTACTTTGTAAAGGCAACATTTTTTTTTAATCTTGAAGACATGATCAGGGTTTATATGATATATTGGATGAAGTACTTTTTTTGCCTATAGTTATTTTGACCTGGTTAATGCTAACTACTTGTATTATCTTGGACATAACTTACTGCCCTACTTACTGGAGGTGTGACTGGTTAAAGTAAGAATCTGCTGGCGGGCAACAATTCATTTGGCATAGGATTCAACAGATAGAACTTGAAGCAAAGCCATTGTAACCAGAAATAACTGCTGCTCCAGTGTTTGCATCTTGTCTATTACAGCAGCTAACAAAGTTGTTCTAGATGGCAGTCTCAAATCAAGACTGGAGCTCTTCAGAGTGTTTTAGCCAAAAACTTCTCAGATGGTGGTTAGTTACCTTTTGTTCCATTTTCATTCAGTTCTTGGGCTGCCTGATAGGAAAGGTTAAGGCAAAAAACCCCAAAACAAAAAACATTGGGAGAACTAAGAACTTAAAAGAACGGTATGTACAACTTAATGCATTTGGATGCTTCTCTTCCCCTAAGTCCTCTCATCAGATATGGATTTACAGTTTTCTCAGGCTTTGGGGACATTGGTATGTTATGGTACCCTTACACTGGAAAAATTCTCAGTTCACTTGCTTACTGTCTAATGATATGCTGAGCCAAGGAAAGGACTGTATGACTGATGGCTGTAGTGAACATGAAACCTTTGCTGATAGTGTTACAACCACCTTGGTGTGATCTTCTTGTAATGTAAGCTCTGTGTACAGAAAACAGATGAGTATCCATTTATCTTCCAAAGATAACCCCTTCAAGAAAGGCTTTTGACAAAACATAATATTCAGGAAGTAAATTTTTGGCCCTTGCAGCCTGTATATGGTCTCACTCAGCATTTGAAATCAAGTGTATTCTAGGAACTTGTTATCTACATATCAGCACTCTGAGGATTTGTACTTCTGAGTCTTTCAGAAGACTATCTTAAGGTCTGATCCATTAAAGCTGGAGGAATGTTTAATTTTTTCAGATACACTGAAATACATTTGTTCAATCTCTTTTCTAATGATACACTAAATGACTGTGTTAGTGTATTGTAAGTGCACTTGAAAGAAGCAGATGTGAATTCTCTACAGTGCATTGTTAAGATATGTTTGAAGGAAGATAAGCAGTCTCCATTGAATTTAAAGTCAACATATTTGTAACCAAGATTAATGCTCCAGACTTCCAAATGACTTTTATTACTGCTTATCATCGTAAATGAGGTAAAATGTTAGCATGCTTTCACTAATGAAGAGCAGTTGGATTTCACTTGAAACTATAGAGAAGTTAATAGCACAACAGTACTTTAATAATCAAGTTAAAATAGCTAAAGAATTCTGGTTGCCGTAGCTTTTAAGTTTGAAAAGAATTCTTAGGTCTCACATTTTTTTGTACACCTAGCTAAGGGAGTGTGTATTAGAGAAATAATGCATCCTAAGTAACACTGGATTTCAAAACATTGTGGTCTTAAATATTTCCTTATCCATTTTTTTCAGATTAAGATGGCTTGTTTTCCTAAAGACTTCCCGTCCTAAGGACAATACTTTGCTTTTATCCCCAGGAACATTTTCTGTGGAGGTGGTGGGGGTTCCCAGTGGTTTGCAAAGTTGTTATTTCATAATGACCATTGGAAAAGCTACGGCTTAATGGAAAATGTGTTCTTAGGAAAAAAAAAAAAAGTAAATGTTATAAACAACAGAGAACTCCTGGTCTGCATGTATACAGAAATCATAGCAGTGATGTGCTCATACTACGTTTCCTAGCAGGTATTTTAATCCCTTATGTGTTTTGATTAGATTTTTTTTTCCCCCCTGAGCTCTATCTATCCCCTGAACTCAAAATAACTGAGTTGAAAGTATTGTTAAGGAGCTTGGCAAAATTTAGCATAGATTTGTGGAGAATCTTTTGGAGTTCATTTTGACATTGTACTTCCAACCACCTATGATGACTGGGTTGGCTCACAGCTAGCTGACTCTTGTGCTTAAGGGAATGATTAAGCTTGCTCCACAGCAACAATACATGAAACAGTCTTGCAGTACAGATTTCCCTGTGTTCTTGTAAAGTGCTGCTAGTTACTTGTTTGAATATGGTAATTTTTTGATAGCATGAATTGCCTTGAAAAAATTGTTCTTTCTGCATCCTAAATAGAAAAGTTGATGGGAAAAAAAAAAAAGAAACATTGCATGTGAAACCACCTTTCCATGTGAAACTTAAGTGTAGTATTAACATTCTAGGTTTCTTACATTTTTAGCTTGATGCCTATGTCAATGTTAATTTGTTATTAATGTGACTTAATTGTAACAGATGTCTACCAAATAGACATATAGCAAACAGAGCTTTATAAGCTCACACACACTGATTTTTAGCTGGGTCTATTAAAATGAAGTGTGATCCCTGGTTGACAACAGCATTTTTAGGGTATAAATCCTATTTCACATAGAATTAAATAGTAGAAGTATTGTTTGCTTATTTTAAGTGGCAGAGCTATAGCAGCAAAATCCCAGGGTTGTTGCTGTAAAACACGTCAATGTTAGTAATTTTGGTAGATCTTATCACTGATGTACATTATGATTTACTGCTAAATCATTTTCTAAGTAACATATGGCATTCTTAAAGTGGACACTTCAATTTATTGATTACAGTAGATGTTTTTCTGTCTGTATCTTAAAGATCCAATTGATGTTGCTTTTAAAAAAGAATTGTTTCAAAACATTAGAATACACTATCCAGTGTCAATTTAAAAAATGTCATTATACCTAAATCCTGTTCAAAGCTGAAATATTATTAACTTTTCCTTGAATGAAATAAAAATGTGCTGAAGATGTGATAGTGTCAGGCATATGCAATTTTTCTAGAGGAGTTAAAGTATTCATACTGCTTTGAAAACTCATTTTAATCTTGTCCTATCATCTTTATACATGATGAAGAAAATTATTTAATGGGCTTTTCCTTTTTAAAAGAAAATCTCAATTTCATAAACCAAATTGTACTTCTGTACTAGTATATAGAACAGAAGGATAAAACTCTTTCGAAAAAAGTTAACATGTAACGCTCTTTTAAATTCTTTTTGCTTCTAAGACAATCCACAGGGGGAATTTTCAATAACAGTAATGAGAATATCTGGGAGGGCAAAATATTTTTGTAAACCATGAGGCATTTTCAGGTACTAGGACTGTAGCAGCAAAGTTAGTATTGGCAAAATTAAAATATTTGTGTTCTTTTTCTGGGGGTACAGAATGCAAAAGTACCTTTTTTGTAGAACTCATTTGCTGTTACATCCTTGTTGAATGTGCCTCTCTGTCTTCTGGATTGGCTAGGTAATACAATTTGTTAGAAAAGAGCAAGCAAAGGGAGAATAGATGGCTATGCATCAGTAAAGATTAATGTTTGTGCAAAGTCAGGTTTAGCGTGTCACAGTTCGGGGTAACTGGAAAAGATACTGTCCTCAGGGATTTCACTACCTTTCACTACACGATGATTATAGAATTTCATGCAGAACAAAATGTGTATGTGTTGATTTCATTTATACATTGCGAAGTAGTAATTCAACAATCCATATGCAAAATGGTTCTGTTTTAGTCTAATGTTCTTATGCCCATTGTTGTAGAGCCTCTGCTCTACTTATTTTACTTTTGATGGTATATGGTTATGTTGTAAAACAATTTTAGTTCTCTAGAGTTGCTCCTATACAGAGATGGTACTACATGTGGCTTCAGAGTACTTTAAAAACATTCACTCATCTGTAGTTACTCATATTTTTTTGTTAGCTTTTTTATTTATTTGAACATATATAAACAAAAGGAAGCAAACTGAGAGCTAAAATTTTCAGAAGTATTTTTAGATTAGAGTCATTTAGAAACTTAATGCATCCTGTATACAAGCGACTTCACAAACAATTCATTATAAACTTTACGTTTAGTCATTTAGGTATGTGCAAAGTGTTTTGAAGAGGACTGGGGATGGCTTTGTGTTTACAAAGGCTTACCTTGGCCAAATTTTCATGTACTTCCATAGGAATGGCAAAAGGCACATCTCTTATGTAAACACTGCCCTTGAACAAACGTGACATTCATCTTAAAGCATAGATAGTAGTGTTTCCAAAATAGTCCCAAAAATTTCTGTAGTATTCATATTCTCTAACCTAAATGGCTAAGATGTTTGCTTCTCTCCAAAGCTGCCGTACTGCAGAGAAGTCTTCCTGGGCTGTAAAAGCTTACCAAATGTTTAATAACTGAAAACATCACCATTGGATCCTACTGCTTGCTTATCTTGCTTACACTAAACAAGATAGTGTGACTAGAACAAAATGGGTGCTATAACTTAGTCTTTGAAATAATAAAATTCTTACTGTTCCATAGCGCTGCTGGAGGTGAAATCTTTGACCAGTGTGTGGCTGAAAGAGAGGAAGCCTTCAAGAAAAAGATGTTAAACGACTTATGAAGCAGATCTTAGAAGGAGTTTCATTCTTGCATAGAAACAATGTGGTTCATCTTGACTTAAAGGTAAGATTGCTGTATTTTTCTCATCAATTTCTTACCTGCTGACTTCCTAACTGGTCATGTGTTGATTACAAATTAGCATTAGTATGATGTAATTTTTATCTAGTTACTCCTTAAATGATAAAATTTGATATGCAGTAGACACCAGGGTTTGCAAGCCTTTTGGGGAGTCTCTATGATTATGTCAAATATAAACTTCATTTGAGCAGGTGAAATGTTATGAATTCAAAACTGGATTTGTGTTGCAGCTTAAATTGTAATTGCATATTTTGAGTAAGACCTGACTCACTTTAAAGTGCAATAAACTGTCTGGGTATTATATGGCCATTGAAAAATAGGTTTGTTGTATTGACTTGAGTTCTAATGAAGCAGAAGGATGGCAGAGACACTGGTAGTATCAAATGTAATGTTTCAGAATGAAGTGTTCATACAAGACTGGTAAACAGTATATTAATGTGTTATATATATTTATAACACTTCAGTATCTTTTAATTACTGTAGAACTTAATTTAAGTTTTGTCATTTACTGCCAAACAATTGGCTAACACCCTATTGGTATATCAATTATCATAATTTACTGAGGTAAAGTACTTGTTTCTTACTGAAAAATAGTTTTGTCCCAAATCAAGAGAAAGCACAGTTGCTGTCATACAAAATCAGAGTATTACTTATGGTTAAGAAGGGAGTTGTAAGGAAATCCATAAAACTATCCTCTCCCATTGGCAGCAACCTGCAATTAATCTTCTTTAGCTTCCATCTATACGCTTATATGGAAAATGCAATTTTATCTCATTTCAAGGTGAACTACTTTTTATACTGCCTTGCCTAGTAATAATAAAGTATCTTGTATTAAAATTTTGAATTCTTTTTACATGTCCAATTGCCGTATTTCCTGAGTATGTAGTAAGCTGCTACACATTTGTTCTCTTGCTGAGATCCTTACTTACACTGAACTGCATTTTGGCCGTAGTACAAAGCTACCAGTAAATTCCAGATCAAGCTGTACATACTTAATATTAACCTAGCACATCATGAACCATTCATCAGCTAAAGCAAATGATGAGTAATATTTGCACACAAATATGTTACCTGCCTAATTTTCCAACCATTTATTCAAGTTATCTCTGGAATCCTTTAAAACTTTCTGTAGCCCATTGATTTAGTCATACACATAGAATATTAATAACTGTACTAAAATAATTAATGGAAATTTTTAGCAAGTGATGTGAGAATAAGTGTTCAGAAGGACTGAAAATGAGCAGTTAATTCCTTAAAGTTCCAGTATGCTTATACAGGATACTCAGTGTCTGTGCTATGGTTGACCAAAATATTTCTGTTGAATTTCCTCAAAGTGTGTAAAAATTAAAACATGTCTTTCGTGGACAGTATATATTCATACATGTTTGTGTTTAAAGCTGTGGTGTTCCTGAGCGCTGTCAGCTGGGTATCTGTAATCAGAAATGCATTGTGCTTTATTTGACTGCAGTACTTTTCTTAATGGCAAAAGTAGACTGGGGTGTTGATTACAGCTTGCAGACAGGTACTTTTTTCAAAGTTCGGAAAATGCTTGCTTAAAACACTCTTTCCAACTGATAGGAAAACTTATGTTATAAAATTGAGCATCTCCGATTCTGAATGAAAGATCCAGCATGGCTTTGCTGACTTGTAAAACTTGATTAGCAGGGCGCAAATTGTCTAGTGTTTGAGTTTAAGGTAGATATATTACTGCAGTGTGCAATGTGTTTTTGAAAAGTGGATCTTAATAGGAGTCCTAACTGCAGTGTGATTACTTTCATGATATATGTGACACTTGATCTTTCACAAAACAAGGTTTAGGGGAAATCTTCAGAATACTGGTAAATAAGTATGATGGAAACCATAGGATTAAAACCCATGACTTGCAAAGATTGATTGACTCGCATGCCTTGCAAGACTTTAAAAAAAGGCCCAGTTTTCAAGGAACTCAAAAATTGAAGTTTGGGTTTGCTGCATGTTTATTAACCCCTGGCCTCAAACCATCTGCTGTTGTACAGTGTGGCTCAGGCCTGCTTTACCTAGTGCTTACAGCACTATGGAATTTACTAAATACTTAGTTTGTGGGTGACATTTGGAAAAAACTTGTACAAAGTGTACTGCTGGTAAGCCCAGGTGTTTGCCAATATTAAAAAGTTTACAAATACTTGCTAAAATGTTTTCCTTGTGCTATTGGTTTCACATTTTGGGTCTCTCAAAGTTTCCCTTGCATTTGTCTGGTACAAATACCTTTGGAAAGGTCCATCTGTTTTTCCTGTGTTGCACCTTCAAAAAAAAGTCAAGCTCAATGCCCAGAAGAATTTAGGTCAAAATGGTTGTCAGTATGTGATTGTCAGCTTCTTGTTGTAGTTTATATTATAGATCTAATCAACTAGACCTACGACAGACAGCTAGCTTGCTTAGCTTCTGTCTGTCCCCTTAATTTGATGGAAAGGGGATGGAAGATTTTTCCTGTGCAACTTAAACACTGCGGGGGGGGGGGGAAGGGTTATTTATGATGTGGCTTAGCATGGTTGCCATCTGATAATTTCCTTCCAAAAGCAAGGTTCTCCTGAAAGATACTTGAAATATGGCTTGTTTTTAATAGCAAAATACAGTCATGTAATCCAGTTTTGACTTGGAGAAAGAGCAAATATAATACTGCTGAGTGCAAATTAAGTGTCACTCGACAGTATTGTGTTGATGCTATTTAATTTGCAGGGTGTGCATAGATTGTAGTCAGGAGTCTTTCATCTCCTCTTAATGGTGCATAAAAGCTGCAGAGTCAGGGAAGACTCCTTTCTCTGTGTTTTCATTTACTGTTTGACTTGATCTTAAATGGTGTTTGGTAAAAGCTTAAAGTAGTTGTGAATAGTAGAGAATTTAAAAAGGAGTGGGGGTTGAGGAAGGACTAGCTGCCTCTTGTCTACAGCAGAGATACGTAAAGAGCCATACATAGCCTGGGATCTAAGAGAATGGCTGCTTCAAGCAGAACTCTCCTATAGTATATATTACTCTGGTTATCCAACAGGCAACTTTTCCCTTCCTTCTGTATTGTTTTCAAGATGTTGTGTTCAGTGAGGACAATTAGCAAAATCATTATTTGAAATTGGTTTGGGTGTCATTTTACGCCAATATTCCGAAGGCAAACTAATGCAATTACAAAAGAAGTGTCCTGTCAGAAGAACATTCCAGATTCGTTTTCTCAACTGAGTTTTCCAGGTGGATTAAGGTAGAATGTTTATTACAGAGAAATGTATTAATAGAAGTGAATTGTACAATATTCCGTGTTGAAAGGAACACTCAGAAAACTAAGAAAGGACTTAAAAATTAATATCAATTTTTCAAGGCGAAAGAACAGTTTAATCTGGAGTTCAAACCTTTACAGCAATTAAAGCAAAGCTGTTAATAGGCAGGTATAAAGTATCCAGGTTCTACAGAAAATATTTTGATTATAGCCTTATTTCTTAATTTATAGGACTTGCATTGCTTATTTTGGGGAATAAAGTGTGATGCTAGTCTAATATGTCTACTCTTCTAGTGACTTGCTTTTTTTTTCCACATTGTATATGTTGACCAAAAAACCACCGAACTCCCAAGCAAATTCTGCTCTTACATTTAAATTGCTTAAAGATATGGAGTCCTTTAACTTTTTTAGGCTGATTGATCAGCTATTTAGTATCTTTACAGACAATGTAGCTGATGTATCTCGGCTACTCTGTTTTTCCTGTTTCTGGCCATTATTCCTTGGATTAATTACTGCCTTTCTTCTAGGGATCTGATTTTTTTACAGTATTATAAAAATAGACACCTAAATTCATTAATGTTGCAGGTTAAGGTGAGGCATTTATTAGTTGAAAAACATGGACCTTTATATGTGTCCTTAGTCATACTCTTCTTGAAACCAACTAAAGACACAAGGAAATGTTAGGGCCAGAGTCCCATAGAAACTTCTGGGAAATTTTTCAGCGTATGGGTTTTGCCATTAAGTTGTCAATTTACAAGATTCCTAAACCTGCTGGCAAGGTAGGATTGAATTTACGAAGTACACTTATTACAAAACAGTTTGTGCAAGTTGCAGAATAGTTTCCAGCTGAGACCAGATCTTTGTATACATTGTCTTAGTTTGGCCTAATGTTCATAGTGCCAAGAAAGCTGTGTTCTTCATGTGACAGTAGCTTAGTCCAATTTAAGTGAAAAATGTAAGTCTGTGTATTGGCAGTGATAGATGATGCTTTTCACTGCTATTACTCTTAACGTGATGATACAGGTACAAACCAACATATCAAAATTCCAAGTTTCTGGTTGTGACAGTATGCTGGAAATACAACTTTTCATCTTGCTTTTATAATCTTTCCCAAGGTACTTGATTCCTGGCTGTGCTAACTACGGCGTTGGGCTAGACTTGTGTGGCCACATCATGTGGCTTCTCTGCACATACAATCTTGTAGTGATGGACATCGATTCTGATTGTCCATATAGCCAAGGATTTTTCTTTTATGTTTTTGTTCAGTACGCAACATAAGAGGATCTAAAGTGGAACCTTTAAGCCTTACTGCAGTAGAGGGGGAGGCTTTTAAATGTTGCCATTTGACAGTTTTTATCAGCCATTTCATTACTGCTTGACGGTAAGAGTGAAGGCCCCTTTTTAGAATGGCTACCAGGAGAGCCTCTGGCCTGCAAACTCTTGCCTTTTTTGTGGGCTAATCAGCATTAGTCAAATCTAGATGTATTATAGCAGAGGAAAAACAAAAGAAACAGTATTACAATGTGGGAAAATGATCTTCCTTTTCTTAAGTTTTAGAGTAATTTTTGAGCTGAAAACTATGGTGAGTTCAAAGCTATGGCTTCTTTAAGGTTTCATTGTTAGTGTTTAGACTGTCACTTCACATGAAGACCTGTAATGATTCCTTACAAGAAGAAATCAACTGGTATTTCATTATGATTTAATATCAAGGTTATGACTCAAGTCATACTGTAGACAGGGCTTTTTCTGCATATGTGGTGTTTTGAGTAATAAAATTGTTTTTTTATTAAAAAGACAATAAAAACAACTTCTGGAAACTACATTATCTACTAAAATAATATAATACAGGGCTTAAGGGTTTCATGAAACATTGCCATTAAAACTTTTCCTTGTTTAAATATAGAGAACAAATGCTTTTCTAATGCTTTCTATTTGCCTCTTCAGAAAGTAGCTAAATTTCTCACTGGGACAAACATCTGAGGGGCTAATTAGGAGGCATGGTCAGCTTTTTGGGATGTTTGCTTTTCTAATACAAATACAGAATAACAAATGTGAACTATAAAGCATATGGTAATGTGCAGCTCCAAAAGCCTTTGTACAGCCACCAGATCCCAGTTTGTAAGAGAAAAAAAAAAAAAAAGCTGTTCTTAATCCATAGATTTACAAACAAACAGAAAATAGATTGACAACATCATGAGTTGGTTTGAAATATCATGGCTTAGCTTTGCAGGAATGAAAGAACTTGGCTATATTTAGGTCTTGCAGCAAGGAGAACTGGCCCAAGGTTTTTAAAACATTCTTGCACAGTTTTATTTCTGTGTTGAAAAGCAAGGCTATTCATGTGAAAGCATGCCTTCATGATTGACTAGGGGATGAGAGAACAGCTCAGTGATTAGAGAAGAAGTATAAATGTTGGTGTTAATCCAGTTGGATTATCAGTCAGTGGTTGCTTTGTTCTTATTCTTTTGCCCTCCTCCCTTTTAACCACTCCTGATGCAAGATGATCCAGGTTCCCAATAAATAAAGGCTTCTTCACTTTCATGGAACTTACGCTCATCAGAAGCATGAACGCTGTGTCAACTGTCAGTGTTACCATTTGGAGAAGTTAATGATAGAACCCAATGTGATCATTGGCCTGGGGGCGGGGAGGGTCACACTATTTTGGCAAGGATATGCTTCAGTTGCAAAAAATCTCTAGACCTGTTGTCTAAAGTTAGTTTTTCAGATTTAATTGAGCTAGCATTTAAAACAGACGGTAAGGAACTTCTTAATGACCACAAAGTTGCTTTGAAGGATGACAGCCAAGATCTAGTGATGTCAGAGCAAACAAGTTTATCCAAAGGTGATGCTCTTAAAACCTGTTTTTCAGGGCTGCTGTATTTTTTAACTGTTCTTCAGTTAGTATTCTGTAATACAATTGTTTGTACTTTGAACAGGATTGAGGTCAGTTGCAACAGACTTTCTTTAAACAGGTGTAGTCAAAATAATTTCATGTGTTGAGGTTTTTTTAAAATGATTGGGTGCCTTGGACACCCTTCAACAGAAGGTATTTTATACCATCTATTGGAAAGAAGCAAGGAGGAAAGGGGACTTAAAAAGTGGTATGAAGGACTAAAAGTACAAATGTGGAGGTATTTATATGCTATTGTTAAATGATAGCTATTGGCATGTTTTTGTATGTGTTCTAGGCTAATAAAGGTAGATGTTTGATTCTCAGTTACAAAGAAAAAACTGTCCCACTACTTTTAGCCTATGTATCTCTTCAATTTCACCTGAGGGAGAATAAATAACAAGTATGATACCCAGGATCATTTATGGAATGCATTATTGCTACTCATTATTTAAATAATTATGCAATGTGATGTCATAGACATTAGATTTGGGTGATCCTGAATGTCTCCTTTTGTTTTTTTTTCCAGCCCCAAAATATTCTGCTAACCAGTAAGTCTCCTCTGGGAGACATTAAGATAGTAGATTTTGGCCTTTCCAGAATAATGAAGAGCAGTGAGGAACTAAGAGAAATTATGGGCACTCCAGAATATGTAGGTAAGTTGTTACTATAGGAGTGATGAATAGTCCAGGCTTTTGGGGAGTGAAAAGAGAAACTACCTCAATCTGGTGAATGCCAGACTGGCCATGTAGTTACTGTGTCAAAAGATCAAGTCATTACTTGGAGGTGGTACTGCTGTAAAAGGCAGAACTGGCAAGCCTTGCCAGTCTAATAAGTGAGAATTGTGTGCTTGTGTTAAAGATGAGTACATGCTTCAGGTGATTCTTACCAGCAGTGATAACAAGTACTACTTGGCTAAAAGTTCAAAATTACATATTCAGACTCTGAATATATTTTAGCTTGTGGAGGCTTGTATCAATTTTATTTTTAAAAAACCCAAATCATTCCAGGCCTTGAAAATGTACTCGAAAATATGTTTGTGTGGTATACCTTTATGGGTATGGGTTTCAGTGCTGGAATATGGAATGTTGGATATTTCTGATTTTTTTTCCAAAGAAATTTGTATGCAGCTTCCTTAATTAGGAAGGAGACTGGCCTGGCTTCTGAAGATGGAAATAAAAGGAAAACAATTTTTTTTTTTACTTAAAACCAATGAATTATAGTAATCACTTGAATAGAAATATCTTTATTTCAAAACTGCCATGCTTCAAATGTCTTACCTTAAATTTTACCACATGCCTGTTATTGCATGATATAACTACAATATGTCTGCATATGACAAAAAACTTATTTTTCTCCTGAATAGCTCCTGAAATTCTGAGTTATGACCCAATCAGTACAGCAACCGACATGTGGTAAGTTGAACAAATTAATGGTCATCATAACTTATTTTCCTGAAAAAGTTTTTTTTTTTTAAAAAAACAAAACCCAAAAAAACTAAAAAAAACCCTGCTTTTCTGTTTTTTTACTTTTAATTTAGGAGCATTGGAGTACTGGCATATGTTATGCTAACAGGGATATCGCCTTTCTTAGGGGATGATAAGCAAGAAACATTCTTAAATATATCTCAAATGAATGTAAGTTACTCTGGAGAAGACTTTGACCTCATATCAGAGTCTGCCGTGGATTTCATCAAAACTCTGCTGGTTAAGAAACCCGAGTAAGTAAAATACACAATTGTATATGCTCATATGTCAGGCTGGATTAATTTTAAATGTAGCAAGTGTTGGCATTTTCATTTTTAATGTCTAAGGGAACTTTGATTATTCGTATTTCATTGTGCTATTACTTTTCATGTATATGAAAAGATAATTCCTCTATTTCCTTCCAAATTTGCGTATTCTGGAATGTATCCAAGTGTTTGTAATTACAACTTAAATTGATTTCAGAAAAGTGTATATGAATCGTAGCATGTGGGTACAGTATACCGACTTTCCTTGCAGGTACTTTGCTGATGTCTTTTAAATGAACTGTGCTTTGAGCCTTTTATTTTGATGAGTCGGTAGAGTACCTTACTCTTTTTCTGGTTCGTTAGTACGCTCTTCTCAATGTGCAGCAAATTGGAAATTCCAAGTCTCCAAGTAGAAGAGGTGTTTTCTGTGGAACTTCAGTAGTTCTTCACCGGGCATGTTAACTATTGAAATTGCCTACTGCTTGTTTGTGGGAATACTTTAAGATGTAAGGATTGGATAATTTTCCTATATTAAAAAAAAAATCTGTATAAACTTTGAAAGTTGCTGGCAACATGAGAGTGTAAATTGATATTTAAGGATCTATTAACTGCTTTACTTTAAACGTTAGCAGTTCTTCTCTTGGGCTGCTGTTGTCTCTTTTCATAAAAGATAGCTATCAGAGGTTTTTTAAGTTCTGTCGGTCTCTAATACAGTCATATCCTTGGAATAATTTGTATGGATCTCTTCTGCAAGGTACAGGATTTCAAATTAATTTAGACAGTTATTTTAACATTTTCCTTTCTCTACAGGGACCGGGCAACTGCTGAAGAATGTCTTCAACATCCATGGTTACAACAAAGCAATAGTCCTGCTTGCAGGGCCTGGATAAGAGTACAGGAGGGGAGACCAGTGACGTCACCCAGAAAGATGCAGATTCTGCCTCTGAAAAATCAGTAGACGCCCGAGAAGACTGAAGAGGAAGACTCAATAGTGACAGAAGAACTAATTGTAGTGGCTTCATATACACTGGGACAATGTAGGCAGTCAGAAAAAGAAAAGAGTAACTGAGCAGAAAGCCATTTCAAACGGTTTAAATTTGAGGACCATTGCTGCAAGAAATACCAGGAGAAATTCATTTACTGAACTGTGTGGAGCTTCATAGCTATAACTGGAAGGCAGTGTTTTCTACTAAACAAAAATATCCTAGCCAAGTGAATTTCTGATATGCAATAAGTGTTCTAGATTAAAAAAGTTGATAAATGGCACCCAAGAAAAATGTGCCCAGTTTTTAATTTCATGGAACAGATAAACAAGATTTCAAGTGGCTGTCAGGAATTTAACAAAAGCTTATTTTTGTTTGTAACTTTTATTTCTGTTTTTTTGTTGCTTGATAGCAGAGTTGTTGTTAATTGTTCCAGTGTTCTGGAGAAGTTGACATTGGAAGTGTTTCAGGTGACAGATGTCCAGAGGAGTATTTTAGGGTATGTTTTGGCATTTGATGCAAATATATAATGCAGGGTTTCCTCAAACACCTTTTAGCACTCCTGACTTCAGTGGAACTATCTACTGATCTAAAAATTGTATGAGAGGATAATTTGATCAACTGGTTTGACATACAGATTTCAAAGCTATACTGTGTGCATAATATTTCTTTAAGTTTACCTTAAGTCTAAGACCCAGACTCACCTGGTGTATAGCCAAAGTGAGCTGCGCTTCTCTAGCAAGTGGTGCACGTGTCCCCACAAGTGAAGAAATCTGTATCAGTGAACAATTCCAGATCACAGTGGTGATATTTCTTTATTTGGGAGCACAGTAACATCCCACTCCAGAGGGTGATGAATTTGCTTAAGTCAGTCACTCCTGAGAGCCAGCAGAGATCACTCCCTTCCCCTCCTGCGTTGGGTGAGATATGCTAATAGAATCCAGCTCAGTGTGACTGCATAGTGTTTATGAGCGGGGGGAAAAAAGAAAATGACAGAGGGTCTGATGTAGGTCTAAGTTCTCTCCACTGACTTCACCACGTTAGATCAGACAGTTTGTCCAACTAATGATGATAAATCAGCCCTCAATTCCACCATACGCTTCCCCAGGGAAGCTGGGGTTTTACTGGGAGCATGAGGTCATGACTGCCTTCTTTCTGTTCCTCTAACTGCTACTTTAAGGAAGAAAGAAGTGTCCTTAGGCTAAATTGCATTAACCTTGTTCAATATAGCTATCAGATGGGGAAGAAGATACTGCTTCCTCTGAAACAATGAAGCACAACTCACACCTCCTGCTTCCCGATTGCTCTCCCTTAGACACTTGGGAAAACTGCATGTGTATGGTGGGGCAGAGTGGCATTAGGGAGCTGTACGGGTGGGTCATAGTTCTCAATGGATGTGGTCCCTCGGAGGACAAAGCTGGGACTGGTTTTTGCAATGTGCGGGTCTGAGGATCTCAGACTGAGTCCTAGTTTTCTAAGAAATCTTTCATATTGATGCTGTTCCAAAGTTTAATTTTTATGTAATTGAAGTTTAGTACTATTATATTGCATACTGTTAACTATTCAACTATTTATTTGGTTTCCTTATGCTGTTCCTTTATAATAAACCCTGACAAAAGTTTTCTTGCTATAAAACAATGAATAGAAACTCTTAAGCTAGTTTTTCCTTTTTTCCATGTTGCTACAGACTTTCCCAACTTCAAATGTACCGAGAACGTTCTTAATCTTTTGAGTGAACAGGAGCTCAGTTCACAGTTCCTCCTTCACTCAAAAGGTAAATGCTTATTACTGCACAAGCAGTACCGGGGTGATCGGATAAGCATTGCTGTGCGGGTGGGGAGAAAAAGCGCTAGCAAAGAAGAAAACTGAAAACGGGCAGTGTGACACTGAGTGGGGCAATGAGCACCTTTCCGTAAGGCTTCATTGCCAGTGGTCTGGTTGCCTTCACTTGAAGTCACATCACAAAAATTGCACCTACATTAAACCGTTCTATCAAGCTTCTTCCCCTGTGGAATTACGTATTGAATATTCATGTAGGTAAGGCAATCTTGAGGACCTTCATATAAGCAAACATCCAATAGTACTTGAATAATTGTGTTGGGAGGTGTGTTTTATATTGTAATTGCAGAGATGCCTTTCATACTCTGGGGTAATGAGTCATTGCTGGGTTTTCCTTCCTGTAGAACAGTAACCTACAGACTGAGAAGCTGCCATGCCAGGTTTTCTTGGATGGCTCTGGCTGGCCATTAGTAGAAGTTACACACGAGTCTTTGAGCCAACAGAGTAATTGTGTTATCTGGACATTTCTGGAGGTGGACAGTAGCTGCATTACCGCATGTTCGCTGACCCTACAATGCTGATGTGTTTCAGGGTTTTTAAGCAGGACAGTGCTCTTCCTGGGTGTCTCTCTCCTATTGTTCAGTCATTTGCCCAAGGCAAGTCACTTGGAGGAGGGACGTTAACTTATGAAATTCATTTCTGCAAGATTAAAATTTCTCCGAGCTTCCGTCACTGCCATTTTGACTTTTTTTTCCCCTATATATTCTTCCTTGCTTTTACAAAGTTGAGCAAAGCACTGAGGTTAAAGCATGTTCAAATCCCACCCTTACAAAACACATGTATGTTGCCATATCTGCATATCTACATGTGTAATAGCTCATGGTTGCTCAAAGCAAATCATTTGAGGGACCTATAAGCTGTTTCAATACCTATTTGTAACCACAGATGGGGATTGGTACTAAAGAAAATGAGTAGATGCTGAGCAGCACACATTTTGTCCTATACTTACTGTGTTTAATGTATGACAGTGAAGCTTAACATGTGTAAATGAACTATATACTTATTACAAGGCCAGTTTCTCTTGAATTGGCTGCTTTGAGACTTCAAGCAGGCTGTGTTTCTGTTTAACTTGTTGTGCCTTAAGGTGGTTTTGTACAGTGTTTTTTAACATCAGAATTTGTATAAAGTTGTGAAAGTTAACAGTGTAAATTGTAAACAAGGCATCTTAGATCGGCCCTGTAATAGGAAAAAATTTTCTGTAATGTTTAACTGCAGGACTATCAGCCAGTCCCACACACACACTTGAAGCTCTTTCTGTTCCACTGCAGTTGTGGGTGAAGCTGTAAATGAGGTGTTCTTTCCCTGCGCTGCAGAAAGGGGCTGTTGACGTCAATGTTTTTGAGAGGCTTAGTTACTACTGAAGTAACACATTAAGACTGGGAGCAAATCATTAGCTTGTGAAGAAGAGCTGGTTTTCTGCAGCTCCTTGGATACAGAGGACTGCATGTACATACACAGTTAATCTGAAAAAAAAGCTGCTTATGCCTTAAAGTATTTGTGGGGAAGGGGGTGATTGTGGAGAAGGAATTCAGCTCCTTGGCCCTTGTGGGCAACGCTCTGCCCCCCCCCTCCAAGCTGTGTACCTGCTGGCTGCCTTCTAACGCGGGAGCGTGGCTCTGTTTGCTTGAATGCAGGAAGCTGAAAGGAATCGGAAAGTGCAGATGTTCTTAGAAATTGCTGGAGAATTGTTATTTCTAGGACTCTGATGTAAGAGATGTGAATGATACCTACACGTGGGGGTAGGTCCAGGCTTACAACCTCCGTTGCAGTTGTTGGAACAAACGGCGAACATCTGGCTGGAAAGCACAGCTTTGTCTCCTCTGTTTTGTTGCTGTGTTCACCTCTTTAAGCAAGAGGCTATAGATTTATAGTCATTAAAAATTCTATAAAATAGTCTTGTCTAAAGCAGAATTTGCATTTTGATTTGTCTCATTTCTTACACCTTTCATTTGAGGGTCCCTAAATAAGGGTGAATTCCAGCTTGTGACCTGCCAGGTGAATGTTGGGAGCTGTTAGGGAAGGCAAGTAGAAATGAACTGCCTGTTCTGCACTGGTGTGCTGGCAGGGGATGGGAGCAGGTGGCCTTGCACCAACCTGTTTCCCATGGCTGAAGAGCTCTTGAATACTCCAGGTGGTGTTCCTGGAAGGCAAGTTTCAACATTTTAAGAAAACAGTGCCAGTTCATTGTACTTCTGACAAGGTGTTTAGTGTTTCAGTAACTTACAATAAATGAAATCTTGTTTTCTGAGCAGCTGATGGGTCTTTTGTTCTTTGGGAACATTGGGAAAACACTTTAAAACTTAATAATTAAAAAAAAACCCCACAAAAAACAATCCCGTCATCTTTTTTCAAGATAGAATTACTGATTTGAAACAAAATTCCCTGAGTTCTGCTAGTTTGGTGCAGAATGACTGGATGATGACTAGAATCGACATTAATTGATATTAAAGCTGCAGTACAAACTACTGCAACTTAAACACTTGTGTGGCTGGTGACTGTGCACCTTCACCTTCACGGTTGGCTTGGAATCAGCGAGAAAGACATTGCTGGAACTGGGTTGTAACATGTTACATGAGAGTCTCCTTGCTTCTCTCCAAGAGCTTCTGTGAAGTTTTTTTTTTTCTCAACATCAACATAGCAGGATTACTGATGGTTTTTGTTTTCTGAATTATGTGTGTGTTCAATTTATATTTACTGCACAAAGGGCACCAATAATCTTTTCCACCGTAAAACAATACGCTTGTGTTATGGAGATCGTCACAATACAGCATTTACGGATGTCGCATTAAGCTGTCTTTGGGATTAATAAATATAGTCGTATGATCCATGCAAATCTCCTTCGGGTTTTTCTTGAAGTATACTAAACTTAGACATAGATTGCAATTAAATTCAAGACTACTTCAGATGTCTGACCCGTGGGAAATGACCCACCTGAAGATGCAGAGTTGGTTGGAAAGATGTTTGAATGTCCATGAATGGTCCGCTGTTCAGGACAGCGGTGTGTCCAGGACAAGGTGGAGCACATGGAAATCAGGATTAATCCAGGTTTAACAAATCATGCTGAAATGTGTGCTCCAAAGCAGTGAAACTTTCATATCCCTTCCAAGGTGCGCTGTGTGTAGAATGGTGTTATTTGCCTGATGGGAGTTCCTGTGGGGAAAGTCAGAGCATGGACTAGATGCTGGGTGAGAAAAGTATTTCCTCTTCCATGGAAAGGCATTTCCTCTTTTAACACTGCTTAATTTCATTAATTGTTCCTGTTATAAGACAGCTGACAACCATATAGTTGTGTAAATGTAAAATATTTTGGTTCCATAAAAATACAACCTGGAAGCTTTATAAAACAGAAAAAAGTCCCTATAGGTGTGTTAAAATCTCTCTTAAGAAAAGGTTAGGATTTGTCAAAGCAAAGAAGAGCATTTAGGACCACAACAGTTATCATAAAATTAGGGGAAAGAACTTTACTTGAAGCGATTATCTTTTTTTGCTGTAAATACAGAGAACTTAATTGCATTGAGTCTTTGCTTGCTTGCGCATCAATCACAGTTAAGCTAGCGATGGGTTGAAATCTGCGTACCCCAGCTCTTCGATTAATTTGTAATCCCAGTGTCCAGACTGAATTACACAGCTGCCTTTTAACTAATCCTTACAGGAGAATCTCCCGAGCTGTTGGGGTATCGCTTTACTGCCTGCCATCTTCCAGTGAGATCCAGCTGGTCTGCTTAATTGCTGGGTGGAAGTTCTTACCTTTACAAGCAAAGAGAGGCAAAGGCTGTCTCACAGAGTTACTGAATAAAGTGCTTGCTTCTGAATCTTCTGGAAAGGCAATTAACAGAAACGCATTAGATTGCTCAAGAAATTATATGATTCTAGCATTTTATATACTGCATAAAATGAACTAATGGTGTTTAGCCAGGTGTGATGCATCTTCCAAAGTAACATCAAGAATGTTGACAGCTCTCCGTCACCACTGGTATCACAGACTGCCTGGGCTGTGCCTGCAGGGAACTTTGTAGCAAATTTGCAGAAAAACACGCAGGAAAAATTATTTCTCTTTGACAAGCAGATGAGGTGCAGGCAGATGTTGGGGAAGAACGGGCTGCATCCTCATTTCTAAAAGGGAGGTGAATCCGAATGACTGATGTTCCCTGTCAATGCAAGATACCTGCCCAAGCTAGGAAGTGAACTGACAGACCTGTAAGTTGGACAAAAGCATATCTATCACTAACCTGGGGAGGCATACTGAAAGGGAATGCATCAGCCTGCTTATCTTTTTTTGAAGCTAGTGCTTTTAAAAACATCTGGTTGTATAGAACCCCTGTGTATTAGTCAGGTCCAACTCAAGTAGGCGTGAGCATTGTAACAGCCTGCTAAACAGTATTTGTTTATTGTTCCTCAGCTGTAAAATAAGTTCCTTGCCCTGACAAGCCTTGATAGTTTCCATCGAGGGTGATGACTGCCTGGCAAGAAGCTATTAAAATCAAACTAGAGAGTAAGAAACAAACATTTAATCCAGCAAAGCTCATGAGAGTTGATGGTTGTTTTAACCACAACAACTGGAAAAGGAACCATGCAAATTTTCCGGGCAATTTAAAAGAAATTATTTAACATACTTAAAATGATTAGGATGATTAAAGGATTGCAGCAACCTGTTAACGAGGCTGAGACACCTGGAGAAGAGATGGCTTGGGAGGGATCTTAGTGTGTATAAATACCTGTGGGGGGAGGAGCCAAGAAGATAGAGTCAGGTTCTTCTCAGTGGTGCCCAGTGGCAGGACAAGAGGCAATGGGCACACACTGAAACACAAGAAACGTAAGAAAAAGATTTTTTTACTGTGATGAACGGCTGAACACATGTACAGCTTGTCCAGAAGGTTGTGAGTCTCAAAGAAGTTGTGGTGATCTTCAAACCCTGAATGGATGCAGTCCCAAACAATCTGCTCTAGCTGACCTGCTGTGAGTGAGGCAGTTGGACTAGCTGATCTCCAGAGGTTCCTCCTGACCTTGACCATCCTGTGACTAGAACAAAAAAGAAAAGAAAAGCTTTCTAAAGGAGTTTAACCTGGGAGTTTTAGGGTCTTTCATCAAAAGATTAATATTTTCCAAATAAAAATGAAATGATTGTCCAGACAAGTGTTGAGTGACATGAAAACACAATATAATTATAATGAATTAGTACTTCAATGACGTAATGAAGTTAAATACAACTTAATCTTCTCCTCTGGTGTTTCCTTAGAAGAAAAGACTGCATGGGAAAGAGGGGTGCCCAGGTGCCCTCTTGAAGTTATCTGGGCTTTCAGCAGCTGCTGGTGGTTCTGAGACCTTTGCTCTCCCTGTTTTCCTGGCATGCTCCAGCTCTCTTGGCTGCTCCTGCTGCACCTGTGTCCTCCTCTGAAAGCAGGCCGTGGTGGGCTGTGGTGTATTTAATAGGAACCGGCGTGGCTGAAGCAACTTGGCGCTGAACACGCCACCTTGCTGCTTTTTTCCTCCCTTTGGATGTGTGGCATCTTAAAAAGAGCTCAGAGAGGAAGTGGCTTCTAGGCTCTTCAAGCTCAAGAGGGTAAGAAATTCCATGTTTGCTATTAGTGAAACAAAAGCGGGGATGTGAATGCTCTTTTACTCGTCACACTCTACTGATCTGGCTGGCTTCTAGCTCCACCCACTGCTTTCTTCCTTCTCCAGCTTTAAAGTTTGATTTAGAGAAAGCATTAGTATGATATGATGATACTGTCCATTTTCACAGCTTTGATGAACCCAGGGGTTAGTTACGATGACCACGAGTGCTCAAAGTTAAAGGAGTCCTCTGTTAGGTCTCTAAGGGGAAAGTGAGAGACAGAACCTCTTTGTAAGCTCTGCTTCCCCCAAGCAAGGTAATAAAATCTCCAGTGTTAATGGTAAAGTTTTTGTGGGGATCTCCCCCTCAGGCCTGGGATAACCAGGGTTAGAGCCAGGCCAGGTGGTGGTATTGTTGGCGCAGCAATTTGTGGAGTCAGAACGGGGATATTGCACGTGCTGGCTGAAGAGACAGAAGGGTGGTGAGCAAGAATCGTGGCTGCAGCTAGGGTTGTTGTGGCCAGGTTTCCTGGACGCTTGTACACCTTGCAGCTGCTGCAGGTCCCAGGCTTACTAAGTGCAACAGTGGTGACAAGAGGCAGGGTGAATGGCCGTGTGTGCCAGATGCTCCTAGCACAGACATAGGGAGGGACTGCACGGGCTGGCATGACTCTTGCAGCCATAGCTTCTTTGGACATGGGTAACAAGTCAAAGCTGCAGTCAGGGAAGTGATAATTGATGGAGGTGAAGTGGTTGATCTGGCTTTGCCTTGTCAATTGTTTTGAGTCCCCACCAAACTTCTGCAGTGACCAAAAGTCAGAGTTGCCCAAGCTCTGAGATACCAGGTGGCGAGGAGACCTCTATGTCTCCCAAGTGGTTTTCTTACTAGGTAGGCTGCAGTAGTGCAAGGCTAATGTTTTTAAGTCATACTGCTTGTATTTTATTTTGTGAAACCAGATAGCAGTGATTTCAATCTTAAAGCTGGGACATACTGTCTCTCCTTGATTCATCCTAATCGTTCCTCTGGCGTGTTGGGCATTTATATGGGTTGGATCAGGTCCCACAGCTGCTGTTTATTCTGTGCAGCTCTTTGTGAATCCCAAACTAAATCTGGAGTGGTTTTGTTGGTTTTGGTTTTTTCTTCTAAAACATTTTGTCACAGCTGCTGTTGCTGTGGCCTTCTGGTTTCTCCCTCCGCTTGCTTTGGCATTTGCTCTGCAGACTTCTTCAAAAGTACCTTGCTCACTTTGCTGGGTCATTGCTGAGCATGGAAATGCTTGCTGGTCTAACAATTCTTTGCTCCAGCTCTCCCTTCTCCATCTATTACTAATTACCCTTGAAAAAGTTTTGTATTGCCATACCTTTGGTGATTTCTAGGACTCAATTTGGATGTCGTGATGGAGGGGGGGAGAAAAAGGGAGTTAAGTGGTATAAGCTCTGGGCTTTCGCTAGCCCATCTTGATTAACCTGCTCTGTTACAATAAATCCAGGACACTCTTTCTTCTGGACGTGCTTAGTGGCTCACATGTTACTTCAGGGTATGAAGGCACACCACTTACATGTCTCTTCATCTTCTCAGACTGTACCTTAGGCTTTACAGTTTGTTAGAATGTGCAGTTGGGGGGTGTGGGGTGTGGGGAAATTTGCTGTGTATGTGTGTGTTCCCCCATTCCTCAACTTGCTTCTGGGGACAGCAATTCTCTACCTCTGGTTGAGCTGCTGCTTGACAGAATCAAGGCAAAATCAAAATCTTGTGTCAGTCTTTACCTGTTCCACACCTCCTGAGTGTCTTCCTCCTGAGCAGAAGTGGGGGAGTGAATGTGCCCTCCCGAACTCGTGTTGC
This sequence comes from Balearica regulorum gibbericeps, assembly GCF_011004875.1. NCBI lineage: Eukaryota > Metazoa > Chordata > Aves > Gruiformes > Gruidae > Balearica > Balearica regulorum. The sequence goes on along the minus strand of NC_046185.1, from coordinate 110,705,811 downwards.
GCAGAGCTGGTGTGAAACAGCAGCGGCTTCTGAGTAACCCACAGCATGGGCAGCGTGAGTAGAGCCTCTTCCTGGAATTCCTGTTACGATGAGTGGCCTTGGCTATCTCGTGAGCTTTTTAATGATGACTGAGAGGGTGCAAATCTATCTGATATGTGACATTAGGAGTGGAGGGGGCTGCTGCTGAGCTTCACCTTCGCTGCTAGTCGTCCCTCCTGCTTTAGGTAACACCTTATTGAGAAACGGGAAAATGGAAACAGTGAGGGCAAGCACTTTGAGGAGCTGACTTGGTCTTCTCACCATGATGGAGCGGCCCAACTGTCCTGACTTTGGGCTGCAATTGTAGAAAATCTCAATGTCTTGGCAGTTCACTTATTTATTTCAAATTCGTAATCCTAGCACACAGAGAACATAACACATGACTCCTGGAACAGCAAGTCTTTTGCAAGATATTTATTTTAGGCTTCTGCTGAGGACATAAATAAACCAGCAAAAGAAAGAAATTACAATTATGACAATAATGAGATCAATCTTAGAGAGAAAAATTGTCTTGAAAGCACCCACTTAAGTGAAATTGTGCACAGTTGTCACAAGTGACATTCACAGACACAGTGGGATGCAATCGATTAATGGCTCCTTCGGCCCAAGGGGAGGTGGAGAAGCAGCTGCCTTTGATATTTTTTTTTTTTTTAACCTTCTTGCACACCAATGCTTTCCACGGGGGAGTGTAAACTGGAATATTCTGACCATCGCGCAGTTCAAGGTGACATCCTGAAGGCACCAGCTGACACAAACCAAAAGAGATTTTTAACTTGTTTCAATCACTTTAATATAGTAGTAAAGTTGGGGTAGAAACAGCTGGCACAGGGAAACAAATCATTCCACGCATTCATTGCTTTTAAAAATTCTCTTAAAGTGTTTTAAAACTTGCTTTGTGAGTGCCAGCTTCTGAAGCTTTTTTCCTTAATAGCGTAGTGCAGGCCCAGATTTAAAGGTCTGGGATGTGTGTTCTTATTTGTTGCAACCCGAATAAAGTCCTGCCAGCTATTTTAGACAGGAACATTCTTCCCCCCGCCCCGACCCAGTGCCTTTCTTCCTCTCCATCCTGCGGTGCATTCCTTGCTCTGCTCCTCTCCAGCCTTGGAGCCAGACTGTGTTGCTAAGGAATTATCCTGGCTTGGAAGAGTTTGAACACTGTGCGGTAACTCAATGTGACTGCTGAAACCCTGACGGGGTACGAACGTGGTTACTCAAAGGAGAGGGGAAACTGCGTTTGTGGAGGCTGAGGGGGAGCCTTTTCCTTCCTCTAAGCTCTGCTCTAAACCCACTTCTGTGAGACTGCTCCTGCTGCTTTTCCAGCTGGGAAGGACTATTATTGCGGAGTATTAAGATAGGATTTTTTTTCAAAAGCTCCTGGCGCTCGCCCAGCTCTACTTTTGCTGGAGTCAGTGCCAAGTACATACAATTAGGTAATTAGGCTGCTGCACCTCTGTGCAATGGTTCTGTGGCAGGGCTCTTCCCTCACCAGCCCTCCGCCTCCATCCGACCTGGGACAAGCAACTGCATCATTTAAAACAGGGCTTGAAGGAGCAACTGATTGCTCCCCTCAGCATGGCCTGGGGTCTCGGCCCTTCCCTCCGCTCACTTTGGGGCAGGCGAGTGTCGCTTTGCAGGACGGGTGCCTTGGCTGCCCTCGCCTCCGGGTGCCCTTCCCATCCCTGCACTGCCTGCAACTGAGCGAACGCTCCCCTCCAGGTTCAAAACCAGCTCGTGTACTCCCAGTTTCCCTTTTCTTCAGTTGCCTGCTTTTATTTATGTAGTTATTTAAAAAAAAAAAAAAAACCAACCCAAAACCAACACAACAAAAAACCCCCCCTGATGCCAGACTGCTCACTCAGTCCGAAGCATTTCAGTGGGGTGGGAGCCTCAGCTACTTCTGCAGAGAGAGGTCACCTCCTGGGGCAGTTTTATTCTGCCTATATCATTCTGGTTGTCTCCCACGTTTCCACTGCAAGCACCCATGCGCACGCTCTGCAGAGCCACACCAGGATGTGCCGTTTGTTATTTATCTTGGGGATTTCAGGCACTCTTTTGTGGAGCAGCTGGGAACAAGCCATTTAACTCTTAGTTCCTCAGCTGGGTGCAAGGACACCAAGTCCCGCCTAGCTTCAAGTAAAGCTCTGCGCAGGACCCTCACAATGTAAGCCAAGAGAGTTGAGTTTGACAGATCTGTCTGCCACAAACCCTTTTACAGAAGATGCTTCTTTTTTTTTTTTCCTTTCTCTTTTTCCTCTTCAGCTTGCAGATGGAAATGTGTGAGAGGTCATTTGAAAACAAAACTCAGAGATGTACGCACTTCAATTGCTACTGTAGTTTAACACCTTGCAATCTTCAGTTATCCTCATAGTAACTGGGTGAAACAGGAGGGAACTGTTATGTCCCCTCATCTGTGAGGTGAGGATGGGGAGGAGTGAGGAGATCGGAGCCCAGGTGCCCAGGGAAGCATAGGTGTGCAAGAAAGGTGGCTGAGGACCTCTGGAGTATCTCCCCTCACTAGGGAGGAGGCCCGGTCTGGCCCTGAGCCTCTCAAGTCTCAGCCTAGTGTCTTCTCCCATCACTTTACACCTTATTTCCCATAGCGATTCAGAAGAGAAATATAGTAAGTTGTGCTCATCTAATTATGAAAAGAAAACATTACCATATGTGCTGGTGGCAGCCAAGCCACCATAGGTTTCTAAATAGAGCTAACACGTGCCTAACAAACTCTGAGAACAAGTACTTGTGAGGAGGTTTGTATCTAATGAAATTTCCTCTTTTGCAATGGAAGATGGACTCTGAATTCATGAAGTAATTCGTTGCTCAGTTCAAGGAATCAGTTTACCCTTGAACAAGAGAGGCTTTCAGGCTTCAGTATTACAAAACTGTAAAGTTGCTACTATATATCTGTTCTAGCACTTTTTTAACTATAAAGACTGTGTTTCTTGGACAGCTTGAAAAACATCCTGCATGATTTTTAGCTCACCTTGATAGGGTCTGATGTAATGTGTAAGATAATTCCTCTGCTGCAATGCATGATACTAGACTACATTAGGACTGCTCTTCAACGGCCTTGCACCCTCCTGGGGAGGAGGGGTGGGAGCGGACATTACCTTGGCTCACAGTATTTGTATGCGTACTGAGCTATAGTTTGTAGAAACGCATTTCATGCAAATGAATGGCTCATGTTGTTCTGTTTTGTATTCATAGGGATGAATTCAATGTATTTCTCAACTAACTTCCATTTTTGTTGTAATGACGGTAATAACCTTTCACAAGACCTTCAGATATGAATTTCCTCTTCCTTTGTGTGCATGATCTCAGCAACACGGATGACTAAAGCAAATATTCTGCTCCACTCTTTTCTCCTACCACTCTCCTACCACTGCTCTCCCTGCATCTATATGTTTCTCCCAGTACGCACCATTGATGGGAGTGGTCCATCTCTGAGTTAATATAGAGGTACCCCGCTGATTTTGTTCCAGATACTGGTACTTTATCTGCAGATATAAAGTATGTAAAGATATAAAAGTATGTTAAAGATTCAGTGAAGCATGTTACTCAAATAAATATTTGCTCCTTCTACAAAGAGGCAACACCTCCCTTTTAACTTAAACCCTAATTTTATTTTTTAATGTATTCAGAGTTTCACTAAGCTTTCAAATGGCTAACGTGTGCATGGCTATACAAGTATGCCTGTTCTGCCATACATTAATCTCTCTCTACTGAAAGAATTTACTTGTGTTACAGCTGCAACCCCTAGGGAAAACCACTCACTCTCTGAAATATTTATGAGCAAACACCTTTCCTTACCAGAATGCATGGTGATCTAGAGGTGACCTGCACTGTGCTAGAGCTTCCCATAACTGTAAGAAGCCTGTAGGTTGAGATCCTCTACAGATCAGTTCATTAACATGCATCAAGGAAATGAGATGTTCAATGATTTATTTTTTTTCTCAGTGTCACCAATTCTACCACTCAGTTGTTTAACAAACAAAGCTAGGAACTGCAGCATCAACCACAGCTAATTGCACTCAGCTTAATGTTTGAATAAAGAAATGTTTCAAGTGTAGTATTGGGTGGTACTGCAATCACAAAAGGAAATGCCAAGGGTTCTCCAACTGGCCCAACAGGCAGGAGCCTATAGGGATGTTATAGACTCAGTAGATTGATCTATGATGTAATTATTAATGATGATTAACTAGTTTATTTCATGAGAACATGAATGCTCATGAGCATGAAAAAAGTGGAGAAGAAAGTTGATGGTTTGTGTCCTGGGTGAGGTTGGCAGAAGTTTGACTTCACCCTGAGTCACCCGAGCAATCAGCATTCTTAAAAGATGATGCAGGAAAACATCAGTAGGGCAGGTTCTCTTTTTCTTTTCAATCAGCATAAGAGGTTGTGCGCTTTTCCCACATTTTTTTTGGCCTTCAATACGTTACCTTGTAGAAACTCTAAAACCCAGGAAATGGGGAAACGTTTTGGCTTTCACATGGGTAAAGCTTAGCTGGAGTGAGATGGAAAGTGGAATTTTACAGGACTTGGTTAAAGATGGATTTTTCTTGCCCTGAGAGCCCCCCCTCCTTCACTGCACCATCTGCCCCATTCCTTACTGGCCTTGCTTGGTCCCCTGGACTCAAAACTAGTCACCAGGAGGAACAAAATTATTCAAATGTGACGAGAGCCCTCAGGGAGTTGCCCAGAGAGGTCACCAGGGACATTTTGCGTCACCAGCAAAACCAGGGAAAAGCAGCCTGGATTAAGGGGCAAAAACACTGATGGAAAGTCCTACTCAGGCAGGAACCCAGAGTGGAAGTGGACTTGTGTTTGCCAGGTTTGCCTCGCCCCAACGCTGGGCTGATGCAAGGCAGCCTTGTGCAACACTTCAGCACCCAGTGCAGCATTCTCCAGTCACTACGTAACCCCAGTGCTCAGCCCTGCACCGGACGGCTGTCCTCTGTGGTACAGACTTACAGGTGCTTTTAAAACCCACGCCATTTGTGCTGTACCACAGCGTAGCTGGTGAGCAGCTATAAATCTGTTCTGAATAAAGCTTTAAAAACCAGCATGGGATGTATATGGGGAGAAGAGGGAAGCAGCTGCTATTTAAAGATGGGTCTTGATTAGTTTCTGAATGTGATTTTGTGGCTTACAGTAGTAGGAGAGGATTGACTGACTTGGGAGGTTCCTTGGCATTCTGTGATGTGCCTGTATAGCACAACGTGAAGATGCTGCTCTTGCTGTTTCTAGTCTCTTGCGTTAGAGCATAGATTTATGCTCTAGAAATCCATTCCTCTTCCAAATCAACTGGCATCCCACCCTACTGCCTTCCAGTACCCAAGTCACTTGTGACCTGCTGAAAATCCCTTAGCTGATCTCTTGTCACCCTGCGCCTTGGGAAGCCTCCCTGTGACACCACGTCCCCAGCGTTACCTGTGCTCTTTCCGCATCCACGAGGTTACTCCTGTCCGTCAGTCGGATGTTGTGAACCTTAAGAGGGGGGGCACCCAGAGCTTCCAGTGCATCGGGACTGCTGTTCAATTTCTCCAAAGCCTGTTGGTAATACTGGGTCCTGGCAAAACTCTCTAGTGAGAGAAACAGGGTAGTGAGGAGACTGTCCACTTAAAATCAAAACATAAGTGAAAAGGAGAAAAAAAAAAAAAAAAGAAAAAAAAAATGTTTCTTCCAGACTACCACACCCTCCCTGAAAAACACTCTGAAACTATTAATTAGGAGAAATCTGGCTAAAGGAGGAAACATGGCCTTACATCAGAGAAGCAGTGCTGATCTGTAATGTTATTCAGCTCGCTTAAGTGAAGAGGGCTCTGAATACAGCCTGTTACATTCTGATATACAGTTCAGCTTATGGCTGTGTCTCCCTGATTTTTGTACATTTGTTATCTAAAAGAAATTTTTAAAAGGGAAAAAAGCATAAGGATGAATATCTGAAAATGTTCTGATTTTTTTTTTTTTTTAAAGGAGGTACAGAAAATACTTTAAGAAGGGAGAATATTTTGCAGACATTGGTGTGAGATGGGAACAGCTGCTGCTGCTGTGAAACTCGTGCTGTGGTCTCGATACAGCTTTTCAAGTGGCAGCCATGAAGCTGCATTTCTACTGACGGGTGCGTTAAAAGGGAGGCACAGAGACGCGCCATTAGAGTTAATGGCCAAGCAGCAACAATAGCATAGTAGACTGGATGCTGCAGTGTTGGCATATGGGGGGCAATTGTAGTAAATTGCTATTTATCAATGTCTGGTTACTATGTATAGCTGGGAAATGCTGTCAGTTGGTGACCACTGCACGGTGCAGAGCTGAGGCTGGAAATGTGCCGACCCTCCTTACAGAGGCAGAGACTTGCTTATAAATAGTTTTAAGGCTTGCCTGCTGAGATTTCTACATGTCCTTCACACCAGCCTAACTTCACTCTCTTGACATCACGAAGCGCAGAGTTAAGGTAAGAGTGTGCATGTGTGAAAATCCTATTGTGGCAACTTTGCTCATCGCCTTCCAAAGAGTTTAAAACAAGGTGTAAGGCTTGTTTCCTGGTCTCTTTGACTGTTGGTATTAGTCTTAGAGGCAGAAGGATGCTGCCCTCTCTCCTTAATTAGAGACATCCCCTGTGAGCCAGCAGCATCCAGTTGGCATAGAAACAGCTTTGCTAGGCTACAGCCTGCACTGGTCCTCCCTGGCCCCCTGGGCCATCCTAAGGAGCTCCAGCAAAGGGGGTTGCAGCACACCAGCCCTTTAGTGCCTACAGATCGTGGCAAGCAGCCACTCAGACATGTTAAAAGTATGTTGTGCTCATCCTGCAGGTTGGAGGGGAAGCAGGTTTGAGTTTCCTGGTGCTCCTTCTCGGCTGTTCCTTGTTAGCATCTCATGTATTGGACATAAAATCTCTGACTAATCTGTTTGTCCACACGTTTTCAGTAGGAGAGCTCAAAGGATGCTGGGGTTGGCTGGGGAGACTGCTCCCCTGAGGAGGGTGTGGAGGTGAAGGGAATAAATAGAAACAGGATTACCTGACTGTACAAGCTTCCATAGAAACCATGCAGTTGCAATCTTCCCTTCACTCTGAAGGAAGGGGAGGGAAGCACCCATCTCCCCCTGCTCCTACCACTATGAAAGCCACCTGTCTTTACAGGTTCCAGTATGGGCCCGTTCCACGCACTGGGATAGCCCTGGGCATGGGCCGAGGGAGGAAGGCTCCCGTGTGGCTCCCCTGTCTTTTGGAGGCTACAGAAGGACAACGCTCTGCTGCAGAAAGCGTCCAAGCCTGGTTGGCTTGTCAGAGTATTCAGGCAGCTACTCAGTGCCACCGGTATTGCAAAGAGGAAGAAGTAGCTGTCGTGTTGTGCCCCTTGATCACACTGCTAAGTGATGCGGGGAACGAACCCTTTGACTTTCTGTATAGCACAGGGGGTGACTTCCCCCCCTTCCCCCCCCCCCCCCCAAGACTTCTAGATAACAATGCTAAAGCTGAAATTAAAAAAATGCTAATGTCCTTGTTAAAAGCCAGATTCAATATTTTAAAGTGTAGAGGATCATATATCTGTCATAGACTCCAGAGCTTGAGGGCATGAGCTGCCTAAAATTGAAGCCTGCTTTCCAGCCTTGTCTGATTTGTTATTAATACGTGTAAAATGAAGGGGAGGTTTCAGAGCTTATCTGAAGGCTTGAGGAACAGGCTTGGCTACACTTTTCTGGCAGCATCCTCTGATATATGGGCAGGTGAAAAGCAGTATCATTTGATAGTACCAGCAAGGGAGAGGCACAGGGCCAAGAGGCCTATAGCACTTCCTGAGAGAGAAGCAAAGCCTATTTCTGGTCTGATATTAAACATCTAGAAACAATTTTAGAAAAAATAAACATCTAACATTTGGACTAATAATTGGGATTCTTGGCCAAAGACATGTAGTGACTGGAGGTGTCTATGAACTACAATCATAGAATGGTTTGGGTTGGAATGGCACCTGTCTAGCTTTTTTCTCTCCTTGTCCTGGTCTTCTCAATGCTGACCATTCTTATCTGCCCTTCATTCAGGAGAAACTGATGATGTCTTAGTACTTCACAGGCATGTTCTGTTTAAGAGCCAGCACCACAAAAAGATTTACAGATAAAGCCACTAGACTTTAATACCTTCTCACACATGGTCCTCTTTTCCTGCCCAGTTGTAAAATCTCAGTGAGAAATGAAACCTGCATTACTACCTAAGCTTTCACTTTGCCCTCGCCCTCAGGAACCTCCCCCAGAAACCAGACTTTCTCCTGACCACAGCAGCCTGCTTCCTATGCAATACCCCCCCTCTGGAAACACATGTAGTAGTGCTTGGGAGAGCAGCAGCCCTGGGGCTGAAGACAGTGGAACCCAGGAAGGCAGAACCCAGAGGCTCAGCCACACTTCCCTTGACTTCATCTGCTTTTCACATCTTGCATGCTGCTATTTTCCCTGCTACACAAAAGCAAATGAAAGGGGCAGAGGAGAAATAAGGTTGCTAACAGCACCAAGGCTTACTTTGCATAAGATTATACATCACGATGCATCCCCCGCTGCTGAACAGTCCCATGAAAACAGCCATTTGCTTCAGTTTTCTAGAGAAGCTGGCATTTTTCCTCCCTGAAAAGAAAAAGGGAAGATTTTTGTTGTAAAAGAAGAAAACTAAAGGTTATCCCCCCTGCTTTCCTACAAGCCTTCCAAGCAGGCCTGAATGAAAGCACACAGCACAGGCATCGGGCTCTCGCTTGCTGGGGCCCACTGTGCGCCCAGAAGGAAGGGTGGTGAGAACAGAGCAAACCAGGGACCCAGCCGGGTTGAATGTGTTTATTCAACTTCTTTTAGCGATGCCACCACTTTGCTAATTGCCGAGAAGAAAACGACCTCCCCGGTGTGGCTGGGGGCCAGCACCGTGGCGCATTGTTGTGGGGGCTCACGGTGCCTGTGCGCTCGCTCACACGCTGCCAGCATTCAGGCTCCGGGGGCCGGATTTCTCTCTCGAGTAAACTCCTCTAAAGTAAACACGCTTGCGGCAGGGCTGGATTTGGCCTGAAGTGGTAAGGGACAGAGCCAAGCCAACGCTGTGCCAGCAAAGATAATGGAGCCAGGGTGTGTGTATTCTGTTGTGTTGTTTTTTTTCCCAAGCCATGGATAAACAGGAAGGTTCTTGCAAGCTATTTTTCTTCCTTCCTGCACCGCCCCCAGCCCAAGCTTGCCCTTTTATGAGTCCACATTTTGGGCATTTGAATGAATGACCCAGCAGAATAAGAAACACCTCTGAGAAAGTCAATCAACTAAACACTTCCACAGTTTGGGTAATAGGGGGACCGTGTGGCCTGATGAGCCTGAGCTAACGCTCCTGCCCACAGCAGGTTAGTAGGAGTCAAGCTGAGTCGTCAGTGGGAGAGTAGCGTGTTGCTTCAGGCTGTGGCAGGATGGGACTTGACCGAGCATCCAAGTATCGGCTTATGCTCTTGCTTCTCTCACAGCTGGGATGGTAGGGAGGAATGGTCTTGAGAGCAATTAAAAATTAAAAAAAAAAAATATAGCAAAATGCTGCCCTTTTTGATGCAGGCACATAGACATTTGAATACCTAGGGAAGCTGTACAGGATTTCTAATTCCAAAGGCGTCACATGTTGATCCTTGTGCCGTGAATGGTGTGACTTGTGTTACCTCAGTGAGAGCCAGTTTAATAAAGCAAGGCCCAAACCAGTTACAGAAGATGTGACCTGGGCAAGGCCGTTTGAGTCCTGTTGTGAAAACCACCTCTAGCACCCCTCAGGTATGCGTTAGTCAGGTATTGCTCAGCCGACAACCACAGTTTAGAGAGGGCGGAGAGGCAAATGTCAGGACTCCTTTCCGTCGTGGCCGGGTCAGGGTGACATGGGCGGCCTCCTCTGCTCACTGCTTTGCTGACATGCCTGTACGCCATCTCTTGCGCCCTCTAGCCTGAGGGAAACTGTGATGCAACCCAGGTACAACTTTCATCTGCTGCCCCATCGGCACTACCACTCAATCGTACACATGCTATCCCTTAATCGAAGGCTTTCCTTGTTGACTAGTTCCCTTGATTTTAAGAGTTTTTAAATATTTAAGTTTACTGTTTAATTTACTTCAAATTTAGAGATGGCTAGTAATGATAGCAACCCAGAGGAGGCATGTGGGTATTATGTCCATTATAGTGCCCCAAAAATCCCCAAATTGTGCCATTGGTACAGTCAGCCATCATCTCTCTCACTCCTGATGTATTTCTCTGAGTTTTCTTCACTTCCCCTGGGGAACTTGAGCAGCATGAGAAGTTGCAGCAGAGGAAGTACAAGTGTGTTTTTACAGAGAAATGGTGGCAGTCGTTCACAAGGACAGTGAGAGCTTTCTGCTTGCCCACTTGTGTTTGCAACTTTCCTTAAACAGCAATTTATAACGTTATTTTTCCTCCCCTCAATCTGCAAAATCTGATTAATAATCGAGTTTCCCATAAGATCTGCCTGGCCAGGAGGAGGATCTGACACAACACCACATAACAGGGAGGAGGAAAGAGAATAAAAAAAAAAAAAAAAAAAAGGTGGTAAATCTGGAGAGTGGATCAGATATAACAGGCTGTGACTTGTGGCATTTGTTTTTTGCCCCTTTCAAAAACTGTGCCAGGCAAAATTTGCTTTCTGTGATGAAATTCAGGGTAATTGAACAGAAATGGCGGGGGGGGTGGGGGGTGCTGCCAGCAGTTTGAGTAAAAGTGGGGAAGACGTGGAGCTCTTGCACCAGCGAGGAGGTTTTGACTGAGGCTCAGGGGACCTGCCTAGCAAAGGACGGAAATTAGAGGCTCTGCAACTTCCTGTCAGCGGGTTTGAGGTTTGTTAAGTCTCACGTCTGCTCGCACCCAAACAAGGGGGATGGAAAGTAAGAGGAGCTTCGTGCTGATCAGTCATGTGCTTGTGCATGATCTCATCACCACCTCTGCTTGCAGCAGGTCAACGGCCGCAAGTGCCTCAATGGTGCCATGCCGAGACAGTGCCATCTTGGCAAGGGAACTTGTCAGCTGAGAAATGGTGATCCCAGTAAGCCCTGCTGCCCCATGCCGCGCTCCAGGCTGCTCCTTATGTGCTGCCCCCACTTGCAGCCACTGCCAGTTGCTGGTCCTGGTGAGGCAGGGACGTGGGGGGGCTGAGGCGAACCCAAGTTGCAAAGCCCGCACTGGCTCTGCAAAGGGTCTTCATTGCTGTAACAGGGAGAGTATCTCCGTTGCTTGCTTTCAGTTGCAGGGGAAAAGCCCGCAGGCTGGACCACGCCATCCTCAGGCTAGCCCTTGATGCTCTCCTCCCACTTGTTTCTCAGCTGTTTTCCCAAGCCAGTCCTATGACAGCATGTTGTAGGAAGAGGTTCAGAGCTACGCGTTTTAACAAGCCTCTCAAGACATTGCAAACCTTCTTTTTGATCCCACAATTCCAATGTTAGCTTCCAAAAGTGAGGACAGACGTGTCTTTGGCACCCAGTGCATCCCTCACAGGAGGGCTGCTGCTCCCCTTCCCTGCCATCATGGTCTCTTGTGGCATGGATGTCCAGATATTGCATCCAAATCCTTGAGCATCCCTCAGCATGCAGCTGCTGATGACTTCTGAATGACGACACTGGAGATACTAATGGTGTCAGCTTGTGGAGGACCGAAACGTAGTAAGGAGCTGTTGTCTGTGAGGACTCGTCATTACAATTTCTGCCCTCTGGCCAACCCTGTTTGCTGCTCCCATCTGCTGCTGTGCTGAAGTGCCATGGAGGTGGCTCGCCAGGGAAGGGAAGCAGAGACGTGCTCGGAGATTTGTCTCCTGTCCTGAGCCTTTATGAAAATTACTTACAGCCTGCAAAGCGTAGAGGCTATTAAAGGGAGGGGCAAAACCCCTCGACTTCATGTGCCACAAAGGGAGTAACTGTAAGACAATGCATTTAGGAGAATCATATAGATACGACCTGCAATTGCCTCCTAAGGAGGGAAGTTCACATCGCTATCTTGTGGTGGAGATCTCCCCTCAGAACCTGTTATACCACTAAAAAGTATGCAAGTCAACTGGTGGAAAAACAGATTTCTTCACAGCTGGTAATTAAAAAAAGCACAATTTCCAAGCTACGCTGTTCTGCAAAAACATCTTTTCCCCATGCTATTTGCAGCGGTAAGAAAGATAAAGTAGAGATTAGCACACACAAAACCACTAAGCCTATGGTTACCAAAAGAAGAGATATTAAATCATTATAAGTAATGTTCTCTAAAAATACATATTAAAAGAGCAGAACTTCCTAATAAAGGCAATGTTCATTTTGTGCCTTGAAAATAGTGAGTGAGATATGGTGAAGGTAGTATTCAGGCTTAACTTTGAAACTAAGCAGAACTTGGGCACTTAACAACAAGATTTAGCAAACCCAGAGAGGTGGAAGACTCCCAGGGTCACATGTGAAATGGTGGGTTACTGCAACAATAAAGTCTGGTTTCAATTAAAACTTTGTTTTCTTCACAGAGAATCTTCTAAAAATAGGCTGGGCTCAAGGGATTCTCCCCTATTTCAGCAAATTCAGGTTTTCTGTTTTGGTCTCTGAAATTTGTGGTGGCAGAGGTTGGTCTCAGGCACCTCCATGGAAGGCAGGTAGCAGTGAAGCAAGGGTGTTTTCACCAGCCACAAACATTCATCTTATTTGCCTCAGACCTGAGTGAGGAGCTGGGGCTGCAGGTTCTTTGAGGAAAGCATTTCCTCCCCCTTCTCTTCTTCCTTCTCCTCCTTCTGGCACTACCAAGTTTCCACCAGCACCTCCAGCTTCTGGGTGCTATTGCAGACCGAACAGTAAACAATAATACTGCTCTGAAATCAGAGAGAAGCAACTTGATCCATGCAAATGCAGCGTGATCACTATGGACTATCTCAATTTGAGCCACTGCCTACCCGCCTGGCCAAGACAATATACTCCAGGCCACTGATATAAGCAGCTGGGAGCCTTTAAACCACTTTGAACCACTGTAGTCCTGAGGTGTCAGCATGACACACTAAATATGTGTGGCAAAAGAGTACTATTAATTAAAACTTATCAATAGGCCTGAACATGGGCCTGAGCATCTAACTTCAAGGCTGGAACTGTTGCCTAACCCTTCTGCAATGAACTCTCCCTTGGGCTGGTGGGATTTGAGTCAGCCTCAGGTCCAGGTTTTTGCAAGCCACCCAGGTAGTCATTGAAGTCACAGGAGATGAGGGCAAACCACAGACAAGCACAAGCACACACTTGTATTTCACATTCTTGCTCTCTTGCCCATCCATTGATCTTGTAAGATCCATAAGGCATTTGTGTGTGAGCCAATTTTTGTACTAATAACATACCAGGACAACATTTTAGAGACAGCTTCTTGACACTCACTGTCTACAAAACACCTTCATCATCAGTACTGTTACCAAAGAGAGGACAGTACAGCAAAATGTTTCAACGGGATCATAATCATCAGAGGGCTGGAGCACCTCTCCTATGAGGACAGGCTGAGAGAGTTGGGATTGTTCGGCCTGGAGAAGAGAAGGCTCTGGGGAGATCTAATTGTGGCTTACCAGTACCTGAAGGGGGCCTACAGGAAAGATGGTGAAAGGACTGTTATGAGGGGGTGTAGTGACAGGACAAGGGGTAATGGTTTTAAGCTGAAGGAGGGTCGATTTAGATTAGATATAGGAAGAAATTCTTCGCTATGAGGGTGATGAGATACTGGAACAGGTTGCCCAGAGAGGTTGTGGATGGCCCCTCCCTGGAAGTGTTCAAGGCCAGGTTGGATGGGGCTTTGGGCAATGTGGTCTAGTGGAGGGTGTCCCTGCCTGCAGCAGGGGGGTTGGAACTAGATGATCTTTGAGGTCCTTCCAATCCAAACCATTCTGTGATACTATGATCATTTCAGCATATTATTTTCCCCTTTTAAACAGAAACAGTCCTTATACTATCATCTACCTCATTTCTGAGAGTAACAGCACAAATTGTGCCTCTGACAGCATGTTCAGAAATACCAAAGACATTGCCTGTACTATCTGCCTTCACCAAAATCTCAGCAACTTGTAGGAAAGAAGTTTGCTTAATTCAGTCAAACCAAAAGTAGGAGTAATACTTTTTTTTTCTCTCAGTGGTTTTTCTCCAGATGCACTGAAAAGGCATATTTTGGCATTTAGGGAAGTAAAACCACCTTTTTAGCCAGCTTTGAAATGGTCCCTTCCAGGTCTTCTTGTGGATTGTCTCCTAAAAATGTATAACTTACACTGGTTAAAATGCTTTGAAGGGACAACTCTATGTATGAGGAGATTACTGCAAGCCAGCGAAACTGCCTTAAGTTTATTTCTGCCTTTGCTGCTAGCTAATGACAAGAAAAGTGAAAGGAGTCCATAGAGTGATTAAGGACTCTAAACAGCCACCTCATTTTTGTATCACATCTCCTGGGGCACACGCTACAATGCAGGTGGCTTGCTCAGTTAGTACAAAGCCTGACATGGTGCCTACAGATATTTTAGTTTCATTTCCTTTTCCTCCTCTCTTGGGTGCTCTCATTTGCACGTTTCTATATATTTATATATCTTCATACATCTTCTGTACTCCACTGTCACAGCCTACTTCCCCATGTGCTCTTAAGCTAGGCAGCCTCCTCCGGTGGGCTCGCCTATACTGCATTTCTTTTCTTCCTGCCTGCCCACCTTCACCTCTCTAGGTGCCCTCTTCCCCTGCAGACTGTTGCACCACCCCAGTGCCGGGCAGACAGAAATGGTGGGGTCACTGTTCCCATTGTCTGAGGAACCTTCTCCTGCCATCCCTTGGTTTATCCCTCTGTGAAATAGTCTGTTTTCCTAACTGCAGGTAATAAAGGCAGGTGCCTAAATCCTTTTTTGCTTTGCTCCTAAGGTGCAAAGATGCTACAACCTAGTTTATTCAGTCTTTTTGAAGGCCAGGTTCATGTGCCAGCCAGTTCAACAACCTGCTCCAGATCATCCTCCGAGACAACTAGAGCTGACGATGCTTTGTACTGAAATACGAGGGGTATCGCAGAAAAGAGGCACGAACTAGGGCGTGTTACTGGAAAAGGCGGGGTAATTATACCTACAGTGTGACCCATTTCTGCTGTTATTGGAGCACTGCGTTATACGTTAATGCCTAATAATCTGTCATTAACATCCCTAATTGTATGTTTTCTGTAATTGGACACGGGGTGGTGGGGGGGGGAAGGTGTGAATGTCACCTTTTGTGTTTAGAGGTGAATTGCAAAGGATTTAAGAGTAAGAATTCATAAGAATGGTAAATGAAAAAGTTGCATCCAAGGTGCAGGAAGAAAAGACCAGTAGTGTTTATGGGTTTAAGAGTGAGTGGTTTGCCTGAGAAAACTATACGACAGCTTCTTGCTTCCCTGCCGCTGGGAGTGAGCTCACGAGTGCTGCAATGCCAAGGTTCAAAGAGATTGCTCCATGCTGTACCCATGCCTCCCCACAGCATGCGTCACAGCCTAGCTTCCAAATGGGCACGTTAAAACAAAAGAATCACATAAAGAAATAGCAAATATAGTCCTTTGACTGTCTCGTGCTGTCAGGATGAGAGGGAATAGCACTCTGTGCTTAGCAAGAGCTTAGCAGAAGTGGACTGTCAAGCCAGGGAGGTTTTCATAGTGGTGATGTGTATTTTCTGTGTGTAGTTTCCTAGAATAGGTTCACCAAACCTGCAAGGTAAGTGATCAGTGAAGAGTACCAAGCCATTTCTCATGGAAGGATCAAAGAGCTTGCAATGCTTTCTATGCAGTGGTAACTACTTAGCTCTCTTGCCAGTCTGTGGGCATCTATTTGTGCCAATACACTAATTATGCCAAAGACACTGACAAGTTCTCAAAGCCAAAACCAACGACCTGTCTAGCTTTAAGTCAACTTACTAATCCTGAGATGGGGAAAAAAGCATCAAGAAAGACAAGGAGTCTGCAATAACATTCCTGGCACATTTTACCTTGTACAGAGAAAAGAAATGGTCACAAAACTTCATAGAAGTATTGCAGGTGTCATTGGGCTAGGAACTGTATGTGCCTGTTAAAAGTTAGTACCTGCCTGGAAGTTTAGAGTCGCTATTCCAGTCCTGATAAGGCTTATGCCTGTCTGTAGTCTTACTACTTCAATAATACAATCTACATGCATGCATTAAATAGGCACGCAGTAGACAGTGACCTAAAGGGACTGAATGCCAGGGGGGACAGTCACAGGGAAAAAAATGTTTAAGGCAGGAACACAGTATAAATCATATGATACTTGTTCCCTTGTAACATGCCTGCTTCTGGAAATGAGGGGGTAAAAGATGTGATCTACTCTGCTGTGATCAGCATGGAGCCCGATTTACAAAGCCTTTAAAAATATCAGTGGAGACGGGAAGGTTTTCAGCCCTGAGGCCAAACAACTTGCTGATATGCCTTTTATTATATAGTAATTATAGCAGCACAACACTTTTCGCACTTCACAAACACCTTGCTCTTATTTGTACTTCCTACTGAAAACCAAAAATACATAAAATGCTACCCTAAATTCTCCCAGATTCTCAGATGTGGTAAGTTTATTTCAAGTGCCCATCTTTACACTGTTCCCAGAAGGGCCCCACCTTCAGAAAATGCAGACCCTACCCTTCTTCTGAAAGTCAAGTCGCTTTGAAATACATTAGATCAACACTTAAAGCCTAAGGCTTTGAGGAAAACTAATTACTTTCGAGACATCTTGGACACCTGGATAGCTTCCAGAAGTTGGTCCTTGCCCATATGAGCAGAACTGGTTCAGTATGAGCTAAATCTGTTACACAAATTAAGATCTAGGGGAAAAAATAACTCAAAGACTCGTGACTTTTTAATAAGCACTGAACACCAAAAACAGCACAAGACCGACAGGGATTCTGACCTAGAAACATTCTGTTCTCAAAAAGACAAAAAGGGGAAAAAAAAGTGATGATGGGAACCACTGAAATAAAAAGAAAAAGAAAGAAAAGAAACTCCCAGAATACTTGAAGGTTTCCATTCAGACAGATCCAGGTTGTTAACCTGAGCACACAGCTGTGCAATTTGGGAGATGGAGACAGCAAAAGGGCGAAGTAGTGGTGAAGCCTGCCACACCGTTTGCACGTGCAGCATCTGGTGTCAGACCTTTAACTTGATCTGAGGAGTTGCTACCGATTTATCCATCCACCCTTGGAAAAGGAAAAGATATGCTGGATACTCACAAGACAGTTGATGTGAATCAGCTTCTCTTCCAAAAATGAGTCAGGGCAAGAGGATTTCAGAGAACAGCTGACTGCAATCCATATTTTCCTCCTCAGAACATGTGGGAAAATATTTGAGAGAAAAAATATCTCTCTGTTGAACGCTTTAAATGAAGTCTGTATTTTATTCACTAAATCTTAGGTCCTTCTATAGCTCCTGTAAGGGAAGGCAGGGATTTTTTTTTTCCTTTTGCGGAGCTGTGGCAGAAAAACACAGAATGACTTCACAGGAAGCCTGTGCCAGGTTGCACTTGGTCTCCCAAGACCTGGGCTGTCCCCCTGTTCATGCACCATCCCCTCTCTTAGGGTAAAACATACCAGCCTAGACAGGTTCAGCACAACTCCAGGGCTGTTTCCTACAGCGAACCTACCTTTAGGGATATGGGGACCAGCTTTTCCTATGGCGCTACAGCATAGGGCTTTGCCCAACAAGGAGCTGTGACAGTCCAAGAGTGGGACAAAAGCACAAACCACGCTTTTACGTACTGTTGATGGGTGAGATTTTTCAAACGTATTGGGTGCTTTGTGTATGCTCAGCAGGCAATACGTTTACAGGACCATTGTTTCCTAAAAGTGCTAGGATCTTTGGAAATTAGGCTGCTTTATGGTATTTTCAAGACACACCCTCACTAGTAGCTTTCACACAGGGCTGCTACAACAACATATATTATTTCCTCATAAACTTATTGCTACTGTAATCTTCAATACTTGTTTGTGGGGTATGCTGATCAAATGCTAAATTATCAAGAGCTAAATACAATGAAATGTGACAGATGTTGGCATACACAAGACACATAGGTGTGCTGTGATCCATTAGAAAAGGAAACAGGACCAGTTTAGCGGGGAATCACTGTTGCTAATGATGCTGGCAGGGATCCATGCCCACAGACTTCTTAAATTGAAGGCTGCAGAGGAAAGACTTTACCTTTGACCACAACACACGACATTTTTCCGTTTGTTTTTGTGTTTTTTTTCTCATTGCATGCTACTCAGCTCTCTCTTTGTGGGAATTAGGAAGAGTGATAAAGAGATACCATCACTTTTATACAATGTTATTCTCAGGGACCTCTGCTTAGATAGAAAAAGCCCCTAGTCGGTGTTACTTCCAATTTATCTGTGGCTTTTGCAGTTCATATGACACCAGTGCAGGTAAAGCAGAAGACAGTGCTCCAGGTTTCACAAGCAGCTCAGGGACTGACTCACTGTATCATTGTGGCTAAAACCATAAACTTTGGGTGTCTCAGTTCACACATGTAAACGTAAGTGACTAAACACTTCCTGGTTCCTACTTCACTGGAAGATAGCAAACATTTAATGGCTGCAAAATGCTCTGACAGCCTAAGATGTAATTTTACTTAGGTATGAAATTGCCCCATGTGCAGTACACACATGCTAAGAGACAACGACAATGTGTTCCAGGAAAAAAAAAAGTATTTTGCAGCCTGGCACAGGGCGTGTTGTTGGACCAGCAGAATAATTACAGCAGCCATAGTTGGCACTTATTAGAAAATTAAAGAAGCTGTTAACAGGTCATTATAATCTGTGACTACCTGCCTTAATAGTGTTCTTCAGTTGACAGGCATGAGGGTGAGGGGGTGGAGGAAATGGTCACACCTTCTAAGTCACTATAGAGGGCTGATACCCTTATTTTTCATCACTTTGTAATCTGTTTGTTTACTTCCCTCCTGGTGTCTCTTCCAACTGGCTCTTCTCTCGCTACTAGCTCTTACACCAAAGGACCGCAAGGCTCTTGGCCAGGGAAGCCAGCAGCCGCACCTGCAACAGCCAGGCCCAGGGGAAAGCCAGCCTGGTAGCTGTCTCCCTGCTGTTGAGAGTTGCCTCTAAACACCTCTCCTGAGCGTGTGCTCCTACTTTTGAAGATTATTTTGTCTGCAAGGCATCCCTGTTCATTTACAACACACTACAATTTGTTCACATTCGCATCTTGCTCCTTGCCTTCTGCGTGTAGGCAGATGGTTGGAGGAGGAGAGAAAAAGCAACTTGTTTCCCTGCTTCTTCAGGACAGACACATGCTCTCCAGAGCAGACAGCTGCCTTAAAGTCAGATCCAAGGCAACAATTCATCTTTGGGTTCAGCTGTAGTGTATAAGCATTTGCTGGCTCTGGTCTAATGCTTTTGACATTGTCAGACCCCCTTCAGTGAACTACTGCCTTGTAAACCAACTTGACAGCAAGTATTGTTCTACATTTATTAATACCGTAAGTGCTATCTTCAAACTGACATGTTCCAAGGCCAGGCATCAGCTGTGCTCAGCTCTGGCTTCAAAAAAAAAATAAAAATTCAGACAACAGCACAGACCTCCTGCTGCTAATAAATAAATAAATAAAACCATGCCTTTACCATGCTGCTGCCACAACCTTTTTACCCTTTCAATCTCATTTTTGCAATAATTTTTTCTTTTCCTGGGGGTCTGAAAATTCGAAGTACCCACTTCCCTGTACCCTCCTGGTTTTGGCTCCCTTTTAGGAAAAAGGCTTTTTTTTTTCTGTTTTCCCCTCCCCATTCTTCTTTCAATTTATTCCTGTCTCTCTCTTTTGGATGCAAACCTAAATTCCAGAAACTTGAATCTACATAAAAGTTAATTAACTTCAGGACTGTTTTTCCTCTCCTTTTTATTTTATTTTTTGGAATGCAAGATGGGGTTTTTTTACTATAGCCACTGTAATTTTCTATTATTTTTAAAATGTTCAGCTTAATGGGTTATGTTTACTTAGTCAATAAGCTGATGATGCCCATGACAGGACCAGAAGTGTTGGTTAGCAGCAGGGAGGAAAAAAAAATCAATAACTCCAAGCATTTGGCAGCTTTGTGGGCAGGAAAATCATTTGTATTCTCTGGTTTAAATCAATGACCTTCTTTTCTTTGCTGTTCCAACAGGAAATTATAAACTCTGTGAACACTATTTGCATAGTGCCTTCTGCAATACACTTGTATATGCTTGGGCAAAACAATATGTTAACCCCAGAAGTGCTTCTCTGAGGTCTCCGTTAGAGAAACCCAGGCATTTTAGCATAGAGCTTTTCAGCTGCAGGCACTTGTATTTATTAGAAGCTGAGGCAGAACAGAGCGAGATGTGAAAAGAGCTCCTTCTCCACTTCCAACAGCACCCTCAAAAGATGAAGGCATTATTATTTGATAACAGGGTTGTCTACTGCAGATTATGAAAAAAATGCCTTCTTTGGAACTTGGCAACATGTTCTATCTTCAGTATCAGACAGCAACTTGCTACTTCTACATTAAAGCTGCAATTGCACTTTTGTATCTTGCTTGCCAGGGTTGCCCTTATGTGCCCGGTATGGTTTGAAAGTGCTGCACCTTTGCTCGAACTGAGGCTTAGCATTACAGAGTTCATGTTTGTCAAAGTTTCAGCCTTCTCTATCCTGCCCTTTTGCTAAATGCACTTAAGGAAGAAAAAGAAATTGCCACCTTGTCTTGCCATGCTGATAGGAAGTGTTCCAGGAAGGTGACTTCTGAGAAAGGCAGTGTTGAGCCTGGCACTGAACTTGGCTTCTAACGTTTTCTGCTGCCCACTGCTGCATTAAGTCCAGCTCAGCTATTTCTTAGCACGTAAGAGAGCTGGCATTCAAGAAGACAAGCTAGTCACAGGTGGGGGAGGTTTCTGACCCTTTTTTCTGTGTTTCCCCCAGTGTGATCACAGTGCAGCCCCAAAGTCTGGGATTCTTGTCTATGGCCATGCTAAGTGTTGCAGCTTGCAGCACCAGCAACTGGTACTGTAAAGCTCCTGGACCTAAGTACCCTTGATGCGCTTATCTTCATCCTGTGCAGGAGAATGACGTGGTAATCAGTCCAAAAACCATGATTAATAACCCCAGAAACCACCAAGGTCTCAGTAGTCTGCACTGAAATTAAATGTCATAAAATTTAGGCATCCAGATTTCTCTGCTTTGCTTTTGCACATGACAAGTCCTTTCACAGTAGTTCTCAGCATCTCTCCTGTGCTCCCAGTGCCACTGGCACAAAGCTGTAGTCATCAGGTGATACTTGAAGTATATTTATTAGTTATGTCACAGCTCTCCCTCCCTGAAAGGATAGGAATGTTACTTGGAGTGATTGAAGTGGAAGTAAAATGTAATTCTTGGACTCCTGCTTTGTTTCTATTAATTTGTCAGATATAAGGTTGCCCATCCTGACCCCACAAGCATTTCATTCCTTCCTACTGCAAACTCTACATGCTTGTTGGGGTCCCTTCCAGAGCTCCTGGCTGCAGCCTTTGCATTTCTAAAATCTGCTGTTCCTGCTTGAAGGGAGCCACCAAGAAAATGAGGTGTCTTGCTTTCTCATTCACAAGAGACCAAAGCAGCATCACAGATCACAGGCGAGCTGAGGTCAGAAGGGACCTCTGGAGGTCACTTTGTCCAATCCTGCTGCTCAGAGTTGTCTACAGCCTGTTGCCCAGGACAATGTCCAGACAGCTTTTGAGTATCTCCATGGATGAAACTCCACAACCTCCCTGGACAACCTGTACCAGCACTTAGTCACCCTCACAGGGAAAAACATGTTTCCTAATGATCAGACTGCAGCTCCTGTGTTTCAATTTGTGCCCATTGCCTCTGTCCCATCACTGGGCACCGCTGGAAAGAACCTGGCTCCCTTTTCTTCACACTGTCCCTTCAGGTATTTACATGCATTGATGACATCCCCCTCGAGCCTTCTCTACTCTGAACAGTCCCAGAAAGCAGAGTGCTAAATCAATGGATGAATTGGGTAGCTATCGCTCAGTTGACTTTCTTCTACTGAGTGGGTCAAAAGCAAAAGTCCCTTTCTTTCCCTGTTGCTTTTCCTTCCTTCCCCATGCATACATCTCCTACATGTCATGCTGTCACCTTTTTCTGTCAAACACCACGTACCTGGAATCTTTCCATATCACAACAAGAAATGTTTTAATCTGGAAAGATGTGCAAATAGAATAGCTCACGCCAGAAATATGAACTGCTTTGGTTAATTTTAGGCTTTGGACTGATTTGTGAGTGATTTATGATTACATATGAATAAAACATAATCAGAAACTGTGGAGTGATAGTGGTGTATGTGCAAAGAGGAGAGCTGCTCCTATTACACCGTGGGAACGTATGGGCCATAATTTAATTCTTTTGAGGTTGTGAAAGGTGTGCTATGTGACTAATTCATTTCACTAATATATGACAAGACACTTACACAATGGAAAAAATTACTTTCCTAGATAATTTGTTTTTAACGACTTATTGTAGTTGTTACCATCCTAAGGGTGTATAATTTCTGCTATGCAGAAACTGGTATGGAATAAAAAATGCTGATAGATTCAAAAACTGCATTTAGCTTCAAAACAGAAGTTTGTGGGTTGTTGTTTTTTTAATATATATGAAGCTACGGTCTTTGAGGTTTTTTCCTCAGAAGACAACCATGAGTTTCATGTGGTCTCTGTTTACAAAAAGGAAAACAGAATTCTTTCTGGGGAAAAGAACTAGATTACACTGCAGGAAAAGGAGATTTAGTGCTGCAGTGTTCAAGAGTACTCAGATGGAAATTCAGCTCAAGAACTCTGTACTGACTTTAGAGCACAGATTTACCAATTGGCTCTGTTCTTGCATTGCACTTAAACGTAGTGTTGTATTCACAGTGAATTGAATGGGATTTGCTGTAGAGGTGAAAAGCAAGACTTACTCTCTTTTGAGTTTAATACAGGGTAATGACTTTGCTGACTTCATTACAGTAATTCTTGATTTATACCCCTACAAGCAAGAGCAAAGCCAGATTAGGAATATACCTCAACGTGACAGTTTTCAGATGTGTATTTAATCTTTGTTAAATGAAACGTTTGGAATAAAATGCACTATTGACTGCTTTTACCATTCTCTCCATAAATGCATTGTGAAATGGCTTGTAGTATTTTTTTAACCTTTGTAACATTAGTAATGAGGACCCATAGTCTCCAAACGTTACTCTTCTCATGTGACACCACTTCAGTGTAAATGAAATGACTTTAAATGAGGCATAACTTGGTACCAGAGAAGATAGAGTTGGCTAGTTTACTCTATGTATGTACAAACAATAGGAGAGCAGAATTGGCTGACAGATATACAGAGCTAAAATTTACCAGATCTGCTCCTCTACCCAAGGATGGTACAGAAGAGGAGCAAAACTTCCTCCTTTCCTGTCCCTGATATTGGGATCCATTAGACACACCCTCAAGTCTCTTATTTGTTCTTCTCCATTTGTGTTGGCCATTCCTTTCTAACAGGCCATTCTCCTCAACCCAAGACCAGCAGCTAGGCAAGCAACTGGTGCTGTACCCTGGCTTGGAAGTTCCTATAAGCATGGGATTTTCCCCTGGGGATGTTTTGTCTGGGCCGTTTTATGATGCAAAGGTCTTACTGGAAGAAAGAACTGGCCCTACAAAGTCTGGATGCCTTGCTGAGAGATGAATACTAGCTAGCATATATAATATCCAGTACTGGTGGGGAAAGTAAGAAGTAACCAACCATTTTTACCTTATGCAACAAGCTGCACTCCTCTCATTGTGTTTCTCCCCAAATCCGCTTGTTAACTGTGATTCAGTATGTGCCATTTGTGTTTTATGGGACTAAGAGTCTAAGTCAGTGTACTGGTGAAAGTAACAACTTTCTCATTAAACGTTAATGGCAATGTTTTAATTAGTCCCAGGGTTCTGGTAGAAAGTTAAGTCCTTCCTTCAATACCCAGCAGTTACAGATGCAGTAAGTGTTAATAACCTAATAGGAAACAAACTAGGCAGGCGTACATTCCATCACCCAGAAAATGGATTTCATGTAGCTTTTTGATGGACTGTTCACACTTTAAGCAAAAAAAGCGGTTGATTTTTAATATGGAGAGTTGGACTGTTTGCAGCACCTAACACTGCAGCCCCATCATGTTGTTTCCCATTTCTCTCAGACCTGATGTTTATCGTGCTCCCTGCTACACAATTTGAAGCTAAAAATGTCACCTGGTTTGGGGGTGGGGAGAGGAAAATTCAAATGGGAGCAGCAACCATTCGCAGACTTTTAGCAACTGTGCTCAGATGCCAAAAGAATAAACATAAGAAATCACGAGAGATTTAAATAGCTTCAATTCTGATACAAGCTTTTCAAGCCATAAATAGACGTTTATAAAGAAGAAAGAGTATGCATGGGGGTTATGTGGGAATGGGATAGGGCTGCATATGTGAGTGTGACACCAGAAAGGATTTAATGAGAACAGCAAAGGGACAAAGTTTTATCAAATGCTGGCCTAAAGGCCAACTGGAGCAACCAGTTGGTTTTCATCTTTATACAAAAGAAGAACTGTCAGTTACACTGCCCTTCCTCCCCCATCTCTCTAGCCACCAAGGTTTCAGTTGGGGGAAACTTTCTCTTAAAGGGAGCCCAGCAAATTGCAAGGAAAATCCAGGATGAGGTTTTTGAAAGGTTGCTGTATCTTTAGAGATACAGAACCTTAAGGGATACTTTAGGGATACTGTATCCTACATAGATAGGTTTTTGAAAGGTTACTCTCTCTTTAGGGATGCAGTAACCTTTAGGGATACTGTATCTGTAGGTAAGACAGTTGCCACTTTGGTAACCGCTTTCAGATTCTTGTTTTTCTACCCTAGTAAAAAATGTAGGGTGCCATTTTCTTCGCTTAAGTAACTGACCAGCTTAGGAAAAGTCTTCTGTGCTTTCCAGTTTAGGAAGTAAACTCAGGTTGCACAAAGAAATCTTGAGCTTTTGTCATGGCCAAGAAGCAAGACTGGTTTTTGGCAGTGGGCAGGGCTTTTCCAGTGATTCATTGCAGTTTTCCAGCCTCAGCGCTGCTGTAACTGAGATAGTGAAATGCAACCCAACATCAGCTCAGTGCTAGGCTGTACTAACAAGACCCCATTTACTGTAGATTTAGTACAACAGGGAGAGATCTGGCAATATGAGTGTCAGCTACACAGCACTGTGCTCTAGTGATTTTTCCCCTGGCTGGTTTAAAACAGTTATGATATAGGCTGATAACTATAATTATTTTAAACTCAATCGTGCAATGAATGCAGGCTTTTGAGGCCTGACTTACCGTATTCAGACTGAAGCTCAGTGTCTATGCCTTGACTTTTAGGCAGCTGAAGAAGCAGGCAGTGTTATTTGTCCTGTAACGCACTCGGCATAACAACAGGCTGTTATGTGCCACTCCTCTAAAATGGTGGTTCAAGATCGCTATCACTTGGTAGCCTCAATCCAGCTAAAAAGCTCTCCTGATAGCTCTTATCCAGACTCCACCTAGAACAAAAGAGAAAATGCAAAGGAGTGGATATGTAGCAGACGAAGAATATTCAGACATTCCTAAGGATTCAACAGGGTTCCTCAACCTCACACTCCAAGACAATATCTAGTACTGTCAGTCCTACTGCCTGTATTTTCCTTATAACCAATTTACAGTAAAGCAAGAAGTTGGCACATGATGTTTTGACGTGACAGTAGTCCCATCAAAAACATTAGGGATCTCCTGCAGCTTTGTCTGGCCTTATTCACAAAAACCTTATGAAAATGACCACGCATTCTTTGCATGAAACCATGCCTGCTGCCTGTCTGAACAGTGCTAACAGTATTTGTAAAGAGGAGGTAACAGGCCATGTATTTCAGTCCTACAACTAAATATAATTTTCATAATGGATATTCCTCCTGTACAGCTCTTCCTCTGTTGGTAATAATGAATAAATCCACAATAGTCCATGTGCTGGGACTTTTTGTTTACCAGTTTATCAAATTTTTATGAACTAGCTGACCTGAAAATGGATACATTCATTCTTCTAGTGGCACTTTGTGTTTACCAGTCTCTGCACATGCAGCATTTTGCTCTGTATGTGGAGGAGGAACAAAGTAGAAGAGTTAGTGTTTTTGAAGATGAAACATCTTAGGCTGCAGCCAAGATCTTGTAAGCTTTGTGAGAAGTGGAATAAGGAAACCTGGGATCCTCCAGATTTGTGCCTCTTGGAGTCTTCAAGGCTGACAGAGAGCATAGTTCCCTGCAGCCTCTCACCTGCAGAGAAGATCAAGACCCTCTTCAGTATCCACCTGCTTCCACAAAATTCTAATATCTTCAATATCTCGAAGACCCTGTGCCTCTCTATCAGGTCTGTTATAACAGGGACGGCGGTTCCCAAACTGTATATACACGGATGCAGACACAAGCACAACACACATGACAGGAACAGCCATTTCCGTAGGAAACAAGGCTGAAATATCTGCAAGTCAGTCAATACAAAGCCAGGCAATTTTCAAGACAGCTGTTAAAAAGCTTGTTAAATATTTGCTAAACTCCAGGAACAGGACTGCGTCCTTGTAGCAGAACTGCGTACCATGCCATCCCAACAGCAGCCTCTTGAGTATTCCCAGCATGCAGGAGTTAATATTACAGTAGCACCATGAACGGCCCCAACAGAAACGAGACTTTCATACATTGGTTGTTCAGCCTTAAATAATAGGACACTTTTCAATTAAACTTCAATGACACCTTTGGAAAGAAGTTTTACACCTACTATATTTCTTTTGGACAAAGCAGTCTCCTCAGCTGTATTCCCAGCTGTACATTTTGTTTCTCCCAGCCTGCTGCAAGCTACTTAGAAATGAGAGTAGCTTATGTCAACCGCTAGGATTTTCTACAGTACATATTACATCACCTTTCCTGAGAAACTTGTCTGAGCAGATCCCTTTTCTTGCTTTCTTCTTTCATAATGTCCTTCACATTCCTCTTTCAATATTTGTTGTTCTCTCAGTTGCTGGCATTTTAAGGAAAGGTTACATAGCAAAAGGGTCACTAATGGAGCTTTTTTTCTCCCTATCCCATGCTCCTAGAGAGAAAAGTGTAGCTTGTAGCACCTTTAAAGAAAGGTTTTCCTTCAGAAAAACCTACAGCATTCATTGCTGGTTTCAGAACAAGAAAAGTAATTTGGAGCATAAATTACCTTGGCCATTTTCATTGTAACAGTGAAGATGTAAGGAGGAGAAAGAGCAAAAGACAAAACAAAACAAAGACAGCAAATTATACTCTGGTGCAAGTAGAAAGCCAGATCCCTAAATTTTACCCTCATTCCTGATACTTAGGTGGCTGTGCCCCTGATCAAATTGCTCTGTGCCTCTGCTTGCTTCTTTATGAGTCCTGGTCCTTATGAAATGGCCTTAGACATCAACAGTCATATGTCTTTCAAAATGTCCTCTAGATAAAATGTACCAGTTGAAGTCTGGTCCAGAGAAAACTGAAGGTTCTGGGAGCCTGCTCAATTCAGGTCCCTAGACTTCAAAGTAGGCAATGTAAGAATGAAGTCTGTTAAGTCTGAGGATGAGATTTCGAATAAGCTGGGAATGGAGCCTAGAAAAAAAAAACCAACATTTCCAACCTTAGGTATATAAACTTGGATGGCTTAATATACATGCTCACCAGTGCAAACACATACACACATGTGTGTGAGCTGGCTCGTGAGATGGCTGCTTGCTGTTTGTTTATGCGGGCTCTTTTACAGTTCCTCACTGCAGCAAGTCAGTGTGTGCGGTAGGCTGGTACAGTCGTCATAGGGCATCACCTCAAAAGCATGGTAAAGATGCTTATTTTGACTAAAACTAAATGGCTGAACATGAAGTTGGGAGGTATCTTCTATCCAAATGTAGCTCCTTCTTTTAAACACAGTGGCTCCCACATGATCTTCTTGAGTAGTTTGAGTCTTTCTATACAAACAATGGAGAAGGAAATCTAATTCCCAGTCTAGGAAAGGAAACACAGCTAAATGAACGCTGTTAGCACGGGCAAGCATATATTCTCTCCGCCTGTCTGAGAGCCCGCTGAGGTTTAACAAAATCTTTTCATTAGCTGTAGTAGAGTCTTTATTACACTCCACTTGAATGATCTGTTTAGGATTAAGCATTTCTTGAGAAACACGCTGCTTTTACTTCCGAAGCATTTTCCATTCCATGGTAACGCTTCATTTTAGCAAAATGCTGAACGATCTGTGTCATGTTTAACATGAAGTGTAACTGAAGCACGCTGTGCCCTGCAGTAGTGCTCTCTGGACCTCTGTTTTTTATGGGATCTGTGAAAAATCAACAGAAAAAACGCAAGCAAGCTATTTTGAGCAGGCTTAAATTTAGTACAAATAGGTCCTCATCTGTACTGGAAAACTTTTAAAGGAGCAAAAAAACCAAAACAAATAAAAGAATTCAAACCCACTGTGCTTCAACAGCAAAATCATCTAAAAATTAGCTTAATCCTTTTAGGATCAGCAATCTGGGTAGGTAAAAGTAAAGCAACGGATAATAAAATAGCCAAGCACTGGGTACCCAGTTAATGTATCAGCATGCTGCTGATGGTATATAAACAATGCTAAAAGAACAGGAAATTATTAAAGCAGAAGGCAATACTTCATTTACTATTCAGCTGGGTTTACTGCTTAGGAAGTCACTAATACACATTCATAATGAATACTAGAAGTGAGCACAGGCAGAAACTTGCCTGTTACCCAAATGAGTATGACTAGTGCTGAATATTTCTCTTACTAATCTTTCTTAGAGCCTGAACTTCACTTCCAGAAAGGCAAGATTATTTGGGAGGTTCTGTTTTCACACTTAATTGCAGAATCAGACACATGGAGTTCTCCCAGGAGCTCTTTGGGTTTTGGTTTCTTTTGAGCAGAAAGAACATCAACGAGTTACAAAGCCCAAAGCACCTGCTCAGAACTTGGTTCACTGACCTGCCAGTTGTGTGTTGGATTGGGAATTTCATTCTCTTTTCTGGAAGGTAGAAAAGAAGAGGGGAGGGGAAAAAAAAAAAAAAAAAATTAGCCCAAAGTAGTATTCTGTTCTTGTTCCAGTTGATCTGTTTAGGATTTTGTCACTGGCCTCTGGCAGACCAGGAAAGACTTCAGTGTGTGAGAAACAGCACTGAGAGATCAGATTGGGATGGGACACACCAAACTAGCGGATGCAGTAAGTACAGCATGACCATCCTGCCCCTTTTGACAGAAACCACTCACAAGACCACGTGAGTACTTTCCCACTTTTCCTGTCTTAGGAGTCTCAGGTGAAGAGGCAGCTGTCTTGTGCCAGCCGACCGGGAAATGTTAGATGTGAGGTGTGTCTTCCAAAAGGTCTGAATCAGGATTGCAATGCCCAAGTCAGATGCCTAAAGTAAGGAGGCAGTCTCAATCCAGACTACCCTTTTCCCTTCCTGAAATGCCGTCTTTTCATTTGTCTTATCATTTGCTATGGATTTCTGTTAGAAAGGGATGATACAGTAACTTAATGTCTAAAGTACCAAAACATGCTGCAATGAGGGATTTAGCTAACGCTACTGAGGAGCACTTGGTGTCACATACAGAAGCCCCATGTAGGATGGGCTGCTATCACAGGTAAAACCAGCTGGGTTAGTAACAGACTGGAAGCTGTGGCTTCTACAGAGAGAAGGCAGACTTAGGACAAACGAAAGGACATGAAATAGAAAGGGAACTTCTGACCATACTTTGCCCCCCCAACCTTCCATTTTTACCCCTTCCTCTCCTCCCACTCCATCCTTTGTTCTCCTGCCCTTTTGCAAAAATCCAAAATGGCACTGGTCATGTTACAACTACAGATCATTTGTCAAAGATTTCTCTCCTCCCTCTCTGTATGAGCTAATCATTCCCAGCAAGCTTTCTGGGGTGATGAATCAGTGGCACAAAGAACTGACAGATGACATGTGGTATTTATTTTCTTCTGCTTTTTTAAAGCACAGGAGTCTCCTCCATCCACAAGCATAGAGGAAGGGGTAATGAAATGTACTGCAGCTGGGAGCTCTAAGGATAATGTCTGCAAAACCTGCAGCTTCCAGTAAAAGCCTTATATTTTTTGTATTCTTTTTTGTTACCAGGCATTGCTGGATGTTTACTCAGTGACACACTGTGTTAAAAGTTGCAACATTCATCTTTAAACATTAATTATCAAGGCATGATTGCTTCAAAAATCCACTGCCTGAGGCAAGGGCCTAGGAAGTGGAAAATGTAATTTCAGAAAGAGATGAGAACAAATGCTGAGCCTTTTAATTGCAGGTTAGTACAAATGACTAACAGTAAAGCAAAAATCATTTGGATGTATTTGTTGTTCTGAACGCTGAATTCAAAACTTAGCAGTGAGTTGCCTGGGGTTTGTTTTTTTTTTTTTTCCCCTGCTGTTTTTGTAGAAGTCAGAGAAGCTGGTGAATTTTGGAGAGGTGGAGGAAGTACATGTCTAAAAATTCAGTTAAAATCATTTACTAGATTGGAAGAAAGAAAGTAAGAAAAGGCTCAATGATGCATGCTAAGTCAGGCAATAGTTGCACTAGTTGTTGGACAGTTACTGTGCTCATTTGGAGTTTCATTTTGGGATGAAGGCTACAGTGATTCTCAGCATCTATCTCCATCTTCCTCAGTTCTACTGAAATCTACTTGGAATTACCAACAGTATAACAACGGATTGGGCCTGTTTCATCACATGTAGCAACACAAGATTAAATGCTGCTGTGACTCAACATTGCCGTATCAGGTGTCCCAGCCTGAAGCCAACAGAACTATTGCAATAGCAATGGCATCTTCATCTCCGCCCTTCTGGCCTTGCTGCTGGCAGACTGGGGACAGCTCTGCGTGAGCACCTTTGCAGGGCATCAGAGGCACCTCTTTTCCCAAAAGGGTAGAGAACTTGTTCATTTTAGCCCCCCATTGCCCCTCAGTGTTGGCCATGCCTGGGAGCACACAACCAATGGGAGATGTAACTCACAGTCTGGTGGGCCTGAAGCTGGTTTCTTGTGTGACCATAAGGAGAGACCGTAAGGGCAGGGTCCGTGATGGTCCTAAAGTTGCAGTTACACACCAAAGCCCGTAGGCCAAAGAGACTCCAAATTGTGACACTCATCTTTTCTAATGCAGATGTTCACCAGGAACCTCCAGTTCTGCTTCTGGGTGTGCTCAGAAGCACTTCTGACCTCATAGCACTGAACAGCTTGATGCCTGCCTCTCTAGGATTGAGAAACAGCATGCCACTTCACTACCAGAAGGGCCTGATCCACCAGGTATATCAAAAACCTGCCTAACCCATCATGTTTCATCCAGAGGACCAGAGAGAAGACAAGAAGAACGTGGTGATGATAGTGCTCGTGTGCCATCTCCTCTCCCCACTTGCTTCTATCTAACAGTTCTGTATGGAAAGCTTCTTTTTTCCCCATAACCTGGGAGATCTGGTTTCAACACACTCTGAATATGTTCTCTAGCTGACTCAGTCTGCACTCTTCTGTTAAATGGGGAATAAAAGACCTTCTCTACCTCATGGCCATTCTCACCAGGCCTGCACTGCAGACGCTTGTCCACAGGCCAGTTTTTGCAGGCCAGCTCATGACCACACTTTTAAGAGTTTGCTCCCTACTGAGTGGGCTGGCTGAAGCCATGCTGCATAGTGCTCAGCTCACATCTCCTCTTGTGAACCTGTGGCTAACAGTTGTTATTTTCTGTACATGGGCTTAGTGGGGTTTTTTCAGTTCAAAGGATGGAGAATACTAACAGGTGTATGCCACAGGCCAGCAGAGCAGTGCTGCGTTAAAAAATTACAATGCCAGAAAAAATTGTTATGTGCTCTAGGAAAAGGATGGGTGAGGGCACAAATTATGCTATTGCCTAACCCGGAATAATGCTGAAGCACTGTCCTTGTTGAAGGAAATACATTTGATGGCTTCCACATCTATCCTGTCTGTCTGGAGCAAACCCTGGAGTGCACTACATGGTTGATGACACTCATGTTTTCCCTTGGGGATACCAACAGATTTGTTCCAGAAGAGAGCTCAGAGAGCTCAGACACTGACAGGTGTTTGACATACTGACCATGGGTAGTATGAATGACCAGGAAACCCATCCTGGGAGCAAAACAGGAGTGCGCCAAGCTACTAGTACAGACACAGCATTTTTAAGCAATAGCTGTTCTACTTTGATGGGGCCCAAGAAGTTCAGGAGAGGTATCTCTGCTGAGGTCACTCTACTCAGACAAGCAGAACCAGCACCAAGCAGAACATCAAAACCAAGTGAAACACAGTGCTATACTGCAGTCCTCAGTTGGTGTGGTCAAATAAGTAATGATGACACTCATTTTCTCACTATTCCTCCCTCTCACATTTTCAAATAACCCAGATGAGTGCTGCCTTTGTAGGGTGATGCCTGGAAGTGTGCAGGAGAAGACTGGGGCTTGCACTGTCTCTGTCCCCTCCCTTTGCTAACATTCCAGCGACCAGTTTCAGTTCTGTTTTATCACAGGTACAACCAGGAGACTGAGAGGTGTTTCCTATGCCTCTGCCCTCTTGCATGTCAACTGCTAGCTACTCTACGGAAACACAGCTGCCACTATGTTTTCCTGACCGCCTCTAAGATGATTGTTAAGGACAGAAAATATTAATTAAATTTTAATTAATAAATTGAATACTGTGGGGTTAATTATAGCTATTTAGAGGGAATGTATGGGATTTGGAGGGCCTACCTTCTGGTGTTTTTGCACAAAGTGTTGCCTCTTCCTCTAAGCTCTAATTAGCTGGCTTTTTTTTTTTTAATAGCCAGTCTCCAAGTGATTGCTCAGTAGCTCCCATTTTGTTCCTCATCAGCAGTTCTCCAGCACAGCTGCTACAGAAGGGAAGCAGCCCTGCAGTTTGCTTTGCAGGGAGCAGGTGATAAAGAATCTATCAGAAGTGGTGTAAACCAATAACATAAAAAAAGAGAAAAAAACCCGAGAGGCCCAGCACCTATCATTGTCTAGTAAGGGGACTATATAAGAAACCAAGGACACAGGCAGAAATAAGAAGGAAAAGTAACATCTGAAGCTGCTGCAAGGTAAAAACAATCTTCTCTCCATATGCAGCCCTCTTGTCCAGTTACATGTTCTGCCTTCTTGCATATGCATAACACCAAGAGTCATCAACAGCAGGCAAGCACCAGGGAAAAAGCAGGCTGTTCCAGTGCAAAGTCAACTTACAACTTGGAATAATTTCTCATCCACTCCTGATTTGCAACCTGCATGTTTCCTCCGTAGTGGTAAAACCTTTTTAAAATTTAAATGGACTTAATTATCCGCGTTTTAAAACCAGTTACTTTTAGCCATTCAGTGTATAGCTATAAAGATCAAGGGTCCTTTCAGGAGACTGTTAAACTAAATAAAGGCACCCAGTAAACACACTGTGCCCAGATATCAGGAGTTTATTCCAGCCTGCTTTTCAATTTCATGCCACTAGATGCAAATGAATAGCGCCTAAGAACCAGCACAGAAGACAGCTTTGGGAGTTTGGGGTTTTTTCTTTTGTTTTTTCCCCAAAAGTGGTCAACATGATCAGCAGGCAGCTCACTGCTTTCCCTCAAGTATCTCCTCCTGCCTGCTAGTGTTCATGACTGAACAGTTGCCACAGAGGGAGTGCAGAGCAGAGGCTGGAGGACAAGGACTGGCAGCAATGCCACAGCCAGCAGCTGGCCTGGTGCCTGCCTTCCCCTTCCCACTGCAGCAGCTGGCTCTGCATGGCAGGCACAGGAGCCTGGTTTTGGCTCCTGCTGAGGTGAGATGAGGTGAAAAAAAGAGAGAAAAAAGACATTTTTTTTTTTTAACCAAGAGCAATAATGCTAGTGAGGGAAAATGGGGATAGACTGGCCAACACGGAGAGCAGGATATCCCCAAAACCCAGCGTGGATCCCTGTGGTTTCTGAGGTTGGAAAACCATTGCCTAAATTAAGAAAGCTATCTTCCATCTCAAGAAAGGAAATGTAAAAGCCAGAATTGCTCTTGCAGAAAAGCCTAACTTGTCCGGTTCCTCAAGCATGCTTCAAGATTTTATCCGCTCTCCTTTGCAGTGAAATGGTTTCACTGCCCAGGGGTGCTGAGCTGAGGGCTTTCCAGCACCAAGGTGTCTCCTCATCCCACACTTTGGCTGAAAGCCTCAGATTACAGTGCCTGTTTGCTTTGTTACCTTTCACAGCCACAGAAATTCCCCCAAAACGGAGAAGATAAAGCACTGTCTCCTCTTTTAATATTTAGAAGATTGTCACCTGAGAAACACTTGCCAGCGCGTGTGATGTCTGCTTGCACCGATACACGCACATCCACTAACAGAATGGCAGTGCCCACACAGCACTAGCAGCTGCTGCAAGACATCCTTTAAAAAAAAACAACTCTGAATGGTATCTTCAGACGGGTTTTTTTCCCCACTTCAACAGCAAAACTAATTTGTAATGAGTAGGTAAAGATCCCGCTGCTTAAAGCTTTTGCTCCTCCCGAGGCTCAGTTGCTTATTAAAGTTGCAAGATCCCAGTCACACCTACGATTATTGGGCACCCCCATGCCGATCACCCGTGGGTTCAGAAGCCTGGAGCTAGGCAAGGAGAACACAGGCTTGGTTGCAGGCTTAAAGGGCTGAGACCCCGGATTAGCGAGGCGTTTCCAGCGGGGCGGCGGTGCCCGCCTGGCTGGGGCCAGGCAGCAGCCGGGCCGGGCCGGGCCGGGCCAGGCCGGGAAGAGAGAGCTGCCGGCACGGTCGGGCTGCCGCTGCCACCTTCTGGACACATGCGCAAGTGTTATTCGCCTTCCCTTTGGGATGGAAGCAACGCTGTCTTCATTTCACGTCCCAGCCCTACTTTTTGTCCGTCGTCGTGGCCCCCCCTCTTTTAATCCACAGTCATGTAGCACATAACTCGAGGGGGAGCAGCCTCAGCAGGGCAGCCTCAGCACGACCCAAGACGGCCGCGCAGTGCATCCTGCCTTCTGTGGAAAAGTAGGTACTGCAAGCTTGGAAAAATGCTCCCTCCATTTAGCATTTCCTCTTCTCCAAGCATCTCTGAGAAACAGCCAAGGATGGGAGAAGTAGAGATGAGACAGTGGCACTCCTCTTATGAGATATCTGTGCATTTTACACCAGGGAGGAAGAGCAGGGGCATGCAAGGGCGCCCTGGTTAACACTAGTGGCACCATCTTATTTCAGCAAGGACAAGCCTGGGGAGAGGGGTCTGACTGGTCTTGCTGTCTGATTAGCTTTAATGGCTATATGTGAATGCAGACATCTTAAAGTCTTGCCATTTATGTCAACAGCAGTCGTATTTTCAAAGGGAATTGTGCGCTTTAACATCCAAACCACAAACTGTTGAGCATGGTTACACCATGGGCATTACTGAGAGCAAGGCTAAGGTTAGAGAGGCCACCTCATCCTGAAAGAATCCAAAATTACATCTCCTGCGGACAGCAGCTGCTGTCCTACCTATGCCTGCCTTATAGCTTCAGAGTGAGACCCGACCACTGTCTTCCAAGCGGCAAATGAAATGCATATGCCCAACACAGCATCAACACTGGCCCGCAGAATAAGCTTGGGAACAACTTTTGGTGCAGATAAGATGTCTCCACAAAATGGTTTAAAGAGCACAATAGGGAGCAGCAGCCCAGGAAAAGCTGTGAGGTTGAAAAGAAATGTCTGAATTGGTAGAAAGCAAAAAGGAGCCAAAAGGAACAGCTATGGGGATGATGCAAATGGAAGAAAGCAATGAAAAGTTGCAGGCTGCAGAGCACAGCGCTTCTTCACTGAAGACTTGTTCTGCCCCAAACTAAGATGGAACTTAAGAAATGTGGAGTTTGAAGCTGTCAAATGCTTGCAGCAGCTGCAACAAAGGGCCTCAATTTAGTGGCGGGTTTTTTTAGGGATTACTGTAACATGGGACAGTGGCAATGGGTCACAGGAAATGCACAGGTAATGAAATGTGATCCACGATGGGAACTTAAGTGATCTAAGTATTATATGCTGCTGCACTTCTATGCTGCAAATGATACTTGTTTCCATTTCAGAGACTGGGACTCAGCAGTGATGTGGAGTCAGGCTGAAGGATCCATAAGGCAGACATACAGCAATGGTA
Source organism: Balearica regulorum gibbericeps (assembly GCF_011004875.1). NCBI lineage: Eukaryota > Metazoa > Chordata > Aves > Gruiformes > Gruidae > Balearica > Balearica regulorum. The sequence goes on along the minus strand of NC_046185.1, from coordinate 110,669,610 downwards.
GGGCAATATATTTATTTCAAAAACATAAGGTACTTGACATATTTTTTCATTACATTTATTTTAAGATTGTCAAGCCTTCCTTTAATATGCACATAGCTTAATGATAAACACCAACCGTGTGGTGATTAAAGCCGCACTGCAGCTTTGATATTGCCATGTTGCTATTACGCAATCCAGTTTCAGATGCTGATCCATCTAGGTTGTCAGTTTTTACAGTTGGACTCCACTTGAGTTCAGTTACTGCATAGCTGGCCCAAATATATGTAGTGTTACTGCTTGTTTGTGCAACAGCTTCACTGGATTTCTTTTAATGTAGCTTTATTAAAAATAGCAATAGGCTATCTTCCACAACAGTGTAATCCGAGTAACTGATGATAACGGCAGTTTAGTCACGTCAAAAGCACTTATTCCTACTACTGTTAAGTCTCAGTTCCCATAGCTCTTCAGGAAGGACATGGACAACTCCCATCTGAAATAAGTTTCAGCAAGATCTGGGATTCGGAGCCCTGCAGAAAGGGATTCATAGATGCGCCTCTCTCTAGCACTGGTACTTGACAGTGTTGTATGCTTTATAACAAAGGGAGTCAGTGAAATACTTCTACTCTGCCTACTAGACTGAGGAAATAGCAGGATCTCTATCTATAAATCTTATAATTTCCGGTCTTTATTGATTTTAAAAGCATCTTTAGCATGCAAGCAGCTGTTTAACGCATTTTGACCCAAAAGCAGGGCATTTGCATTAGTATTCCCACTAGAACATTTGTCCTTTCGTGTCCATGCATTAAGGCCCTGTTTAAAATCTGTCCATGTCCCTAATCTCTCTGGGGAGCGTTCCCTGAATATTCAATGCTAGTCTACAGTCTGTAACAAAAGAGGGAGGGGAAAAAGAGACACAGAACAGTGTTTATGCATAAAGTTCAACAGCCTTTTCACGTAAAAACATACGCACACACAAAAGCACCTCAACTACAGAGCCTGGCATTTCCACCGCAAAGATCTGACAGCATGTGCAGTTTTTCAAGTTAACTAATTTACAAAAAGGGTATAAGGCATCTGAGCTCCAGATGCACTCATTCAGGCAGCCAGGGCCATAAATAAAATAGAAAAGAATGCTCTGACTCTAACATGGGGTTTACAGAGATGTGTTGAAGGTCTAGCAGATGGGTTTTGCTGTCTCAGCTTTTACCTGTGTAACAAAGTAAATGCATAAAGCTTCTTACTGGCTCCTTCAATTCAAAACCTTTGCATTTTCTCCCATATGCTCCCATGAAGATACAGCTAATTTAAACAATGAGCAAAAATCCTACCCCCCAGGGAAGCTGATGGCAAAACTCCTACTGGCTCCAGCAGGGTGTTGCTCAACATAAATGCAATTGGCTGAACTTGACTAACAGCACAACCAATACTGTAATCAAATTTGTATTCTTTCATCTACAAATTTGCCACCTTAAGGCTGCCCCTGGTGCTGCTGTCACCCCATGGTTCTCATGGTAGAGCAAAACCAGTGACACAGCTGTGCCACTGGAACTGGGCTCACTGCAGCCTCAGCCCATGCCGACAAGCACCTCTCTTCCGCGGAGGAGTGAGACATCCTCTCTTGAATTAGGACGACATATCGAAACATTTTGTCATACCATTAACTTTGTTTTGTTCAATCTACATGCTGTTCTAACGCAGTTCCTATGAAGCAGAAAACTAGAATTCTGCATTTGAAAGACAGCATATCAGATAGCAAAAAATTCAGATTTTTCAAAAAAAGTTTGCCAGTTGAGAAATGAGGTTTTTTCCCCTCACACAGAGACTTCATCATCATCATCATCATCATCCAATATAGCTTTCATTAATATCTGAGTATTCTTTTTTGAAGCCAGTCTGTTGCTTGGGCAGATGGCATGAAAATTTTACAGTCCATTTCATCCCTGATGCCTACAGTTAATGCTCACCATTAATAATGGGATACACACACGGGTACATATATGAACACATGCATATACAGACATGCTAAGAGAAGAAAACGTTTCTGACATGTTCTGATAAGGAAATTAAATTGGCGAAGGCAGATTCCTGAGCTCAGCACATACTAGAAATACATCCTCAAAACTATGTATTTGGCTGACTTTGGGAAAAATCGTGCACTGTGAACAATTAGGCAATGCTTCCTTGTTTTGTATTTCTGGAAAATCAATTCCTCTGTGTCTCTTTTAATCCTTATCAAAATACGTCTGCTTACCTGCACTACTTAGCTTTAAAATATAACCATTTGGTGGCCATATTCAGTTTGGTTACTGTGGATGCTCACTATTTGCCACACTTCGCTGATCTGTCCCTGCAGGTCTCAGATTCTCTTGCCAGAAATACATGTGGCGATTTAAAGGTATGTTTGATTCACTCCATTTCATAACCAAGGAATACATTTTCCTCTCAAGATTCTGCATTTAAAACATAAAATTCCAGCACTGAGGACAGGGAAGTGGGAGAGGAACAGCCAGCCTGGGACTCCCTAAGACCAAAGCCTGCATCAGGAGGAAGCAACAGGGGCAACTCCAGGGATGGGAGGTAGAGCACGCAGTACAGGGAACAGGCACCAAGGGAACTGCTGAACTAACTGGGTATGTCCTTCCAGAGCCCACCTTGAGGCAACACTTGACTCAAGCTCTTTGCAACCTGGGGTTCAGTCATCTTTCTCAGCACCTTGGCTCAGTTCCCCCACAGTCCCCATCCCTGCCTGCTCTCAGGAGCGCCCCCGTAATGCACCCCAGCTTCCAGTCACAGCACTGCTTTGTAATACAGCTTAGCGAAAGCCGGAGGAAGAAGAGAATAAACATATTTGAGGATCGATGACTCAGACTAAGTAGAGAATGCGCTTAAAGCAACTTTGTTACAGCAATGGCAGTGCTCTGCTGTTTGCTTTACCCCTTTTATACTGGGTCATCCCAATACTTTTTCTCCATTTAATGGTGACATAACTAAGTGGCCAGGAAGAAGCTGTCTCACCTATCATAAAAGCACAGTATGCAGTAATCATAGGAGGCTACTGTTCAAGACAAAGCCATGAACTCCACTTTTAAGAATGTGCTGGGCCGTAATTCTGAAGAATGCATTTATTAGCAAACTCCTGTTTTTATAAGCCGCAAATCAAGACACAGCTCCCTGCAGCACTCTACCAGCTTTATGAATCATGAGCCCTGCACTGCATTGCCATGAGACTTTGCTTTAGAAATAAAATTGCTTGTTCTACAGCAGAACACCCCAGTTCAGCCTTCTCTTTCCACAGCTGCTGCTTAGTCTCAAACCAGAACGAAACAGCTCTGGAATTACACATGCACTTAATGTCCTCTTAATATCTATGAGATTGAGTATAAAAGCATCATGGTGAGTTTCTAAGTCTGACATGTGCCTAATTAAGCAATGTTTTCAGTATCTGGCTACTTTGCAAAACTAGGCAGCTAAGTAAAACAGGTCTAGCGCGGTCAGTCATGTGACTTTTTAAAACTTTTTATTTTTGGAGGGGGGAGTGCTAGAGGTTTCCCAGATATCCCTTATTTCAAAGCAGGAAAAAAAAAACAATGGCCAGCTCTGTACCAAACCACAGGTCAATAGATTTCAATGGTCCAAGGTTAAAATTGGCCTCCAGCTAGCTGCACAGACTTATCCCACAGGTATTAAACAGGAAACTTTTAAAGCTTAAAAATAGTTACAGTTATGCAACTTATTCTTGTAAAAGGATTTTTATCATGTACATGAAGACTAGAAGCTTTCCTCCTCTGAAATGTTTGTGTTTGACACTTCCTCTGTAGCACAGCAAGTCTGTGTTTTTCTCTCTTGCACGGGCTGTGGGTTGAGTTTTGTTTTGCTATTTTGTCCTTTTTTCTTTCACAAATCAAGCTGTCAGCAGCATGGGAAGTAAATCTGTAACTGGGACACGTAAGAATTCTATTCTGAGACTGCATCGCTGCCCCCAGTAAAGTCACCCTTGGAAACAAGAACACTGGAGAATATCTTCGCACACAGTGAAAGACTTTTTGCTATGGTTTATTTAGCTGAAAAGGAAAAACATAATTCAAGTAAAAAAACTCAAGAGATTAGAGATGCTAAAAGTATGTGGTCCCTGCTGAGCTTCCTGCTACTGCAGGCCACAACTCTAAAGAGCACTGTGTTTGAATATCCGCTTTGGTGGAGGCAACGCTTTTGGGCTGGGAGATAAACCTAGTTTTCTTGGACTGATATGAAAGCTAAACAATAATACATGCTCCTCTCCTACTACCACAACCACACCCAAAGCTAAGGGAGTCCAGCCCAATACCAAAGGGCCATGCTGAGCACAGCTGGTTGCTACACAAATTGCTTTAGCCTGCTATTAACTTCTTCCTCTGCTCCTTACTCACTGCCCTGTATCACAGATAGTAGCTGCGCTCTCCACATGTCTAGCCTCTATCCCCAGCAGATCCATCCCGTCTGTCCCCAGATGCCACATGCAGCCACCACTTCTCAGGTGGCCCAGTGTACCTACCCTCAATCGCCCGCTGGGTCCCGGAGCCTATCTCCACTGTCAGATGCACCGCGCTCAACCAGCCCAGCTATGTAATTAGCAGTGCAGCTGCACAGCCACCAACCTGCCAGTACGCATGTTGCAGACCACTTCTTGGCAACTATTAATCATATATTGCATAAGAAACAGTCCCTTAACGCAGGCCAGTCTTTCCACTCCCGAACCATGTAAAGGACATAAAAGCTTTTGGACATGCAGAAAAGTGAACAAAATGAGCGGTAATTAACTCTCATGACTACAAAGGCTAACAACTTCGGCACTTGCAAAGGGGATCAGAGGCAGCTGAGCTGAGAAAGAACTGTAGCAGAACAAGTATTTGCCTGGGAGCAAACACTGCCAGAGTGCTTATTTTAGAATGAATAGTCATTTTAGTTAACTAGAGCTAACTACTGAACAAATAGCTCATGTTACAGCATAGTGAGGTACACTAGATGCATCCTCTGATTTACAGACAGACCTACTGCAGTGTTCTTTTTCTCAGAAATCAAAAAAAACCCCTAGTTATCCTTCATAACTGGTTCTGGTTTTTGGTACAGAGTCTTTTCACAGATTAACAGGAACGAAACTTGTATGAAAAAGGAACCTAAACCAGACTTACTCATTGCAGCATGAGGCATTTACATTCAACGTGAGCATATGGTTTGCAAAGAAAAAAAGAGCAACCAAATTAAAAGTTTTTCTGTAAATCAACATGTGACTGTTAACCCCTTACTCATATCTCTGCCAGGACAGACAAGCTTTGGTACACTACATACCCTTGTCGTTTCTGACCTTTTAACACAACTGCAGCCTCTCAGCAGCAGGATTTGGCCTGCTGTTCAGTGGCATACTATGTAGCCTGCCACACCCTGCATGTCACTTAAAATACCAGTGTGGACAATCAATATGACTCCTACAGTTTTGAATAAGGGAAAAGAACTGGTTTTTTGGGAGTGTTTTTTAAGACAGCCAAAATTCATCCTGAAAATTACAAGTAAAATGTGTTCTGATTATCGCCATGTAAGTGTACACATCTCATCTGGAAACACACAGGAACCAATGAGTAAAAGTTTCTTTTTACATGAACTACTTTACACTGATCATGAGCTTAAGGGATGTGACAAGGATGAAAGATTCACTTCTCAGCTGCTATGTCCTTCAATAAGCTTCTTAACATCCATACTGACAGAAGCAGCATGTCCCCAATTTAGCAAACCAGGCTATCTCTGTCCAGGTTTCACTGCAGCTTTGGAGGCCTGGAAGAAGTATTAAATGCAGTGAGTCTTCTGCTCCCTTTAGCAAAATAATCTACTAAATAGATTTTCTTCAGACCCAGGTTTTGTGGAATGGACAATAAAAATATTAATTTCCAGGAGCTGCACAAAGTGTGTGTGTCTCTTCATGCTCTACTAAGGAGAAATTCACGTACCAAAAACTCATGTTGTGCTCTGCTATGTCCTGTTCTCATACCTCCTGCCTTAGTTCAGGTCCACAGTAAGCTTCTTCCTCAAGGCTTATTCACCTCGGTAAGGATGGCTTGCTTGTAAAGCTCTTGACAGCAGCTAGGGGTTCTCTGCCACAGGCAATGCAGCCGCTGACTGTCTAACCCAGCCAAGCCATCTTAATCCCTGTTTTGCACTCTCACCTGTAACATGGAGATGAAAAAAATTCTTTCACCTTTCCAGCTAAATATTTTTCTACTTTTTAAATGGTATGCTCCTTAGGACAGAGAGTTGACCACATACTTATCCAGAATCAAGCACAAACCACCCTTTGCTTTAATTCTTTGGGATCTCTGGATAAGACTCACATCCTAAGATGTTAAACAGCTTTTGTTTAACAACATGTTTAAAGTTCAAACCAACTGTAAAGCAGACCAAGCAGATTCTCACTTTGGGCCCTTACGTTTAGTTGGTTTCCATCCTCCTGACCTTCTATGCTCTGGATGATTCCAGGCAAGTTTCTTGCTGTTCTCTTACACTTGTTTTCTGCCATCTTACACTGCTGGAGCCATGCAAGTAAGGAACTGTAATAACAATACTAACTGCTCAGCTTTGACAGGACATAGCTATTTTTACTGGATTACTTTTCTGGCACAGCACTTAAAGCACCAAATGATTTGACACCTGTAATTTTATACTTGGAATAACACAAGGTATTCATACTTCTTTTGTAATGTAAGATAAAAGCAAACACTACATATGTTCTCATTCCAGTGCTGCTGTCTGGCAGCTATTTGCCTAAGGAAAAAAAAAAAGTACTGTTACATTACAGAATATGTGGAAAAGTAAAAGCTATGGAAAAGAAATCATTAAATAGCTTATTCCCCTGCTAGCACTAGACTGCTCCCTGCAGCATGTTTCGGAGCGTTTTGTCCAGTCTGGTTTTACAAGTTTCACATTACTCTCATTTATATCTTTAATACATCACTGAGTCCAATGTGGTTTGGTGCTGCTTATTTTCCTTGTCTTTCAACTAGAAGACTCAGTGCTAGACCAGCTGTTCATATAGAGTCGGCTCCAAAACTACTGAAAAAAAATCTGGACTCTTTCCACTGACTTCAACAGGCTTTGGATCAGGCTCATGAAAAGACGGCGAATACATTTCATCTAAGACTAAGCAGGTTACAGTCAGCAAAGTATAAAGAGGATTAGCTGTGTACAATCCAAAGGCATATTCATCTGCGTGCTTCTGAAACAACTGGCTAACACACTTTCGCTTTCACAAAGAGAAAGGGCTAGATTCGTTTCTGGTGCACTGCCACTTAAGTCAATGCCACCATGCCAGGAACAAATTTGATCTGGAATCTGCCCAGTTAGCTTTGTTACAACTGGGATTTTCCTGAACTGGAGATGAGGAAATTTATTTTCTAAAAATGCAAAAACAATAAGCAAATGCTTTCTGCATTCCAGTTGAAATTTAGGTCTTTAGAGAGACCCCTATGGAACAAGTATCAGGACAAACACTTTTCTCTGTCAGGAAAGGATGGACCCTCTTTCTTCTTCAGAACCTGAAATGGGTCATATTTGGTTTAAAATACATATACTTAGACCTTCACTTTCTGTCACCAAAACAGATGGGCAGCCCCAAACCACTAATTTGTGCATATTTTATAGAGCACTGATACTTCAACACACACCCACTGTGTATGCTTTGAGTGCATGACTTCTGAAAGCTAGAATGCTTTTTATCAGGAATTATTTTATCAGTGGGGGATTCATTCTGAGCAATACAATCAAATGAAGACAGTGGTGCGCAGTTATTCTTCCTACCCTTTCAAAGTTCCCAGCAAACCATGTCAGAGTTAGTGATGTTCTCAGCTGCTGAGAATGCTTTAATCAATCAGGCTTTTTTTTCTGCTCCCTCTGTTCCCTATGAACAGTGGACTTCAGGCACTGCTTTGTTGTACAAAGTATACTGTTATAACCTATGCTAAAAGTATGCCATTAATGAACGAACATTGGGTGTGTGTGTCAAGCAGATGAGAATGTTCTTTTGATCTTCTGTGCTACACCACTGTGGCAGGCGGATGTCTAAATTGCTTTATTAATGCGCTGAAGTCTTTCATTATTTCTCAAACAATACTGAAGGAATAATCAGAATTTCATCGTGTTTTGATTTTCTGCTCTTCCAGCTCAAATCTAGCTGGCTGTTATGCAGTAGAGAAAAACTTGATGATTTTTTTTTTTATTTATTAATTTTCCAGACGGTTGGGAGGAATATACTGAGGCAGCCAACAGGAGCTTCACAAATTTCTGTTTAATTTCAAAGCAGTTTCCACACAATATGGCAGCTGTATTTAGCTTTAGGTACAATTTTGAAACTAGCTCAAGGGAGCAAGACAAGGGATTCAAAGCTTTTTTTGAGGATACCTTAGAATCAGAATAAGCATGTCAAAAAAGCATAAAGGTTTCTGAACATGATGATAGCAATGCTTTTAGCCTCCAACATATGAATAGATGTGGAAAAACAAATAACCCAACTGGCTAAAAGAAAGTTTATATGCAATTACCTCTAAGATCATGACGTAGAAAATCCTTGATAACCCTTCCAAAAATATGATTCTTATGTGGTGGTGTGACAAAAACTGTGAATCCACCCAAATAAATTTCCCCGGATGGAATGACATAGCTATAAATGACAAGGGGGAGAGAAAAGGAGGCAAAGTAGGGCCTCTGTTCTGGTAAAGAAAGAAACCAAACTACTGCTTCACAGGCAGCTAAGCTGATCTAAAAAGTCACTGTTGCAAAAGTGTGAGGTCAAGTCTCTCAATCTCTTTCCAGCCTCCCAGCTGCACTTGCAGCAGCTGGGGTACTTCTCTGGTCCTTTACCTTCTACCTGTCAGCAGATTTACCTCTCTATTCCAGAGAAAGCTATTCACTTTCTGCTATTTTTCTTCCAGGCTAATAGGTCAAAGTGGCTAATGGAGGGATCCAACACGTCAGAACCAGTGCAAGGTAAGTAGCAGGGTGATCAAAACCAAGGACCGCTGGGAGAGCAAAGGACTGGGGACTGCCACCCCTCTCTTCTGGCGGTAGCGAACTGTGAAATTGTCTCAGGGTGTCTCATGGAAGCACTATCTTAGTGCAAGGACTTGTCATTAAATGTGAAAGGGGAATCGAAGGGAGAAGTGGAACAAGTATGGGTCCTGATCAATGCTGCTTTGGAGGAGTGTGGATATAAGGATGCAAACTAGAGGGGTAGGAATCCCATATGTCTGCAGAGGAATTCATGGGTAAAAAAAAGTATGTGCAAATGCAGTAGCTGCAGCACACCCAGGAACCACAGGATGTATAATCTATATGCAAATAACCGTGTAGTTCCCCCATGAAAGCGTGGGGCTGACTGCATACAGTCTTAGTAGCCACACAATATGTCTACATCAAGTCTGCTGTTTCTGAAGAGTTTCGCACTTACTATACGTGGCTGGCCAGCACAGCACACACACAGAGCTGCTCCTGCTAGGCTGCTTCGTGCTCTGTAACTGCAGTGCATGCTCACAGTGCTAATATCCAGGGTTTCTAGACATGCAGCAACTAGTTCAGAAGTGTCTGCTCCCTACAGCTACCAGACATCCGGAAAGCCCAGACAAATTTATGAAGTCCTCAAAATCTGCCTAAATGTGATTTCCAGGCAGAAGGTGTAAATGTGTCTGGGAAAAGGAAGCCTGCAACATCCAGAAAGTCTTTTACTACCTATAGAAAAGCAAACATAGGACAAGAGAAGTTTAGGAACGCCTGTTCTGATGAACTGAAGGCAGAGCCGGAGCTTGTCTCAACTTCTTAACCTGTCTTCTCTACTGACTTGATTTACCATAACTCCATTTTACAATGAATTTGAGAAGACATACTTTCACATAATGGAAATATGAGAGGTGTCTTGCAGTTCAGCTTCACAAATGTTCCTGTTACTGTGGCCATTGCAAAAGCTGCACAAGGAACTTCAGGCCTAGACACCCGTGAAGAAAATAACTGTAAATGAGTAAGAGGCTATGCACTAATGTGAGAATCCACCCTTCTCTCTCCTTTATATGGCACTGACTTATAAAATTAATTACTTACATACCTCACAGAGATGCAATACTTAATATTTGTTAAGTGCTTTGAAATTCTGATGGAAGACATCATACTAGTGTGCATTATAACTAATACAGTGTAAAAGTGCTGCCAATGGTGTTGCTCAAGCAGAATGCTGGAAGGGTATCTACTCAGTTTCTCATTTAAAAAGGGCAATGAAGATGAAGAAGGTTTAGGAAAGCATTTTAAAATTCAGTTATCCTAAAGGAAAAGGGAGAACCAAGGAGTAGAGGAGCTAAAATAGTTTTCAGAGGAATTTACTGTGCAGTGTGCATTAAATCCCGCAAAGCCAGAGAGTAAACGCCTACAGCAAAATCCTGGCTCTAGCCAAGTACGTGGAAAACGTTTCACCAACTGCAGCAAGGTGAAGATTGTTAGCTTTTGTCATAATTTCCAAGAGATGCATCCAGCATCCCATATGCAGGTTTGCGACTTTGCATAGTTGCTTGTTTACAGGTTATGTTCAGGAAATAACCTCATCAAGCTAGGGCATGCTCACCATGTAAAAGCAACTGCTCAGCTTCTAATAATCTTTCTACTACATCCCATATTTGGAGTAAATCTTTCCATTCTGTTAATGAATTTGGACTGAGCTACCTATTTAAGTTGGTGGCAAAACTCCAATTAAATAGAAGCAGTGTGGAGATCATTGTAGATTTTGTAATAAAGATGGGAAGAAAACATCCTATGTTTAACAGTGATTGTAACTCATATACACCTCTAGAGCTCAATTCATTTAACTCAGAAGTCTGTGGAATTTGTAATTAATTCCTGACTGGGAAACAAACAAATTAACAAACAAACAAACAGAAATTCAGACAACTTATTTTTTCAAAATCAGTCCTCCATACATAGCAGGATAAAGACTGGAGAAACATGCTCCTCACCACTTCTGGGTAAGGCAGAGTTAAAGAGCACATTTTTCAAATGGAAGCTTTGCATCTGGGAGGCTTGAAGGAGAAAGGCTACAAAGAGTAGCAGGTGATAGGTATCAAAGGTTGAGAGAAAGTACCTGGGAACTTCTAGTATTAAGAGGAGTCATGTTACAGTAGCAGTCTACAGCTAATTTAGGTAGGAAACTAAGTGAAAATGTGCTAGGACACAAGACTTGATTTATTTTTGATTTTTTTTAAAGGATTGAAGCCTGTTATTTGCTGTCTATGGGGCTCTTGGTAAACTATTACTTGCCTTTTTCCAAGTGGTGGGTGATTGCTTCCGCTGAGTATCTCTCAATGTACTACACAGCACAGGGAATCTTACAGGTACTATTTATTGCAAACCATCTCTTAAGGTAAGCTTTCCAACTATGCTACAAGTAGAAATGTTGTACTACCACAAACCAGCACTTCTAAAGTAGCTTTGTCCCTATGCAATTGTCTAGACCAAATGCAATGATAAAGATACACATAGAAACTTTCCCTCCTCGCTTGTGCTAGTGTGCTCTATCTTTCTAACTGTACTGCAGGCTCTGAAGCATGTGTTTTAACTTTCTCTCTCAGTGCTTGTACAACTGTGTCCACAAATGTACATATCCAGTAAAACCCAAGGAAATGTTCCTGGATGCCAGGATTAAGCTTAGATAGCTGCAGCTCAAATAACTTGCATGCAGTTCTCTGCTTTCTATTTAACAGAGGATTTCTATTAACTTCTTGCAGCAGCTCATGCTGTAGCTCTAAGTGCTGACAGCTGCTTTCCAGTCCTAGTGGAATAAGCAACATCACTCTTCCATCTAAACTCAGTAGTCAAAATGGGTTGGTGTATGACCTACATGTTGCAGATGTCTGGATCCCAAGGAGAGACAATGCAAAGGGGGCAAGGCAAAAATTCAAGCCTAAAGCTTTCTTTGTTGTGTGAAAACAGTACTGTGTTACTTGTTTAGACAGATAGGCTGTGTCTCCTTCCTCTGAATACTTATTAATGACATACATACTGGACAACCAGTCCCATCAAATGTGGAAAATGTTTCTTTAGAGTCTGCCTTTATTATGGCTGGAGATAATGGTAGGCAGGCAGCACAGAGGAAAAATGATTCTGTCTACTGCTTGGCAAGGCTGCTTTCAGGGAAGGCCACTGAAAAAACGCTTACTGTGTGTTTTGGAGAGGTCTAATTTTGTGGAGGGGCCAGCAGAAAATGATATAGGACATCAGAGTACGCAAGACCGTAAGTCAAAGATCTTAGTGATGTCTGCATTGAGCTGATAAGACCTGAAGGACTTTTTAAGACAATACTGTTCCTTGTTTTAAGATCTCAGAAAAAACACAATGCTGCTAAATAAAGTATTTCATGGCTTGTTCTCCTCACTGTGTGTCCATCTACATCATCCTTGACTTTTTACCTGGCTATCTCTGGCTTTCTCTTACTGACTTCGGTTTTTTCCCCAGCAGGCTGAAGAGCAGCCCAGCAGCAATCTCTAAAAACCCACACTACATGGAAAGCATCTGAATTGCCTCTAAGTGCATCTAATCAAGCCTGATCACTCTTACCTAGCATGCTTTCCAGAGCAGGTTCTTCAGTTCTCTAATCTTCTAACTTATATTTCTGTGTCCGGTTTTAATGTTAATGTTGCTTTCATGGTTCTCTTACGCCATGAAGAGGACACAAATCCCTGCTTTACTGTTAATTTGTGTCTCTGGCAAGACTTGCATTCCTTCTACCTACAACCTGTCAAAGTGAACTCTTGTTAAGCAGTCTAGTCACCCTGTATCTACAAATGTCTCTGTGTTCTGAGTATCTTCTTATTTTCTCCTACCTCCTAAGTACTTCACATACGTTTCCCAGCCTCAGGTGAGTGATTTTTCATGTTACATTAAAATGAATGTTGTTCATATGAGCATGTCTTTTCAAGTAGGCCAGATGTTGGTGTACCACTCTGTATTTACACATTCAGTTTGTGGTGTTCATCATCAGCATACAACCAGTTGTAGAGATTCTTGTATGAATGCTAGAAGACTGGAAAGCACTGGTCTGAGGTCTTTGAGACTGTGTTAAGACTTCTGTTGGATCAAACTTCCCTATGGATATTCTTGTTCCTTACGGGTCTTCCTTCTGGGGGAGTTCAATGCATCAATTTCTAATTATTTTAATGCCAGACTGATCTCTCTTATAATTACTGTTGGCTATATCTACATCAGGAATAAGTACAAGTCTATAAATCAAAATACCTGATGCTGAGGGCTGTGCTCCCACTATGTGGGTTTTGTGTGTGTGGTTTGTTTGGAGTAGCTCTTGCCTGCTCTTGTGGACTTTCCCACCTATGAGTTGAGGAGGGTGTTAGGCATTCTCCCATGGTGCAGCCTTAGGTGGTCTATCCCAAAATATCAAGTTCAAGTCAAAGTGCAGTACGAGGAGACAATCTGCTTCAAAAGCACTCTTGGCTCTAACTCATTTAAAATCATCAAAGTGAGAATCTATACTAGTGCTGGAGCATAGATCAACACCTGCCAGACAGTCTGGGAGATTACTGCTGCCATTAATGAAGTTAATCCGCATCTGGAGAAGGCACACAGGGATGTGGAAGATTTCTATCTCTTTGTTAGTTAATGGGAGAAGCTTACAAAGCCATTTTTCAAAGCAGATACAGCTACAGATATGAAAAAGGAAAACATTCCCTGTTCATGTGCCTCCAGTTTGATCTATGAGAGGTCTAATAACATGATGGCAGAATCCATTTTTAGGTAATGGATAATTGGGCTTACTATGTTTAGTGTAGTGATCAAATTAATAGCAGGAATGACTTTTTATTTGGTGTAGGGAGGGGTGAAAAAGGCAGGGCAAAACCCTCCGAATTATCTGCTGTTTAGTGAGGATATGCAGAGTACTCAGCTTTGGAAACAGGAACTACGTATTTTAGCTGGTGGTATATTGTGCAATCACTTAATGAAAATATGTAAATACCAAGAAAAGCAAATTACTCTGCCCTGGGGGAAGAGGGGAGGTTTAAATACAACTATTACTGCTGTGCAGTTAAAAAACCACCACTGCCGCCCCACCAGATGAAAGTACTCCATCACTTAAAGACATTCTAATATCAGAAAGCATCCCTGAAACATGCTTAAAAGCAAATGTGGTATAAGTAACTGGTGATGCTTTACAAGTTGCTCGCAAGAGGCAAAAGGCTAAGAAGCAATGCTGAACTGACAACTGGAACCATGTTAGTAAAATTTCGAGTTTTCTTGTGTATCAGCTAACTTTTCAGAAGTACACTCTCAAGTAGTTTCTATTCCTTATTATATGCTGAGTAGAAAAAAAGTAAGACTACAGCTTTATGGTCATGTAACTGCTGCTTACTTCTAGAAACTGAGAAACAATACAGCCCTTTTCTGCAACCTCCTCAGTTATGCAAAATCATAGCTCAAAACTGTAGACTGAGTCACTAACAGCATTATAGACAAATCTAGCTAAGTCCCTTTTTCCCCCCTCTCCCCTCCCCCTCGCTTGAGTATGCAAGCATTTCAAGATCAAGTGTGCATGCACATTTGTTGTTGACTTCTGTTTCTGTGGCACTCGTACAGTTGGGAGTTGGATAAGCAGTGAGGCGTCTGCACAAAAGTAGGCTAGAGCTGAGGCGGCCTTCAGATCTGTATCTAGAGCTCCCTCCTAATTCTCAGAACAACCACAAGTTGGGGTGCCACCAAACCATCCTCAAAGCTGCTCTAGGGCTGTGCTGCAGACTAGGTAAGGTGGTACAGGCAAATAAGAGAAACAGCTGTGCAATAACAGTGCTTGCTGTGTTGTTTAACAGGTAAATTGCATTCACCTGTGATGCCTAAACTGTGGCAGATATAAAAGAAAGGTCAAGTACCTTAGTAGCCATGTTGTTAAGGAGGGCATGTGTGGGCCTGTCTCTTTGTGAGGTGCCTTAAGTGTAGTGAAAACAACTCCCAGCATCAGCTCTTCCTCCTGCTTGATTTTATGTTGTGGTCACAGCTGCAAAGGTAAGGATGTTATTTTGCTCCTTTTGCTCCTCTGGCATTGAGTCAATACACAGAAATTTGTATTAGAAAAGTGGCCTGGAAAGTACTATATTAACAGACATGCATGCAAAGGCTCTGACTTCTGGGGAATAAACAGCTTTGAAGTAAAATACGTGCAGCAATAATCCATGCACACTTCATTAATTTCAAAACTGCAACAGCAAAGTACTACTTAGAAAAAGCTGTTAGATAGTAATGAAGGGTTTGGGTTTTATTTTTTTTTCTTTTAATCCCAAAAGCTCCTTATCTCCATTTTCCATGTTTTTTCATTCAATTTACAGGAGTCTAAATTAAAGCTCTTCTAACAAAAAAAATGACACACTAAGTTTGACTAACCTCTTCACCTCCCTCTTGATGAGAATCCTTTCTTCCTCAGGGGAATAAATGCAACAACTTTAAAATTGCTATATTGCTTGTTTAAGATAACTTTGCGTTCCACTTTGTGTTTAATGGAATTTGGCTGATTCTGAATATTTCAGCACTTTAAATTATCATAGTGAGATAACAAGGGCAGCAATTCTTGTCAAGTCTTAACTAAGACAAAATGATCTCTAGGCACTAAGCTGCCAGAAAGGCAGTATTTTGTTATCTGTCAGCACACACGCATCTTTCTCTACCACACCCCCAGTCAAGTTTGAGAACTCTTAATGTGGGCTACTGCATAATATGAAACAGTTTACTGCTAAAAATTTGAGCCAAAGCTTAGATTCAAAACAAAGAGTAGGTGCAGTTTAACAGTGCATTTAAGTGCAGCTGTGAGTCGCTGCTGGAAGGGGTGCACATGCCCCTTTTCCCTCCCTTCTGCTGGACTGTGCAGCTGCAGTGCATGTTGTGTCCAGAAAGCCGTGATACATTGGAAAACCAACTTTCGAAAAGCCCAGCTGATCGCTAAACCCGATACAAGAGCTACATGCAGCACGATGTACAGCTGGGCAGTGGAATAGGGCCACCTTGCTGTTACTGCCTGCTATTACTCCAGCCTGTGAGGCTGGCCCAAGGGGGAAGGCTCTCTTTTGTTTGTTTTGTTGTTACAACACTTCAGTTTATCCAAAACTAGCTCTAAAAGCAGCAATCCAGCCCATTTATACCTCCTGCTACATGCTCCCTTCTTGCACTTTAAAAGTTCATGTGAATCAGCAGAAAGTAATTGATTTGAGTCAAAACCAATTAGGCTGGGAGGCAGCAAGAACTAGCCTCACCAATAAGAGACAGAGGAAACCTTGCCTGGTTTAGTGATGAGAGTAGTCTTAAGCTGGACAGTTCCAATTTTTACAGAAAGATAGCAATTCTTTTTCTTAATTCTGTCATAATATTAAACATGCTCAAGACAACTTGATCACTTATCAAGTTGCACCTGAATGAAGAAGCAAATCTGACTAGTCTTCCTACTATATGGATGTTACTGCAACTGACTTGCTTTATGCTTGCTCTAATTTGTTAGCTGTGCTTCTGCTATTGGGTTTTCCACAGCATGGGGTACTGTGGGCCTGTGCCTGTTTTAAACTCTACCTCATCCCAAGGGATGTTACCTGCCACGGCACTCTGTGCCTGTTGGCCGTGGGGCAGAAGTGATGGCACACCATGCTGCCTCCACCTCAAACCCACCTGTGTGGGAGCTGGCAGTGCTCCCTTGGGCAGCACTGTCTCTGGAAATTATATTTAAATGGATGAAACCAGGGTTAGAGGAGCAGGTCTTTACAGCAGCTGGAGTATTTTCTGTGCATCAGGCTTTGTAGCTTGCTAGATAAGTTTGCCTCACCTCCCACTTCTAAAAGTGGGTGAGGTGTATTTAAAGTGCAATTACCGTTAACATGGCCCTGGCAATCGCACTGCGAGATGATGTGCTTATAATTACTGTACTCGTTCATCCTCTTACAGACCCAACTCTCCTCACTACCTCACGGCACAGCTTCCCTCACCACGAAGCCACCAGGTCGCTGCGTCCGGTTTCACCCCTACCGTAAGTGTGTGCTGTTCTCCGTAGTCACTGTTCCCTTCCGGGACCGGAGCCCTGCCGGATCTCCTCCGGTGCAACCCGCCCCCCGCCGTGCTCCCTGCCTTCCACCCGCGAGATCCCGACTGCCCCCCAGCCCTCTTCCCGCCCCGCCGCCGCCATTTTGTGCAGCGCCGAGCCTGTCAGCGAGCGGGAGGGCTCACTCCGGTGCCACGCCACACGTGGCGAGGGAGCGGCGGGGCCCCTTCCTAACGGCCGTAACCGCGTCCCGGGCTCGGATGCCCCTCCCCACTCACGGCAGCGGCGGTCGGTGGAACAGCTCACGCCTGGGCCATGGGGGCCGCCATTGCCGCGGCCTGCGATGCCGGCAGGGCGCGGCAGGGGGTGCTGCCGGGCGGCGCTGGCAGCGGATGAGGCGAGAGGAAAGAGTTGCGGTGGAGCTGGGCGCAGCTGTGTTTAAACCGGGGGTATTTTCTGAGGGTCCCTGTCCTCCGCGGTAGGGTTGGGGGTTCCCTCGGTTTGTGCCTCGCCCTTTTCGCCGGAGGTGGTAGGTGTCGCGCAACTGTGGCCTCGTCCGTGGGGATGAGTTGCTTGAAACGTGAAGAGACAGCTGCGGTTCCCAGCCTGCTGCCATGCCAAAGCGCAGCCTTCCCCGTAACCCAAATCCCACGAGCTCTGTACTGGTAATCCAAAACACACCTGAATTTGCTGCCTTGTTCCGAGATCTTTTGTGGTGGTTTATTATTTTTCCAGGCCAAGCCCCAAACCAAGGGACACCATAAAAAACACCCTTATGCATTAAAATAAAATTGAAAAATCCAACAATTTCTGCAAGTGTCTTTCCAGCAAATCCCCCAAGAAAACCATTGATCTAATCTGATGCTCTGATTTCATAAACAAATATATTTAACTTAATTACTGCTTTCTTTAGCTTATGTTTTTCATTCCAAATTTATCCCTCATCATTGTACTGTGCAAGCCGATGTCCCTGTCAGAGTTTATTTAAGTGGGCTGTCCAGAGCTGAGCACTTAGACTGTAGCGTTTGTAAAGCATGCATGAGCGCTGCTAGATTACAGGATCCCAAGCCTTGGCTTGCAGTTTGGATTCCTTGGAAATTAAATGATGACTGTACCAATAATTTCAGAGTGTGTTCCGCTGCTGTTTCTTAGTACATCCTACCTGCTTTGATATTTATCGTCTGTACTTCCTGGCTGAGGAGTTGAATCGGGCATTCTTCTCAGAGCTGTTGCCAAGCCAGTTTGTTCTCTTTATCCAAGTAGTTTCTGGCTTCTTATTTACACTTTTTGCTTACTATTGTGATTTAGTGGAATGTTATCTGCTATTGAATTCTCTCAAATAAAACTGTTTTTTCCTCTGGAGGGCTTCTAGTGGTTGCCAGTCAACTCCTATTGTCAGAATGATGATTTCATTATTTTGCATTGCTTAGTTGTTCCTTACAAAATAATTGAGAAGTGAGAGGTTGCTAGGTTGTAGTTGAACTTAATTAATACACTTGCTTGCTAGGACTTGTAACACTCGTGGGACTGTGGAAGATGAGAGTGGGCAGAAACATGGCGTGGAAAGACAATCAGCAGAACAAACCTATTTGCAGCTATGACCAAAAAATAGACAATGAGAAATACAGGACAAAAAAGAGAGCGGGCAGCCCAGCCTAGTGGCAATTCTTTCCTTCAGCCTGTTAAGAGGCTGTTTTGCATGCAACGCTGCAGGTTTCTTAACCTCTCTCTCCTCCTGCCTTTCCACTTCTTTGTGGCAATCGGTTGCCTTTACCTTCAGGGGTGGTCTGACTCCTACATATCTAATTACTCTCTGAAAATCCATGTGTTTCAGACCTGAAGAAGTATTTTGTGCCAAAATCTTGTCTATGGTTCCCAGCTATGCTTGTGTTGGCCTAACAACCCCTGCAGGCCGCCTCCTAATTTTGCAATGATGAAAGCTATACAATATCCATCCAATTTTGGTGAAGTTTTATCGGTATTGAAAGGTACTCATTATTTATAGATACTCTCTCTGCTATTTCCATATGGAAATAGATTGTGTAAGACATCAGTATACTAGTAGAGCTATGTCCATGCTGGGAGCTATTTGATGCTGCTTCTTCCAAGGTTGGCATTTCCCCTGCCCGCTGTCACCACCCTGGGGACCCTAGCTTCTTTTGCCGTGCCAGCCACTCATCTCACAGCCACAAACTGCTCCTCCAGAGCCCGTGTCTCATTCTGCCTCTGGAGGAACTGCTTCCCCTAATCTTGACCAGGTTTGGAGTTCAGTTGCACGTTGGGTTTGTTATCTAGCCACCTGAATAAATAAACAAACCTATGGCAGAGCGAGCTCGAGGCTGTATACAGGGATCAAACAGCAGGTAGTTACCTGACTGGTTTAAGCTAACCTAACTCCACCATGGTGGTGTGGAAAGAGGCAGTTGTGCCCTCCTGTCTGGCAGCATGTTGCCACTCCCACCTGGTTTTGAGAGCTGATCCATCTGGAAACCAGGGGTTTTCTTCTATTTTTTTATAAGGTTAATTATGAGATTGGACAGGTCCCGCATCCTGTAGAACATGTGGCTATGCAAATACTAGCACTGTTAGTGAATCCAAAGGCTCTGAGTTACATCTGCCTCTAATCACTCCAATATGTATTCTTTCATATGTTCTGCTATTTGTTATGGTTTCCTATCATGTGCTAATTGATTCATTACTTTGTGCTAAGCATACAGCCACATGCTAGTCATTAGCAGTCCCATATGTTGAACTCATCCTGTATATCTTTAAATGCTGTATCTCATGCTCTGCCAATCCTCCTTTATGGAATACCACACATACATTGCAGACCTTAGTTCATGCTTTGATGGACTTCAAACTTCCTGCTCATTAGTCTAGTATGTAATTCTTCAGTCACTTGCTGGAGCTCCTCCTTATTGCAGTTGTGTAACAACTGTAATTAGAGCTGCTGATATGTAGATCTGTGCTTTAGCCTGTGGTAATATAATGTGTTTCAGAGGGAAAGAAAAGAATTTTGAAACATCCTGTGACATATTTTAAACATCCAGCATAGTCATGTCAGTATAAACCCCATGTTCAGATGAAGTTATCTTAGACCATGGAGGTTTTGCACAAGTTAAAACTCTAGAACTGGGTCAGAAAATGTGACTCTGGAAAAGCAAATGTAGCTGGGACAAGTTCCTGAAGTCTTGCTGGTGAGGAAGTTAACTAGGCAGAAGAGACGAGTGGGAAAAGATGGAAAGAAGGGCGTATCACTCTTACAATCCCAAGCTGCAGAATTTCAAAATAAAGAATTTAAGGAATCTAGAGCTGCATTGAATTTTTAAGCTTTATAGGAAGAAGACAGACTACTTATGGTATCACTACTTACACATGGCATGCCCCAAGCTTTGCCAGAAACAGGTTGAATTGAACACACTTGGGTGCCAAAAAAAAAGTTACTGATTTGTCCAGAGTTATTTCTACTTTATGTCTGAGGTGAATGAGTACAGAATTTTATCCTTTGTACCCGTAGTTCCAATGTGACACAGTTTTAGTTTCTGTCATAGTCGGTGAATGCCCAACACCAGCACAGTATAGAATGGTCTGTGGAATTCAGACCATCCTCATTTAATACACTGTTTATTGCAGGAACAACTGACCTAGGGGGAAATAGCTGCACCCTCCCAGGCTTTATCTTCCAAGCCCAGAGTGAGGCAGCTGAAAGTCCTGTGGCATGTAGATAAGTAACAGCAAGTAAAGAAGCTGGGAGTAGAGATCTGGGTGAAAACTGGCTCTGCAAGGAAAAGCTAAGTGCTTAAACACAATATGTTGTGGGTCAGGAAGCAATCCCTGTAGGAAGGGAGACAAAGTCTTGAGTAAGAGCTTGTGTAACACCTGGCCTGGGCTGCCCTAGCGGCTGCTTTCTGTATACTGCCTGCTTGGGGGAAGCCAGGCACAGAATGATTTCTTTTCTGCTTGGCACGGCTGAAACTACCAATTTCCCGAGCAAGGACTCGGTCTGCAGCGTAAACCCTGTGGATGCAGCCGGGCAGATGCGAGCACCGCTGATGTACCAGTCTCTGCAAGCCATTGCGTGACTGGGCTCTGGGTACCGCCTGGCTGGCGTGACCGCTGTGTGGGCTTAACTGGGGTCTTGCACAGGTCCCCAGGGAGGCGTCAGCCTCTTGCTAGCCGTGTGCAGCTTTCTCCGCGTTTTCTAGGCGAAAGCTCCCAGCCCCGGTGCCTCTTACCAGCCTTTCTGCTGCGGCAGCTGCCTGTGCCTATAGCCCGCCCCTATAGTGTCCTTATTGGATTCCTGGCCAAGGGGGTGTTGCCGCAATGATAGCAGCGAGGCGAGCGGTACGTTGATATGCCGGAGCTGCAGAGTGTTGTATAAGAAGGAGCTGCAGGGAGCGGAGGAGAATTAAACAGGATCACGTTTCTCCTCTGAGCTGAAGAGGTTAGTGACTATTACTTAATCCCTGCTAACTGTGATTAGGAATTGGAAGCAGCGCTTTCGTCTTCTGATCCCCCCACCCCTCCACCCTTCCCAAGATTGCTTGCCACCAGCGTTTAGTCCTCTGTTGTGAAGGAGTGGGGGAGTCCTGCAAGTCACGTTGTCCTAGCTGCTCCAAAGACACCCATCACACTAGAGGGGACAGGCCAGTATTCGGGCAGGCGGGGAACAGAGAGAAAGAAAGAAGACAAAAGCACTTTGGAAGAATGTCCAAGGTGCAGTGAAACAGTATTAGCTTGTAAATTATGTGGAAGTAGCCCAGTAGCATCATTGGGTGGCCAGAGCACTGCATGGTGAGAGTGTGAGATTTAAAGCCTTTCCTAAAAGTGTCTTCTGGGCTTGTTTTTAGAAGTGCCAAGCTTCCTCCAAATCCTGTTAGAATCCATGTTTACTGCGGGTGTTGACGCCCCTTCTGAAACAACAGACCATTAACCTTGCTGTACCTCAGTTTACCCACGTGGAAAGTGGAGATGAGAATGTTTTCCTTTGGTAAAGGAACGTGGTGGGGCCATACTTCAGACAGCTTTTGGTGGGAGAAAGGTGATTCTTATGTTCTCAGATATGGTACAGAATCCATGTGTAAAACACATTGACACTTTATTAATAATTACTTTGTGCTTTAGTCACAGCTACCACCAATCTCTAACAATCTTAAAAAACCCCATGCATCAAGGCTCAGTCTACACACAGAGAAAAGACAGGCTCAGCCTTTATATAACTCTCCTGGCATCGTGCTGAACTTCAGTGTTGGAGCTCGTTCAAAAAAGCCAAGCTAGTGTTAATTAGGGCAACAGTTTATTGAACTGATTTTGTGTGAAATCATTTTTATCAAACTCCTTGCATTGGTTTGCCAAATAAATTTTCCTGGAATGAGAATAGTCATTCAGCTGTTGGTTCTCTGATTTAGATGTGAACACAGAATGACACTGTGCCAAAAATCAATAACTTAGTGTCTGAGTGTCTTTCTGTCATTTGTGGTGATAAATGGGAAAATAAAGACAAATCTGTTTCAATAACATAAATCCAACTTGAAGTTTAATCTTCACAAAATAAAGAGCAATAGGTAAATATTTAAAATTATTTTCAGCACATATAAGAAAGCCATAGTTCCAAGTCTTACTAAAAACTACTGTCACAAGCGGTGCATGCAACTTAGATATTCAATAATTGATAGTAAAATATTAATGATTGATATGATTCTTACTATTGGATCAGGGAACTTCCCTTATACTGGAAGGCTGATGATTCTGGACTTGTCCTCCTGAGTTTACATGCAAATGGTCAACAAACTTTTTTTCTAATACCAACCTCACAGTTTCTTTAGACAGTGAATTGAGTTACTGTATGTGAGCAACTGGACTTTAAATCAATGAAGTATGGTTTGTGTTATCCTCTAAAGGAATGACAATGCTTATTTTGTATAGCTAAAAAGGAGAATCAATCTTTGTAGTTTTCAACTTCTCATTTTTAGTGTCCATTATTTTCGAAATTGTAGTTCTAACTGAATGTTTTGACACCCACTCCTCACCCCTCAAAAAAACCCCAGCAACCCCAAAAGACCACCACTTTCAGCTCTGAGAGACTTCATTTTAAATGTCAAAGGGCCAAACTTTTTTTTTTAATGAGGAACATCTGCTGTATACACAGACTTCAGAAACTAAGCTCAGCAGATGAGAACAGAATGAGAAAAGGGTCACTTTGATCTCTGCACTGAAAATGAACTGTCCTTGTCAAAACAAGTGAAGATGAATGGATAAATGAACTGACCAGTTTTCAAATTAAAATGGGAATCACTTCCTATCTTGCACATGAGTGTCAGGACTTTAGTACGATGCAGGAGCGGAATGCACATTGGCATTTTTACTTTTTAATGGTGACTCTGAAGTCACCTCAGTTTCATATGCCTTGTAGAGAGGATATTGCACTGCATGTTGTGCAGATTTGTTGTAGGAAGCTTCACTGGGTGTTTTCCATTACCACTGATGTGGTCCATTGAAGCTCTGTCTATGCTGCCATCCTTGTATAGCTAAGCAGTAGTCAGGCAATAGAAGATAAAAACAAATGAAAGCTGGAAAGAAGTGGAGAAACTATCAGAAAGAGCTTGGATAGATGTGATAAAGCAGTGTTTTGCAATGGGAGAATAACTCCTTAGGAAGGGAGTTCCTGTGTTTGACACAATAGTACAGCAACATTAACATATCTGGGACTGGAGGTAACTCTCACCTGTAATTTTCAGGCAACCATAGAGCTTTCTGAAGCCTGCAGGTAGTGCACAGTGTAGTAAAAGAATTTACATTATGCTTGTACTGCACTTTATTAAGCGAGGTGTCAAAAAGGTTACTTCACAGAGAGGGGAGGGAATGGGGTTTAGTGAAGAAAAATGGTCTGAAAGCCGAGGCACTTAGCAGCTTAATCTTGTAGTTAAACCACCCCTGAATGTATACATGCCCTGTTGTAATTTAGTAGAACAAAGGTTGCTGAGGGGCTGTCCCTCTCCACTGGAGCTAGCCTCGAACCCTGGAAAGAGTTCCTATGTGTCTAAGGCCAAACTGTTGGGTTTGTATCTTGAAACTTTGTAAAATAAGTGCAACTGTAATAAAAATATAAATATACATTTCACTTGTTTCTTCTCTACTAAGCAAAAAGAGCTTTGGCTTTTTGTTTAACTAAAGTGTTCCCTACACTAATATTTGCAACCCAGACGGATCTCTACTGTGCTAATTAGAAAGCATTGCAGAAAACACACCTGACTGGGAAAGATAATGAAATGCATTTGCTAATCCTGTTATTCCAGATGAGTGCAATCCACTACTTTAACAACATGAGTTCAACAGTTAGCATAAAAGAAGTTTCTCCATTCCCCCCCCCCCCGCCCCGTTCTTCTCAGTATAGCATTATAAACCAGTTAGAAAGGCCTTGTTTGGGGCAACTAGTGTTCCTGTTAGAGTAACTATCCTAAAAGCTAAATTAAATGCTGCGTTACACTGGCTAATAAAGAAAGCTGTTTTCACGGCTCAAGTAGTGTTACTGTGTTAATTAGCTTTCCCTTTTAGTGAAATGTGTAGGCAGAAAGGGATCTTTATTGTCTTGTTACCTTTGTTCTGTGAATGAGAGGAAAGTTGCCAGAAAGAATATGGAATTATTAAATAATCCCGTAAACCCTAGATAAGAGAAAGAAGTGGTACAGGATATGAGGGGAAGAGTTGAGACCCCAGTCATGCCAGTTGAAACGCCATGGATGTCTTAGCTGTGCTAGAAGCTATAAAGCTCTGTGAACCTTTCTGTTGCTAGGGGGAACAGCCCTTAGTATTTACTGTCTTTTGCAGGCTCCGACACAGATTAGCAACAGAAGACTGGTTGGTCTGTTATTTGGTGATGAATTTAGAGACCATGATGGCTTGCTTGCACTTGTCTTTGGAGTAATTTGCTAATTTTTCTCAGGCATAGCAGAATTGTGTGCAGCTGGAAGTGGGATCGGCGTGTTTGTGTAGATCTTTCTGCCCTTAGTCTTGGTGACATATAAATATATGATGGACTGAGGGGTTTTTGCGTTTTTTTTTTTTTGTCCCCATTAAATCAGATTCATAAAATTTGGATAAAGAAGGTAAATTAAGACCTAGCTTCTGTCTTCTTCTGAAGCTATGATTCCGTAGGGGCAAAAATCTATGAAGGATACAGAAGAATAAAGATGGAGCCTGTACTGGTTACAATTCACTGTTAAGTGGTGAGACTATAAACTGGGATAGTACACTCCTGGCATTGGAGGTGACCATGGGCTTTGTCTGCTTTCATTCTTGGTGTCCAGTGTAAGACCAAGTAGGCCTGTTTATTTCATGAAGTATGGAGTGCTTGAATTTGCAGTCTGAGCATCCCGGAGTGCAGTGTCTGTTAGAAACAGGCCTGAGATATCTTAGGTTCATCATCCAGAAGTCAGGATAACCAGTACCAGTGGCTGCTGGAAATGTTTGCTCTAGGAAATATGTTTTTTATTTTGACTTTGTAATCTTCTCAAATGGTAACAGCTGAGCAAAATTTTGATTTTTGAAATCTATTTTACATTTACTTACTTGCATAGTAAAGTGAAATAGCTATCCTTGCATTTAGCCCAGTATTCACAAAGGTAAGGTAAGACATACTGTCCTTATGTGCTTGACATTTGTAATGAGGCCTTAAGATTAAGGACTGTGGAATAAATCGGAATAAATCAGAATAAATCAAAATAAGCAGGTCATTTGCTTGACTCTGGTTACTGCTTAAATATAACAGTATTCTGACAGGTGTTTCCAACCCCATATTTCCTGGACAGGTCCTGATGACAACCAGCCTGATCTAGTAATATTTGCAATATAGACACAACGAAAACAGAGCAAAAGAACCATAAAAATATCCATATTATATGATAATGTAAACAGGGCTTAAAGTGGCTTGATGGCAGCTGGTCCTCTGTTTTGGGGGAGAGAAGAGCTTCACATCCTTTCTCCTCTTGCCCTCTGAGCAGGGAATGTGGCAACATAATTTTCTGGCTGCTCTGAGCCCGGTTTTTCTGTTAAGACTCCACCAGAAAGGATGCTGCTTTCTCAAGAGAGGCAGGAATAGAGAACACAGTCTTTATTCCCTGCTGTCTCGGAAGAAGGTCTGATTTTGCACTAGGGAAATGCATGATGCACTTTCTTTTTCAAATGCAAGGTCAGCAGTTTTCTTATGTTCATGTACTCAGGTTGAGAGAGCACCTTTCAGAAAAACGGCCGGTCCACTGCAGCTTATCACCATCCCTTGTCAATTGGCTGGTACCTTCCCAGCATCAAAAGTCCTGTAATATCAGAAACACGATGTTCCTGTTTTTAAAACATGGGAAGGGAAGCCCTCTATCCTAGATGGTGCTAAGTTATCAGCTCCTAAGGAAGCATCAAAGTGCTGGTAACCAGGGATATTAAGTTTCTTTCGGTTAAATGGGTACTAAATGAGGCTTCAACTCTTCATCTTTTGCCTTTGGGATCTCATACTGCCATGCTGACAGAGATGGCCTTTTTCATCAAGGGAATCATCACGAGCAGGGAGAACAGATGCAGTTGCCAAGTCACTCTCCATCATATTTGAAAAGTCATGACAATCAGGCTAAGTTCCCAGTGACTGGAAAAAAGGAAACATCACACCCATGGCAGGGGGGTTGGAGTAGATAACTTTTAAAGGTCCCTTCCAACCCAAACCATTCTGTCATTCTAACAAAAATAAGTTCAAAGTACATTCCTTTACAGTGTGTTCATTGTTATTTATTTCCAGCTCCTACATCACCTTAGTTTTGCTTATGTGCCTATTTGGAATAAACTTTCCTAATCCATACTGTAGAACTAAAGTCCGTGTGGTAAGGAGGAAAAACCATCCAGCCTTGAAAACAAATGTAGTCAAATGGCTTGTGATCTGTAAGTCTGGCTCACAAGCCATTTTTTTGGCCACTCTGTTACGCTCTTTCTCCAACTCAGTTTAATCCTAACCAAAGCCAATGGATCCAAGTGGACTCGGGAAGACAGATCATTGCAGACAGTTGTCATTTATGGAGTCCGAGCTGCTGAGCCTCCATTGCTACCTTTCGGTACACAAGTCCGACCATGGGAGGGAAGAACAGAGACTTATTGTCCAATATCTAACTCAGGTATCTGTAAAAAGGTGACAGCTTACAGATGCCTATGTGTAGTGTTCGTATTTATGATATTAATGTAGGATGCCTTGTGTTTTCCATTTCTAATGATAGATAAAGAGATGATTTGTCTGAAACCTATTTTGTGGAGAGGCCACAGTCATACCTGAGATGTGGATGGCTTAAATAATAGAAATACATCTTATATAGTGAGGTTCTTTCCCAGAACCTCAAAATGCTTTGTTGAGTTATGGTAGCAGAAGGTAAGGAGAGAAGAAGGGATGTAGCCTGATATTTTAAAAAGCTGCAAGGCTGAATAAAGTAATGAGCAGGATTGCTGTTACATTTTAAAATTACTTTTGTGTTACCATTGGCATCATAGGATGGTGGTGGTGGTTCAGTACAGCCACTCCCTTCTTTTCAGAACTCCTTTGGCCATTTAAAGGAATGGTGCAGTTAAGGACATGAACCTCAGGTGGGGACGGAGCTCTTCTTTTATAAGAGTAACTGTTGAATCATTTCACCAAAATATCATAGAAAAAAAACGAAGTGGGTATATTCTAGTAAAATCTGGGTAAGAGAGAAAAATGTCTGTATTATGTTTCAAACAGAAGTATTCACTCTTGAAAATCTCCTGCTTCCACCATCCAATTCTTTTTCTATCTCTTTTACAAGGTATATTTCCCTCTTTCAGTGGCTTGAGTATTGTCTGCTCTTGAACTTCTGCAGTAGCTGTTTTAGTTATTGCAAAGTTAGGCGGTTGTACCAATCCTGCCTTTGACTTGATATCCATTTGTTCAGCCACAGTTTTTATAAATAAAATATTGGTCCACATTAAGGACATTCATTTGGCAGAGGAAAGGAAAAGAGAGGTACTGGGTTGTTTTATCCCAATTACATGGCCATGCTGGTTCTGAATAGGTTGCGCATTTAAAATATTCCTCTGAGTAGGCAGGCAGCTTCACTAAAACTTTCCAACTCCACATTTTTGAAGGCAGACTGTGAGGAGTAAAGGTTTTTTTAAGCCTATTTTCCAATTATAGTTGTTTTTATATAGTTTTTGGAGAGGGTCATGAGTTTTGTAGGTGCTGGCAGCAGCTTCACCGGTCCCAAAGTATGTAGAACCTACGATGCCCCTAATATAGTGGCACAATCCATCCTATATCCTTCTCCAGGTAGTGTCACTGTGTGGACCCAATCATCAAGTCAGTTTATAATTTTTAATGAGTTTTATATTCATTACACTTACATGTGCAAGAGTTGCGATATATACTCATCTCTCTTTAGACATGTTTTAAATATAAGTAGGTTGTTGGAGTGACTTGAGCAAAGTAGGATCTTCTGCTTTGCTTGCAGTGGGACCCAACTTGATGGCAGTTTTTTAGGTCCTTTTGAAGACTTTTTGGAACAATAAATCTGGTGATGGTGGAGCTGTAAAGAGGCAGACAGTTGTAAATAGGAACCATTTTGTAAGTTGTTCTTTTGCCCATTTATCAAGCCCG
Organism: Balearica regulorum gibbericeps; assembly: GCF_011004875.1. Taxonomy (NCBI): domain Eukaryota; kingdom Metazoa; phylum Chordata; class Aves; order Gruiformes; family Gruidae; genus Balearica; species Balearica regulorum. The sequence goes on along the minus strand of NC_046185.1, from coordinate 110,640,922 downwards.
AGCGCGAGCCTGAGCATGTCAGGCTTCAGGTTGGCACACTTGAAGGTTCAGGTTTAGGCATGCTTACAGCTATTTGACTGTACAGGCAAATCAAAACTAGTGGGTAATTTAGCCATCTTCTTGGCATATAAAACTACATCTCTGCTTCTAGAAATTGCAGGGTTTGTTGGGGTAGACCGAGGAATTGGAAAGGGAGAAATGGAGTTTGCTTTTGCAGTGTATCCAGTTACACGCAAAGCAGTGTTCTTCCTAAAACTTTGCAGTTGACCTAAGTACTGTGGGAAACATGCTTTTTAATTTTTTTCTTAAATTACCTTTCTTATCAGTATGATATAAGTAGGATACCAAATGCTCCCTCTAGTGGCTGATATTTTGATAAAGTTGTTTTTGGTTTCTTGGGACAATTTTAACAGATGAGTAGCATGTCAGGACTACTTGACTGCTAAATCACAGTGAATTGCAGACTAACTCTTCATGAGAGAGCAGGCTATTGGCTGGCGTGTACAATTCTTGAGTGTGTTGATGCCTAGTAACACAAAAAATACTGAGCTGTAAAGTTAGGAGGGATTTGAGTAACTTCAATTGTTAATCTTCATTCAAGATCTACTTTTTTTCCTACTCTCAACCAATTGCTGTCATTGGTAGATTTCCAAAATTTAATGGGAACGGAGACCATCCATTGCATTTTTCAGGCCCTACTGAGGAGTGGTAGACTGATAAAGTGACAGAGGTGTTAGCCATGGCACGCATCGTTTTTAAGATTATGATGTTAGGCAAAACTTTACTTCCCAAGTTACCTTAAACTAGTTATTAAAAACCCCTTTTTATTAGTCTCAATTTATTTTAGAAGGGTGAAAACATATTTGCTGGGGTAGGAGAAGAGAAAGCTAAAAAAAATACACTTGTCTGAGCAGCTACAATTTATGTGTATATTGTTTGCTCTGAAGAGAGTATGGGGCAGGCCCCGGTGTTACGATCTGCCATCATGCTAATGATGGAGGCAGAGAGTTTCATCAGCAATGGTAAACAGTATCTTTATGGTGACTGCAGCGTGTAGCAGGAATATTTTTTTTGTTTTGGGAATTCTCAAAATAGATCAGCCTGTCAGGAAGTGACCTTTAGTGGACCGGAAGATAGGTATCATCTATTGGGTTGAGTCCATAGAGATACTACAAGTTGATACTTGTGGCTGGATATGTGTTTTGTTGTGCCTACTAATATTACAGTAAACAGCAAAAGCTCTTATTTCTTAATGTACTTGTAGGAGTATTCTCATTGATATCAATGGGATTACTCGTGATTAAAGCTAAGCATGCTTATAATTCCTTGTAGGGTTTGGGTTTCAGATTAATTTAACAGCAAGAGAAAGGAAAGAAGAAAAGATAATTCTGTGTCATGCATTATATGGCTTTGTTTTATATAGATATTTTAATGCAAACCTTCATTACAGCCACCTTTTCTAGATGTCTAATATGTATGGGACTTCCTACAGCAAAAGAGAAGAGAGTTTGTAGTAATACCTACTGCTTAAGTTACACTTATCAATAGGTCTGAGAGTGCTTCACAGAGAGATTTCCCCTGCTCTGGAATTAGGAGGACTGACAGGGAAAGGGGATGTGATAGCTTGCTTTAGGTCACCCACTAAACTTCTGGACAAAGTAAGAACACAGCCAGGAGATACAGCTTTCCTGCATCTGCCCAGCCCAGCTCTGGATTTGTTAGGCCCTCTGAAGAAGAAAAAGCTTGTAGAAAGGACTGCAGTAATTGGCAGGCAAATTCAGGGGCAGATGTAGTGATTGAGAAAATATTTCAGAATGTTTTTCTGTAATTGTCCATCATCACTTTCATTTGTATTACAGCAAAGGCTTGGAAACCACTCCTGACATTGGAGTTTACCTGCAAAGCACTTGTGAATCAATCAAGTGAATTGGAGAAGCCCCTTCTCTCAGTAGGTGACACAGCGAAAACAAAATGAACAGCATAGGCGGGGAAGGGAATGTGCTGAGATTATTTGGCATGTTTCAGCTCCCTGTCAGCTGCACCTCTTGTGATTAGCTCCAAGTAAAGTTTCCCAAAAAATGCAGTTATGGATGAGTATCATAGAATATCAGGTTGGAAGGGACTTCAAGGATCATCTGGTCCAACCTTTCTTGGCAAAAGCTCCGTCTAGACAAAAGCACCATCTAGACAAGATGGCCTAGCACCCTGTCCAGCTGAATCTTTAAAAGTGTCCAATGTTGGGGAATCCACAACTTCCCTGGGGAGATTATTCCAATGGCTGATTGTTCTCATTGTGAAAAAATTTCCTCTTGTGTCCAATTGGAATCTCCCCAGGAGTAACTTGTACTCGTTAGCCCTCATCTTTTCTGTGTGACTCTTGTAGAAAGGAAGTTCTCATTTTCTTTGTAGCTACCCTTTAAGTACTGGAATATGGTGATGAGATGTCCCCTAGGCCTTCTTTTCTCAAGGCTGAACAAACCCAATTCTCTTAGCCTTCCCTCGCATGGCAGGCTTGCCAGTCCTTTGATCATCCTGGTGGCCCTCCTCTGGACCCTCTCCAGCCTGTCCACATCTTTTTTTGTGTAGTGGGGACAAAACTGAACACAGTATACCAGGTGTGGCCTGACAAGCACTGAGTGGGATAATGACTTCTTTATCTCTGCTGGTGATGCCCTTGTTGATGCAACCCAGCATCCTGTTGGCTTGCTTTGCTGCTGCAGCACACTGTTCACTCATATTGAGCTTGTTGTCCACCAGGTGGCCAAGATCCCTTTCCACAGAGCTGCTCTCCAGCCAGGTGGATCCCGGTCTGTGTTGCACTCCTGGATTATGTTTTCCCAGGTGCAAGACGTTACACTTGTCCTTGTTGAACTTCGTAAGGTTTTGTTAGCCCACTCTTTCAGCCTACCCAGATCTTCCTGCAGGGTGGCTCCACCTTCTCAAGTGTCTACCTCCCTACTCAGTTTGGTGTCATCCGCAAAATTCATCAGGATGCACTCGATCCCATCGTCTAGATCACTTATGAACATACTAAACAGCATTGGGCCCAATATCGATCCTGAGGGGACCCCACTTGTGACAGGTTGCTAGTTCAAAAAAAAGCTATTTCCCACCACCTTCTGGGTGCAGCCAGTTCTCCACCCACCACACAGACCACTTGTCTAGACCATAATGCATCAGTTTCTCTAGGAGGAGGCTGTGGGGAACCGTATCAAAAGCCTTGCAGAAATCCAGGTAGACAATGTCCAATGCTTGTCCTGCATCAACCGAGCAGGTTACTTTGTCATAGAAGGTGATCAGGTTTGTCAAGCACAATTTGCCTTGAGTGAAGCCGTGCTGACTTTTCCGGTGATGTGCTTCATTTGATTTGTGATAGCACCCAGGAGTTCCCAGGGACTGAGGTAAGACTGATGGGCCTGTAACTTCCTGGATCCTCCTTTAAGAACATCTTGTAGATGGAGGTAACATTAGCCTTCTTCCAGTCTTCTGGGATGTCCCTCAATCTCTATGATTTCTCAAAGATTATGGAGAAGGGCTGCACAATGATGTCAACCAGCTCTCTTTACACCCTTGGGTGGATATTGTCAGGGCCCACCAATTTATAAGGGTCAAGCTCCTGTAATAGTTCACATACCAACTCTTCCTCCGCTGATGGAATAGTCCTATTTTTTTAATGGAACGTGAAAAGCTCTCGATTTTAAAAAGTGTAAGAGTCACCACAAAACAGCAATGTCTTTGTATGAAACAGGCGTTTAAGCAGAGTCTCAGTAGTTAGTGTTTAGCTGCTTAGCTATGTGGAGACTTTGCTCTGGTGCCTTTATTGTTCTGCAGGGCAGCCAAGGGACACAGTTAGTGGTCCATGGGCACCTGGCAGAGTTAACTCTGTGATAGCTTTAGTGTTTACATGGGTGTTAAGTCAAAAAGTGGTGGAGGATGTGTTTCATGGCCTGGGTTTTTTACTTCTTTGAGCTAGTATAATTTTTAGCTTTACTCAGGGTTATTTTCTCTAGCCTGTGTTGAGGCATGGACTGGAACCGTAGCAATAATATTGTTTGATCCCATGGAAAATTAAGATCTGTGAATTGCTGGTAGCTCCATACCATAGCTGATTCTTCTAAGTGCTCATATAAAATTGGACTTTACTCCAAAGTAATTGATAGTCACTTGTTAAACTACTCTTCTACCACCATGGACAAATTCACTTTCAAAAACTGTTATAGCACATTAAAGCCTGAAAGAAATTTTTGGGACTGTTTGTGGTTCACTTTGCTTTAGTCATATACTAATTAGCCACATACAAGCAGCCTTTTGGTTAAAGAATAGCTGTGATGAAACTGCAGTTATGTGGGATTGTTTGTTTACCTACCAGAAGTTTTACAGGTCTCTCTGTAATTCACTGCAGAGTAGTTCCTGGAAACTTAACATTAGAAGTACGGGTGTGGTTTGTTGTTTTGTGGGGTTTTTTTGTTTTTTTTTTTTTTTTAAGGGGATATTTTTATAAAATAAAAAGTGGAGCCCTTCATGTCTTTCTCTTAATTTTTTTTCAGGTGCCCAAAAATGGGCTCAGTTCTTTCCTGGGTCGTTTCAGCATTAGTAGTGTAGTATCCAAATTACATCCAGATGTAATTTGGCACTCAGCTGTCGCCTATAGAAATTGGTTGTCTCATGCAAAGCACTTATAATAGGCAAGGTCCAGCATTTAAACTGCTGTACAAATCACTATTTTCCCCCTAGACAGAAACAATATCTCAGAGCAGAGTTTCAAACAAAACGCGCCCGACCGAGAATGTAGCTTCTCTGCACATCTCTCGGACTCTATCTCAGAAGTGTTTTTTGCCTTGGGTTTTCCTCTTCAGATTAGCAACCAAATCTGAACCACAAAGGGTGCCTACAGACAGAGAAGGGCAACAGGACAAAATGATCTTTCCTACCTGTAATAAACATATATATAGGTTTGTTCATAAAACGAAGAAATAAAGGGGACTTATAAAGCAGAACTAACAAAACTGCAGCAATATACCTAGCTTGCAGGCCTTTTGTTGAGCAGTATAGTTAGCTTAAATGTAACAAATGTAATAACCAAATGTGGAAGTTTTAGGTCAAGGACTCAGTTGCTAGGAAGAGGAGCACCTTCCCCGCCCCCCCCCCGACCACCGGAGGGCGAATCACGACCACCTAGTAACAGGAGGGCAAATCACGACCACCTAACAACAGGCCACGTAGACGCAGAGTGCAACCAGCCGGAACTAAGAAGACTATAAGAACTCTGGGGTCTGGGAGGGAAGGTGCGAGCCGTTGGTGGGAGCAGAGACTTCCCCGGCTGCCCAGCGCTGTTTTGCTTGCTGTCGCTTGCTTTAATAAATCAAATTAACTTAATTGGCAAAGACCTTGGCTCTTTATTGCCCCTAACCTATAACACTACCCATGCATATACCTCATGGCACTTCTGATTCAGTCTTCCACAGGGTGGAATGTGTCATGTATTAACAGATTTTCAGATTCTTCGGTACCTCTCACAGTTTGATATTAGTTTTGTGAGATGTTTTTGCTGTAGGTATGGAGTTGCAGGCTGCAGAGGGCAGCCTTACTGCGATGGGAGTCAGGACTGCTGCGGACTCTGAAGAGTTAAGTTGCCGAAGTACGTTTCAATAAAAGTTTTCCTTTCTGCTTAGGTATTAATGCTGGAGACAGTATATCTGTTACAAGTGCAGTCATTTATTATTAACCATCACTGTGTATCATAAAGGTCCTTGTTTGGCAGCTGTAACACAGCATCTGGCCATATCTCAGCATAACTATATCAACTTCAGCTTTAGCAGCCAGCTGGAAAACTAGAGTTTAATCAGAAAGCCCAGGCAAATAAGCCTGCGTATAAATGTAAACTGATGCAGGTGTATTTTTAAAATGGCATTTAAAAGCCAGGAAGAAAAGCCCGCTCTGGCTGTTTCCAAGGTACAGTGGTGCCAGTCAGGATGACAGACTGCTTTCTGCTGCCAAACCACTGCGAGAGTTGGTGCCTCGAAGGTAAAACTCACCTACCAGAGTGCGCGCCTGCCAGGAAACTGTGGCCTGGGTTGTGATAGCCAGAGAGATGGGTGTGAGAGGTGGAGAATGCTGGGGAGGGTTGATACTTAAGACCATAACAAACAACTGTCAAGGAAAATGTATGTGGTTGCTCTACAACGTCTAGGTGCTGTTGTTTTCCTCTGAAATGTGGGGACTGTAAATGGTCTTGGCAGATTTTCGAGAAAATTTCTGACTCTCACTTTATGTTCAATTAATGTTTTAAAGAGAAATAACAAAGTGTTGGGAGTTGCCTTCTTTACTGTCTCTTTCTTGCAGAAGGACTTTACTTTTATCTCTAGGTTGCAGCAAATGCAGAGCAAAGCCACAAACTCCTGGTCCATGTTAGCATTCACACAATTATTTTCTTTGCTTCCATTTCTGTTTTTGTTTTTTTCTGCCTTTAGTTAGGATTAGTGAGGCCTGTGCTGGGTCTGCTTCCCAAATGTACTTCAGCACATACAGAGGTTAAAGTGCATAAGTGGTTTCCGGCAGAACAAAGGATTTTTGTGCTTTTGAATAGGCTGCTAAATTGGAGCATTTGTGCAGTTCTTCCCTTTTAAAAAACACCACTAACAAAAGCCACGCTGTTCAGCTTGTGTTTTCTCTGCTCCAGGCAGATGTGTCTTGCTACCAGTAGACAATAAGAGAGTAAGACGTGGTGGCACAGGCCATAACACCACCAACACCCTGAGTACAGCATCCGCCAGGGCTCTGGGTATTTGAAATCAGAGTTATAGGGCTGGAAGGGACCTCAAGGTTTCAACTTGTTGATTTTACAGTGACTGCTGCTGTCTGTCCAGTGTTCCCCTGAAAACTTATGTTGAGGAAGATGCTGCAACCCCCATCTAGGGCTTTGCTGCCATAACAAAGAAAATGTTTTTAATGATATCTAATCTGCAAGTCCACTGCAAAGGGAGCTCTGGAGAACTTCCTCAATCCAACCTGGTTTATGTTAGGAGAAAATACCAGGTTGAATCTGACAGCCTGCAAGGGATGAGTCTGCGCGGCTCCATGGCCCCTGGTCCAACCAGTAGTGAGGCTGAAAACGTATTCCCGGTCAGCAGACATACACAGAGCACACGTGTACACCCTGTATATAGACTTGTACATGGCTGGCCACACAGATCACAGACAGAGCACTCACACAAACACTGACAGCTTGAGCAGCCACATCCTCTTCCCCTCTCTGGCTAGGCAGGATGGAGGTCTGCTAGTGACAGAATATATATAAAATATTTATATATTTTATATATATATATATGTAGATATATGGATATCTACAAAGTGGATCCTTCCACCAGCTGGGCTCAGACAGTCCATCTGCCCAGTAGCTGCTCCTGAATCCCAGTCTCCCCAGTTGCTGACCCCTGGTCATTTGAGTCTCCCATTACTCTTAGGAGCAGCGGGAGGTGGCTGCCAGGTCAGCAGGGGTTTTATTTTGTATTTTTAAGTGGCTGAAAGGAAATGACAACATATGTCAGCACTCAGGTTTGGTAGAGTTACAGATCTGATGGATCTAGAAGGGGGTGCTGGAGAGGATGAAAATTGCTGAAGAATTACCATGAGAATTAGATAGTTCAACTGTTGAGTATGAACTAACCTTGACAGCAGTATTTTCAGTTTAAGTACTCATCCGTGAGGTTTCTGCTACTCTTAAGATATGTGCGGCATTAAAGTAGTAGTCATTTGAAGTAGCACACTTAAAAAGACCAGGCAGGGGGTGCTTCAGGAAAGACTCCCACATCACTGTTACGCTATTCCAGATGACATTAATTGCAAAATATTTTTTTGCACTCTTCAATCACAAGCTCTGAGCATGAAGGACGTCCCTTTCTAATCTTCTTACCAGCCCCTTTACTTTCATACGGCCAGTTAGGAAAGGATGGAGAAACATGCTTTTGGACACTGATGTACTGTTATATCACTTACTGTACAATTTTTCAGTATGACAGGAGCCAAAGTTCAGCAGCCTTGAAAATGCCTCTGAAATCTTTTTGTCAAAGCTTTAACTGAGGTCGCCTGTCTTAAGAAAAAGACATGGAAGGCAGGCACAGCAGTTTATAGTTTGAGCTTGAAAGATAACTGTAGCTGTTGATCCTGATGTAAAGGTTTGAACTAAGGAGTAAATTTTCATAAATTCACTTGGATTGTCAGATGACTGTTTTCTATTCTGCTTTTACCTGATTCATGACAGTTCCAAAAAACATCTAATTTACTTTTCTCCCTGAGCAGCTTCAGGATTTGTTGTGTGAGCAAAATGAGGGTAATAAAAAGCAGCAGCAGGGATGCAGACATAGCGATTTTTCTCTTAGCTACGTGCAGAAGCAAACATTCTGTAATGTACATTTAGTTGCTATCTCTTTCCGTGTGGATACCGTATTAGCCTGCAAACCCTTGACCTGGACTGAATGACTGGTTGCTATGGCAACAAGTTGCATAGTAACAGGTTTTGTTCCTAGGTTGAAATCATCTTGCTTCTCTTAAATGTGACTTTTGGGGAGGTCAGGAGTTGTTGATCAGATAAAACTAGAAAAGTTTTTCAAAGGAGAGGGAGAAATGTTGATGTTCAGTAACCTGAGCATCTGCTGAGAGATGTTCTTTGTTCATGGCAGTGTAAGAAGGTAGTCAGCTCCCCCATCTTCTTCAGTTCATTTAAGTGGAGGTCAGCAGCTCACCAGGAAAAAAAAAAAAAAAAAGGCAGTTCTTGGAAACAAGATGACTGCAGGAGTTTCAGGGGAATTTGTCTGCTGTGCAACTCCCACTCCCAATCCTGCTAAAGACAGTAGGCAAATATCAACAGCTTAACACTCTAGTAACCTTGAAAATTTCTGAACTTAAAGTAAGCCCCTGATCAGCTGCTCTCCAGCTGGACTGCTTCTAAACTTCTGCTGACCTGATCCTGATTCAAAGTGGAACCATTCATGAATCTATATTTTAAAGAATTAGAACCATACTCTTCAGAAGAGCAGGTTTTTTTGGCTTTTTGATGGCTCTGCTTGGCAAGGTCCTATGGGAGACTGCCTTGGGGGGCAGAGGGGCTGAGGGTTAATCTACAGGGGTGACCTCCCCAGAGCACAGGTGCCCCGCTCCAGTGTACTGCAAGCAGTGCCAAGCATGGCAGAAAGCTAGTGTGGATCAGCAGGGACCTCCTGATGGAACTCAAACACAAAAAGAAAGTCCACAAGCTGGGAAGGACTATCCAGGAGGGACACAGAGACAGTGGCCAAACCTGCAGGAACAGAGCTGGGAAAGGCAAAGCTCAGCTGGAGCTGAAACGAGCTATGGGAAGGGTTTCTCTGGGTACATTGGCAACAAAAAGAAGGCTGAGAAAATAAGACCCAGCTGCTCAGCGGGGCCAGGGTGAAGGAAATCAAAGGTGTTTGATGCCTTTTTTTTGCTGCGGCTAGGTTTCTGAGTTTGCTAACAGAGTCTGTGGGAATGTAGAATTACCCACAGTAAAGGAAGACAGTGATACAGCTCTTAAGCTAATTGGATGTACAGCAGCCCCTGACATCAGACAAGGTACATCCAAGAGTGCTGAGAGACTTGGTTGATGTCACTGCAAAGGCACTTGGCAATCAGGGGAGGTTCCCAGTGACTGGAAAAGGGCAAGTGTGTTGCGCTCATCTTCAGTACTGTTAAATGTCTTTATTAACTGCCTGGACGCTAGGATGGAGAGCAGCTTTGGCAACTCCGTGGAGGAATTCAAACTGGGGGGAGTGGTCAATACATCAGAGGGGCCTGGGCAGGCTGGAGAAATGGCAGACAGGCACATCATGAAGTGCAGCAAAAGCAAATGTAGAGTCCCTTGTCCAGGGTGGAATAGCCCTGTGCACCAGTACAGGTTGGGGACTGCCTGACTGGAAAGTCAGAAAGTGCCTTGCAGATGGTGGTAGGCAAGTTGAACCTCAGGCTAGAGAGTGCTCTTCTGGCAAAGAAGGCCAACTGTGTCCTGGACTGCATTAGCAAGAGTGTAGCAAACAGGACCTGACTACACCTGCAGTGCTGTGTCCAGTTTTGTGTACCCTGGTACGAGAAATAAGTTAAATAAAGGAGTGAGTCTGGTGCAGAGCCACCAAGATGGTCAGGGAGCTGGAGCAGATGATGAATGAGGAGAGGCTTAGGGAACTGGGTTTGTCCAGCCTCCAGAAAAGAAGGGTAACGGGGGTTATTATTGCTGCCTACAGCATTCTGATGGGAGGATGTAGAGGAGCTGGAGCCGCACTCTTCTGGGAGACGTGCAGTGAAATGGCAAAAGACAACACAGGAAACTCTGAGTAGATACTAAAAAGAAGTTCTTGCTGTGAGGGTGGTCAAACTCTGCAGCAGGGGCCCAGGGACGTTGCCAGATTCCCATCCGTGGGGACAGTCAGAACTCAGCGTGGCCCTGGTGCAGCTGAGTGGGGGGTTTGGATCTGGTGACCTCCAGGAACTCCTTCCAGCAGAGATTATTCTGCAAGTCTCAGTCTCTTTTCTCTTTGGCCATAGAGAAAAGCAAGTGTAACTCCACCTGTGGGTGAAACTGAAAATGGATTGTGTGGTTATGTCACCCTCCTTTGCCCCATCTCTCTCTCAGCACTATACATCTCTCTTTCCTGGTGAACAGTGTCATCACAATATACATCAAATACTTGGTATGACACATCACTGTAATCCCCCTAGAGAACTCTTCCAATATCACCCATATCTTCTTTTATTTTAAACACGCTGCTGTGTGCTTTACCCTTGTACCCTTTTGGCATGTATAAAGTAAGCAGAGTTCAACACCAACGGGAATATATATGTAGGCAGGAGCTTATAGAAAAACAAAATCCAGACATGATGTGATTGAAGAGGGGCTTGCTTTTATTTTTTTTTTTCTTTGTGTCAGTTGTTGTAATTTCTTAGCATCTGTCAACTTCTAGCATTGTCAGAACAGTCAGTTATGGCTGTGCTGCTGCACTGTGATCCGGTCAGACAAGAGGCACAAGGAAGAGTGGAGTGGGGTTGTCCATTTATCCGTTTAAGTCTTGGAAGGATTTGAAGGGCTGCCGCCAGGTAGTGGAAGTGATTGAAAGAGTTCACTCAGGTGAAGGGAGTGGTAGTGGCAGGAAGGAGAACACTGAAAGAGAAGAAATAGAATTTGAAGGGATGCTGTCATAAGTTGGAAGGAACAAAAAATGCAGAGGGGCTGACTTGGCTTGGGTTTAGGCCATTTTTCCTGTAAATCTTAAAATTGTTTTACAAAGTGTTGCTAGTCCTCAGGGTGGTGGAACAGTGCAGGTTTGAAAGGTTATACCAGTTGCCCAGTGCTTCTGCAAAACATAAAACCAACAGAATAATTTATTACCAGCGGCCCAGCCAGCGAGCGCAATACCTGGCTTATCCTCTGTATGATGCAATTGTGACAGGAATGTGCTTTTGGGAGATGTAAATCTTGAGGACATGCCTGCTTGTCATTAAAGAGATGGCAGAGCTTTCTTCATGCGTGGAAATGTCAAGCAAGCATCTTGACCAAATTATCAGACGGTTGGTTGATTCTTGACATTGTAGGACATGCCAGTGGTTACATGGGGGAAGAAAAGATGTGCTTTGCTTCCTGTCCCAAACTATTCCGGCTATGCTGCCGTGCACTGTGAATGTCCATGTGGTGGCCCGGGGCAGGCTGTGCTGCAGACGCTCAGGAAGTCATCAGGGTTTATATAAAGCACTGCTGGGTTTGCAGAACCTTTTGGCTCCTTTCCAGCATGGAAGCGGCGATATAAATAGAAGAATGTCTCACTTTTGAAGTCTGCCTTCTATTCACGGAAAGGAAGAACTTTGTGCCAGAGCTGTGATATAATAGCTGTTAAATACAAGTCTCACGATCAGTCCTATGACAGGCTGAACCACTTGACCACATTTCAATGGGATGCGAGTGAGCTCCGTAGCCTATAGCATCACATCTCTGTTAGCTGGTTGCTGACATCTGAATCCTCAATAAGGTTTGACTGTATGAAAGCAGGGTTCAAGACTAATCTATCCTCCCATCTCCCCTCCCAGCTGCTCCTCTCCTTGCTAAAAGAAAAAAAATGTTGCTTTTTTTTTTTCCCCCTTTGGTCAGATTAACAAAATGTTTGGGACCGTGGTGGTTGGAGTTGGAATTGCTGGCCTAGCACGGATCCGAGATTTGATGAATCCGATGCCTTCCAGCCCTTCTGAGCACCTGAAACTCTTTGGATTTGTATCCAGGTTAGAAATTTCATCATAGCATGCTTGATATGGTTATTGTAATGTTTCTTTCTTCGAATGCACGTGCCTTTCCATGTGGAGGACTATTATTTGAGGGGGGCAGGGGATAAATATCCAAAGTTTTAAATTACTCTTATAATTAAGGCTGTCTGAAAAAGGGAAAGCTTATGCAAATATGATTGTCATTCTGAGTAGCAGCTAGGAAATGAGCACAGAAAGCTTTGCAAGAGGGAACAAATAGGTTACCTTAGTGAGATACCTTGCGGAAATTACTAAAATAAAAGCTGAGAGATGTTCTCTTGCTGCAGGATCTGTGTGATAAAAAGAAATGCAATTCTGTCTGACTGAAATTTCCTGTAGGTTTAGGATGGTACAGACAATAATTACATTAATGAGCTAATGTCTGCATGAAATTTATAGAAATGTTTAAATAACATTAGATGTTTTACAAAATTTTTGAAAACTTTTTTTTTTACAAAAAGTGTTGTAAAGCTCCTAACACTGCAACTTCACCCTCAAATTCTATTTTTTTTTTAACCAAATACCCAACCTGTAGATGTCTTCTAAAGAAAATGTCATAATTTAGTACGTACAGTAAGGTTGCCTCTTAGAAAGCAAGTTTATGGTTTTTCTCACTAGCTTGGAGCCATGGAAATTTAGCAGGACTGTGTTACACATATACCTACCTCTGAGCATTCCCCCTAAATCATCTGCCCCATAACAGTGGAGCATAAAGGTTTTAAATAGTTAGGCGGTACATGTATGAATCTCAGACCATGAACATATTTTTCCAGCTATATTTAAATCATGCAGTCAGGGTTATTTGCGACTGAAAGGACCCATTAGGTCATCCAGTTTATCTCCTTGCCAAATACACTGTTGGTTCCCTGATGCCTTTTGCTAGTGCTACGGCTAGCCTTGAACAACACTGAAGATGGGGTTTCCACTACTTCTGTTGAGAGACAGTGCTGTCGAAATGCACAGTTCACAGACAGCTTGCTTGGATATGTTGCCTTGCTCCTTGCATTCCAACCACGTACAAACATTACCTGTCTTTGCTTTCAAGTCCTGCTTGTAGCCTACCTTCACGCCCTCTGTCACCCATCCTAACACTGTCAAGGTGTCCGCTCCAGTCTTTACTAACGCAAAGGGCTTTTGGGGGGAGTGTGTGTTTCATTTTCAGGTGGATATGTGCTCAGGGTGGTGGCCAAGAGAGCCTTCTCCTTAGCACTAATGTGGCGTGGGTGTTGCAAGGTATGAGCCGCCATAGCCAAGCATCTGCTTTGTCCCTCTTCTGCCCGTCCATACTTGTTGTAGTTGCATGTGGCCCTGCCAACTCAAGTGCTTTTGCCCATGTTGTCCAGCATGATGGAGAGAAGTTCTCCCATAGGAGCACTGTCCTCTTTCAATTCACTCTTTTAAAATGGCTCTTTCGTAATGATGCTTACTAAAAACCAAAAGACCAAAACAAAACAAAAAACCCCAACAAAAAGCCAAACCAAAAAAAAAAAAGCACTTTAGACTTCAATAGCAGGACAATTTATGTACTGATACCACCACCTACATGCTGACCCATCTGTTTTCTTCTTTTATGCACGCCATTTTGGTCTGTAAGAATTGTGCCCTTCCTTAATCACAGGCTGCCTTTGTTCTACCCTGGTTGAGCTCAGTGAGACAGTGGTCTATGGGAACAATTTCTAAGTGCTGCTACAGAACATGCAGTTGGGAAGAATGGACTGTGATGGTTATGCTCTGGTTGTATTTATGCTAAATATGCAGGAGAAGTTTTGGCAGTATTAATGAGGCCAAGCAGATTAGCCTGGAAGATGCTCTAAGAAGCAAAGAGATCCATGCAGCCTTCATCAGCACAGAGAACAAAACCCATGAAGAAACCATCAGGTATTTTGAGGTGGTTTTTTTTTTTCCCTTTTCCCACCCTTTCCCCTGTAATTTAGAAGCATTGAGGAGCTGTGTAAAGCTGTTACAGGAGAGGATGCAGATGCTGGAGAAGAGAATGCCAGAGTAGAAGCCTGAAGTGAATGACAGCAACTTCCCTAGAGCACCCAATAAGCCCTGGAAGAGAGTTGGATTTAAGATGCATTCATTTCCTAAGTAATTCCAATTGTGTACCTCTATTTGATGGACAGGCAGCTTAAAACAGGATTCAAAGCCTTTCCTCAGAAATTATATAGAGGAAGATTCCAGTGTCCCACTCCAGCCACTCAAATGTCTGGAAGTTAGAAATCTCAGTGCTCAACGCTGTGGCATTGTAGTGACTTGTGGTAGGTGAGTGAGGGAATTCTGTAGAAAAAGGAGAATTAGAACCCAGCCCTCCTAGTGTTTAAATGTGTGATAGAGCCACCACACCATTCTTGCTAGCAAAGTTGCCATTTATTTCTGTTACTCAGTGTTGTGCATTTCTCCAAATGGGGCTGACTATGGGAGAGAGATGATTATGATGATATACTTTTTAAAGACTGATCTTATATTCCTTTCAGAATGTTTTTAGAAGCTGGGAAACATGTCCTCGTTGAGTACCCCATGGCTTTGTCTGCTAAGGCGGCCCATGAGCTCTGGGAGATGGCTGAGCAGAAAGGTAACACATTTGTTCTCAAGGGTGTAAATAGTATTACCGGTTGGGTAACACCAAAGGCATCAAACTCAAAGGCAGGTCTCCAGACTACTATTAACCGTGATGTACAAGGGAGTATGCCTGTCTCAGAGATTTGTCAATCTAGGATTTAAGACATGTGCCAATGGGGAAATAAACGCACAAATGTCAATGCTAAGAGTAAGGTACATTTGCCCTCGTAAAAGTGCTGGTCTCTGCTTGTGACACTAAGAACAGAATTAGAGAAAGAAACTTCTGTCATAGTGATAGTAAAGCACTTAATGAGTGTAGCTGTTGGACTCCTGCACCTCCCTGTCCTCTCTCTCCCTGAAAATAAAACTGGAAACAGCTCCCTTACCTTCTAGTGTTTGTGATGTGCTGGTTACACACAGCTGCTCATGCTGTTGTAGGCCAGCAAGGCATTGGACAGCTTGTCTCTGAGCAAAACCTCTTTATTTCTGGAAAGTGTGTGGTCCCATCCCTGTGGTGCCAAGGGTCAGAAGCTGGCAGTTCAGCTGAGGCCAGTGGGGATGTATGGAGAAAAGAACAGCACTGGGCAGGAGCAGAGTGCAAACCATTTGGACAAGCTGCACTATTTATACCACTGCTTCTTAAAAATTTTCTTTGTGACTTTTGTCCTAAAACACCGGAGGTATAGGATTTCTGCTTCGCTCTTTCCCTCTACCAACACCGCTTACTGCCTTGTTGCTTGCCAAATGGCTTCCCATTGAGCAGAATTTATGCCTCTTCTCTCAAAGCAACAGCAGTTACTGTCAGCAGCCTAAATTGACGCTCCTGGAAACCTTCCAGAAAAACACATATTGAATGAGGGCCACATTCAATGTGTATCGGATAGCCTCTATTCCAAAGTAGCCCAATTAATTGCAATGGAGGGAAGTACTCCTTAACATATTGTTACAATCTGGGTCTGAGTATTATGCTATTTTCCCCCCCTCTTTTGTCTTTCCTACTACCCTGGGCCGAAAAATGTAGAACAAGGAAATGCGAGGGGAAAGAGGCCAAGAATTAATCTGTCTTTTACTTTGAAGACTAATGTTTCAGCCTTAGTTGGGTATTGGATTTCATTACAGAGTTTCTGTTAAACATAGTGGCTACTGTTCCTGTAGTCTCTGTATTTGTTGTCTCCTGAAAATCCTTAACCCAGATTGATGTCTCAGTACAGGGCCTGTGTTTGATTTTCTTCCTGACATCATTTTGCCAGCCATGCGTGAGAACGTTTCTAAGTGAGTTCCCACTGGTGGCTGGTGAAGCCTTTACTGCTTGGACGTGCCTTTGACTCACACAGAAAGCTCTTATTTAATCTGTCCTGATTTTGGTCATGTATTTGTTGTTTTTTGTTTCTTTTTTTTAATTGCAGATAAAGTCCTCCATGTGGAGCACATTGAACTTCTGACTGAAGAGTACAAGCAGCTGAAAAAAGAGGTGGCTGGAAAAGACCTGGTGAAGGGAACGTTGCATTTCACAGGTCAGTAGCTGTGAGGAAATCGAAGTCCATCTGGATTTGTCTGCCTGCTCTACAGGGATGCCAGTCCTTCCAGGCTTCATTCAGTCCTTTTAGATGAGAATCTGTCTATAAACTGACTAGAGACACAGGTATCAGTTCTGCATATTTCCATGAAATCACAGAACTGTCTGGATAACACCTTTACCCTAACAGTTGTCTTTGACAGACTGTTGCTTTGCTAATCTCTTTCTGCTGTCTGGTGAAGAATACAAGCCCATGCCTTGTTGTATGGAGGAGAGAGCACTTCTTTATTGCTTGTGTACTTTGGTGGTAGTGACCAATTTCTCATTCGTGGCCTCGGAGAGGAGCATGAGCTCTGAGGAAGTGTCCCAATTTCTAGTGGGGATCTTTAGTCTTCTGTACTGGTGTTTGGCCCCAGAAGAGCTGGGAGAGATTTTCAAGTCATTGTTTTTTCCCTAGTTTTTTTCATTGTTGAATCCACATACACCCTCCTGTCCTCAACACATCCTTAAGGATTTGTTGTATATGTACTTTTTGCAGCTTTCTCTGTCATAGCTCATCAACTGATCCATTTCAAGGTTGACTGTGTTTGTTGACTTTTCTACTCAGTCCATCCATTCATGGCCTTTCTACATCCTGGTCTCTAAGCCTGCAACACTGCAGTTTCTTCAGCCTTTCTTATACAGAGGGCATCATTTTCTTTCACATTTCTCATGATTTTCTGTTGCTGTCACACCAGGTAGCGTCCTTGATGAAAACAAAACTGGATTCCCAGCTTTCAGTGGAATTGCTCGACTGACTTGGCTGATTGACCTCTTTGGAGACCTCACTGTTACCTCTGCCACCAGAGAAATGCAGAAGGATAAGAATTATTCCAGAATGACTGTTCATTTTCAGACGGCAAACCAGAAGTGAGTAATGGCTGTGTCAGGTGAGCCACGCTGCTTGGGTATTGCCTGCAGGCGTTCTGCATCCTCTCTTCCTCTTGTGGAAACAGAATGGGTGGATGCTGGCATGAAGGTGTACGAGAGAAACAGACCTGAAAGTGCTTCCTATAGTAATCACAGTAAAATGAGCCACCACTAAACAATGTCTGCTGAGGAGCACAGAGAGGTTTAAATAGCTCTTTTCTGATGTTTGAATGTAGGAATGGGCCCATAATGCATTTATCATGCCCAAGACTAAAACTCAGAGAGGCAGGATATTTTTTGTTTTGCATCAGACATTCTATTTGTATGTTGAAAGCTAACCTTTCTTTAAAGGTTGAAAATATATGACTGTTTGAAAATGTAATGCATTAGTCATAATACTTAGCTTGTAGCACTATAATGCTTGTGCTAATATGTAGTACTAGCTGAAGGTTAATAGAAAATTGCACATTTTTAGCAGAAGTATAATGAACTACTGAAAGGCCAATGTGCAAAATTTGCTCTTGACTAATGCCTGCTCCACAGTCCTGAAGATTCCTTGATTTTTCCTGAGTAGGACATCAGTTTGTCTCCCATTTCTTGTCTTTTTGCTTTCGTTGCATGAGCGTGTCAGACTGAGCCAGAATTACTTGTAATTTTTTCCAGTCGTTGCACTATGACTTTCTTGCAGAAAACTCTTTTGATGATTTTACAATAGTGAGTTTGATCTCCCTTTTATTATATGATAACATAGTCTTGCTATCAAATAGTGTTTCATACTGTGGATTGAGTACTCGGTCCAAAATCTAGTGGTGTATTTTACTGGAAAACAGTTCGGTCATTCTGGGCCATCTGCATGGAGGTCATGTCCTTTCAGATGGGTTGAAGTTACTTATGAGGACAGTTTACTGCATGTTATAGATGCAACCTGAGAATTGTCTGATGTGAGAAGGTATAGAGAAGTTGCCCAAGCACTGTATGTTTCCTAGGAGTTAGGAATGGTAATGGAACAATTTTTTCCTTTCCCTTCACTCCTATTTTCCTGTTTTTCCATAAAGCGCACACTGCCTTTGAGCCAGATGCCCTCCTCGTAGGCATATGACAAGAGGCAGATGAGAAGACTAGGGAGAGCAAGGGAAAATTAGACCCCATGGGAAAATACTCTGGCCCATCTTCGTTCGTAATAAATTACCCTTTTTTTGTTGCACATATACTGCTAGAACACTTAACAAAAAAAAAAAACCAACAACAAAGAAAACATGAATTCTTCTTTAAGAATTTTAGATAAGTGTTTAGTTTAAAAATTAATAACCTGAAGTACTAGCTATTCAGGGAGTGAATAGTCAGGGCTCATTTGAACTGTTCGTTTCAGTTTTGGTCTAGTTAAGCATTTTATCAGCCAGTCCTACAAAGCTCACTGCAGTTTATCATGGGATAAGCATCTTGTCTTAGCAATCTTCCTCTCTCTTTAAATAAAACATCATTTCTAATTCCTTTTAAAATGCAGTTGTGAGAGGACAGAACCCTCTATACGAGTTCTGTTTACCCTCTTAGCAATTTGCCAGTAACATGAGTAGCTGTAAAGATCTATATAGAATGAGATTTTGAACTAATTCCAGCAGGTGGAACTAGCGGGTGACTTAAACATTTCCCTGGCTGTCCTGTCTCCTAGGTAGTTCTTAGCTGCCATGTATGATATTTGCTAGATACAGAACAGTTTCTGGATTCGTGGTTTTTTCCTACTCTACACCACTAACCGATACCTGGTTTTCTTAGCCCACTACTAACTTTTTTATGGGTCGGTAAATGTTTTGTCACCATGAGTGTTTTAATGACCTCGGAGACAGTCAGCTTTATGCCTCTGGGATAATTTACACTGGCTGGAAAGTTACATAGCGTTCCTGTATTCTGTTTGGTGGTGGGGCCATATTTCCTGCTGACCTTCCCACATTGACGTCAGCGGAGTTACAGCAGTAGAGAATTTGGCCCACTCTCCATCAAGTGAAGTTATGGCCCGGCAGTCATGGTGGTGGTGTTACAGCTCTAATTTGCCCAACCTTTATTTTGCTGAAGGATGGGAAAGGTCTGCACCTTTCCTGAAAGCTATCTCATCCTTTTTCAAAAGACATGAATACACTAACCTTGAGAAATCAGGTTAATTCAGCCTATTTTCTGCCTTGGAAATTACAGCAGGTGCAGAATGCAGCAGCCTGTGTTCTGCTTGTTAAGCAGGGATTTGTGCAAAGGCTCTAGCCTGTCTCTGCTGCACAGCTCGCACTGGCTGCTCATCTGTCTCTGGGTGGATTTTGGAGGTGTGTGTTAACTCCTGATGCCCAGCTATCTGAGAGATGACCTCTGCCTCTGTTGTGTTTCCAAGACAGTTGAGCCGACAGCCTCTCTGCGATAAAACATTGAGTAATCCAGGAAAAGCCAAACCTCTACTGACAGTACGGCTGGTTTGGGACTGCAGTTCCCGTCCCAGGATTACAGAGCTTGGATTCAGTAAATGTCAAAAATGAATTTATTTAGTGAAAGTGGAGAGATCATGATTAGGGCAATGTCTCTTTTAATGTTAACTAGGGGTAGGGTCTAACTGTCTAATTCCCATTCCAAGTAAGGTAGCCCTTTTTGATTGCATGGTAAATAAAAAATACTGGCATTTTCAAAGTGTGAACAGGAAGATGTTTAAAAGAAATTGAAGACATTTTCTGAACGCATGTTCTGGCAATAAATGTTTGAAATTATGTTTGCATTGAGATCTAAGCTTACAAAGTCTAATAAAAAAGCTTCGAATTGAGCATCCATAAAAAATCATGTAATACATGCTTTCTGCAGAAGACGCTGCATAAAATATTAAGCTGAGTGGACCCAGAATTCTTTCAAGCATGAAACCAGCTTAATTCTTCTGCAGGTACAAAGAATGTTCTCTTCGTTTGCTTTATTTAACTAGGACAGTCCAACTAGGGCCACTCATTATTTGAAGAAACCGGGAATCAGAAAAGCAGAAAGTCTCTTCCAATCTCTTAATAAAATGTAGCTAGGAGAGCTGTATCAGTCTAAAATCTGGAAAAACAAAATGACTATAAAAAGTCAGGGTGGTGTTTCTTCACTGCAGATAGTGCTTGCTTTGTAAAAAGTCAGTATAAAAGTGGTTTGTTAGTGTTTGGTTAAACTCTTTTTCTTCTTTAACTGTCCAACATATTTAATGTGGCTTTATTCAGCTACCAAAAATGCTGCATTTATTGCTTCTAAGTAACACTGCTAAAACTTCTAAATAACTGACTACATCCATAGCCAGATAATACTTCACTACAAATCTGTAATTAAAATGGGTAAATTATCTATTAAAAAAACTGGCAGTTCTTCACAATTTTCTGACAAAAATACAAACCTGCTTCTTAAGCTACAAAATTGCTTAAATAACATGCAGACGTGCGGCATACATATCTTTATAGCAAAAAAAGGGACTAATTTTAGAGTTGTTGTTAATTAAAAATTAACATGTTTTGGTTACCAATCAAGTAGAATCAGCTTCTCTTTGGGAAAATAACTAAAAATCCAATCACAGAATATAAATCTATGAGTAAAACCAACATTTTCCTGCTCACTGATCTAAATCAGTCATTTTAATCACTTTGATTAAATTCTGCCCACTGCATGATTGTGCTTCTGGTTCAGTGGCTTCCCCAAGCTAGAGGAGAAGACAACGACGACACACACTTGAGCCTGGTCATTGGTGTGTGCATCTGCTGTAGATCACCCCAGGGAGGTGACCCTGCATTGACTCTGCTGTTTTGGATCATATCGCAGACTCCCCTCTATTACATGGTGGAGATCTTTGCCTGTGCCTGCCCAGTGGTTTCTTCATACCTGCCTACCTGAGATAAAGCAGCTTTGAATAACAGAGGCGTGAACCCTCTGTGGCTCTTTGTTAATCTAAGAACATAAAACCAGCTCTGCTGAGTCAGAGCAAAGCCCAGCTTGCACAGTGGCCTGCCTCTGACCGAGGTCAACAGCCGGCACCTTGGGGAAGGAGGATGAGAACATAGAAAACACTGAGTGATATGACCCTCAAGCACCCTTCTGGCCTGCAGCAACACGTAGCCTTGGCACTTCCTGAAACACATGGTGTCGTTGCATTTATTAGTCTTCTGAGGATTTTTCTCGGTGTATTTTTGCAGGCTGTGATTTGGGTTGGTTTTTTTCTTTTCCTCCAGTTGTTTTATTCTGTTCAGTCAGGTTCCATCTGGCAATGCTTAATTTGTAGAGTGTGTGTGTGGCAGTACAGGTGAGCAAAGAATAATTGATACAATGATGTGAATATAGATACTGGATCCTAAAGCATAAAAGATGAGAGGTGCAGAATCCTTAAGCTGACTGCTCTGCAGAATGTGTTCAGGGTAGACCAACAAGGACTTTCTTTCCAGATCTAATGATATTGAAGATTTAATGGGCAGTACTTGGAGACATAATTTATTCTTCCATGCTATTGATGCCCTCATAATTTGTGAGTAGCAGACTAAAGTGGGCCATAAAGGACTGTGGAAGGGCCATCAATAACCAAGTAAGAAAAATAATATGCATCGTCTAAACACGGGCAGTAGTGAGTGCTGATTAATGAGCTGCAGAAAGGTAATGGCACGGTTTAGGCAGTTGAAAAAAAAAGAGCAGGAAGGGAGGATTGTGGCTGTGGCTGGTGTTGAGGACCATTCCTCAAAGCCTCTGCAAGCATTTGCAGTGTTGGGCCAGAGAGTCTGTTAAGACCCCTGAAGAAATGCAGCGCCTCCCATGGCTCCTCTTTCCTCAGCCAAGCTAGGAAGTTGGGGATGAAGGTACGAGGACCTGTGAGTTATGCCAATTGATAACCAGCAGCACCGATGCTTGGCCTGGAGGCTGTGGCTATCACATTGGCATAAGACAGGACTTTGCTGTCATTAAGAAAGGCCTGCCTGAGAGTCTATGTAGCTGAAACAGGCAAAATTGACATCTTCTGGTGTAATCTCTAGGATCAACTCAGTGCTCCCAGTGAAGAGAAAGAAACTTATTTGAAAAGTTCAGAGAGAGTATGGAGGCTAGTGTCTGCATGAGTGAACTTGTCGTCTCCAGCTCTTCCTAAAGAGGTGGTGTTCAGCTTGCACAGTAGCACCTGGGTTGTCACTATGCATCCGAATGACTATTCTTGCTGGAGGAATGACTAGACAGTGAGGGCCTTGTTGAGTTTAGCTGTGATTGAATAATGCCAAAATATTTGGATGTTTAACTGCACTTTTCATCCAAGTCCACAAACAAACAGATTAAACTTCCCTCTTCCCTGTGAGATGGCTAGATACTGCTGGCTTTGCTTTGTACATAGGGAAAACAAAGCTGTAGAGCTTAGATAGTGTGCTGAAAGTCATGGCATGAAGTGGTGGCAGAGTTAAGACTACTACCTGATGTTCAACTCCATAACCACAAGGCATGTTGATCAGAACATGTTACCTGAATATGCAATGATGAAAATTTAAAAATGGTGCATTTATTAAGTCATTCTCTGGAAATACTGAGAAAAAAAGCATAAACTATAACTGTTGATTCCATTTCTGCATAAATACTCTTCTTTTTCTCTGCTCCTCCATACTAGACCTCTGACTTGGATTGAAGAAAGGGGACCGGGGATGAGACGTGAAAAGAAAATCAACTTCTGTTTCACAAGTGGTTGCCTGGAGAACTTCCCTCAAGCCCCGAGGTCTGCTGTGGGCCTTTTCATGCAGGATCAGAACCTCTTTGCCAAAAAACTGCTGGGCCAGGTGTCCAAGGAGGAGCTGGCTGCTGAGAAATGGCGGATTTTGCGGTGTCTTGACCTTGCTGAGGTCATCCAACAACACTGTGAACAGCCAGAGAAAATCTGTTCCTGAGACTGCTCTTAGGGAAGAAGAAACACAGCAGACGGGAAAGCTGTAGGGCTAGAGCTCACTGTTGCCATCAAGCAGTTGCTATTTCTGTTTCTTTGCCTTCTTTTTGACTAGTTATGACTCCTAGGCTCTCTGGGTGGGCTGGAGAGCCTGGGCTATACCCTGTGCCTTCTGGCGTGTGCCAGAACAAAGCAACATTACCCCGCTCTGATGCGTTGCTGTCCTTCCAGGCAGATAGGAACCTAGCAGCAACAAGCTTTCCTGTGGTTGCTTCCACCCAGTTCAGTTGGAAACGTCCCTGAGAAGCAGATCCTGGAGGACCGCAAATACTAGACTACTAAACCTCCTGAGTTTTCTCTTCCCCCCCTCCCCCTCCCCCCCACTTTATTCAGATACACCCGAAAATGAGATGTGTCTCATTTGGTAGTATTCATGTAGTATTATCTAGAAAGCAGTATTAGCTAGAATGAAGTTCTAGCTGAGTTTTCCACCTCTACTTGATCTGTAGAACTTGTGCCACCACTGGCCTGACCTTTTCTTCCAGATGCCTTGAATTGTTCTGTGTGTTTGCTCTAATTAGTATTTCTGCCTGTTTGTTGGGTTTTTTTGTTTTTTTTTTTTTTTTTCACATGGGAAATCATCTGCCTTGAAACAGAATCTATATTGGTATCAAACCAGAAGAGAAGAAATATCTTGTCTCTTGATAGATGCGATGTTGAGTTCACTGAGTTAATTTCTTTGGTGCCCTGTGCCAACATAGAAATCTTTTTTGCAGCAGAGATTAGAAAAGTACATTAAACTAACACATTGCCTGCCTGCTTTCTACTGAATCTAAATATTTTTCTTTTTTTTTTTTTTTTATACTGGAAGCAGCATATTATTGCCCTTCATTTGTGTTCTGTATCTAATTCAGCATGTGAATGGATCACTGCTAAAAATAATGTACATCCTGACTTTAAGAAAAAAACACCTAGGGTGCTCCTGGAAACAGTGAAGTTCATTAGAAATAGTGATAAAATTAGAATAGAACTGTTGAAAATGGAGCAATTTGCAAATATAGCCATGCGGTTGTGGCATATGACACCTGTGGGGATGGGTCTTTAGCATTTTACAGTAGTCCCAGGGTCACATATGAAGACATTATCATTTCCCTAAAGAAGAAGCATTTTAGTTTTAGGAAAAGCCTAAACATTGCACAGAACTATTAACAATTCCTCTGTTTGCCTTTTACTTTCTAAATACAGCATCTATCGCTGCTATATTTATATAGGAGCAAACTTTGGTCTGTGCAGTTGTTCTTTTAAACACAGAACCGTCATTTTTTTACATTATCACTTGAGCGATTTTTTAATAAGGGAGCATAAATGTTGTGAATGTGTATATAATTACAGCCAGGCAATATTGATGGAAGAAAGTCTTCCTTTAGGTAAATCATGTTCATTCAGAGGTTGGGTACAGTTCAGTCAGTTTGCATTAGGGAAGGAAAGACTCTGTATATTTTTTTTCCCCAAATCAGTCAGATATTAGGAGCAACTGGAGCTTGATATGTGAATGAATTCCGCATGCAAATTTTTTAAAAAATCTACTCTATCTGTTAAAATGGGTGAAAAGCCTCCCATTGATGTCAATGGATTGAAACCCACGTGGGTTGCCAGCAGATTTGTGCGGGCAGATCG
Organism: Balearica regulorum gibbericeps; assembly: GCF_011004875.1. Lineage (NCBI taxonomy): Eukaryota > Metazoa > Chordata > Aves > Gruiformes > Gruidae > Balearica > Balearica regulorum. The sequence continues at coordinate 110,616,074 of NC_046185.1, read as the reverse complement.
TGCATTTGCCCACCCAAACGGACACCTTACTGAGCATTTGCGGGGACTTCTTTACCAACATGAGGGACATTGCCTCGGCAGATCTGATACTGTATGAGGGGGAAAAGCGGGTTTGTGGCAAAATGCAAAAAGTCCATCTGGGATCAAAATGAAATTAAAATCTTCTGTGTATATCTATTGGCTATGTATGGCAGCACACGAGAGGTCCTGTTTCTTGACAAACTCCTCAGCTGTGAATACGGGGTGAATACCACTTGTTTGCATGCTAATTCACAAAGGATAGCTGGGGAGGGAGGGCAAAGGGAAGGGAGAGTCACACTCCCCATCTATAGGCATCAAAATTAGCCACCAGCTCTCCCTGAATGCTCTCTGCAGTTGCTGATGAGAGCAGCATTCCTCTAAGAAATGGGGAATGAATTCATGGGAGCTCTGTGGAGAAGCAGTATAACACTGTGCAGTGAATCACTCTCAGGAGAAGCTTGTTTCTATTGAGAGCGCCTGGGGAAATTAGCTGGTTAATTTGAGGTAGGGAAGGCAGATGCCTAGAGCTGGATATCCCGTGCTGTCCTCCATCCCCCTCCTATTCCTCCCAGCTAACCTGCTTGCCTACTGCTGTCTGCCCTGCTCCTGGGAGCCTGTGGCATTCAAATGGCTTTTCCCTCAGCCCTGTGAATTTGCTGAGGTATCGTGATGGTTTGTATACGAGAGCTACTGGATGTCAAGCTTTGAACGTGCGTGTTGTTTAACCAGATGTTGAACTTGCCAATAAAATACTGGAGCTCTTAATCATTCCTTTTAGTTCTCGTTGTCCTTCATTAGCAGTTCCTGTTGCCTGTGCTGAAAGTGGCTCTGTCCTGACCAGTTCTTTTCCCCCCTTTCATTCCTCCAGCGCTGTGAAATCCTGGCTGTGACTACACGCTGTGATCCTATACTAAAGCCCTCATCTGTCTCCCTCTCCTGTTTCAAAGGTTTGAACACAAGTGTGGTGAGGTTTGTGACCTTATCTCAACTCGTGAGCCCTCCCACAAAATTTCTGCCCTTCAGGTCCCCTCTGACTCCTGCCCAGGAGTGCTGGCAAGTCTAAATCTCAGCTGTACGTTTCCAGTTTCCCATTCAACAACTGGAATATTTGAGCAACCTTTTTAATCTGCTGAGTAAAATCTGAAATGGGTGTTGAAATGGGTTTTCTTGTGGTTTTAATAAACTGCTTTATCACAGCAGAAATACTATCAGAATAATTTTTCAGATAGTATTTGGCACAGCCTGAACCCAGCCAGTTTTAGAGATGCAGAGGTATGAAAAGGTAAATATAAGGTGTGGCATGGGTAGATTGGTATATCACGTTCTTTGGAGGTAGCTGCTTTTCTACTCTTTCTGCTGGGAATCACCCTGCTCCCGTGGGACGCTGTAGGAAGCCCACTGCAGTACACTTTATTAACTCTGCCTGATGCTGTGGAGTTGTTATGGAAAGTGCTGTAACGCACAATGCTCCTAAGTGAAGAAGGGATGCTAAGTTTGCTGACAGGCTGAAGCTTTTCTCTGGCAGATGAGAGGGATGGAGTCATGTACTGCAGCATGCTAGCTAAAACCTGGAAGAGATGGTTTGATCCAAAGACCTTTTCAGAGGGCTAGAGATCAGAGGAATGGAAAATTTCCAAAGAACAAAGAAACTAGCTATTTATATAAGGACTTGCAAAGCAATGTGGGAAGCTCTGGCCAAGCAGGAAACAAGGTGGGTATGATTTTGGGATCAAGTGTTTACCTGACAGCCTGTTCTGTGGGGACTGGGAAGGGGGTCTGATTTAACTGTGTGATTACTGAGGACTGTCAGGAACAGTATGGGAATATGGGAGGTGGGATGAGGGGAAAGACAAAGAGGACTGGAGGACACCACAGAAGCTGCTTGAGCTGGCCTTATATATGAGGAGGACATCACTGGAGCCCCCAGAACGGATCAAGCAGACAAGGAAGGGGGAAGGCAAGAAGGGGCAGCTGTGTAGACTGGGGCTGTTCTTTAGATGGTCCCAATATGTCAAAAATGGCTGTTTTAAAATGAGTAGTATGTATGGCATCTGAGTAAAACTGCAGTGCTGAGTTACAGAAAGTGCTTCAGGGATTGCAGGTCCTACAGCAGTCTTTAGAGGGGTCAAGGTTGTAAAAGACTGAAGTGTACACATAATTTCAACTATCACTCAAGGTGTTTGATTCCTTCAGGTTGGCAGTATGGTTTGGAGCCTGGGACACCCTCACAGTTTGCTGGTGAGTGACCCATCAAAGGTGATCCTGACTGGATGTCTGGCTCCGTAACAATGTCTCCAGTGAGACTTGCAGAACCACGTGCTGATGTGCTTCATGCAATAGCATTTACTGCTCCCCAAGGTATGTGGTATGCTCTATGCAATAGTAGTAAAACATAGCACCAGGAAGCCAAGAATCTGCAGTAAAATAATGACTCCAGACTTTTGACAAAGCAAGATACTTGGTTAGCTGTAAGCTGGTATCTGTAGAGGCTGGATTAAATGAGGTTACAGGTTTTTCTTTAAAGAGTTTTTCTTTTTGAGTTTTTCTTTAAAGAAGGGATACAGCACAGGTATTATCAGTGCAAACTTCAGCTCTAACCCAGAAGAACCCAGCCTTGCAATGGGAAGACAGGAGATGTCCACGCAGTGCAATGTGATGCTGTATAAAACACAAGCTAGCTCTGACTGAGCTACCTTGGGTACCAGGAGGACCAGCTTGTGGTGTAATTTGATTCATCCATCCATCCATATGTGGCCAGCTGGCCTACATGGAGCACTGGGCTAACTCGTTAGGCCATGTAGACATACCTGCAGGTCAGCCCTAAGTGCCCATTTGGCTCCTGGCCTGCAACCTGAAACTGCCAGCATCAATAGGATCTTTCTCCTGTTTACACTTATCTGTTGGGCAGCAAAGGGAACCCAAACACCGTTTCTAACATGTAGCTTCTGCTTACTTGCTGACCCAGCCTGGTTAAAACAGACAGCTGTTTTCTTGCCCTTGAACAGAAACATAAGGCTCAGGAGGCACAGGGCTGCTGCACGGTGATGCCCATGAAGCTGCCAGCATCCTCCCGTTGTTACAGCTGGCAAAGCTCCAGGCTTAGCGTTTGTCTTCCCTGTCTTGGCAATAAACACACCTTACTGGGGCCCAGCTGCATGCAGGTAAATAAGGAGGGAAACTTCAAAACAGTAATTTAAGTAAAAATCCCATTGCAAGAAGCTCCGAATAATTGCCCGCAGATACACATGCTAGCTCTTACAACAATAAATGCATCCTGGTCTAATAAAAATCACTTAGTCCAGGTTACTGCTTAAAAAAACTTCTCTAAAACTTCGTACTCAGAGCATACTAGATTGTATTTAGTGTGAGCTGGTTTTCTGATTTTGCCGCTGCTGTTAATGTCACAACCTGCCTGCTAACGTTCCTGTCTGCCACACGCCATCCTGTCTGACCTCTGCTGAGTCACTCCTTTTCCCTGATAAAGGTTAACTTAGAAAGAACCCAGTAACTTGTCTCCCAAACAGCTCAAATTTCCTCAATGTAGTGAGTAACTAATTCACTGAGTTAGGGCTTTCTGTTGCTTCATGCTTGGGTGTTATTCAAGTAACAGAGAAGTAAAAATAATTTTAAAATACTATGTTAAATATTAGCAGAAAGTCAAGTAAGAAGCTCGACAGAGCTCAGTGTCAGCAATAATGTCCCTTTGTGAATAATCTGTCACGTGGGATTTATAAAACAGTCCAGAAACAAATAGATAGGGTGAGGATGCCTCTGTATTAGTAGGAAGGAGTGGGTGACCTGTTAGGTCTTTTTCTCGTACATAATTCAAATATAGTCTGTCATTCAAATATAGCTGTAATTCAAATAGTCTCTTCCCATTATTTGGGAAGTGGCGTGCTGGCAGCATTTGTTTTTTGTACTTGATGTATTTGATGCAAGGATTTATAGCTGGCGTCCCAGGCTGGGTAGGCAGCAGTATCCTTGTTCTGCATGGTTCTTAAGAAGCTGTTTATATTTGCATCTCTCTCTCTCTCACCTACACCAACGGCTCTGCTGCCTTTTCAAAAATACACAATTCCCTTGTAAGTTGATATCTGTCCTTTACTCTGTTCCTTATTATTAGCAGTACTTGTAGATAATACGGCTTTGCAAAGTTTCGGTAAGACTTTAAATGAATCAGGACACCTTTCTTACTTTCCTCTGATGTGAGATTTCATTTTATGAATTCCACTGCCAGTGGACTTGTTATCAACTGTTTAAAGACTTTTCTTTCTAGTACTGATGCAAAATACACATTTATTATAGAAGAGGCCTGGATGCTGACATTTTCCTATCATTGACTGTACCTGCATTTTAATACAGCATTTTTGCATATGGGGACTGTTTAAATTCGTAGTCTCGTTCTCATAGACAGCATTCGTGTTTAGACTTTTTCTTCTACTACGCTGAAGTCTATTTGTGTCCAGATTTTGAATGTTAGAGAAATTTCTTTAAGACCTTTTAAGATGGGAAGTTACCAATGCCTTATCACTATCTCTATCTTATTTTGTCCTATGGTAAAAACCAACCAGATCCAAACCATCTATCTCACTGTTTCTACCCTCTACATCCTGATCTTGTCTGCTAGTGTATCTGCAGTGAACTCCGGCAGAATGGGTTTATATGTAGTTTTTCACGTACATCTTGCCTCTCGCTGGGAATGCTTTTTGCTTTGCACAGTGCAATCCACCTCTGCTGCAAACCTGCTGTGTTCTAACATTTGCTTCTCTTGTAATACCGTGTCCTGCTGTTGTACTTTCACCTCTGTGTGCTCATGAGACTGTTGCTCATATCTGCTTTATTACAGATACCTGTTTTATTACATGACCGTGCAGGTCATGACTGCACACCAGAGCACTCCCATGTGCTCTTATATCTTAAGTTTTTCTGTGTTAACTTATCAGCCATTAGAGCCTTCTCTACTTTTGCTTTTGAGCTTGATTTCATTAGGAGCTCATCTTTCAGCCTGTCATCCCAGCCTGTAAAGGCACAGTCATCTTCTTGTCAGCTGTAGCCAGGTTACACACTCATGAATCATTTTGGAATGTCCTTGATTTCACTCATCAGAGAAGCTCTTTGCATGGAGGTGTTTTTCACTGGGAAATAATGAGGTTTGTGTAGCTCAAGCAGTGCACCTAGGGGTTTTTTTTGGTTTGTTTTTGTTTTTTTCCTATTCTGCTTCAGTGAACTTGTCACTGGAGATGGGGGGCTCTGCAGATATCCCTACCTTTTTCCCTGGTGCACAGCATTATGTGGGCTATATCTGTTGACAGCCCTGAGACGATTAGGTCTGTTAAGTGCTTGTACGGAGGCTGTTTCCCTGCAGTCCTTCCAGTTTGAAAAACCATGGCAGGCAGCATGTTTCTTCCAATGCTTCACATGAAAAAGCCCTCTTTTATTGTCTTCTAACATCATGGATTTTGAAGGGAGGGACAGGGTAAAGCAAAAAGCTTTCCTTATTTTTGTTGTTTGCAAATCCCCTTGCAGGTACTATGCTCTCAGAAATTCAACCCTGTACATGGCAGAGCTTAGCCATGGTGTTTTAGGTTGCAATTTGACAGGCATTTCTTCAGGCAGGCCGCCAAGCACCCATGGCTTGTTCCTGGCCCAGCTGCCTCTACGCAACTATGGCACCTCCATCAGTTCTACCTCTCCTGCCCTACCTGTTGAGGTTCCTCCAGATGCGCTGCGCTGCTGCTGCCCCTTTTCCAATACTTCAAAGTGTGTCCCTGAGATGATTAGTGGGGGGGAGACTGCTGCAGGGCTGGGGAGGAACAGGCAGCAGCAATTCTTCGCCCAAAATCTGTGCAGCAGTTGGAGGCAGGGAGTCTAGCATGGAGAGAGGAAGGAGGAGGCTGAGCTGTCACTCTTAGTCAGCACTTCACCAGCACTCTCACGTCAAGGAAGAGAGAAAAAGAAAAAAATCCAGTAAGGGGCATTACATTTTTTGGTGGAAAATAACTCAGAAAACATAGATAACCTTTCTTCCTGGTGTTTGTATATGAAAGGCCCAGAGTTGCTTCAATTTTCTGTTGAAAAGAGTTGCAAGAACCCAAACCCCACCAAGTGCATCTCTCTGTGTGACACCTGGATATCTCAAGTGTAAAATGCCTATGGATAAAAAGTCCCAATGTAATTTGGCTGCTCTGCATTGATAGGTTTTTTCCATGCAGAGATACCTTTTCTTGTGCTGAGAAAGAGCCAGTGGCAGGAGGGATTTTAAAACAAGAGAAAACGACAAAAAAGCCTCATGCAGTCGTAATGGCTTGTCTTCTGGCTTTGGAAAGCCTGGAGTGGAGAACTTGGAAATTTCCATGTGGGGTGAAGATCTGGACTCAATATGGGGACTGGGCTGGTCACAGTCACTTTGACTTCTGCTTATCACCCTTTGAACAGCAGGATTTGTACTTTCTGACAGCTCTGCTAAAGTCATCCTCTGAAGGAAGAAGCAAGTGCCTTGACCATCTACACAAGTTTGGATGGCCATGCTGCTGTGTCAGGCAAGTCCTACGCTTTAACAATGCCTTTGGGTAAGTGTATGGTTTTTGCAAATAAAATTTAAATTAGAGCTTGATCTGTAGCACCACAAATACTACAAAGTACTGAATGTGGGACTGACTGGTTTCTTACTCCACCATGTGTAAACCTCTCTGCTCTCTTCATGTGCATTTTGTACAGATTCAAGTTGCCAGCCCTGGTACAAAGCTGTGATCAGTTATTCTGGAGGGTGAGGAGTTATTACAACACAGGTATATGGGAAAAGGATAAACGAGGGAAAACTAAATAATTCCATTTAAGAATGGACATTTTTTCCTCTATTTTTAGTCACATCAGTAAAATACTCTACAAGGTCACGTATCCTCTGCATATGTAGCTGAAAGGATTTTTTTGTGCAGTGATATTCATTTTGCAACAGCTTATAATAAGATGTCACTCGCAATGCTCTGGTCACTGAGTATGTTAAGGCTTGTTTATTAGGCAGAAAACTGCAGTAAATCATAGTCAGGTAGTTATTACTGGGAATGCAGTGTCTTGCTATCAATACAGCTCTGAACTTTTGGAAATTCAGGACACAACAACTCAGACTATCCCGTGAACATATCCCACTGATTCTTAATGCATTAAATAATCACAGTTTAATCTGCCGGTCTCCTTTTAGCCGTTCACATCAGGGAACAGATTTGTTTTAAATGATGTCTTGCAGCTATTTTCTTTTTGCCTGTTCAGTTAATTCACACTAAAGCAAACAGTCTGCCTACCTTAAGCCTCACGTAGTAATTCCTGTCCATGCAAAAGATTACAAAGGGCAACCACATCAAAATGTACCACATCTCACCCGCTTTCTTCAAAGTGCAAAACAACAGAGAGCCTCCTGAGTTGGTATTTGTCTATTTGAATTCCATTTAAGACCCTCTCAGAGAAGCTGTACTGCTAACCCATCACAGCAAAAGGGAAAAGCAAAGCTGGCATCTAGCTCCTGGGAGGCGTGGCCAGCCTACCTGTGGGAGGAGGAGGAGGAGGCCGGTCTTGCTCAGGTGCTCAGGGAATAGCCGATCGCCAGCGCCGCTGGGGTCAGGAAGGAATTTTCCCCCGGGGCAGATTGGCACTGGTCCCCGGGGGTTTTTTGCCTTCCTCTGCAGCACTGCGCAGGACCGCTTGTTGTCAGGGCTCCTCTGCTCCATTTTGGCTGGGTCACTGCCTGCTGCTCACGCCTGCCCCACGAAGATGGCCTCTCGTGCCCTGCAGCTGGGGGGAGGCAGGCTTTTTTTGCCCCCGGTGGGCTAGCAAGCGTCGCCGGGGGGGGTTTTGCCTGCCTCTGCAGCACTGAGCAGCGGCCCCTTGCCAGGCCTGCTTTGGGCCCCTTTGGCCAGGTGCCTGCTGCTCATGCTCCACGAAGGTGGCCCTCGTGCCCCGTGTCCGGGGAGAGGAAGCTTTCTAGACTCCCCGGGCGGGCCCCAAGGGAGGCCCGCGGGGCTGTCTTCTTGTCCTCTGTGGCACTGAGCACAGCCCCTTGTCAGGGCTCCATTTCCCCAGGGCTTCTTGCTTGGGCAAAACAGCCGGCGCTTGGAAGGGCTCCAGCCTTGCTGCAGCAATAGACGCGCAGGGCAGGCACGAGAGCGCTTTTCCCGCAGCGCTGGCCGAGAAGCGCAGTGGCGGAGCAAGTTTTGGAAGGCCAAAAGGATGCTTATCATCGGCCTTCTTCTTCTTCTTCTTGTTCTTGTTCTTCTTGTTCTTTGTTTGTGTGTGGTGGGTACCGCTGCTCCTAGGTCAAGTTCTCCGTCTTGGGAGAGGACCCGGGACTGCTTGGCCTGTATTCCTGCTGCTGCTTTCTGTGGCTCTGTGGCTTTCCTTTGTCATAACATAACATGAAAGACCGTAAGATACCAAAGTATAATGAAAGATGACATACCAGAACATACTACAAAATAACACAACCAAACACAACAGAACCAGAACCATAACATAACCGCAACCATAACATAAAAAAACGCGATAAAAGAAACACTCCGTAACATTACACAAAGTTACATTAAAAAACCCAACATAAAACATAGGACAAGAAAACCCCAAAACTTCAGAAGAGAAGAGAAGAGAAGGAAAGGTAATAGGAAAGGAAAAAGGAAAGGAAGAGATTGAAAGCAAAGCAAAGGAAAGCAAAGGAAAGCAAAGGAAAGCAAGGAAAATCAAAGAAAAAGAAAGGAAAATAAAGGGGAAAAAAGAAAACAAAAGCAAAGTAAGTAAAAGAAAAGGAAACTAAAGGACAAGAAAAGAAAAGAGAAAAACGAAAAAAGCCAAGAAAAGAAAAGAAGAAAAATGAAAATAAAAAGGAAAGGAAAGGAAAAAATAACAGAAAAGAAAAAGAAGAGAAGGATAGAGAAGAAAAGAGGTGAAAAGAGAAGAGAAGAAAGAGAAGAGAAGAAAAGGAAAGAGAAAAGAAAAGAAAGGAATTCTCTTACATGTAAAGTAACATAAGAGAAGATATCATCACAAGCTATAAAACAACCTAAAAGAAACAGCTAACGAAGAGAATAGAACATAAAAGCAAAGAAAAGCCATGAAAAGTCAAGAAAAGAGAAAAGAATTGAAAAGGATTCAGAAAAAACCGATAGCATCATGTAAAGTAATGTAACATAGAATAACAGAAAAAGCAAAGCAGAGCAAAGCAAAGCAAGAGAAATAAGAAGACAAATCGCTTCCATAAAAATACATACCATACCATAGCATAGCATAGCATACCATAGCATACCACCGCATTACATTATATTATAATAAAATACATAAGCAAATGAAACATAAAATATAGTATAATATAAGACAACAAACGAGAAGAGAAGAGAATGAAAGGAATGACAGGAAAGAAAAGAAAAAAGAACCAAAAAGAAAAGAAAAGAATTCTCTTTTGTATAAAGTAACATAAGAGAAGATACCATGCCATGCCATTCCAAACCATACCAGTCCATACCATACCAAAGGAAAGGAAAGGTATAGACTCAAAGTAAAGGAAAAGCAAAGCAGAGAAGAGAAGAGAAAAGAGAAAATGATTCAGAATTATTACATAATATTACATAATCTAAAATAACGTAAAATCAACAAGATATCCTAATGAACAGAACAGAATGGAAAAAGAAAAAAGAAAAAGCAAAGCAGAGAAGAAAAGGATTCAGAAAAATAACACAGCATCATGTAAAGTAATGTAACATAGAATAACAGCAAAAGCAAAGGAAAGCAAAGCAAAGAGAAAAATAATAGACAAGACAAATGGATTCCATAAACGTACGTAACATAACATAACATAACATAACATAACATAACATAACATAACATAACATAACATATATATTACATGTAACATGACAGATCATAACATAACATAACAGGGCATAACATTACATCACATAATATAGCATGACATGACATGAGATGACATCTCGTAACATAACATAAAATTTCATAACAATAAAATAGAAAAGAATTTAAATAAATAAACTAGAATAAAGACAACTGTGATTTGTGATCTTGAAAGTGTTTTTGAAAATGATAGACCAGACCAGAGCAGACCTACAACGACCATCTCGTCCAAGTGCCTGAGCACTTCAGGGCTGACCAAAGTCCAAGCATGGCACTAAGGGCGCTGTGCAAATGCCTCTGCAACACTGGCCGGCGTGGGGCATGGAGCACCCCGCTCGGAAGCCTGTTCCAGGGTTTGGCAACCCCCTTGGGAAAGAAATGCTTCCGCGTGTCATGTCCGACCCTCCCCTGACGGTCGCAGCTCGGAGCCATTCCCCCGCGCCCCGGCCCTGGGTCCCAGGGAGAAGAGAGCAGCACCTCCATCTGCGCTTCCCCTCCGCAGGAAGCTGGAGAGAGCAGCGAGGTCGCCCTGCAGCCCCCTTCTCTCCAAACTAGACAAGCCCAGAGTCCTCAGCTGCTCCTCAGAGGACATGCCTGCCAGCCCCTTTGCCACCTTGCTTTGGTGGCCGCCTCGAGACGCTTTCAAGTACCTCCACATCCTTTTGAAAGGCTGGGGCCCAATTTACGGGATTGCATTCCTGCACTGTGATCCGCGCCCCCCCGCCCCGCCCAAGTAGGGGAACGCGATTAGTGGAGCTCTAGTGAGTTCTTTCAGGATGTGCTGTTCCCACCTGCATTTGCCTTGTCGGGCCCTTTGCAAAGAGGAAAGCATGGCCTTCAAATGCACGGGCTACCGGTTCCTTTTCCAGTGGAGCTCAAAACATGGGTTGCAGCTCACAAATGCCACGGGCTTGGAAATCCTCGCGACTTCAAGCCTGTCTTTTTTGCTACGCGCCCTCTGGGCAGGGGGCCCTCCTGGCCCGTGGAATTTGTCTCTAGCCTCCCTCTGCCTGCTGAGCCTTCAGAGCCATGGGCAAGGACACGGGCAAGGGCCTGTCTGGTCACACGGAGCTTGCCCCACAATGTGGAGCTTCGTTCACTGAAGAGACAGAGTCTGGCAGCTTTCTGCACTCCTTGCACCAGTTTTGCAAACTAAGGACCAAGCGTGTGCTGGGAGATTGTTGTTCCTAGCTTCATTTATTAATGAAAAAACCCAAAGAATGAAGTTCCTCTCTATCTGAGTGACGTCGTCAGTGATTTCATCACGCCGACATTCTGCGGTAATTTCCAGCGGGCGTCTAAGAAGGAAGCTCTTCAGTCCTCCTTTGCAGCTCTCTTGCAGGCACGTAGGGACTCGCAAAGAGAGGCGGTTGGCCTTTAGTGTCGGATGGCCGCCTGGCATACCCCCCAGAGACAGCCCTGGGCTTGTCCTTGGGAGCCGAGTGGCTGGGGGGGCGTCAGGGACGCCCAGCAGCTGTGCCTGCTGCATGGCCACCAAGGGCAGGGACAGCCCCTGGGCCTCCTGGGCACGGGGACTGCCTTGGGGCCAGCAATCCAAAGGCCGGTCTTCCTTCCTTCCTTCCTTCCTTCCTTCCTTCCTTCCTTCCTTCCTTCCTTCCTTCCTTCCTTCCTTCCTTCCTTCCTTCCTTCCTTCCTTCCTTCCTTCCTTCCTCCAAAGGATGCTGGGCAGAGGGGCAGTGGGCGGGGCTGCGCCTGAGGGGCCCCGTCACCCCCATGTCACAGTGCCGCCACCATGGCAACGCAGCAGTCACAATGCCCCGCGCGGCAGGATCCAAGGGAGCATCCTCCCGTGCGCCACTGCCAGAGCTGGCCTGGGGACAGGCCAGAGCCCTCCGAGAGGGGGTCCTTAAGGAGCCGGTGGGATTGCTTGGAGGGGGCTGGGCGAGGACCACCCTGCGGGGGCAGGACGAGGCTGATGGAGGTTCCTGAGGAGCGCTGCAGAGCTGGCCGTCCTCATCCCCTGCGGAGCCAGGGGCAGCAGCAAGTAAAGAAATGGGATGCAGAGATGTTGCCAGGGGTCCCAGAGCAGGTGCGGGAGGGCTTCTTGTTCCCAGAGGAGATCAGGCCAGGGGCCTTCTGCCCCTCAGATGGCTCCAGGCTAGGGCCGAGAATTAGGGCTTGGGCATCTAGCTCCTGGGAGGCGTGGCCAGCCTACCTGTGGGAGGAGGAGGAGGAGGAGGCCGGTCTTGCTCAGGTGCTCAGGGAATAGCCGATCGCCAGCGCCGCTGGGGTCAGGAAGGAATTTTCCCCCGGGGCAGATTGGCACTGGTCCCCGGGGGTTTTTTGCCTTCCTCTGCAGCACTGCGCAGGACCGCTTGTTGTCAGGGCTCCTCTGCTCCATTTTGGCTGGGTCACTGCCTGCTGCTCACGCCTGCCCCACGAAGATGGCCTCTCGTGCCCTGCAGCTGGGGGGAGGCAGGCTTTTTTTGCCCCCGGTGGGCTAGCAAGCGTCGCCGGGGGGGGTTTTGCCTGCCTCTGCAGCACTGAGCAGCGGCCCCTTGCCAGGCCTGCTTTGGGCCCCTTTGGCCAGGTGCCTGCTGCTCATGCTCCACGAAGGTGGCCCTCGTGCCCCGCGTCCGGGGAGAGGAAGCTTTCTAGACTCCCCGGGCGGGCCCCAAGGGAGGCCCGCGGGGCTGTCTTCTTGTCCTCTGTGGCACTGAGCACAGCCCCTTGTCAGGGCTCCATTTCCCCAGGGCTTCTTGCTTGGGCAAAACAGCCGGCGCTTGGAAGGGCTCCAGCCTTGCTGCAGCAATAGACGCGCAGGGCAGGCACGAGAGCGCTTTTCCCGCAGCGCTGGCCGAGAAGCGCAGTGGCGGAGCAAGTTTTGGAAGGCCAAAAGGATGCTTATCATCGGCCTTCTTCTTGTTCTTCTTGTTCTTGTTCTTCTTGTTCTTGTTCTTCTTGTTCTTTGTTTGTGTGTGGTGGGTACCGCTGCTCCTAGGTCAAGTTCTCCGTCTTGGGAGAGGACCCGGGACTGCTTGGCCTGTATTCCTGCTGCTGCTTTCTGTGGCTCTGTGGCTTTCCTTTGTCATAAAATAACATGAAAGACCGTAAGATACCAAAGTATAATGAAAGATGACATACCAGAACATACTACAAAATAACACAACCAAACACAACAGAACCATAACCATAACATAACCGCAACCATAACATAAAAAAACGCGATAAAAGAAACACTCCGTAACATTACACAAAGTTACATTAAAAAACCCAACATAAAACATAGGACAAGAAAACCCCAAAACTTCAGAAGAGAAGAGAAGAGAAGGAAAGGTAATAGGAAAGGAAAAAGGAAAGGAAGAGATTGAAAGCAAAGCAAAGGAAAGCAAAGGAAAGCAAAGGAAAGCAAGGAAAATCAAAGACAAAGAAAGGAAAATAAAGGGGAAAAAAGAAAACAAAAGCAAAGTAAGTAAAAGAAAAGGAAACTAAAGGACAAGAAAAGAAAAGAGAAAAAAGAAAAAAAGACAAGAAAAGAAAAGAAGAAAAATGAAAATAAAAAGGAAAGGAAAGGAAAAAATAACAGAAAAGAAAAAGAAGAGAAGAATAGAGAAGAAAAGAGGTGAAAAGAGAAGAGAAGAAAGAGAAGAGAAGAAAAGGAAAGAGAAAAGAAAAGAAAGGAATTCTCTTACATGTAAAGTAACATAAGAGAAGATATCATTACAAGCTATAAAACAACCTAAAAGAAACAGCTAACGAAGAGAATAGAACATAAAAGCAAAGAAAAGCCATGAAAAGTCAAGAAAAGAGAAAAGAATTGAAAAGGATTCAGAAAAAACCGATAGCATCATGTAAAGTAATGTAACATAGAATAACAGAAAAAGCAAAGCAGAGCAAAGCAAAGCAAGAGAAATAAGAAGACAAATCGCTTCCATAAAAATACATACCATAGCATAGCATAGCATACCATAGCATACCACCGCATTACATTATATTATAATAAAATACATAAGCAAATGAAACATAAAATATAGTATAATATAAGACAACAAACGAGAAGAGAAGAGAATGAAAGGAATGACAGGAAAGAAAAGAAAAAAGAACCAAAAAGAAAAGAAAAGAATTCTCTTTTGTATAAAGTAACATAAGAGAAGATACCATGCCATGCCATTCCAAACCATACCAGTCCATACCATACCAAAGGAAAGGAAAGGTATAGACTCAAAGTAAAGGAAAAGCAAAGCAGAGAAGAGAAGAGAAAAGAGAAAATTATTCAGAATTATTACATAATATTACATAATCTAAAATAACGTAAAATCAACAAGATATCCTAATGAACAGAACAGAATGGAAAAAGAAAAAAGAAAAAGCAAAGCAGAGAAGAAAAGGATTCAGAAAAATAACACAGCATCATGTAAAGTAATGTAACATAGAATAACAGCAAAAGCAAAGGAAAGCAAAGCAAAGAGAAAAATAATAGACAAGACAAATGGATTCCATAAACGTACGTAACGTAACATAACATAACATAACATAACATAACATAACATAACATAACATAACATAACATAACATATATATTACATGTAACATGACAGATCATAACATAACATAACAGGGCATAACATTACATCACATAATATAGCATGACATGACATGAGATGACATCTCGTAAGATAACATAAAATTTCATAACAATAAAATAGAAAAGAATTTAAATAAATAAACTAGAATAAAGACAACTGTGATTTGTGATCTTGAAAGTGTTTTTGAAAATGATAGACCAGACCAGAGCAGACCTACAACGACCATCTCGTCCAAGTGCCTGAGCACTTCAGGGCTGACCAAAGTCCAAGCATGGCACTAAGGGCGCTGTGCAAATGCCTCTGCAACACTGGCCGGCGTGGGGCATGGAGCACCCCGCTCGGAAGCCTGTTCCAGGGTTTGGCAACCCCCTTGGGAAAGAAATGCTTCCGCGTGTCATCTCCGACCCTCCCCTGACGGTCGCAGCTCGGAGCCATTCCCCCGCGCCCCGGCCCTGGGTCCCAGGGAGAAGAGAGCAGCACCTCCATCTGCGCTTCCCCTCCGCAGGAAGCTGGAGAGAGCAGCGAGGTCGCCCTGCAGCCCCCTTCTCTCCAAACTAGACAAGCCCAGAGTCCTCAGCTGCTCCTCAGAGGACATGCCTGCCAGCCCCTTTGCCACCTTGCTTTGGTGGCCGCCTCGAGACGCTTTCAAGTACCTCCACATCCTTTTGAAAGGCTGGGGCCCAATTTACGGGATTGCATTCCTGCACTGTGATCCGCGCCCCCCCGCCCCGCCCAAGTAGGGGAACGCGATTAGTGGAGCTCTAGTGAGTTCTTTCAGGATGTGCTGTTCCCACCTGCATTTGCCTTGTCGGGCCCTTTGCAAAGAGGAAAGCATGGCCTTCAAATGCACGGGCTACCGGTTCCTTTTCCAGTGGAGCTCAAAACATGGGTTGCAGCTCACAAATGCCACGGGCTTGGAAATCCTCGCGACTTCAAGCCTGTCTTTTTTGCTACGCGCCCTCTGGGCAGGGGGCCCTCCTGGCCCGTGGAATTTGTCTCTAGCCTCCCTCTGCCTGCTGAGCCTTCAGAGCCATGGGCAAGGACACGGGCAAGGGCCTGTCTGGTCACACGGAGCTTGCCCCACAATCTGGAGCTTCGTTCACTGAAGAGACAGAGTCTGGCAGCTTTCTGCACTCCTTGCACCAGTTTTGCAAACTAAGGACCAAGCGTGTGCTGGGAGATTGTTGTTCCTAGCTTCATTTATTAATGAAAAAACCCAAAGAATGAAGTTCCTCTGTATCTGAGTGACGTCGTCAGTGATTTCATCACGCCGACATTCTGCGGTAATTTCCAGCGGGCGTCTAAGAAGGAAGCTCTTCAGTCCTCCTTTGCAGCTCTCTTGCAGGCACGTAGGGACTCGCAAAGAGAGGCGGTTGGCCTTTAGTGTCGGATGGCCGCCTGGCATACCCCCCAGAGACAGCCCTGGGCTTGTCCTTGGGAGCCGAGTGGCTGGGGGGGCGTCAGGGACGCCCAGCAGCTGTGCCTGCTGCATGGCCACCAAGGGCAGGGACAGCCCCTGGGCCTCCTGGGCACGGGGACTGCCTTGGGGCCAGCAATCCAAAGGCCGGTCTTCCTTCCTTCCTTCCTTCCTTCCTTCCTTCCTTCCTTCCTTCCTTCCTTCCTTCCTTCCTTCCTTCCTTCCCTTTGTTTTCCTTCCTTCCTTCCTTCCTCCAAAGGATGCTGGGCAGAGGGGCAGTGGGCGGGGCTGCGCCTGCGGGGCCCCGTCACCCCCATGTCACAGTGCCGCCACCATGGCAACGCAGCAGTCACAATGCCCCGCGCGGCAGGATCCAAGGGAGCATCCTCCCGTGCGCCACTGCCAGAGCTGGCCTGGGGACAGGCCAGAGCCCTCCGAGAGGGGGTCCTTAAGGAGCCGGTGGGATTGCTTGGAGGGGGCTGGGCGAGGACCACCCTGCAGGGGGCAGGACGAGGCTGATGGAGGTTCCTGAGGAGCGCTGCAGAGCTGGCCGTCCTCATCCCCTGCGGAGCCAGGGGCAGCAGCAAGTAAAGAAATGGGATGCAGAGATGTTGCCAGGGGTCCCAGAGCAGGTGCGGGAGGGCTTCTTGTTCCCAGAGGAGATCAGGCCAGGGGCCTTCTGCCCCTCAGATGGCTCCAGGCTAGGGCCGAGAATTAGGGCTTGGGCATCTAGCTCCTGGGAGGCGTGGCCAGCCTACCTGTGGGAGGAGGAGGAGGAGGCCGGTCTTGCTCAGGTGCTCAGGGAATAGCCGATCGCCAGCGCCGCTGGGGTCAGGAAGGAATTTTCCCCCGGGGCAGATTGGCACTGGTCCCCGGGGGTTTTTTGCCTTCCTCTGCAGCACTGCGCAGGACCGCTTGTTGTCAGGGCTCCTCTGCTCCATTTTGGCTGGGTCACTGCCTGCTGCTCACGCCTGCCCCACGAAGATGGCCTCTCGTGCCCTGCAGCTGGGGGGAGGCAGGCTTTTTTTGCCCCCGGTGGGCTAGCAAGCGTCGCCGGGGGGGGTTTTGCCTGCCTCTGCAGCACTGAGCAGCGGCCCCTTGCCAGGCCTGCTTTGGGCCCCTTTGGCCAGGTGCCTGCTGCTCATGCTCCACGAAGGTGGCCCTCGTGCCCCGTGTCCGGGGAGAGGAAGCTTTCTAGACTCCCGGGGCGGGCCCCAAGGGAGGCCCGCGGGGCTGTCTTCTTGTCCTCTGTGGCACTGAGCACAGCCCCTTGTCAGGGCTCCATTTCCCCAGGGCTTCTTGCTTGGGCAAAACAGCCGGCGCTTGGAAGGGCTCCAGCCTTGCTGCAGCAATAGACGCGCAGGGCAGGCACGAGAGCGCTTTTCCCGCAGCGCTGGCCGAGAAGCGCAGTGGCGGAGCAAGTTTTGGAAGGCCAAAAGGATGCTTATCATCGGCCTTCTTCTTCTTCTTCTTCTTCTTGTTCTTCTTGTTCTTGTTCTTCTTGTTCTTTGTTTGTGTGTGGTGGGTACCGCTGCTCCTAGGTCAAGTTCTCCGTCTTGGGAGAGGACCCGGGACTGCTTGGCCTGTATTCCTGCTGCTGCTTTCTGTGGCTCTGTGGCTTTCCTTTGTCATAAAATAACATGAAAGACCGTAAGATACCAAAGTATAATGAAAGATGACATACCAGAACATACTACAAAATAACACAACCAAACACAACAGAACCATAACCATAACATAACCGCAACCATAACATAAAAAACGCGATAAAAGAAACACTCCGTAACATTACACAAAGTTACATTAAAAAACCCAACATAAAACATAGGACAAGAAAACCCCAAAACTTCAGAAGAGAAGAGAAGAGAAGGAAAGGTAATAGGAAAGGAAAAAGGAAAGGAAGAGATTGAAAGCAAAGCAAAGGAAAGCAAAGGAAAGCAAAGGAAAGCAAGGAAAATCAAAGACAAAGAAAGGAAAATAAAGGGGAAAAAAGAAAACAAAAGCAAAGTAAGTAAAAGAAAAGGAAACTAAAGGACAAGAAAAGAAAAGAGAAAAACGAAAAAAGCCAAGAAAAGAAAAGAAGAAAAATGAAAATAAAAAGGAAAGGAAAGGAAAAAATAACAGAAAAGAAAAAGAAGAGAAGAATAGAGAAGAAAAGAGGTGAAAAGAGAAGAGAAGAAAGAGAAGAGAAGAAAAGGAAAGAGAAAAGAAAAGAAAGGAATTCTCTTACATGTAAAGTAACATAAGAGAAGATATCATTACAAGCTATAAAACAACCTAAAAGAAACAGCTAACGAAGAGAATAGAACATAAAAGCAAAGAAAAGCCATGAAAAGTCAAGAAAAGAGAAAAGAATTGAAAAGGATTCAGAAAAAACCGATAGCATCATGTAAAGTAATGTAACATAGAATAACAGAAAAAGCAAAGCAGAGCAAAGCAAAGCAAGAGAAATAAGAAGACAAATCGCTTCCATAAAAATACATACCATAGCATAGCATAGCATAGCATACCATAGCATACCACCGCATTACATTATATTATAATAAAATACATAAGCAAATGAAACATAAAATATAGTATAATATAAGACAACAAACGAGAAGAGAAGAGAAGAGAATGAAAGGAATGACAGGAAAGAAAAGAAAAAAGAACCAAAAAGAAAAGAAAAGAATTCTCTTTTGTATAAAGTAACATAAGAGAAGATACCATGCCATGCCATTCCAAACCATACCAGTCCATACCATACCAAAGGAAAGGAAAGGTATAGACTCAAAGTAAAGGAAAAGCAAAGCAGAGAAGAGAAGAGAAAAGAGAAAATTATTCAGAATTATTACATAATATTACATAATCTAAAATAACGTAAAATCAACAAGATATCCTAATGAACAGAACAGAATGGAAAAAGAAAAAAGAAAAAGCAAAGCAGAGAAGAAAAGGATTCAGAAAAATAACACAGCATCATGTAAAGTAATGTAACATAGAATAACAGCAAAAGCAAAGGAAAGCAAAGCAAAGAGAAAAATAATAGACAAGACAAATGGATTCCATAAACGTACGTAACATAACATAACGTAACGTAACATAACATAACATAACATAACATAACATAACATAACATATATATTACATGTAACATGACAGATCATAACATAACATAACAGGGCATAACATTACATCACATAATATAGCATGACATGACATGAGATGACATCTCGTAAGATAACATAAAATTTCATAACAATAAAATAGAAAAGAATTTAAATAAATAAACTAGAATAAAGACAACTGTGATTTGTGATCTTGAAAGTGTTTTTGAAAATGATAGACCAGACCAGAGCAGACCTACAACGACCATCTCGTCCAAGTGCCTGAGCACTTCAGGGCTGACCAAAGTCCAAGCATGGCACTAAGGGCGCTGTGCAAATGCCTCTGCAACACTGGCCGGCGTGGGGCATGGAGCACCCCGCTCGGAAGCCTGTTCCAGGGTTTGGCAACCCCCTTGGGAAAGAAATGCTTCCGCGTGTCATCTCCGACCCTCCCCTGACGGTCGCAGCTCGGAGCCATTCCCCCGCGCCCCGGCCCTGGGTCCCAGGGAGAAGAGAGCAGCACCTCCATCTGCGCTTCCCCTCCGCAGGAAGCTGGAGAGAGCAGCGAGGTCGCCCTGCAGCCCCCTTCTCTCCAAACTAGACAAGCCCAGAGTCCTCAGCTGCTCCTCAGAGGACATGCCTGCCAGCCCCTTTGCCACCTTGCTTTGGTGGCCGCCTCGAGACGCTTTCAAGTACCTCCACATCCTTTTGAAAGGCTGGGGCCCAATTTACGGGATTGCATTCCTGCACTGTGATCCGCGCCCCCCCGCCCCGCCCAAGTAGGGGAACGCGATTAGTGGAGCTCTAGTGAGTTCTTTCAGGATGTGCTGTTCCCACCTGCATTTGCCTTGTCGGGCCCTTTGCAAAGAGGAAAGCATGGCCTTCAAATGCACGGGCTACCGGTTCCTTTTCCAGTGGAGCTCAAAACATGGCTGGCAGCTCACAAATGCCACGGGCTTGGAAATCCTCGCGACTTCAAGCCTGTCTTTTTTGCTACGCGCCCTCTGGGCAGGGGGCCCTCCTGGCCCGTGGAATTTGTCTCTAGCCTCCCTCTGCCTGCTGAGCCTTCAGAGCCATGGGCAAGGACACGGGCAAGGGCCTGTCTGGTCACACGGAGCTTGCCCCACAATGTGGAGCTTCGTTCACTGAAGAGACAGAGTCTGGCAGCTTTCTGCACTCCTTGCACCAGTTTTGCAAACTAAGGACCAAGCGTGTGCTGGGAGATTGTTGTTCCTAGCTTCATTTATTAATGAAAAAACCCAAAGAATGAAGTTCCTCGGTATCTGAGTGACGTCGTCAGTGATTTCATCACGCCGACATTCTGCGGTAATTTCCAGCGGGCGTCTAAGAAGGAAGCTCTTCAGTCCTCCTTTGCAGCTCTCTTGCAGGCACGTAGGGACTCGCAAAGAGAGGCGGTTGGCCTTTAGTGTCGGATGGCCGCCTGGCATACCCCCCAGAGACAGCCCTGGGCTTGTCCTTGGGAGCCGAGTGGCTGGGGGGGCGTCAGGGACGCCCAGCAGCTGTGCCTGCTGCATGGCCACCAAGGGCAGGGACAGCCCCTTGGCACGGGGACTGCCTTGGGGCCAGCAACCCTCCCTCCCTTCCTTCCTTCCTTCCTTCCTTCCTTCCTTCGTCTTTGTTTTCCTTCCTTCCTTCCTTCCTTCCTTCCTTCCTCCAAAGGATGCTGGGCAGAGGGGCAGTGGGCGGGGCTGCGCCTGAGGGGCCCCGTCACCCCCATGTCACAGTGCCGCCACCATGGCAACGCAGCAGTCACAATGCCCCGCGCGGCAGGATCCAAGGGAGCATCCTCCCGTGCGCCACTGCCAGAGCTGGCCTGGGGACAGGCCAGAGCCCTCCGAGAGGGGGTCCTTAAGGAGCCGGTGGGATTGCTTGGAGGGGGCTGGGCGAGGACCACCCTGCAGGGGCAGGACGAGGCTGATGGAGGTTCCTGAGGAGCGCTGCAGAGCTGGCCGTCCTCATCCCCTGCGGAGCCAGGGGCAGCAGCAAGTAAAGAAATGGGATGCAGAGATGTTGCCAGGGGTCCCAGAGCAGGCGCGGGAGGGCTTCTTGTTCC
Source organism: Balearica regulorum gibbericeps (assembly GCF_011004875.1). Lineage (NCBI taxonomy): Eukaryota > Metazoa > Chordata > Aves > Gruiformes > Gruidae > Balearica > Balearica regulorum. Next base: position 110,595,041 of record NC_046185.1, on the reverse strand, counting down.
CAGAGGAGATCAGGCCAGGGGCCTTCTGCCCCTCAGATGGCTCCAGGCTAGGGCCGAGAATTAGGGCTTGGGCATCTAGCTCCTGGGAGGCGTGGCCAGCCTACCTGTGGGAGGAGGAGGAGGAGGCCGGTCTTGCTCAGGTGCTCAGGGAATAGCCGATCGCCAGCGCCGCTGGGGTCAGGAAGGAATTTTCCCCCGGGGCAGATTGGCACTGGTCCCCGGGGGTTTTTTGCCTTCCTCTGCAGCACTGCGCAGGACCGCTTGTTGTCAGGGCTCCTCTGCTCCATTTTGGCTGGGTTACTGCCTGCTGCTCACGCCTGCCCCACGAAGATGGCCTCTCGTGCCCTGCAGCTGGGGGGAGGCAGGCTTTTTTTGCCCCCGGTGGGCTAGCAAGCGTCGCCGGGGGGGGTTTTGCCTGCCTCTGCAGCACTGAGCAGCGGCCCCTTGCCAGGCCTGCTTTGGGCCCCTTTGGCCAGGTGCCTGCTGCTCATGCTCCACGAAGGTGGCCCTCGTGCCCCGCGTCCGGGGAGAGGAAGCTTTCTAGACTCCCCGGGCGGGCCCCAAGGGAGGCCCGCGGGGCTGTCTTCTTGTCCTCTGTGGCACTGAGCACAGCCCCTTGTCAGGGCTCCATTTCCCCAGGGCTTCTTGCTTGGGCAAAACAGCCGGCGCTTGGAAGGGCTCCAGCCTTGCTGCAGCAATAGACGCGCAGGGCAGGCACGAGAGCGCTTTTCCCGCAGCGCTGGCCGAGAAGCGCAGTGGCGGAGCAAGTTTTGGAAGGCCAAAAGGATGCTTATCATCGGCCTTCTTCTTCTTCTTGTTCTTCTTCTTCTTGTTCTTCTTGTTCTTTGTTTGTGTGTGGTGGGTACCGCTGCTCCTAGGTCAAGTTCTCCGTCTTGGGAGAGGACCCGGGACTGCTTGGCCTGTATTCCTGCTGCTGCTTTCTGTGGCTCTGTGGCTTTCCTTTGTCATAACATAACATGAAAGACCGTAAGATACCAAAGTATAATGAAAGATGACATACCAGAACATACTACAAAATAACACAACCAAACACAACAGAACCATAACCATAACATAACCGCAACCATAACATAAAAAACGCGATAAAAGAAACACTCCGTAACATTACACAAAGTTACATTAAAAAACCCAACATAAAACATAGGACAAGAAAACCCCAAAACTTCAGAAGAGAAGAGAAGAGAAGGAAAGGTAATAGGAAAGGAAAAAGGAAAGGAAGAGATTGAAAGCAAAGCAAAGGAAAGCAAAGGAAAGCAAAGGAAAGCAAGGAAAATCAAAGACAAAGAAAGGAAAATAAAGGGGAAAAAAGAAAACAAAAGCAAAGTAAGTAAAAGAAAAGGAAACTAAAGGACAAGAAAAGAAAAGAGAAAAACGAAAAAAGCCAAGAAAAGAAAAGAAGAAAAATGAAAATAAAAAGGAAAGGAAAGGAAAAAATAACAGAAAAGAAAAAGAAGAGAAGAATAGAGAAGAAAAGAGGTGAAAAGAGAAGAGAAGAAAGAGAAGAGAAGAAAAGAAAAGAGAAAAGAAAGGAATTCTCTTACATGTAAAGTAACATAAGAGAAGATATCATACAAGCTATAAAACAACCTAAAAGAAACAGCTAACGAAGAGAATAGAACATAAAAGCAAAGAAAAGCCATGAAAAGTCAAGAAAAGAGAAAAGAATTGAAAAGGATTCAGAAAAAACCGATAGCATCATGTAAAGTAATGTAACACAGAATAACAGAAAAAGCAAAGCAGAGCAAAGCAAAGCAAGAGAAATAAGAAGACAAATCGCTTCCATAAAAATACATACCATACCATACCATAGCATAGCATACCATATCATACCACCGCATTACATTATATTATAATAAAATACATAAGCAAATGAAACATAAAATATAGTATAATATAAGACAACAAACGAGAAGAGAAGAAGAGAATGAAAGGAATGACAGGAAAGAAAAGAAAAAAGAACCAAAAAGAAAAGAAAAGAATTCTCTTTTGTATAAAGTAACATAAGAGAAGATACCATGCCATGCCATTCCAAACCATACCAGTCCATACCATACCAAAGGAAAGGAAAGGTATAGACTCAAAGTAAAGGAAAAGCAAAGCAGAGAAGAGAAGAGAAAAGAGAAAATTATTCAGAATTATTACATAATATTACATAATCTAAAATAACGTAAAATCAACAAGATATCCTAATGAACAGAACAGAATGGAAAAAGAAAAAAGAAAAAGCAAAGCAGAGAAGAAAAGGATTCAGAAAAATAACACAGCATCATGTAAAGTAATGTAACATAGAATAACAGCAAAAGCAAAGGAAAGCAAAGCAAAGAGAAAAATAATAGACAAGACAAATGGATTCCATAAACGTACGTAACATAACATAACATAACATAACATAACATAACATAACATAACATAACATAACATAACATAACATATATATTACATGTAACATGACAGATCATAACATAACATAACAGGGCATAACATTACATCACATAATATAGCATGACATGACATGAGATGACATCTCGTAAGATAACATAAAATTTCATAACAATAAAATAGAAAAGAATTTAAATAAATAAACTAGAATAAAGACAACTGTGATTTGTGATCTTGAAAGTGTTTTTGAAAATGATAGACCAGACCAGAGCAGACCTACAACGACCATCTCGTCCAAGTGCCTGAGCACTTCAGGGCTGACCAAAGTCCAAGCATGGCACTAAGGGCGCTGTGCAAATGCCTCTGCAACACTGGCCGGCGTGGGGCATGGAGCACCCCGCTCGGAAGCCTGTTCCAGGGTTTGGCAACCCCCTTGGGAAAGAAATGCTTCCGCGTGTCATCTCCGACCCTCCCCTGACGGTCGCAGCTCGGAGCCATTCCCCCGCGCCCCGGCCCTGGGTCCCAGGGAGAAGAGAGCAGCACCTCCATCTGCGCTTCCCCTCCGCAGGAAGCTGGAGAGAGCAGCGAGGTTGCCCTGCAGCCCCCTTCTCTCCAAACTAGACAAGCCCAGAGTCCTCAGCTGCTCCTCAGAGGACATGCCTGCCAGCCCCTTTGCCACCTTGCTTTGGTGGCCGCCTCGAGACGCTTTCAAGTACCTCCACATCCTTTTGAAAGGCTGGGGCCCAATTTACGGGATTGCATTCCTGCACTGTGATCCGCGCCCCCCCGCCCCGCCCAAGTAGGGGAACGCGATTAGTGGAGCTCTAGTGAGTTCTTTCAGGATGTGCTGTTCCCACCTGCATTTGCCTTGTCGGGCCCTTTGCAAAGAGGAAAGCATGGCCTTCAAATGCACGGGCTACCGGTTCCTTTTCCAGTGGAGCTCAAAACATGGGTTGCAGCTCACAAATGCCACGGGCTTGGAAATCCTCGCGACTTCAAGCCTGTCTTTTTTGCTACGCGCCCTCTGGGCAGGGGGCCCTCCTGGCCCGTGGAATTTGTCTCTAGCCTCCCTCTGCCTGCTGAGCCTTCAGAGCCATGGGCAAGGACACGGGCAAGGGCCTGTCTGGTCACACGGAGCTTGCCCCACAATCTGGAGCTTCGTTCACTGAAGAGACAGAGTCTGGCAGCTTTCTGCACTCCTTGCACCAGTTTTGCAAACTAAGGACCAAGCGTGTGCTGGGAGATTGTTGTTCCTAGCTTCATTTATTAATGAAAAAACCCAAAGAATGAAGTTCCTCTGTATCTGAGTGACGTCGTCAGTGATTTCATCACGCCGACATTCTGCGGTAATTTCCAGCGGGCGTCTAAGAAGGAAGCTCTTCAGTCCTCCTTTGCAGCTCTCTTGCAGGCACGTAGGGACTCGCAAAGAGAGGCGGTTGGCCTTTAGTGTCGGATGGCCGCCTGGCATACCCCCCAGAGACAGCCCTGGGCTTGTCCTTGGGAGCCGAGTGGCTGGGGGGGCGTCAGGGACGCCCAGCAGCTGTGCCTGCTGCATGGCCACCAAGGGCAGGGACAGCCCCTGGGCCTCCTGGGCACGGGGACTGCCTTGGGGCCAGCAATCCAAAGGCCGGTCTTCCTTCCTCCCTCCCTTCCTTCCTTCCTTCCTTCCTTCCTTCCTTCCTTCCTTCCTTCGTCTTGTTTTCCTTCCTTCCTTCCTTCCTTCCTTCCTTCCTTCCTCCAAAGGATGCTGGGCAGAGGGGCAGTGGGCGGGGCTGCGCCTGAGGGGCCCCGTCACCCCCATGTCACAGTGCCGCCACCATGGCAACGCAGCAGTCACAATGCCCCGCGCGGCAGGATCCAAGGGAGCATCCTCCCGTGCGCCACTGCCAGAGCTGGCCTGGGGACAGGCCAGAGCCCTCCGAGAGGGGGTCCTTAAGGAGCCGGTGGGATTGCTTGGAGGGGGCTGGGCGAGGACCACCCTGCAGGGGCAGGACGAGGCTGATGGAGGTTCCTGAGGAGCGCTGCAGAGCTGGCCGTCCTCATCCCCTGCGGAGCCAGGGGCAGCAGCAAGTAAAGAAATGGGATGCAGAGATGTTGCCAGGGGTCCCAGAGCAGGTGCGGGAGGGCTTCTTGTTCCCAGAGGAGATCAGGCCAGGGGCCTTCTGCCCCTCAGATGGCTCCAGGCTAGGGCCGAGAATTAGGGCTTGGGCATCTAGCTCCTGGGAGGCGTGGCCAGCCTACCTGTGGGAGGAGGAGGAGGAGGCCGGTCTTGCTCAGGTGCTCAGGGAATAGCCGATCGCCAGCGCCGCTGGGGTCAGGAAGGAATTTTCCCCCGGGGCAGATTGGCACTGGTCCCCGGGGGTTTTTTGCCTTCCTCTGCAGCACTGCGCAGGACCGCTTGTTGTCAGGGCTCCTCTGCTCCATTTTGGCTGGGTCACTGCCTGCTGCTCACGCCTGCCCCACGAAGATGGCCTCTCGTGCCCTGCAGCTGGGGGGAGGCAGGCTTTTTTTGCCCCCGGTGGGCTAGCAAGCGTCGCCGGGGGGGGTTTTGCCTGCCTCTGCAGCACTGAGCAGCGGCCCCTTGCCAGGCCTGCTTTGGGCCCCTTTGGCCAGGTGCCTGCTGCTCATGCTCCACGAAGGTGGCCCTCGTGCCCCGCGTCCGGGGAGAGGAAGCTTTCTAGACTCCCCGGGCGGGCCCCAAGGGAGGCCCGCGGGGCTGTCTTCTTGTCCTCTGTGGCACTGAGCACAGCCCCTTGTCAGGGCTCCATTTCCCCAGGGCTTCTTGCTTGGGCAAAACAGCCGGCGCTTGGAAGGGCTCCAGCCTTGCTGCAGCAATAGACGCGCAGGGCAGGCACGAGAGCGCTTTTCCCACAGCGCTGGCCGAGAAGCGCAGTGGCGGAGCAAGTTTTGGAAGGCCAAAAGGATGCTTATCATCGGCCTTCTTCTTCTTCTTCTTCTTGTTCTTCTTGTTCTTGTTCTTCTTGTTCTTTGTTTGTGTGTGGTGGGTACCGCTGCTCCTAGGTCAAGTTCTCCGTCTTGGGAGAGGACCCGGGACTGCTTGGCCTGTATTCCTGCTGCTGCTTTCTGTGGCTCTGTGGCTTTCCTTTGTCATAACATAACATGAAAGACCGTAAGATACCAAAGTATAATGAAAGATGACATACCAGAACATACTACAAAATAACACAACCAAACACAACAGAACCATAACCATAACGTAACCGCAACCATAACATAAAAAACGCGATAAAAGAAACACTCCGTAACATTACACAAAGTTACATTAAAAAACCCAACATAAAACATAGGACAAGAAAACCCCAAAACTTCAGAAGAGAAGAGAAGAGAAGGAAAGGTAATAGGAAAGGAAAAAGGAAAGGAAGAGATTGAAAGCAAAGCAAAGGAAAGCAAAGGAAAGCAAAGGAAAGCAAGGAAAATCAAAGACAAAGAAAGGAAAATAAAGGGGAAAAAAGAAAACAAAAGCAAAGTAAGTAAAAGAAAAGGAAACTAAAGGACAAGAAAAGAAAAGAGAAAAACGAAAAAAGCCAAGAAAAGAAAAGAAGAAAAATGAAAATAAAAAGGAAAGGAAAGGAAAAAATAACAGAAAAGAAAAAGAAGAGAAGAATAGAGAAGAAAAGAGGTGAAAAGAGAAGAGAAGAAAGAGAAGAGAAGAAAAGGAAAGAGAAAAGAAAAGAAAGGAATTCTCTTACATGTAAAGTAACATAAGAGAAGATATCATTACAAGCTATAAAACAACCTAAAAGAAACAGCTAACGAAGAGAATAGAACATAAAAGCAAAGAAAAGCCATGAAAAGTCAAGAAAAGAGAAAAGAATTGAAAAGGATTCAGAAAAAACCGATAGCATCATGTAAAGTAATGTAACACAGAATAACAGAAAAAGCAAAGCAGAGCAAAGCAAAGCAAGAGAAATAAGAAGACAAATCGCTTCCATAAAAATACATACCATACCATAGCATAGCATACCATATCATACCACCGCATTACATTATATTATAATAAAATACATAAGCAAATGAAACATAAAATATAGTATAATATAAGACAACAAACGAGAAGAGAAGAGAATGAAAGGAATGACAGGAAAGAAAAGAAAAAAGAACCAAAAAGAAAAGAAAAGAATTCTCTTTTGTATAAAGTAACATAAGAGAAGATACCATGCCATGCCATTCCAAACCATACCAGTCCATACCATACCAAAGGAAAGGAAAGGTATAGACTCAAAGTAAAGGAAAAGCAAAGCAGAGAAGAGAAGAGAAAAGAGAAAATTATTCAGAATTATTACATAATATTACATAATCTAAAATAACGTAAAATCAACAAGATATCCTAATGAACAGAACAGAATGGAAAAAGAAAAAAGAAAAAGCAAAGCAGAGAAGAAAAGGATTCAGAAAAATAACACAGCATCATGTAAAGTAATGTAACATAGAATAACAGCAAAAGCAAAGGAAAGCAAAGCAAAGAGAAAAATAATAGACAAGACAAATGGATTCCATAAACGTACGTAACATAACATAACATAACATAACATAACATAACATAACATAACATAACATAACATAACATAACATAACATAACATATATATTACATGTAACATGACAGATCATAACATAACATAACAGGGCATAACATTACATCACATAATATAGCATGACATGACATGAGATGACATCTCGTAACATAACATAAAATTTCATAACAATAAAATAGAAAAGAATTTAAATAAATAAACTAGAATAAAGACAACTGTGATTTGTGATCTTGAAAGTGTTTTTGAAAATGATAGACCAGACCAGAGCAGACCTACAACGACCATCTCGTCCAAGTGCCTGAGCACTTCAGGGCTGACCAAAGTCCAAGCATGGCACTAAGGGCGCTGTGCAAATGCCTCTGCAACACTGGCCGGCGTGGGGCATGGAGCACCCCGCTCGGAAGCCTGTTCCAGGGTTTGGCAACCCCCTTGGGAAAGAAATGCTTCCGCGTGTCATGTCCGACCCTCCCCTGACGGTCGCAGCTCGGAGCCATTCCCCCGCGCCCCGGCCCTGGGTCCCAGGGAGAAGAGAGCAGCACCTCCATCTGCGCTTCCCCTCCGCAGGAAGCTGGAGAGAGCAGCGAGGTTGCCCTGCAGCCCCCTTCTCTCCAAACTAGACAAGCCCAGAGTCCTCAGCTGCTCCTCAGAGGACATGCCTGCCAGCCCCTTTGCCACCTTGCTTTGGTGGCCGCCTCGAGACGCTTTCAAGTACCTCCACATCCTTTTGAAAGGCTGGGGCCCAATTTACGGGATTGCATTCCTGCACTGTGATCCGCGCCCCCCCGCCCCGCCCAAGTAGGGGAACGCGATTAGTGGAGCTCTAGTGAGTTCTTTCAGGATGTGCTGTTCCCACCTGCATTTGCCTTGTCGGGCCCTTTGCAAAGAGGAAAGCATGGCCTTCAAATGCACGGGCTACCGGTTCCTTTTCCAGTGGAGCTCAAAACATGGGTTGCAGCTCACAAATGCCACGGGCTTGGAAATCCTCGCGACTTCAAGCCTGTCTTTTTTGCTACGCGCCCTCTGGGCAGGGGGCCCTCCTGGCCCGTGGAATTTGTCTCTAGCCTCCCTCTGCCTGCTGAGCCTTCAGAGCCATGGGCAAGGACACGGGCAAGGGCCTGTCTGGTCACACGGAGCTTGCCCCACAATGTGGAGCTTCGTTCACTGAAGAGACAGAGTCTGGCAGCTTTCTGCACTCCTTGCACCAGTTTTGCAAACTAAGGACCAAGCGTGTGCTGGGAGATTGTTGTTCCTAGCTTCATTTATTAATGAAAAAACCCAAAGAA